>NC_072430.2:55319500-56635000 GCF_028878055.3 Symphalangus syndactylus | reverse complement strand
TATCCCATAAATCTCTGGTCCCTTTTGTTTTGGTGTTGTTCTTTTTTTTTTTGGTGGGCGGGACAAGGACCATGGAGGAACTTTCACCCTTTCCCTGTCTATGTAAGTAATAAGCTATCTGAATATAGAAGTAGTACATTGTATCCTTATGACCAAATCATTCAGCTCTTGGCCTTGCCTTCTCTTGTATATGCTTCACAGATATCTACAAAGAAAAAAAGCAAAAGTTGATCCCTGCTTCACACCATACATAGAGTCAATTTGTGATGAACTATAAACCTAAATGACAAAGATAAAATAATAGAATTTCTAATTTCTTAAGACTTCTTCTTTGTCCTATGCGTTATATAGCATTGTTTAATATTTTGGAATTTTTTTGTTATTGATTTCTGGTTTAATTCCATCATGGTATAATATACTTTGTATCATTTCTATTCTTTTACATATCATATACTTTGTATCATTTCTAATTACATACTTTATATCATTTCTATTCTTTTGAGTTTAATATAAGTATATATTATATACTTTGTATATATTATATACTTTGTATATATTATATACTTTGTATATATTATATACTTTGTATATATTATATACTTTGTATATGTTATATACAATATACTTTGTATGATTTCTATTATTTTAAGTTTATTCAAGTATGATTTAAGGTCCAGAATATGGTTTGTCTTGGCAAATATTCCATGTTAGCTTGAGAAGAATGTGTATTTTGCTGTTGTTAGATGAAGTACTATATAAATGTCAGTATTAGATCAAGTTGACTGATGACACTGTTCAGCTCAACTATATTCTTACTGATTTTTTTGCCTGTGTGAATGATCAATTACTGAAGGAGAGATATTGAGGTCTCCAACCAGAAGAGTGGAGAGAAAGTGCTCTATAGCCCTATGATTAAGTCTTTCAAGGAGCCTGTGTCCCCAGGCTGTAATCTCTTTTCTTCCCCTTAGGTGATACAGAAAGACTAGAGGAGGCTGGAGGTGGAGAATTTCCCTTCCCTCAGGTCAGATAAGGCCCTGGTAGTCTTTTCTGTTGCTGAGTAAGCCTCTGTTATGGAGAACACTCTGGGTGTATTTCAGCATGGTTGCTTTTCCCTTCTGCCTGCCAGAAACATGAAGAATTTGCTTGGCTTTTTACTGTAAGAATCTGGTGGAATTCCTGGAGGTAAAACTCATAAAAGGAGACTTCCTAAGAGTGCAATTCTCAGAAGTTTCTCGCTTCCAAGCTAGTTCAGACTCAGCCTACAACAATTAATCAAAGTTATTGCTTATGCATTCTTACCAGTTGAATGACTCCAGCAGTTTTTAATTTCAGCAAGCTGATCCCAGCTATGATATTCTGTATTAACCTGTCACTCCAGATTTTGGGGTGCTGGTTTGTCCTGTGACCTCAATTCTCTGGCAGAAAAAATAAGAAAAGTAATTGATTTTTCAGTTTTTTCAATTTTCATCCTTATTGTAAGGACAGGAATAATAACTTCCAAGCTCCTTACATGTTGGAGCTGAAACAAGAAATTCTAACAATAGAGCTTCTAAGTCAAGAAGATAACATTGCAAAGAAATCTCATGTCCAAAGATAACATTGCAAAGAAATCTCATGTCCATGGATAGGCAAAGATTTCTTTTTTTTTTTTTTTTTGAGACAGAGTCTCGCTCTGTTGCCCAGGCTGGAGTGCAGTGGCACTATCTTGGCTCACTGCAAGCTCTGCCTCCCAGGTTCACGCCATTCTCCTGGGTTAGCCTCCCGAGTAGCTGGGACTACAGGAGCCCACCACCACGCCCGGCTAATTTTTTGTATTTTTAGTAGAGACGGGGTTTCACCGTGTTAGCCAGGATGGTCTCGATCTCCTGACCTCATGATCCGCCCGCCTTGGACTCCCAAAGTGCTGGGATTACAGGCATGAGCCACCACGCCCGGCCCAAAAATTTCTTAAACTGGACAAAAAGCAGTTTAAGATGAGTCAGATTTTGTTAAAATTTAAAACTTCTGTTTATCAAAAGAACCATCAGAAGAGTGAAAAGTCACAAGCCACAGAATGGAAGCATACACAGTCATGCATCACAAAATGATGTTTTGGTCAATAACAGGCCACGTATATAACTGTGGTTCCATTAGATGATAAGACCATATTTTCACTGTACTTTTTCTATATGGCTATGTTTAGGTACATAAATACTTGCCATTGTGTTACAATTGCCTGAAGTATTCAGTAGGGTAACATGCTGTACAGGATTGTAGCCTAGGAGAATAGGCTATACCGTATAGCCTAGGTGTGTAGTAGGCTATACCATCTAGGTTGATGTACGTATATGCACTCAGTGATGTTCACACAACGATGAAATTTCCTAACAGAGGCATTTCTCAGAATGTATCCCCATTGTTATGCAACACAAGACTGTATTTATGATACGTATATCTGACAAGGAACTCATAGCCACTTCCATAAATAAGAACAAGACAAAATCAAAAACATAGCCAAAAGATTTGTACAAGCACTTCATAAAAGAGGCTATCCAAATGACCAATAAGCATATGAAGGCCAGGCATGGTGGTTCATGCCTATGATCTCAACACTTTGAGAAGCCAAGGAGAAAGGATAGTTTGAGGAGTTTTTAGACAAGCCTGGGCAACATAGGGAGACCCCCATCTCTACAAAAAAAAAAAAATTTTTTTTTTTTTTTTAAACGGAGTCTAGCTCTGTCTCCCAGGCTGGAATGCAGTGGTGCAATCTCAGCTCACTGCAACCTCCATCTCCCGGGTTCAAGCAATTCTCCTGCCTCAGCCTCCTGAGTAGCCAGGATTACAGGCATGTGCCACCACACCCAGTTAATTTTTATATTTTTAGTAGAGACGGGGTTTCATCATGTTGGCCAGGCTGGTCTCAAACTCCTAACCTCAGGTGATCTGCCTGCCTCAGCCTCCCAAAATGCTGGGATTACAGGTGTGAGCCACCATACCAGCCAAAAAAAATTGTTTTAATCAACCAGTCATAGTGGTGTGTGCCTATAGTCCCAGTTACTCAGGAGGCTGAGGCTGGAGGATTCCTTGAGCCTGGAGGTTGAGGCTGCAGTAAGCTATGATCACACTACTGCACTCCAGTCTGGGTTACAGAGTGAGACTCTGTCTCTAAAAAATAAAATAAAATAAGCATATAAAAAGGTACTTAATATCATTACTCATCAGAGAAATGTGAAACAAAACCTCTATGAGATACCACTGGACACTCACTAGAATGATTGGTTTCTAAAAAACTAACAATACCGAATACTGGAGAAGATAAGGAACAATGCAAGAACTTTTACATATTGCTAGTAGGAGTGTAAATGGGTACAACAATTTTGGAAAACTGTTTGGCAGTATGTACTAAAGCACAGCATTCAAATACCCTATTTTCCATCAATTTAACTCTTGCAATTCATTGATATGTGTGCGCCAAAAAACATGTACAAGGAAGTTAACAGCAGAATTATTCACAATAGCCAAGAACTGGAAACAACTTAGATATTCTTTAATAGTAGAAAAGATAAATAAATTGCAGTCTATTCAATGGACTAATAAAATATAGTAAAGAAGAAAGACAAACTAGTTATACATGCAAAGAAACTTGATGAATTCCACAGACATAAGGATGATTACAATAGAGTGCCGACTGTATGATTGCATTTCTATAAAGAACAAAACCATCAAAAGTTAACCTATGGCGACAGAAGTCAAAATAGTGTCTGCCCTTTGTAAGGATGAGTAATGACTGGAAGGGAACAAAAAGGTGGCTTGTAGGGTGCTCGTAATGTATTAATTATATTTTGATCTAGGTAGTCATTAGTGGGATATGTTCACTTTGTAAAAATTTATCAAACTGTCTCACTATTGGTGCAATTCCCTGTTTATATGTTATTCTTCAATAAAAAATGTTTATTCTACTCCCACCCCCACTGTCATCCCCAAAAGCATTTTTTAGGACTTCATAATTCAAAACTAGGTACTAACTGTATTTGTAGAGCTAAATGTTCACAGAATCTGGTAATTTATGGTCTTTTATGAGGTCTCCTTTCACCCACGCCCCTTGACTATGAAAGCCTTAACAAAGAGGCAAGTCTTACTAAAACAATTCCCATGTTCTTCATATTCCTAAGGCTCCTCTGACATGAGTCCAAAAATCCAAATCACAGCTGGAGGCTTTCTCATAAGCCCCATATGAGCACCTTTTGTCTTAAGTGTGCTTTTTCTGTATGTGCAGTCGAGCGTTTTCCTACAGGAGCCATTCTGGCTGCTCTTTCTCTGCTGATGTTTCATCTTTGTTATTTCAAACGTTTCCTATCACTTTTTTAAAAGTTGTTGTGAAATATCAAGAAAATGAATGTGATCTCAAAGCTGTGGAGAAACAGGCTCAGGATCACATTGTCCTGAGGCAAATAGCAGCTGCGAGGGTCAAGTGGTTTTTTGGTTTGGTTTCCCAACTCAAAAGGAAATGTTAAAACTCACCATTTTGTTTTTATTTTGCTAAACCCAGAGTCAGATGGCCCCAACAAACCAAGACTGACATTGTACAGAGCATATACCTTACCCCTGAGGTCCCCAGGGTCCTAGCTGCATGCCCTCTAGGGTAATTCAGTCTACCTACAGTCTAGGCCTACTGTCATCTGATTTTCAGTTCAGCAAATGTCTTAGATTAGAGAGTTAAATTTTTAAGTTATGGCCAATCCACACTTTAAAGCAATCATACCCATAAATAATCCATGTAAGTGTTTATGCAGTCATTCTCTTCCCACTTCCTTCTAAGTGTTTTGTATTTACAGGAGTACTTCCAACTCTGCATTTTTATTCATATATATAATTTCAGACTTCTTTCAAACCTACTGCTATTATATAAGTGAGTTCTGCCTCCACTTACTGATTTATGGTCTTCATTTTAACAACGTTTTATTTTCTTAAAATCCTATAAAACACAACATCTTGACCAGGAAAAAAAATGAAAAATGTTGTACAATGACTAAAAATACATACAGTAAAATCTAAGTAATCCAATGACATTCATTTTTATTTCTCAGCTTAAAAAAGTTCTGCTTATTGTTCTTAAAAACAAACAAAAAAACCACACCTTTATTAGTATCATGTAGAAAAATCCTCAAAGGAAAGCATTTGAATTGATTCCTCAAAAATTATATTTAGAATTTTTTTTTAATAGAAACATTGTAAATGGGTCAAGATTCTATGAGGAAAGGATATTGAATACACTTATGTTCTCACCTTTTAAAAAAGTGGATGACTTTTACAAAATAATTCTTTAAAAATGTTTCTTTAAGATTCTTTTCAATAATTTTTTTTTTTTTTTTCTGAGATGGAGTCTCACTCTGTCACCCAGGCTGGAGTGCAGTGGCATGATATTTGTTCACTGCAACCTCCGCCTCCCAGGTTCAAGTGATTCTCATGCCTCAGCCTCCCAAGCAGCTGTGATTACAGGCACCCGCCACCATGCCCAGCTAATTTTTGTATTTTTAGTAGAAACGAGGGTTTGCCAGGTTGGTCAGGCTGGTCTCGAACTCCTGACCTCAGGTGATGCACCCGCCTCAGCCTCCCAAAGTGCTGGGATTACAGGCTTGAGCCACCATGCCTGGCCTCTGAAAAGAGGCAACCACCATCTTGCTGTGTGCTCACATAACCTCTTCGTTGCGTGTATGCGGGGAGAGTAAGCTTTGGTCTCTCTTCTTGTAAGGATACTAATCCCATGACGGGGGCTCTACCACCGTGACCTCATCTACACCTAACTACCTCTCAAAAACCCCATCTTCAAATATCATCACATTATGGGGACAGCATGCTGGGAGGATGGGCACAATTCAGTCCATAGCAATCTACTTCGTTTGAAGATATTTGTCCTAACGTATTAAAATAAACCTTAGTAAAAACAGTTTTTAAAATATAGATGCATTAAATGTAAGCCTGATAGAAACAAATTATCATTAGTAAAATATTTAATTCTTCAATCAAATATTTATGTTCGATAAGTACTTTATCATATTATTTAATTTGGAGCTGGAAAGATTCTTAAACATTATTAAGTCCACTTTATCAAATAAGGACATATACTTCCAAGAATGCAAATGACTTGTTCAGGGTCACATAGATATCAAAGCTTTTGGTAGAATCAAGATTAGACCTCAGATCACCTGTCCCTAAACCAGAGTTCTTTCCATGAAGCCATACTGCATAACACATGCTCTTTTGTTCTCAATTTTTTTCAAAGTTAAATATGCATATGACTTAAAGGGTCATGCAGT
This sequence comes from Symphalangus syndactylus, assembly GCF_028878055.3. NCBI lineage: Eukaryota > Metazoa > Chordata > Mammalia > Primates > Hylobatidae > Symphalangus > Symphalangus syndactylus. The sequence goes on along the minus strand of NC_072430.2, from coordinate 56,628,704 downwards.
TTTACAAGGTTTATTTCAACAAGCAGAAGCCCTCTTTCCCAGTTCCATTTTCCATTCACTACAAATTTCTCTTAACACTTTTTTCCAATGTTTGTGGAATTTACCTCCTTGTTACTAAATATGCTTATATTGCTATTGTGATTATTCTTTTGTAGGTATAATATAGAGGCTCTCCTTTTGCAGTGCTCTATTATACACACACACACAGAGAGAGAGAGAGAGAGAGATTTCTTCCACCATCTTTCTAATAAAAATACCTTGTAATTTTGCATAGATAAATATCCCATATCTTATGACTATGGAAAGACTATTGAGTACTAAGCCATGTGGTACACTGTTGCTTTTCCTTTCCTCCATAACTTTATGTTCTGCCTGGAGTTAATGTGTCTTGCTTTTCGTTTGCTTGGATTTTAAGGTATGTATCACTAATTCAACTATAAACTCCTCTCTTATGTAAACCTTCTCTCCATACATTCAAATGTGTAATCTGTTTTACTAATTGATTTTTAGTATGTGAATAAAAAAAGGTGTCATGTGAATAAAAAAATAACAGATTCCTAGAGGTGGAATTACTGAAAATAGCCTAAGAGTACTTTTAAGAATCTTGATACAGTTTTCCAACTTATGTTGCAAAAATATCTTAAGAATTTATGCATCCACAGGTGACATAGAACAAGTGCCTATTTCACCATATTCTCAACAGTATTATAATCTCAAGTCTGTGCTAACTTGATCAGCAAAAAAACAAAAAACTACCTGTTAGTTATGTTATGCTTATGACACTTGTGAGACTGACCCGTTTTCCAGTTTTATTAGTTGATCTTTCTCTTTTGTGAAATTTTGTGCATATCCTTACTCCATTTATCTAATGTATTCTTGATGGTTTTCTTATAACTTTATGTAAAGCTCTTTGTATAACAAATGTAGCTATCTTTTGTCTATAATGTTTTCTGTAAATGCTTTCTCAGCAAGTTTGCTTTTAAATCTTTGTTTCTTTTTTAACATAGAGTTGTTTCCAGGAATTCTTAAAAATAGAATACACTTAGGAGAAAAAAGGATGGTCATGGTGAAATTTAGAATTCTCTTTCAGGCATGTGATTTCATAGGACATTAATTATTCATCCCTAAGAGGGTCAAATTTCCCAAGATGAAGTTTTCTACAGCTAAGCCAATACTTTTGCATAACATTTAAAAGCAAATTGACAATTAACCTTCAACAATAGAGCAATGATGTAAGATGACCCTTGCAATAAACACTGTTTAGAAGTCAGGTTGCTCCATTCAGCACCAGCTGGAACTACTCTGTAGAATAAAATGTGCATTACTCTCTGCTGTTTCCAATGCCAAGCACAACTAAGGTCATTACTAATTTGTAGCAAAAATTTCAGAACAACTAACACACCATAACCAAAGTGTACAATTCCTACATTGCAAACAAAGCCAAAAAAGATTGAGTTGTCACTGATTTCCACATATGGAGCCTTACTTTTTCTGTACCTATATTTTGAAAACAAGCATCTTTTCTGGGTAGGCCACATAACAGGATTTAGGAGAAAAATAAAAGAGACCTTAAAATAAAAACTATAAAAATTATTACAACCTTGAGCAAGCTACAGAGAGTCCTAGGACATTTGCTTATACACCTGGGCATTTATGAAAACTAGAGGAAAAGAAAAGATGCATTTGTTATGACAGTAACACTCCACTCTGCTTTGCAAGAGGAGAGAGTCCTACCATGGTTTCTCTGCCCACATCTGACATTCAAGGGCATTTTGCAAAGGAAATCAGTGAGGATGAAAATCCAAGTCACTTGATGGCTGCGTGATTCAAAAGGCAAAACTAGTCTCCTCTTCCTCTTATACCAAAATTGGAGAAAAGTTATAACTGTGAGTTTACAGAAGACAAGATGAATGGTACTGTCACAATCATAGTCCCCACAGTTTCTGAGATCTAAGACAGTGAACCAAGTCCAAGCCAGATTTAGTGCATTCTCACATGCCCCGGGCTTGTAAAGGTGCAAACTTGAAAGGATTTCACTTCTGTGCCAAACAAGCAATAGGAAAAGGTTTATGGATTTTATTTTTGTAACAATGGTAGAATTTTTGCTTGCACTTCATAATTTATAAAATGGCCTTCACATAAACACATTATCTTATTAATTCATTTAAATGGTGCCACCACTCTGGGAGCTGGGTACCTCTATAGGTATGCCCAACGTATCAAAAGGTGCCTTAAATATTCTAAGTACTCAATAAATGCTTTTTGAATAGATGTGTATTAGGTGAACTTCCCTCTTCAAATTGACCACATGAATAGGTCAGCCATCACACCTCAAATGTAAGGAAGTAGCAGTGATTTGTTATTTGACAATTCACCCATGCACACACACACACACACACACACACACACACGAAGTAGCATGATGCATTAGGTGGAGGGGATTAATTGTATTTTATTAAATAAGTCACATTAGTTACTATGCCTTTTCCTCACTCAAATCCAACCAATTCTGCTTTTTAACCCTTTAACAAGGTCTTCTGAAATACATATTTTTTAACTAGGCAGGTGTAAGAGTATCTGGCCCGTTAGTTATTCCTTGATTGGCTAGGTTATAATATGGAAAGCTGACAGTTTTGGAAGTCCATGAGTACAACATAGTGCTTCATAAAGGCTTGCCATAGTGATACAAATAGAGTCCAAGGGGTAGGGTTGGACAATCTCCTGTAGTCCTATCCTGCTCTACAACCCATAATTCTAAGAGGATGAAATTGAAAACTTGGAAGTTTAAAATGACTTCACTGGCAACATGTGGCTAAGAGAGGATCTCAAACATTCCTTCGAGAAAAATCAAGAAATCTCATACCAAAATGTGGGCAAAATAGTATTAAGAGACAATGGTGCCTGAATACAAAATAGTAACATCAGATAATACACGGTATCCACTACAAGACAAACAAATGAGAAGATCTTAGATATTTGGAATTGAGAAAGTGAGACCATCAGCAAAAAATGTTTGATGTAGTCCGGGCGCGGTGGCTCATGCCTGTAATCCCAGCACTTTGGGAGGCCGAGGTGGGCAGATTACCAAAGGTCAGAGTTCGAGACCAGCCTGGCCAACATGGTGAAACCCTGTCTCTACTAAAAATACAAAATTAGCCAGGCGTGGTGGCACATGCCTGTAATCCCAGCTACTCGGGAGGCTGAGGCAGGAGAATTGCTTGAATTCGGGAAGTGGAGGTTGCAGTGAGCCCATTGCACTCCAACCTGGGCAACAAGAGCAAAAACTCCATCTCAAAAAAAAAAAAAATTAATGTTATAATTCATTTTGCTCACTATTTCTCCCATGGCACTTCTTTAATTCTTCCATTATACTGCAATATTTTTTTTTTGGTCCATTGAGGCATTTTTCTTATAAGCGTGTATTACATCCCTAGAAAAAGAATCCGAGAATTTTCCCTCCTGTGTGTTTTTGTCTTGCTTCTTCAAGGTCTGTGATGCCAGCTGAGGTGGTCAGCACAATAAAACCAAACTGATGAGACAGGAGCATATTATTCTGCCATCTTTCTAGGTCTTTAGGTTGCACATCAAATCTGGGGCTGATCACTCCACACTTGTTTAACCTGACTGTGAGGTTCACAACAATTTTCCCAGCTCTGTGATCATCAGTGATTTCAAATTTGCCAATGTAATCATGTTTCATCACAGTTACAAACTGGATAATGCCTCTGGAGCACAGCCTAATAAGAACCTGGTGTTTGTCTCTCTTCGACATTGTTGATGCTCTTGAGAGCATCAGCCAGGACATTCATGTGCACAATTATGGCAGCATGGAAAGAAAATGTGTATACTGGAATATTTACGGGAATGCCTCTCCCATTAGAGCTTTGGCTCCTGGCATGTAACCATTCATCATTCATCCTGTATTCTCAGAAATGGGAACATTGAAGATGATTTTTTTTAGTTTCTTGAAGGAATAAGTAAACAAACTCATTTTACTTTTTCTTTGCTGGTCTTTCTTCTACACCCTTCTTTATCCTTTGATCTTTCTTTCTTTTTCACATGTTCGGATAGAAATAGAAACACCTATGTTCTAGCCCTGGTTCTGATATTTACTAACTCTGTGGGTCACTCTTGTTCCTAACAAAAAACGGGAATAGTAGCACCTGTCATTCCCTAACTCTTTGACAGAAATGTCATATAAATTCTGGTGAAATTGTACATGTGAAATCATGCCAAAGGCTTCAGGAGAAACAATTAGATAAATCGGAGGTAGTGTTTTGATAATTTGTATTGACTGTCATATACTGCTCTGCAAAACTAAGAAAACATTAGGAAAAGCTAGAAGTGAATAGGTAGGTGTAGCAAGGGAACAGTGGTGAACTCTAAGTGTCATCAAAGGAGAAATTAATGCACCATCAAATCATTTTTTCCCAGTTAAAAATACAGTGTTATTAAAATGGTTCTCTGGGAGGCTAAGCAAAACTAAGCCAAAAATGGACAGTTAACCACAGGATACATCTGAGTTTCTGAAAGACTCTAAAGTAGTTATACCCCTTTATGAGACCAAGTCATTTTCATAAGCAACATTTTACAGACTTTCTTAAAAATGGGATGAGAAGTTAACATCCTCATTACCACCACTACTCCCTACCTCCCACTCCAGCTTACCTCATTCTGCTTTATACCTAAAACAACTTGGGATCTGACTCTTAGATAATTGCAACAGTTCTCTTAGTGACTTTCTCTCATGGGGCAGAGGGGGCATTCCTAGTTAGGTGTTGTTAGATTGCAATTCAGAGCAACCTCCTTCAACGGAAAGTCTATCTAACTAGTAACTGGCAGATGTATATCACGAAAAATAAACTGTAATAGTAGGAAAAAATAAAGGGAGACTTGGCTCAGAAGGGTCTCAGCTACTGCCAGAATTCCCCCACGTCTGCAGCAAAAGATAAAAAGCAGGAGAAAGGTAACTGCTTTCCTATAAAAAATGAACTTGCTCATTTGTGAAACAAATAAAACACAGCTTTATATTGCTTTATAAGAGTCCTTGCTTCTCATAGGTATTATAGCTATGAAATGCTTGCATCTGCTGTAGCAGCAACACAATTACATGGAAACATCTAAAGGTAAACTGCCTTTTTCTATCAAACTAGTAGACTTACACTGTTCTCTCTTCTGTGCTCCAGACTTTGACATGAATCACATTGTTGACATCACTTCTTGTATGTCTCAAAGACCTTAAACTCAAACTCAACAAGCCTCGAAACAAATCACCATGTCTTTCACTCCTCAAGACTTAGTCCTCTCCCAGGAATCATATATATATATGATTTTATACACACACTCACACACACACACACACACACACGTGTTACAAACCAGCCATTCCTCTGCCCTTGCTGCCTTTGCTACAGGCAAGCTCCCTCCCTCCTCAAGTCCTTGGACTCCTAAATCAAGGCACTTTCCACCATTTCACCTTGTCCCCAGGAAGTGTTTCTCCATGTAAATGTGGACATTATAATGTGCAAACATACTTAAGACTCAGCAGTTTAGAAAAAGCTGAAAATATGCTCTATTCTCTTCCCATTTTTATGAAAAATTTCAAACACACACAAAAATCAAGAGAATAGAAAATGAACCCCCAAATACACCTCATTCATACCCCCAAATTATCAAGATTTTGCTATTGTATCATCTGTTCCTTTTTCTTTTTGTTTTCCTTTGCTAAAGTACTTTATATCAAATCATAGACAACATATCGTTTTACTTCACCAGGCTTCATTATGTATAGTTCCCATAATCCGAATGTGTCATGGAAGGGGCCTGGTGGGAGGTAATATAATTGGGGCGGTTACCTTCATGCTGTTCTCACAATAGTGAGTGAGTTCTCATGAGATCTGATGGTTTTATAAGGGGCTTTCCCCCTTTTGCTCAGCACTTGTCCTTGCTGCCACCATGTGAAGGAGGACGTGTTTGCTTCCCCTTCTGCCATGATTATAAGTTTCTTGAGGCCTCCCCCAGTCATGCTGAACTGTGAGTCAATTAAACCTCTTTTCTTTATAAATTATCCAGTCTTGGGATGTCTTTATTAGCAGCATGAGAACAGACTAATACAGTAAATTGGTACTGGGTACTGGGGTGCTGCTGTAAAGATACGAAAAAATGTGGCAGCAACTTTGGAACTCGGTAACAGCAGAAGTTGGAGCAGTTTGGAGGGCTCAGAAGAAGACAGAAAATGTGGAAATGTTTGGAACTTCCTAGAGAATTGGACGGCTCAGAAGAAGGCAGGAAGATGTGGGAAAGTTTGGAACTTCCTAGAGACTTGTGAATGGCTTGACCAAAATGCTGATAGTGATACGGACAATAAAGTCCAGACTGAGGTGGTCTCAGATGTAAATGAGGAACTTGTTGGGAACTGGAGTAAAGGTCACTCTTGCAATGCAAAGAGACTAGTGGCATTTTGCCCCTGCTCCAGAGATCTGTGGAACTTTGAACTTGAGAGAGATGATTTAAGGTATCTGGCAGAAGAAATTTCTAAGTGGCAAAGGGTTCAAGAGGAAGCAGAGCATAAAAGTTTGGAGAATCTGCAGCCCGATGATGCGATAAAAAAGAAAAACCCATTTCTGGAGAGAAATTTAAGCTGGCTGCAGAAATTTTCATAAGTAATGAGGAGTCAAATGTTAACACCAAGATAATGAGGAAAATGTCTCTCCAGAGCATGTCAGAGACCTTCACAGCAGGCCTTCCCATCATAGGCCTGGAGGCCTAGGAGGGAAAAATGGTTTGGTGGGCAGGCCAGGGCCTCCCTGCTCTATGCAGCCTCAAGACATGGTGCCCTATGACCCAGCTGCCTCAGCTCTAGCTGTGGCTATAAGGGGCCAATGTACAGCTCAGGCTGCACATGCAGCTCAGGCCATTGCCTCAGAGGGTGCAAGACCCAAGCCTTGGTGTCTTACATGTGGTGTTGAACCTGTGGGTGCACAGAAGTCAAGAATTGAGGTTTGGGAACCTCTGTCTAGATTTCAGAGGATGTATGGAAATGCCTGGATGTCCAGGCAGAAGTTTGCTGCAGGGGTGGAGTCCTCATGGAAAACTTCTGCTGGGGTAGTGTGGAAAGGAAATGTGAGGTTGGAGGCCCCAAACGGAGTCCCCACTGGGGCACTGGGTGGCAGAGCTGTGAGAAGAGAACCACCATCCTCCAGACCCCAGAATGGTAGATCCGCCAACAGCTTGCACCATGTGCCTGGAAAAGCTACAGACACTCAACACCAGCCTGGGAAAGCAGCTGGGAGGGGTTGGGGGGAAGTTTTACCCTGAAACGCCACATGGGCGGAGCTTCCCAATGCCATGGGAGCCTAGCTCTTGCTTCGTTATGTATCTCTAAACAAAAAATGGACACTTACTTGTATGGCCATGAGGCCATTATCATATTTAACAAAATTAGTAATAATTTTTAGTGTCATATAACAAGAGTTTATGAATAAATTTCCATAATTGTTTCTAAAAACTCTTTTTATAGTGTGTTTGAATTTCATTGTTATGTCTCCTAAATCTCTTTCTCATTTTTATCCCACATGCCACTGGCTTGTTGCAAAGACCAGGTCAATTATTCTGTAAAATGTCCCATATTCTGGATTTATCTGTTTGCTTCTTCGAAGTATCATTTAACTTGTATGTTTCTCCATTTTCTGTAAACTAGAGCTTAGTTCTAAAACCTTGATTAGATTCATGTTCAACTATTTTGGCAAGAATATTTTATAGGTAGTGCTATGTACTTCAAATTGCATCTTATCAGGAAGCTCACAGGTTCATTGTCCCACTTTTAATGATACTTAGTATTACTTTATTTTATCATAATTTATGAATATTCATAAATTCAATAAATAATAGCCAAACACCTACTATGAGCCAGGGACCCTTCCAGATTCCAGGCACATCCCAAGAAATAAAGAAGAAGACAGTAAGGTCTTTACCTTCATGAAGCTTTCACATATTATCATTTTAATAATCGTTCTACACATGCTTTTGAATTTTACATTTATATATAATCTTTATTTATGTATGTAATGTGTGTGTGTGTATCAGTCATGTACTTCAAAACAACATATTAGTAAATGACAGTTCTGTGGTGCTATAATATAATAATGAAGCTGAAAAATTCCTGTCACCTAGTGACGTCTTAATGGTCCTGACTCTATGCAGGCCTACGCTAGTGTGTGTGTGTGTGTGTGTGTGTGTGTGTATGTGTGTGTGTGTGTGTTCTTAACAACAAAGTTGAAAAAGTACAAAATAAATTTTTTAATTTTAAAATAGAAAATGAAAATAGAGAGGACATACTTTCAGGGATCATTTCTATAGCTCATTACTTGAAAACAGAAAAAATGTGTAAAATAAAGATAAGAAGAAAGAAAATATTTTTGTACATCTGTATAATGTGTTTGTGTTTTAGGCTAAGTGTTACAAAACAGTCAAAATGTTTTTAAAACTTAAAAATTTATAACATTTAAAAGTCACAGTAAACTAAAGTTAATTTGTTATTGAAGAAAACATTTTTCAAGAAATTGGCTGGGCATGGTGGCTCACGCCTGTAATCCCAGAACTTTGGGAGGCAGAGGTGAGTGGATCACTTGAGGTCAGGAGTTCAAGACCAGCCTGACCAACATGGTGAAACCCTGTCTCTACTTAAAATACAAAAAATTAGCCGGGCGTGGTGGCAATCACCTGTAATCCCAGCTACTTGGGAGGCTGAAGCACAAGAATCACTTGAACCCAGGAGGTGGAGGTTGCAGTGAGCTGAGATTTTGCCATTGTACTCCAGCCAGGGCAACAGAGCGAGACTCCCATCTCAAAAAAAAAAAAAGAAAAAGAAAAGAAATTAAGTATAGCCTAAATCTACAGTGTTCATAGTCTGCAGTGGTGTACAGTAACGTCCTAGGCCTTCACATTCATGCACCATTCACTGACTCACCCAGAGCAACTTCCAGTCCTGCAAGCTCCATTCGTAAGTGCCCTCTACAGGTGTACCACTTTTTATCTTTTATACCATATATCTACTGTACCTTTTCTATGTTTAGATAAACGAATACTTACCATTGCATTGTAATTGCCTGAATTATTCAATACAGTAACATGCTCTACAGATTTGTAGCCTAGGAACAATAAGCTATACCACATAGCCTAAGTGTGTAGTAGGCTATTACCATTTAGGTTGGTGTAAGTATATATGTTCTACGATGTTCACACAATGACAAAATCACCTAACAATCCATTCTCAATTGTATCCCTTGCATCCCTGTTCTTAAGTGATGTATGACAATATACACATATTTGCATGTATTTGTGTAAACATACCCGCCCACATATGCTTCATCCATTCAGATACTTATCAGATATTGACTAGCTTTGGAGGTATCTGTCCAGACGATAACTCAAATTTCCTTCAATAAGAATGCCCTCCTGGTTGGGTGCAGTGGCTCAGCACTTTGGGAGGCCAAGGCAGGTGGATTATCTGAGGCCAGGAGTTCAAGACCAGCCTGGTCAACATGATGAAATCCCGTCTCTACTAAAAATACACAAAATTAGCTAGGCGTGGTGGCAGGTGTCTGTAATCCCAGCTACTCAGGAGGCTGAGGCAGGAGAATTGCTTGAACCTGGGAAGGCGGAGGTTGCAGAGCCAAGATCTTGCCATTGCACTCCAGCCTGAGAAACAAGAGCAAAACTCCATCTCAAAAAAAAAAAGAGCTGCCCTCCCCTCATATTTGTACCAAAACCTCTTGCCCATAGCTGACTGGACTAGGAATGGACAGTTGATGCAAGATAGCCAATCACAGTCTGTCTCTCCCAAGACTGTGAACAGAGAGACACTTCAAGTGAGAACTGTGGCCTGGGTTCTAACAGCTTTCTAACTTCTGGTTCTTTTCTTTTGTGAAACCTACTGAATGTTCAGCTTCTCCTTGGATTTCATAATATATCTTTTTTCTTCCCTTTCCTTTTTGGTGAAGCTATTCCCAGCTATCTTCTGTTACTGGCAATGAAAAGATGTTCTTTAATTAAGACACTGACTATAACCCATTGCATGAAAGAGTTCAGATGTCATTGTCAAATAATTTTTTTTCTTTCCAGGTGAACGAACTTCTTAATGCCTTTGGACATGAGTCTTCTGGATAGTCCCATATGTAAATGAAGTAAGCTGCAGCCCATCAAGTTGATTGGTGGTCGCAACACTCAAAGCTATGCCTACGAAAAAGCTGTGGCCATGGCTTGCCAAGGTGTTTCCCTCTTCCGTGATTATGAATTTCCATCCCTGCAGTTATTCTTTTGATGGGATAATAAAGATAGAAGCATTATCTTCAGATGCCAGCTATGCATTATCATACAAGGGAAGAGAGATCCTAAAAGGAGGACATCAGACCTTTCTCCTTTCCTTTCATTTGACATACCAGAATAATTTATCACTTCAGCAAGTACCATCACATTTCAATAAAATGTGAGCAGTGGGGTCATGCCAGTAATGATTCCTTGAGAAGGTAGAGGGCAGAAAGGGAAAGGGATGCTTTGTGATGATAGAGTAGGGTATGAAATGGTCATCCATATCCAGTACAAACTCACCCTTCTCATTCACTCCAAGGACAAACAAAAACTCATTTTTACAGAGTTAGAGTAAGATATTCAATGATTTGAACATGAAAACTAATGATTTTCTTTCTCTCTGGTCAGCTATTCTTCCTCTTTCTCAAGAGGTCAAGTTTGTTACCAGCAATCACAAGAGCCCTGAGTTCTTCCACACCAACAAACATGGTGCCACTGGGAAATCTGGGACATACAGAAAGGAGGAGGTGAAAAGAAGTGAGGAGGAAACAGAAATGAAAAATGAAAAGAATAAGGGAAATGATAAAGAGGAAAAATAGGGCTATTAAAGAACTTATATGACAATACCTGAACCTACCAATCAATACTAACGTTACCAAAAGTGAGACATCCGGATATTTTATGCCTTGGCTACCTGAATCTACTTGAAGTCTCTGGCTACAACCACATCTTTACAGGAAACAAAGGGATAGAAAAACAAGTAACTGTAAAACCACACTACAAGGAAACACCAGCCAAATCCAGACATTCTATGGGATGAATGACCTAATGTCTTAGGTAGAGTTCTCTAACAAACAGACTCTGAGACAGACAGCCATGTGCAGGAGATTTATTTTAAGTGATCTCAGGGAAGGTACCTATAAGAGAGAGAGAGGCAAACAGGATTGGGCAAAGGGAGAAGTTAAACTGCAACACAGTTGCAATGGAGAACTGGGCCAATCCCACAGGGTGCTCTGGCCATTCCAAGATATCCCACACAGAGGCCAGAAGCCAGGCCATTTTACCCTCACAATGACCTTTCTCATACACTCACTCACTATGTAAAAAAGTAGGGCCGGGCACAGAGTCTGGCCACCTGCTCTTGCAGCTTATCTGTGCCCCGTCGCCCATGCATGTCCAATCCCATATGCACTACTTCCAGTTTACAATGGTTTCCTTATGGGCCCACCAAATCTTATGACTTGGTGGTTCTGACAAAATCCAGCCTGACCAAAAGGTCATTAGATATTCCAGCATTACCAGGGCACAGTAGCTTCAGGGAGCTGTGTTTGTGATTGGTGTGTAGTTCTCTACTGCAAAGGGCATGACTTTGTGCCAGACCCTGGGCATCTATGTGTGATTTTTCTACTGGAGTTTGTGATACACACCTTTACCCACTGCAGATACTTCCAGTGCCACAGTCTGCAGGTCACATGACCCAAGTGGCAGGGCTGTTTTTGCCACAGCCTGCACCTGCAACAGACCCCTTTCCTTCTCTGGGCCCCTATCAAATCTGGAAATATTCCATGGTTGTTAGCAAATGATTAAAGCAGTATTCCTAAGTGTAGAATACACTGTCCCCAAGAACCCAAAGCAACATACCAAGTGTTTTGCTTCCTTCTTAGTAGCAGGAGGTGGAAGATACTATAATTTGTCGTTTACTTTGGAGAAAATGTCCTGGCATGCCCCAGACTACTGTGATCCTTAAAATTTCACAGATGTGGTGGACCCTTGAATGTCTGTAGGGATTATGTCCTACCTTCTGGAGCACAGAAGTCTTTAAAGAGGTCTCTGTATTAGTCTGTTCTCGTGCTGCTAATAAAGACATGCCTGAGACTGCAAAATTTATAAAGGAAAGAGGTTTACTTGACTCACAGTTCAGTATGGCTGGGGAGGCCTCAGGAAACTTACAATCATGGCAGAAGGGGAAGCAGACGCATCCTTCTTCATATGGTGGCAGCAAGGAGAAGTGCTGAGCAAAAGGGGGAAAGGCTGCTTATACAACCATCATATCTTGTGAGAACTCACTCACTATCATGAGAACAACTGGGGATAGCCACCCCCATGATTAAATTACCTCCCACCAGCTCCCTCCCATGACACATGAGGATTATGGGAACTATAATTCAAAATGAGATTTGGGTGGGGACACAACCAAACCATATCATTCTGCCCCTGGCTCCTCCCAAGTCTCATGTCCTCATATTTCAAAACACAATTATGCCCTTCCCAACAGTTCCCCAAAGTCTTAACTCATTGTGACATTAACCCAAAAGTCCAAGTCCATAGTCTTATCTGAAACAAGGCTAGTCCCTTCCACCTATGAGCCTGTAAAATCAAAAGCAAGTTAGTTACTTCCTAGATACAATGGAGGTACAGGCATTGGGTAAATACACCCATTCCAAACGGGAGAAATTGGTCACAACAAAGGGGCTGCAGGCCCCATGCAAGTCTGAAATCCAACAGGGCAGTCATTAAACCTTAAAGTTCCAAAATGATCTCCTTTGACTCCATGTCTCACATCCAGGGCATGCTGATGCAAGAAGTAGGCTCCCATGGCATTGGGAAGCTCTGTCCATGTGGGTTTTCAGGGTAAAACTTCCCCCCCAACCCCTCCCAGCTGCTTTCCCAGGCTGGTGTTGAGTGTCTGTGGCTTTTCCAGGCACATGGTGCAGGCTGTTGGTGGATCTACCATTCTGGGGTCTGGAGGATGGTGGCCCTCTTCTCACAGTTCTGCCACCCAGTCCCTCAGCGGGGACTCCGTTTGGGGACTCCAACCTCACATTTCCTTTCCACACTACCCCAGCAGAAGTTTTCCATGAGGACTCCACCCCTGCAGCAAACTTCTGCCTGGACATCCAGGCATTTCCATACATCCTCTGAAATCTAGACAGAGGTTCCCAAACCTCAATTCTTGACTTCTGTGCACCCACAGGTTCAACACCACATGTAAGACACCAAGGCTTGGGTCTTGCACCCTCTGAGGCAATAGCCTGAGCTGCATGTGCAGCCTGAGCTGTACATTGGCCCCTTATAGCCACAGCTGGAGCTGAGGCAGCTGGGTCATAGGGCACCATGTCTTGAGGCTGCATAGAGCAGGGAGGCCCTGGCCTGCCCACCAAACCATTTTTCCCTCCTAGGCCCCCAGGCCTATGATGGGAGGGCCTGCTGTGAAGGTCTCTGACATGCTCTGGAGAGACATTTTCCTCATTATCTTGGTGTTAACATTTGACTCCTCATTACTTATGAAAATTTCTGCAGCCAGCTTAAATTTCTCTCCAGAAATGGGTTTTTCTTTTTTATCGCATCATCGGGCTGCAGATTCTCCAAACTTTTATGCTCTGCTTCCTCTTGAACCCTTTGCCACTTAGAAATTTCTTCTGCCAGATACCTTAAATCATCTCTCTCAAGTTCAAAGTTCCACAGATCTCTGGAGCAGGGGCAAAATGCCACTAGTCTCTTTGCATTGCAAGAGTGACCTTTACTCCAGTTCCCAACAAGTTTCTCATTTATATCTGAGACCACCTCAGTCTGGACTTTATTGTCCGTATCACTATCAGCATTTTGGTCAAGCCATTCACAAGTCTCTAGGAAGTTCCAAACTTTCCCACATCTTCCTGCCTTCTTCTGAGCCGTCCAATTCTCTAGGAAGTTCCAAACATTTCCACATTTTCTGTCTTCTTCTGAGCCCTCCAAACTGCTCCAACTTCTGCTGTTACCGAGTTCCAAAGTTGCTGCCACATTTTTTCGTATCTTTACAGCAGCACCCCAGTACCCAGTACCAATTTACTGTATTAGTCTGTTCTCATGCTGCTAATAAAGACATCCCAAGACTGGATAATTTATAAAGAAAAGAGGTTTAATTGACTCACAGTTCAGCATGACTGGGGGAGGCCTCAAGAAACTTATAATCATGGCAGAAGGGGAAGCAAACACGTCCTCCTTCACATGGTGGCAGCAAGGACAAGTGCTGAGCAAAAGGGGGAAAGCCCCTTATAAAACCATCAGATCTCATGAGAACTCACTCACTATCGTGAGAACAGCATGAGAGTAACTGCACCAATTACATTACCTCCAACCAGGTCCCTTCCATGACATATGGTGATTATGGGAACTGTAATTTAAGATGAGATTTGGATAGGGACACAGCCAACCCATAGCAGTCTCTAAGGACTTACTGTTCATTGTCATTAAATAGTGTGCCAGTATGATGTTCTGAAGAATTCCTAATTGATTCAAGTCCCTTCATACTATACTATGTGTTGTGTTATAAGACAGAGACCTTTGCATCTTTTTCAAGCAAGAGGAGAGTTTGCTTTACAGAGAAGAGTTAATCATTTCTGTGGGCCCAGAGGGTCGAGGGAAATCTGATGATTCAATATTTTCAAATGCATTGACCCAGATGTCCCCACCCCAGTCCTAGTACCTTACTTCTTTCCAACTGGGGCCTGATCTTGGCATAGCACAATTGCCAGACTTAAAAATTCAATCTCCTCTAGAGCTATGTTACCCTTATAAAGTCCCAGATCTGATCATCTGCTTCTTCTGCCCTCTGGCTACAAGAAAAACAAATTCCTTTATAGGCTGCTGAGGAAGCCCTCTGGTGATTAATCACCCTCAGGCTTTCACTATCTTTGTCCAATGTATCAATAGTCCCTAGCAACAGACATCCAAGCTCTCACAGTCTTTATGCTTGCTACTTCCCTCCAACCTATCAAATGTCTGTGATACTGCCCTTGGCAGTTCTTTCCCTTCCATGGTATCCCATCCTGCCACCAGTGATTTTTTTTTTAAATTGCACCTCTACACCACGCCAGAGCTATGGGTACTCCACCAACTACCACTAATGGTGTTTGTAATGCCAGCTGGCAGGCAGGTGATTCAGCTCCAACATCCCATGTTAGATTCTGCTTGCTAGAATCACTCCTGGTGTCAACTGTCCAGGTCAGGTTTCCTAGAAAATAGACTTTGACAAGGAGACTGTGTTCAGAAATTTTAATGGGAGTAGCCTCAGGAACATACCTAAAAGAAAGTGAGGAAAACAGGGTTGGGAAGAGGAAGAAATTGAATTGGTGCAGTCACAACAGAGTTCTCAGGCAATCTCTCAGTGAGCTCTGGAGTTGGGATGGTCCTTCAGAGTTGTCCCAAACTGGGGCAAAAAGGCCAGGCGTTTTTACCCCAAAAATAACCAGATACATGCTGTGGGCCTTCAGCCATCCACAGTCCTGACAGCTACACCATGAATGCTCTGGTCATAAGGAAGGGATCTGGGTAGCATACCCACTATACCAAATTTCTACAGAAATCAATGGTGTGGGAGAAAAAAATGGAAAGGGGATTATAATTACAAAATAGGAGATTAAAAGGCAGAATGACCAATAGTAATATGTGTGCTTTGATCCCAATCCACACAGACCAATTATAAAAAGGCATCTTTGAAGCCGGGTGAGGTGGCTGACACCTGTAATCCTAGCACTTTCGGAGCCTAAGGCAGGTGGATTGCCTGAGCTCAGGAGATCGAGACCAGCCTGGGAAACATGGCAAAACCCCATCTCTACTAAAAATACAAATATTAGCCAGGCAAGATGTTGTGCACCTGTAGTCCTAGCTACTCGGGAGGCTGAGCAGGAGAATTGCTTGAATCTGGGAGGCAGAGGTTGCAGTGAGCCAAGATCGCACCATTGCCCTCCAGCCTGGGCAACAGAGTGAGATTCCGTCTCCAAAAGATAAAAAATAAAAATAAAAATACCGGCCGGGCATGGTCGCTCATGCCTGTAATCCCAGCACTTTGGGAGGCCGAGGCAGGCAGATTACCTGAGGTCAGGAGTTCAAGACCAGCCTGACGAACATGGAGAAACCCCATCTTTAATAAAACTACAAAATTAGCCTGTCATGGTGGCACATGCCTGTAATGCCAGCTACTCAGGAGGGTAAGGCAGGAGAATCACTTGAACTGGGATTTGGAGGTTGTGGTGAGCTGAGATCATGCCATTGCACTCCAGCCTGGGCAACAAGAGTGAAACTCCATCTCAAAAAATAATAGTAATAAAATAAAAATAAATAAAAATAATAATTTTTTTTAAAAAAGGCATCTTTGAGATAAATGGGAAAATGTTCTTGTGGACTGAGTACTAGATGACATTTTAAAATTACTATAGGCTGGGTGCAGTGTCTCACACCTGTAATTCCAGCACCTTGGGAGGCCGAGGTCGGTGGATCACCTGAGGCCAAGAGTTCGAGACCACCCTGGCCAACAGGGTGAAACACCGTCTCTACTAAAAATACAAAAATTAGCCGGGTGTGGTGGCACGTGCCTGTAATCCCAGCTACTCCGGAGGCTGAGGCAGGAGAATCACTTGAACCCCGGAGGTGGAGGCTGCAGTAAGCCAAGATCACGCCACTGCACTCCAGCCTGGAACGCAAGAGCAAGACTCCATCTCAAAAAAAAAAAAAAACTACTATTGATTTTGTTACATGTAATAATGGCATGGTAGTTATGTTAAAAAAAAAAAAAAAAAGTCCTTCCCTACTTGAGAAGCATATTGAGATAAAGAGGAAACGACATGGTGTCTGGAATTTTCATCAAAATATTCCAGGAAAATACTGGAAGAGAGGAGAAATATAACAAGGTTGACAAAATATTAATTGTTGAAGCTGAGTGATAGATGATAAGCGCTTATTCTAGCATTATCACTATTTTTGCTTAAAATTTCCTTAATAAAAATATTAGGGACATGTGACAGGTAATTGTGATGTGCCACCAACCATTGCCCACAAGCACCACAAGATCTGTTGTTGCCACTCAAGTCCCAGATTTCTTTCCATGATGTCTCCCAAGATAGAAAAGTAGTCCCAAATTTAAAATCATGGATATGAATTGCAGGGAGATTCTGTTTAGAGCACAATTTGACCATTAAAAGCGATTAAAGGCAGAGCTTTTCTTACATTGTTCATCAAATTATATCCAGAATCTAGCTCACTGCTTGGCCCAGGATAGATGATGAGTAAATGTTTGCGGAAATTAAAATGCAAGATACACTCCGTGGCATCTCCATCCTGTCACCATCCGCCACGCCCTTAGTTTGTTTCTGTCGTTTAGATTCTCTGGGCTACATTCAGAATCTGTTCCAATTAACTAGGGTTATGAGTTCCTGCTGTCTTGTTTTTGGTCTTGTGTGAGCACTGGTGCATCACAGGCAACTATTACTCCTATTATCAGTAATGACCTCCCCCTCTTAAGAAACAACCCCCCTTCCAAGTGGGTGTTCCACATAAGTGAAACGGTAAAGAAGAGCAGTAATAGGTAAAACATGTTTCAGAGAAAGCAAAGCAACAGGAAGTTGGGGAGGGGAAAGCTGGGCTCCACTGAAACCGGGTAGAGAAACAGGGAGGGGGGAAGGAAAGTGAAATCGGTGCGGATTCAAAAACCCTGAGGACCTGTGGGAAAAAACCGTCAGACTTCTGGCCAGGAACTGAAATGTATGTCTGCAAAATATGTATAGCCAAGCAACTAACCACTTCAACCTCCCAATATCCTTTCTCTAGGCCCCTTAAGAGCTGTCTTCCCACACCTTCCACCCCCTTTCTCCAATAAAGTCCAAAATCAGCAATCAGTGTTGACATCAACGTGAAAAGGGCTTAGAGCCCCAGGTAAAACAAAAGACGCCTGCAAAAAGGCAAACGAGAAAGGAACTCAAGGAAAGTTCATGATGGAAAAATAAACACAGGCAAAACAAACATCCACAGAGAGGAAAAAGAGGGAAACCAAAGAGACAAGATCAGCCAGAAAAAATAAGAACAAAAACAATGAGAAAAGCCAAGAACAAGGGGGAAAAAAAGGACAGACTAAAATAAAATACAGGCGTAATTCTCCAAAGAAAAGTAGAGGAAAAGGCAGGGAGAGAATCAGCATTTGGGGCACAGGACTAAGAACTTTTACATAGATTGGCTCACTTAATCTTCACATCACTCTGAAAAGTGGCTATCACTATCTCCATTTTGCAGAGGTGAAAATACAGGCCTACAGGCTTAAATTATTGGTTTGAGTCTATATAGATAGAAAATGGTAGAGCAGAATTTCAACACGACTCTGCTAATTTCAAAACTTACACTCTCTTGCAGCCTACCCTGGATTTAAAAATGTGACAAATGTGACTTTAAATTTGGTTGATTACATTAATTAATACTAGCAACCATATTTTTAATTATTCCTTTATTTTGGATAATTCCTTAAAATGAATCGAATGCTTTTATTTCTTCCAAAACATTATACTTCTCACCCCACTCATCCTCCCACTTATAGACCTAAGAATCTCTCCCACATAGATGAACCATCTAACCACACACAAGCAGCTAAGGCAAAAGAGTTGACACTACCCACCTGTTCAGGTGACTCTAAAGCTGTCACACACACAAGAAAAATACTCTTCTGGGACCAATCTGGGAAGGACTAAAAATTACAGGAGGGAGAGTCAGGGTCAGTAGGTGACTGAGACTGACTCTAATATGAAAACATCTTTGAAGCTGACGATGAAACTGTGGGGACAATGAATGTGTGGATTTGGTGTGTTTTGGGGGACCTGAATGGTATATATCTTATTTCCTGTTAGGTCATAAGCTCCAACAGGGCACATTTATCTTGTCCAAACACTACAATGCCTTAAACCTCAAAGGCGCTCAAAGATTAGTCAATGAATGAATGAATACAGAGTCTCACATTGCATCCTTGTGAATTTGAGGAGTATCAAGATACTCATTTTATTTTGAAAACGTAAAATTACGCTTAAATTTTTAAACATAGAATAAAGGAAGTCAGGATGGCATAACTAAGTTTCAGAACTGCACTAGGTCGTTTTTCAGCATAAGGAAAGTAGTCAACAGCTAGGAGGACCTAGGGAGATGGCAGAAAGAAGTGCTAACCTGACTGCAGTCAGAGAATATTGTTTTCCTTTAACCTTTAGGTTTTTCCCTACTAACTTTTCAGCATGTTCCCACCCATCAAAGTTCTTATATTCCACATTTAGTAGTATTGGATACACAAACAGGCTACAGAGTCTGTGCAGATAAAATGACTACCAAGCCTGATCTGCCATTGGGAACTCTTGAGCCCGTGAAAGTTTGAATCCTTCCACAAAGAACTCCTTCTCCAACATGACTTTACAGGCCCCTCGGATTTACTGGCTGGGCTCTGACTACCGTGTTGATTTTCCTGGTTCATAAAGCCAAGCAGAGTTCCTGCTGCCAGACAGGTGTATTTGTTTTTGAATGATAAGGACACTCACTTGCTCTCAGTTTAGACTAATAATAAACACTTCAAATACCCTTCTAGGTCTGAAAAGGAAAGAATAAAAAACTCTCCAGCAACAAAGTCTGTTAATGGAGTCCTATTCCTTAAAGAACATATGGCCTTGTACCAGAGCTGGGTGCTTGCTGCTGACCTTTCTGGTCAAGCAAACTCTCTGAATGTTGCCTTTGAAAGCCCTTTCCCATCAATAGAGGCCTCAGGTTAGGTTCATCTAATTATAAGGAAGGAGGACTTTGAGAGTCAGGGGAAATCAAATAATTAAAAGAGTATATTGGCCCCAAAGAAATATCAGAGGGAGTCATTGCCAGTAAGGAAATCTTTTTTTTTTTTTTTTTTTTTGAGACGGAGTATCGCTCCGTCACCCAGGCGGGCGTGCAGTGGTGCTAACTCGGCTTACTGCAACCTCTGCCTCCCAGGTTCAAGCAATTCTCCTGCCTTAGCCTCCTGAGTAGCTGGGACTACAGGTGCATGCCACCACACCCGGCTAATTTTTTTGTATTTTTAGTAGAGATGGGGTTTCACCATATTGGTCAAGCTGGTCTCGAGCTCCTAACCTCAGGTGATTCACCCACCTTGGCTTCCCAAAATGCTGGGATTGCAGGTGTGAGCCACCACGCCCAGGCAGAGGAAACATTTTTAACCTCTTTAGCTGCCTGTGTGAGTGGACATTTGATGAATCAGTAACAAAAGCAGACACGGCGGGTCAGCCAGGAGAAAATAAAAGAGTATGACAAAGGAAAATTCAAAGAGGAAGTAAACAGAACAATTTTACATTCCTTTAAACCACCTAAAAACCTAATGTTGTAAATGGAGAGGTTTAGAAAGGAATGCATCTAAGGTCCATTCACAGCCCTCTGCCTTGGTTATCAAGGTGGTGGTGGATGACTTCTGGAATCAAGATGCCCAGAGACGTGAGGAGGGGTCAGGAAGACTGGTGGAGAAAGCTGGCTGCATCCTGGGCACCGATGCTGTAATCCTCTCCTGCCTCATGTTGACTGTTTGAGCTTCAGCCTCTAATCTTATCTTTCACTCTTGTTTCTTAATCAATCCTACTGTTGTTAATGTTGTTGATTTTTTAGTTTTTGGTTTTTTGGGTTTTTTTTTTTATTCATTTTTTGTTGTTGTTGTTTGAGACAGGGTCTCACTCTGTCACCCAGGCTAGAGTGCAGTGGCTTGATTTTGGCTCACTACAACCTCAACCTCCTGGGCTCACGCAATCCTCCCACCTCAACCTCCTGAGTAGCTGGGACTACAGGCGCTCACCACCACAACTAGCTAATTTTTGTATATTTTGTAGAGATGGGGATCTTGCCATGTTGCCCAGGCTGGTCTCAAACCCCTGGGCTCAAGCAGTTGCCCACCTCAGCCTCCCAAAGTGCAGGGATTACAAGTATGAGCCACCGTGCCAGGCCTGTTGTTGATTTTTTACCACCACAAGTCACTTGAAAGCAGCTTGCCTTAGCGGGAATCTGACAGGCCTGAGCAATACCGCTGCCGGTTGTCTCCCTCCCAGTTCTTGATGTTCCACTAATGCAAGAGGAAGGAACACCTCAGCCTGAGATAGGGTGATGAGGGCACGGCGCATCCATTGTCTCCAGGGCTGTTGGGGATCAGCACTGGCAGCACTGGCACTTCTTTGCTGAACCACGTTTCTGAAACTTTGAAACCGATGGCAGAAAAAAATGGCAACTCCTTCCATGAGATAAGCATGAAAGAGTGCTTGTGACAAATTTATCTTGCTTTGTCTTACTCTCTTCATGTGACTTCTTCCTGGGGATTTTAAGTCTACAAAACAAACTAACCCTTCTCTTTCTCCAGTTGTTTTACGTTGTTTTGGTTCCCTAAACAACCTTTCTCTGGAATATTTTACTTACACCTTTGTTTCCTTCCCTCCAGTGCTTTTGCAGTTGGTTGAAGAGATGTGTTCTTCTCTATTTTTTTTTTTTTTTTTTTTTGAGATGAAGTCTTGCTCTGTCACCCAGGCTGTAGTGCAGTGGCTGGATCTCAGCTCACTACAGCCCCCACCTCCCCAGTTTAAGCAATTCTCCTGCCTCAGCCTCCCGAGTAGCTGGGATAACAGGCATGAGCCACACCACGCCCAGCTAATTTTTGTATTTTTAGTAGAGATGGGATTTCACCATGTTGCCCAGGGTGGTCTTGAACTCCTGACCTCAAGTGATCTGCCTGCCTCAGCTTCCCAAAGTGCTGGGATTACAGGCATAAGCCACGACACCCGGCCTGTTGTTCTCTCTTGAAAATGCAAAATTACTCCTAAATTTTCATTTTAATTCTAGATGGCAAATACATGTGTATTTGTTATTTTAATAACCTTCCTCTAACTTGAAGATGTTTCATAACAAAAAAGGAAAGAAAGGGTAATAGAAGAACTTGCGCATTCTGGCTGTTTTCTCTTCCTTGAAGTTAGGATACAGTTAGAAAATTTACCATTTAGAAAATGAAATGTATGTGTTCTGAGACATCCCTTTCCCAGATGCAAGTTTTGTATACGGTGAGGATGACATGTTCCGGAGGATTACTAAGGAAGAAACTGTGCAGTCACTCCCTGTTCTGTGCATATTTGCCTCATAGATTCTTCTTGTCTTGCTTTTTTATAAATTATGTTTCTTTTTTTCAATTGTTTACCACAAGGTTATTCCAGTATAAATGTCTTCTTAAGAGAAATATACTCAAGTATGTAGGGATGAAGAGTCTGCAATCTACTTCATTAGTTCATAGATAGATAAATTGATGGACATATAGATGCCTAGATAGATATATGCATAGGTAAAAAATAATTTATTAAAATAGAATGGAAAGTATGTGTGTATTATTCTTTCACTTCTTCTGTATGCTGACATTTTTTATGATTAAAACTTAAAAGAATGAATGAGAGGAAAGAAGAGGTGGAAAAAATGAAAGAAAGAAAAAGAAAGAGAAGAAAGGAAGAAATAAATGCTTTCTTAAGACAGACCCCCTGAAGATGTAGTGTTTAGCTGGTTTGTTCATTCTGAAAGCTTCCATGGTCAACAATAGCTTACAACATTACATTTTAATCACCTTTTGTCCAATTATTATAAATTACACAATCACTTTGTGAAATTTGATACCAGCTCCACTAGACTTCTCAGTGAACCTTCACAGAGCAACTTCTCTGAGAATCCTCTAAAGTTTCGCTGTAATCTTCTTCTGGCCATTCTGTGGGTCTGATTTATAGGTGAGATCTGATTCAGCATAAATACCTCACCCCTACTCTTTTCAGCAGTTCCAGGAATCTTTTTATTGTTGACCACCTGTCTTGAACTAGTCAAGGTAGGTATTATTGACTGGATGACCCCACCAGTAGTCACAACCTAGCCACCTAGCCCCAGCCACCTCTACCTGAGATGGCATACGTCACAGTTCTAGCCTTATAACATATGTGAAAATCTGGTGGGTGAGTTCTGAATAAATTCTTGTTTTCCTCATTAAATGGGCCTTTTCACCATTTTACTCTTAAGCCTTTGTCCTTTGGCCTTTAAATCCTTTTCCTTCTTCTTGCTACAATGTAAACATGAGTTCTGGAACTCTAGCAACCTTCTAGAGATTCTGAGGTGACCAAAGAAGAATGACAGTGGAGTGGAAAGAAGAAAAATGTCTAGGTTTCTGATATCACTGGTAAGCCACCTTGCCAGCCTTGGAATTCCTTTTGAGAAAAATAAATATTGGCCTCTAAGAGTGAAACCTTATAGAAGGGTTTCTATAATTTGCAGCTGAAAGCAGGTCTCACTGACTTGACGAACTTTATCACCTTCTAGAAGATTTGGTCCTGGCATAACAAGAGTCACTCCCAGACTCATACTGTCCACTCATGATACCCTAATCAGAGCTTGGGCTGCCCACAAGTTACCAAGGGAGTGAGTCTTTCATGTGCCACATTTTTACACTCCACTGAGAGACTGATCTTAGGTTCTGAGCGTGACTGTTTCTTTTATTTTCTTCAAATCCTTATTCCAAAAGAGCAACGTGATTTTTTTCAGACCTGTGGACTAGGTCCAATTCTCTCAGACAAGGCAATCTTGCTACTTTCACCCCTGGAGAGTTACCCAAATATTGAGCCAAAGAAATTGAATATAGTCTATGAGTCAGTAATCATACCCATTAAATTTTTCAAGAAATAAATCTTCCTCTGGCCTATAGATATGTCTGGAG
Organism: Symphalangus syndactylus; assembly: GCF_028878055.3. Taxonomy (NCBI): domain Eukaryota; kingdom Metazoa; phylum Chordata; class Mammalia; order Primates; family Hylobatidae; genus Symphalangus; species Symphalangus syndactylus. The sequence goes on along the minus strand of NC_072430.2, from coordinate 56,604,865 downwards.
ACTCTGGGAAAAGAATCCTGGACTTCTCATTGGGTAGAGAGACAGAAAGAAAAGATATTCTTTGTTCTCATAAACTTCCAAAGAATAATTTAAGTAAATAAGTTTCGACTAATAACTCTGGAGATAAAATCCTTTACCTTGGCATTGCTGAAATGCAAGCCAAGACAGAACGAATTTTCCCTGCCCCTAGCCCTCAGGCCTTAGTTTTGTACCGGGTCCCAAAATGATTTCTGTTTTGGAAACCCCAAACCATGCAAAACTTGGTAGGTCTGGAGTTTGTACATAGGAATAAAACAAGCCAAGTTTTCTCCTGACCTTGGCTAACCTTAAAATCAATCGTTCTTCCAGTGCTGGTCTGGCCAACAGTGAAGCTTGTGGTTTCATCTTGGTTTTACCACAAAACTTTGTGATGAAACATTAAGAACCCACTGAGATTTGTACTTCCATTCTTGTCGTTTCAAGTTATTTTTGCAAAACCTGGTGAGTTCTATAGCATATGACTATATAACCCTAATATTTCTCTTTTGTTGTACATGGGCTTATAACCAAATTTCTGCCCAGAAGCAGTTTTTGAGAGCCCAGTGATGAAAAGACAGAAAATATCACTAAAATCCAGTCAGTGTAACATCAAGAAGATTCTACAGAACTGATAGAAATCTATGTGATACCACACTATTACACCTACTAAAGCAACAATTCAAATAATTTGAAACACACAGTAAGGAAAAAACTTGCTGGGGACTGGGTATGATAGGGTAAAGGAGTTGGAGGAAAGAAACCCAAGAATTGACAAATGTTGCCCCAGACTAAAAGTACAAGAAACACAGAACTGGCACAGCACTGTGAGAAACCCAAGAGACAAATAAGAGGCCGGGATTTACCCCCAATAAAGAGTAGCTCCATGGTTTCTAGCCCACAAATCTGGGTTAAATCAAGAAACACATGTAGAGAAAACTAAAAAATCTGAATGTGCAGTCATTAGCAAGGACAGAGTACTTTAATCTCATGAGCTGATTGTGCCATTGTAGGTGTAAAAAGTAACATCTTCATTCTGTATTCTAGCTTCGAATTGGTGTTGATAAAAATAAACATGCCAAGTATTAAGTGGTCTTATCCAATACGGATTGTCGTCACTAGAAATCTTTGGGAAAATATCATCAAGCACCCATCATTTTCTCATAAAAATAGTGAATTCTAACCCCCTTCGGTTATGAGGTACCTGAGCTGGATATAACTAAAAGTAAAAACAGAAAGCTGTATATGCCTTAAGCCCCTTACAAATCTGAATCCTATTTTGTAGGTTTAGAAATTTAGCCACAAAAACTCATTAGCCAACCTTGGAACAGAGAATTTTTGCTTCATCCCAACGGATTCTTTTGTGAATTCTGTATGATATTTTTCAGTGATAGTAAAAGGGAAACCAGGGCAGGAAAGATATACACCACCAACTACTATAAAATCATGAAAGCAGAAAACCAGTCTCATGTCAAGAATATACTAGGGACAATCCTTGGGTCAGTGATAATATACAGACCAATTCCTGGATCTTTAAAATTTCTGCAAAAGCGATCAAGAATGACCCAAGGAGAAGACTAGATAGATGACTGTCACTTCCCCAGGGCCCCTCTATCTCCACCTCTCCCAGGTAGCTAGCATACAAAGTGTGCCATGCAATTTTCATGTCTTTCTCAAGGGCCAGGCTGATAGAAACTTCATGAAGTTCTAATAGATCGAGGCTGGGTACAGTGGATCATGCCTGTAATCCCAGCACTTTGGGAGGCCAAGGCAGGAGGATTGCTTGAAGCCAGGAGTTCATGACCAGCCTGGTAACGTAGCGAAACACTGTCTCCAAAAAAAAAAAAAAAAAAAGGCCAGGCATGGTGGCTCACGCCTGTAATCCCAGCATTTTAGGAGGCCAAGGCAGGCGGATCACTTGAGGTCAGTAGCTTGAGACTAGCCTGACCAACATGGTGGAACCCCATCTCTACTAAAAATACAAAAATTAGCCGGGCGTGGTGATGCATGCCTGTAATCCCAGCTATTCGGTAGGCTGAGGCACAAGAATCACTTGAACCTAGGAGGCGGAGGCTTGCAGTGAGCTGAGATCATGCCACTGCACTCCAGCCTGGGCGACACAGCCAGACTCTGTCTCAAACAAAAAAAAAAAAAAAAAAGAAGAAGAAGAAGAAGTTCTAATAGATCAAGACGTGTATCTATTTATCCTAAAGAGTCATTTCTACCTTCTTGCCCTCAATGAAAATCACAAGTTGCCCCAATGCTGCTATGAGTTCCAATCTACTGAATTGCCCTATAGGTCACAGGTCAAGTTATCTCCAAGGAACTGATTACAATAAAGTGATACAAAGGGGCACTTCTCCCCTAAATACCAACTGGGCTGTGGCTCCAAAACTAAAATTCTAGGACAAGATCACATATTTGGCATCAAAGCCATCACAGCCAAGGGGCCCCAATTTCCTACCCTTCTGCAAGATATACATATAGGCTCCCTATGGTAAAAAGCCACCCACCAACTGCCTATGTCACCAATGTATAAAACTCAGTGAGCTCATAATATAAACAGAGGACTATTTACTATACTCTTGGCACTGGTGAACTTGTAAACAATAGCTCAGTGGAATATTTTTGCATTGAGTTTGTTTCCTGAGTATGTTTTTCCTATAAATCTGCATGCTTATCCAAAGACCACATAACTCATTAGGCATTACAGCTGTCCTTGTGACCTAAATTCAAAGGGGTGTTACTTGGGCTCTTTCCCGTTGAAAACTGTAAATGATTTACCGTTCTTGGTTTAAGGTTCAGGAAAGAGTTTCTGTACATCGGCCAGCAGGTGGCACTCACATCCAAGGCTATGAGGCGTTTTCATGATAGCCAAGGAAATCTTTGTTCACAAAATATTGGTTCATTACAGTTCAGTAAATACTAGGCAGATAACTTTTTAGTAAAAGACCATGAATTTCACTCCTGGTGTCTTCTTAAATGTTGACATTGGAGGCCGGGCACAGTGGCTCACGCCTGTAATCCCAGCACTTTGGGAGGCCGAGGCGGGCGGATCAGAGGTCAGGAGATCGAGACCATCCTGGGTAACACGGTGAAACCCCGTCTCTACTAAAAATACACAAAATTAGCCGGGCGGGGTAGCGGGCGCCTGTAGTCCCAGCTACTCGGGAGGCTGAGGCAGGAGAATGTCATGATTCCGGGAGGCAGAGCTTGCAGTGAGCCCAGATCGGGCCACTGCACTCCAGCCCGGGCAACAGTGTGAGATTCCATCTCAAAAAAAAACAAAAAATGTTGACATTGGATATAAACAGGCACTCTATGTCTTTTTTTTTTGTATGAAGTAATCCAAATGGAGAAATTTCATACTGAAAATATGTCTTTGTGAGCACCATTATTTGGCCCAAGTTACCTCTGTCATCCCTTTCCTTGGCAATATTTTGGAATAGGATTAAGGACTCACACACTAATTTGAATGTTTAAAAAGCAAGCCAAAACCATTTTTGAATAAGAATGAATTAAGCAGAAATAAATAAAGACAGTCCTTGCTAAAGAGTCTCTTGATATAACAAATAGTGGCTACACTTGCCAAGTCACAGTTCATGAAGGTCTAGGAATTGTTTTGTAAAAAGGGTTGAAATATAATTATCCATAGACTATGCTTAGAATATATTTACCACTGAGTCACATGTACTAATTTTTTTTTTTTTTTTTTTTGAGACAGGGTCTTGCTTTATCGCCCAGGCCAGAGTGCAGTGGCACAATCATGATTCACTCTAACCTTAGGCTTCTAGGCTCAAGCGATCCTCCTGCCTCAGCCTCCCGAGTAGCTAGGGCTACAGGTGTGCATCACCATGACAGCTAATTTTTTGTAGAGACAGGGGTCTTGCTACATTGCCCAAGCTTGTCTCGAACTCCCCTCAAGCCATGCTCCTGCCTTGGCCTCTCAAAGTGCTGGGAATACAGGTGTGAGCCACCTCTCCTGGCCATACTAATTATTATTAATAATCCATATATCTCCACCTTGAAGAAGCAAAATCAATCACCCTATTATTTTAGTAAATAGAAATACAATAAAGTCTTATTGGCCGTATAAGACCAGGTATACTACTAGCTAACACTACCACTTGCTGAGCACTTATGTCATACGCTGTCAAAAACCTGCAACATACAGCAATTTATTCTTTACAGCAACCTTATGAGGAAGGTAGCACAATTATCTTCACTTTGCAGAAAAGGAAAATAAAGGTCAGAGGCAAGTTACATAATCTATGTAAGCCTCATCTCATTTTTAAACTGTGAATAACAGCATAGACATGTCTTATAGTTGAGTCCCAGTTAGGCACAGTGGCTCACGCCTGTCATCCCAGCACTTTGGGAGGCTAAGGCAGGTGGATCACCTGAGATCAGGAGTTCGAGAGTAGCCTGGCCAACATGGCGAAACCCCATCTCTACTAAAAATACAAAAATTAGCCAGGTGTGGTGGCGTGTACCTGTAGTCCCGGCTACTTGGGAGGCTGAGGCAGGAGAATCACTTGAACCCAGGAGCTGAAGGTTGCAGTGAGCCAAGATCGCACCACTGCACCCCAGCCTGGGCAACAGAGAGAGACTCTGTCCCATTAAAAAAAAAAAGTCCTTACAAAGCACTTAGCATGATAAGTGTAACTCTTGAGTATGTGATTACTATTACAGCTACCTCAAGGATTACTGCTACTATTTATTTATTTATTTTGAGACAGAGTCTCACTCCATCACCCAGGTTGCAGTGCAATATCACGATCTGTGTTCACTGCAACCTCTGCCTCCCAGGATCAAGTGATTCTCATGCCTCAGCCTCAGAAGTAGCTAGAATCACAGGTGCACGCCACCATACCCGGCTAATTTTTGTATTTTTAGTAGAGACCAGGTTTCACCATGATGCCCAGGCTGGTCTTGAACTTCTGACCTCAGGTGATCTGCCTGCCTTCGCCTCCCAAAGTGCTGGGATTACAGGTGTGAGCCACCACGCCCAGCCAACTGCTACTATTTATTACTAGTGGTAGTATAGAGGTTATTTGCTCAGGGTCACACAGACAGTATGTGACAGAGCTGGAATTTGAACTCAGGTCTATCTGACACCAAAACTTGAGTGCTTAGCCAATAGGAGATGATGCCTCTAAATGACAAATCCAGGGTAATTCTGAGAATAAAATAACACTTCTAGAAATATGGAAGTGTTATTTCATATTAACACTTTTATGGAGAGAACATACAAGAATGGTCGTCCAGCAATAGAAACCCATCTCTTTAAAATTTCTCCTTCCAGACCCAAACACACATACGAAGCAAATGCCTCCTCCCACTCATCTTGCAGGTCAAGATGACCTTTTGTCTATCTGACCAAAATATGATATCTTGATGGTCATAAAACTATATCCTTCTCAAGGGAGGAGGGTAAGGAACTAGAAGTTAATGAAGAAACATGACTGGTGCAAGCCAGAAACACCCAGCATTGAGCCAAGATGACCACACCATAGAATGCAGAGCCAAGTCTTTATCCTGGCCAATACAGTACCAGCAATGTGACTTTGAGTGAACTATGTAGTTCAGGCATATAAATCACAGTGAATGGTGATGCTGAACCATGGCACTAAGGGACAAGTTCTCTGAATAGTGGCCTTAGTTAGATTGGTGTGATTTTTGAAATATTTCTTTTTTTTTTTTTTTTTTTTTGAGACGGAGTCTCGCTCTTTCGCCCAGACTGGAGTGCAGTGGCGCTATCTTGGCTCACTGCAAGCTCCACCTCCCGGGTTCACGCCATTCTCCCGCCTCAGCCTCCCAGAGTAGCTGGGACTACAGGCGCCCGCTACCCTGCCCGGCTAATTTTTGTTGTATATTTGGTAGAGACGGGGTTTCACCGTGTTAGCCAGGATGGTCTCAATCTCCTGACCTCGTGATCCACCCACCTCAGCCTCCCAAAGTGCTGGGATTACAGGCATGAGCCACCGCGCCTGGCCTGAAATATTTCTTGATACGGTTCTAGTTCACCCACCAAGTTAATTTCACGCATTTGCCATTCTTCTAGCTGGCTTGGAATTCATATGTGAAATTGTTTTGGATCAGTATATTAAAATATTTCAATGAAACCCCATTCGTTGTTTACCAGGATAAAGTAAATTGATTTAAATTACATTGTTTTAGGTTTCTGACCCCCAAGATTTCTGTGTGTGTCTGTGTTTTAAGCTATCATTTCTCAAACACCTACTATTTGCTAGGCACTAGGCCTAGCCTTTAAATACATTAATAGGAGAAATGTTCCTATCACTCACTGTCCCTTATACTCCTGAACATCATTCTTTTATCTATTCAAAAAGCATCCATGAAGCACCATCTAGGTATTTGGCACTGAGCTGGGCACTGGTCATACAAAGATAAATAAAGTGCACCCTCTCATATGATAGATGCCCATCTTCTTCCTCTATTTATCTTCCCTCAGATGCCACCTATGCCTTAAAACTTAGACAGAATTATGGACGAGAAAATAAAGAACACGAAGGGAAATTAGGTTCAGTAGTAAACAGGAGTAGGGGAATGTCCAAGAACAAAAGTTTGGAAAAATATAAAACTGATCAGACTCTCCTCAGGTGCTCCATATGGATCGGGTCTTATTAGAAATCTCTTACCTGGGAACTTTAAACAAAGAACAGTCAGCCTCTGATATCAGGATGACATCTGGCAACCTGAGAACACTCCAGAGACATTTATTGAATATTCAGAAAAGAAAACTACATGTCTAGGTTCTTTATAAACCATCAGAGTCAAGGTTTTCTTGTTGAGGGGAGGAAGAAAGAAAAAGGAACGAGAATGCTATCTTCTGAAGTTGACCAAGACAAAGTCCCTAAATCATCACAAGCTGATCCTATCTAAAGTATGGACAATTTGAAAATCCATGAGATATTTTCCAGATTTCAGCCCAAGTCCTAGACCCCTTGAGGTTTAACTAATGTGCTAAACTTGAAATGATACTTGCCCCTCTAACCCTTTCTGAACAAGACTAGAAGGGGTTTATTGAGAGCATAATTACTGCTTCTGGAAATAACACCAGAAAATGTTTTTTAAAGGATAAATACTGAGGTGTTTTGAGTGGGCATCAAAGGTGGCAGTGAAATTCTGCCAAGAACCTTAAAAGGCAACCACAATGCAGTAGTTAACTCAGCCTGTTCTGATGGGTTATCTAGAACCTTAAATGTTTTTTTTCTAGCCACCCTGAACTCTTAACAAGAAGATGACAAACCACAGGTTAGACAACTGCAATAAAGGATGTTATTTATTATGTACAAGTTACACTCTTAATAAATTATATTTGCCAACACGCTGAATACAGTAAAGCATTCAGGCAGCTGGTGTACTCTTAGCAGATCTCTAAGATATGATTCTATTAAAAATATAGAAAGAAATTTTAAAACATAAAAAGATAGAAATAGAACCCTGATGGCCTGAAAGCTTTTGTGTGCCTTAACAGACCTGTAATTTACTAAGGGGTGAGGGAGAAGAGGTTGACTGAAGCTGCCTGCCTAATCTGGATTTACAAACTCTTTATAAAATTGGAGCAGTCAGTCCAATAAACATTATGCTTTCTGTACTGCAAATGGCCAGTTTCACTGTGTTTGAAGTAGTTGTTTTATGGAATTGCGATGCCAGTTTTCTATAGGCCCAGCCTTAGGCATTTGGAAGAATCTAGTTTAAAAAGTGTAACCATAGATTATACACATGCTTATACTTGTTAACCAGTACAACTACTATTATTCCAAAAAGACACTGTTTATATTAGATTTGTTTTTCCTGGTTTAATACAGAGTTAAACACCAATAAATTCACTGAATGTAGTTAGATAAAAATCTTGCTCTCATTACCTTATGAACATTTACTATGGTTAACACCTTCCTGGGGCAATCTGGCAGTATTTTTGTTTGGATTTTTTTTTTAATTAAAAAAAATGCTAGCAAAGGTAAAGAGTCACAGTTTAAAGACAAAGATCATTTTTCTAAATTTTTTATAGTAAAAATACTTAACTCCCCCAAACATGAATGACATATATATTAGATACAACTCAATGAAAGCAGCCTGCACCTTTGTTATAAAATATGTGATGTTACCATGATGCTTTTCTAGGTAATTGTACTTCCCATTTCTCAGGGACAATTTGTCTCCAAGGCTACCTGAACAGTTTTCAGTTTCCACAATCTTATCAAAAGAGATCAGGAAGGGTGATAAGGCTATCCCATATACAGTTGTATCTGGAGGTCATGGCCAAATCCTTACTGTTAGTGCTACACTTGACCCAAGAACCATTTTGTGGATTGCTCATGAATAACATTTTTAACCATAATTCTCTACTCATTGTTAGAAAGGAGAGCTTTCTTTATATTTAACTGGTCAACTCTTTAAAATAAATGTGACCTCAACTCTATGAATTAACTAGTGGCCATGAACAGATTCTTTCTGAGACAGCCACATTAAATCATTCTACCAGGAGGGCAGAGGCCTTTCACGATGGTGGTTTTCTAACTATTGCCAAATTCTCAAGGTAGAAAAGTGTTCCTATAAGAGTTAGAGGCCGGGCGCGGTGGCTCACGCTTGTAATCCCAGCACTTTGGGAGGCCGAGGCGGGCGGATCACGAGGTCAGGAGATCGAGACCACGGTGAAACCCCGTCTCTACTAAAAATATAAAAAATTAGCCGGGCGTGGTGGCGGGCGCCTGTAGTCCCAGCTACTCGGAGAGGCTGAGGCAGGAGAATGGCGTGAACTCGGGAGGCGGAGCTTGCAGTGAGCCGAGATTGCGCCACTGCACTCCAGCCTGGGCGACAGAGCGAGACTCCGTCTCAAAAAAAAAAAAAAAAAAAAAGAGTTAGAGGTACACTCCACTACCCCTTTTCCTTGCATTCACAAACAAAGACAGTACTAAGTTGGAATTCTCATGAGGTGCTTACTGTTTTCAACCTTACTTTTATTATCATTGCTTGTACATACATGGCCAGCAATTTCACTTTTCCAGAGATTTCATTCTAGGCAAAATTTCTAATTTAACTGTAACACTCAGAGCATATCTAAATATTTGGATTCATTTCTGATGAAAACAAAGGGGCCAGAAGTTTAGAAGAGATCTCTGTGCTGACATGTCTGCTTTCTAGATGCAAAGCATTTGGCTCAACCAGGCAGCACAAGTTCACTCAATTATCTAACCCCTTCTAGCATTACATTTTTACTTTTTCAAATCTTTAGCTAATTATAAGCACAACTTTATCAGCAAAAGAGAGAAAACGTTTTCTCTTACCCCTTTTGATTCAACTTCATTACCAACTCCAATGTCTCCTCCCACAAGCCTTAATTAATTACCCACTATTGATGAATTAGTCAATTATTCAATAAAGATAGTGTTTATTGCCATTAGTAAAGACAATTGCATAGAATCTACCTGGCATGGTTATGAGAATGTGTGAAAGAGGAAGATATATGGAAAAGAAAGAGCCAGGCTTTTGAGAGATTACTAGATAGGTCAAATTGCTCAGAAAATAAGTAAGTTACAGTAATCTCTCACTTCACATACATTACCAAAAACTATGGTCCTTAGGAATTCACTGCTGGTTCTGTTTACTCTCTCCAAATAGCTGATCCAAGATAAGAACTTTTTTTCTGACATTAAGCTGATTCGTGAATGCACATTGTCTAAGATGGTACTTCATCTTAATAACCCATTGATTTCTACAAAACTCAATAATCGATTTTTTCTTACTGAAAAAATTTACCAATCTGGTAGTCATAAAGAGATACAGTACACACATAATAGCCATCAGTATTATAGTCTCAGTAATTCACCTACACTTAGCAACCTTATATTTTTCTTCCATAAAAAGTATTTATGAACATTATAACTTTTTGTTCAATCTTAAGAGGTTAAATCAATTAAAATATGAATAAATAGAAAGTCTTCAAAGCTTCCTCAGCCATCAGCTTAACAGCCATCCACATATGCACAAAAGATACCACACTAAAATCTAGAACAGGAAGTAAAGAATAAATACCACTTCCAGTTATGACTGGAACATAAAGGCGCATAGGCCAGGTCTTACATCTGAATTCCAGCCAGGATGCCAGGATCGTTGATGCTACTTCCAAAAGAACTAAAAATATTAAGGTGAATTGTGTGGTCAGGACTTGACGTTTTATTTCTCAGCTCTTAAGAAATGTGGCATCTTAGAATTCTCTTCTCTTAATGGATAAAATACTATAATTTCAAATTTTGACCAGTTGATGTACTGGGTCAGAAACGGCTAATGGTGGACTTAAAAATAATAGTTGGCATCAAATTAGCCTTCACAATACAAACTGGCTTGTGGACAAAGAAGGAGCTACAGATCAGGCTCTGGAACTGCTACCTCTTACCCACTCTACCCAGGGAGGCATGCAATCACCAAAAGCATTTCCCGTAGGAAACCACAAACCCCAATACCTCTGGTACCACCTGCATGTCCTCTGTACAAGGGTTGGCCCATCCCAATTCTGTTTAATTCTCAGAGCCAGCGGGTATACAATTGCACCAAACCACTGAATTTCACAATGTAACTTGAGACAAACTGAATCTGAAAGGCTATTTTATGGGTATTTTGCCTCCACTCCTGCAGGTAACACAATCCACAGTTCACCCACTGGCTAGCAGTATTTGACTCTCCTAATCCTCATTACCATACTTCCTTTGGTATACTTCTCAAGGGAAGTATGGCTGAGAACACCAGCAAAGAAAATAGGTCTTTCTTAATCGCTTGTGTTGTTCATAAAAAGCATAATGGAAGATCAAAATCAATCGTAAGTCTTGTTTGTGAGTTTTGTTTATATCTCCACAAAGATTTTGTACTTTTGTTTTACTATGTTTATTATCTATTTAAGGTAGTTATTCATATCAAAATCTTCATTGTCCTAAAGTTATACATGATCTGGTAACAAAAAGGGGAAGAGACCACAAATTACAATATTTTTCATGAGCATGTTTTTACAGCAAGTTTGCCACCATAAAATACTGAAAAGTTGAACTTTGAGAAATAAAGCTGATATTTCATTACATTCTCTGTTTAGCTCAGTTAACTAATGTTGAAATTTTTACTTTTCTTTTTTTTTTTGTCTGTGTGACAGAGTTTCACTCTGGTCGCCCAGGCTGGAGTGCAATGGTAAAATCTCGGCTCACTGCAACCTCCACCTCCCAGGTTCAAGCGATTCTCCTGCCTCAGCCTCCCAAGTAACTGGGATTACAGGCACCTGCCACCATGCCCAGCTAATTTTTGTATTTTAGTAGAGATGGGGTTTCACCACGTTCACCAGGCTGGTCTCGAACTCCCAACCTCAGGTGACCCACCTGCCTCAGCTTCCCAAAGTGCTGGGATTACAGGCATGAGCTGCTGTGCCCAGCTGAAATTTTTACATTGTATATGAAGTTGACTTAGTTTTCCATTGTTTTGGGCTTTAATCAAAAGGAAAAAAATATTTTTAACAGTTGACAGACCAGTCAGCTATCTGAGATTGACCTATAATTAAAATCATAAAATGTTATGCATCATGAAATATGCTGAAAACGTCTAGTATGTTATCTTCTAAGCACTCCATGAGGGCTAATTCATTTTACCTATAACTAATTTCCAGTAGAATGAGAGTTATCATACTTCTGAGTATACTGACAAGTCTTTCAGTTTCATGAAGGCTAAGTGATTGAACAGGAACTACTATCTCGGCAGTTATATATATAAATTCTTTGAAGAAATTCTACAATTGAAGGGCCTAGATTTCCACAGTTATTTTATTTCACCATGATACATCTGCTGAGTAGAAATAAGAGTCCCCTCTTTATCCAGCCTTCAAGTTCAGTCATATATTTTTTTATTTGAAATGAACTAAGGCTGATTTAGAGCGGACATGCCTTTTGGAATGCCCTGAGGCCTTTCATTTCTTGAATGATATGCTAAGGTTTGGAATCTACCCAAACCTCCTTGAAGAACCCTCTGCAAAGTTTAATCTAATTTAAATTTACTTATTCCTCAGCATAAAGTGCTCTTTCTTATTTCTCTTTGTTTTTTTGAGTGAGCACATGGACATATTTTTGTGTTTCTAAACATTTGGATGCTGGAACAATATAAAAAGAAAAAATACTACATATTTTATTCCAGTCATGTTAAAAGTTGTGGCAGAAAAATATAATTCTTAGAACTCCTGGCCCTGGCACTATGCAAATCATTTCACAATATGCAAATAATTAAGCTGCGATGTAATCACAGTTCCTACCAAATGTTTCTCCGATTATTAGACACATTCTTAAAAGTGATGGACCTGAAGTCTCACTTTATCTTCTATCCATTTCTGTGTACTGATTACATTCAAATCTTTGCAAATAAAAATAGTATTAGAACATGTATTTGCCAAAAATACGTGTGTAAACAAGTGTAATTTTGCAGGCATAAAGCAGAGTATAAATATATGACAAGTCTTTTAGGTAAATTATTAAACATGCATCTGCTGCTTCCAGTTCTACTTCAAGGAATTTGTGAGTGTAATACGTAATTTTCTTTTTTTTTTTTTTGAGATGGAGTTTTGCTTTTGTTGCCCAGGCTGGAGTGCAATGGCACGATCTCAGCTGACTGCAACTTCCGCCTCCCAGGTTCAAGCGATTCTCCTGCCTCAGCCTCCCAAGTAGCTGGAATTACAGGCTGAGATGGGTGGATTACCTGAGATCAGGAGTTCGAGACCAGAATTTTTTTATTATTATTATACTTTAAGTTTTAGGGTACATGTGCACAACGTGCAGGTTTGTTACATATGTATACATGTGCCATGTTGGTGTGCTGCACCCATTAACTTGTCATTTACATTAGGTATATCTCTTAATGCTATCCCTCCCCCTTCCCCCACCCCAGAATTTTTTAAACAGACAAAAAAATAGTGTTCAATTCTTTCTGAGTCTATATGGTGATTGACTACAAATTGATTAACTTCTCTAAATTTAAAATTTAAACATGCACAGTTTTTAGTTGGCCACGATACTTTTGAAGAAAATAAAGATGATGGAAGAACATGCAGTGTTAAACAACTAAATAAAAAATGCTTTTCCAGGCCAGGCTCAGTGGCTCATGCCTATAATTCCAGCACTTTGGGAGACTGAGGCAGAGGATCGCTTGATTCCAGGAGTTCAAGACCAGCCTGGACAACATAGTAAGACCTCATCTCTACAAAAAATAGAAATAAAAAACAAAATTTGCCACACATGTAGTCCTAGCTACTTAGGAGGCTGAGGTGGGAGGACCACTTGAGCCTGTGAGGTCAAGGCTGCAGCAAGCCGTGATTGTGCCACTGCAGCAAGCCATGATCGTGCCACTACACTCTAGCCTAAGCAACAGAGTGAGAGCCTGTCAAAAAAAAAAAAAAAAATCTTTCCAGTAGTAATAACAGTGAAATAACTGTGAAAGGATTGCAGTGCATGAGGATCCATCCTTAAAGACACCTACCACAGGCATACTCCACCTACTCTCTAGGTTTCATATCTACTTGTGCTGGGGTTGTTCCTCCTACCAACAGTTCTCTGGTTCTACCACTGCGTCATTCTAGGGAGAAACAGTCCCCACATAATCCCAGAAGTGCTCTCTCCTGTTCCTTTCTCCCCCCTCCCACTTTTACCCAAGAAAATTTCAGCCATGTATTTTGCTTTCAATAATACCTGAATGAGAAAGTCCTTGAAATAAGAGAAGGATGTGTTATATGTCAAAATGAGCTATTCATCCCTGGTGATCATTAGAGTGTCACAAGAGAAGAAATGTACCCAGGAGGGTCTTGCAAAATTCCAACTCTGGGAATTGTGTTCTATCTAAAGACTCTCCATCATTTCAGCAGCCCATTCACTTACTCAAAAATATTCATCAGATGCCATTATATCCAGCACTGTGTTAACATCAGCAAGACATTAAATCTTAAAAGTAGTTTCTTATTCTACACTTATGTTGACACATTTAGGTGGGGCCTTAAATTCTCTACTCAGCTAAATGCTTTAGTTCTCTTCTAAGTAATTTGTCATTTTCCGTCACATTTAAGTGGGTTTTATTTTTTATCAATGGAATTCTACCATATATAATGACATTTACGTAAGAGTTCAAATCATGAGATATAGCAATAGCAAAATCCAAGCATTACAGATTTAAATATTCTTCCGGAATTAAATTACTGGAGTTAAACTTCTAGATTCTAGACTCAAGAGTTTCAAGAAATAAATTTCAGCTTTGACTACCTTCAAAGGCTAATCAAGACCTATGTCTTCATAGAATAACTTGCGTTTCTTTTCGTGATCCAGAAAAGGAGGAAATGGCCATAATCTGCCCTCACTACAAACTCTAGCATCACGGGAATTTTCCCAGGCGGCTTTGTGGCAGTCTAAGGAGGCTCCAAGCGTGTTATAACTGCTATTCATTTAACGTCTATTGTGCCAAGCACTTTACATTCAAGACTTTGGCTCATTTTAAGCTTCCCTTGCAGTCTAAATATTGTAGTTCCTATTTTCCCAAAGAGGAAATCGAGGCTCAGAGATGTTATTAACTTGACTCAAACCAATGCAATTTGTGTGTGCCAGCGATGCATCTGTGACATTGCCCCATCAATTCTCTCCACAATGTGTACGTTTAAGAAAAACAATCATCCGTGAAGGTTGAGGAGAGAGATGGGGGTTGATAATATTGTCTGAGAAAGATTTCTGAACACAAGGGGACATTTAAAAAGAAAATTCTGTAACAAAACAAACCAGTCGCAGCTGTTTGGGTTAAGGGGAAAAACTCGCCTTGAGGGGTCCTGGGTATACTTCCTCCTATCTACGGCTAAGCTGCGCCTGCATCAGGGGTGGTGATTGGCAGGCGCCTATGGCCCACGCAGAGATGGCCGCGTGGGGGGTCGGAGCGCCAACTTCTCAGCTCCCCTTCTCCCATGACCCTCACCCCCAACCCATCTTCAGCCGCCCGCTGGGAGCTTCCCCCACCCCCACCCCCCAGTGCCGGCGAGGCCCCCTGGCAGATGGAAGCTGCTGACTGATGGGGGCGGCCGAGCGCGAGGGCGCTGAGTGAGGCCCTTGCGCCCCAGGCGGTTGCACTCCGGACCCCCACAGCTGTGGACGCCGGAGCTGTGCGCAGTCATCCTGAGCCAGCCCGCGGGGCCCGATCGGAAGGGACGCCTAGGCCTAAGAGCTGGCCTGGGGTCCTGGAGCCTCCACGCGAGCAAGCGGGGGCTGCAAAGGCTGGGCTGGGCCTCCGCTGCGGCCCTCAGGGGCCTCTGGGCCCTCATGGCCTGGAGGCCGCGCGGCCCAAGCCCCTAGAGCAGAGGCCGCGCTAGCCTGCAGGGATCGGCGCAGGGCCGGAGGCAGCGGCTTCTCCTTCCCACTCCGGGTTGACCCTAAAGACACGATTTAACGTGGCGGCGGCAGCTGCCCACGCTGTCTGGAAGAGCAGGGCGCCTGGGACGCGGCGGCGAAGCTGGCCCGGAGGGGGGCCCAGGCCTCACGCGCCCGGCTCTCTCCCAGCTCTCCTCCTCCTCCTTCTCGGGCTTAGAAAGCTTTCCAGCCGCGGCCCCAGCCCTCCCCCTCGCCTGTGCTGGGCTCCGCTTTCCCTCCATCAACTCCAAGCCGAATTCAATCCGAGAAGGCTCCTTTGAGCTTTTGTGTTTGCTGGGGGAGATGTGGGCGCAGGAGGGATCGCGTTACAACTTTCATTTCCTGAAATGTTTGAGGGAACATCCAGGGTTTTTATCCCCACATCAGGCCGGGCGATGGGCTCGAGTTTCAGGCCTTGTCACTCAGCTGTCACCAAACAAACGAAGCTCTCAGAGCCCAGGAGAGGGAGAGCTACCTGCTATTCATGACCCCTGGAGCAGGTGATCGCTCATGGGAAAAACAGGTAGAATTAATCACAGGGCTGTTCTCTGTTTCCTCTCCTTTTTGGCAGACCTGCCCACAGTGCGAAACCTATCAGCAAACAAATTAACTCTTTCTTGTCACCCAGGGGAACTAAAAATACGGTTTTAGGAAATAACACACACGTTTCTCACCAAATGACAAAATGGGAGTTGGAAGGAACATCTTACATCCCGCTCCACCTTGCAATTTCTTAGTTTGTGGGATTCTCATCTGGGTAGGATTTAGAACTCGGGGAAACTGGTAGAGAATGAGGCACTTTCATGTTACCTGGTCCTACTACTGGATGGAGCCCCAGGCGTGGTCCCTGAACTCAGGTAGATTTCAACATCTCCTTCTTGGCTGGGTGTCAGTGCAGTTGGGCTTGATCCTACTAAAACAGAAAATCTCTACTCCAACAGGAATTTCTAAGAAATTTCTGTAAATTAGTGTTTCGCTTCCCCCACACTCTTCCCTAAGTCAATCATGTTGAGCATCCATGTTGGCTTCTGTGTTAGAAAATCCAAATGCTTTTGAAATCTCCCCATTCATTTCAATTCTAACTTAATTCTAACTTAATCCTAACAGTTTTTTTTTAAAAAAAACTACTTCTTGCCTTAGTTGAACTAAGACAGAATGTTCAGCATACTGGTGTTCTTTGTTTTTGTAGATACTGTTTAATGGCTACTTATTAAATATTACAATACAAATTTCAAAGTGTATCTTTATTTTCTGTTTAGTTCTACTTTTCCCTTTTTTACATCTCTTTCCCTTCCCGAGAAAATAAAAATAAAGAAAGAAAAAGAAGAAATGCATCTGGACTTGTTTCTAAGATATATTGATACTGGAAAAGTTAGGCAAGATGGCTTGGGAATCTTCAACCAGACTGATTTTTTTTTTTTTAAGTAGAAATATGGTAAGGGGCCAGTATTGTCATTCTGCCTTTCAGTTCTTCCATAAAAGTTTTGTGTGCATGTGTGTGTGTGTTTGTGTGTGTGTGTGAGAGAGAGCGAGAGAGAGACAGAGAGAGCCAGAGAGAGGAATCAGGAGATATACTGTATGTAAAATAATCCTCCTGGTCCTCTTCATGAAGATTTTGTCTGTTTATTTTTAAAATAGCCATTGGTTCCAGATTCCCAGAGCTGATTTTCTTAGATTAACTATTTGTACTCAGAGGTAGAGCCCTGAGCAATATTATTCTTCAATTAAAATCAAGAACTTGACTTTAGGAGGAAGCATGTTATGTTTATATAACATCTGCAATGCATAGAAAATACTCACCACACATATCTGAAGACAAAGCTTCAATTGTTTAAATGTTCTTTTCACTTCATAGATACTAAGGCATGTTGATTTTCTATCGAGCTTAATTTTTTAAAAAGCTTGTTACCTACTTCCATCTCCAAGTCATTTTAAATAAATACAGAGCTAATGCTGTCTTCCTTGTAACTACCTCCTTGATTTAAAGGTAAAATTACCTTTTGTAAAGTATTGCAGGCTGCCATCTCACCCTCATAAATGTGCATTTTCTCTACAAGCACTCCACCAAGTCCCCACCACTACCAGTCCCCACCACTATCACAGGCAAAAGTGCTGCAAAAGTTAAGAGGAATATGGCTACATACAGATACTTAGAGTTTAATATAATAGCTGTGTGAAGGCCAACACAAAATGTCATAATTATGTGGGTTTGGTTTGGTTTATTGGCTTTTTTGGGGGGTGGAAGGGAAGAGGTAAGGAGGTGTTCACAATCCCATTGTCTCTTCCTGGTATTTAGACTATTTGGAAAACTGGCAACTCAAATTAAAACTGAAGTATTGCAAAGCAGCTAAAGTTTTTCCATGAGGGGGAAAAAAAGGAGAGTAGTTAAGTTTGTAAAAACACTTAATAACAAGAAAAGAACATCTAGAAGGTTGATTTTATAGGCATCCTGGCTGGAATCTGCAGATTTTCTATCAAGGATGTCTGTGAAATTTTCTTCAACATTTCAATATTCTTTAAGAATCCTGACACTTAATGGCTTATGTCAGTAAAAATATGTAGTCTAGACTGTTTTTTTTTTTCCTTTAATATCCCACATGCATATTAGCTCAGGTCTTAAACCACCACCAACCCCCCACTGCTCCCCTCCCCCCCACCAAAGAATGTTTCTACTGTAAATAAGCCATGGCATTTTAAAACCAATAATCAATTTTTAATCACTAATTAAAATAAATTATATAGCAAATTAAAGTAAATTTGCCTTGTGTTAATCCACGAGTGTTTCTACTTGGGTCTGCTTATGTCAGTCTCATAAAACACTGATCTTCTAAGTTAGCACGGAAAGGACAGGGGACCAGATGAAGGGAGGTGGTATACATTTCCATGCCTTATTATAGTAACTAATTTCCATGACTTATTATAGTAAGCAAAGAGCCAGAGTCTCTCTGTCTACTTATTTATCTTTTTAATGGCAACCACTAATGGCAGTAAAGAAGGGAGAGTACCCAATATCACCTAACCATACTTTAATTACAGTTGGGTAGCCACTTCAGGTAAGCTTCAGTATGTGTTAAATCTGAAGGTAACTGTTTTCTCTTTCCAAGATAAGATTGTTTGAGTTTTGGGTTTTAGGTTTTTGCTTGTTCCTGCATTTTTTTGTTTAATCACAAAAAAAAAGAATGTTATTTCAAGAATATTTAACATATGGCAAAGGAAAAGAGTGAGCACTCTCCCAAAAGGAGAGGGGAGGAGGGAAGATTCTCAGGTAGCAAAGCGGGAGGGAGCAAACCTTAAGGTGATGGGTTGGACTCTACCTGCTGAGAACTGGGGTCTCAGCTGTCCATTAACAAGTTAAAAGGCGAGTAACAAACTCCACTGGAGAAGAGACAGGCGTCCACGCGCCTCAAGCAGTCTCTTTCTTTGTTTTTAAACGCTACTGCAGTGTTGTTTCTCGCTGTCTGAAAGGACCACAGCGTCTAAAACCCTGATTGTCATCCTCAGTGGGAGAACAGGTTTCCAATTTCATCAGCTGGACCCAAGTTGTGTGTGTGAGTACTTGGTTTAAAATATTAGAGAAAATGCAGCCTTTCCAGGGCAGCGCTTTTTCTGGGTAGACCAATAGCCAACAACTCGCCTTTGATTTTGGCTATTTTTGTTCCTGGCTGGCTCACACCACTCGTATCTAACTCAACCCCTTTAGAGACTCTTCCAGGTGGAATTACTGGATTCGGTCAGAATGGGAGAGGGGCCACTACGCCCTTAAGAGGCTCAGAAATGCCCACCTGGCTAAGGTCGCGGAACACGCGTGCAGGCGATGAGACTGAGCCTTCGGGTCCCTCAGTGTGAATTGTCCATGGGGACGAGGTGGGCACACACACTAGTGCGCTGGCTTCAGGCAGCTGAAGGAGGTAGTCTCTGAGAGTTTTTAGAGTCCTCTCCGAGGGAAAGCTTGGAAAAAAGAGAAATGGAACGGAAAGAGCACGTGGGCTATCAGCGACCACCCTCACCTTAAACCTAACCCACCTGTCCCTGTCAACGCCACCCTAACAAATCAGGGCAGAAGGTGAGCCGCGACAGCCTGACCCGAAGCGCGCCGCAGACCTAGGCTGGTGCCTTCCCTTTGGGGCCAGGGCTGTGCGTGGGGGACAAGGCCGCTGCTCGCCCTAGGGCCGCCGGCTAACAAGGAAATACCTGACCTGGCCCCACCAAGAAAGTGGAGCTCCTCCACCCCCAGTCCTGCTGGAGACACTAGAAGCCAGGGCCCCTCTCTCTGCCACGGGAAGTTCTAGCGACAAGCCCAGAAAGCGACGCCATCTCTACCTGGCACCCCTCCTCAGAGGGCGCGGGTGAAGAGTTTGGGTCCGAAAACCAAAGCCAAGACCCCAGGAAGCCAAGAAGGAGACAGGAGGTGTTTGAAGCAAGAAGGGCACTGGGGAATCGGCAGCAGGGCCTAAGCCTCCTCCGAACCAGGATCCAAGGCCTGCGCCATCTGCCCTGTGCGGTAAGCGCGGGGCCTGGGAGCCAGGAAGCGCTCACACCTGCGGTCGGGCAGGGGGCGCAACGCGCTGCCAGGGCGGCTTTATCCTGCCGCCACAGGGCGGGGACCAGCCCCGCAGCCGAGTGTCCAGCGCCGCTCACGTTCTTTGCCTGAAGCTTAGCTCTCAGACTCCGAAGAGGGCGACTGAGACTTGGGCCTGGGAGTTGGCTTCGGGGTACCCAAGGCGACGACAGCTGAGTTGTACCACGAAGCTCAGGCCGAGGCCTCCTCCCTTGTATGGCCTTCCAATCCATACTGGCAGCCTCTGCTCTCAGGGACTCCGCGGGCCGGGCCACTAGGCCCCCTGCGCCTGGAGCTGCGCTATGATCCGGGTCTTGAGATGCGCGCGATTCTCTCTGAACCGGTGGAGAGGAGGCTCTGCCCCGCGCGGAGCAGAGGACAGCGGCGCCCGAACTTCCCGCGCCTCTCGAGGGCCCAATGGCAAGAACAGCCTCTAGCCTCCGGAGTGCGCGGATGACAGGAAAAGATCTTCAGTTCTTCTGCCGCTAGAGAAGCGCAGGATACAAGCCTCTATTGGATCCACAATCTGGAGTCTTGCCTTCGGACTTGGCCAAAGACTTGCAGGCGGTGGGGAGGCAGTAAGAAATGAAGCCCCCTCCAGCCTCAGCCGCCGCCGCGTTCGGTGCAGCAGCAGCAGTGCCACAGCCACAGAGCAGAGGAAGGCCCGCTCCGCGCGGGTTCTGTGCCAGGTGTCCCACTGGCCCTCAGCGGACAAAGGAGAGCCGCTAATAAGGGTCGCTGCTCAGCAAGCTCAGAGCTCATCCATAAGTGCCAACGCCACTGCCTCTTCCTGGAAGCTTCCACTCTGGCCCGGGGACCGACCCCGGCTACGCTGTCCTAGCCCAGAGAACAGGTTCAAGAACGGTGGTGCCCGGCCCCAGCGGTGCCCTTTTCCTTCCCTGTAGCTCGCTGGGCTCTTGAGCCCCTACTCACTAAGCCAAAAATTCAGGAACCAGGAGCCAAACCCCTTGGCCTCTGAGAATTTAGGAAGCTTCCTTTTCAGCCAAGAGGTCAAGGCGAGCAGACAGTGGGGACTCGAACAATCGCCTGTTTAGGTTTAAAACGTTAAAAAATAAACATCACCCAAGTGTTTTTTTTTTTTTTTTTTTCATTTCACTTGGCACAATGCTGTATGGTTTCGTCCTACAAACACTTTATTTATAAGCCGTTGTTCATTGCTTTTGGCTACCGTTATGACATCTGTAGAGGAGAAACGAAAAGTGGCTTTAGATTCAGTTAAACTGCGACGCCCAGAAGGTAAATTGGAGGTCCCTTAACAGCTGGTTCTCGAAGATTTCCTCGAGGGAAGAAAAAAATATGGTTAGTTTCCCCTAATGATCTCTCTGAAATGATTGCCAAAAAAACTCAAAGCAATATCCAGCTTTCTCACCTCCTCCTGCTCCTCCCTCTTTTACCCAGACTGAGCCGAGGATGGCGGAAGGAGGCACATTGTGCAATTTCTTATTAAACACATCTGGAATATGCGCGCTCTGGATTTAGTGCCAGGGGTTTTACAAAGAGTTTATGACTGTGACAGAAAATTGTCCTTTTAACAAGTTTACAAGCAGTAATCACGGGGGCTTTTACAGGACCGGCCCTCTTGCTCCTTGCCGGATCTGCAGACATTTCCAAGATTCACCAACTAAGGGAGCAGGAAGTGGGCCGGGGCGCCCTGCGAGACACAACTTCCACGAGCCTAAAATTATCCCAAGCGGAGCTGGGAGAGTGGGGGGTAGTCACTGGAGCAGGAAGAAACGGCATGTAAGAAATTAAAGTAATTGGCCCTTCCTATTTTCCAGAGAGATTTCCGCAGCGTCCTTTGAAGCCTGTCAGGGTCATTGAAAGCTATCTTTGTGCAGGGTGTTTGTTTTGGGGAGTGAATGTGAAGAATGTGCGGAGATTCCCTGTGAGAGCCCCTCCTGCAGAGGGTGGCATTTCTCCGTGGCCCAAGACAGGGAGAATAAACACCCTAGTGACTTAAATAAACACCGACTTAATGATCCAAAACACTAACAAGAGAGATTGGGACCCTGAACTCCCAAACCAAATGATGGTCTCTGAGTGGCGGTGTGCACATCTGTCCATCACTGAGGGGAAAAACGACTTTATAAGTAAAAGTGTCTATAGTTAAGTACAGTGACCATTTCTCCCTGGAACTCAAAGCTATTTGACAGTTTTAAAAAATAAGAAGGCCTTGATTTCCCCAAACACACTTCAGTTTTCTAGACCAGAACAGAAATAGGCAAGAGTAAGAAAGAAATAATATATTAATGGTGACACTTATAGATGGGAAAAAATCAAAATTATGAAACTGTCATGTCAGAAAATAAATAGATTCTCCCTGGGGAACAATATTTTACAAAGCACAAGCAAGCCAATCCTGTTATCCTGAGTAGAATTTTAATAAATAATGCCATTTGTTTCACTAATTTTAAAAGCTAAATACAGAAGATACATCATTTTGCCCCAGGCAAAAATAATATGGAGCCTACATGATTACTGGGATTTTTCTAGACACTATCCGGCAGCACTGCAAAAGATCTCCTGTCCTGCTGGTCTGCTTTCTATTTGTACGAATTAATTCACAATGTTTGTATCCTTGTTCTCCTTCCCTTTTTTGTCTTCAAGCAGATAAATTATTTTTACTTTCACAGTCTTGTCATAAACTTGTTAACACAAAAGAGCTTAGTTAACGTATGAATGCTGTGAAGAGATAGTGGTAAACAAAATTGCATATCTAAATAATAGAAGTTAATAAATACCCCAAGGCTAAATTCACTCTGTCTGTCATATAATTAATCTAGTTACTACTCTTGGTTCAGATGATGGCCTTCAAAGTACCCTGCAATTCACAGCCACCATTAAGTAAGAAAGAAAAAATATATATATTTTTTTAAAAAATAGGGCCCAATGACAGCAATATACCACTCACCTTTCAGAAACAGAATCATACTCCTGGTGTTCTACTAAGTTTTAATTTAGACTGCTTTAGGTACAATAGAAAAGAAACCTGAAAACACATGCTGTTTTAGTAACAAATACCAGGTTGCCAGATTCGTTGGCATACCTTTGCAAACTAGAAACTAGAAACAGGAGAAACCCTTAACAGGAGTAGGCTACAGATATGAAAGCTTTGAGGGCATGAGTAATGGCATTCAGGAAAGTGTTTTTTCACATTGGTACATTTTTAGAGTTTGTCATTAAAAAAAAAAAACCCAAGAAAACAAACAACAACCAAAAAATCCCACTAAATTTGACAAAAATAGTTGCATTACTAATGGTCACGTCTATTTCTGTCTCACGTAGAGAGCATTAAGACATTTAGGCACTTGTTTTTTCCTCCTAATACTGTTCTTTTATTTTAATCTACATTAAATTGTTTAACACTAAATATGAAAAATGTAAACTTAATTTCTCCTCATCAAAGAAAGTTATAGATTGTATTTTTCCTATTCACCTTAAGAATGTAATCAGTTCTTCCGAGCCTGGAGGCTCTTATTTTCACTATTTTTATCTCCCTTTCTTTCTCCATTTCCTTTTCCTCTTCACAACACATTTCTCCATATATAAATTAAAAGGAAATAATGAAAATCGAGTTGATTTGCAATTCCTGTTCATTGAAAAAAAAGAAAGCCTGCTGAAACAGGCGTATCAGTTGCCCAGAACTGAGACTGGGTGCCTGGGTGCTTTTGTTTGTTTGGGTTTTTTTTTTTTTTTCCCCTGATCTCTGCATTGGGAAGGAAAATGCAAAAGTGGAAAGAGTTGGAGAGAAGAGGGAGATTAAGCTTGAGATCGCTGTTGGTTTTGATTTTTAAAAAGATACTTGTGAAAGTCCACCACTCCTTTATGCGCAAAGAACTCCAGAAACAAGCTGCAAAAATGTTCCTGATTTCTATTTACAAGTGTCCCTAGTCGCTGCAGTGGTTGCTGCTCCAGGAATCCCTTCGAGGCCCCAGTCCCTCCCCACTTAGGACCCCAAGTCCACCAGACTGGAGGTGAGGGGGCCGAGCAAAGAGTCTTGGAGCTGATGCTGGTGGGCCTGCAGGCCGTGACTGGGCTGCGAGGCTGTTAAGCCCGGGAGAGAATAGTTTGAGCTCCTGGCGTGGCCCATATTGCCCTGCAGCAGAAGGACCGAGTTCTGGTCTGGACTTTGGGGAGGTGAGAATTCCTCTTCTGAGCTGGACATGAGCGGCTTGCCCCCTTCCAGAGGAGAGAGTTGGTTCTGCTTGTTGGAGGAGGAGTTATTGTTTTCAGTGTTCTCCCTAAGAAATAGAGGACAACACCATATGGTTAAAAAAAAAAAAGTAGGTTAATAAAAAAGTGTGAGATGGAGGGAGGGGAGCTGGAAGGAGGAAAGGGCCATTGTGCAATCTGTCACCAACCCAAATGGAGGAGTTCTACCCTTCCACCCATCCCCAAGGGTAATGGGGGAGGTGAGGAGTCAGAGGAGCCTGGAGAAATGGAGAGCTACGGACAGAGCCTCCTGTTAGGAGCCAGGTCCTTTTCTCTTCCAGATTTCAGAAAGTGATAGATTAGTAGGATTTATTTGAAACATACAAAATATGTTTTAAATTTTGTTCAAGCAGTTACATTTAAATACATATAAACTAGCAACATATTTAAATGTAACTTTGAAAATCTTTCAATAAATAGATATTGGTGATAAAGAAATGATAGGGGACAGAGTCCAATGCACAAATGTTTGGGGTGAATCAAGTCCATTGCCTTGTTCCCATATGAGGAGACAATTAAACATCCCGTTTTCCTGCCCCAGCCCAGAGCTAGTGGTTTTGGAGACACAGGACAGGTCATGGGAAGTGGTGCCCAGCCCGGCCCAGTGACCTGAGTAAACACAGGGAGCGCAACCAGTCTCTGATTTCATCTGCAGTCGGCCCTCGGGCCTGGCTTATAGGATGGCCGTTTTGTAACTAAAGGCTAACTGCAACCATACAATCCCTGTTCCTGTGTTACTTGCTAACTCTTCAGCCCCTCGGGTCCCCCTCTCAAACTTCCTACCAACACCCACCCCAACCCATCCTTTCTGGGCAGGGTAAACTTCGCCGCCCCGCACAGGCTGCCAACGGGCGCGGCGCGCTGGGGCGTCATTCCCGGCACTCGGTGCCGCTTAACTTCAGGATTTCGCTTCCCTCGCCGCTTCCGCCTTCTGAGTGCTCGTCAGTCCTCCCGATTCCTAGCGCCCGTCTGTCTCCTTTCTTTCCCCTTATCCTCAGTCTCTGTCTCCCGGCAAGCCCATTTCAGCAGAATTTATCCTGGCTCTGGTTTTCCACCAAGACAAGAAAGAAAGCAAGATCTTCCGCCCCCAGTCTTGGAAGCGAACAAAGGAAAACCTAACCGGCCTCTGCGCTCAGGTTTCCCCCAAACTCTTTGGCTTCGCGGAGCGCTCTCCCCGCCACAGCCACCTCCCCACCGTTCTTCCGAATCTCTGTCCGAAACTCTACAGAGAACGGAAGGAGCCTGCCCAGGCGGCCGAAGGTATTGCCCCGAGGTGGGGGAAGGTAGAGACCAATTTTAAAAATACTGCCTTGTGAGCTCTAGTGCGAGAGAAGGCTGCGACTGGAGACCCTTTCCTCGTCTGGGCAGGCGGCGCGGTCAGCCAGACCGACGGGCTGCAGTGCCGGGCCACGCGCGAGCGAGCACGGCGAGGATCAACCCTTTCTTAATTTGGGACGCCGGGGAGTAAATACAGCGCCAACTCTCCCCAAAGCTCTCTTTTTGGTGTATCTTTAAAAGACTCCTCCCTTTGTCCAGCTAGTGAGAAATGAAGCAGGCTACCTCTAATCCAAAAGACTATCGAGAGAGCAGTGGAGAACCGGGCGGGAGTGGGGGCAGAGCCAATGTCTCAGGCCAGCTTCACCCCTCTGGGGAGCAAGAGGAGAGAGGTTCGCGAACCTCAACTCCCACCAAACCCCTTTCCTTGCGACACCAATCAACATTTCACTGCCCGTTGATTTAGAAACTCACTCTCCACCCACCACTCCAAGCCGCGGCCAGCCAGGGAGGCATGAAAACCAAACCTAGCGCCAATATTTCCCGACACTCACATCCCAGAGAAACCCACGCGCGGGTGCTCAAAGCAAATGAGGCCCCATCCTTAGCAAGGAACCTCAGAGTTCATGAACTTTCGCTGCAGCGCCTCGGAGGGCCTGCGCGCCGCCCCGTGGACGGGCTCCGGCCGGCGGGGAGGACTTGGTGGCTGGTGCCTGCGGGGGCGGGAGGGGGCGGAGGAGAAAGGACGGCTTCCTGGGGTCGCCCGAGTCGCGGGAAGCACGCCGCGTACCTTTCCTTGGCCTCCGCGGCCCGGTCTCTTTGCCTCCGGTTCTTAAACCAGTTGCTGACCTGGGTGGTGGTGAGGCCGGTGGCCTCGGCCAGCTCCCGCTTCTCACGCGGCGATGGGTAGGGATTATGCGCGTACCACTCCCGCAGGACACCCCTCGACTTCTCCTTGAAGCAGTAGCTGGTCTCCTCGCCGTCCCAGATGGTGCGCGGCAGTGGAAATTTTCGGCGCACCCGATATTTGCCCACGGCGCCCAGGGGTCGGCCGCGCAGCTTCTCGGCCTCCACGTAATGCGCCTTCAGCCACAGTTGCTGCAGTTTGGGGTGGTTGTGAGGCGAGAACTGGTGGCTCTCCAGGATCTTGTAGAGCTCACGGAAATTGCCGCGGTGGAAGGCGACCACCGCCTTGGCCTTGAGTACGCTCTCGTTCTTGTGCAGGTGGTCGCAGGCGGGCAGTGACCACAGGAACCTGCCCAGGCGCTCCAGGTTTCCGCCTTGCTGCAGAACCTCGCACACGCATGCCACTTGCTCCTGCGTAAAGCCAAACGACGGCAGCATCGACATGGCTGGGGCCTGCCGGGGCGCACGGCCCAGGCGCACGCGGCAGGGAGCAGAGCCGAGAAGCAGGAGGCGGCGGCCGCAGGGAGGGGGGCGCGGCTCTTCCTAACCTCCTCCTTAGGCTTTGCAAACGCGAAAACCCGAGTCGGAACTTGGAGGTGGGCGGCCAAGGAAGAGAAGGCGGAGGAGTAGGGGACGCTCTGGACACGGAACGGCCGGCGCACTCAGTAGCCTTTAAGGCCTTGCTGCCTCCGACCTCCCGCCCGGTGGATGCTGCTAGTTGCCGGGGAACTTGGTTTCTGTTCTCCCCGCAGCGGCCTTAAAGCGCGCAGCGTCCCCGGCACTCTGATTGGCTGCCGGCAGCGCCTATCCGGGGCTGGCCAGCCAGCGCGCCGCCCGGCGGGGCAGAGAGGCCGCGCCGCCCAGCGCGGCCGCACCGCCCAGCGCGGGGAGGGCGAGGCTGCAGAACTGGGGGTTGGGGGTGTTGCCGGGGCTGCGCGGGTAGGGAGTGGTGGGAGGAGATGAAGAGGAAAGGTGGGAAGCCAGTTTGGGTCTGAGGGAGCTGCGCTGCGGAGGTGTGGGGAGGTAGGGAGTAGGTGAGCGCGTCAGGACCCTGCAACGCGGGACCCGTCGCCAGTATCACCTAAGGGGAGTCGCGCACAACTCCGCACAAATCAATGACCCCAAACCTTAATTCCTCCCCTCTCCCTCTGTACTCTTGTCCTCATCCCTTGCAGACTTGCCCTTTCCCGGTGAGCTCATATTTAATTACTTTAATGTTGGAATGAATAAATAATGGATTGATGAATAGCTTATGGAACGCGATAAATAATTCAAGAGCAGACCAGGGTCCCCGCATGCAGCCTCTGGAAGAGTGGCTTCTCTTCGGGTTGGCTTCAGCTCGAGGAGTCCAACTCTATTTCCTCCTCCCTCCCCCCACCAACTTCCACTGTCCTCCCCGCACTGCTGCACACCACCCTCCAAAGGGCACAAGTACTCTCAGTCGGACACCGTTTCCCTCGTTCACAAAGGACCTCCATGATTTGAGACCAGGCAGAGAGCTGTTTAGAGCATACTTGCTGAGCACCTAGAGACTCCGAGCGTTCATTTGTGATTTGGTATCTTAATGTACTGCGATTGAAACCAGCAGGTTCCTGAAGCTTCTGGACTCAATTTCCCTATCTGTGCGGTTGCGTTTTCCAGTGCCACCTCTGCTACTGAGGAATGCCGAGAGGCTTTACTTGCTATTAGCAAAAATGCTTTGGGAACCTCGTACGAAAGGCGCTGGATGTGGTGTAAATTAAATAAAACTGTGCCCGGCTCCAATAACCGTCCGGTTGTTAACATAATCCTTACCCTGCTCTGAGAGGGACACTGCCCTCAAAGCGAGGACGACAGCGGCTCCAAGAAGATTAAATAAAGAGGTGTGTGTGTGTGTGTGTGTGTTGCAATGCTGGCCTATTTTGCTGCCAGGGAATGAGAGATGCACTGCAATGTAAGTCCCATCATCTGCTGTTTTGTTTATGTGTGGAGAATGCTTAGTAAAACTGCACAAACAAATGAAGTTGTAATTATCTTAAGCCTCATTTGCACACCTAGTTCCAAAGCAATTATTAAAAAGATTTTGAAAACAATTAGCCTCTCTAAACAAAGATAATCTATTATCAGTAGCTGAGACTAGCAGGAGATAAGAACAATGCATGGAGATAAGGGAAGCCAAATGGTGGAAGGAGAGTGACTTTATGACTATACTTATCTCTGATTAGATAAGTTCAAAACAGAATTCTAAGTACACTTCAAAAATGCTTTTGATTTCAATGTGCCCTCTTAGTGAGTGGTGAAGAACAAACTGTAGGCTCCTTAAATTGGCTTGTCTTCTTTAAATATGTTTTGATTCCTTTAGCCAAAGAGCCCAGAACTACAGAACCTTTTGCATATTGAGATGCAAGTGGGAGAAGGAGAAGCAGTGTCTGGGTTTCCCCTTTTATTATTAATTTGGTTTTAAAATGATGCACCCAGTACAGTGCACCCTGCAACATACATTCTAAACTCATAAAGCGTTCCCACCTCAGGGCTGCCACATGGGAGATTCCAAGTAGACAGGAAGCTGCTTCTCTGCTGGACATAATGCTTTCTGCATCCTTGAAACTCTTGCTTATTCCATGCAATTAGATCTTGGAAGCAGATGCTGATATTTCATTACCTTAGGCTTTTTTATAAAAAAATGCATTTAATAAGTGTGCATTCTTTCAAAAGAGCCTCTGCCATATAGTATGCCCAATGACTTTCTAAACTGGAAGCCTGGCACTGCTAAACCCAGAGCCATGTCTGGTAATTTCCCCTCACTGTCTTATTTTAGTGCTTATGATGTTTCACATGAAGTCTTAAGGAGCTGCAGTGTCCTCCCAGAAGGAATGTCTCTGCTTGAAACAGTCCTTATTGACATGGCAGCTGTGTGCGGACCGGAACGGAGGCTTAAACCCGGCTCTAAAAATCAGTTAATACCCTAAAGTCTGGAGCAAGTGCGCACAATTACAATGTGGGGGGGGAGGGTCTTTAAGCACAACCACGTCTCTTAGAAGACAAACAGTATGTTGAGTATGGGGTGTGCTTTGTAATTAACAATTTTGTATAAGGAAATGAGGCATAGCCTGGACAAATAAGGGCAGGTATAAATTTACAGAGGATGACAGAGAGCAGAGAGATGGCAATTAGACACAAATACGACCACCTTTTTTTCCCCCGGCTTCCTCCAGACCTACCTGCCCATTTCTTTTTATCTGTCTTCAAAAGGAACCAGGACGTACTATACACACTGCCGTCATCTGGGAAGACGACGTGTAGAAGCTGTGATTGCGGGAACCCGGGTAGAAGAGAAGAGGTGCTCTTCCTCAGAGGCCGTGACTGGGCCGGCCAACATTTTTCCTCCCGCTTAATCCAATAGATCGCGTAACTGGAAAGGGAAAGAGCTATGCGCTTCATACCAAGGAGTCTACCTGCTATTTCGATCCCTCGGTTAGGGGAACCAATTGTTATGAATGTTAATTATTGGCTCGGATATATAAGGTTTCCCAAAATGGAACCTTTCACTGAAAACCACTGAAAGAGGTAAAATGACATGAATTTACAAACCACCTAAACCAAATGATCCATTTTAAATCGCACACAGAAAGGTTTGAGTTGTTCTCGTAACATAAAACCTTTGCTGTCAATGCAAATCGCACGAAAAGCAGAGATGCGTTGGAGATTTAAAGGAAACGAGCAACTCTAGCCAGCCGGCTGCTGCCCTCGCTGCAGCGCGGCTCGGGAGGGAACACCGCTGGCAAGGAGCGCCCGATGCTAGGTTTCGGCTCTCCAGTGCCTCCTCTGTGCAGGTAACGGCCGCGTGCGCATTAGTCGATGAAAAAGCATTCAGTGGGACAGCATTAGCGGTTGCTAGGGTTTCTTGGCTGGGCTGACGTAGGCCTTGATGCAAACACCCCTAGCTGTGACCCACTTGTTTCCCTTCTGGCTTGGAGCAAGATACTTTGGGGCTCCCGGGCCGCTTTCTTGGAATTCTTTCACCATCCAGAACGACGGTGAGGATTCTACTCTACCTACAAATATTTGGAAAGGGAGGACATAGAGAGGTGTTTCTTCAATAAATTCGTGTCATCGCTCTGGGGCAGTTCGGAGACTCCCCAGATCCGGGCTGAAGTGCCAAAATTCTTTTTCCTCTGCTTAGTCGGAAACTCCGGGTGCCCTCGACCCTTGGGAACTCCGGCTTCGATGGCCGGCGTGGCGCCCAAGCAGCAGCCCACCTGCTCCTGGGGGACGCCGCTCCCCGCGAGGTCTGAATAGGCCTGGGGCTCAGGCAGAGAGATTTGCGGACTCAGAGAAGAGAAACCCAAAACCAGTCCATTAGTAAATGAGTTTTGTGTTGTCAAGGTTCTTTCCCATCCACTTGCTGTTCTGAAAAATAGATCACGTTTCGTTATCTTTAGTGGGAATCTGCAACGTGACACCGGATCCGCGCGGCCCCCGCCTCCCTCCCTGCCTCGCTCTGCCTGGCTGAGGGGAGCATGCGGGCCTCCTCAGCTTATTTCTGAACAATGAAGATTTGTCTGTTCCCCAAGTGTATTTATGTATGGAGGGAGGGAGGAAGTTTTCTCCTGGAAGCGGGAAGCTCGAGAGCAGAGCCTCCTACTTCCTTGGTGAGAAAACGCTGCGCTGGCCCAAGATTCAGGGCGACTGCCGCCCCCCCACCACCACCACCGCCCACACCTGGACAAACAGAGCCAGCTGTGAGCCTGGCTCGCCGCTGGAAACCTTGCCGCCCCGCGCGGCTCCCGAAAATACCATCTACATATTGTCTCGAGGTCAGGGAAGGAAGAAAGAGAGAAACACACACAGACTGATGGACCAACTGAGGGTCAAACGCTGGGAGAGAGCTCAAATTGGAGGGGAACAGGGCTGGGGTGTGTGTTTTTGGAAGAGTTATCCTCTCTCTCCCTCTACGTGTGTCCCCGCGGCAGGTCTTTCGCAGAGTGTGTCTCTAACTCTTTTCTCCATCTGACAGAGGACGCTCGTTCATTCTGTCTGTACGTGAACCTGTTTCTCATTCTCTCTCCTTATCTCTCTCTTCCTCTCTTTCTCTTCTTTCTCGTTGTTTTTCCTCTTCCTCTTCTCCTCTTCCTCTTTCTTCCTCCTTCCCTTCCTCTCCTTTCCCCTCGGCTCTGGGCGCTCGTTTTTTTTCTCTCCGGGACTGGGCGCTGTGAGGTTTCACAGAGTGTGCTTATGTCACCCACTCAGGCAGCGCAGTTCTCTTGAAAGTAGACCCTCAAGTCTGGGCGGTGTAGTAGGCCTTACTTGGCGAGAACCTTTCACAGGGAGTGGAGGGCGGACAATAGATGGTGTGGCCTGCACGGAGGGCGGGCAAAAGTGTATTGGCCACCTAGGGGAGAAAAGGGTTAACCAACTGCCCTCTGAGAAAGCTCTGACCAATCGCCAGGTTTGAGCTAGAAGACCCTACTCAACATCAGATGCCAACTACCTCTCTGGAAAGTGGAGCCAAGGTGTCACAAGAAACAATTCTTAAGAATTTAAGGGACTCTGCGCCCCGCCCCCATTCCCTGTTTTTAAAAATACCTCCTTAGGGCAGGTTTATGAAATGAAACTCTCCAAAACCGCTTATCTTCCATTGGATTTCCAATCAACTTTTTTTCTCAACTTATGTACATCCTGAATACCACATCTGTCTAAGCTAAAAAGAATTTCCTTTTGGGAGGTGAAAGCCTGCAGCTCCTCCTGTTCAGAGGAAAGTGCTAGTGACGGTAATGCAGGGTGACACTAAATAAACAGTTAGGGTGGACTGGAAAGATGGAGTTAATTATCCAGTGAGCTGCATTTCAGCCCGGACTGATTTGTTTTGGCTCATATTTGGAGGAAGGAGACAAACCACTCTCTTCTCCACATCTCCTTGGGATCCTGATCATTCATGTCTTCAACAAAACAAAAAACAAAAACCGCTACCCAGGTATCACTGCTTCACTTAAATTTTGGTTTATTACTCCTCTGCAGGCTCTGAAAAAATGTCCACTCCATTGCCCCATATCCCTGGAGGGAAGAACCAAAGCGACTCAAAAATGCACTCCCACGAGAAAAAAATCAAGCTATTTGGAGTCCAAATGGTAAGGAGGCCCAATGATAAGGAAAGCAGACATTTAGCACCCCTCCCCATCTCTTCACTTGAATTCTTACAATAAACTTATAAAACTACGTGTTTATAAAAACTAAGATATTGGCTTGGTTTCATGATGGTTTTACTCCACTCTCCAAAAAATCAGGCTTCGTGAAATTTGAAATGCAGTTAGATTTATCGTTAGCGTGATTCACTGACTATCTGGTTTCCTCAGGTAAACCTGCACTTACATATAAATCCTAGTAATTTGAAACTTCTCCCTCCCCACTTTGCCCCCCCCTCCGCATTCTGTTATTAATAATCCCCAGCTGCCCCTCTTTCCGGGTCATTACGGTACTGCTGGTCTCTAATCAATCCTAATGCGATGGCAATTGGAGTCCCTGATGACTGCGGCTCGGGTTTCTTGTAATGGCTCTACCACATTTTCCTGGACCTCTTTCTTTAACCTGAGATGCCAGGGGGACGAGTCTCTTCTCGGCTGCTGATTACTTCAAGATGTGGGGGCTGGTTTGAGCTGAAGGATAAAGACACGTGCACAGCGTGGTTGCCACAGCAGGCTGGGCGGCTGGGGAGAGCAGACGTCTGCACGCGGGGCACCGCAACCCGAAAACCTTTCGCTACTCTCTTTTCTTTCCCCCCATTTTCCAGGCCCAAACTCACCCTGGTGGACCGAGATGAAGATTCTAAGAGCAGATTTTTTTTTTTTTTTTTTTTTCCTGGTGCGGAAAGGCCTGGTGGTTTCTGGGACTCTCCAGTTATCGAGCGTTCCCACCCTACAGCGTCCTCCCAGGCGCAGGCCTGTCCCTGGTTCAGGAGTGAACCCCTTCTCCCATTGCAAAGAGCCAGCTTCTCTTTCCTTCGGGTTGTTTTCTCCCAATGCCTTCCTCCTCCCCAATTGCCCAATTGTAGAGTGGGTGTCCTGAAGAGAGACTGGAATCTCCGTCCCGCCCCCCCGCCCCCATCTCATTCACTAACCCTTGACCTTTCTCCTGTTCCTCATCCCAGCAGTGCCTGAAGTTCCCAACCTGTTCCTGACCCAAAACCCAGACCCTGAGACTAGAAGCTTGGCCTGGTCATGTTGGGATATGACCTCTTCTCCCTCGACCTTTGGGGATTCGTCGCTGGGAATCCTTAGCCTTTAGAGATAAAGGGCCAACACTCCTTTCTCGCTGGTGCCACCCGGAGACGACCACAAGTGGGAACTTGCGCCTGCCTCCCTTCTCCCCGGCCGAAAGCCCTAGTTCGCCTCCCCTACCCCCGGTCCAGGCTCGGCAGCGAGGCAATCGGCACGTTCGCGGCATTTATATTCTTCCATTTCTCAGCCTAAGCCATTTAGTGTAACCCGAGCTCAGGATAATTGCCACGTCTCTGCCGTGATACTTTTTAAAACTAGATAATGCTTCTGAATTGCGGAAGAAAGTGCTGAGGACAAATTGGGCGCTGAGCTGCTGAGATGGATCGCTTTGTTAGTGGCGGCCAGTGGTTTGTGACTCAATTAGTGCATTTCTGGGAGCCGCCTGTGTTGTACAGTAGGGTCAGCTTGAAGCAAACTACCCCTGTGGCTCCCACGAGCGGGTAGGAATTCGGGGGGTGGGAGCACTTCAGGCCTGTACCTCAGTCGGTGCATACCCACGCCGTGAGATCTGTTTTTGCATTCTCACACGAGCATATTGTTCGGGTTCTAAAGGATCCAGATTTTCGCAGACAGAAGCTCGACCGCCTCTGTTCCCAAAAGGGCCGAGCGGCGTTTGTCTGAATCACCAGTCCTCTGAGCAGTGGGAAAAGAGATACTGGGTAGAGGGTGCTGGGAAGGTGCCCACTCATCCATGCCCCTCTGCGCGTCTCGCCCACTCGCTTAGGCTTGGACTTTGCAACAAGGACCAACACCGCTGCAGTGCCTGACAAAGCCCTCCTGGAAGCCAGCAGGGTGAGCTGCCAGCAAGCAGGCGGGCTGCGAGGGACGCTTTTAGGACTTGGAAGAAGGCCGTAAGATCTTTCCTTACCTCTGCTCAAGTTCACCCGCCACCCTCACCCATCAACCCTCGTGCAGGCCCGGGTCCACGTTTCGCGGACTGATCCTGAGCCTCAGTATAACTCGCTGTGCCAGGTGTGCGCGCGCAGCCAAGTATCCGCGCCCGGACGCCGGGGAGGCTTCACCGCCCGGTGTGCTGGCGGCCCCGCCCGCTGGCTCGCAGCGCGGGGTCTCGCAGAGCTGGGCCTCACCCGTCGCCCCGCCGCCTGCACCAGAAACTCCCTCCCGGGGCTGTGCGGGAGCTCTCGGGCGCTGCGTCTGCGCCGGGGCCGACTCCGCCCAGGCTTGTAGCCAGAGGTCGCGCTATCTTGCCGGGCTGGCCTGAGGGCCGGGACGCGGGCAGGCTTCGGCCCCTGCCCGCTGATCTCTGGGGTTGTTCCCTCGGGCGGTGCATGGGGCCCACAGGCGTCGGGGCTTGAGGAAAGAGGGGCCGGGGCCTGAAGGGCGGGGACCACAACGAGGCGCAGGGAGGTGAGTGGAGCGGAGAGCCGGCGCAGGCCGGCGACGGCGCGGCCGGAGGAGAAAGAGGGCGCTGTCTTCCTGGCAAAGGAGTTTTCGCCTGGCTGGCAGGAACCGAAACAACAACAACAACAACAAAAAGAAAATCTGCTCGGCCGAGTCCGCGGAGTGAAGAGCGCGCGGCGGGAAGGGTCTGGGGTAGCGGAGCGGATTCTCGACCCAAAGCCCGGGGACCGCTCAGCCCACCTTGGCCTCGCCAGCGCCACGTAGCCCCGGACGGGACTCGCGAGGAGGGAGTTTTTTTGGCTTCTTTAGCTGTCTCCATAATCGCCTTCTTTTAGGGCCATCCCTCCCTCACTTTTTCCCTCCAAAAACTGGAGGCGTTGGGATAAGGACGGCGTCGCTTCGCTGACGAATAAGGTGCCTCAATTTGCCCGAAGCGAGCGGGGGATTCGGGATCTCCTTTCATTAAGCCGAGCTGGCTTCTCGGTTTCGTGGAATCTGCGGCCGGAAGCCGCGACCCCAGCCAGTCTTTCGCGTTGAAGCGCCTCAGCAAGTGGCAATGCGTTTGGCCGCGCATTGCCCAGGAACAGCAAAGGGATGGAAGACCCTCTCATTTACCATCACCAACTGGCCGGGGAGCACACGCAGAGACCAATAAGGTCCCAAAGACAACTACTATCAACCATTCTCCACCCAAATCCACACATCAAAAAAACTGAACTTGTATTAATGCGGGTGAAACAGCTATCCCTGCATTCCAAAAGTACATACGTCTCTGTCATCTACCCAGGATAATGTGTTCTTGCCTTTCCATGAGCGTAGTAAACCAGGCAAAGCAAAACAAAAGGATCCCAGACTCACTTATCTTCTGCCTTGAAAGGTCGCTCTGGATTCATGGACAAAGTTAAAGGCCCTCCTGATTTGTACATAGATACCAGAGCCGATCATCTCCATCCACGTCTGCCGCCAGAGCGCCTCAAACCCCAGTCTCTATTTGAATTTCCTGTGAAGTCTTGACTCTTCTGTAGCCCCTCCAGTAGAATCCAGGTGGCCTTGTAGTTCCGCCTTTGGCAGGAGACCTATTTCCTAGGAGTGACTGGGTGGGCTGCAGTCTGCCTGCCTCTTCACATTGAGAAGCGCTTCTCTTGTGGGAACGTCTGTTTCTATTCAGCCGATTTTCTAATTTCTTTGATCAGCCTAAATATTTTCTTGGCAAACGGAAATTGACCATGCCATGAATATGATAACAACCTGCTTGGAAAAAAAGCTATTTTGTTTCCAAGCAGCAGAAACAAAGGGGTGGGGGGACGGTGAAGGAGGCTGGCTGTTAGTAATGCCTGCAACAGATTCCAGCACATACATCTTTTTGCAGTCTCTGAAGCAGCTTTGTGAAAACTGCCTTTTCTCTCTCGTGAAGCTTCTTTCCTTTCTCTCCTCCTCTCAGTTAAACACACACCTGGTCTCCTAAAAGCCTTTGATACTCTTTATTAAAAAATAGAACTTCAATGGATGCCTCCAGAGACTTTCCCTTTAAAACAGATGAAAGGCAAGGTTAATACAATGTTCTCTTAATCCCTTTGCCTTCTGAGTCAAAATAAATATTTTCTTCTGCATGTGATTGTACATCCTGCCATTTGGCTATGGCTATAAGCAAATTGACGGTAATAAAAGGGTTTGAGGCTGTGTATTAAATGCCGTTCTCTTGAAACCAAGGGAGGGGAGGGAGGAGCCTCACTTCACAGGCAAGAATTGGTGGATTTCTGAAAAAGCTGCAAGAAAAGGACCTTTCACCTCTCATTAGTGATGCCATCAGTGCTCAGGCAGAGTGGAGCTGAGGTCATGTTACATATGGCACACAGTCTGCTCAGCACTTGAAACGTCAGCTTTGAAATTTTAGAGAGGGGAAAGGTCATCTTTAATAAGCTAAAGTCTGGGGCTCCCATTGCCCTCATTGCTAGCTGGGTGGGTGTCCATATGCTTCAAACCCTATGCACAAGTTTTTTTTCTTTTTCTTTTTAATTTGCAGTTTTAAGCTGATTTTTGTTTCTTCATTGAAATCTTAATGTTTTCAGCTGTTAATACTCCAAAAGGCCTTTCATTTTTATAGCAACTTCGTCATCTTCCCTTTTCTTTTCATGCAATCATAAAACTGTCTGTTCTGAGTGATAGCTTTTTAGAGCTCAACTTCCCAGGAGAAATGAAGTGTATCTGTCCATCTGCATACATGAATCCAGACATGTGGGCTATAGGGTTACCCTTCTGTATGGGTAATTTAGACTTCACTCTTGTATACTCATTATTTACTGAACCTTCAAAACATTGAAACTTCCATATTATATGAAAACACTAGTTTCTGAAAACTTCCTGGATACTACCAAAATTTTTCATGCCAGTTACTGAAATTTCACATTTTATTTTTACCATGTGGGAGAAACTCTCAAATCAGAATATACTGCTTTTTCTAGAAGGCTTGAAATTAAGACTACCCAACAGATGCTATAATCGTAGATACAGTACTGAAAAAAAAGGTGCTAACATCTCACTTCCTTGTTCAGAAAATATTAGAAACATTTGTGATTGTTTCATCCTCAAATTTGTTCAAGAAGTGAAGTCAACCAAACCAAAGCAACTGGCCAGAAACGGTAGCTCACGTCTGTAATCACAGCACTTTGGGAGGCCAAGGTGGGCAGATCACCTGAGGTCAGGAGTTCGAGACCAGCCTGGCCAATATAGTGAAACCCCATTTCTACTAAAAACACAGAAATTAGCCGGGCATGGTGGTGCATGCTTGTAATCCCAGATACTCAGGAGGCTGAGGCAGGAGAATCACTTGAACCTGGGCAGCAGAGGTTGCAGTGAGCCGAGATCGTTCCACTGCACTCCAGCCTGGATGACAGAGCAAGACTCCATCTCAAAACAAAACAAAACAAAAAAACCAAAGCAACTGAACTATCCCCAGATCTCTTTGCAGCCACTGTAACGACGGATAAAAATACTTTTAGGTAGGCCAGGCGCGGTGGCTCAAGCCTGTAATGCCAGCACTTTGGGAGGCTGAGGCAGGTGCATCACAAGGTCAGGCGTTCGAGACCAGCCTGGCCAACATGGTGAAACCCCATCTCTACTAAAAATACAAAAATTAGCCAGGCGTGGTGGCGCTCACCTGTAATCCCAGCTACTCAAGAGACTGAGGCAGGAGAATTGCTTGAACCCAGGAGGCAGAGGTTGCAGTGAGTCGAGATCGTGCCACTGCACTCCAGCTTGGGTGACAGAGTGAGACTACATCTCAACAAAAATAATAATAATACTTTTATGTCACCCTGTAAGGAACTTCTCAATAGTGATTTGTTAGTTCCAGAACATTTTTTTCATATGGACCCACAGTCCAAGAGGAGTAGCCTCAACACACCATTACATGTATTCCTCACTTACTTTTCTTTGTATCTGTCAACCCATTTTTTTTTTCCTTTTTTATAGATAGGATCTTGCTACATTTCCCAGGCTGGATTCAAACTCCTGGGCTCAAGCAATCCTCCCACCATAGCCTCCTGAGTAGCTGGGACTACAGGCATGTGCCACCATGCCTGGCTACTTGTCAACCTTTTTTTTTTTTTTTTTTTTTGAGGCGGAGTCTCCCTCTGTCACCCAGGCTGGAGTGCAGTGGTACAATCTCGGCTCACCACAACCTCTGCCTCTGGGGTTCAAGCGATTCTCTTGCCTCAGTCTCCCGAGTAGCTGGGATTACAGGCGCCCGCCACCATGCCCGGCTAATTTTTGTTTTTTTAGTAGAAACGAGGTTTCACCATGTTGGCCAGGCTGGTGTCAAACTCCTGACCTCAAGTGATCCCCACCCCCGTCTCGGCCTCCCAAAGTGCTGGGATTACAGTCGTGAGTCACCGCACCCAGCCCTTGTCAACCCATTTTATCTGTTTATATATACCAGATTCTGCTTCTTTTTCCAGTTTTTTCTTTTTTCATAAAGGTTACATATCTTGTGCTTATAAAATTAACTTTAAAAATAACACAACAATGTATGCTAATCAGCTTCAAACAAGTACACTCAATGATATTTTAAAATCCTTTTTCCTACTCTGCAAATCAAAAATATTGGAACAATCTTTAAACATTCTCTTGAGCCAACTGGGGGTTCCTCATTACTAAAGAATTTAATGATGGCGATATGCAGATAGGTGTTGGTTTTGCTTTGTGTGTAATCAGATTCTCAAAAATCCTTAATTTTGAATGAGCAAAATTTTAAACGAACAGTTTTTCATAATAGCAACTGAAACTATAAATGGGAAGGATGATTTTTACAACCAAATGACATCAAGTAAATAATTTATTTCTAATCACTTTGCTACATTAGGGTTTACTGCTAATGAGCTAGTGGACTTTGTGATACTTTAGCTAACCCAAGGCACTTGAGGCTTTGATGACCCAAATGGTTTAGTAAGTTCAATCAATCTAGTCAATAGAAAGTGAAGATAAAGATGCACGCTGTGGTCTTAGAGAGTGCAAGTGCATGCATATGTGTGTGTGCATGTGTGTTTGGGAGGGAGATTATGTTGCTTTTTCAATTTTAAAGTTCCCCAAATACTCCAGGAAAATTTATGAGCAGATTGCATCACTCCAGTAAGCCTGAAAAAACAAGAAGTGAAATATTTCAAGAGGCAGATTCATTAATGATAGGTTAATAACTCATTAACAGCCTATGCAAGGAATAGTAATAATTTTTTTCTTTCGTTTTCTTTTTTTTTTTTTTTTTTTTTAGAAGGAGTCTCACTCTGTAACCCAGGCTGGAGTGCAATGACACGATCTCAGCCTCACTGCAACCTCCACCTCCCAGGTTCAAGCGATTCTCCTGCCTCAGCCTCCCAAGTAGGTGGGATCACAGGTGCCTGCCACCGTGCCCAGCTAATTTTTGTATTTTTAATAGAGACCGGGTTTCACCATATTGGTCAGGCTGGTCTTGAACTCCCGACCTCAGGTGATCCACCCACCTCAGCCTTTCAAAGTTCTGGGATTACAGGTGTGAGCCACTGCACACAGCCCAATTTTCATTTCTTTTAGCATACCTCATTCAAGAACATGTAATATTTTACAAGCCTGATCTCATCCATCTCAAAATTTTGGGACCTATCATCCTTATTACAAGCAGTGATTATCTCTATTACAAAAACAGCAAAAGCTGGGCACAGCGGCTCAAACTTGTAATCCCAACACTTTAGGAGGCTGAGATGGGAGGATCACTTGAGCCCAGGAGTTCAAGAGCAGCCTGGGAAACATAGTGAGACCCCGTCTGTACAAAAAAATTTTAAAAGCCGGGCATGGTGGTATGTGCCTCTGGTCCCAGTTACTGGGGAGGCTGTAGCCAGAGGATTACTTGAGCCCAGGAGTTTGAGGCTGTAGCAAGCTATGATTGTACCACTGCACTTCAGCCTGGGCAACAGAGCAAGACCCTGTTTTAAAAAAATAAAAATCCAAAACACCGTGGCAGAGTGGTTGCATAATTTGCTTAAGGTAACATCATTCAGAGGCAGTTTGGGGGCAAGAGCTATAAATCCCACATCCTTCCCAATTTACTTAAAAGGCAATTTTTCGCAAAGAGGTCAGTGATTAAAGGGACTTGGATTTAGTGAGTTTTTGTAAAATATTTTTTTCCTCTATAATTCAGGGTCAAGATTTGTGAGAAATTTGATAAATG
Source organism: Symphalangus syndactylus (assembly GCF_028878055.3). Lineage (NCBI taxonomy): Eukaryota > Metazoa > Chordata > Mammalia > Primates > Hylobatidae > Symphalangus > Symphalangus syndactylus. The sequence goes on along the minus strand of NC_072430.2, from coordinate 56,564,143 downwards.
TCTTTAAATTACCAAGAAAAATAAAGTAACATGAAGTAGCATCAGCCCACCTAGATCTGGTAGTTCTTCCATTCTGTCTGGAAATAAGCCATAGTCTTAGTTGGTACAAATGTCATGTGGGAGGAGACATACAGATTACAGAACCATGAGGTAATTACTACAGCTTAACTGTCCCACACAGAAGCTATTAAGTGATCGTAAACAGGGTTACAATAGAATACACATTCTATGACAAGATTTGGCCTGTACTTTCAATGCTTACAATTCTTTCTTTGGCTTATTGAGGAGAAGAAATACAAGATATACTAGAAATTAAGAATTTGGTTGATCTTTAGGGCAATGCTTCACAAACTGTAGTGTACATGCAAATGACCTGAGGCATTGAGGCTGAGGCAGGAGAATGGCATGAACCCGGGAGGCGGAGCTTGCATTGAGCCGAGATTGCGCCATTGCACTCCAGCCTGGGCGACCGAGCGAGACTCTGTCTCAAAAAAATAAAGTAAAATAAAATAAAATAAAATAAAATAAAATACAGTTTATAGGACTCAGCCCCAAGAGTTTCTGATTCCCTTGGTTTAAAGTGGGACCATGAAATCTGCATTTTAACAAGCAACCCAGATAAATTTTTTTTGAGACGGAGTTTCGCTCTGTCGCCCAGGCTGGAGTGCAATGGCACGATCTCGGCTCACTGCCACCTCCGCCTCCCAGATTCCAACAATTCGCCACCCTCAGCCTCCAGAGTAGCTGGGATTACAGGCACTCACCACCATGCCCAGCTAAGTTTTGTATTTTTAGTAGAGATGGAGTTTTGCCATGTTGGCCAGACTGATCTCAAACTTCTGACCTCAGGTGATCCACCCACCTTAGCCTCCCAAAGTGCGGGGATTAGAGGCATGGCCGCCACGCCTGGCCGCACCCCAGATAATTTTGATGCAGCTGGTCGGTGGGCTATCCTTTGAGAATAAACATCCACTCTGCCTAAGAGTAGAGCATCACAAATCAGCAGGAATAAAATCTAAACTTCAAATTTTTACCTAATCAAAATTTACTTTTCTTTGTACCATTCTAAAGAGGACTTGTAGATTAGATTTTTGGCAGGATGGGAGGAGAATCTTTGGGTTTCTGAAGAATTTTGTAGGAATTAAAATGTTTCTAGCTAGTAATTAGGTATGAAATCATTGTCCTTTTTAAGTGATTGGTCTTGCTAAATGAGATAGTAGGAAGTGACACCAGATCAGGAGTGACAAGAAAGAAAAACCTCTGAAGAAAATCCAAGCACCGTTGCAAAAATTAAGCAAATCTCATCGTCCAATGAACACTGCAGAGTATCCAGTATTGCTAGCTAAATGCCAGCTTAAAAGGCCAAAAATATTTAAACATCTCTTCATTGTACATGACCCCTGTGGAATAGTGTGACTCAGTTAGACCTGCCCTCCCTCAAGATTTCCAAGAAATGGGGATGCTCCGGAGAGTTGTCACAATATGATAAAAGGAGTAGAAAATAGACTCTATGAAGAAGTTAAAAGTGGTTGTCCAGGCTGGGCACAGTGGCTCACGCCTGTAATCCCAGCACTTTGGGAGGCTGAGGCAGGCAGATCACCTGAGGTCTGGAGTTCAAGACCAGCCTGGCCAAAATGGCAAAATCCCGTCTCTACTAAAAACACAAAAATTAGCCAGGCATGGTGGTGCGTGCCTATAATCCCAGCTACTTGGGAGGCTGAGGCAGAAAAATCACATGAGCCCGGGAGGCAGAGGTTGCTGTGAGCAGAGATCACACCACTGCACTCCAGCCTGGGCGACAGAGGGAGACTCCGTCTCAAAAAAAAAAAAAAAAGTGGTTTTCTACGTTGCAACTAGAGGTCATTTGTTGCTTATAAAGGTTTATAAAGGGTTTTTATAATAAATAACACATAAATCACAGCTTCTCATTTATAAAAGATATTAAATACTGAAAAAATTAATAATCATAATTTATAATATTTTCCCTTTAAAGATAACTTGAAAATGAGATAATGGAAACATAGACACCAGACTCTTTGCTGTTGGAAGAGGCTGAGAAGTCAACTGGCAGTTGAACCTGCCAATCTTAGTAGAATCCTTTAGAAAACATTCTTGATGGGACAGCCCTCGGCTCTGCTTAAACACTTGAATATTGGAAACCTCATTATTTCACATCTGTCTTGCATATTTCAAGACACATCAAGACAAGAAAGATGTGCATGGCGATCATAAAGTCACATGGAATCCATGATCCTGTACAAACTAGATAAAATGTGAGTAACATGGAGGGGCTCTTCTAATTACTTGTTGGTCAAGTAGAAAGTAAACTGTACTAGCTAAACTGCTTTCTCAAGTTTCCATTTTAGGTATTTCTACTGTTTGCCCACTGCCTAGTAGACTGCTGGAGTTCACTATAGGAAAAGTAAATATTGTCATTTCAAATAAAGCACTGTTTATTATATAATAGAACAGAGGCTGCTTTCTATTTTTGAGACTCTGCTAAATTAATTGCGGACAGTAGCCAAAGCAGCTGCCCAGGAGATGGTGTTTTCCAACAGCTACGGTTCTTAAAGCTAAACTGGGATTCATGTTTGTCTATAAAGTGGCATCACATTGTTCTTTTCATCAAATGTATTTGGCTGCTATTGGGATTTCGTAAATGGGGGTGCCATTTGCACTACTTGACTCGCCCATTTGACTCCTGCATTGAGGACAAATGATAAGCCAAGACAGATAAAGCCAAACTTGAAGGCTTCCATGAATGAGAGTCAGCCCAAATTCTTCTAAATGAAAGAGAAAAGATGGCCTTAATGCCCATTTCCATCTAAAACAGGGTTTCCAAAACTTTGATAGGTTGAGACTGGGCTCAGTACTTTTAATAATGTTTTAATAATGTTTCCACATCCGTTTTGATCTGGTGCCCATACTTTGCTACCTACGTTTTGAGAAACACTGGTCTAAACCAGTGACAGGGAAAATAAATCTGGACTGAGTGGTGATTTAAGAGAAAAAGTTTTAGTTGAAAAGAGAATGTTATTTCCGGAATAACACTTTACACTTCCATAACACTTTCTGTCTTTCAAAGGGCTTCTTACACTTGATCCTCACTTGTGAGATGGATTAGGAAGGACAATATTATTAACTTTATTTTACAAATAAACTGAGACAGAGTAGCTAAGTGACTGGATATGGGGGCTGGAAGCCTGAGCTTTCCCATCTTTGTTTACACAATTCAGTCTCATTTTTAGTATATCAAAACATATAGATAAACCTCAAGCTCTTTAATGGCTATAACATATTTCATGGATATTATTTTAATTATCTGTTTTAGATAATTTAGATAATCATCGAAGACATGTTGATGAACATGTCTTTTTTCCCCAAGTTTTTCTTGTATGACTAATGTTTTATTACTATCTTTTCACACATATCTTTGAGTACTTGTATGAATATTTTGTTAGGGTAAATTGCTAAAAGTTAAATTGCTGAGTCAAAGGGTATATATATATTTTTAAATATATGTGTGTGTACATGTATGTGTGTATATATATACCCACACATATATACATACACCCACCCACACCCACATACACACACACACACACATATATATTTTTTCAGATGGTGTCTCACTCTGTTGCCCAGACTAGAGTGCAGTGGCACAATCACAGCTCACTGCAGCTTCCACTTCCTGGGCTCAAGCAATCTTCCCTCCTCAACCTATAGAGTAGCTGGGACTGCAGGTACACACCACCATGCCCCACCAATTTTTTTATTTTTGTAAAGACCAGGTTTCACTACATTGCCCAGGCTGGTCTTGAACTCCTGGACTCAAGCAATCCTCCCACCTCAGTCTCCCAAAGTGCTGGGACTATAGGTGTGAGCCACCATGCCCAACTGGGGTAGATGTATTAAAATTTTGATGTATATTATTAGATTGGCCTTCAAAAATGTGTACCGTTTTGTACTACCCTAGACAATATACAAAAAACTATCTTTCCCTAAATGCCTGTTTAATCTTTGCGATTAATTGGGAAAATGCAGCAAATTTAAAATTTTTCATTTTTATTATTAATGCAGTTAGCATCTTTCAAAATTATGTCTAAGTAAATATAAAGAGATAAGAAAGTGTACAAATCTAAAGTATACAGGTCAATGGCTTTTTAACATATGTATCATCTGAGTAACCATCATCCAGATACATAACACATTTCTACTATTAATACCTCAGAAAGTTCTTTCTTGTCACTTTACCCACCTACCCAGAGACAATCAGGCAAAATGAATTATTATTAGAAGTCAGAAGACGTCTAATATTAGATGCTGACTTGTAATGTTAATTCATTTTGCCTGTTCTTGAATATAATATCAATGAAAGCAAACAGTTTTATGACGTCTATGCTCAACATAATACCTGTGAAGGCTGGGCGTGGTGGCTCACGCCTATAATTCCAGCTCTTTGGGATGCCGAGGTGGGCAGATCGCCTGAGGTCAGGAGTTCGAGACCAGCCTGGCCAACATGGCAAACCCCATCTCTACTAAAAATACAAAAATTAGCCGGGTGTGGTGGCGTGTGCCTCTAATCCCAGCTACTCAGGAGTCTGAGGCAGGAGAATTGCTTGAACCCAGGAGGCAGAGGTTTCAGTGAGCTGAGATCGCACCGCTGTACTCCAGCCTGGGTGACAAGAGTGAAACTCTGTCTCAAAAAAAAAAAAAAAAATATATATATATATATATATATATATATTTGTGGACTAATTCAAGCTGTTCTGCATATTAGCCATTCATTCTTTTTTATTAATATGTTATATTCCATCATATGACTACAAATTAGATTAGTTATCCACTCTGCTGCTAATGGGCATTGGAGTTGATTCCAGCTTTTTACTGGAATAAATAAAGCTGCTGTCAACATACTTGTATATGTCTTCCATTGGGCATAAATTCTCATATCTCTTGGTTATATACCTGAAGTTGAATTGCTAAGTCAAAGAAGACATACAAATGACCAACAGATGTATGAAAAAATGCTCAGCATCACTAATCACCAGGAAAATGCAAATTAAAGCCACAGTGAGATATTGCCTCATATCTGTTAGAATGGCTGTTATCAGAAAGATGAAAGATAAGTTTTGGCAAGGACACAGAGAAAAGAGAATGCTCGTACACTGTTGGTGGGAAGTGAATTAGTACAGACATTAGGGAAAACAGTATGGAGGCTCCTCAGAAAATTAAAAATATAACTATCATATGATATAGCAATCCCACTTCTGGGTATATATCCAGGGAAAATGAAATTAGTATGTCAAAGACATATCTTCACCTCTGGGTTCATTGCAGCATTCTATTTACATATACATAAGATGCTAACTGCATTAATAATAAATCGCCAAGATAAGTCAACCTAAGTGTTCATTGATGAATGAATGGATAAAGAAAACGTGTATACTATACAGCCTCAAAAAAGAAGGAAATCTTGTCATTTGCAACAACATGGATGAACTCGGAGCACATTATGCTAAGTGAAATAAAGCAGGCACAGAAGACAAATACTGCACAATCTCACTAAAATCTGTGAAATCTAAAAAAGCCAAACTCGTAGAAACAGAGTAGAATGGTGGTTGCTAGAGGCTGAGAGGGCAAGGGGGGATGTTGGTTGAAGGGTACAAAGTTTCCGTAAAGAGGATGAATAAGTTCTGGAGATCTATTGTACAACATGGTGAATATGGTTAATAATAATATATACACAAAAATTGCTAAAAGAGTGGATCTCAAAACGTTCTCACCACACACAAAAAAGATAACTATGTGAGGTGATGGATATGTTAATTAGCTTGATCATAGTATGATTAAAGTATAAATTATTATAGTCATTTCACAATCTATACATATATTAAAATATCATGTTGTACGCTGTAAATATATACAATTATTATTTGTCAATTATACCTCAGTAAAGCTGGCCAAAAAATTGCTGAGTCATAGAGTAGGTGTGTGTAGCTTTAATAGACACTGTCAGAGAGTTTTCCAAAGTTACACTCCCAACAGCAATTGTATGAGAGTTCCAGTTGCTCCACATTCTTCCCAATACTCAGTATTTTCAGTCTTTTAAGTTTTTAGACTCTTGTAAGTGTGTAATGGTGTCTTGTAGTTTAAATTTGCACTTGCCTGAAGAATAATGATGTTGTCTATCTTTTCATACACATAATGGCCATTTGGATATTCTCTTTTGTGTGGTACTTATTCAAGCCTTTTGCCCACTCCTTATAAAAATATTTTTGTCTTATTTGATTTGTGTAAGTTCTTTTTAGATTCTGGATAGAACCCCTTTGTCAGACAGATGGATGGATAATGATAATATTATCCTTGCCTGTGACTTGCCTGTTCACTCTTTTATTGATATTTTTTAGTAAACAAAAAACTTTCTATTTCCATGAAGTCCAATTATGTTTTTATTCTTGTATGGTTATTGTCTTTTTATCCTGTTTAAGAACTCTTTGCCTACCCTAAAATCATGAAGATTCTCTCCTATGTTTTCTTCTAGAAGTTTGATTTTTTAATTTGATATTTATATTTATGAGCAATCTTGAATAATTTTTGTATATGGTGTAAGGTAGAGGTCAAGTGTATTAGTTCATTTTCACCCTGCTGATAAAGACATACCTGAAACTGGGAACAAAAGGAGGTATAATTGGACTTACAGTTCCACATGGCTGAGGAGGCCTCAGAATCATGGTGCAAGGTGAAAATCACTTCTTAAATGGTGGCAGTAAGAGAAAAATGAGGAAGAAGCAAAATCGGAAACACTTGATAAACCCATCAGATCTCCTGAGACTTACTGTCACAAGAATAGTATGGGAAACACCAGCCCCCATGATTCAATTACCTCCCCCTGGGTCCCTCCCACAACATGTGGGAATTCTGGGAGATACAATTCAACTTGAGATTTGGGTGGGGACACAGCCAAACCATATCATCAACTTTGTGTTATTTTTCTCCATATGGATATCCAAGAGTTCTAGCCTCATATGCTGAAAAAACACCTGTACTTTCTTTTTTCTTTTCCTTTTTTTTTTTTTTTTTTGAGATGAAGTCTTGCTCTGTCTCCAGGCTGGAGTGCAGTGGCGTGATTTCAGTCACTGCAGCCTCCACATCCCGGGTTCAAGTGATTCCTCTGCCTCAGCCTCCCAAGTAGCTGGGGCTACGGGCATGCGCCACCACGCCTGGGTAATTTTTTGTATTTTAGTAGAGACAGAGTTTCACCATCTTGGCCAGGATGGTCTTGATCTCCTGACTTCCTGATCCACCCACCTTGGCCTCCCAAAGTGCTGGGATTACAGGCGTGAGCCACCGCACCCTGCCAAAACCTGTACTTTCTACCACAGAATTGCAGTGGCACCTCAGAGGAAAAGCATTCAATGGTTCTCCATTAAATATGTCAGCTATAGTTTCTGGGCTTTCTGTAGATAGCTTTTGTCAGATTAAAAAAAATCCCTTCTATTCTTAATTTGCTGAGCTTTTTTTTCCTGAGTGGGTTTTATATTTTATCAAATGCTTTTTCTGTATTGATTAAGATAATTATATAGTTTTCTTTGATAAACCATAGTTGGTAATGATGTGTTATCTTTTTTATTTCTCTGTATTCAACTTGCTAATGTTGTATTTATAATTTTTATAATAAAATGTATTATGATTTTCTGATATATAATGTATTATTTATATTTTTCTAAAGCATATTAATAATCCTTTCCATATGCAGAAAAGATTTTTGTTTTGGCATCAAATTTATATTAGCCATAATAAAATATGTTAGCCACAAAAACAGTGTTCTCTTTTTCTCTAATCTCTGAAAGGGTTTGAGAAAGATTGTCATTATTCTTTCTTAAATATTTGGAAGAAGTCACCTTTGAAGACATCTGGGCCTGGATTATCTTTGTGAAATTAAAAAAACAGAAATTTCCTTCTAAGCACTGTTTAAGCTATATTCCACAAATTTTGATGTTTTATTTTCATTATTCTTTGATTCAAAGTATTTTCTAGTTTTGTTTGTGATTTATTCTTTGGCCTGCAGGTCATTTGGAAGTATGTTCCTTAATTTTTATGCATTTTGGAATTTTCTACTTATCCGTCTGTATTGGTTTCTGGTGGTCAGTGAATATACTGTATATTATTTCAGTCCTGTGAAATTTTTTAAGACTTGCTTTATGCCCCAGCATATGGTCTATCTTTGGTATGCACTTGAAAAGAATGTGTATTCTGCAGTTGCTGGATATAGTGTTCTATAAATATCAATTAGGTCAAGTTGCTTAATAGTATTGTTTAAATATATCTGTATTGGCTTTTTGGTCTTCTTGTTTTTAATAGTTACTAAGAGATGTCTGTTAAAACCAATTAAGGCCAGGCTTGATGGTTCAAGCCTGTAATCCTAACACTTTGGGAGGCCGAGGTGGGCAGATCACTTGAGGTCAGGAGTTCGAGACCAGCCTGGCCAACATGGAGAAACCCCATCTCTACTTAAAAAAAAAAAAAAGGCCGGGCGCAGTGGCTCATGCCTGTAATCCCAGCACTTTGGGAGGCTGAGGCAGGCAGATCACAAGTTCAAGAGTTCGAGACCAGCCTGGCCAACATGGTGAAACCCCATCTCTACTAAAAATACAAAAATTAGCAGGGCTTGGTGGTGCACGCCTGTAATCCCAGCTACCTGGGAGGCTGAGGCAGAAGAATCACTTGAACCTGGGAGGTGGAGGTTGCGGTGAGCCAAGATCTTGCCATTGTACTCCAGCCTGTGCAATAGAGTGAGACTCCATCTGAAAAACACAGAAAGAAAAATTAGCCAGGCGTGGTGGTGGGCACCTGTAATCCCAGCTACTCGGAAGGCTGAGGGAGAAGAATCGCTTAAATCTGGGAAGTGAAGGTTGCAGTGAGCCGAGATCCCGCCACTGCCCTCCAGCCTGTGAGACAAAGTGAGACTCTGTCTAAAAAACAAAACAAACCAGAAAACCTCCAATTATGATTGTTTGTCTATTTCTCCTTTTAGTTCAGCTCATATATTTTAAAGCTATGTTATTATGTCCAGACAAATTTATAATTGTTGGGTCTTCCTATTGAAGCAAACCTTTTTAGTATTATGAAATGTTCTTCCTTATCGCTAGTAATACTTCTTGCCTGAAAGTATAAAAGTATACTTTGTCTCATAAATATGGTCATATCAGTTTTCTTTTCTTTTTTTTTTTTTTGACAGAGTCTCACTCTGTCACCCAGGCTGCAGTGCACGATCTCAACTCACTGCAACCTCCGCCTCCTGGGTTCGAGCAATTCTCCCGCCTCAGCCTCCCAAGTAGCTGGAATTACAGGCGCATGCCACCACAAGTGGCTAATTTCTGTATTTTTAGTAGAGATGGGGTTTCACCCTGTTGGCCAGGCTGGTCTTGAACACATTACCTCAAGTGATCCACCCACCTGGGCCTCTCAAAGTGCTGGGATTACAGGTGTGTGCCACTGCACCTGGCCTCCAGCTTTCTTTTTTTCTTTTCTTTTTTTTTGAGATGGAGTCTCGCTTTGCAGCCCAGGCTGGAGTGCAGTGGCACGATCTCGGCTCACTGAAAGCTCTGCCTCCCTGGTTCACGCCGTTCTCCTGCCTCAGCCTCCCTAGTAGCTGCGACTACAGGCAGCCGCCACTACGCCCAGCTAATTTTTTGTATTTTTTAGTAGAGACGGGGTTTCACTGTGTTAGCCAGGATGGTCTCAATCTCCTGACCTCGTGATCCGCTGGGATTACAGGTTTGAGCCAACACGCCCGGCCTCCAGTTTTCTTTTTATTAATATTTTCATGCTGTCGTTTTTCCATCCTTTTGCTGTCATCTGTGTCTTTATGTATAATGTGTTACTAATGAACAACATACCATTTAGTGTTTTATAAAGAAAATTGACATTCAATTACACTTAACGAACTTACTGATATGATCTGATGTGACTCTACCATCTATTTGTTTTCTGTTGGTTTCATCTTGTCTATATTCCTCCTTTCTGACTTGTTTTCTAATAATTAAGTGGTTTGGTTTTTTTTTAAGAGATGGGGTCTCACTCTGTTGCCCAGGTTGGTGTACAGTGGTGTTATCATAGCTCACTGTAACCTCGAACTCCTGGGCTCAAACAGTCCTCCCACTTCAGCCTCCCAAGCAGCTAGGACTATAGCTATGGGCCACCATACCTAGCTAATTTTTTAACTTTTTTGTAGAGACGGAGTCTCTCTGTGTTGTCCAGGTTAGTTTCAAACTCCTGGCCTCAAACAATCCTCCCACCTCAGCCTTCCAAAGCATTGGGATTACAGGCATGAGCCACCCTGCATAACCCATTAACTTTTTATTTCATTTTATTTTGTCTCCACTTAATTTTTATTTTTTTTAGCAATTACAAAATGACATATTCAAAATATTAAGTCAACCTATTCAGGAATATGGTATATTTCATTCTTTATTCAGGTCACGTTAAGCCTACAGTGAGTTAAGTGGTGTCCCCTTGAAATTCCTGTCTACATGGAACCTCAGGATACAATCTTATTTGAAAATAAGGTCCTTGCATGTAAAACTAAGAAAAGAACCTGGTGTGGTGGTGCCTATTGTCCCAGTTACTTGGGAGGCTGAGGCAAGAGAATTGTTTGAGCCCAAGAGATTGAGGCTGCAGTGAGCTAGGATCACACCATGACATTCCAACCTGGGTGACAGAATGGGACCCCCATCTCTAAAATATATATATATATATACACACTTATATATACAATATATACGTATATATACACGCATATATGTGTATATATGTGCGTATATACGTATGTGTATATATACATATATGTGTATATATGTGTAAATATATACACATTTAAGTGTATATATATATACACTTATATGTGTAAATATATATGTGTGTAAATATATATATAACATACGTGTGTGTATATATACATATATATGTACGTGTGTGTATATATATATATATATAGTGCCGTGGCTGGCTCATGCCTGTAATCCTAACACTTTGGGAGGCTGAGATAGGAGGATTGCTTGAGTCCATGAGGTGGAGGCCAGCTTGGGCAACATTGTAAGAGGCCATCTCTACAAAAAAATTTTAAACCTAGCTGGGTGTGGTGGCACACACCTGTAGTCCCAGATACTCTGAGATAAGAAGATCGCTTCAGCCTGAGAGGTTGAGACTGCAGTGAGCTATGATTGTGCCACTGTACTCCAGCCTGGGTGACATAGCAAGACCCCTTCTCAAAAAATTATATATATGTGTGTGTGTATAGTGCCCAATTTCAAATAGTGCCCAATTTCCAAGTTCCTTATATATATACTGTAAGGATTGAGATGAGATCTTACAGGACAATTGTGGTCCCTAAATTCATTGAGAGTATCCTTATAAGAGACAGAAAAGGACGCACAGAGGTGCAGAGAAGGCCATGTGAAAATAGAGGTAGAGTGGAGTAATGTGTCTTTAAGCCAAGAGACAGCAAGAATTGCCAAAACCACTAGAAGCTAGAATAGCAGCATGAACAGTGCCTCCCTCATGGCCTCCGGAACCAACTTTGCTGACACTTTAAGACTTCTACCTCCTGAACTATGAAAGAATAAATTTCTATTGGTTTAAGCCACCCAATTTATGGTGATTTGTTATGGCAGCCCTAGGAAACCAATCCAAACCCTTCAGGAAAGTTTTAGAGTTTATTAATATAAATCTTATAAAAGTCTTGTTAAATTTATTCCTAGAGATTTTATTAGATAGCTTTTATTGCTACCATGAATAAAGTTTTTTTTTTTTTTTTTTTTTTTTGAGATGGAATCTCGCTCTGTCATCAGGCTGGAGTGCAGTGGCATGATCTCGGCTCACTGCAACCTCCACCTCCCGGGTTCAAGCAATTCTCCTGCCTCAGCCTCCTAAATATCTGGGACTACAGGTGTGTGCCACCACGCCCAGATAATTTTTGTATTTTTAGTAGAGACGGGGTTTCACCATGTTGGCCAGGATGGTCTCGATATCTTAACCTCGTGATCCACCCACCTCAGCCTCCCAAAGTGCTGGAATTACAGGCGTGAGCCACCACACCCAACCCTTGAATAAAATATTTTTAAAGACCTTTTATTTGATTACTGCTGGGGATCTAGGGAAGCTATGATCTTTTATCTGGCCTTCTTATTGAATATGGGTGTAACTTTTTTTTTGTTATTCTCATTGACTTTCTAGGTTGACCTCAAAAAACAACTTGAAGAAAATTTTATATTTTATATTTTTATATTTATTATTTTATAAAATAAAATTTTATATTCCCACAATCTAGAGATTATTACCACGGTAAACCTAAATAGATTTCTTTGTGTTGACTATCTCAAATTCCTTGCGTAAAATATCCTAGGTCATGATATAATGGTTCTTAATACACTACCATATTTATTCCATTAATATTTTATTTATAACATATCTATTCTGACTGGTGAAACTGCTCTCTGGTCATGGTTTTGTTGTTGTTGTTGTTGTTTTGAGAACAGGTCTCACTCTGTCACCCAGATTGGAGTTCAGCAGCATGATCATGGCCCACTGCAGCTTTGACCTCCGGGACTCAAGGGATTCTCCTGTCTCAGCCTCCAACATAGCTGGAACAACAGGTACGCGCCACCACACCTGGCTAATTTTTTAAATTTTTTATGGAGGTGGGGTTTTGCTATGTTGCCCAGGCTGGTCTCAAACTCCTGGACTCAAGCAATCCTCCCACTCGGCTTCTCAAAGTGCTGAGATTATAGGCATGAGCCACTGCACCTGGTCTTCACCATCTTCTAAATTAATTGAAGCTTATGGATGCTAAAAACAGTTGATTAAGCAAACTTGATTATAATGCAGCAGTGTTAATTTAGGCCAAAATGTATGCCAAAATAAAGCAGTGTTGTTGATTCTATCTATGAATTTAGGTATGTATGTATGTATCTCTCTCTCTCTCTCTCTCTGTCTACCTATTTATCTATCTACCTGGTTTCTTGGGCCTGGCCTTGAATAACTGGATGATTTATAGAGAGGGTTTTGATTATTGTCTCTCCCAGGCAGTCTGAAGCAACAGGACTCAGAGTAGCTACTGGAGTTTAACTGGTAAAAAACAAAACAAAACAAACAAACAAAAAGCCAACCAATAATTCCTCCCTTAACTAAACAAAAGACTCACTTTCTTCAGGAACTACTGCTCAAATAGTGCCCAATTTCCAAGTTCCTTACATACCTGTTGAAAACTGGAAGTCCATTTTTTAAACTTTGTAATTCCTTTTCTGGTGTCAGTTTTAAATAATCTTTACATTTCTTGCAACTCTGCTTACATTTCCTATGCTTTACTTACAAGTTCATTACAAGCTGTTCTGCTCTCTACTCCATTGCTTTCTTGCATCCCATGTGGCAATGGGATCTCTCTGCAATTATTTGTAGTAATCGGTCCTCACTACCCCCCCCAGGCCAAAGTGTTCTAAAACAGTTTTTCCATGCCATTCTGAAATTTCAGAATGTGTCTAGATAAGATATGTAACTTTTTTTTTTTTTTGAGGTGAGTCTCGCTCTGTCGCCCAGGCTGGAGTGCAGTGGCACGATCTCAGCTCACTGCAACCTCCGCCTCCTGGGTTCAAGCAATTCTCTGCCTCAGCCTCCCAAGTGGCTAGGATTACAGGTGCCCACCACCACGCCTGGCTAATTTTTTTGTATTTTTAGTAGAGACGGGGTTTCACCATCTTGGCCAGGCTGGTCTTGAACTCTTGACCTTGTGATCCACCTGCCTCGGCCTCCCAAAGTGCTGGGATTACAGGCGTGAGCCACCGCACCCAGCCCCCCCCTTTTTTTCGAGGTAGGGTCTTGCTCTGTCATCCAGGCTAGAGAGCACTGGTGTGATCTCTGCTCACTGCAACCTGCACCTTCTGGGCTCAGCTGATCCTCCCACCTCAGCTTCCCGAGTAGCTGGGACTACAGGCCTGCATCACCATACCCTGCTAATTTTTGAATTTTTGTAGATACAGGGTTTCACCATGTCGCCCAGGCTAGTCTTGAATTCCTGGGCTCAAGCAATCCACCCACCTTGGCCTCCCAAGATGCTGGGATTATACATTTGAGCCACCACGCCCAGCCAAGTCTTTTTTTTTTTTTTTTTTAATTCGTCCTGTTCTGTACTTAATAGGTCCTTTCAATCTAAAGTTTTACATATCAACTCTGGGGGATATCCTGTTATTTTTATCATTCTTTTCTCTCTGTTCTCTCTTCCTAGAACTCCTGTTGGATAAATATTTATTATTAATCTAATTTTTTTTTTTTTTTGAGACAGAGTCTCACTCTGTTGCCCAGACTGGAGTGCAGTGACACAATCTCAGCTTACTGCAACCTCTGCCTCCTGGGGTCAAGCAATTCTCCTTTCTTAGCCTCCTAAGTAGCTAGGATTACAGGCCCCTACCACCACACCCGGCTATTTTTTGTATTTTTAGTAGAGACGGGGTTTCACCATATCAGACAGGCTGGTCTCGAACACCTGACCTCAGGTGATCCTCCCACCTCGGCCTCCCAAAGTACTGAGATTACAGTCTTGAGCCACCACACCCAGCCAATATATATATATTTATATTTAGTTGTTCTGCCTCTGTTGACATTTTTTTTCCCAAATGTAGAAAGCTGGGAGGAGAGGGAGGCTCTGCAACCCACCAGCATCATAGCAAAGATGCAGTAGCCTCGGTTCCATACCACCCTCTAGTTTCTGATCCACTGAAAATCTTTTCCTTAAAATGAGCATAGCGTAATCATGGGAGGAGAAGAATGTGGCTGTGGAAAGGACATTTGGAATTCTGCAAAATGTTTAAGGCCTATTCATTCCATGTGTATCTGTCCCTTCATTTGTAGAGTTCCTATCCACTTCAAAGGCTTTTCTGAGTGCTGACAAGGAAGAAAGTTCTGCTAAATTGGAACCTTTTAAATAGATCAAGATTTTCAACATATCCCAAACATGGTTAGATTAGATGCAGATAAATCTCAACCACATCACAATGTTGATGGGATCATTCATTTCCTTTCTTTTTAGCAGCAGAATAACTGTCATTCCCAAACACATATCAGGCATTTAACCCTAACAAATGTTGTAGTAATCAAAATAGAGGGTGAACAGCTTATCCAGTTTCCCATCTGTGCTTCAGCTGGGATGTTTAATTTTCATTTCCTCCTTTCACTTGACATCCTAACCTAGTCAGGGAGGTCTGATAGCCCTTTCCAGGGGATGTTATTATTTCCTTATTCTTACATAAGAGCTGGAATTCCATTTGGAAAGAGAAATTACATTGGGCTTGATCAATAACCTCAAAGAACTAAGAGAAAAAAATTACCTGTTATCAGACTTTAATATGTACTTGATGTCCATGATTTGTGTTATTGTGTTAATTGTAGGGTCACTAGCAATTAGATTTAGCTATTGTTAACATCTAAAATTGATTCAAATGCTAAAAGAATCAATACTTGAGCTAAATGTTTAAATATCAGGACACTAACAAGCGACTGAGTCTTCTTAATTGAATTATTCTCTGCTTTCTGCATTTTAGAAGACTGGGCCTATTTCAGAGAGATGAAAGTAATAGATGTCTATCTTGTAAATGACAATGTAAATACTTGCTATGGTTACAGAAATGAAGGCAGTTACACAGGTGGGAGTCATGGTAAGTATAGTTTGTGAAACTAAAATACTTGGTTGGGTGTGGTGGCTCACACCTCTAATTCCAACACTTTGGGAGGCTGAGGCAGGCAGCTCTCTTGAGCTCAGGAGTTTGAGACCAGCCTGGGCAACATGATGAGACCCCCATCTCTACAAAAAATTAGCCAGAAATGGTGGGGAAGGCTGTGATTGTGCCACTGCACTCCAGCCTAGGTGACAGAGTGAGACCCTGTCTAGAAACAAAATATCTTGGCAGTCAAATTTCACAAATGATTATAGTAATTACAACGGCTTATGTTTTTGAGCACTTACTGGATGTTTAACACTCTTATTTTATTTTTCTCATTTAATCTGCACAACAACCGTATGAAGTAGGTACTAAATGAGTCAGTGTAGTCAATACAATATCCATGTTTGACTACACTGACTTGCCTCCCACCAAGTCACAAATGGGAAGTAGGGGTGTTGGGTTGAAGCCCAGGTCTTCTGACTACAGATCTAGAACCTATAACCAGTGTGTTACGTTTTAGCAGTTGTGATTTTAAATATTCTAAACAGAGTCTTGACAGAGCTTAAAGTGTGGGAAGTCAAAAAGACTGATACATTCAGACATGCTTTGGAGTTTACAGATGACTTACCCTTATTGTTCATCAGTTTTACTCTCTTGTTAATTCTGATACCAACAAAACCCTAAATATTGTTTATTGGAGTCTACAGTTATAAGGGAAACTTACAGTTTTTTAAAACAAATTCGACTCTTTACATTCTCCCTATTCTCTAATTGAGAACTATTAGAGTGTATACAATCACAGACCACAGAAACATTCATGAATCTGAGTTGAAAGAAAGCTAACCTAGGTCAGTGTGTGTGTGTGTGTGTGTGTGTGTGTGTGTCCATGTGTGCACACAAATAAGGGTATGCCGGGCTGGCTGTCAGTGGAGAGGTTTCTTGATTATATTAAACTTCCGCCAAATAAATTGCTTTTAAACGCGTTTCGGTTTTAAAAACAGCAAGACTCCTTGGAGCAGATTATCCTTGTTCTTTTTTGTTCTGAAGAACCACTTGAGAAGCAGATTTTAGTTATGCAAACTCTATCAAGTAGGCCCCTGGGCCCTGGGGAAAGTGTATAACAGGTTCTTTTGTGGCTTGACAAAGGCTGCTCTTACCAGTAGCCTTTGGTTTGCAAGCCTGGACCCTGGAGAAGGGAGGGGAGTAAACTGAGTAAATTTGCGGAAATGCCTGAAGAAAGTTTTCTTTTCTGTGGTTCAATATTATAGCTGAACCACAATATTATCTCTGAAGGACTGAGATAATTTGACCAAGGCCAAATGATAGGAAAGGATGCCAACAGACTGCAAATGGAAATTACCCCAAGCCAAGGAAATTCTGACCTGGTAGCCTGGTTCAGCAGCAGCACAAGGAGAGTGTGAGTGGTCTTGGTATAGCATGTTGGTGAGGCTAGACGTCCCTCCTCTGACACTGTTGCCTGAGCGTAGTAGACATGCTTTAGACGCAAATGATTGAACACGTGAGGGTAAAGCTTGTACCCCAAGCCTGCAGTGTTCTGGGCCCATCCTTTCTTGGTTCAGCAATTTTAAAATAACGCAAGTTATTTGAACCCCAAGCTATTGGGGTGTAAATAGCAACAATATTTTAACACACACTCCAATTTTCCCAGTTCTTTTTTTTTTTTTTTTTTTTTTGAGACAGAGTCTCGCTCTGTCGCCCAGGCTGGAGTGCAGTAGTACCATCTCAACTCACTGCAACCTCTACCCACTGGGTTCAAGCAATTCTCCTGCCTCAGCCTCCCTAGTAGCTGGGATTACAGGCGTGTGCTACCATGCCCGGCTAATTTTTGTATTTTTAGTGGAGACAGAGTTTCACCATGTTGGCCAGGCTGGTCTCAAACTCCTGACTTCAAGTGATCTGCCCGCCTTGGCCTCCCAAAGTGCTGGAATTACAGGCATGAGCCACTGAGCCGGGCTTTTTTTTTTTTTTTTTTCCAGAGATGAGGGTCTTGCTATCTTACCTGGATAGACTCAAACTCCTGGACTCAACTGACTCTCTCGCCTCAGCATCCCGAGTAGCTGGGACTATGGGCATGCTCCACCACACCTGGCTAACTTTATTGAGAATACACCAAGAGTTTGGTCGTAGGGACTTAAGAATCTCAGGAGAAATAGGTAAAATGGTCAACAGCTTTTATGTCAGCCTGGGGTGATACAAAGACCTGTAATCAGTAGACTCGTTCTGATTCTTAGCTACCATTTAAAAACAAGAGCTTAACTTTCATTCACTGATTGAACAAATACTTCTTTCTTTCTTTATTTGGTAGAATAAAGAGAAACAATCATACTAAAAATACTTAAGGCTGAGAACGGTGGCTCACACGTGTAATTCCAGCACTTTGGGAGGCTGAGGAGGGCAGATAGCTTGAGTTTGAGACCAACCTGGACAACATCATGAAATCCCATGACTACAAAAAATACAAAAATTAGCAGGGCACGGTGGCACATGCCTGTAGTCCCAGCTACTTGAAAGGCTGAGGTGGGAAGATTGAGCCCAGGGAGGTCAAGGCTGTAGGGAGCCATGATCGTGCCACTTGCACTCCGGCCTGGGCGACAGAGTGAGATTCCGTCTCAAGAAAACAAACAAACATTTAAAGTTATATTTGAGTTAGTTATTGTTTTCAGAATATTTCAATAATCTGTAGTCTTTTTAATTGACACATAATTTTGTACATAGTTATGTGGTATATGTGATGTTTTGTTACATGCATAGAATGTGTAACAATGAAGTGGGTATTTGGGGTATGTATAACCCCAGCTATTAATCATTTCCATGTGTTGGAAATATTCCAAGTCCTCTCTTCTAGCTATTTTGAAATATATAACACATCGTTGTTAACTATAGTCACTCTACTCTGCTATCAAACATTAAAACATATTCCTTCTATTTAACTGTATGTCTGCACACATTAACCAACCTCTCTTCACCCACCCACCTCCCAGCACACACCCTTCCTAGCCTCTGGTATCTATCATTTTACTTTCTACTTTCATGAGATCCACTTTTTTTAGCTCCCACATATGAGTGAGAGCATGAGACATTTGTCTTTCTGTACCTAGCCTGTTTTACCTAACATAAAGACCTCCACCAGTTCCATCCATGTTGCTGCAAATGACATGATGTCATTCTTTTGATGGCCAAATAATATTCCATTGTGTATATATACCACATTTTCTTCAACCATTTGTCTGTTGATGGACACTTAGATTGATTCCATATTTTAGCTATTGTGAATAGTCCTGCAATAAACATGACAGTGCAGGTATCCTTTTAATAAATATTTTTGTTTGTTAATTTCAGACAGGGTCTCACCTTGTTGCCCAGGTTGGAATGCAGTGGCACCATCTTGGTTTACTGCAACCTCCACCCCCCAGGCTCAAGTGATCCTCCTACCTCAGCCTCCTGAGTAGCTAGGACTACAGGCATGTGCCACCACACCCAGCTAATTTTTGTATTTTTTATAGAGATGGGGTTTTGCCATGTTGCCCAGGCTGGTCTCGAGCTCCTGGGCTCAAGCAATCTAACCACTTTGGTCTCCCAAAGTGCTGGGGTTACAGGCATGAGCCACTGTGCCCAGACTTTTTTTTTATTTTTAATTTTTGTGGGTACATGGTAGGTGTATGTATTTATGAATTACATGAGGTATTTTGATACAGGCATGCAATGTATAATAATCACATCAGGGTAAATGGTGTATCCATCACCTAGGTATCCTTTTGATATACTGATTTCTTTTCCTTTGGATAAACACCTAGTGGTGGGATTGATGGATCATATGGTAGTTCTTTTATTTTTAATTTTTTGAGGACTCTTTATACTGTTTTCAATAGTGGCTGTACTAATTTACATTCCCACTAGCAGTCTATATGAGTTCCCTTTTCTCCACAATATTGCAAGCATCTGGTTTTTTAAAAAGTATTTTTAATAATAGCCATCCAACTGGGGTAATATGTCTCACTGTAGTTTTGATTGGCATTTCCCTGATGATTAGTGATATTGAGAATTTTAAAAATACAGCTATTGGCCATTTGTATGTGTTCTTTTGAGAGGTTTCTATTCATATGCTGTGCCCACTTTTTTTTTTTTTTTTTTTTTTTGAGACAAGAGTCTTGCTTTGTCGCCCAGGCTGGAGTGCAATGGCACAATCTTGGCTACTGCAAGCTTCACCTCCCAGGTTCATGCCATTCTCCTGCCTCAGCCTCCCGACTAGCTGGGACTACAGGCGCCCGCCCAGCTAATTTTTTTTGTATTTTTAGTAGAGACAGGGTTTCACCGTGTTAGCCAGGATGGTCTTGATCTCCTGACCTCGTGATCCGCGCGCCTCGGCTTCCCAAAGTTCTGGGATTGCAGGCGTGAGCCACTGCGCCTAGTCTTTTTTTTTTTTTTTTTTTTTTTGTGACGGAGTCTTGCTGTGTCCCCCAGGCTGGAGTGCAGTGGCATGACCTCAGCTCACTGCAACCTCTGCCTCCTGGGTTCAAGCAATTCTCCTGCTTCAGCCTCCTGAGTAGCTGGGATTACAGGCGCACACCACCATACCCAGCTAATTTTTGTATTTTTAGTAGCGACAGGGTTTCACCATGTTAGCTAGGCTGGTCTCAAATTCCTGACCTCATGATCAGCCCACCTTGGCCTCCCAAAGTGGTGAGATAACAGGCGTGAGCTGCCGCGCCTGGCATGTTTAAGTCTTTAATACATCTTGAGTTGATTTTTGTAAATGGTGAGGGAGAAGAGTCTAGTTTTATTTTTCTGCATATGGATATCCAATTTTCTCAGTATCATTTATTGAAGAGGTTGTCCTTTCCCCAGTAGATGTTCTTGGTGCCTTTGTTGAAAATCAGTTGGCTACCAATCCATGGATTTATTTTTGAGTTCTCTATACTGCTCCATTGGTCTATGTGTTTGTTTTTATACTAATACCATGCTGTCTTGGTTATTATTGCTTTATAATACATTTTGAAATCAGGTAGCGTGATGTCTCCAGCGTTTGAACAAATATTTATTGAACATCTATTATATGCCAGGCATTGCTCTAAGAAACAGAAATGAAGAAAAAAGACAAAAATATCTGCCCTTGGAGCACTTACATTCCAGTGACACTTATACAGCAGGCATTTGTTCTGGCAGTTGATTGCTGTGTTATTTATTTATTTATTTATTTATTTATTTATTTATTTATTTATTTTTTGAGATGGAGTCTCGCACTATCTCCCAGGCTGGAGCGCAATGGCACGATCTCGGCTCACTGCAACCTCCGCCTCCCAGGTTCAAGTGATTCTCCTGTCTCAGCCTCCCTAGTAGCTGGGATTATAGGTGCGTGCCATCACGCCAGGCTAATTGTTTTGTATTTTAGTAGAGACAGGGTTTCATCATGTTGCCCAGGCTGGTCTGGAACTCCTGAGCTCAGGCAATCCACCTGCCTCGGCCTCCCAAAGCTAGGATTACAGGCATGAGCCACCGCGCCTGGCCCCATTGCTGTGTAATTTAATACCAAAAACAATGGTATTAAAATGTGGGCAAAATTTAGTTGGCAATTCTTTTCTTCATACATTACCCACACTGGTTCCTATTCAGCTGACAGCCGATCTGGTCTGTAGGATCCATATAGCTTCACTCAGATGCCTGGCACCTCATCAGGATAGCAAGAAAGCTGGCCACAATGAGGCCTCTGTCCTCCATGGAGTCGCAGGGTTTCTCCATGTGGTCTTTCCAGAGGGGTAGTCAAAGTTCTTACACTGTGACTGGATTCCCCCAGAGGGAGCATTCCTGGAGGTCAGGGAAGAAGCTGAAAGGCTTCTGACCCAGACTTAGAAACCAAGCAGGATCACTTCAGCGGCATTTTATCAGTGACAAGTGAGTACCTGCTACCAGTGTGGATGCAAGAGGAAGAATATTAGGTCCCATTTTTTTCATGGGAGAAGTTTCAAAGAATCCGTGAGCATTTTCATGCTATACGATATGTATATATGTGTATGTGTGTATATATACATTCTATTTAATCCTCATAACAACCCTATGAGGTAGGTACACTTAAGTTATACTCATTTTACAGACAAGGAGACTAAGACAGCAAGGTTAAGTAACTTGCTCAAGGTTACATAGCTGTCAGCAGTCAAGCCACGATTCAGAAAACAGGAGTCTAGCTCTAGAGCCCAATTTTTTAGCACTACACTTTACCCCCTCAAGTGATTTGCATTACCTTAAGATAATATATTGGATTAAAATGGCTGGCTCCCAATTCCTCATGCACAAAATGAGAGGCTAAGAATGGATGTTTCCCACCTCACACCAGTTAGAATGCCCACTCTCAAAAACAGAAATTAAAAAATCAAGTTGAGGATGTGGAGAAATTGCAACTCTTGTGCGCTTTTCCTAGGAATGCAAAATGGTGCCGCCGTTATGAAAAACAATATGGTGGTTCCTCAAACAATTAGAAATAGGACCAGGTGCAGTGGCTTATGCCTGTAATCCCAGTACTTTGGGAGACTAAGACCGGTAGATCGCTTGAGCCCAGAAGTTCGAGACCAGCCTGGGCAACATAGTGAGACTCTGTCTCTACAAAAATATATTAAAATTAGCTGGGCATAGTGGCACATGCTTGTAGACCTGGCTACTTGGCAGCTAAGGTGGGAGGATTGCTTGAGCCCAGGAGGCAGAGGATGCAGTGAGCCAGGATGGTGTCACTGCACAAGACCCCATTTTACACACACACACACACACACACACACAAAATTAAAACTAGAATTACCATATGATTCCATAATTCCACTTCTGAATATATGCCCAAAATAATTATTCAATTATTTTGGACCCTTTTGAGACCCTTTGTCTCAAAAAGATGTTTGTACGCCCATGTTTATTTCAAATGGGTGGCTCCCAGTTCCTCATTTTTCAGCAATTATTCACAAAAGCCAAAATGTGGGAGCAATACAAGTGTCCATCAACAGATGAATGGATAAACAAAATGTGGTACATGCAACAGAATATATTCAGCCTTAAGAAGGAATGAGGCCAGGTGCAGTGGCTTACTTCTGTAATCCCAGCACTTTGGGAGATCGAGGCAGGTAGATCACTTGAGGTCAGGAGTTCAAGACCAGCTTGGCCAACATGGTGAAACCCCATCTCCACTAAAAGCACAAAAGTAGCTGGGCGTGGTGATACATGCTTGTAATCCCAGCTATTCACGAGGCTAAGGCAGGAGAATCACTTGAACCCGGGAGGCAGAGGTTGCAGTGAGCCAAGATCTTACCACTGCACACCAGCCTGGGTGACAGAACGAAACTCCATCTCAAAAAAAAAAAAAAAAAAAAAAAAAAGAATGGAGTCCAACAATAAAAAAAAAATAATTAAAAAAAAGAAGGAACAAAATTCTGATACTTGCTACAACATGGATGAAATTTAAAGACATTATACCAAGTGAAATAGGCCAACCACAAAAGGACAAATATTGTATGATTCCACTTATATGAGGTACCTACAGTAGTCAAATACAAAGAGTCAGAAAGTAAAAGGGTGCTTGTCAGAGGCTGGAGGGAGGGGAAAATGGGAAGTTGTTTAATGGGTAAAGAGTTTCATCTTTGCAAGATGAAAAGAGTTCTGGAGATTGGTTGCACAACAAAGTGAATGTACTTAACACTACTAAACTACAATTAAAAATAGTTACAGGTCGGGGATGGTGGCTCATGCCTGTAATCCCAGCACTTTGGGAGGCCAAGGCAGGTGGATCACCTGAGGTCATGAGTTCGAGACCAGCCGGGCCAACATAGCAAAACCCCGTCTCTTCTAAAAATAAAAAAATTAGCCGGGCGTGGTGTTGCACACCTGTGATCTCAGCTACTCGAGAGGCTAAGACAGGAGAATCGCTTGAACCTGGGAGGCAGAGGTTGCAGAGAGCCGAGATGGCACCACTACATTCCAGCCTGGGCAACACAGCAAGACTCTGTCACACACACACAAAAAAGTACAATAGTAAATTTGACATTGTATGTATTTTACCGCAATTGAAAAATAAAAAAGAATGGATGAATCTCTTCAGCTTTTCATAATTCTATGTAATTTTATCCTATATCTAGTAAAATAGTGATTACTTCTGTTGTACTCAGAAATAAATATGTACTTAGAAATAAATATTAGAAATATTTATTGTTGTACTTAGAAATAAATATTCCATTATGAGTTGGTCCTTAGTCTCATAATTTTACAGAAAGTAACAAATTGTCTTAAGAAAGTAGAGCACATTGTATATTTTTCCACAAAACATTGAAATAATGAGTCATTAACAAAGGTGTCTAGTGATGTATACAGAAAGTTACTAAAATACACAATAGAATTAGCAAATCAAACAGTGAAAGGCAAACTCAGACATGACTCCTTGCCCATCAGGACAGGCCAAAGCAAACAAGGGTATTTTGCATTGTGCTGTGAAGGTCAATAAACACAGACTTGGCTAGTTCAGGAGAGGCAGAAAAATGTAGAAACCGGGGCCTTTGGAATTAAGCCTCACCGCAAAATTCAAACCATAGGGTAGAACTCAGATGCAAACAATGTTTCTGTTGACTAGAAGGTGACTTGGGAAAAAAACCACAACTAACCAGGTTCTGGGTGTCAGAAAACGATTTTACTAGGCCATTTAGGGGTTAGCAAGTTTGATTCCAAGTTCTAATCAAAAGGTGAATATCATTGTCTTCCCAAGTGACTAGAAAGTCTGTAAGAAAGTGTTTCAGGGACACTGCCAAGCCCCAGGGCAAGAAGGAGAAAGAAGGAAGTGGTGTTCTTTTTTTACTTTACAATTTTCTTCCTGATTATCTGCATAAAACAGGTTAATTGAAAAGTGCAACACACATCGTTATTCTGAGGGCCTAATAGCTCTCCTCTTTTCTAGATACGTGGCACTCTTCATTCCCTTGCACTAGCCATCTGGTCAGTGAATACTGAGGTCTCCTTTCACAAATCTATCTTCCTGGCCATAGTGATTGTTCTAAGAGTAGACACCTGATCCAAGTTGGCCCCTAATACTCTCTCATTACCACCACCTGAGCCACTGTGATTGGGTAGTGGTTGGACACGTGATCTAACATGGGCCAATGAGAACTTTTCATTGTGACTGTTCTAGATGCACCTCCCCAACCCCACTCAAACGATGGGGAGACAGTCTTTTTTTTTTTTTTTTTTTTTTTTTTTTTTTTGAGACGGAGTCTTGCTCTGTCGCCCAGGCTGGAGTGCGGTGGCGCAATCTCAGCTCACTGCAAGCTCCGCCTCCCGGGTTCACGCCATTCTCCTGCCTCAGCCTCCCGGAGTAGCTGGGACTACAGGCGCCAGCCACCACGCCTGGCTAATTTTTTTGTATTTTTAGTAGAGACGAGGTTTCACCGTGGTCTCAATCTCCTGACCTCGTGATCCGCCCGCCTCGGCCTCCCAAAGTGCTGGGATTACAAGCGTGAGCCACTGCACCCGGCAAGGGAGACAGTCTTTTATTTTCCTTGGCAAAACTAGAAAATGTGAATCCAGGAGCTACTGGTAACAAGGTTCTAAGGCTTGTGGAGAAGGCAGAGCTACCCTAGGAGACATTGACCCCAAGGTACAGAGAGGAGCAGAAACTGGATTCCAAAGAACTGGAGAGACCCTGGTTGCAGTCAGTTTTAGCAAATGGTTTCATGAGCCAATAAATATTAGTGCCCTGACTGACTGTGAACCAATAAATATCCTTTTTACTAAGTTAGCTTGATTTAGGTTTCAGACGCTTACAACCAGAAGAGCCCTGATATCATCAAACAGAAAAGCATAAAGAAACAGAATACTCATCCACAGTGTTATTCTCTAGTGGCAACAGCTGATAATGAGGCAGGAAAATAGGGTCTGGAGGAAGGGAACCTAAGGCCATTTCACACTGACTTCCTAGAACTAAACTGAAAGGAAATCCCTAACTTTCCCCACATAAGTAACAAAAGGACCAGAGGCTACTCCCTTTGTAAACCCCCATCTTTTCTGCAACGCAGATGGGAAATCGAAAGTACCTCTGCAAAAAGCAACCAATCAGGCATTTGCATAGGAGGGTAACTTTGTAATTTCACTTCAGCCTCTGATTAGTTGCTGTCTGCAGCCAATCAGACCGATTGCGAGCCAAGTTTCATTTGCATAGAAGTGAAAAATTTGTAACATCACTTTAGCCTCCGATTGGTTGCTTTCCACAATCAGTCAGATGTTTGCATGGGAGTCTGACCTTTGTAACTTCATTTCAGCCGCTGATTGGTTGCTTTCCACAACCAATAAGTGGGCAACCACTGGGAAACCTCTAGCTGGTATTTGGACCGGAGAAGATTCTGTATCTGGAGCCCTTGAACCGCTGCTCCTGCCGCTCCCACGCTGTGGAGCGTACTTTCATTTGCAATAAATTTCTGTTTTTGTTCTTTCGTTGTATCATTCTTTCCTTGCTCTGCTGTGCGTTTTGTCCAATTCTTTGTTCAAAACGCCAAGAACCTGTACAACATGCAGTCAAGACCCTCTACCAGTAACAGTAACATTCCTTTATATGTACTTGTGGACTTTTAACTAAGCTTTTTTTTTTCCATTTATTTTCTCATCAAATTGAAGGTATAATATATACCGTTTTGGGGTCCTTTTATTTTTCTGTCACGTTGTATCATTTTCTAGTATAACACTGAAAATGTTATAAAAATTTTTGGGCCAGGCACAGTGGCTCACACCTGTAATCCCAGGACTTTGGGAGTCCGAGGTGGGCGGATCACGAGGTCAGGAGTTCGAGACCAGCCTGACCAACACGGTAAAACCCTGTCTCTAATAAAAATACAAAAATTAGCTGGGTGTGGTGGTGCACATCTGTAATCCCAGCTACTCAGGAAGCTAAGGCAGGAGAATCGCTTGAACCCGGGAGGCGGAAATTGTAGTGAGCCAAGATCGTGCGACTGCACTCCAGCCTGGGCGACAGAGCAAGACTCTGTCTCAAAAAAAAAAAAAAAAAATTATAATTTTTACAATTGTTTACATAATATTGGACTTTAGGTTATTTTCAACTTTTTGATACATATTGGGAATAAATTTTTATTTGTCTCTCAAATTATCTTGGGAAATATATTGCTAGGAAGAAAATTACTGAGGCAAAGATTATGAATAGTGTCTTTGAAAGTTTTACACTTTTGTTGTAAAAGTGATATATGATAAAAAGAATTAAACAATTTAAAAGGATATAAAAGTGAAGGTCATCTTTCCATCTCTGACCTTCAGTCTTATTTCTTCTCCCTAGACTGTATGTATGTGTGTGTGTACATATTCCCTTGAAACTTTTTTTTTTTTTTAGATGGAGTCTTGCTGTGTCACCCAGGCTGGAGTGCAATGGCACAATCTCGGCTCTCTGCAATCTCCGTCTGCCAGGTTCAAGCGATTCTCCTGCCTCAGCCTCCCAAGTAGCTGGGACTACAGGCAGCAGCCACCATGCCTGGCTAATTTTTGTATTTTTAGTAGAGACAGGGTTTCACCATGTTGGCCAGACTGGTCTCGAACTCCTGACCTCAGGTGATCCGCCTGCCTCAGCCTCCCAAAGTGCTGGGATTACAGGCATGAGCCACCGCGCCCGGTCTCCCCTGCAACTTTTGAAGAAACCCACCAAATTATGGTATTGTATGAATACTGTTGTGTATTTTGATTTTCATAGTTTTAACAACATGTATTTTTAACAGCTGTGTGGCATTTAATTACCCCTTCCAATGATGGACATCTAGGCCTTTTCCACAGTTACCATTACAAAGAAGTCTACAACGTGCACCCTTAATATATAGGATTATTGCAGATGTGTAAAATATGTCTGTAAAACAAATCTCTACAGAAGAAATGACGGAGTCCGAGTATATGCATTTTGTTTGTTTGTTTGTTTTTTGAGACAGAGTCTCTCTTTGTCGCCCAGGTTGGAGTGCAGTGGCATGATCTTGGCTCACTGCAACGTCTGCCTCCTGGGTTCAAGCAATTCTCCTGTCTCAGCCTCCCGAGTAGCTGAGACTACAGGCGTGTGCCCCCACGCCCAGCTAACTTTTTGTATTTTTAGTAGAGACGGGGTTTCACCATGTTAGCCAGGATGGTTTTGATCTCCTGACCTCGTAATCTGCCTGCCTCAGCCTCCCAAAGTGCTGGGATTATAGGCATGAGCCACCGCATCTGGCTGCATTTTTATTTTGATAGGCAATTTCAAATGTCTCTACAATGGTTATTCCAAACAGACTCCCATCAGTAATGTGTGAAAGAGTATGCTTCCTGATACCCTTATCAAGATAATGTATTAACAAATTTTTCTATCTTTGCTCATATGATTAGCAAAAACTTGTTTGTTTTTGTAGTTGTAATTTTAAAAACTACCTTCGGGAAAAGTTGTGCCAATTTATACTTCCATCTGTAATATGTAAAATTGTCTGCCTTATTGCACATTCATCAGCATTAAGCATCATCATTATTTTAAATCTTTACTAATTTAGTAGGAGATAATAGTATCCAATTTTAAAATATTGCTTCTTATTCATTCACGGAATATTGATTTCCCAAGTACCTATCGTGTGAGACATTGCTCTGACAACAATGTTAAGTCACTATCCTTATGGAGCTTATAATTCTTTGATTACTAATAAGTCTAAATTTTTTTTAAATCGGCAGTTTTGGAGCCAGGCACAATGATGCACACCTGTAGTTCCAGCTGCCCGGGAAGCTAAGACAGCATCCCTCGAGCCTAGGAGTTCGAGGCTGTGGTATGCCGTGATCAGGCCTGTGAATGACCACTGCAGTACAGTCTGGGCAGTATAGTGAGTTCCATCTCTTAAAAAAAAAAAAAAAAACAGCTTTTGAGTTTCATTTTAAACTGAGTATTGTGCACTGCCTCAAACTTTTTAAGGAGATACAAGATGATGATAATTTAAAGATGATGTTTATCATCCTGATTCGAAGTGGGATCTATAGAGATCTCCAATGAAAAATTGGCGTTTCCTCTTTCATTTATATGACTACTTCCATTCTGTTATCCAGAAGAGAGAGCTCCATAAGCTTCAAGGAAGTAGGCCAAATACAGTGGCAGGTTACTCATTTGACCATTGCCTTCGACCCCAGTGTCTATGGTTCCTTTTTCCTTTTTTGGAATATAATTTCCCCACCTTTGAATAGGAGATATGGCTACTCATCTAGAGACTACAATTCCCTTGGAGCTAGGTGTGGACATGTGACTAGCCAATGATATGTAAGAAGTGATTTAAGCAATATCTTGATTATTTCTTAAAGAGATAATTTCTGCTGGGCATGGTGTCTCATGCCCATAATCACAGCACTTTGGGAGGCCAAGGTGACTGGATTGCCTGGGCTCAGAAGTTCGTGACAAGCCTGGGCAATGTGGTGAAACCCCGTCTCTACAAAAAATACAAAAGATTAGTGTGTGTGGTAGCAAGTGTCTGTAGTCCCAGCTACTTGGGAGGCTGAGGTGGGAGGATCCCTTGAGCCCAGGAGGTGGAGGCTACAGAGCTGAGAACATACCACTGCACTGCAGCCTGGGTGACAGTGAGACTCCGTCTCAAAAATAAATAAATAAATAAAGAGATAGTTTCTACTCTAGAAATGACAGGGAATGAAAATCAATGTTGAGGGGCACAGAGACCAACTGCCTGCCTGGGATCCTGGATGGCCTGATAGAGCAGAGGTATCTTATCAACCTAGGCTACTCACCTTTGGACAGTTACTTGAGATAAATAAACCTCTATGTTATTGAAGTCACTGTAATTTTGGGCCTCTATAACAGCAGATAGGCATGTATACTAACTGATATGCTTACATAATGTGATATGATATGAAAGGTGCTACAGAAGCCCAAAATATCTGTTCTATTGGCCTATATAATGCATGAAATGTCCTCATTAGAGAGTGCTCCCTCTGAGTTAAGACAGTGTTGCACAAAATATGTGCTGCTAAACACCAGCTTATCAGATAATTACAGATACTGAGATGTGCTAGAATAAAAGGGCTAGTGGCCAGGTGCGGTGGCTCACACCTGTAATCCCAGCACTTTGGGAGGCTGAGATGGGCGGATTACCTGAGGTCAGGAGTTCAGCCTGACCAACATCGTGAAACCCTGTCTCTACTAAAAATACAAAAAATTAGCTGGGCATGGTGGCGGGTGCCTGTAATCCCAGCTACTTGAGAGGCTGAGGCAGGAGAATCGCTTGAACCTGGGAGGTGGAGGTTGCAGTGAGCCGAGATCACGTCATTGCACTCCAACCTGGGCAACAAGAGAGAAACTCCATCTCAAAAAAAAAAAAAGAATAAAAGGGCTAGTGTCCAATTACATTTCAGACATGCAGAGTCATATCACGTTTTTTGGCCTTTTATTTTATTTCATTTTTAAATTGACAAATAATAATTGCACATATTCATAGGGTACATAGTGATGTTTCGATATATGTAATGTATAATGATCAAATCAAGGTAACTAACATAGCCATCATCTCAAACATTTATCATTTCTTTGTGTTAGGAACATTTGATATCCTCCTACCTAGTTGAAACTATATATTATTGTTAACTATAGTCATCCTATGCTGGCATAAAACACTACAACTTATTCCTTTTTTTTTTTTTTTTTTGAGACAGAGTCTCGTTCTGTTGCCCAGGCTGGAGTGCAGTGGTGCAATCTCCGCTCACTGCAACCTCTGCCAACGGGGTTCAAGTGATTCTCTTGCCTCAGCCTCCCACGTAGCTGGGACTACAGGCGCGTGCCACCACACCTGGCTAATTTTATATTTTTAGTAAAGACAGGATTTCACCATATTGGCCAGGCTGGTCTCAAACTCCTGACCTTGTAATCTACCCATCTCTGCCTCCCAAAGTGCTGGGATTACAGGCGTGAGCCACCGCGCCTGGCCAGGAACTTATTCCTTTCATCTAGCTATAATTTTGCATCCTTTAACAAAAATTCATTTCAATCCCTTTCTTCCCCCTCCTCTTCCCAGCCTCTAGTATTTCTGTTCTACTTTTTACTTCCATGAGATCATTTTTTTAAGCTTCCACACTTGAGTGATAACGTGGTGTCTAACATTCTGATCCTGGCTTATTTCATGTAACATAACATCTTTCTGTAACATCCATGTGCTGTGAATGACAGAATTTAATCCTTTCTTATGATTGAATAGTATTTCACGGTGTATATATACCAAATTTTCTTTCTCCATTCATCTGTCATTGGACGCCTAGGTTGATTCCATATCATGGCTATTGTCAATAATGCTACAACAAACATGGGGATGTCGATGTGTCTCTAATATAATTATTTCCTTCCTTTTGGATAAATTCCCATAGTGACATTGTGGGATCATATGGTAGTTCTATTTGTAGTTTTTTGAGAGACCTTCATACTGTTTTACATAGTAGCTATGCTAGTCTGCATTCCCACTGACAGTGAATAGGAGTTCCCTTTTCTCTGCATTCTCACCAACATTTGTTATTTTTTGTCTTTTTGATAATAGCCACCCTTAAGGGGTGAGATGATACCTCATTGTGGTTTTGATTTGCATTTCCCTAATGTTGTTGTGCATTTTTCCATATATTTGTTGGCCATTTGTATGTCTTCTTTGGAGACGTCTGTTTAGATTGTTTGTCCATTTTTAAAATGGATCGTTTGGTTTTTGCTGTGAGATGTTTGAGTTGCTTGTGTATTCTGGAAACTACTCTGTAGGAGTAGTTTGCAAATATTTTATCCCATTCTGTAGGTTGTCTTTTCATTCTGTTGATTGTTTCCTTTGCTGGCAGAAGGCTTTTAGTTTGATATAATCCCGTTTGTTTATTCTCGCTTTTGTTGCTTGTGCTTTTGAGGTCTTATTCATAAAATATTTTCTCAGACCAGGCCAGGTGTGGTGGCTCACACCTGTAATCCCAGCACTTTGGGAGGCCGAGGTGGGCAGATCATGAGGTCAAGAGATCAAGACCATCCTGCCCAACATGGTGCAACCCCGTCTTGACTAAAAATACAAAAATTAGCCGGATGTGGTGGCACGCACCTGTAGTCTCAGTTAGTCGGGAGGCTGAGGCAGGATAATTGCTTGAACCTGGGAGGCAGAGGTTGCAGTGAGCCAAGTTCATGCCACTGCGCTCCAGCCTGGGTGACAGAGTGTGTGATACCTCCAGCTTTGTTCTTTTTACACAGGATTGCTTTAGCTAATTGTTTTTTTTTTTTCTGGTTTCATGCAATTTTGAGATTTTTTCCCATATATGTGAAAAATGTTATCGATGTATTAATAAGGATTGTGTTGAATCTATAGATTGCTTTGGGTAGCATTATCATTTTAACACGAGTAATTCTTCCAATCCAAAATCATGGGATGTCTTTCCATTTGTTGTATCCTCTTCAATTTCTTTCACAGGTTTTTGTAATTTTCCTTGTAAAAGTCTTTCACCTTTTTGGTTAAATTTATTCCTAGGGGTGTGTGTGTATGTGTGTATGTGTGTGTGTGTAGCTATTGTAAAGGAGATTGTCTTTTTGATTTCTTTTTCAGCTAGTTCATTGTTTGTATATGCAAATACTGACATTTGCATATTAATTTTGTATCCTGCAACTTTGCTAAATTTGTTTTTCGGGTCTAAGAGTTTTTTGATAAAGTCTTTAGGTTTTACTGCATGTAAGATCATGTTATCTGAAAACAGGAACAGTTTGACTTCCTCATATGTGGATATCCTTTATTTCTTTATTTTGCCTAATTGCTATGGCTAGGAATTCCAGTGTTATGTTGAATAAGAGTGGTGAGTGTGGTCATACTTGTCATACTCATCTTGTTCCTGTTCTTCGAAGAAAAGCTTTCTGGTTTTCCACATTCAGTGAGATAGCTGTAGGTTTGTCATGTGTGGTCTTTATTATTTTGAGGAACTTTTCTTTTATACCTAAATCATTATGAGTTTTTATCATGAAGCAATGTTGAATTTTATCAAAAGTTTTTTTCTGCATCTATTGACATGATCATATGGTTTTTGTCCTTCATTCTACTGATGTGATGTGTGATATTTATTGATTTGTATTATGTTGAACCATCCATACATTCCTGGGAGAAATGCCACTAGCTCATGATGTATTATCTTTTTTATATATTGTATGATTTGGTTTGCTAGTATTTTGTTAAGGATTTTTGCATCTGTGTTTACCAGGGCTATTGGCCTACAGTGTTCTTTCTTTGTGGTATCCTTGTCTGGTATCATGGTTGTGCTGGCTGAGTCGAATGACTTAGGAAGAATTCCCTCTGCTTCAACTTTTTGGAATAGTTTGAGAAGAATTGATATTAATTATCTAAAGGTTTGCTAGAATTTGGCTGGGCACGGTGGCTCACACCTGTAATCCCAGCACTTTGGGAGGCCGAGGTGGGTGGATCACCTGAGGTTGGGAGTTCAAGACCAGCCTGACCAACATGGAGAAACCCCATCTCTACTAAAAATACAAAATTAGCTGGGCATGGTGGCACATGCCTGTAATCCCAGCTACTCGGGAGGCTGAGGCAGGAGAATCACATGAACCCGGGAGGCGAAGGTTGCGGTGAGCCAAGATCACACCACTGCACTCTGGCCTGGGCAACAAGTGCGAAACTCCATCTCAAAAAAAAAAAAGTTTGCTAGAATTCAATGGTGAAGCCATTTGGTCCTGGACTTTTCTTTGTGGAAAAACTTTTTATTATTGATTCAATCTCATTATTTGTTATTGGTCTGTTCAGGCTTTTTATTTCTTCTTGGTTCAATTCTGGTAAGTTGTATGTGTTCATGCCAATAAGTTTAAAAACCTAGAGGAAATGGATAAATTCTTGGACTGCAGGAAAAGAAGTCACTAAGAAGTTATCCAAGCAGTGTACCTTATACCCAATAGATAGTTTTTCATCCCTCATCCCCCTCTCACTTTCCCCTGTTCTGATTCTCCAGTGTCCATTAAACCACTCTGTACACCTTGCATACTTGTAGCTTAGCTCCTACTTATGAATGAGAACGTGATATTTCATTTTCGATTCCTGAGTTACTTACTTAGAATAATGGCCTCCAGTCCCATCCAAGTGACTGCAAAAGACATTAGTTATTTTTTGTGGCTGAGTAGTATTCCATGGAGTGTGTATTCCATGGTATATAAATATGTGTATGCATATCACATTTTCTTTATCCACTCAGGTTGATGGGCACTTAGGTTGATGCTACATCTTTGCAATTGTGAACTGCACTGCAATAAACATACACATGCATGTGTTTTTTTTTTTTATATACTGACTTATTTTCCTTTGGATAGATACCCAGTAGTGGATTTGCTGGGTCAAATGGCAGATCCACTTTCAGTTCTTTGAGAAATCTCCATATGGCTTTCCATAGAGGTTGTACTGTTTCTTTTTCACATCTACATGAATATCTATTGTTTCTTGACTTTCTAATAATGGCCATTCTGGGTGGAGTAAGGTCTGATCTCATTGTAGTTTTTATTTGCATTTCCCTGACATTTAGTGATGTTGAGCATTTTTTCATTTGTTTTTTGGCCATTTGTATATCTTCTTTTCAGAAATGTCTATTCATATCCTTTGCTGACTTTTTAATGGAATCATTTATTGTTTTCTTCCTGATTTGTTTGAGTTCCTTAGAGATTCTGGATATTAGTCTTTTGTTGAATGCATAATTTGAAAAAATTTGTATCCATTCTGTAGGTTGTCTGTTTACTCCAATGATTATTTCTTTTGCTGTGCAGAAACTTTTTAGTTTAATTAGGTCCCATTTATTTATTTATTTATTTATTGCATTTGCTTTTGGGGTTTTAGTCATAAATTCTCTACCTAGGCCAATGTCTAGAAGAGTTTTTCCTAGGTTTTCTTCTAGAATTTTTATGGTTTCAGGTCTTAGATTTAAGTCTTTAATCCATCTTGAGTTAATTTGTGTATATGGTGAGAGAGAGGGATCCAGTTTCATTCCTGTACTTTATGTATCTACTTTTATGCCAGTACCATACTATTTTGGGTACTATAGCCTCATAGTATAATTTGAAGTTGGGTAATGGCAATGCCTCCAGATTTGTTCATTATGCTTAAGACTGTTTTGGCT
Organism: Symphalangus syndactylus; assembly: GCF_028878055.3. Classification (NCBI taxonomy): domain Eukaryota; kingdom Metazoa; phylum Chordata; class Mammalia; order Primates; family Hylobatidae; genus Symphalangus; species Symphalangus syndactylus. Next base: position 56,529,293 of record NC_072430.2, on the reverse strand, counting down.
ATTCAGGCTCTTTTTGGTTCCATATGAATTTTAGGATTGTTTTTACTAATTCTCTGAAAAATGATGTTGGTATTTTCATAGAATTTATTTGAAACTGTGGATTGCTTTGGGCAGTATGATCATTTTCACAATATTGATTCTTCCAATCCATGAACAAGAAATGTATTTCCATTTGTTTGTGTCATCTATGATTCCTTTCCACAGTGTTTTATAGTTCTCCCCGTAGAGATCTTTCACCTCCTTGGTTAAGTATATTCCTAGGTATTTTATTTGGTTTGTAGGTGCTATAAAAGGAATTGAGTTCTTGATTTGATTCTCAGCTCAGTCATTGTTGATGTATAGCAGTGCTGCTGATTTGTGTACATTGATTTTGTGACCTGAGACTACTGAATTCATGTATCAGATGCAGTAGTCTTTTAGAAGAGTTTTTAGGGTTTTCTAGGTATAAGATTGTATCATTGGCAAACAGAGATAGTTTGACTTCTTCTTTTTCAATTTGATTGCTCTCTGTTTCTTTTTCTTGTCTGATTGCTCTGGCTAAGACTTCCTTTAAAAAAAGTTAGAGACAGCATCTCACTATGTTGTTCAGGCTGATTTCAAACTCCTGGCCTCAAATGATCCTCCCACCTCAGCCTCTGAAAGTACAGGGATTACAGGTGTGAGCCACCGCCCCTGGCCTAAATTTTATTCTTAATTTCTTCCTTCACCCATTTGTTGCTCAGGAGCATGTTGTTTAATTTCCATGTATTTGTATAGTTTCTAATGTTCCTCTTGTTATTGATGTCTAATTTTATTCCATTGTGATCAAACAAGATACCTGATATGCTTTCGATGTTTAAACATTTTATAAGGCCAGGTGCAGTGGCTCACTCACCTGTAATCCCAGCACTTTGGGAAGCCAAGACAGGCGGGCTGCTTGAGCTCAGGAGTTTGAGACCAGCCTGGGCAACATCATGAAACCCCGTCTCTACAAAAGATACAGAAACTAGCCAGGCATGGTGGCGCATGCCTGTAGTCCAAGCTACTCAGGAGGCTGTGGCAGGAGGATCGCTTGAGCCCAGGAGGCAGAGATTGCAGGGAGCCGAGATCATGCCACTGCACTCCAGCCTGGGTGAAAGAGCAAGACCCTGTCTCCAAAAAAAAAAAGAAGTTTCTTTTTGGAGACTTGTTTTATTTCCTAACATAAGTCAGTCTGTGAAAATGTTCCATGGCTGATGAAAAGAATGCATATTGTGTAGCTGTTGAGTGAAATGTTCTGTAGCTGTTGAGTGAAATGTTCTGTAAATGTCTATTAGGTCTCTGATCTATGGTACAGTTTTTTTTTTATTTTTAATTTGTTTTTCTATTTGAGACATGGTCTCACTCTGTCACCCAGGCTGGAGGGCAGTGACATGATTATGGCTCACTTCAGCCTCACTCAACTTCCTGGGCTCAAGTGATTCTCCCAACTCAGTCTCCTGAGTAGCTGCTGCTTCTACAGGTGTGCTCCACCACACCCAGCTAATTTCCTTTCCTTCTTTTCTTTTTTTTTTTTTTTTTTGAGACAGAGTCTTGCCCTGTTGCCCAGGCTGGAGTGCAATGGTGCGTTCTTGGTTGACTGTGACTTCCGCCTCCCAGGTTCAAGTGATTCTCCTGCCTCAGCCTCCTGAGTAGCTGAGATTACAGGCGTGTGCCACCATGCCCAGCTAATATTTTGTATCTTTAGTAGAGACAGGGTTTCACCATGTTAGCTAGGCTGGTCTCAAACTCCTGACCTCGTGATCTGCCTGCCTTAGCCTCCCAAAGTGCTGAGATTACAGGCGTGAGCCACCGTGCTTGGGCTAATTTTCTTCTTTTTTTTTTAATGTGGAGACAGGGTCTCACCATGTGGCTCAGTGTGATCTCAAACTCCTGGGCTTAGGTGATCCTCCCACCTTGGCCTCCCAAAGTGCTGGGATTACAAGCTTGATCCCAGGTAAGAGCTGTTGTGCCTGGCTTATGGTGCAGTTTAAATTCAATTTACTTTGTTGATAATCTGTCTAGATGATCTGTCCAGTGCTGAGAGGGGGGTGTTGAAGTCCCCAACTATTACTGTATTGGGGTCTATCTCTACCTTTAGATCTAATGATATTTACTTTATATATCTGGGTGCTTCGGTGTTAGGTACATATATACTTACAATTGTTATATTCTCTTACTGCATGATTTCCATTATGATTATATAATGTGCCTCTTTGTCTTTTTTTTTTTTTTTTTTTTTTGCAGTTTTCAACTTGAAATCCCTCTTGTCTGACATAAGGATAGCTACTCTGCTCACTTTTGGTTTCTGTTTGTATGGAATATCCTTTTCCCATTCCTTCATTTTCAGTCTATGTGTGTCTTTACAGGTGAGCTAAGTTTCTGGTAAGGAGCATATAGTTGAGTCTTGTCTTTTCATCTATTTAGCCAGTCTATATATTTTAAATGGGAAATTTAATTCATTTACTTTCAGTTACTATTCATAGGTGAAGACTTATTCCTGTCATTTGATTGATTGTTTTCTGATTGTTTGATATGTTCTTTATTTCTTTATCTTTTATTATTTACCTTTTCAGTTGGGTGGGTTTCTATAGTGATACTTTTTTTTTCCTTTGCGTATCAGCTCTATAAGTGAGTTTTATAGTTTTGCATGTTTTCGTGATGGTGATTTTCCTCTTTTCATTTCCAGATGTAAGTCTCCCTTGAGCATTTCTTGTAAGGGTAGTCTACTGGTGATGAATTCCCTCAGTTTTTCCTTGTCTGTGAAAGATTTTATTTCTCCTTTTTGCTGAAAAATAGCTTTGCTTAGTATACTATTCTTGGTTGACAGTTTTTTCTTTGAGTACTTCGAATATATCACGCTATTCTCTTTTGGCCTGTAAGATTTCTGGCCAGGCGCAGTGGATCACACCTGTAATCCCAGCACTTTGGGAGACCGAGGTGGGCAGATCACCTGAGGTCAGGACTTCAAGACCAGCCTGGCCAACATGGTGAAGCCCATCTCTACTAAAAATACAAAAATTAGCCAGGTGTGGTGGCGGAGCCTGTGATCCCAGCTACTTGGGAGGCTGTGGTGGGAGAATCGCTCGAACCAGGAGGTGGAGGTTGCAGTGAGCCAAGATTGCGCCACTGCGCCCCAGCCTGGGTGACAGAATGAGATTCTGTCTCAAAAAAAAAAAAAAAATAGAATAGAAAAGAAAAAAGATTTCTGCTGAGAAATTCATTGTTAATCTAATGGGATTTCCCTTATATGTGACTTAATACTTTTGCCTTACTGCTTTTAAAATTATTTTGTTGTCTTTGTCTTGTGACAATTTGATTATAATTTGCCTCAGAGAGAACCTGTTGGTTGAATCTATTTAGGATTCTTTGCACTTCCTCAACCTGAATATCCATCTCTCTCCCCAGACTTCGGAGATTTTCTGCTATTATTTCATTAAATATATCTTCCTCACCTTTCCCTTCTCTTCTCCTTCTGGAATGTCCATAAGATTAGTGTTTGTTTGCTTAATGGTGTCCCATAAATCCAGCAGCCTTTCTTCATTATTTCCCTCCCTCCCTCCCTCCGTTCCTTCCTTCCCTCCCCCTTTCCTTCCTTCCTTCCTTCTTTCCTTCCTTCCTTCCATCTCCGTTTCCTTCCTTCCTTCCTTCCTTCCTTCCTCCCTCCCTTCCTTCCTTCCTCCCTTCCTTCCTTCCTTCCTTCCTTCCCCTTTTCCATCCTTCCTTCCCCTTCCTTCCTTCCTTCTCTCTTTCCTTCCCTCTTTCCTTCCTTCCCTCTTTCCTTCCTTTCTTCCTTCCTTTCCTTTCCTTTTTTCTTCCTTCCTTTTTTTTTTTTTTTATTTCAAAAGAGCTGTCTTCAAGTCCAGAAATTCTTTCTTCTGCTTGTTCTAGTCTGATGTTGAAGCCCTTGGCTGTATTTTTATTTCATTCACTGAATTCGTTAGCTCTAAGATTTCTGTTTGTTTGTTTTAAATATCCATCTCATTTTAAATTTCTCACTAGAATAATGAATTGTTTTTCTTGATATCATTGAATTATCTGTCTGTATTCCCTTGTATCTCACTGGGTTTCCTTATGGTTGTTATTTTGAATTCTTTTCTGGCATTTTCATGTATTTTCTTAGGGTTGAGGTCTGTTACTGGTGAATTATGATTTTTCCTTTGGAAGTAACATATTTCCTTGCTTTTTAATGTTTGATGTGTCCCTACATTGATTTTTTTTTTTTTTTTTTTGAGACGGAGTTTCACTCTTGTTGCCCAGGCTGGAGTGCAATGGCGCAATCTCGGCTCACTGCAACCTCTGCCTCCCAGGTTCAAGCAATTCTCCTGCCTCAGCCTTCTGAGTAGCTGGGATTATAGGCATGCGCCACCATGCCTGGCTAATTTTGTATTTTCAGTAGAGATGTGGTTTCTCCATGTTGGTCAGGTTTGTCTCAAACTCCCGACCTCATGTGATCCACTGGCCTCGGCCTCCCAAAGTTCTGAGATTACAGGCATGAGCCACCACGACTGGCCCAGGAGTTTCTTTAGCACAGTTTTGCTCCTCTCATACAGAAGCTTGCATCCAAATCAGAGGCCCGGTTTTTCGTTTATGTACAAATGCATTGGCATTGACAAGATTTGGGCTTCATCAGGTTAGCACCTGAGAGCTCAAAGATCCACTGAATGTTGCCAGATTCTGTACATCAGTGAAAATGTTTGGGGAAAATATGGGGCTTATGTTTACCCAGACCTCTGGGAAGTATGCATATAAGGTAATATGACCATCAGGTATTTGAGGTAATGTGATCAGATTTAGGATAGTGTATCAAAGATTGTGCTTAACTATTTCCCTTTCCTCATAATAATTACTTTGATTTACAGATGTATCTAACAGTTTTCATGGAGAAATCCAACTAAGAAAGACTGAAAAGAGGTCTATCAGTATGAATTAATTAATCATTTTGAATTACAGAAATAAATTAAAAGGTAGTTTTATCTGGGCATGGTGGTTCTTGCCTGTAGGAGGCTGAGGCAGAAGGATTGCTTGAAGCCAGGAGTTCAAAACCAGTGGGACAATAAGTGAGACCCTATCTCTTAAAAAAAAATTAGCCAGATGTGATAGCACACACCTGTGGGGATTGCTACAGTGAGCTGTGATTATGCCACTGCACTGCAACCTGTGCAACAGGGTGAGACTCTGTCTTTAAAAAAAAAAAAAAAAAGAAAAGGCAGTTTCATTTATAGGGCATATAATAACTTAGAAAATATTTCCATGGGCCAGGTGCGGTGGCTCACACCTGTAATCTCAGCACTTTGGGAGGCCAAGGCAGGTGGATCACTTGAGGTTGGGAGTTCGAGACCAGCTTGACCAACATGGAGAAACCCTGTCTCTACTAAAAATACAAAATTAGCTGGGCATGGTGGCGCATGCCTGTAATCCCAGCACTTTGGGAGGCCAAAGCAGGCGGATCACGAGTTCAGGAGATAGAAACCATCCTGGCCAACATGCTAAAACCCCTGTCTCTATTAAAAATACAAAAAATTAGCTGGGCATGGTGGTGCATGCCTGTAATCCCAGCTACTGGGGAGGCTGAGGCAGGAGAATCACTCGAACCAGGGAGTCAGAGGTTGCAGTGAGCCAAGATTGTGCCACTGTGCTCCAGCCTGGTGACAGAGTGAGACTCCGTCTCAAAAATATATATATAAATATATATATACACACACATATATATGTGTATATGTATATTCATGGATCTGCATGATAAACAGAGAGAAATACTCTATATTTAGCAATCAATGGCTACTGTATTTGAGAGGGTTTCCAAGTGATTTAAGATGTTTGATAAAGTATCCCCACCTTAGATAATTTACATATGGATATGATATTGTCTATACATTTAATTTATATTATTAATATGTACCATTTCAAATAAAATAGCTAAAGGTAAATTTTAGCCTAATTCATCCCTCCTTGAAATAACACAAATTCCGTATTAACATAGTTTCACTATAATACTGAAAACTCAGTATTACAACACTGCTAGTTTGCTACCTTATATAAAAAAAAAATACGTGCTCAGTCTTAGAAAGTCAGATATGTGTTTGTTAAGATATCAGAGAATGACTATAATAAGAATAGAAGTAAAAACTCTCATTAGCTGAGATTGCATATATTCTTAAATCTGGTGTGTGTTGGCCAGGCATGGTGGCTCACGCCTGTAATCCCAGCACTTTGGGAGACCGAGGTGGGCAGATCACCTGAGGTAGGGAGTTCAAGATCAACCTGGCTAACATGGTGAAACCCTGTCTCTACTAAATATACAAAATTAGCTGGGCGTGGTGGCACGTGCCTGTAATCCCAGCTACTTGGGAGGCTGAGGCAGAAGAATCGCTTGAACCCAGGAGGTGAAAGTTGCAGTGAGCTGGGATCATGCCACTGCACTCCAGCCTGGGCGATGGAGTGAGACTGCATCTCCAAAAAAAAAAAAAAAAAAAAAAATCTACTGTGTGTTTATTGAAGAGATTTAGGAAAATCTATTTAGTATAATTGGGATAGAACACTCCAACAGCTTTTTTTTTTTTTGAGACACAGTCTCTCACTCTGTCACCCAGGCTGGAGTGAAGTGGTGAGATCTCGGCCCACTGCAACCTTCACCTCCTGGGTTCAAATGATTCTCCTGCCTCAGCCTCCCCAGTAGCTGGGATTACAGGTGTCCACCACCACACCTGGCTAATTTTTGCATTTTTAGTAGAGCCAAGGTTTTGCCATGCTGGTCTTGAATTCCTGACTTCAAGCAATCCATCTGCCTTGGCCTCCCAAAGTGCTGGGATTACAGGCATGAGCCACCGTGACTGGCCCTCCAACATCTTTTGAGATTAAGACCCCTGGTGATTATTCATGTAGGGACAGGATTGAATCCATCCTCCTTCCTATGTAGTGTTAATAAAATTAATTTGCTGAGCAATGGGTAATGCACTCATACTAAGCTATCTAAGGTCATCCATTTGATAAAGAACACGAGCAAGAATGTACTTATTAAATAAAGTGAATACAGAATTCATTATGTTCCCTAATTTTCAACAAAATATATTTTTGGTTTTCCTTTGGCACATCTCCTAAGTAGTTCACATCTTAAACAACAAACACCAAAAAACCAGCAACCAAACAACCCTTGTCTTTCTATGGCTAGTGGCTAGATCTTATGGTTTCATTATAGCTAATGACTTATCTTTTCAACGCAGGAATTCTCTGAAAGGGAATTTTCCCAGGCTGTGGATAAGATAGGTGTGGGGGAAACTACACTGTTAATTGCTTTCAGAGGCTCCAACAGCTTAGATTTCACTGCCTGGGCCTTGATACCCAGCAGAGAAGTGGAGCACACAAAATAGGAAATGGATAAAGGGTGACAGTCTCTCTGCCTCTCCCCTTATCCATCCTTCTCTCCCAATCCCCCAAGTGTACACACACACACACACACACACACACCCTGCTGCACTTACAAGTAGGGAAAAATGCGCGGTGGCTCACGCTTGTAATCCCAGCACTTTGGGAGGCCGAGGAGGGTGGATCACGAGGTCAGGAGATCGAGACCACGGTGAAACCCCGTCTCTACTAAAAAATACAAAAAATTAGCCGGGCGCGGTGGCGGGCGCCTGTAGTCCCAGCTACTCGGAGGCTGAGGCAGGAGAATGGCGTGAACCCGGGAGGCGGAGCTTGCAGTGAGCCGAGATTGCGCCACTGCACTCCAGCCCGGGCGACAGAGCGAGACTCTGTCTCAAAAAAAAAAAAAAAAAAAAAAAAAAGAAAAATGCTCAATTTTACTAATCTACAGCTTATCAGCCATTATTACAGCTTGGTTGCTTTTGTGTATGTCTTTAAAAGCCTTCCTTAAAATGTAAATTATAACCGGATGCTATAATCCTGTAATCCTAGCACTTTGGGAGGCCAAGGCAGGTGGATCACCTGAGGTCAGGAGTTCGAGACCAGCCTGGCCAACATGGCAAAACACCATCTCTACTAAAAGTACAAAAATTAGCAGGGTATGGTGGCAGGTGCCTGTAATCCCAGCTATTCAGGAGGCTGAGGCCGAGGAATCGCTTGAACCTGGGCGGCGGAGGTTACAGTGAGCCAAGATTGCGCCACTTCACTCCAGCCTGGGTGAAAGAGTGAGACTCCGTCTCAAAAAAAAAACAAGTAAATTACTCTGGGATGGAGGGTTGGGATAATCATATCTGAAACTGTTAACCATCAACACCAGAGAGATCACTTAAGGCACTTGAGGAGGTAGGCCAATGCCTGAGGAAATGACAGATCCCTTAGAGGGCAAAGTGGATACAGATGAAGGAAGTGGACAAGTACAGAACCAGACCTGCCTCACCTAGCTGTACACCTCTAAATAATCCTGGTGGGTCACAGGTTGTTGACCCCATCCCAATTATTTTATCTTCCATTTGCAGCTCTTAGCAGGTCACCATATACTTCCCCTCTGTAATTGATTTGAACTTAACTCTGTAGGGGTAAATGAATTTTATTAAACCATTTTTTTCTTTTATAATAATATCTAACATACCCATTTCGCAGAAAAAATACAGGGCCCAGAGAGGCGAACTGATATTTCCTAAATCTCAAGGCTAATTAGAATCCAGGTTTCTTGATGCCTACCTCTATATTTCATTTACTATTCTTCATAGACTCTTTAGATATCTGCTTAGTTCAAATGCAAATAATGTGGATATAGCCACAGAGAAAATATTTTTAGAAAGTTTATCTATACATAAGTATCAATAGGTTTTCTGCACATCACTGGTATTTTGAAACATTGATCTAAAAAAGGCTCAAAAAAAAAAAAAAAGGCTCAGTGAGTACATTTTTGTTAATGCCCCATTTGCCTGTCAACCTTTAGCCTCTGTCATCTGGAACACAGCTTTAAACTTGCATGTTAAGCAGAAAAACCTTGGAATAGTAATGAAATAATTACCATAAAGACCATTCACTAATATTAAAAGATTTCAGGAACCACTCTCAGGGTCTACCCCAAAATGTATTGATTTATTTTTGTGCTCTACATAGGGATAGTATTTTAACCAGTTTAGCAATATAGTTCCCTAATCTATAGCAATGAAATGACTTAAAGGTATGGATGACTGTTACCATCACTATTCATTCAACAAATAAATTTTAAGTGCCTATAATGTCCCATGCATGATACTAAATGCTGGAGAAACCAAGATGAACATGTAAAGAGGCAAACATATACTTACAGTGGTAAGTACATTAGTGCCACACTAAAGGAAGGTATAAATCCCTGTCTAATCACAGAATGGGCTATGCACAATTCTACTTGTGAAAGTAAGACAAGGCTTCCCGAAGATGTGACATTGAGTGAGTCTTGGGGATTGGGTCGTTATGAAGGAATCTGGTTTCTTTGGGGAACAGTTTTATGTGGCTAGAGATGTGAGTAGGCAGAGAGGCAGGGCCTGGATCTTGGAGACTTCTTATGGTAAAGGGTGTAAACGGTATTTCACAGGCAATGAAGAGCCATGGAAGGTTTTAAAGTGGAAAACGAGGCTGGGTTAAGCCTTAAATTCTGAAAGTTCCATTTGGATGTAGTTGTAATGTGGCCAAAATGAGGACCAGACACTAGGATACCAGGTAGGAAGCAGTTGCAATAATTCAGTAGAGAAATGATAAGTGCCTAAACTGTAGGAGTAACCTTAGTAATGGAGAAGAAGAAACTGAATCAAAAGACAGTAAAAGAGCAGACTTGGACAGACTTGTGATCTGATAAAGGTGGGGAGAAGAAAGGGAGACAAGACTCCAGAGTGAATCCCAGATTTTTGTCTGGCCATCTGGGTGAATAAATGTTGCTGAAATGAGCAACACAGAGTTGAGGCAGGCTTAGGGAGATGAGAGTTTAATTTTTCACATGTAGAATCTTAGGTGGACTGGGACATTTTGAAAATACCTATTAGGGAGCTGGATCTACCAGGGGACAGGTTCAGGCTGTGACAATCATCCTCAGTAGCAGTAAGTGGCTTTGGCTAACAGCAGGCAGCAGAATAGACACAAGTCTTGGAGAGCACAAAGTTCTGGAGACAGTTGGAGGGCAAACTGCCCTAGGTGCAGTTCAAGAGCTCCTGAAGTATCTCCTGTCTGACAGCTCAGGGCAACATGGCAATAGTTTCCTAGTTCTGGCTCTCCTGCCTCCTGCAGCTCCATTCCCCAGATTAGCCATGGCAACATTTTAAAGTGTAAATCATGTTATATTACTCCTTGCTTACAAGCCATGAGTGGCTTCTCAGACTCAAATTCAAACTATTTGAGACCAGTAAAGCTCTACCTGTGATCTGCCCTTGCCTACCTCTCTGGCTAGATTTATCGCATGACCCCTGGAGTTAGTGCTGTAATCCAGACACTCTGTCCCTCCCTCAGGGCCTTTGTACCTGCTGTTCCTTATGTCTGGAATGCTATTTTTTTTCTAGGTCTTGCTGTCTGGCTTCTTCTCCTTATTCAATTACCTCTGCTGAAATGTTACTTCCTCGGAGAACTTCCTTGATCAATCTAATGTATGTCTCCCACCCTAACATTTCATATTATCAATTCCATTATTCCTTGTTGTCAACTTTATAACACTGACCATTATCTGAATGTGTCTTGTTTATTTATTTACTATCTACTGTATTGGAAATGGTGATATGCAAGGGTAAATTTTCATTTATTGCTTCTTTTTGTTTTTTTTTTTTGATACAGGAATTTGCTGTCACCCAGGTTGGAGTACAGTTGCACCACCCTAGCTCACTGGAGCCTCCTGGGCTCAAGTGATCCTTCCGCCTCCTTCTGCCTCTTCCTCCCAAAGTGCTGAGATTACAGGCCTAAGTCACTGTGCTTGGCCCATTTATTGTTTCTTAAGGGCAAGTGAACAAGTGGGGTGGAACCATATAGCTGAAGGCCTTGAATTCCCATTGAGGGTTTTTATTTAATTTGCTAGTTTCTGAGGAGCCACAAATGTTTTAAGTACAGCAATGATCTTGTCCAATTTTTAAAAATATTTGGTTAATGTTCTAAAATGTAACCAGTTCATTGGCTGAAGTGGTTGAACTCATTGATTGAAACTCTGTTCATGTTAACTGGTTTACTTACATATAAAATTGTTAAATAAATGAGTGGAATATCAAGAATCTAAAAGTCTAGACATATCTGAAATTAATTTGATGGCTTTAACTAGTTTTACAGAATTGTACAGTTGGTTTCCAATCTATTTTATTAACCTCCCCTTCTTTTCAGTGTAGAAGCACAGAAAACCAGGTTATGTAATTTTAAAATTAGGACCAAACTGTACCAAGGCCAAATTTTCTATATAGTTAGCAGCAATGCAGTTCTACTCGTTACTTTCAGTGAAACTACTGGTGGACCCAACCGTGGTGGTACCAGACTTTGGCTAATGGCAGTGCCCTAGGGATGGGTGATATTGAGCTCTTTCAATAAGGTTGAAAATAGGAGGTCTTTGGATCCTTCAATTTAATTCCATTAAACCCTATAGAGTAACTGCCATGTGCCAAACATCACATTCATCTCTTGGGACAAAAAAACAAAAAACGAAAAACAAAAAAACAAAAACGCTGGAAGGGGAAGGTACACTTCTTCCTTTTAAGGAGGATGCAATCTAATAATTTACCTCTATGTAGTACAGTTAATTGCATAATTCTGCACAATGACTGACAAAGATTATTTTTCCAAAATCACTCCAATTGGCCTTATAACCATTTGCCAGCTTTTGGAATGTTTGTTTTTTCCCTTCCTCTTCTTCCCTTTTCCAGGGATAAATAAAACCAACATTATTTCTTGTTTCTTTTCTAGTAAGATGAGTCATTCACATTTAAAAAAATACAATATTCCCCAAATAATTTTCAATGCAAGGCATGTATAAATATAAAGTTTATTTAGCATAGTGTTTAGAAAAATAAGTTCACATCATTTCAGAAAACAAATAAAACATTTAATTGTCCAGGCATAAACCCCCATTACAGTACAACATACATACTTTAGATCTCTTTGGTTGGGTAATTAAGCACAGAAATGTTCTGGGACATGCTCTGTGTGCCATCACCTAACAGTGCAGTAAAGACTCTGTTACCCCACCCCATGATATACATTCTGTATAGAGTTTCTTTGTGTAAGGCACAGTAAAACCATATGGAGTATATAATTGGTTGCCTCTAAACATAGAGTACATGCAACAAAAGAATATTTTTGAGAACTCTGAAAGCCAAAAGAGTCACATGCTATATAATTTTGATTAATAAAATGTATGGTGGTAAATTAACATAAAATGTATCAATTAGATACAAAGTAACTGCTAGGCTCTATTATCTAAGTTTTACAAAGAGTTTAAAATATCTTTTGTGAAATGTAATTATTTCCCCATAGTTTTCCTGAATTATTTTTATTATGAGATGATCTGTCAAAACATTTTAAAGAATGAAGAACTTGTGGCTATGTACTAATGCACACTTGTCTAGCATGTAGCAGGGCAGGCTGCCACACATGCCCAATAATCCAACTTTTAACATGCAAGATACAAGGGCATACACAGAGAGATTTATGGTCAGTGTGCAATTTAACTATGGATTTTTACCTATGGCTATAATATCTACCTGCCTTTCGTAACACAAGAAAGGCACTGAAATGTGTACAATTTAAAAAGTCTTTTCATTATTATAAATATGCATGAGATATAAAGCAGTACAACACAGGCGCTCTTGCTTGATTGAGGAACAAATGCACCTTCTCTTTAAACAATAGACTGTCCTTTACTAGATTTAACTAAGAGCTAAATGCCAAATTCTGGCTGATAGAGTGCATAGATAGGCTTACACCAAAAATCCCACAGCCAGCAGCATGGGTTGGGTTTTGCAGGGAGTCATTTACCCCTATTTTGATCTTCAGGGATCATTAGAGGGTCATTTGCAGCATTTTCAAGCATTGGTTTATGTAAGAGGGAAATTCTGCCACATGAACTCCAAGGGTTCTGAGTCTGGCCCTTGGTATGGCAAAAGACATTTGCAATTCTGTGCAAGGAGATCATGGGGTTTATCTTACTCCATTCACATATACATGGGCTGCATACCAACTGGCCCTTATTCAACTGAAAGAATAGAAAAGAACAATAAGTTCTTTACACTGTGCATTGATTCTTACCTGGTATATTGTGTAGCTACCTGAAGTAATTGTAGGGTTATAATTACATCATGGTGGGAGTATGAATGGGTTTCCTAGGTAAGTCTTAAGTTTTGTGCTATCTTTTCTTTTTCATAAGGGAGAAAAGAGGAAGAACGCTGAATAAAAGAGAGGCTTATTATATTTTCGGAAAACATATAAAACATTTCCAGTTATATATATGTAGCATATATAACTTTAAAAACCTTCCCATCTTTCTTATTGGATGGGTATTTGAAAATAACAAACTGTTGATATCTGCAGCAATCAAGTGGAAAACATCATTTTTATGTAAACTACACTACAGAGCCATGTAATTAATCTCAGTAACAAGATCAGCACACACCCAAAGAAAAAACAAGCTCTATAAGTAGTAGTAGAGTGGAAAAAAACTCTTAAACACCTGACTTTGTAAAACAAAACAAAAAACATGTAGCTTCAGCAGTTTAGGAACATTCACCAATTCTATAAAAAATGATGTAGTTCTTTATCAAAATGATGGGAGAGGAATTCTTCATAGGGTTCTTCATATATGCCTGCAAGTTCCACTTATGATAACAAAAGTTAAATCCTCTATGTCCCTTATTCAACATACTTGATTGATTGACATGTAGAGAACTAGAGTGGGCCCTTTGTTCTGATCATAAGAAAAAGTAAGATGTGGCTGGGCATGGTGGCTCATGCCTGTAATCCCAGCACTTTGGGAGGCCGAGGCAGGCGATCACGAGGTCAGGAGATTGAGACCATCCTGGCTAACATGGTGAAACCCCGTCTCTACTAAAAATACAAAAATTTAGCCGGGCGTGGTGGCAGGCACCTGTAGTCCCAGCTACTCGGGAGGCTGAGGCAGGAGAATGGCGTGAACCCAGGAGGCAGAGCTTGCAGTGAGCCAAGATCGCGCCACTGCACTCCAGCCTGGGCAACACAGCAAGACTCCATCTCAAAAAAAACACAAAAAAACAAGATGTGCTAACATCTAACATCTTTATGTTCAACAACTTGAAGTTATCTCTGAAGAAATTATTTTCTCACTTTTTTCGCTTTTCAGAGACTAGCGAGTAACTTTACTCACTACATAAATTTATTTGCATTGTTATTGTTACATCTTGTGTTCAGAGTCTTGATAAAACTATAGCCACGGCTTACAACATTATTAAACAAGCTTCTCACAGAAACCCAAAATATTTACTTTTAAAGAAGACATGATAATATAGTGCAAACAACAGTCATGTGTCAGAGTGTAACAACTGATTCAAAACTTTTAGAACAAGTTTCAACAGGACAGAATTTTGCTCAATAGAATTTACATATTTTCTTTCCTTTAAAATGGTTTTCATAGCCTGTATAATCAATTTTATATGGTATTTATAACTTATTTTCCTTGTAATGAAAAGTATCAACAATTAGTTATCCATTTGTGTGATAAATATCATATATAATATTTAGTGAAACTTAAGTTCTTCAGATTTAAAGCAATTTTGTGGTGAAATTAACCCTGTTAGATAGTAGAAAAGAACCATCAGTGCTTCTGTTGACACTTCTGTACCTTACTACTAATAAAAAGGCCACAAGGTAAAAAGGCACATAGAATTCTATAAAAAACATATTTAAATGAATCAGAGTTGCTAAATAAAGAACAAGGATGTGAAAAAAAGTACCAAAATTCCAATATTGGGAGTTAGATTTCCGTTTCAGTGTTATTAATATTGACCTTAATAGATTCCTGGTAAAAATCATTATTTTTAAAATCCTACAAAAAGTAAAACTTTGTTGGAAACAACTATGTTCACTTCCTGTTCAAACAATAAAAATAAATTAAACAGTAAGAAAACATATTTTTCAGTTCATAGCGCCTGAAGAGAAACATATACAGTATAAATAAAATTCACTGTAATTACTCAAATCCTGCTTACAGAACAGATATATTTACATTCATACTGAAGTTTCAGAGTTTTTAGTGGAGTCCCGCACTTTCTCAGCCACACTGAGCTATTAGAAATCACATTTGGAAATGTGTTGAGACTTAACCCAAGACTTTCTCAAAAAATGCTGAAAAAGAGGTGTGTGTGCATATATATACGCATGCTACTTAACTTTAAAAATACGTACCATTTATGTTTCTTAACCTTTTCAATGCCCATGGAGTAAAAGTAAACAAAAACAATTGTATTATTTCTAATGGTCTGCAGCTATCTTTAATTTTCTATGTTAGGTGTATACATTTTTTAATTTAAAAAACTATCAAGTTCCATTTTGACCTTAGAATTATAGAGTCAACTAAATGATTCACTTTGACTTGATACATTTCACCTTGTCCTTTGTCTCCATCTATTTAAAAGAGAACATTTATAAGTGAACAAAAAGGCTGCAATAATGCAGTTCTACTTCGGTATACTTAACTGTGATCTTCATGCAGATCAATCTAAAGTCTCTTGTATGCATATACTTGCAAAACTAGAGTGTTTTCCTTTAAATGGGAAAATGTTTTGTGTCCTTGGGGCTTCGTGAAAAGATTTGCCGCTGATGCCAAAAAGAGGTGAGGAGGAAATAAAGTTCATAAGTCTTGCATATCTTCATCCAGCTGGACAGTCTGGAGCTTGGCAAGCTCTTTTTTGTCTGTTTCCAGGTCTTCACAGACATTATCAACTATGCCATCTAAGACATACTTGGATTTAGAGTCCAGCATCATTAAGCTACTTGTTGCTTTGCTCTCAGAATTTGGTAAGAAATTCTCTTTCATGTTAGCTACTGATTGCAGAACTAAACGATGTTCTTGGACAAAATCCTGATGTACTGCTGGGGAGGGGTGACCTACCTGATCTTCAGCTGTAGGAACTATTTCCCCAAGGGCAGCCTGAGTCATAGGGACTGACAATAGGTCTTGACCAGTAATAAGGGAGCAGTTCTGAAGAGTTGCATAGTTAGTGTTGCTGACAGATGTCACAGTAGATTTGCTTGCCACCGGTGCAGACATTGGTTGGCTATCGGCAATGTCGCGGTTTAGCTCAGTGGGATTTAGTAGTGTAGGGGGACTGAGAGAAAAATTGTGAGTTGGAGATACATTAACTAATGAGGAGGCCAGTGGATGCAGGCCACTCCCCGAGATGTTTTCAGAAGATAGGTTTGCATTTACTTGTGCGTTCTGATTGACAGGCATCAACTGAGAAAATACCAGGCTCCTTTCCAAGCCTTCCTGTTTCACAGATCCTATAGCCTGGCCTGTATTAGGAACCGTGTATACCACTGCACTGGGAGCAAGAGAGCTCAAGAAAACCTTTCCTTGCTGGACTGTGGCAGACTCACTTGTAAATGTGCTTCCATCTGAAGTGCTTGAGCTTACTGAGATATTACCTAAAAAAAATAAAGTACTGATTATCATTGATGGAAGTGATAGGGAAAGAAAAAAAGTTACACACACATGTTTTTTTCTCAGGTACAATATCTATAAAGAAGCAACACTTCCATACAGTAATTTAGCCCAATTCTGGTTCAGAATTACCTTGGGCACTGAAAACTACAGATTCCCAGGCTCTACTCCTGGAAAGTGTAACTTAGTACATCTTAGAACACCTGTTTTTACCTCCCCAAGTAAATATATATATATATATATTTTGTATAGAGACATCTTTTAACTACAACAACACAGCTAAAACTACTTGCATTCCTGAGTCGCAGGTGTGCCTGTGTTCCCCATCTTTCATCAACTTCTTAGAAAACACAGTGACTTCCAAACCTTTACTTTTTATGTCTCATGACCTCCAAGTCTTGAGGATAGAACATGTCTAAGGTTCTGTTGCTTATTATTTCTTTTTTTTTTTTTCAGACGGAGTCTCACTCTGTCACCAGGCTGGAGTGCAGTGGAGCAGTCTCGGCTCATTGCAACCTCTGCCTCCTGGGTTCAAGCGATTCTCCTGCCTCAGTCTCTCGAGTAGCTGTGACTATAGGCATGCGCCACCACATCCAGCTAATTTTGGCATTTTTAGTGGAGACAGGGTTTCACCATGTTGGCCAGGATAGTCTCAATCTCTTGACCTTGTGATCCACCCGCCTCGGCCTCCCAAAGTGCTGGGATTACAGGCGTGAGCCACAGTGCCCGGCCCTTTCTTTAAAAAAAAAAAAAAAAAAAAATTAGATTCAGGGGGCATGTGTGTATGTTTGTTACACGGGTGTATTGAGTAATGGTGGGGACTGGGCTTCTAGAGTACCCACCTTCCCAAGTAATTCTGATGACCAAAGGGGATTGAGAACTACTAGTTAGAAGCCAAGTGTGGGAAAAAAATATATATTTTCCAAGTTCTGATTCAGTCAAGTTTCTGTTTCATCACTAGTAACTTGACATCTCTCAATTAGTTGATAGTTATTGCTAGCTCTGCCAGTTAGAATTAGAAAACACAAATGCACCTTCATTCAGGACTGACTGCTCAGTAACTGACATAAAATATAAATAAATGGCAATGTAGAACATACCACATAAAATGAGTTACCCTGGGGCTTAAAACTTAACCATATAAACCTGTATAGACAAGTTGCAAACTTTCACCAAACTAGCCATAAAGTAATGTCAAGTCAACAAAACATTCAAAAGCTTTTTTTGCCTTTTGTTGTGTCAGTTCTGAATTTTCAGTGTTGTAGTAATGGGAACAATTAATGGTAATATGAAATGTGCTTTTTAAAATACAGATTAACATAAAGGATCAGAGCTAATGCTTCTCTAAAAGGTTTGTATCTTTTGAGACTCTTACTATAATGGTCTATAGAGACCAGAAGTAGAAAAAAAAATGTTAAGTAGAAAGCTGAGATGTTCAAATCAGATCACTTAGACAATGTAGATGAATTAGACCCCCCACTACCATCAAATAACACTCTTTTTTTCCTGATTCCTTACATAGGCATGAGATGATGGCAATTAGATAATCTAGGACCTCAAATATGGTCACTCAAGGAAAGGTGGATTTGGGGGGACTTTTTTGATAGGTGGGCTGTTTATCCTCATCTTGAATTAGATGTTCAGTCAACTCTTTTTTTTTTTGAGACAGTCTTGCTCTGTTGCCCAGGCTGGAGTGCGGTGGCGCAATTTCCGCTCACTGCAACCTCCACTTCCCAGGTGATTCTCCTGCCTCAACCTCTGAGTAGCTGGGATTACAGATGCACGTCACCATGCCTGTCTAATTTTTGTATTTTTAGTAGAGACGGGGTTTCACCATGTTGGCCAGGCTGTTCTCGAACTCCTGAGCTCAAGTGATCTGCCAGCCTCAGTCTCCCAAAGTGCTGGCATTATGTGAACGTGGCTCACTGCAGCCTCGATCTCCTGGGCCCAAGCAATCCCTCCCACTTCAGCCTCCCAAGTAGCTGGGACTACAGGTACGCACTACTATGCCCAGCTAATTAAAAAAAAAAAAATTTTTTTTGAGACGGAGTCTCGCTCTGTCACCCAGGCTGGAGTGCAGTGGTGCAATCTTGGCTCACTGCAAACTCTGCTTCCTGGGTTCAAGCAATTCTCCTGACTCAGCCTCCCCAGTAGCTGGGATTACAGGCACGCACCACCACGCCTGGCTAATTTTTGTATTTTTAGTAGAGACGGGGTTTCACCATGTTGGTCAGGCTGGTCTCAAACTCTTGACCTCGTGATCTACCCGCTTCGGCCCCCCAAAGTGCTGGGATTACAGGCATGAGCCACTGCGCCTGGCCAATTTTTAAAAATTTTTTGTAGAGATGAGGTCTCACTATGTTGCCTAGGCTGGTCTGGAATTCCTGGGCTCAAGTGATCCTCCTGCCTCGGCCTCCCAAAGTGTGAGAATTACAGGTGTGACACCACATCTGGCCTCAGTAAACTACTTTTTTGAGAGAGCAGCCCAATGTTAAAGGTAATTAATTCACCTAAAATATTTTCCTTCCTGAAGTATTAGAATATTGTGATTATATTATCACCTCTATTGATAAATAAGTGCCACAGGGCTGTTTATGTCTTCCAAATATTTTTAATGCAAAGGAATGTCTTCAAGTAAAAAGAAAACACTGCATGTGAACCCTTTTAAAACATTTAACTAGAAAGTTTAATCACAGAAATACTGGTGTTAAGAAAAACATTTCTAGGTATGTTTCAGTTATTCTCTTACATTTCTGTTTCAGACCACACATACGAAAAAACTGCTTTTATTTGACAACACTGACTTCAACTTAAGTATGCTTTAAAATTCTTATTTTTATTTTTATTTATTTTTTTTTTTGAGATAAGGGGTTTTGGTCTTGTTGCCCAGGCTGGAGTGCAATGGCGTGATCTTGGCTCACTGCAACCTCCACCTCCCGGGTTTAAGCGATTCTCCTGCCTCAGCCTCCCGAGTAGCTGGGATTACAGGCATGTGCCACCATGCCAGGCTAATTTTTGTATTTTTAGTAGACACGGGGTTTCAACATGTTAGGCTGGTCTGGAACTCCTGACTTCAGGTGATCCACCTGCCTTAGCCTCCTAAAGTGCTGGGATTACAGGCGTAAGCCACTGTGCCCGGCCTCTTTAAAATTCTTGTGGGCAGCTGATTTGTGGCAAAAAACATCTCAAATAGATGTTTAGTTTATTATGTGTGTGCTTACGAAATTGTTTGCCAATGTATGCATGAACAAAATGATTAGTTATCTTTTTATAGAGCCATAAATAGCATAATACATGCAACATTTTCCCCAACTGCTACTGAATATAAATACTTCTGAATTTGTAGAAATTATAACATATATAAAAGAAAAGAGGATTTGATCTAAAATTTGATTTTTGAGCATAACTACAACTGAACTAAATACTGAACAGCAATTTTAAGATAAAAAATCCAACTGAAAAACCATATAGGTACAAAGCATTACTTTGTAATGATAAGAAAAAAATCAGGCCAGGTGC
Organism: Symphalangus syndactylus; assembly: GCF_028878055.3. NCBI lineage: Eukaryota > Metazoa > Chordata > Mammalia > Primates > Hylobatidae > Symphalangus > Symphalangus syndactylus. The sequence goes on along the minus strand of NC_072430.2, from coordinate 56,509,213 downwards.
TGTGGCTCATGCCTGTAATCCCAGCACTTTGGGAGGCTGAGGTGAGCAGATCACAGGAGTTCAAGACCAGCCTGGCCAACACAGCAAAACCCTGTCTCTGTTAAACATACAAAGATTAGCCGGGCATGGTGATGCATGCCTGTAGTCCCAGCTACTAGGCAGGCTGAGGCAGGATAATCACTTGAACACGGGAGGCAGAGGTTGCAGTGAGCCGAGATCGCGCCACTGTACTCCAGCCGGGGTGACAAAATGAGTCTCCACCTAAAAAAAATAAAAATAATAAAAAAAAAAAATAATAATGATAGTTGCTCAGACTGTAAAGTGAGTAAACGATGTAGATATTCTACTTTTCCACATAAATCCCAACTATAGAAAGATAAGTCTATCTTGTCAAGACATTTTAAAGAATGGCTCAGTATCTGTTTGTGAGAAAAAACTGAATCCCCAAAAGGTTTTATTGAGAACTGCAATACCTAACTACCATAGAGATGTTGCTTGCTGGATTAAACTTAACTATCTGGTTAAACTTAGACTGTCTGTTCAACTCACCCAGACAGTCTAAGATTTGATCTTAGTTATTTTAACTGAAAATGCTATTCTTATTCCTATTAAATGTCCCATTTAAAAACTTAGCTACTAGTTCATAATAATTTTCTATGGCAGTGCTCTTCTAGACTACACAATTAAAAGTATTTCTGCTTTTCTCCTCCCCCAACATACATAACTCAGTCTTTCTGCTCAAATTTGTTGCCTTTAAAATGTGACCTGTTTGGAAATTTTCCAAATGAGAAAAGGGGTTAGATCCACATTAAATTATTATCAAACTAAGCACTTTGGCTTTCCCTGTGGTTTTCATATTTTTGCCCTATGTTAGATAGTAACTTAGGTTAACTCTTTCCATAACTTGGAACAATGATGAACTGAATAGTATGCTGCAGGACTGTCTTGTTTTACTACCATTTTGCCTAAAGAAATGCAAATGTACAGAGTGAAATTTAGAACAATTTTTCCATTAATTCCTTCAATAAGCTGCATAGACCATAGCTGTGGTAACAAGAGTTGTGCATAAATTGATTTTTTTTGGGGGGGGGTAAAACCATCTTATAGGAAGCAGACCTTTAAAGCCAACAATTACTTTGGTTTTGTAAAAATCTGGATTTTCAGATTTGTCTACAAGAAGGCAAACATGCATTAACATCTACCTCTCCCGAATTCAAGGGATTATGCAAACTCCACTGCCAAATTCTAACCATTTCTATTTCTTTAAAGAGAAAATGACATAGAGGATCCAGGCTTGCTTAAAGTCAGTGAAGAACTAATATATCAGCCTCAGTTTTCCTGAATTTCATTTAAGTGCTTTCTCTGGAAGATTGCTGCTAGTAAAGCCACAAACATATAAAATAAGGCTTACTATTATCTTCATAAATAAACCCACACATTTAGGGGGTGAGTATATATGCTGAGCGATAGAAATCCAATGATATATTCCTCTGATTTTCTTTTAGGTCTGTTAGTCTTCATTACAGGAGGAAACAGGATTCAAACATAAATGATCCGGTCTTTTTAGCTTGCTCTTCTAAAACATTTTTTGGTCAAATAAATAATACTTAGGTAAAGTGTATGCATTCTTACCAACTGCTAGACTAATTTTGTATTCTTAGCAATTTTATTAATTTTTAATATTAAAATGCCAAGCAGTGAGTTATTTTGTAAGCACTGATTGACTTATCATATTTCTGTAATTGTAGAACTGGCAGGACTTGCTATGAACTGTATTTTTCCATTCAGTTGTTAGTAAAATAAAAGCCCATCCTCATGATGCAAGGGAATAAAGCAAGCTGGATATTACATGGGTATTGTGAAAGAGGAGAATCACATCAAGGCTATTCTACAGCTTCGGCAGCTAATAAGGTACCTGAACAGAAACATCAATCTATAGCTATCACCAAATGCGTCACTTACAGCAGCTGATGAACACATTTGCTGGTGCATTAAGGTACCAAATGAGATTGTTACCTTGTGAAGCTGCCACTGACACAGGGGGCAGCTGCAGTGGAGAGAATCCAATGCTCCCATTAAGGAACTGGCTGTTTGCTCCGGAATTGGGGATCTGGACAATGCCATACTGGTTAATTTGCACTGGTGTAGTAAAAGTCACTACAGAGCCCCCATCTTGGGAAGCCACTGTTTGAATGCCTTCTCTTTTCACCTCAGTGCTGGGTATCAGGCCTGGGAATGAGACAGGGACACTGGGGCTGTAGGACGTGGTGGCTGCTGAGTTAGCAGAACTCTGGAGGACTTTGAATTCCTTCACGTCCTGGGAAGTAGACCCCAGTATGTCAGTCATGGATATACCACCATTGCTCACAATGTTTGATGACATTTTTGGTGGGTTCAATGCCACTGCCTGTGTATTTCCCACATTTAATCCATTAAGGATAACTCCACTGGGTCCCTGAATAAAAGAATTTCCATTAAGGAAGACAGGTGAAGTACTTGCAGGTACCAAGCTTCCATTCAACAGAACTCCAGAAGAGCTTAATGATATCTTAGCATTTCCAATTTGTTGCATATATACTGGCTCCATATGACTGGAAAGGCTGAGGTTGGTGATGCCATCAGATGAACTGGAGAGTGGGTGAGGAGATAAATCCTCATGTCCCTTGCTGGATTCATCTTCAGTGCTGGGGTTGCCATCTGACTCACTGTATGGAGGGGGAAATCAAAATGTTCAGAAGGTCAGGGGGATGACATTCTACACAGTGCCACTTGTTTGGAAAACCAGCTTCTAAATCCATTAAAGGCAGTATTTAAGGAAAGCACAGCAGGATGTCTGCTAGTCCTATTTAAACTAAGAGGCCTTTCAGCAGATTCCGACCAGCCAGAGAATCTGGGAAGATAAACTCTCAGATCCCAATCATTTAAAATAACAATAAATTCAGGGAAAGTCCAGACATCTGGAAGATGTAAATTCAGCATTACCGGAGAAGAGTATATTTTATTTTACAGTGTAGAAGTGCTATTCCTTACTGTTATATATGCTGCTACTGACACCATAGAAAAAAACACCTTAAATGAGGTGGTCAGTCTTTCCTATTTAGGAACTCCTTCCCCTCCCCTCAAATCAATTCAGATTAGTGTTATCTTGGAGGTAAATGAAGCTGCCAAAGGAGCAGGAGGTGGGAAGTGCTCAGCTTTTCTTTTTTGGTCAGTTAGTTAACAAGAGTTCGTTTTCTCACCTGCTCCCAAACTTCTACTCCACCAGACTGACAACTCTCTCATTCAACAAAGTGGCTGTCCTTGTTGTAGGAAAAGGCACTTTCAACCCAAGAACAGTTATGTGCAGTCGCCTTTGAATCCAAAGGAAGCCAAAGGGGCCTATTTAACAAACACCATCCAGTGCCCTGGTGAGGTGGGAGGGAAAGGGTGTGGGTCACTCAGAGGCCTTCTAACTATTAGACCTCTTACCCAACGTCCTTGGTCCCTCTGTTCCAGGCAGGACCCTGCTCCTCAGCTGACTTCGGAGAAATACCAAATCGGGGTTGGGGGGTGGGTAGTGATGGGGGTTTCCCATTCGGTCTGAGGCTGGGAGGGAGAGCAAACGAGAGCAGAACAGAGGCGTTTTGGAAGCGCGGCAGGACTTGGCCCAGCAGAGGATCCGACATCCCCGCAGTGCCCTGCGGTCGGTTCGCTTTCATGCCGAGGGGAGGGGATTACCCGGGCTTTGGGCTGCGGGGCCAGGAGCGCAGAAAGCGCTTTGATTTACAAGCTGAGGCTGAGCCGCCGTCGCCGTCTGCGAGGGTGACTCACCGTGGGTGAGGGTGGGAGGTAGATCCGGAGAGGGGCCTAAACCAGGCAACTGGGCCAGGGGCGGGGGTGTGGAGTTTATGGGGTGGGGCGGGGGGGACGAAGAAGCCGGCAGTGGGGCGTGGGGGAGTCCCAGGGAGCGTGCCCGGCTCGCGAGCGGCGGCGGCGGGGCAGCTGGCCTGCTCGCGGTGCCCCCTTCGCCACCCTCTGCCCCGGCCCTGCGGATTCCGTTGGTTCCCGAGCGCGGGATCCGCGGCCTCTAGTGGGCGCGGGGCAGGTGGCTCGGCGTAACCAAAGCGCCTTCTCTGGACCTTTCCGCATATATGCGGAAGACGCACGCACATCCCAGTGCACATTTTGTTTTGGTTACCGTGAGGGCCAGGTAGGGCACCGAGCCTCCCTCCCAGCCTTGGGCGAGGAACGCCGGAGCCCGAGCCGTCGGACCCCCACAGGGGCCCAGAAGCGGCAAGGGCGGGCTGAGACCGGCTCTGGAATGCGCTGGGTGATCACCTTCATGTGGCCCAGACGGGCTGGATCCCCAGCTCCCAGATTGCTTCCCTGAGAAGAACCTTCGAGCTGCTTTTGGATTCTTTCTCTCCTATCCCCGCGGGGCTGGAGACACCAGGTCTTTAGGCGACCTTCTCCTTACTTTGTTTCGTCCAACAAAACACACAGACGCACACACCAAGTGTCTGACTCGGGAGGACGCACAAAAGAGGTGGAAAATCCGGTATTTTTTACCAGAGGGGGAAAACAGTTTGCCAGGCAAAAAGCTCAAACCCAGTGGAGTGGGAGCGCCCCCACTCCTTTGCTGCCGCCTGCCGTAAACCAGACTGCCCCCCACCCATAACTACCGTACCAGGAGGGAGCCAAGCAGCGTTCGGGGGCCGAGGGAGGAAGCAGCCCTTAAGCCCTGCTACCCCGGCTGCGCTGAAACCCGATCCTAAGGAGTTCAGAATCAGGTTTCAAAACATGACAGAGTCGAGCTGCACCAGCACCCCACGTTGCCGCGGCCACGAAGGGAACCATAGGGGCAGGGTGAATGATTAACTCTGTCATATGAAACCTCGACATTCCGAGACCCCTTCTGCGCCGCCAGCCCCACAACACTCTCTTCCCTTCACCAGAGCAGCCACCGCGACCTCCAGCGCAGGCCCGGGGGGCGGCTGAACCCTGGGGATCCGGGAGCGTGCGCGCGCGCCAGGCCCGGTGTGACCCCGCGGAGGTGCAGACCCTGGCCGGCGCCGGCAGCCTCTGCGGGCCTCTGGCGGCAGGGAGAGCAACGGTGCCGGTGTCCACATTTGCTTCCTTAGCCCCGCCAGAAACCGGGAGAGGGTGGCAACTTCAAAGCCAGCGGGATGGGGGTGGGAAGCTGGGCAGCAGTGACCAGCCGAGGTGGGGGCGGGGACTGAGACCCAGGCGGGCGACCAGAAACTTCTGGGGGGAGAGGGGGAGGGTAAGGAGGGAGGTTCCCCCGCCCCTCGCCTCCGCCGCCCCCCACCTCCGCCGGCCGGGGAGCGAGGTGGGGGGCGGGGAGAGGTGGGCAGCCGGACCAGGCTGGTGGGGAAGGTAAGCGCCATGTTTGCGAGCACTTGGAGGAAAAGAAAGCTGGGAAGGGGGTGGGGGAGAGGAAGGGGGAGGAGGAGGAAAGTTGGCGCTCACCTTTTGGACTGGGTCTCGGAGGGGTTCCTGTCGCGCTGCCGGCGGTTCTTGAACCAGTTGCTGACCTGGGTGAGGGAGAGGCCGGTGATCTTGGCCAGGTGCCGCTTCTCGGCGGGCGAAGGGTAGCGATTCTGCTTGTAGAGCTCCTTGAGCGCGTTGCGCGACTTCTCCTTGAAACAATACACCGTCTCCTCGCCGTCCCAGATGGTGCGGGGCAGGGGGAATTTCCTGCGCAGCCGGTACTTGTCCACGGCTCCCAGCGGCCGGCCGCGGGCTCGCTCGGCCTCGGTGTAGCGCGCCTTGTACCAGAGCTGCTGCAACAGCGGGTGGTTGGCCGACTCGAAGCTGTGGCTCTCGAGGATGCTGTAGAGCTCGGGGTAGATGCCCTGGTGGAAGGCCACGAGCGCCCGCGCCTTCAGCAGGCTCTCGTTGCCACGTAGCAGGTCGCTCTGGGGCAGGGACCACAGGAACCGGGCCAGGCGGTCCAGGTTGCCCCCCTGCTGCAGTGCCTCGCACACGCAGGCGACGTGGTCGGGCGAGAAGGCCAGCGGGGTCTGCGCGGCGGCGGCGGCGGCGGCGGCGTGGTGGTGCCTGCCCAGAAGTTCCGAGTGGAGTTGTACCTGATCCGCCGCCGCTCCGGCCGCCGCCGCCGCCACTGCCCCTTCCTCTCCGCTCACCCTGGCGGCAGCGGTCGCGGCGTCCCCCGGCTCCAGGGGAAAAGGGGCTGGAGCCGGGGGGCTCAGCCCTACCGCCGCGCCCCCCGCCACTTCTCGGTGCGCCTCCTGCCCTTCCGAGGCGCTTTCCATCCCATTCTCCTGCTTGATGTCCGCCGCACTTGCGATCTGCCCGGTGGGGGAGGAAGAGGACATTTTTTGTTGTTTATTTTCCTCCCTCCCTCACTCCCTCGCACTCTTTTCCTCTTTCTTTCCTCCTCTCTTACTCCTCCTCCTTCGTCTCCCTCCCTCCTCTCCCCCTCCGGAAAGCCCACTCCCTCCCTCCTGGTTTCGGCTGGATCTGGCCGATCAGGTTTCCCCCCGGCCACGCAGTCACCATTAAGATAGCTGCTAGAGCAAAGTAGTGTAAACGGATAGCTGCTTTCTGCCGTTCCCCCAACGTGACTCCTCCGGTTGCTGCATACTATATGGCAGTGGCGGCCGGGCCGGGCCGGCCGAGCCACCTCATTGGCTATTTCGCATTCAGAGGGAGGAGGAGACACCGTTTCTATCCCTGTCCATCACCCGCCTCCCACTCCACCCCTCGCCTTTCCCTCTCCTCCTGACCCCCAGGCACCTATACCTGAAGGAAAACACCGACATTCTTTCCAAGCCACGCTTCTGGGCGGGAAATTACCTAATGTGGCCTGAAAACTGGACAACTCTTTCAAAGAGAGGCCCTACGATTCCAGAGGGAATATTAATTGTGTGGCCTTAAGGTCTGGATGGTTAAATTTTTAACAAAGAGACCACTCTCAGCATCTAGATGACAAAACTTCAGAGGACAATTCAGAAGCCCCCCAGTATCTCCCTGTTCCCCTTCTCCCTCTTTTTGGATGTCTTTATCAAGGATTTTGTATTCAAAAGGGTCAAAAATAAAATGACACTAGGAAATATTTAAGGGGCAAGCATTTACAGTAAATTAAAATTCCAAAGGGGGAAAAATGCTTGAAAACCTTATAATTAGCAGCATAAATAGCCCACTGAGAAGACAAAAACAAGACGCCTTCAAAAAATGTACTTAACCTTAAGCCACATGGAGGGCTGGCAACCCAACTGAGTTGAACATGGTATAATTAAATATGTAGAATATTAAACCATAAGTTTATCCTGGATGAGTCGTGTGGAAGAGATCTAAGCTTTAAATATGGAAATTCAAGTTTTCTACATGAACATTTTTAATGTAAGTATATGAGTATTTCTTTTTTAAAGATGATAGGCTAGAAACACTGTATGTGCGGGTGTCATCCAGGTCAGTGCAGGATCAGAAGCCCTTTTCCACAGCATAAGACAGATTGCCCTCTGGTTTGATGCTGAAGTGGGGGTAGAGTCTTTTGTTGTTTGCAGTTGTGTCTTTTTCCTTTGTAATTTGCACAAGATCTTAATTCCAAAAGGGATAATCCATTTCTGCTTCTTTGATTACTGTAGGTCAGTTGGGTTTGCCTGCTGCTGCTCTTTCTCAAAATTCAAATCCGCACCCGCCCCCCCCCCCACCAAGACGGAGTCTCGCTCTGTCGCCCAGGCTGGAGTACAGTGGCTCGATCTCGGCTCACTGCAAGCTCTGCCTCCCGGGTTCACGCCATTCTCCTGCCTCAGCCTCCCTGGTAGCTGGGACTACAAGCGCCCGCCACCACACCCGGCTAATTTTTTGTATTTTTTTAGTAGAGACGGGGTTTCACCACGTTAACCAGGATGGTCTCGATCTCCTGACCTCGTGATCCGCCCGCCTTGGTCTCCCAAAGTGCTGGGATTACAGGCGTGAGCCACCGCGCCCAGCCAAGACCATGTGTTTCTACTCCACTGGAAACATCCAGTTAGGTACCAAGCTTCAGGACAATAACTGAGATTCAGAACTTCCTTGAATTTTTTTTTCTTGTTTGTTTGTTTTTGTTTGAGACAGGGTCTCTCTCTGATGCCCAGGCTGGAGTGCAGTGGTATGATCTCAGCTCACTGCAGCCTCTGCCTCCTAGGTTCAAGTGATTCTCCTGCATCAGCCTTCTGAGTAGCTGGGATTACAGGCACCTGCCACTACACCCAGCTAATTTTTGTATTTTTAGTAGAGATGGGGTTTCACCACGTTGGCCAGGCTGGTCTTAAATTCCTGACCTCAAGTGATCCACCCACCTCAGTCTCCCAGAGTGCTGGGATTAGAGGCATGAGCCACCATGCCTGGCCAAATTTAAAAATATATATATTTTTTATTTAGAATGCTTTTGATTTACAGAAAAGTTACCAAAATAGTAGAGTTTCCACTTACCTTTCACCTAGTTCCCTTTAATTTTAACATCTTACATGATAATGGTATATTTATCTAAACAAATTAACACTGGCGCATTTCTATTAACTAACCTCTAGACTTAATTTGGATTTCACCAGTTTTTTTTTTTTTTCATTAATGTCTGTTTTCTGTCCTATGATCCAATCCAGGAGACCATGTTGCATTTAATTCCTTGAAATTTTAAAGCACATTTGTCAGAACAAAGTAGACAGGATATGGTGTGGTTTAGTGGAAAGGATGTGGATTTCAGGATCAGATAGCTAGACACAGGTTTAATCCTAGCTCTGCCGTTTATTAGCTACTTGACTATAAAAAGTAGACTAAGTTGTTGTGAGGATTAAATGAGATAACATGTGCCAGAAAGCACCTGGTGAGTAATTAATCCTTGGTAAATGTTTGTTATCTTCTTCCTGATATTGCAAAGTAGGAGACTTTTTAGTTGTATATACCTAATGAAAATGCCTTTGGCTATGTTTGGAGCCATCCCAAACCAGGTCACAGGAGTCTGCCTCAGAATTATTATCAATCAAATACAGTGCATTGACTTGGAAAACCACTTACTGGGCTTCTGCATGTCTTCTGTATATTTGCCTCTAGAGCATCAAGTTCAACAGATTATATAGAAGCAACAGTGGCTTTTTATGACATCTGTAGCCTGTAGCTAGCTACATTGCTATTCCATATCTCCAGTAGGACCAGCTGTGAAATCCACACCAAGATCCAGGTTCCTATAGCCAGGTGACACTCAGAGCTCATTCTGCCAGCAATTCAAAGTAGACTCAAACATGGTCAGTTATATTGGAATGGAATACTAGACCTGAAGGTGTGTAGAGTTTATCCCAGAGCACTGGTTTTGCCAAATGGGTTGTAAAATTGATGAATACTTGCTTCTACTTCATATGTGTGCCATACTGTGAACATTGAGTCTGTTGTACTTATATGCTGTCTAAAACTGTGTTGCTCATGGAATACTACACGGCTATAAAAAAGAACGAAATCATGTCCTTCGTAGCAACATGGTTGCTGCTGGAAGCTGTTGTCTTAAGTGAATTAATGCAAAAACAGAAAACCAAATACCGCATGTTATTTATAAGTGGGAGCTGGGCTGCGTGCAGTGGCTTATACCTGTAATCCCAGTGCTTTGGGAGGCCAATCTGGGAGGATAGCTTGAGGCTAGGAGTTTGTGAACAGCCTGGGCAACATAATGAGACCCTATCTCTACAAAAAATAAAAAAAATTAGCTGGCCATGGTGGTGAGCGTCTGTAGTCACAGCTACCTGGCAGGCTGAAGTGAAAGGATTGCTTGTGTCCAGAAGTTTGAGGCTGCTGCCTGGATGATAGGGGGGGAAAAAAAGTAGAAGCTAAACATTGGGTACACATGGACATAAAAATGGGAACAACAGACACTGGGGACTCCAAAAGGGGTGGGAGGGATGAAGGGGGTCAAGGGTTGAAAAACTACCTATTGAGTACTATGTTCACTATTTGGTTGAAGGGTTCAATAGAAGCTTCAACCTCAACATCGTGCAATATATCCATGTAACAAACCTACACATGTACCCCCTGAATCTAAAATAAAAATAAAAATCAATCTGTGTTGTGATTTGGGAAAACAGGAATGAGGCTGGGATTGTGTGAGAGTGAAGAGCAGAAAACCAAGCTGCTTGTTTCTGTGTCTTTTCCTTCCAGCCTGAAGATAGTGATGAGTGTAGGTAAAAATCTTTGGCCATTTTAGTATATTGAAGAAAGTCTGGTGCAGCACAAAATTTTACACTTTGCTTGAATATATTTGATGGTTTTGCCATCAAGAATGGAGATTTCTTCTTTCATCAGTGAGTTTGGGCAGGGTGTGGTGGCTCACACCTGTAATCCCAGCACTTTGGGAGGCCCAGGTGGATGGATCGCTTGAGTCCAGGAGTTTGAGACCATCTTGGGTTAACATGGTGAAACTCCATCTCTACAGAAAATACAAAAATTAGCTGGGTGTGGTGACACTCACCTGTAGTCCTAGCTACTTGTGAGGTTGAAGTGGGAGGATCACCTGAGCCAGGGCTGCAGTGAGCCATGATCATGCCACTGAGCTCTAGCCTGGACACAGAGTGAGACCCTGTCCCAGGGGGAAAAAAAGCATATGTACTGGTACTATTAGTGTATTAGAGAAATTAGGTTCTAAAGTTATCTCCCATCCATTATTATTTAGTGATGGTTGATGATATGTAGTGAATATTTCTGAAGGATCATTTATTTGCCAAACACTTATTGAGCCCTAGGTTCAAGGCACTGGGTTTGGTACCAAAAGATAGAAAGATGAATATATTGAGGTCTCTGTTCCTGAGGAGCTTAAAATTTTGTGGGGGAGATAACACATTGATAAGTAACAATACAGGATTTGGGATTGGTGAGGATAAAGAGTCTGATTTTGAGAGGAGGAGGGCAATTGAGAGTGAATTTTTAGCTGGGTCTTTAAGGACAATAATTTTGAGAGGATAAGGATAAAGGTTAATGAGAAGCAGAGGAAACAGAATGAGAAGCAGAGGAAACAGAATGAGAAAAGAGCTGTGAAGGTGTGTGGTATATTTCTGAAATAGAGAGTAATCCAGTGTGTCTGGAGTGTGGGTTGTATGTAAATGTGGGATATTAGCTTAAAAGGCATGTTGGAGACAAATTATGGACTTTGAATGAAATGCTCTTTGCTGCGGGATATACAGTGGTGATGTCTGTGTGTCATATCATGGCCACCATTGATGACCCAGGATGGGCACTTGCCCCAAAACACTCAAAATCTTTTGCTGGGGGTTTTCAAACTTGTACTGGAAGAATTAAGGAACACTAGTAGAGGGAATCTTAGATATAATGCTTGGGAATTCTCAGTGACCAAGGTATCTGCATGTTTAGGACACTGATAAGCAGTAGGTGAGATGGAGAGTGACCTAGTGAGTCACATGGGCTACAGTGGAGAGCAGACATCCTGGCAGAGACTGAATGCCAGATTCTAGTCATCTCCCAAGCATAGCAGCACTCTTACTTTTTTATGGTGATAATGAATTTCTCCAGGATCCAGAGACCGCACTTGAACCGGCCTAGGGAAGAATTGTTCAAATTGGCAGTAAGGGAAAAGCAGCAGAGCCTCTTTGATGAAACTGTAAAATGTGAGCTGGGAGCTACTGGGAGCCATGTTTCCAAGGTTTTGGAGACAGCTCCTTTGAAAACTAACCTGATGAGAAAGACAGAGGCAAGTGAAATGGGATAGCAGGTCTTCAAGTCCAGCCAGCTGCACTCCTGCTCTTCACATTGTTTGATATTGTGATCCAATAAATTCAACTTTTTGCCTAGGCCAGTTCAATTGTAGTTTCTGTTTCCTGAGGAAGTTCACAGCCAATAAAGGTGTCATGCCAACCCCTGTGCCAGGGGGCAAGCACTGTGATCAACAGACCTAGTAGAACCACATACATGTGGGGTGAGGGACTAAGGACTATTTCCCAAAAGAAGTGGAGTAGAGATGCTGTCCTTAGTAAAGTGAGAAAACAGTAAGTATCCTCTTCCGATGAGGAAAGCCCAACCTGGGTCCATAGCCTTGGGGCTGGAAAAGAAGGTCTGCATTTGAGAAACACTGTCCCATTCCCATAGAATCTACTGTTAACTGAGGTAGGAATGCTAGAGGATGAGCAGACTTGGGAAGAGAAATAAGGGCCTCAATTTTTCCACTTTTGGGATTCAGCTGTCTTCAGAAATGTATAGACCAATGGAACAGAACAGAGGCCTCAGAAATAACACCACACATCTACAACCATCTTATCTTTGACAAACCTGACAAAAACAAGAAATGGGGAAAGGATTCCCTATTTAATAAATGCTACTGGGAAAACTGGCTAGCCATATGTAGAAAGCTGAAACTGGATCCCTTCCTTACACCTTATACAAAAATTAATTCAAGATGGATTAAAGACTTAAATGTTAGACCTAAAATTGTAAAACCCTAGAAGAAAACCTAGGCAATACCATTCAGGACATAGGCATGGGTAAGGACTTCATGACTAAAATACCAAAAGCAATGGCAACAAAAGCTAAAACAGACAAATGGAATCTATTTAAACTAAAGAGCTTCTGCACAGCAAAAGAAACTACCATCAGAGTGAACAGGCAACCTACAGAATTGGAGAAAATTTTTGCAATCTACCCATCTGACAAAGGGCTAATATCCAGAATCTACAAAGAACTTAAACAAATTTGCAAGAAAAAAGTCAAACAACCCCATCAAAAAGTGGGCAAAAGGTATGAACAGACACTTTTCCAAAGAAGAGATTTATGCAGCCAACAGACACATGAAAAAATGCTCATTATCACTGGCCATCAGAGAAATGCAAATCAAAACCACAATGAGATACCACCTCACACCAGTTAGAATGGCCATCATTAAAAAGTCAGGAAACAACAGGTGCTGGAGAGGATGTGGAGAAATAGGAACGCTTTTACACTGTTGGTGGGAGTGTAAATAGTTCAGCCATTGTGGAAGACAGTGTGGCGATTCCTCAAGGATCTAGAACTAGAAATACCATTTGACCCAGCCATCCCATTACTGGGCATATACCCAAAGGATTATAAATCATGCTACTATAAAGACATATGCACACGTATGTTTATTGCAGCACTATTCACAATAGCAAAGACTTGGAACCAACCCAAATGCCCATCAATGATAGACTGGATTAAGAAAATGTGGCACATATACACCGTGGAATACTTTGCAGCCATGAAAAAGGATGAGTTCATGTTCTTTGTAGCGACATGGATGAAACTGGAAACCATCATTCTGAGCAAACTATCGCAAGGACAGAAAACCAAACATCGCATGTTCTCACTCATAGGTGGGAAATGAACACTGAGAACACTTGGACATAGGGCGGGGAACATCACACACTGGGGCCTGACATGGGGTGGGAGATGGGGGAGGGATAGCATTAGGAGAAATACCTAATGTAAATGATGAGTTAATGGGTGCAGCAAACCAACACAACACATGTATTCATATGTAACAAACCTGCATGTTGTGCACATGTACCCTATAACTTAAAGTATAATAATAAAAAACCTAAAAAAAAAGTAAAATAAAAATAATACATAGGAAGTATAAGTTTCATATGTATAGCATATAGAAAAATGCAGGATTTTGAAGTTCAGAAAATGAAAAAAATTTGTTCTTAGTCAACAAAAATTCATAAAGAAAAAGAATTTGTAGACATATGAAGGTTCACCTTGGATGAACACATTGGAAGGGACTTAAGCATGATTGAATTTTTGTGTTGAGATGAATGTGTTTTTAATCTTTCAAAATTATATATTATGGTTGATAAATTATTTTCTCCTAAAAAAAAAAGAAATGTAGGAAACTTGAGTTTAGTGGTTTTCTACATAGGCTGAGGTTCCATTTGAATTAGGAACCTGGTGCCGTCAGTGCTTTCCTCCTCAAAGCTCTCTGACCATGCCATGTTATTCATCCCCACCAGTGATAATGATGTACATTTCAGAGTTTCTGTAATGTATGAGGCATTGTAGTAGGGCCTTTATATATCTATGTCATGGAATTTAATCATTACAGCAATTTTATGAAGTGTATTATATGCAAGAAGGAAACTGAGGAACGGGAGGATTGGAAATTTGCTTCAAACACAGGTCTGACTGATGTAAAAGAAGGTTGGGCTCTTATATTATCCCGCCTCTTTTAGCTAATACTACTGCCAATATTCTAATGCTACCATTAATAATGGCCAGCAGTTACTAAGCTCTTACTCTATGCTAGGTGCTTTAAATGAAGTATCTTTTATTCTTTACAAGTACTATCCTGAACTTAGAATTGGGAAAACTGAGGCTCAAGGTCATATAAATCATGTGATGAAGCCAGCAGTTGAATTCAGCTCTCTTGGTACTAGAGACCAAATCTATAAGTGCTATTTTCTACTGTTTTTAGGTCCATAAGTAAAGCTTATCTGACAGATTTCCAAGTCAGCTGTTGCTACCATGCTTCCAAGTTAGTAGTTTCCCACCTAGGAAAAGGATAAAGCTTGTAGCAATGCTGCTTCTCACAATCTTTAGTGCTTTCTTTGCCTTAATCTTAAGTTTTGGGAGAAAGGAAAAGCAATTCACTTCACAACGTGGTTGGGGTCTCATCTTCAAAGACACAATTAAAACTGTCCTGGATAGCTGGGCATCATTACAGCCTCATGCCTGTAATCCCAGCACTTTGGGAGCCTGAGGTAGGAGGACTGCTTGAGCCCAGGAATTCAAGACCAGCCTGGGCAACATAGTGAGATCCCATTTCTTAAAAAAATAAAATAAAAAATTAGCTGAGACTGGTGGCTAGCGCCTGAGGTCCCAGCTACTTAGAAGGCTGAGGTGGGAGGATGACTTGAGCCCAGGAGTTCAAGGCTGCAATGAATTATGATCGAGCCACTGCACTCTAGCCTGGGCAACAGGAGATCCTGTTTCAAAACAAACAAACCAAACAAACAAACAAACAAAAATTGTCCTAGTGGCAATAAACCATAATGCCATCTGAGTGGATAACCTCAATGTAGTATTGGCCGAAAATTTTATTTGCACATATGACATACTCATTCTTTCACCAGAAGTTTCTTGTATGTTATCAGCTGAGCTTACATGACTAAGCAGGTATAAAGAAGTATAAAGCACAGGCTATTAAATGGTCCAAAATATAAAGTACTAGAGTTGCCTTTGTTCTTGAAGAGCTTCACTCTGAATCATGTAACTGGTCTGGATGTGATCTTTCAATAAGACAATAGCAGCAGCATAATAAGCCTCCGGGTCAGCATAGTAGCATAGCATTTGGTGTTACCTATTTTAGTAAGTTTATGTTTGGTTAACTCCTGTTGAGGAACAATATTATGACCAAAAAGATGATATGGTTTATTTATTAGATGAATCCTTGATGTCTTCATAATAATGTAAAGCTCTGTCACAGCCTGCTTTGATCTGCTGGTTCCTGGGTGTGGTATCCAGCTGTTTGTCAGCGTCCCTCTCTATACCCATGGAAATCCCAACTGTATTTTTGGGTTTTGGGTTGCCTACCAGGTTCACTGTTTAAAAATGTGAATTGGAATGTTCCTTTTTATGTTTTTATTGAAAAGTACACAAGTTCTATGATGAGTTAAAATTACTATCAATGTTTATAGTTTATACGCACTGTACCAGATTATTTGAAAAATCTTGTTTGCATGTTCCCTTCTGATGGAGTTTGGGTCAGATGAAGGTGGTTACAAAAAATGTTTAACACTAAAAATTTTCACGTTACACTATTGTTTGATTGTCATTCATTAATTCTTCACTTAGTCTACTTACTCATTAAGTATCAACAAATCTTTTTTTATTTTGGAGATGAATAAGATGTGTCCTTTACAGTGGGAAAGCTTATTATTTAATAGAGCTGTTTACAGACTTCAGTTTGCCTTCTTGATAAATGTGATGAACATGGTTTACAATTTACAAAGATATTCAGGCTATCAGATCTTGGAATTGCTGAACTAAATTTTTCTGTATGTATTCTTACAGGATTTTTTCCTAGGTATTTGGGGAAATAAATACTGTCTGATGGGGGAGTAGATAGCTTTTTCATATTTTGTATCTGCGAATGCATATTATCAGCTGAGCTGACATGACTATGCAATTATAAAGAAGTATAAAGCACAGGCTATTAAATGGTCCAAAAGAAAGTAAGTACACCGCCCATAAATCTTTGAAATCATGGGAATGTTTCCAGACAGAACAAGATGGAATTTATCTTCCTAATTGTGACACAGTACCTTGAAAAATGCAACTGGATGCGTGGAGATAAGGCTTTGTATATTGCCATTTTAAAAGTTGCCCTGTCAAATTCAAGGTATTAAGTTGCTTTATGGAAGGCTAAGACCAAGCCCTAGATGCAAGACCGGGGAACTGACTGCCGGAACGTTTGTGTTGCAGCGCCTCGCCCCTTGCCGGTGCTCTTTCGCGAACGGACCGTCTCTGCCAAGCGCCTGTTGGTAGGAACCTGCTTGGTCGCGTCTGAGGGGGCTTGTGGGTGGCTCTGGCTGAAGCAGGCGCCTGGGAGAGTCTGTAGGAGGGAAACAGCCATGGACGATCAGGGTTGCCCTCGGTGTAAGACCACCAAATATCGGAACCCCTCCTTGAAGCTGATGGTGAATGTGTGCGGACACACTCTGTGAGTTGGGCGGCAGTGGATTCCCTGGGGGAGAGACGCGCTGGGTGGGAGGAGAGGGTCGGGAGATGATAGGCCTCGTCTTGGGAGCAAAGGGCGTTGTTAGTTTCAACACTGGGGAGGAAAATGGGAAAAGAAGGCGTTGTGACTTTAAATGGACTGTAATGACTTTAAATGGCTAGCCCCGAGCGGCTCTGGCCTGCTTTGAACTGCGGGTTCTCAGTGTGGCATCCAGCAATTTGTCAGGTTCCCCCTTCCATAGCCAATGAGTATCCCCACTGTATTTCCAGGCTTTGTGTTGTTTACTGGGCTCTGGACATCGCTGATTAAAAGCGTCGGGGATTGGAGTGTTTATTTCATATGAAATGTTTTTATTGAAAAAGTGCGAAAGTGCTATGAAAACTTAAAATTTGCTTGAGTGTATACTGCTGCTATTTATTGTGTGAGTTAATTAAAAAACCCTGTGTGTATGCCCACTTGTCCTGATGGAGTTCGGTTAGACTTCCATCAATAAAATGAAGAAAACCCGGACTCTAGGTAGTTAATTTTGAAGACATAATAATGGCTGGCATTTGAGTGCACATTTTGTGCCAGGCAGTGTTCTAAGCGCCTTACCATGAATTATCTCAGTTCATTCCTACAACAGTCCCCTGAAGCAGGTACTGGTATTTCCATTTCACAGGGAAGGAAATCGAGACTGCTCAAGATCCCTTATAAAGTGGGCCTTGAGAGAATTGGAACCCAGGAAGTCTGACTTTAGAACGCCCATTTTCAGGGCAAGGGGTCAGAAGGAGGGAGGTTGAGTTTGTGTATTTTGAAACAGGGATTGGTCAAAGTGTTTTTTGCCAGATTTCTTGTCAGATGTGGTTTAGTGAAGGTGGTTCTAGAAAGCACTTTGGGATAAAAAGGTGGCATATAATGGTGAGCATATATTCCTGTAGTTTCTTTCAGGTTTATTGGAGGCAAAAAATAATGGATAATCTACAATGTGTAGACAAGGTCTCCTCCCAACCCCCCAAGTGCTGACAAAAATGTAGAGCAATGACAGGGTCTTTAGGTAAGCATAAATTGCATGATTAGCTGTAGCTATAATTATTATATGGGATTTATTACCTTACTTAACTTTTCTAATTGATCTTTATTTTCCTTTGCTTTACTCTGCAAAGAAGTATAGTAGAGCTGTGATTGAATGATTTAAGACTAGAAGTAAGGTAAAAGCAATCAAGACGAATGCATGGAAAAGGGAATTCTACATGGAAAAACACTGTAGATAGGCTGTTTTTAGAGAGATTTCTTTCAATTTCTCTCCATTTTTCTTAATCAGGTTTGTTATGGTGGAACAGGAAAGAGTGTTTTTTTTTGGGAAGGATACTAACTAAATGTAATTTACCAGAAGGATGCTAAATGTAATTTTCTGGCCTAGCAGCAATTGGCCATTCAGGGAAGATTATACGATTTCAGTAACATAAATGGCATTTTAATTAGGCAATTATAAAATATTTATTTTAATTGAAATTGCTTTTGTTGTATCCTCAGCCCTTTTTGTTAAGGTCTAAGAGTTAAGACTTTTGTCTAACTCATTCTGGTGTTGCATTTAATGTGGTTAATTTGCTAACCTGTTAGATAACAGGCTACATTTTACAGTCCTTTTTTGACTTGAAATGTGAACAAAATGAGTGAAAAGCTGTAGCGTATTGGCTGAGAGAACAAGCTTTGGAATGAGCCTGTCTGATTTCACATTCTTTACTCTTTACCAGCTCTGTGGCCTTAGGCAAATGACTATCTCTGTTAGTCATTCTTCTTGTTGGTACAATAGAGAAAATAGTGCTGCTTGTATCACGGTCCTTAAGTATTAAATAATATATGCAAAATATTTAGAGATATTTAGTAGAGTTTCTGTCACATAATATTTGTTTACTATATATTGGCTATTTTATTATTATTCTTTGTGTGGCATGGGTGATAAGCAGAAATAAAATTAAAACAGGACTTACTTGGCCTGCTATGAAATACTTGCACAATAATGATTAGCTTTAAATGATTTCAGTACACTATAAAATGTGAAAATACAGCTTTATTTATAAGGACTCTGTTGTAATTTTCTTAATAGGAACTCTTTAGCATGTTGTCTAATTAATCATCCTTTTAAAGAAGTACTTTAATCTAGGCTAACACACTGCTGTTTCTGAATGGAGGAGAGAACTCACTGATTTTTTTGGCAATCATTTAAAAAATTTAAAATTATGTAAGCTATTAATAATAAAAGCAACGTAAGTTATTAAGTGAAAGGTAAAAATTTTTGTGATTCACTTCTCCAGAGGTGACAACTTTTAGGTTGTTTGTGTATATTTTCAGATATTTTCTATGCATATACAAACATGGATGTGTTTGGGCAGAAAACTTTTTCTTCCTTTAGCATAAAAAGGAATATAGCATAAACATATATATGTGTGTATATATGTATATATTTCCTTGCTTTTTTCATTATGTATATTGGATAATCTCTCTAGATCAATATGCATATGTTTTCCTCTTTTAACAATTTAATAGTAGTCCATTGTTCAAATATAATTTATTTACCCCAGTTTTTAAAATTAATATTTGTTTAATTATCCAGTTTTTCCTTGGAGTGAGCATCCATAAATATGCATATATATGTACATATATGTATTTGAGCACTTAGGCCAGTATATCATAAGATATAACAGGTAAAAATCACAAGGTAATGTCCAGTAGTGGAATTGTTGGGTCAGAGTTTGTGGCTTTTAAATTTGATAAATATGGCCCAGTTGTTCTCAAAAAAGATTATGTCAAGACAGGCATGGTTGTGCCTACCTGTAATCCTAGCTACTTGGGAGGCTGAGGAGGGAAGATTCGAGACCAACTTGGACAACATAGGGAAACCCTATCTTAAAAAAAAAAAAAAAGATCTTGTCAATTATGTTCCCAACAACTGTATGGAGATTCCTGTTGCCACACAACTTTGCCTATATTGGCTAATATTATTTTTTAAAATCTTGCATTTTAAAAGATGTTTAAAAGCATCTTATCAGATGCTTTTCTGATAAAGAAAAACATCTTGGATTTTTTTTTTTTGAGACGAAGTCTTGCTCTGTCACCCAAGCTGGAATGCAGTGGCATGATCTCAGCTCACTGCAACCTCCACCTCCCAGGTTCAAGTGATTCTCCTGCCTCAGACTCCCGAGTAGCTGGGACTGCAGTCGCATGCCACCATGCCCGGCTAATTTTTGTATTTTTAGTAGAGACAGGGTTTCACTATGTTGGCCAGGCTGGTCTCGAACTACTGACTTCGTGATCCAGCCGCCTTGATCCTCCCAAAGTGCTGGGATTACAGGTGTGAACCACCACACCCGGCCTGAGATGGAGTTTTGCTCTTGTTGCCCAGGCTGGAGTGCAATGGCGTGTTAGCTCACCGCAACCTCCACCTCCCGGGTTCAAGCAGTTCTCCTGTCTCAGCCTTCTGAGTAGCTGGGATTACAGACATGCACTACTACGTCTGGCTAATTTTGTAGTTTTAGTAGAGATGGGATTTCTCCATGTTGGTCAGGCTGGTCTTGAACTCCCCACCTCAGGTGATCCACCCGCCTTGGCCTCCCAAAGTGCTGAGATTACAGGCGTGAGCCACCGTGCCCAACCTCATTTTGGCTCTTAATGAAAAATTTTTTGGTAGTTTGTTGAGTTTTTATGGCATATATTTCATGGGATTGAATACAGGCATTTTTATAATATGCCTGTTAGTCTGAGAGGAGCAGGTATTATTTTGCTGAATGATTCTGGCTCAGTCTTATGATGTTGTAGTCAAGTTGTTGGCTAGGACTGCAGTCTATATTTGACTGGGCCTGGAGTATCTGTTTCCAAGGTCACTCATGTGGCTCTTGTCAGGAGGCTTCAGTTCCTCCCCATGGACTCTTCCATAGGGCTACTTATGACGTGGCTTCTCCCAGAACTAGTGATATGAGCAGAGGTGAGGAAGATTGTGGAGATGGAGGGGAGAAGAGAGAAAGGGAGGGAGGAAGGGAACTGGAAGCTGCAGAGCCTTTTAAAACCTAGTGATAGAAGTGATATACCATCACCTCTGGTGTTTTGTAGTGTTATAATGTGGGAGAGTACACACAAGAGTGTGAATACCAAGAGTGTGAATATCATTGGGCTATCTTGAAGGCTGGCTTCCACAGGATTTTATTAACTTATTATTTTTTTTTTCATGTCCTCAAGTAGCAAAGACTTTTTAGAGGCAAGTGATAAAGTGAGTAGGAGTAGTGCTTCATAAAAGAGGAACTATAGGGTTATGGAAAAATTAACTAGGAGTTTTACTTGTGGGAGAAAATACAGGAGCAGAGAGGAGAGAAAAGAGGTGAAACATTATTAAATACCTTTCTCTCTTAGCTGCTAGCAATTGAAGAAGCATATTTCCCTACTTATCAATTTAATCTAGCAAATGCACAAATGAATTGATTGTATGCATATGGAAGAAGATTGGATTTCATGTTCTTTTTTTAATTTTTTCTGTTCAAGGATGAACATTGTCTCAATTACAGAAAATAGTAATTTTTTTTCTTTATCAGGCCACCTATTTCAAGAAATGGGCCTTCCATTCTGAAGGCATATAGAATTAGATGGAGGCAGTGGTATCCAATTCTCATTTAACTACAGCCTTTAATAATTTAATTTCTGTCTGGGTGCAGTGGCTTACGCCTGTAATCTCAGCACTTTGGGAGGCTGAGGCGGGTGGATCACCTGAGGTCAGGAGTTCGAGACCATCCTGGCCAACATAGTGAAACCCTGTCTCTACTAAAAATACAAAAATTAGCTGGGTGTGGTGGCATGGGCCTGTAATCCCAGGTACTTGGGAGGCTAAGGCAGGAGAATCACTTGAACCGGGGAGGCAGAGGTTGCAGTGAGCCAAGATCACACCACTGCACTCCAGCCTAGGCTACAGAGCAAGACTCCATCTTAAAAAAAAAAAATAATAATTTCTATCCCAACCATTCTTGGCAAAATGGTTTCCTGTCTCTGGAAATTTTACGTGCTAAATCTACTTTTTTCATCATGCACAAGACGCAAAGTACAAAGATAAGCAAAATCAAGTACCTACCATCTTGATATATAAAGGCAATGTTTTATGATAGCTACTTAACAACTTTCTCTTTCTTTTTTTCCCTTTTTTTTGTCTGTTCTCCTATTTCTCTCTCATTTAGTGATGTTACTGGATAGTTTATCCTGAAGAGTCTGAATTTTGCTTATTGCATCTCTGTGATATTGTTAAATATGTTCTTCTATTCTCAGCATTTCCTCTAAATTGTTAGTTATGTTTAAAAGTTTTATCAGATTAAGTTTGAATTTGTTTGTTGATAACAATAATAAGTGGTGTTAACTCATTTAATATACTGATCTTATTCAGTACCTTTGTGCAAATTGGGAAACAGAGCCCCCTCTGGGTAGAAAATTAGGAAAAGGCACTTATTTTAGGTGTAAGATTTAGAAAAAGAACATTCTAGATATATTAATTTATAATTTTCCGTTGTGATAAGAGGACATACTCTATAAAATTTCAGTCTTTTGAAGTTTTCTGAAAGCTTGCTTATGGTCCAGCATATGGCCTGTCTTTGTGAACAATCATTGTACATTTGAAAAGAATATACATTCTGTGGTTCTTGGGTGTAGTGTAGTATAAGTTATAAACGTGGTACATACTACCATACCCATCTTGGTTGATAGCATTACCAGATCTTCCATATCATTATTAATTTATTTTATCTACTCATCTTATGACTTACTCTAGTATGATTATAGATTTGTCAGTTTTTTTTTTGTAAGTTTTGTCATGCTTTATGCATTTTGGAACTCTCTTGTTAGGTACATATTTGGGATTGTTATGCCTTCCTGATACATTTCTCCTTTTATCATTATGAAATGGCCCTCTTTGTCTCTTGTAATACACTTTTTCCTGAGGATTCTGTCTGATAATAATTTGGCACTGTCAGCTTTCTTGTGCTTACTATTTGATAGTATGCATTTTTCCGTTCATTTACTTTAGAAAATTTTTTTAAGCCATGTGATATCAGTGGCACAATCATAAACTCCTGGGCTCAAATGATCCTCCTGCCTCAGCCTCTTGAGTAGCTAGGACTACAGGTGCATGGCACCACACCTGGCTTATTTATTTATTTATTATTTTTATTTTTTGAGACGGAATCTCGCTCTGTTGCCCAGGCTGGAGTGCAGTGGCGCGATCTCAGCTCACGGCAAGCTCCGCCTCCCAGGTTCACGCCATTCTCCTGCCTCAGCCTTCCGAGTAGCTGTTATTACAGGCACAGGCCACCACGTCCGGCTAATTTTTTGTATTTTTAGTAGAGACAGGGTTTCACTGTGTTAGCCAGGATGGTCTCGATCTCCTGACCTCGTGGTCCTCCTGCCTCGGCCTCCCAAAGTGCTGGGACTACAGGCGTGAGCCACCGTGCCTGGGCTTTTTTTTTTTTTTTTTTTTTTTTTTTAATTTTTAGTAGAGATGGGGTCTTGCTATGTTTCCCAGGCTGGTCTCAAACTCCTGAGCTCAAGTGATCCTCCTGCCTGGGCCTCCCAAAATGTAGGTATTACAGGAATGAGCCGCTGTACCTGGCCCCCATCCATTTACTTTCAACCAATTTGTGTCTATCTCTGGGAGACTCTAGTTCATTGGGTCTTGCCATTTTATCTGGGTTGACAATCTCTGCCTTTTAATTGGTGTACTAGTCCATTATATCTAATTATTGATATCATTGGGTTTAAGTCTACATGTTTTCCTTGTATTCCTTTGGTTTTTTTGTTGTTCCCTTGCTCCTTTCCTGCCTTATTTTGAAATAATTGGATTTTTTAAAGTGTTGGCCTATTAGCAGGTAGCTTTTTATTTTTTATTTATTTTTATTTTTATTTTTTTTTAAATAAGAGATAGGATCTCACTCTGTCACCCAGGCTGGAGTGTGGTGGCTTGATCACAGGTCACTGCAACCTTGAACTCAGGGGTTCAAGGGATCCTTCCACTTCAGCCACCCCACAATTTGGGACTACAGGTGTGCACTGCCACAGCCAGCTAATTTTAAATTTTTTTTTTGTAGAGCTAGGCTCTGACTGTGTTGCCCAGGCTGGTCTCAAACTCCTGGCCTCAAGTGATCTCAAACTCCAAGCCTCCCAAAGTGCTGGGATTACAGCCACCTTTCATGGCCAACAATTAACTCTTTATTGTTATTATTATTAGTGGTTTCTTTCAGCATATCTTTTATTTGTATTTGTGATTTGTTGTTATTTTTGCTTTAAACAGTCAGTTGTCTTTAAGGAAAGGTAAGTTTTTAAGAAACAACTTCACTGAATATAATTCACGTACCATAAAATTCACACATTTAAAGTGTACATGTCATTGGCTTTTAGTATATTCTCAGAGATGTACATGTTACCCCACAAAGAAACCTCTCACCACTTAGCTGTCACACTCCTCAACTCTCCCCTCCCACAGCACTAGGCAACCAGTTATCTACTTTCTGACTATGTAGATTTTCCTATTCTGGACCTTTCATATAAATGGAATCATACAGTATGTGGTTCTCTGGACTGGCTTCTTTTACATAGTATAATATTTTCTAGGTTCATCCATGTTGTAGCATGTATGAGTACCACATTTCTTTTTATTGCTGAATATTATTCCATTGTATGGCTATACTACATTTTATCCATTCATCAGTTGAAGAACATTTGAGTCATTTCTACTTTTTGGCTATTATGAATAATGCTGCTGTGAACATTCATGTACAAGTTTTCGTATGGACAAATGTTTTTGTTTCTCTCATGTATATATTTAGGAGTAGAATTATTGGATCATATGGTAACTCTTTGTTTAGTTTGTTTTCCAATGTGGCTGTACCATCTTACAGCAGTGAATGAGGGCTCTAGTCTCTCTATGTAGTTGCTAATGCTTGTTATAGTTGTCTTTTGATTATAGCCATTCTAGTGTGTATGAAGTGGTGAAATATAGTCTCTTATTTTCACCTATTTACTATCTTTGATATTGCCCTTCTTCCTTTGGATCTGATTTTATAGTCATATTGATTTCCATCTGCCTGAAGAACATTCTTTAGCATTTCTTTTTTTGAGACGGAGTCTTGCTCTGTCACCCAGGCTGGAGTACAGTGGCGCGATCTCGGCTCACTGCAGCCTCTGCCTCCCAGGTTCAAGCGATTCTCCTGCCTCGGCCTCTTGAGTAACTGGGATTACAGGTGTGTGCCAACATGCCCGGCTAATTTTTGTATTTTCAGTAGAGATGGAGTTTCACCATGTTGGCCAGGCTGGCCTTGAACTCCTGACCTCAGGTGATCCGCCTGCCTCAGCGTCTCAAAGTGCTGAGATTACAGGCGTGAGCCACCGTGTCCAGCTCCTTAGCATTTCTTATAGTGTAGGTCTGTTGGTGAAGAATATACTCTGATTTTGTTTATAAGAAAGTGTTTTTATTTCACCCTAGTGTTTGAAGGATATTTTTGCTGAATATAGAATTATGGGTTGGCATTTCTTTGACCATACAAAAGATACCATTTCATTGTTCTCTAGTGTTTCTGTTGAGAAGTTAACTTTACTCATATCTCTTTCTCCCTGTTCTTTAGATTATATATTTTCTATTGATCTATGTTCAAGTGCACTGTTGCCTGTCTGCCATTTCTAATGTCATCCAACTATGTTAAGTCCTTTGTATTCAATAGATTTTTCATTTCTTATTGTATTGTTTTGGTCTTAGAGTTTTCATTTTTATCTTTTTTATAGTTTTCATTTCTCTGATATTTCCCATCTATATACTCATCAAGAATATATTTTTCTTTAGTTCTTTGAATGCATTTTCCTTTAATTTTTTGAACATATTTTCCATTAATTCCTTTAAAATATTTATAATAGTTGATCTTAAGGTTTCTGTCTGTAAGAGTTAACTCCTTGGCTATCTCTGGGTTGGTTTCTTTTTTGTTTGTGTTTTTGAGAGACAGCCTCACTCTGTTGCCCATGCTGGTGTGCATTGGCATGATCTCGGCTCACTGCAACCTCCATCTCTTAGGTTCAAGTGATTCTCCTGCCTCAGGCTCCCAAGTAGCTGGGATTACAGCTGCCTGCTACCATGCCTGGCTAATTTTTGTATTTTTAGTAGAGATGGGGTTTTGCCCTGTTGGCCAGGCTGGTCCCAAGCTCCTGACCTCAAGTGATCTGTGTGCCTCGGCCTCCCAAAGTGCGGGGATTACAGGTGTGAGCCATCACGCCCAGCCATCTCAGGGTTGGTTTCTATTGACTGCTTTTATTTTACTGTAGGTTACAGTTTTCTGCTTATTTATTTTTGCATGTTTACTACTTTTTAATTGTAGGTGGTATATTACAGAGATTCTGGATTTTGTCCTTTTGTGAAAAGGGTTGATTTTAAAAATTCTTGCAGGTAGTTCAATTACTGGCAGATACTTTGAACTTGTGTAGGCTTGGTTTTACTCTTTGCTAGAATGATATGTGGAGAACCCACTGTTTCCTTACTTTAGTGTAACTCAACCTCACATTTTTAATCCCTTCAAAAACTTGTTGGGGCTTGATTTTAGTCTTTGTTAGGATGCACCTAGAATATGCCTTATTCTTGGATGTGGTTCTTACTCTTAGTTGAGGCATTTTTGATATCTCAGCTGGATATCTGAGATGTTAATAAGGTGTTAATGTGGTTTCTCTGCTCTGGCTGGTGGGAACTCTAGGTATACCCAGTACTCCTCAACTCTAGTGTATTTTCCTCTCTTAACCACTCTCTTTTAAGCCTTGATTGGTTTTGCCCTACACATGTGCAGCCTATTTCTTGGCCAAGGATTTATGGGGGAATCCTACATGTCTTCTAGCCTCTCTGCCTTGTGGATTTGAGCCACATCAACTACCCTGCATTCTGATCTCTGCCTATTTGGCTTAGCACAATCACTATTCCCTTCTTAAACTCTTGCTTGCTGGGCCATGGTCATGGCAATTGTTCCCAGATAGAAAGCTGAGGCAATTGTAGGGCTCACCTTGTGAGTTTCCCATCTTTCAGGGATGTTGTGTCCTGCCTGTTGTCTAATGCCTGTAAACAGTTGTATTATGCACTTTATTTTATGGTTGCTTATGGTGGGAAGGCTAGTCTGGCATCAGTTACTCCATCATATTTGTTAGCAAAAGTTGGCCTTACTATTGTTAAGCATTTACTTCCTCCTGTAGTCTTGCAGATTTTCTCAGTTCTATGTGTACCTCTTGCTTATCTTTTTCGTTTGAGACGGTCTCGCTCTGTTGCCTAGGTTGGAATGCAGTGGTGCGATCTCAGCTCATTGCAACCTTTGCCTCCCGGGTTCAAGCAATTCTCCTGCCTCAGCGTCCTGAGTAGATGGGATTACAGGTGTGTGCCACCATGCCTGGCTAATTTTTGTATTTTTAATAGAGATGGGGTTTGGCCATGTTGCCCAGGCTGGTCTTGAACTCCTGGACTCAAGTCATCTGCCCACCTTGGTCTCCCAAAGTGCTGGGATTACAGGTGTGAGCCGTTGCACCTGGCCCCTGTTTATTTTCTTTACCTCAAAATTGGCAGTGCCTTGTTAACATTTTCTCTTTTGTTGTATAGTTCTGATTACTTTTTTGTTTTTACTACCTCAGCTCCTTCCCTAATACTTTTGTAAGCTTTCTTTTCTTTTAATGGAGTGTTTTGAGGTTGATTAGCAGTATAGTGCTGCAGAACAGCGCTTAGAGAATTGATGCCTCCTGTCTTCTGACTGGTAATTACAGTGAAGAGCTCAAGATTCTTCTGAAGGGGAGGTAGTTTGTGCTTTCATACATATGTAAGAGTTGGTGTTGTATGTATCTTAATTATCCAGAGACAGGTTGAGGAGTAGAAAGAACACCAAATCTCAACTTAGAAAATCTAGGCTCTAGTTTCACCATAGACTAGCGAGTTATAGGCCAGCCATTTAACTTTGATTTGTTCACTTGTTTATAATAGATAACATCCAGTCCCCTGAAGCTCTTAAAATTTGGGTAATTTAATAGTTAATTAGAAAATTATTGGCTGGGTGCAGTAGCTCACATGTGTAATCCCAGGGCTTTGGGAGGCCAAGGCGGGTGGATTATGAGGTCAGGAGTTCAAGACCAGCCTGACCAACATGGTGAAACCCCATCTCTACTAAAAATACAGAAAATTAGCCAGGCATGGTGGGTCATGCCTGTAATTCCAGCTACTTGGCAGGCTGAGGCAGGAGAATTGCTTGGACCTGGGAGGTGGAGGTTGCAGTGAGCCGAGACCGCATCACTGCACTCCAGCTTAGGTGACAGAGTGAGACTCTGTCTCAAAAAAAAAAAAAGAAGAAAAAATCATTGTAGTCTGTAGTGTTTTCTTTGACCTTACAACATTAATAAAACTATTTGTATTAGCTGTAATTGTTTTTTCCCAGTATGAGGGACGGTGCTGATCACTCTGCAGAATATGAATACTTCATTACGGATTGCTTATTATGTGGCCCTAACATATTTTTTGTTTGATCAAAAATGGCTATTAGTGTACTTTAGTCTTTAAGATGCAGTGTGCTAATATACTTAGTTACTTATTGAGCGTAACTTATAGTTCTTTAAAACTATGTTTATAAGATATTTACTAATTGTATTATTTGTAATGTTTCTACTCTCTAATTCTCTTCTATACTGGGAATCCTTTTTAAAGATTCATATGTATACACACACACACACACACAAAATTATGTCTTTTTTTTTTTTTTTTTTTTGAGACAGAGTCTCGCTCTGTCACCCAGACTGGAGTACAGTGGTGCGATCTCGGCCCACTTCAAGCTCTGCCTCCCAGGTTCACGCCGTTCTCCTGCCTCAGCCTCCTGAGTAGCTGGACTACAGGTGCCCGCCACCATGCCCGGCTAATTTTTTGTATTTTTAGTAGAGATGGGGTTTCACCATGTTAGCCAGGATGGTCTTGATCTCCTGACTCTGTGATCTGCCCGCCCTGGCCTCCCAAAGTGCTGAGATTACAGGCGTGAGCCACTGCGCCCTGCCCAAAATTATGTCTTAATGATGGGTATCCATTCTGAGAAACTCATGTTAGGCAGTTTTACTGTGTGAACATCATACAGTGTGCTTATGGCATAGTACCTGGTATAGTCTATTATATACCTAAGCTATATGGTGTAGCTTATTGCTCCTAGGCTACAGGTCTGTATAGCGTGTTACTGTACTGAATACTGTAGGCAGTTTTAACACAATGGTAAGTTTTTGTGTATCTAATCATATATAAACATAGAAAAGTTACAGTAAAAAAGGATAAAAAAATGATATGCCTATATTGGGCAGTTACCCTGAAACTTCCCTATGAGATTTAGGGAAAATTAGTGATTCTTATTAAAACTTTTTCTCATCTGTACAATGGGTTCACTAGTAGTGATACCTTACAGTTACTATGAAGAGTTTGCAGGACTGGAAGTTGTTCTGGGTGAGTCAGTAAGTGGTGAGTGAATGTTAAGGCCTAGGATATTACTATACACTACTGTAGACATTATAAGCCCTGTACACTTAGGCTACACTAAATTTATAAAAAAATTTTCTTTCTTCAGTAATAAACCTCAGCTTATGGTAACAGTTTTACTTTATAAATTTTTATTTTCTTTTGAACTTTTTGGCTGTTTTGTAATACCTAGCTTAAAACACAAATTATGCAGGTATACAAAAATATCTTATTTATGTCCTTATTCTATAAGACTTAAGCTTTTTTTCTATTGAAAACATTTTAAGGCCAGGCGTCGTGGTTCGCACCTGTAATCCTAGCACTTTGGGAGGCTGAGGTGGGCGGATCATGAGGTCAGGAGATCGAGACCATCCTGGCTAACACAGTGAAACACCGTCTCTACTGAAAATACCAAAAATTAGCCGAGTGTAGTGGCACCCACCTGTAGTCCCAGCTACTTGGGAGGCTGAGGCAGGAGAATCGCTTGAATCTGGGAGGCAGAGGTTGCAGTGAGCTGAGATTGCGCTACTGCACTCCAGCCTGGGCAACAGAGCAAGACTCTGTCTCAGAAAAAAAAAAAAAGAAGAAAATATTTTAAATTTAGGTTTTCCTTTTTTTTGAGACAGGGTCTCGCTCTGTCACCCAGGCTGGAGTGCAGGGGCATGATCACGGCTCACTGCAGTCTTGACATCCCTGGCTTAAGCAATCCTTCTGCTGTAGCTTTCTGAATAGCTGTGACTCCAGGTTGGCGCCACCGTGCCCAGTTAGTTTTTTGATTTTTAGTAGCGATGAGGTGTCATTATGTTGCCCAGGCTGGTCTTGAACTCCTGGGCTCAAGTGATCCTCTCGCCTTGGCCTCCCAAAGTGTTGGGATTGCAGGCATGAGCCACTACATGAGGCCCTATTTTTGTTTTTACTTTTTAAGCTTTTTCATTAAAAATGAAGATACAAACATACACATTAGCACATACATTAGCCTAGACCTACACACGGTCAAGATCATCAATATCACTGTCTTCCCTCTCCACGTTTTTTCCCATTGGAAAGTCTTCGAGAGCAATAACATGCACGAAGTTGTCATCTCCTGTGATAACAATGCCTTCTTGTAGAATACTTCCTGAATGATCTGCTGAGGCTGTTTCACAATTTTTTTTTATTAGTAGAAGGAGTACACTATAAAATAACAATTAAGAAGTCATAGTATAGTAAATACATAAACCAGTATCATAGTCATGTCATTATTAACTATTATGCACTGTGCATAATTGCATATGCTATATTTTCATACGACTGGTGGTGCAGTAGGTTTGTTTACCCCAGTATCACCACAAACAGGTGAGTAATGTGTTATGCTAAGATGTTAGGATGGCTACGAAGTCATTAGGTGATAGGAATTTTTCAGCTGTATTATAATCTTAAGGAACAGACATCATTGTATATGTGGTCTGTCTTTGACCAAAATGTCCTTGTATAGTGCATGACTATATATAGTTTTGAATTTTGGAGGAAATCTATCCAGATTTCTACCTGCAGGTATCAGAAAGTTTCATATCATCTTTGGCTTTGTGAACATTCTCTTTCCATGGAAGTTATGTTCTCAAACTTGTAT
The DNA here is from genome assembly GCF_028878055.3 of Symphalangus syndactylus. Classification (NCBI taxonomy): domain Eukaryota; kingdom Metazoa; phylum Chordata; class Mammalia; order Primates; family Hylobatidae; genus Symphalangus; species Symphalangus syndactylus. Next base: position 56,478,418 of record NC_072430.2, on the reverse strand, counting down.
TCCAAGAGTCAAACAGGTGAAGCTATCTATTGGACGTTCAAACTTATTTGTTAAAATGCAAGCTATTTTATTCTGTAAGGATCTAAAGTAGTAGTTCATTAGTTTCCTTTAGGGATACAAATAGAAATAGAAATGGAATCAATTTTTCCTCATTGCTTTTTTTCTGCTGTGGGCATATAAATATTATGTCTAACAAATATATACCGATAGTATGATTGCCTGGGTTGGAATCCTAGGTTCGCTACTTATTATTAGCTATGAGATTTAGGGAAAATTAGTGATTCTTATTAAAACTTTTTCTCATCTGTACAATGGGTTCACTAGTAGTGATACCTTACAGTTACTGTGAAGATTAGATGAGGCACAATTCGAGTAAATTTAAGAATTCAAGTAAATCTATGAATTCAAGTAAATTTACTCTATATAAAGAGTTATTTTCAGTATTCTATGTGCAAAAAATATATAGTTTTTCAGCTTAAGTTTCAGGAATCTTTTGGCAATTTATTTTCAGTTTACTTAGCAACTTGTTCCTGAGACAGCAAGTAGAATGAGAATAATTGAGCGAAAATTAAATGAGATTTTAATGGTTTTCTTCAGGTTTCAAATGTGTTAAGCCTATTTTCAAAGAAAAAAATAAGACAACAGTAATTTACTAGTTGTTGGTGTTTACTAATAAATGTATTTGCAGTCTTTCTCAGACACTCAATAAATTTTCCAGGCCAGCGATTCCAAAACTTACCTCATCCTAAGAATCATCTGGGGTGCTTCTTTAAAATACAGATTTCTGGGCCCTACCATAGTCTTTCGAGGTGGGGACCAGTATTTTATAATATCTATCTAGGTAAATTTTGTGGTGTAAGAGGGTTGAAAACACAGTTCTGGGAAAACAACAGTGAATGTGGCAGACATGGTTTCTGCCCCCATAACTTTTATAGTGTCTTAGTTCTTCTTTTGAGTCCTTAAAAATAAATTCGTTTTTCTTTCTTTTTTTTTTTTTTGAGACGGAATCTCGTTCTGTCGCCCAGGCTGGAGTGCAGTGGTGTGATCTCGGCTCACTGCAAGCTTCGCCTCCTGGGTTCATGGCATTCTCCTGCCCCAGCCTCCCGAGTAGCTGGGACTACAGGCATCTGCCACCACACCCAGCCAATCTTTTTTGTATTTTATTAGTAGAGATACGGTTTCACCATGTTAGCCAGGATTGTCTTGATCTCCTGACCTCGTGATCCGCTTGCCTCGGCCTCCCAAAGTGCTGGGATTACAGGCGTGAGCCACCGTGCCCAGCCTTTTTTTTTTTTTTTTTAAACAAGGAAGAAAAGGAAAGTTTATAGTTATAAAAATATTCTTTGTAGTTAAGATGTGAAAAGTGGGCTTTATTGTTAAATAAGCTATTTTTTTTAAAAGATTACTATTTGCTAAAGAAACATAAACCTGAAATCTTGCAGCCTAATTTTAGCTGTTCTGCTGATTTAGGAAAAGGTCCTTTGGGGAAGCAAATCATTTTGGTTGGTTGGGTACAGGTTTTGCAGTTAGCATCAAGGGAACAAAAATGTTTGGGTGATACCAAATATACAAATGTTGTACATGGTTCCAAATATGGAAATGGTTTGTCTAAAGCAGCCACTGAAGAGAAATATCTAAATATTAGCCCCTTTAGGAAAGTGGAATGTGATATCTGATTTGGCTGTCAGGCTTAGTATGAAAGTTTGTGCAAAAGTACAGCTTACAAAATGCTATTTGTTTTATTAAAAAGATTGATAGGAAGTTGACATACTTAGTTAATTTAAATTTGGAAGGAGCTTAGCAAACATCTTTCTAGTTGTATTTTATGTCTCCCTCCACCTTCTTTTTTTTTAATCAAATGGGGAAACTGAAGCCTAAGAAAGGATATATGGTTGCATAGCCCACCTGGACAGCTCCAGTCTCTTTTTTTTGTGTAAATCCCAGTCAGAAATTAAATTTCAAAATTAATTTTCAATTAAATTTTGATTACCTGTTGGCTAAATAAATTTTTTTTTTACTGTAATGCAACTGGGTTGTAACTCAAACTCATGCATAAGATGAAAAAACTACAATATTAGAAATAATTTTGATCTACTTAGAACAATTTTCTCTTTATATTTTATTTTCTAGGGTGCTAGCTTACATAAAAAGCATCTTTAAATATTAAATAATGATATTCAATATTGATATATCATTCAATAATGATATTTTTCCTGATATTGTATTTGCCACATCTTTATTTTTTATTGATGATATATAAGCAGTGACATAGTATTTGGTTTTTGAGGTATAATCAGATGCCAACTAGGAAGCCTAAATGAATTGTATTGTTGATGCAATGAAATGATTTGTAGGATAACTTATTTTATAGTATTTTTATTTTTCATATTTTTCATATTTATTTTTAAAGAAATATACATTATTTACATGTACAAACAAATATGTATATTCTCTACAAAAAGATAAGAAAATGTAAAATTTAACAGACTTTATCAGAAATATTTGGAGTGTTTTCATTTACTAAGTTGGAATATGTAAAAAAAAAAAAAAAGAATTCTGAGATGAGGACAAGTGATTGTATACCTCACTCAGTTTTTTTAGAACACAAATATGATAGTGGTTATATCATTGAAAATTAATGAAGCCTCCATCAATATGGTGCAGTGCCTCTGCAACACTGATTTATATATATTTAATGAACTTGCTGTTCTAATTTCAGGTAACTGAAGCAAACTGCATCTAGCACTAACTGGTTTACTTACAAACAATTCATCTCATTAAAATATAAATATCTTGAAATTTACCAATATTAAATATAATTTCTTTATAAATAGTTCTACTGTGTTTACTTCCTGGTGTTAACTGACATGTTTCTAAAGAAATCATCATATTTTGGTACTGTTTCAGATAATGTTACCAAAATATGTTGTTTTATTTCATCTTATTTCTTGCTACTGATCTAGAATGGATTTGGAATAGAAGATATGGGACAAAAAAGCTTTCAAGAGTGATAGGATTTATGAAGTATGACATGCCAGATGCTATATTTTTGAGATCTGTTGGAGCATAAATGAGGACCAGTTAAGGATCTAGTTCTACATTCTTTGGGATTAGGAATATAATGTTTAATATTTGCATTTTTTTAAAGAATTTATTTTAAAATAGATTTATTTTAAGGATGTCTATTATGTTTTATTGCAAAGATGCCACAAGATAATATTAAAAAATGTTTTGACAAAAGAAAAAAATTGTACATAATGCTTTCATAGAGGAGTTCTTTTAATTTTTATCTTCCTATTTGTGTGTGTGTGTGCTGTGTAGTCTCAGCTGCTCTGGAGGCTGGGGTAGGAGGATTGCTTGAGCCCAGGAGGTCAAGGCTGCAGTGAGCTATGAGTGTGCCACTATATTCCAGCCTGGGTGACAGAGTGAGGCTCTGTCTCAAAGCAAACAAACAAAAAACATTTTGGAGAATGCTGTTTTAAGTTTTGACTCAGTAACTAATTTTGTAAGAAATTTCATATTACTCTACCATTGCACTAGTTATTATTATTATTTTTTGAGATGGAGTCTCACTCTGTTGCCCAGGCTTGGAGTGCAGTGGTGCGATCTTGGCTCACTGCAACCTCTGCCCCCTGGGTTGGAGCAGTTCTCCTGCCTCAGCTTCCCGAGTAGCTGGGATTACATGTGTGCACCACCATGCCCGACTAATTTTTGTATTTTTAGTAGAGGCAGGGTTTTGCCATGTTGGCCAGGCTAGTCTTGAGCTCCTGACCTCAGGTGACCCACTCACCTCAGCCTCCCAGAGTGCTGGGATTACAGGCGTGAGCCACCGCACCCGGCTTGCACTAGTTATTTGTTGCTGTCTACCAAATTATCCTAAAACTAAATGGCTTAAAATAACAAACATTTATTTTCTCAGGATTCTTGCGCATCAGGAATTTGGGCATGGCTGAGCTGGGTAGTTTTGGCTCAGGGTGTCTCATGAGATTGCAATCAAGTTTCAGCTGGGGCTCTATTCATTTGAAGGCTTGACTGGAGTTGGAGGATAAACAGTTGACCATTAAACAACATGAGTTTAAAGTGTGTGTCCACTTATATGCGGATTTCAAAAAACAAAACAAATAAGGATCGAAAATACAGTATTCACAGTATGCAAAACCCCATGTATATGGAGGGCTGACTGTATTAAGCTCACTCATGTGGTTTTTGTCAGGAGTCCTCAGTTCTTTACTGTTATTTTTTGGCTAGAGGTGTCAGTTCTTTGTCACATGGGCCTCTCCTAAGGATTTCTTCAGTGTTCGCACAACACAGTAGCTTTCTTCTCCTCGGGTGCATGATTCAAGAGAGAGACAAACAGAAGCCACTATGTCTTCTATGAACATCATTCAGACACCATCGTTTCTGCTGCATTCTGTTTGTTCAGAGTCCTAAATACAGCTCACATTTAGAGGAAGGGGAATTGGGCTTCACCTTTTGATGAAAGAAGTATAAAGAATTTGTGGCCATATGTAAAACCACACCAACCACATATGTATATTTATCACTGGAATACCTTGAATCCAAGAGGGCTCCCAATGATTCTTGTCTCCTACATTTTATGTCCTTGCTTAGTTTCTCCCTGATTGTATCAGGGTTGCTGGTATAACCAATCGAGTATGGTAGAAGTTTCTCATTTCCAAGGCTAGGTCTTTAACAAAGACTTTGTGGCTTTCCATGTGGTTACTCTCTATGTTCTTGGGCAACTTGCTGTCACGAAAGACAGTTTATGTGTCGTCAGCAGCCTTATGAAGTCCCATGTGGTTAAGAACTGAGACCTTCTACTAACCGCCAAGTGAGTGAGCCATCTTAGTCTTCAGTCCCAGTCCTGTCTTCAGATGACTGCAGCCCTCGCTGATATCTTGACAAATAAGCTGCTCCTGGATTCCTGACACTGAGAAACTTTGTGAGAAAATAAATTGTTTATTGTTTTAAGCTGTCAAGCTTGGTGGTGTTTTGTTATGCAGCAACAGATAACTAATAGAATCCCTTCATCTGTATTAAAACAAAAGGCACATTGCCAAAAGTTGTACACATATTAGGGATTTTTTTTTTTTTAAATAATAGGGAGAAATTTTTTTTTTTTTTTTTCTTTTTGAGACCGAGTGTCACTCTGTCACCCAAGCTGGAGCTGGAGTGCAGTGGCATGATCTTGGCTCACTGCAACCTCCGCCTCCCGGGTTCAAGCGATTCTCCTGTCTTGCCCTCCTGAGTAGCTGGGACTACAGGTGCGTGCCACCACACCTGGCTGATTTTTTTTTATTTTTAGTAGAGACGGGGTTTCACCATGTTAGCCATGATGGGGTCTCAGTCTCCTGACCTTGTGATCTGCCTGCCTCGGCCTCCCAAAGTGCTGGGATTACAGGCGTGAGCCACTGCGCCCGGCAATAGGGAGAAATTTCTAAGGGCCCATGTTCAACAAGCCATTGTCATTAGAGAGAGAAGTGGCTTTTGTTCAGAGGCATATAAACTACTTTTATTCAGAAGTAATCAAGGGGGAATCTAGTAGTATTGTAAAGGTAAACATTTTAATATCATGTAAGATGTGATAATAATTTAGTGTTTTTAGTGAGAATCCTGTAAGCTTCCTGTCATTGACTAAGATCTGGATTACATTCTATAATGCATGAAATAGCAATTTGAGGAACTAATTCTTTATAAAAATACTTTTACCTTGTTAATAGATTTGTTTCTGTAAGTGAGAAACACAGTGGAGTTGAATCTTATGTGGAATTTGTATATATGTATTTTTTTTTTTTCCAGAGACAAAATCTCACTCTGTTGCCTGGGCTAGAGTGCAGTGGCATGATCATTGCTCACTGTAACTTCAAACATCTGGGCTCAGGAACCCTTCTGCCTCAGCCTCCCAAGTACCTAGGACTATAGGGGTGTGCCACCATGCCTACCTAATTTTTTTTTTTTTAGACGCCCAGGCTGGAGTGCAGTGAAGTGATCTCAGCTCACTGCAACCTCTGCCTCCCAGGTTCAAGTGATTCTCCTGCCTCAGCCTCCAGAATAGCTGGGACTGCAGGCACGTGCCACCACACCCGGCTAATTTTTGTATTTTTAGTGGAGACAGGGTTTCACCATGTTGGCCAGGATGTTCTTGATCTCCTGACCTCATGATCCACCCGCCTCGGCCTCCCAAACTGCTGGTATTACAGGCGTGAGCCACCGTGCCTGGTCTAATTTTTTATTTTTTGTAGAGACAGGGTCAGGCTTTGTTGTCCATACTGGTCTTGAACTCTTAGGCTCAAGCCATCCTCCTGCCTTGTCCTCCCAAAGTGTTGGGATTATAGGCTAGTCACTGCACACAGCCTGGAATTTGTATTCTAAAGTCATGTAAAGCAGAAAATATAGTGAAGATTACCCTTAATATTAAGGATCAGAAATTGTCCATATGGGTAAATAATTTTTCATTAAACCTAGTGCGGCCAGTTTTCCCTCCAGCATAGTAATAAATCAGTATTCCTCACCTGAACAGCAGATGAAATAATTGGCTCTTGTTTGGCATTATATTGAAAAGACTTACCTTTAAACATTGTCATATAGAGTCCAATAAGATGCTTGTCCTAGGAGAGGCGTTGAAACTGAGTGCAACAGAGGGAACAGCAGAGTGACATCTCTCATTTTATGATTACTCTGGGGTATAGAGATAGTCACTGAGAGGAGAGGCTGGGGAAATGGGACTGCTTTCTAAAAATGTATCTCTGTCTCTTTTTGCTGAACATATATAAGTGAATTTGTGAAAGTATGCACATGATGTGATGCCCTTGTGTAATGCTTCTGAAACGTAAATACTTGTCTTTTTTTTGGGAAAAGTAGACTTTTTATTTCTTTCATTATGATGCTTAGATTATTTGATAGCCTATTTAATGGACTATGGGATAAGAAAGGTTGAGTTTTGTTAACTTACATATAGCACAATGTGGGAACCTCTGTTCATAACGAGCTGTCTGTGTCATTAAGGAAAGTTTCAGTGATAGTACACAACAACCATACACATTTGTTGAACACATGCATTAAAGACAGAGTTATATTGAAAAAAGTTTAGAATAGAACTTCTGCATTTTGGAGTATGCTACACTTGTCTGGAAAAGTTACTGTCAGATAATGTTTTGTTACTCTTGGAACATGCGTTATTGTACATGAAATTCTGAACTTTTATAGAATATGAGCTAAGAAGTGCTTTTCCCATTACTAAGGAGGCTGAATATTCAAGAGTGATCATGGAAGAATTTTTAAAAATAGTATATTTTTATACTTCACAGTGTCTTCTGGATTGCTTACCATTTAACAGTTAAGCTGGAGGATGGAAAAATCTTGATGTAAGTGGTAGGAACTTCTGCCAACTGGAAATCAATTAAAATGAAAATAAAGCAAGTATAAAGTTTTAGTGTTACTGGGAAGATACCATTTGACTCACAAAGGTGTCATTCATGTGCTCTTTCTGGCTATATACCTGTGGCCTAAAGCTGTAGTCTTTTGGGGATTTAATTATTAATACAGAAATGTGTTTTACAAAATAGAGCCATGTCTATTTTGATGCCGTATAGTTTCTTTTTAAAATGTATAAATGCCCTTGCGTATTTTTGGGCAAAATCAGTCATGCTCTCTTGTATTTGGAGGTAAATGACAACAGGATATTCACTTCCAGTTTAAGTAGTAGCCTACAGTTTCTCTTGAATTTAGTTTTTGGCTTGGTTAAACCATTAGTGTATTTGACCTGGACTAGAACTTGATTTTAAGGTATCATCAGCTGTGAGTTCCCAAGTGACTGCCTCTCAGATTTCACTGAGAGAGAACAGGCTATTTGACTTGTTAGTCTTAAGAAATCATATGCAACTTTCTGGTACTGCAGAAATTGTTTAGAAACATAACATAGAGTTCTAAGAAGCTGAAAATTTCCTGTTTAAAACTAATGGTGTAGGGAGTAATTTATTTTGTGATATCTGGAGGGATTGGTGTTTGAGATGGAAATACATACTGATCTGACAGTTTTTTACTCTTATTTACCTCTTTCCTCAGTTTTTGGTGATAATTCCAAGTTATATCTATATATAGACTGTGTTCAAGCCACTATGAAAATTTTATCTAAATGCAGTTCCAGATTTTACAGTATTTTAGTGCATTTTTTCTTTATGGTCCACACACACACACACACACACACAGGCTAGAATGTTTGACATTTTCTGGTCATCAATTGAGACATTGAAATGTCTTGTTTGATAAAGTTATATTTTGTTTCAAAGGTATTTTTAATAGACTGTTCCTAAGCATTTGAACCAAGCAGCAGCTATGAGCTTAGGGCTTTAGGGCAAGATTTCCTAGAATATCATTTATGTTACTCCTAGTTTACATCAGAAGAATATAGGAGACAAACTACAATTTAGTTTCAGTTAATACTTTCCAAATTTTTACCCCTGTGGCATTTGTCTGAGAAATACTGATGAGTCACAGAGATTCCCTTTCTGTCCTCAACCAGAACATATGTAGAATAGGAAACAGGAGAAACTGTTCATGCATTTCCTTGCTTTTAGGTTTTTTTCTGCTCTTGGCAGTGTATTGATTCTGATGCTTTACTTATTTTGTAATTTTTATTTTACGACTTCCTGTGTACAACGAGTTGATGATGCAAAGTTGAATAAGAGGTAATTTTTGCCCTGAGGTCTCATAGCTAAGATAGACACACAAAATGTTACAATACACTACAATAATTGTTATGATGATTGTTGTTGGAACCATCTAAGGGCATAATTTAGATGGTAGAGGGCAGTGGGACCAACAAATATACCAGATATTCAAATAAGAAATCTGAGGTCATACTATATGCACTAGGCTTATTTCTAAGCACTACAAAGTCGTGCCCGTTAACTGTCTCCTTAATAACTTCCAAATTACAGATTTTATCCTATTCCCTTTGTAGTCTTTGTCTTCCTCATCTCTACTTAGACTTTTTTTTTTTTTCTTTTTGAGGTAGGGTTTTGCTTTGTTGCCCAGGTGAGAGTGCAGTGGCAAGATCATGGCTTCTTGCAGCCTTGACTTCCAGGGCTCAAGCAATCCTCTCATGTCAGCCTCCTGAGTAGCAGGAACTACAAGTGTGTGCCACTACACCTGGCTAATTTATCTTTTTGTAGAGACAGAGTCTTACTGTGTTGCCCAGGTTGGTCTCGAACTCCTGGGCTCAAGTGATCCTCCCACCTCAGCCTCCCAAAGTGCTGGGATTACAGGTGTGAGCCACGTTGCCTGGTCCACTTGGACTATTTCAACTGTCTCCTGGCCGAGGACTGCTTCAAGCTTAATTAACATGGATACTGCTTACTACTGCCCACTCCTCCCAACCCTCCAAAAAAAAAAAAAAAAAAAAAACCCAAATTCAGAAAACAAAACAAAAAATAGTCTTCCCCTTTTAACCATGATATTTCCTGCTTAAACTTCTTTGGTGGTTTCTTGTGTCTTCCACCAATGCTTCTCACATTTTAAAAAGTAACATTAACAATGGAGGAAAACAAATTTGTACCCCTAGTTTTTCTGGAGGTGCAACTAGAAGTGTCACTTTGAAAGCTCCTTTGAAGTTTTGGTTGACCTTAAAAATGCATGTTAAGATTTTAATTTTTAAATATTTTATGTTAGTATTAAAACAAAAAGTATATACCTTCCTAATTTTCTATCTTGTACCCCTAACCTTTGCATAAAATTGATGTTTTAGGAAGATGCACCATGTTTTCCTCTGGCTTTATGTAATCCCTGACACACAGACCCCACATCATCCTGTAGTTCAGTGATTTTCAAACTGTGTCGCCTGAGAGATTTCAAACTGAAACTCTGAGAGATTGTTTGAGGCAGCTGCTCATTGTCATCCCTTAAACTAGAGCAGTCTTCATTTATCTGTTTACATATTAGGTTTCTGGGTAACATTTAGTATGAAGAAAGAGTTCTGTTATTAAAGAAATATAAGCCTGAAAAATGCTACTGTAATGTAGGCTAAAAATCCAAATTCCTTAGCTATCATGTAAAGGTTTTTCTGGTCTGGCCTCTGCCTATTTTACTTTTCTTTCTTCTCTCCTCAGCTTCCAGCACCTTTCCTCCAGATTGAAACTTGAAGCCTGAGGGCGAAATTAATTTTGTTTGGCCCTGGAGTGTTGGCTTGCGTAGCATTTAAATTAAAACAAAACAAAAAATGAATTAGTTGCCAACATGTAAAAATGAGGAGACATCCTGTAAAAATTTGGATCTCTCAGTTTTGTTGAAAAACTACTAGATCTGGTAACATTCTGGCTGCATATTCTCATCAGCATGGAGTTGATGAGTAGCCATCATTAACATGCGATGCATTCTTTAGTTGGTCAGTTTGATGAATGTTGGAAATTGTTGATGCTTTGAATAGAAAGTATACCAATAACCTTCTCAAAAGGAGACTTTTCCTATTGTTGTTGTTTAAAAAGTAACTTTCTACATGCCATACTATTTATTGAAGGTATACTGTACTTAATCTTTGCTTTGTAAGTGTTAGTTAGGCCTAAGTTAAAGAAATTAGACTTATAAGTAAAACTGCTTTATGCATAATATTTCTCTAGCGGATGATTAGTTAATAAAATCATATCTAGCCTTAGGTCAAATATTTATAATCATTCTATTATTTAAAAGAAATTTTTTTAAAATTATAATAAGTTTTTACTTATTTAGAGTTCTGTTCTGCTCAGAGAGCATAGTATAATATGGAAGTAGGTCTTCTGATTAGAATTTATTTAAGTAGTAGAAAATTCAAGCCAGCTTGGGTAGGGAGAATATGAAGTGAGAGAAACTGAAATGTGAAAGATTAAAGTTGCAAACAGTTTTGGTGCAATTAAATATATCTATTCCAAGTGGACAATATAAACTTATGCATTAATGAAATGATATGGTCATATTATTTGAAATTTGCACAAATGGGATCATACTACACCTTTACCTTTTTTTTTTCAGTTAGTGGTAGATTTTGAGTATCAGCATACGCTTTACCTCCTTTTTAGCAGGTAATATTTCTTTATATGGATATTGCTTCTATTGATGGAAATTTAGAAATATAAAATTTTGATAGCTCTTTCTAATTTTTTTTAAAGTGCACTGGTTAATGCCCTGCAACAGTGCATAAAAGTGCCTTTCCCTCCCACACTTGCATAACATGCAGGATTTCATAAAGGCTGTATTAGTTTTAACTCACTGGGGTTACAATTAACACCTCACTGCCTTTCATATTTGTGTTTAGCAGCAAGTCTCCAATATGATTATAAGAATACAGACATAAAGCATTTTTTTCTTAATGTTTGTGCTTTAAGCAAACACATAGGTTAAAGTTTTCATTTAACATTATTTAACTTTCTGAGCAGTAAAAGTCTGAAAGAACATTTAGAAATACAATTGTATGAAATAGCTATTGTTTGTAAGCATTTTATCCACCTCTTATTTCTGTAAAAGAGTCATATTACAATTACTATGAGATCTATTCTTTGGGCAGCTGGAAAGCAGGACAAGGAAAAATCGTTCTCCTCTTGTCTGGTAGAAAGTACATTGTGCCCTGTGATACCAGACTTGGGCTTTTTCAAAAGGTAATGGATTCCACACAGGTGAGTCAGTCTTTTGTGTTCTTACCAGGTGCATTATTGATTTTCATGATGGTAGCCTAGGTGTTCTCATTCAACAGCAGCTTTAGCAAAGTCTCCAAAATATCACAAAGAAAACCAAAGATTTTGCACATTTTGGGTGCAAGAAAATGAATTTTTCTCAACTCTTTTGGCCATTGTACTTTTTTCTTGCTAGATGCTTATGAATAACTCCTTTGGAAAATGTATTAATATGTAATGTGTTTACTTCTTTGTTTTTGGGCATGGATTGTGTGTCATGATCTATTTATTTAATTTAGAATGTGAAGCAAAGTGTACTGGCTTGTGCTACTTTTTTTGCCCACAGACTGAGTTAAGTTAGGGTTGGAAGGATTCCCTGTTGCAGAAGGTTATCCACATACCAGATTCTAGGAATAGTCAAGATCGGATAGTCATCTGGGGTCACCAATCATTTGATATTCACTTGGCCCTTAAATCACAATACCACAATACATTTGAGTTTTAACTAAGACAAACATTTCAGGGTAACCTTCAAGTAAGAACTCTTTGAACAGTGTTCTCTAAGTGAAAACTATAATTTACCTGAGAGCCCTTAATAATTGAGGAGAAGAAAGTGACTTTTAAAGTTTGGGATTATCTAATTTTCAGGTTTTCAAATTGTTTATTTTTCAATCCTTAGCACTAAGGTAGTAGCTTAAACTATGACAGCACTGAAAAATTTATGTTGATGCTTATTAAATTTAGATATTTTCAAAAAGTTGCAAAGCAGCTCTCTTTGTTTAGGTTATATTTCCTTTATTGCATGTTTCTTTTTAAGGTTATGTTTTCCTTTTACAGTCTTCACTGCTGCTTTTATTCAACAAATATTTGGTAAGACTATGTGCCAAACATATTCATAGTTACAGGATGATCTTATCTTTTGCCCTAGTAATTAGGTTTCTTTCCTTATCAAGTGTAACACTAATTAAATGTGTTATGAGCTGCTTTCCCTTTCTTATATCTTGTTTTGTAAATAATGGTTTTGTTTAAATGTGTTATTTAGTTATTTAACCTATTTTGTGTGGTTTGACAGTTTTTAGCATATATAAATTAATGTCCCGGGTATAAGTGGGATCAAACTATCTAGATCTGTGAACTGGTAAGTTCTAACTCTAGTGCTTTATACATTGCAACATTAAAAAATCAGATATTCATTTTTTTCCCCATGTTTTACTGATTCTATTTTTCTTCAAGTTTCTTCCTTCTTTTCCTATTACATCAATCATCTGCTCTCTTAACACAGCAAACTGCTGCTTTGATTTGAGTCAGTGACTTGAAGTTTGGGACACCATAATCATCTCTCTTTGTTTAGAAATCTCATCCCAAAATCTCAGGAGGAAAAAACCCTATAGAATTATTTGATGTATTTATTGCTTTCTGGGCAAGACTCAGCTTCATGAAAAAATTTTTAGTGAATTCTTTTCTGTAATATCTTATGATGGATTATAGGTGGTTTCAAATAGATTATCAGAAGAGTGAATGATGGGAAGTATGTAAAGACACTGTGGCCAGGCACAGTGGCTCACACCTGTAATCCCAGCACTTTGGGAGGTGGAGGTGGGCGGATCACCTGAGGTTAGGAGTTCGAGACCAGCCTGGCCCACAGGGCCAAACATCATCTCTACTAAAAATACAAAAATTAGCCAGGCATGATGGTGGACGCCTGTAATCCCAGCTACCCGGGAGGCTGAGACAGGAGAATCGCTTGAACTTGGGAGGCGGAGGCTGCAGTGAGTGGAGATCACACCACTGCACTCCATTCTGGGCAACAGAGCGAGACTCTGTCTCAAAAAAAAAAAAAAAAGACATTATGTGGTAAAATAATTATGATATTCTTTTTTTTCCTTCCCTTACATTATGGTATTTTGTCAGTAATTTTTCTATGATTTTTCTGTATGCTAAACCAAAAACTAAATTGTGACTACCACTTGGCCAGAAATTTTTACTGAGCTCAGTGGTAAATTTATATAAACAAAATAAAGAAAACTTAATTTCTTGTAGCTCAGTTTGCAGTTTGGTTTATCAGTTGTTGTATAGAGATAGCTTATTATCATGTATGGACTTTAAAGCCAAAAGGAACCTTATAAATCATCTAGTACAACTTCTTAATTTTAATAGATAAAAGAATAGATTTTTCTTTTAAAGCTGTTTCAGCATTGAAACACTGCAGATTCATACCTGGCTTTTTCTCCAGTTAAACTAAATTAGGGAAGTGAAGAAAAAAGTCATGTCTAGGGAGTTAATTTACACAATTTTCACTGGTGCTAATGGAGATTTCTTACTGAGGTTCAAAATGATCACGCTTATCTTTATCACTTATCTTTAATTAATTTATGGATGAAATGGCCATTGCTGCATTGCTGGTTAGGACTTTTAAATAAATGCAGCAGCTACAACCTATATCATTTTAAATGAATAATTAAAGTGGAATGGTTTATTATTTCCCAGCATATGTACATATAATAATTCCTTTGAATCATATGCTCTTTATGCTGAAAGAGATCTCAGAGAATATCTAGTCCATATTCTTATTTTATAGATGAATAAAATAGAGTACAGAGTGATTAAGTGACTTGTCTAATTTTCCCTGACTAAAGCATTTTATGTATTGGACTCCATTGTAATTTAGTAAGGTTAGAGACCTTAATGCTCTTTCACTTCAATTTTCACTTGGTTAAATCTCAGTTTATGAATGTGCTGTGTGTATCGTCTGCCTTCCTACTCTAGTGTAAGTCATCAAGCAGTGAAAACTCAGAATTTTTGGTGAGTAATAATTGAGCAGAATTATTTCTCTAAACCTATCATTATCTTTAATTTGGAACTACAATGACCAGGAAGCAGTGTTAGTCTAAGCATAGTTTAATAAATCCATATTAATCCACCTGGCAGAGTATAACATTTTAACATACCTTTTAGATCCACAGTGATGGAAAAATGATTAAATTACTTATGTTAAAACAAAGGGTTGCTTTAGATATGGTTATTTAATAAACTGTTTTGCTTCATGTAAACTAGTTTTGCTTAAGCTTCAGAGATATAGTCACATGGATTTATCTTTCAATGATAATTGTTTACTGTCTGGGTTTATGTTTAATGCAGGTATTGGTGACAGTTTGTAATTCTTGAGTCATTGCCTAGCATGGAAAATAGTTGATTTTGCTAGCTATACACAGTACTGTCTTTTAATGATCACTCTTTAATGCGGTTAAGCCTGACTTAATTGTTCTCTTTTTAGAGTGTTATGTAATAGTTGTTAATGGTATGATATATCTGTTAAACTACTTATATATGTAAAGTGAAAAGTTTATATGTACATGCTATTTTCTGCAATAATATTGAAGCTCAAAAATAAAAAGGGTTATATACTTATGTACTTAAAATACATAATACTGGTGTAGCCCTCTTTTTCTGGAAGATCAATGCCATTTTTCTTCAGTACCTTCTTTCTTTCCCTTGTTTATGATTTTATGTCTGCAATACCAGTGCCTGTTTGCTAAGGAAACTTTTTGTCTATCAGATAGTGAAGCTAATCGTCTTAAAGCTTATCACAAACAGCTAGAAGTTAATGGGCTATTTGGCTTTGGAACCCATACTTTTGGCCCCTTGTTTTACCTTAAGTATGAAGAAGACATGAAGGCATTAGAGTTGAATTGAAGAAAGTAGGGAAGATTTGAGACAGATTTAGATGGTAAATTGAGAGGATTTGGTGATTCTGTGGCTGTGAGGGTAAGAAGAAGCGTTCTAAGATAATTCTCACATTCTGGATTTTGATGCCCAGATGAAGAATGGAATTTTCAAGATTCAGTGAAATCTCTTCTGGAACAAGGCAAGGAATGTGTATACGTAAATAAATAGGCAAATAAATAAATTAGCCAATGGTAGTAGCTGAAATAGTAGGTCTTTGGAGTCTGGCCTGATTATAAAAGGAAGTGTAAGTAGGAGTAAGCTGTAATTAGGAGAAAAAGGAAGTAAAAAGGATTGGAGATCTGGATGAGATCAAAGGGGCAGTGTGTATAATGAGGGACTGAGAGCTCGTAGTTCAGAAGGTTGTGACCAGAATTTGGAATATAGGCCAGGCGCGGTTGCTCATGCCTGTAATCCCAGCACTTTGGGAGGCCGAGGCAGGTGGATCACCTGAGGTCAGGAGTTCAAGACCAGCCTGGCCAACATGGTGAAACCCCGTCTCTACTAAAAATACAAAAATTAGCTGGGCTTGGCGGCACATGCCTGTAATCCCAGCTACTTGGGTGGCTGAGACATGAGAATCACTCGAACCTGGGAGGCGGAGGTTGCAGTGAGCCAAGATTGTGCCACTGCACTCCAGCTTGGGCAAGTGAGCCAAGATCGTGCCACTGCACTCCAGCTTGGGCAACAGAGTGAGACTCCATCTTAAACAAATGTCTCACTCATAAGTGGGAGTTGAATAATGAGAAAACATGGACACAGGGAGGGGAACATCACACACTGGGGCCTGTCGATGGGTTGGGGGCTAGGGGAGGGATAGCATTAGGAGAAATATCTGATGTAGATGACAGGTTGATGGGTGCAGCAAACCACCATGGCATGTGTATACTTATGTAACAAACCTGCACGTTCTGCACATGTATCCCAGAACTTAAAGTATAATTAAAAAAAAATTAAAAACAAAGTTTGGAATATAACTAAACAGTCTGATGCTGTGTCTAGTGCTGGAGAAGCTAGTGGCAAGAAAGCTATATAACACACACAAAAAATGTTCGAAAAATTAAAAAACAATAGAGCTTTCATAAGATTAAAATAATCATTGGAAAACAGAGGCCTAACCAGACTAGATTATTGATGATGGCTTCTATTTATGGTTAGACTGAATATAAAAATCTTATACCTCTAGGCAATCTAAGATATACAGTACTGTGTTAAAAATTTTGAGCTTTTATTTGTAATATGGTTGTGACTCTAGCAGAGGTTGGATATATTCTTAATTAAAATGTAGAATCCTTAAAATCTGCCTCTATAAATTTAAAACCTATAATCTTAGAAATATATAAAATCTTGACTTATAAAGGTAAATGTATAACTTAAAAATGATTCTTTTAAAATGAAAATTTTAACTAATTTCTCTTTTAAGTGATTTTTAAGAAGATGATTCAGATAATGTAAAAGGATTGCATCTGTTAAATAACAAACTCCACTGGGTGCGGTGGCTCACGCCTGTAATCTCAGCACTTTGGGAGGCCTAGGCGGGTAGATCACGAGGTCAGGAGTTCGAGACCAGCTTGGCCAAGGTGGTGAAACCCTGTCTCTACTACAAATACAAAAATTAGCCAGGCTTGGTGGTGGGCGCCCATAATCCCAGCTACTTGGGAGGCGTAGGCAGAGAGTTGCTTGAACCCGGGAGGCGGAGGTTACAATGAGTTGAGATCATGCCACTGCACTCCAGCCTGGGTGACAGAGTGAGACTCTGTCTAAAAAAAAAAAAAAAAAAAAAGAGAGAAAAAGAAATACAAACTACTCTCCTTTTTGGGGTATTCATCTTGTTTTAAAAATCTTTTTGTGGTCTGGCGTGGTGGCTCAGGCCTGTAATCCCAGCACTTTGGGAGGCCAAGGCCAGTGGATCATGACGTCAGGAGATCGAGACCATCCTGGCCAACGTGATGAAACTCCATCTCTATTAAAAATACAAAAATTAGCTGGGTGTGGTGGTGCATGCCTGTAGTCCCAGCTACTCGGGAGGCTGAGGCACGAGGATTGCTTGAACCTGGGAGACAGGTTGTAGTGAGCTGATCGCGCCACTGCACTCCAGCCTGGTGACAGAGCAAGACTCCGTCTCAAAAAAAAAAAACAAAAATCTTTGAGAAACTTTTAGATATGGGACAATTAATTAATGAATATCTAATACTATTCATTGTATGACTAGATTTCATTTTGGGGAGGCTTATTAATATAATTTAATTATTTTGAACAACAAGATGAATTGGGTAGGTGTTTATTAGAACTTCAAATACATTATAGTTGAAAATTTGAAACAGTAATACAAATGCAAGAATAAATATTCTTTTAGAAATAGGAAATGGTTTCAGATAATATGGAGAAAATGTAAGGAAACAATTCAATAATAAAAACTATTGTTTGTAAGTAAATCGAGTTTGAGAGTTTCTGCTTTAATAAGTTGTTAAGGTTTGGATTCAGAGATCTGTTTCTCTTATAGTAAACATTTTTAATATAGGAACAGATCAGGGAAATGGTTTCCATATGCTTCTTGAGGTGTTAACAATACACTTTTGGATTGGAAGTGCAATATAAACCTAAACTACATTCTGGAAGGCAAAGTGGAGGAGCATTTCAATGGTAATATGTACAAGAAACCCTTGTGCTTTGTAGATTTGCGACTTACGGTTTTGTGAGTTCCTGGAACATTCGGATTACTCTCTGCAAACCTGGAGTCTAACACACCTTGCTTTGTCTGGCCAGCTTACTGCCTTAGTCTGGCTCAGTATTTCTTTTTACTACAATTTGTCCATCTGGGATCCTTTTTGGATACTCTACACTTGTGGGGAGAATTGAGGCCAGTTTTGGGGCCTGTTTTAAGGGACTTAAGATACATAGAGGATCGCTGAAGAAAGTAAATAAAATCCAAGTGGTAATTATATCTGTGAGACCCTTCCGGGTTTTCTAATTGATCTTGGAGGCAAGAACAGTTCAGTTTTTTTAAAATTAAAATTTAAATTTTATTTATTTATTTATTTTGAGACGGAGTCTTGCTCTGTTGCCCAGGCTAGAGTGCAATGGTGTGATATTGGCTCATTGCAACCTCTGTCTGCTAGGTTCAAGTGGTTCTTCTGCCTCAGCCTCCTGAGTAGCTGGGATTACAGGTGCATGCCACCATGCCTGGCTATTTTTTTTTTGTTTTGTTTTGAGATGGAGTCTCACTCTGTCACCAGGCTGGAGAGTAGTGGTGCAATCTCGGCTCACTGCAACCTCCGCTCCCTGGTTCAAGTGATTCCCCTACCTCAGCCTCCCGAATAGCTGGTACTATAGGCACACGCCACCACACCCAGCTAATTTTTTTTGTGTTTTAGTAGAGACAGGGTTTCACCATGTTGGCCAGGTTGGTCTCGATCTCCTGAACTTATGATCTGCCTGCCTCGGCCTCCCAAAGTGCTGGGATTACAGGCGTGAGCCACCATGACTGGCCTTATTTTTTGTATTTTTAGTAGAGTTGGTGTTTTGCCACATTGGCCAGGATGGTCTTGAACTCCTGACCTCAGGTGATCCACCTGCTTCGACCTCCCAAAGTGCTGGGTTTATAGGCATGAGCCACCACGCCTGGCCCAGTTTAGTTTTTGAATTATGGCTAACTTCATTCCTGCTTGAGGTTGAGTTGTAATATTATTGTATTACTTATGTATTAAGCACTCCAGAATGTATCTGCTCATAAATAGGTGGTTGTCTTCAATAGTATTTGTAATTTTGAAGAGTTACATGTTTAATAACTTTCTCCCTGGTTGACTTTTAAAGGTCTTGGTTGACTTCTTAAAGTTTTGTTTTGGTTTTAAATGATATGTTCTACAGAAACACAAGGACAAATTATAAAGGTTTTAAGAGTTATATCTCTGAACAGGATTTTTCTAACCTTTCTTTCAGGTAATATCAAAATCTTTCAAATGGAGGTGGACAAGAGGGAGATAAGAATAACCTGGGAGGGTTTTAAAAATTACTACTACTTACACAGAAATGTTTACTGTGTTCTAGGCATAATACTGAATGCTCTTTATTCATTATCTCACTTAATCTTTATAATAACTCTAATTGGTAGGTATTGTAAATGTCCACTTTTTATGGATGAGGGAATTGAGGCTTAGAGATTCTAAGTAACTTGCCTAAGGAAACAAACTAGTAAATGGCTCAGCTTAGATTCAGCTAGGCCTAATTGATGACAAACCTTTGCTTCTGAATCACCATGCCATAATACACTTTGTATAAACCCTTTTTGTTTTTCTCCTTTATATCAGAATGTGGATGATGGCAATGCTATGTGCATTTTCAAAAAGTTACCCTACTCGTAAGATTATAATCTTGAGTTTACATTTTTAAGTTATTTTTTTACATACAAAAAGTGTATATATAATATGTATAGTTTAATGAATAATGAAAACAAATCAAATGCTTGTGCACTAACCCCCCTGGATTGAGAAATAGGGTATTACTGGTAAGTTTGAACCCTCTATCTTTTTTCTATTATATTTTCTCCTCCTCCCATAGAAATGACTACTTATTTGAATTTTGTCATTCTTTTTCTTTTCTTCATAGATTGGCCAGATATTGTTGGATCTCTAAACAGTATACTACTTAGTTTTGGATTCTATATAAGTGTATACATTATATATTTGTGTTCTTTTTTAAGATATATTTAAAAAAATTTGAAACAGGATCTTGTTGTGTTACCCGGGGTAGAGTGCAGTGGGACAAACATAACTCACTGCAGCTTTGTTCTGGGCTCAAGCGATCTTCCTGCCTCAGCCTCCCATGTAGCTGGGACCACAGGCATATGCCATCAGGCCTGGCCAATTTTTTTATTTTATTTTATTTTATTTTCAGATATGGCGGTCTAACTTTGTTGCGCAGGCTGATCTTGAACTCCTGGGCTCAAGTGAGCCTTCTGCTTTGGCCTCCCTGAGTGCTGGGATTATAGGTGTGAGCCACTGCACCTGGCTACGATTTTTTTTACTGTGGTAAAAAACACACAACATTAAATTTACCATTTTAACTGCTTTAAAAATTAAAATTTTTTTTTTTTTTTTTTTTTTAGAGACAGAGCCTTACTCTGTTGCCTGGCTGGAGTGCAGTGGCACCATCAAGGCTCACTGCAACCTTGAATTCCTGGGGTCAAATGATCCTCCCGTCTCAGCCTTCTGAGTAGCTAGGACTGCAGGCACATACATGGCTAGTTTTTAAAATATTTTTTTTGTAGAGACAGAGTCTTGCTATGTTGCCCAGGCTAGTCTTGAACTCCTGAGGTCAAGCAGTCCTCCTTCCTTGGCCTCCCAAAGCACTGGGGTTATAGGAGTGAGGCCCCACTCCTGGCCACCATCTTAACCTTTATTTTTAAGTGTATAGTTCAGTAGTAAGTATATTTACATTGTTGTGCAATGAATCTCTAGAACTTTTTCATCTTGTAAAACTGAAATTCTATACCCATTAAACTAATTTTCCCTTCTTTTCTGCCCTTTGCCTTTGACAATCACTTTTTAACTTTCTGTTTCTGTGATTTTGACTGGATACTTCATACAAGTGGAATTATGTAGTATTTGTCTTTTGTGACTGGCTTATTCACTTTGCGTAATATTCTTGAGGTTCATCCATGACAGGATTTCGTTTTTTAAAAGGTGCATAATATTTCATTATATGTATATAGTATACTTTCCTTATCTATTCATCCATCAGTGGATATTTGGGTTGCTTCTGCCTCTTGACTATTGTGTTAATGCTGCAATGAACATGGGTATGCAAATATCTCTTTGAGATCCTGCTTTGAATTCTTTGGAATATTTACCCAGAGGTGCTGGATCATATGGTAGTTTTATTTTAAATTTTTTTTTAGGAATCTTCATACTGTTTTTCCATAATGATTGCACCACTTTATATTCCCACCGAAACACACAAGAGTTCTTAATTTATATATTTGTTATTTTCATATATTCTGTTCCTTTCACATATTCTTTTCAAATATTCTGTTCTGCTCAAATATTTTTTGAAATATTAACCCAGCAGTGGGATTGTGAGATCATATGGTAGTTTTATTTTCAATTTTTTTTTAGGAATCTTCATACTGCTTTCCAAAATGGTTGCGTTATTTTATATTTCTGCCAAAAGGCACAAGGGTTCTTAATTTGTATATGTGTTCTTTTCGACTTACTTTGTTCATTCAGCGTTGTGTTTATGAGTTATATTTTTGATATTCACAATGTTAATGCACATAGTTGTCATTTGTTCATTTCCACTGTTATATAGTATTCCATTGCAGGACCGTACTACATTTCATTTATCCATTCTACTGTTAATGGACATAGGTATTGTTTCCAAATTTCTTTTTTGCTATAGGAAATTATACTACTGTAACATTCTTGTATATGTCCACTGGTGTACATGAGTTATGGTTTCTCTAGTATCTATACGTAGAATAAAACTGTTAGGTAATAAGGCATATCCATGTTTAACTTTACTAGGAAATGCCATTTTGTTCTTTAAAGAGGTTGTACAGTTTACACTCCTATTAGCAGTATGAAGGTTTGTTTTTTTTCTACATCTTTGCCAGCATTTGGTATTGTCAGACTTTAAAATTAAAAAAAAAATTCAGATGTGAAGTGGCATTTTACTGTGGTTTTAAAATGCATTTCCCTGATTGTTGCCCCTTTTCATGCTTTTTGGTAGTTTCTGCTTCCTCTTCTGTTAATGCCTGTATAAGGTGAGAATTTGTCCACTTTTTACTCTCCCTTCTGTTACTTCGTTTTCACGAATTTATGGTAGTGGCTCATACGTTAGTTTACCTGCTTTTGCCTTTGTCCCTATAGTCTGCTTTCACACACAGTGGCCAAGAATGAGCCTTAAAATAAGTAATTTACGTTCTGTCACTTCTGTATTCTAAACTCTATAGTGGCTCCTCATTTCATGCAGAGTAGAAGCCAAAGTCCTTATAGCGTCCTTAAGACAAAGTCCCTTCTGTCTTACATGATCATTCTCCAGCCTCTCTGATCTTCTTACAACCCTTGCCTACCTCACTTTCCCTACTATCCTGAGCACTTTTCACCCTGCCCTACATTTTCTTCTTTCCCTAGCTCTTCTCTTCTAACACTACGTAATTTATCTGTCCCTGTTAGTATATAGGCTCTATGAGGGCAGGGATCATTGTTTTGCTTATTGAACTATTCCCAGTGCCTGCTACATGGTGGGCACCTAATAAATATTTATTGAATTGCTTTGAATTCAGTGAATAAATATCCATTTTCTATGATGGGTAAATTTTCTTTGAAAGTCTTTTAGTTCTCTGAATAATAGGAGTTTTCTGTAAAACTAAACAATAATGGAGAGCAATTTTATGCTTGCTTTCAGTTGTACTGGAAGGTTTCATTTTCCCTTGTTGAACACTTGTTTAGATGAATTAAAGAGTGCATTTTTAAGGGCTCTAAGATTACTTTAGATTATGAGTTTTATTACAGAGTAATCACTAGGGAATTTAAAATTGAGATCAAAATCATACTCAGGAGGCTGAGGCAGGAGCATTGCTTGAGGCTAGGAGCTCAAGGCTGCATTGTGCTCTGATTGCACCACTGCCTCCAGACTGGGCAACGGAGTGAGATCCCCACATCTCTAAAGAAATTGACATAAATAAATTAAAAGTTAATGAATTGGCCGGGCACGGTGGCTTACGCCTGTAATCCCAGCACTTTGGGAGGCCGAGGCAGGTGGATCACCTGAGGTCAGGAGTTTGAGACCAGCCTGACCAACATGGTAAAACCCTGTCTCTACTAAAAATACATAAATTAGCCCAGTGTGGTGGCAGGTGCCTGTACTCTACTAGTGTAATCAGCTACTCTGGAGGCTGACACAGGAGAATCGCTTGAACCGGGAGGCAGAGGTTACAGTGAGCCAAGATTTGTGCCATTGCACACCAGCCTGGACAAGAGTGAAACTCCGTCTCAAAAAAAAAAAAAAAAAAGAAAAAGGTGGATTCTTGGCTTTCCTAAAAAAAATCAAAATCAGATATTTCTATTAGAAACTCAGATTGCGTTAGTGGTTTCATCACAGGATAACCTCATTTCTTGTTAATCACAAAGTATACGATCTTATACGTCTAAAAGTAAAAAGCTAGTCTGAGATTTCTTGATTGTGTTGTTGTAGTGAAAGAGGAAGAGTTCCAGAGTGCTGGGTAGAAATGAAGAGTAATCCCAAGGCTTTGAGGTGTCTGAATAAGCAAATGAAGTAAGGAAGGCAAAGTCCAAGAGCTGCTGTTTTTTTTTTTTTTTTTTTTAATTTTTTAAAGCATTTATTTATTTATTTATTTATTTGAGACAGAGTCTCTCTCTGTCGCCGGGCTGGAGTGCAATGGCGTGATCTCGGCTCACTGCAACCTCTGACTCCCTGGTTTAAGCGATTCTCCTACCTCAGCCTCCCGAGTAGCTGGGATTACAGGCACACGCCACCACATCCAGCTAATTTTTGTATTTTTAGTAGAGATGGGGGTTTCAGCATGTTGGCCAGGATGGTCTCGATCTCCTAACCTCGTGACCTGCCCACCTTGGCCTCCCAAAGTGTTGGGATTACAGGCGTGAGCCACCATGCCCGGCCTGTTTTTTATTTTAATGAGTTGAAATTGTGATAGACTGTAGAGAAACTTTGAGAGTTAGAGTTGTTATGTTTGATGTAGTGAGTGGAAATATTTTACTAAGGTGTTACATTCATTCAACCACTATTTGCACCAAAACACAAGGCTTGAGATACCGATAATGAGCATAACAAATGTGATCACTGTGTTCATGGAATAATATATTTGGGGAGACAGATATTAAACACAAAAATTAAGAAATATAAGATTCTTGATTTTGATAAGTGGGCCATGAAAAGCAGGATATATATCAATTGGGGTTTAGTCAGGAAAACAAAAACCACCCTAGATATTTCAAGCCATGAAGAATTTAATTCAGGCAATTACAGGCTTACAAACCTGTTAGGAAGGGCTAGACAGTAATGTAAGAGAAACTGCCCCATTCAGAAAGTCAGAAAGAACAGGAATTGTTGAAAAACTGCTGTTGCTGATTCCACTTGTCTCTTATCTTTGAAGCAGGTGGTTCACAGAAGAGTACCTGAAAGCTGTGAGTGAAACCTAATATGTCATATGCTGATGCCCATGTGCTGTCCTTTGCTGTTGAAGGAGCAGTAATGCTTCTGTTGTCTTTTTGCCTTCCGAAGCTTTTCAGATGTTTCTCAAGATGTTCTCAAGAGGTAGAAGCAAAACTGGAGCCTTGCTCTTAGGGATTTTGGAAAATGAATGTAGTTTCCAGATTTCTAGTCCCTGGGAAGAGCACAGGATGATGAAAATGGTTTTAAGTTGCGAAGAGACAATCTGGCATAATTAGCTATGAGAGAAAATAACAGGGTCATCAATTTTAGATTGGATGGTAAAAAAGGCCTCTTTAAGGAGGAAATATTGTCTGATGGATAAGATCTTTAAAAAGGCAGATCAATTTCTAACAAGAATTTTGGCTGTTTTGTGGCACAAGTGGAGGACTTAGGAGTAGGGATAATTTTTCCAGTAAGAGTCTTTCTAAAGAGGTGCCATTTGATTTGATACTTGAGTGATGAGAGGAGGCAGCCATAGGAAGATTGGGAAGAACAGAATGTATGGCTGAAAAGACAAATGCAGTTGCCCTGAGGCTTGAATAACCTTGGCATGTTGGAAGGAAAGAAAGAAGAGAGGGGTAGAATGATAGGAATGAAGCTGGAGAGTTAGGTAGGGGTCAGATCATGTAGCATCTTCAATCGTGTGGTAAGTCATTTGTATTTTATGCTATTTAATATGAGACACCATTGAGTCATGAACAAGGGTGAGAAATGAGCTAATTTTCATTTTAAAGATATGATTTTGGCTGTTCTGTAGAGAATACATTTGGAGGAAGAAGGTGGGTAAGGGTTGGGGATAAGTAGTGGAAGTAAGGAGAGCAGTTGGGAAACTTTAGCAGTACTTCAGGTAATAAGTGATAGTGGCATATAACAGTGCAAATGGCCAAAAGCAGATGTATTTTAGAATGTATTTTAGATGTGGAGTCATCAGTCTTGGTATTAATTAGATGCGGGTAATTAGGAAGTGGAAAAATCAAGGAAGCCTCCTAGGTTTTTGGCCTTAAGCAACTATGTGGATTGTGTGACATTTAGTGAAATAGGAATAACTAGGGGAGGAGCAGATAGAGCAGTATGAAATAATCAAGTATTCTGCTTTGGACTTGTTATGTTTTGTCATTGTTTAGGAGTCAGAACTTATGTTTTGTTATTGATTAGGAGTCATTGATTAGGTGGTTGGTTGAGCTGAGGGATGAGATCAGGGCTGTAATCAGATTTGGGAGGCACATTTACAGCTGTTTAGACTGGATATGATCATTTTGTAGGGGGAGAAGAATGCCCACGACGTAACTCTGGAACACTTCAACTTTTAGATGGTTTACAGAGGAGAAGCAGCCAGAAAAAGAAACAGAGAAAGAGAGACAGGTAATAGGAAAACTAGTTAAGTGTGAGGTCACAGAAGCCTAGAGAATAAAGTGTTCCCAGATGAAGGAAGTGGTCAGTTAATGTTGCTAAGAGGTGGTATTGGATGAGGACAGAAAATTCTTCTCTGTAAATTAACTATTGGCTTTGGCAAGATTGAGAATATTGGTAAAATTCATGAGAATTGTTTCAGTGGAAGGTCAGGAATAAAAGATTATCAGAATGAGTTAAAGAGAATGGGACATAGCAGTATAGACAACTCTTGTTTCAGGAATTTTGCTGTGAATGGGAGTGGGGAAATTGGGTGGTAGCTGCAAAGGAATGTAGAGTCAATTTAAAAAGATGGTTGTTGATATTAAGGCATGCTTGCATGCCAATAAGAATGATTCTGAAGAGGAAGAAACTCATAATGCAGGAGAAAGGGGAGATAATTATAAAAGTAAAATACTTGAGTAGGGATTAGGAAGTGGGATATAGAGCATAACTGGAGGGGAGGTATTGACTTGTAGATAATAACAGAGATATTTCTTTCATTTTAACCTGAAGGAATGCAGTTACTATGGTTATAGAAACAGGTAGATTGATGGCATTGGTGTTCAGAAATGAGATTATTTTTGTCTCTATAGTATGAGGCTAGGTCACTAGCTATGATTGAGGTGAGAATGGGAAATGTGAGAAGTCTGAGGAGAGAGAAGAAAGTATGAAATGGTTCATTCAGGGAACGGGAAAATGACTTTAATTAAAAATTGTAGAAGGAATGTCTGGCAATGTTGAGTGTTCATCTGAGATCTGTGGTGTTAATTTTAGTGTGAATAATTTTAGTGTGAACTTCCAGTAAGGTTATGAGATGTTTTTCTTCAGCAAAATTTAGCTGCTCAGATACAGTCATGGACTGGTAGATAGATGGCTTCAACCATAGATGGATCAGGTGGAATAACAGTGGAGAGGAGCGAGTTAAATGCATTTGCAAAGGATTGGTTTTAATTCTAGATGCTGTAATGTATGCTTGTGTAAGGATGAGGTTAGGACCTTGAGAGGGGTGATAAATAGGGAAAAGTAGTAGTATCAGTGGATGGGAGCTCCTTGTGAGGTCAAAGGATAGAGTAGTGGTATTTAATGCAAGTCTTCTGAAAGGAGAGGAAGAGGTGTTCAGAGAGTGAGATGCTAGAAACAGACATCTCAGCAGAGAGATATATATATTCATAATGACAAGATTGCAGGCTGAAGATATGAGGGTGAGTGACTTAAGTGGGATGGGGCAAGAGATCATTGGAGTGAG
This sequence comes from Symphalangus syndactylus, assembly GCF_028878055.3. NCBI lineage: Eukaryota > Metazoa > Chordata > Mammalia > Primates > Hylobatidae > Symphalangus > Symphalangus syndactylus. The sequence goes on along the minus strand of NC_072430.2, from coordinate 56,451,226 downwards.
GCCATCCAAGGAATTAAATGTCTAGGATAATGCCTGGCTTATTTATGAGGATGTTCAAGTTGCCGAAAATGATGATAGGTATAGTGGTGAACAGGGATACCAGACCATATAAGCCAGATGGTGAAAACTGTACTGGGGAGGGAGGAGCAGATACTGTTAGGGGAGGCCATAACTGAGGATAAAGATGGTGGGATTCCAGAACTAGTATCATTGGTTGAAGTGTCTGCAATATGAGTATGTATTACATATTAAGAATACTTTGGATCATATTCACTGTAAGTGGTTCCAGAGGGTGATGGGGAGGACATGAGAACAGAGTGATTGTGGTCATGCCAGGAAAAAGGTGTACAACATTTAAATTTAAATGGACTTGTATAGTGTTGTGTTTTTTTTTTGTTGTTGTTTGTTTGTTTGTTTTGGTTTTTGTTTTTTTTTTGAGACAGAGTCTCACTCTCTTTGCCTAGGCTGGAGTGCAGTGGCACGATCATTGCCTGATGCAGCCTTGACTTCCCGGGCTCAGGTGTTTCTCCTATCCCAGCCTCCTGAGTAGCTGGGATTACAGGTGCACACCACCACTCCCAGCTAATTTTTTTGTATTTTTAGTAGAGAGAAGGTTTCACCATGTTGCCCAGGCTGGTATGGAACCCCTGGGCTCAAGCAATCCACCTGCCTCAGCCTCCTAAAGTCCTGGGATTACAGGCGTGAGCCACCATGCCCAGCCTTTGAATAGTGTTTTAGGAAGTTAATTTGAGTAGTTGGGGGAAGGGGAAATATGCTTAAATAGCTTTAGGAAACTAGCTCTCTAGGTAAGGTATGTGTTTCTCTTTGTATAATCCCATTATTGACACTCTACTGCATATAAGATTTTGTTTTTGGATGGGTGCAGTGGCTCATGCCTGTAATCTCAGCATTTTGGGAGGCTGAGTTGGGAGGATTGCTTAAGGCCAGGAGTCTGAGACCAGCTTGGACAACATAGCAAGACCTCGTCTTTACTTGTACCCCACGCCTCTCCCCCCAAATTTTTGTTTTTAAGTCTATTTTAAAATTTTGATGTAGCATAAGCAGTTCAAATAAAGGTATTTGATTTAATCTCATGTATTTTCTGCATACTTTTAAATTTACAATTGTTTTCTTTACCTTTATATTGGATTTTTTTTTTAATTGCTTGTATGGCTCACCTGTTGAGGTCCTCTTTTTGCTTAGTCGCCCCATTCTCATTCCATAATACATATTGGGAAAAGATTATAATAAATATTGGGAAAAGGTTATCTCTACACTGATACCTTTCATGTTTACATCCTTGTTTACCATACAGTCTGCTCTTGTGCCATCAAAGTGTCTAACTGAATATAAAACATAGCATTAGGAGTATCTATCTTCTATAGATGCTATCTATAGAAGCATCTTCTAGTGGAAAGATTAGGATGAGAACAAAGTAGACCATAACAAGTGTAATAGCCATACAAATAGCTAGATGATTACACTTAGTTGGCTGAATTTAATAGGCTGGGTTCTGGAGCAAACCAGAGCAGTCTGAGAATTCATTTCTATTGGCAACAACTGAAGGAATGCCAGGCAGACTTTGAAATCTTTTCTGGGTCTAACTTGGTGATAGTTGGTTTGTTTTATTCTTTGTAAGATTCTGAGTCACTATTCAGCCCATTTACTACTTGACGCTTGCTCTGCCTAGTCATCTTCAGTGATTCAGTTTTGGCTGCAAACCTATGAAGAATTATTGGTCAGAGTGAAATGACATTGAAATGTGGGGACCCAAAGTGCTATGACTTCCTCTTGTTAGAATGGGGAGGGGTGTATGAGACTCAGATAATTATAATAAATAGAGTTCTGGCCCAGATTTAACTCACAATGTGTCTCTGTTATCAGAGTCCTTTCTCTGGTTCCCAGTTTTGTAATTGGAATCAACATACATGGTAGTTGGCAGAACTCTCAACTTGGCTCCTTGACCCAATTGGGTTAAGTGCTATCCTACTGGGGGAAGATCAAGTGGAAGCCTCTAAAACTGTACCTTCCCTCACCTTGGAAGGGACAGCATTTCTTCTAGTTTGGGATTAACACATATTCTGGGTCCACATGTTTGCTTTTTCTGCACATAAGTCCAAAGCCAGCACCACCAGCTGAGGACTTACAGAGTGTTTCACCCACTAATACGGGATCTTGAGTAATGTTGTCTCTTACCAAGAGTCCCACTTTACAAGAAAGATGTGTAGCAGTGGGCCAAAGTTCATGAATCCACTGGTCTTAACTCATATTGCTCCACCTATAATCCTCTGGATTGATAGAACAGTTGTAATGGGCTCATAAAGGTACAACTGAGATGCCAGATTGGAGGTGATCCTCTACAAGGATGGGTACCATCCCTCCAGAATGCTTGGCTATCGTATGGATATTCATTATATTAGGTATCCTTAATAGGTAATAGGTACACGAGTTCAACAACCAAGGGATGGAATAGGAGTGGTCTCATTTACTATCACACCCAATCCTTACTTGAGGAATTTATGCTTTCCGTTCATATAGCTTTAGACCCTGTGGGCTTAGAGGTTCTTGTCTCCAGAAGTAGAAATGCCTTACTAGGGAACAGACACAATGAGAGTTCCATTAAATTTTAAGCCATGCCTGCTGTCTGGTCACTTTGGGCTCCTCTTGCCAAAATCACCAGGGAAGAAAAGGAGTCACCATCCTGGCAAGGGTAATTGACTCTGATCATCATCACAGTATGGACAGAGAAGAATATGTCTGGCATTCAGGGGATCCTCTGATATGTCTCATGGTGTTCCCAAGCCCATTATTTTAATAAATGTACAAATACAATAGCCATTGCCTAAAAAGGGCATGGTAACCAGAGTTTCAAACCTCTTAGATAAAAGGATCTGGATCGCTCTACTGGCAAGCTGCATACACCAGCATAAGTGCTAGCAGAGGATGAGGGGACTCTAAAGTGGGATGATGATCTGTTATGGCCAGGAAATCAACTACAGCATTGGGACTATAGTTTGTCCTGTTCTCTTGAAAGTTTCCCATGGAAACAAAATAAGTAGAATCCTTAAGAAGCTGTTTCTGGCTGGGCGCGGTGGCCCACCCCTGTAATCCCAGCACTTAGAGAGGCTGAGCAGGAGGATCATGAGGTCAGGAGATCAAGACCATCCTGGCCAACATGGTGAGACCCCGTCTCTACTAAAATACAAAAAATTAGCTGGGTGTGGTGGTGCACGTCTGTAATCCCAGCTACTCAGGAGGCTGAGGCAGGGGAATCGCTTGAACCCGGGAGGTGGAGATTGCAGTGAGCTGAGATCGCACCACTGCACTCCAGCCTGGCAACAGAGTGAGACTCCGTCTCAAAAAAAAAAAAAAAAGAAGCTGTTTCCGGCCAGAGTGAACTTACTCTAAGAAGCAAGTGGATGGTCGTTACTTTTGAAACTCTTGGCGGGGAAGTTGAGCCGCTGTGGTTGCTGTCCGCCTAGTGAAAGCGCGTGCCTTTGTTTGTGTCCCTGGCCATGGTGCTGCAGCTCTCCTGTGAGCAGGGAATCACCCTGCGTGGGAGTGCTGAAATCGTGGCCGAGTTCTTCTCATTCGTCATCAACAGCATTTTATATCAGCGTGGCATTTATCCATCTGAAACCTTTACTTGAGTGCAGAAATACGGACTCACCTTTCTTGTAACTACTGATCTTGAGCTCATAAAATACCTAAATAATGTGGTGGAACAACTAAAAGATTGGTTATACAAGTGTTACTTCAGAAACTGGTTGTAGTTATCTCAAATATTGAAAGTGGTGAGGTCCTGGAAAGATGGCAGTTTGATATTGAGTGTGACAAGACTGCAAAAGATGACAGTGCACCCAGAGGAAAGTCTCAGCTATCCAGGATGAAATCTGTTCAGTCATCAGACAGATCACAGCTACAGTGACATTTCTGCCACTGTTGGAAGTTTCTTGTTCATTTGATCTGCTGATTTACACAGACAAAGATTTGGTTGTACCTGAAAAATGGAAAGAGTCGGGACCACAGTTTATTACCAATTCTGAGGAAGTCCGCCTTTGTTCATTTACTGCTACAATCCACAAAGTAAATAGCATGGTGGCCTACAAAATTCCTGTCAATGACTGAGGATGACATAAGGAAATAATGTAATTGTAATTTTGAAACGTGGTTTTCTTGAAATGAAGTCATCTGTAGTTGATATGTTTTATTTCATTGGTTAATTTTTACATGGAGAAAACCAAAATGATACTTACTGAACTGTGTGTAATTGTTCCCTTTATTTTTTGGTACCTATTTGATTCACCATGGAGTTAACATCATGAATTTATTGCACATTATTCAAAAGGAACCAGGAGTTTTTTTTGTCAACATTGTGATGTATAGTCCTTTGAAGATAGTAACTGTAGATGGAAAAACTTGTGCTGTAAAGCTAAATGCTTTCCTAAATCAGATGTTTTGATCAAGTAGCTTGACTCAGTATAGGTAGGGAAATATTTAAGTATAAAATACAGCAAAGGAAGTCTAAATATTCAGAATCTTTGTTAAAGTCCTGAAAGTAACTAATAATCTATAAACAATGAAATATTGCTGTGTAGCTCCTTTTGACCTTCATTTCATGTATAGTTTTCCCTATTTAATCAGTTTCCAATTATTTGACTTTATGTAACTTTTGAACCTATGAAGTGATGGATATTTGTACTGCTTAATGTTCTGTGATACAGAACTGTTAAAATTTTTTTTTGTGTTTTATAAAATCAAGTTTTATGTGAGGAAATAAGTTTGTTAAAAAAAAAAAAGAAGCAATAGATTTGTGTGGTGTAATTTGCCTGTTCATATAATCCACTCATTTTTCTGTAGCATCATTTATTGATTTATAGAACCTCTTTATATAGTATGAATATCATCTTTTATGTATGATGAAAAAATTGTTTTCTAGTTTGTGGCAAGTCTTTTAATAGTATTGTGTTTCCCCTCCCACTTACAAGAAGTTTTAAATTTAAAATTGTTGTTTTTAGAGATGGGGTCTTGCTGATCTCAAACTCCTGACCTCAAGTGCTTCTTCAGCCTTGGCCCCCACAAAGTGCTGGGACTACAGATGTGAGCCACCACACCTGGCCTTAAATTTTGATAAAATGAAATTTATCAATCTCCTTTACATGGTTTAAATTTTTAAAGTTACTTTTAGGAAATTTCTGCCCTGATCTCATAATTATATTCTCCTATAATTTGATAAAAGTTTGAAGTTTTCTCTTTGATCTTTAGTCATTTGTTCATAGGGGATTTCTTTTTGTGTATAGGGTGAAAGATAGGGATCTAGTTTTTTTCTCTCCTTATCTAGAAAGCCAGTGTGTCTCAAGCATTTATTTAGTAGTCATTTCTTTCCACATTGATTTGTAATACTACCTCTTTCCTATGTTGTATTTCCATGTATGCATGGATTTTGTGTGTGTGTCATTTTTTTTTTTTTTTTTTCGAGATGGAGTCTCGCTCTGTCACCCAGGCTGGAGTGCAGTGGCGCGATCTCGGCTCACTGCAAGCTCCGCCTCCCGGGTTCACGCCATTCTCCTGCCTCAGCCTCTCCGAGTAGCTGGGACTACAGGCGCCCGCCACCACGCCCGGCTAATTTTTTTTTTATATTTTTAGTAGAGACGGGGTTTCACTGTGGTCTCGATCTTCTGACCTCGTGATCTGCCCGCCTCAGCCTCCCAAAGTGCTGGGATTACAAGCGTGAGCCACCGCGCCCGGCCATTTTTTTTTTTTTAAACAGAAGTATACTTGTTCCTTACAGTGTGCTGTTATGTTGGTGGTACATGAATCCATAGACATCTTCCTGGAATGTCAATTTTACCTAAAGAATATGAAAAAGATTGAGTAATTGAATAACTGGTAACTATTTGAGGACATTTTTCAATGAAATAAGGCTGTTTGAATTATGGAGTCAAATAGAACTTTCATGAAGTTTTAGCTTTTTAAGCTAAAACGTGATACAATTTGAAGGCATGTTGAGCTTATGGGGGACCATTTGAGGCCATTTACCCAATTTTCCAGGAAGTTCATTCTTTATCATTTAAGAATACTGTGGTAGAAAAGGGTGAGAAGGACTACCTTACATGGACTGTTTTTATTTTTTGTCAAAATGTTGTGTTTATTGTTCCATGTATACATTGTGAGTATTGGTACCTTTATTTTTTTTGTGATCTCTGCCTGGAATGTCATCCTTCTTTTGTATTTCAAGGCCAGCACATTTTTCATGGCCCAGCTCAATTCAACCTATTTCTAGAATCCTTTAACAGCTGTAATCCTTGTTACTGGCTCCTTTGAAATCGGTCTTTACTGGGTATTCCTTGTATTAGGTAATATTTCTAATGGCTAATGTTTATTGACAATGTACTATGTGTCTGGTATATTTCTAAGCATTTTACCTGTATTAACTAATGTAAATCTCATCAGCTCTGAAAGCTAGGTTTTTACCCCTATGTAGGTATTATTTTTATTTCTCACAAGGAAGGAAACAGAGGCACAGAGAGGGTTAATAATTTAAATAAGGAAAAGCAGGCAAACTGGCTTCAGAGTCTGTGCCCTTAACCACTATGCTCTGCTCCCTCTCAGTTGCTCAATAAATAATTGTCCAGGAATGAATGTACCACTTATATTAACACTTAGCAGACATAACTTTGTTCTGTTGTTTTATGGGTGTGTTCTTTCCTAACTATATAATACATCCCTGAAGGCAGGGATAAAATCTTATACTTCTTTATATTATGGCTTTATATTTCATACTTCATTAGATGGATTTACTACTTATAACAAATCCCTAGTAGATGTTTGTAGGTGATGATAATGAATTTGGTATGACCTTTAGATTTGCCATAGAGTGACATAAACCTAATCATTCATTGTCAAATGGGTCTAAGCTTTCTAATAAGACCTGTTGCTTTGAATACTCCAGAACCACAGATAAATAACACTGTGAGATCTCCTGGTTCTGAAGCTGTGGGGTTTGGCTAGACCTATAACATTCTATTCAGTTGGTAGAGAGATCCCTAGAGATTAGGTGACAGATTTCTGGCCTGCACTTAAACTATGACTTGGACAGGTCATTTTGTCTTGCTATCTGTAAAAGGAGAAAATCATATTTAGTGCAGCTTTTATTTTTAAATCATAGTCTTTATGTAGAATTTTAAGCTTTTTAGAAGCAAAGTTATGTGCCTTCAAAGTAGCATATTCTCTTACTTTGTTATAATAACACATACCATTATGTTGGTACAAATTTGAAAGAATGTATTATGACCAGCAAAGCTGTGCTCTAGCCCAGGCTAGAGTGCAGTGGCGCGATCTTGGCTCACTGCAAGCTCTGCCTCCCAGGTTCACGCCATTCTTCTGCCTCAGGCTCCCGAGTAGCTGGGACTACAGGCGCCTGCCACCACGCCCGGCTAATTTTTTGTACTTTCAGTAGAGACAGGGTTTCACCATGTTAGCCAGGATGGTCTCGATCTCCTGACCTTGTGATCCGCCCACTTTGGCCTCAACCTCCCAAAGTGCTGGGATTACAGGCATGAGCCACCACGCCCGGCCTTTAGTTTTACTTTTAAATAAAGAGCAAAATATTTACGTATTTTTTGATATAAGGTCTCACTCTGTCACCCAGGGTGTAATGCAGTGGTGCGATCACAGCTAACTGCAGCTCCAACTTCCTGGGCTCAAGCGATCCTTGCACTTCAGCCTCCCAAGTAGCTGGGACTATAGGCCACTATGCCCAGCTAATTTACTTTTATTTTTTATTTTATTTATTTATTTTGAGATGGAGTCCTGCTCTGTCGCCCAAGCTGGAGTGCAGTGACACGATCTCGGCTCACTGCAACCTCCGCCTCCTGGGTTCAAGCCATTCTCTTGCCTCAGCCTCCCTAGTAGCTGGGATTACAGGTACGTGCCACCATGCCTGGCTAATTTTTTTTTTATTATTTTTAGTAGAGGTGAGGTTTTGCCATGTTGGCCAGGCTGGTCTCAAACTCCTGACCTCAGGTGATCCACCTGCCTCTGCCTCCCAAAGTGCTGGGATTACAGGCATGAGCCACTGTGCCCAGCCACCCAGCTAACTAAAAACATTGTTTTTTTTTTTAATAGAGATGAGGGTCTTGCTATGTTGCTCAGGCTGGTCTTGAACTCCTGGACTTAAATGATCCTCCTGCTGCGGCCTTCCAAAGTGTTGGAATTATAGATGTGAGCCACTACACCAGGCTGAAAATATTTCCCCCCCCCCAAGACAGAGTCTTGCTCTGTCACCCAGGCTGGTGTGCAGTGGCGCGATCTCAGCTCACTGCAACCTCCACCTCCCAGGTTCAGGCAGGTCTCCTGCCTCAGCCTCCCGGGATTACAGTTGCCCGCCACTGTGCCTGGTTAATTTTTGTATTTTTAGTAGAGATGAGGTTTCTACATGTTGGCCAGGCTGGTCTCGAACTCCTGACTTTGTGATCCGCCCACCTCGGCTTCCCGAAGTGCTGGGATTACAGGCATGAGCCACCGTGCCAGGCAACGAAAATACTCTTTTTACAGTTAGTTTCTGGACAGTGTAAGAATTCTTTGGTCAAGTGGAAAGGACTTGATAAATGTGTAGCTATAGCTAACACTTTTTTTTTTTTTTTTTTTTTTGAGACGGAGTCTCAACTCTGTTGCCTAGGCTGGAGTACAGTGGTGTGATCTCAGCTCACTGCAACCTCTGGCTCCCAGGTTCAAGCAATTCTTGTGTCTCAGCCTCCTGAGTAGCTGGGACTACAGGTGTGTACCACCATGCCCGGCTAATTTTTGTATTTTTAGTAGAGATGGGATTTCACTATGTTGGACAGGCTGGTCTCAAATCCCTGACCTCAGGAGGCCTCGGCCTCCCAAAGTGCTGGGATTATAGGCATGATCCACCACACCCAGCCAGCTAGCACTCTGAACATTTACTATGTATCAGGAACTGATTTAAGTTCTTTTACATATAATAACTCATTTAATTAAGTTGATTGTTGGGTGGCCATTTGATTTTTTAAAAGGTTTCCATTTCCCCCTCTTTATTAGTGTAATTCAAAAATAATTGTCAATACTAATCAGAAAAATAAAAAATTACAAATATAAAATATGACTTAGGTTTTGAAACAATCTGGGGAACGGGTCTCAAACTTGTCTGATATTTTATTAATTGATTTTCCCTAGTGTTTATTAGGGATTTAAAATGATTAATTGAAAATATTAGCAAATGTTGAGCAAACATTGATACACTTTGCTTTCAAGAAAACAAAAATAAGAACATTGTATTTTTAGAACTATTTCACCTTGAGTTAAGCATTGCTTGTCATAAACCAAATACAGTTCTTGCCTTAATAGCCCCACATTCTCTGTATGGATCTTCTGGAATTTTCTGTTGTTGAGGTAGGAGATGATAGTTTATTCTCACACATCTGCTTTATATAGCTTATATAATTTAGTCTATAATTATTTGCTAGTATCAACTGTTTTTTTTTTGTTTCACTGTGTTTTTTATTTTTAATCTTGTTTTTAATTGACACAGTAATTATACATATTTACAGAGTACAGTGTGATGATTTGTTACATTTATACATTGTATAATGATCAAATCGTGGTATTTAGCATATACATCTCCTCAAACACTTATCATTTCTTTTTTTTTAAATTTTTTTTATTAATTTTTTTTTGCACACAAAAACAATAAACATTTTCTAAAAAATACATACAAACAAAAAGATGCGTATCAAACATATTAGGAAGGTTGCACATGGGAAGTCGGGGAATAGAAATGGGGGGTGGGAGTTAAAATAAATGAGAGAGGGACTTTATATGGATCAGTGATAATAACTCAATCCTCTATTTGACAAAGAAGAGGGAGAAGGAAGAGGAAGAAAAAGAAAGTGGGATAAAGGATCAGAAAGGGAGGAAAATAGAAAAAATTAGAGTATGACTCCAGGGTAGACCTGTTTTGTTGTCACTGAGTTGGTTGGTTGGTTTGTCTGTTGTATTTTTCATGTTTCGCCAAGTTGGCCAGACTGGTCTCGAACTCCTAGCCCGAAGTGATCAACCCGCCTCGCCCCCCAGAGTGCCGGGACCACAGGCGTGAGCCACCACGTCCAGCCCCCACATTGCTTCTGGCCTCCGTGGTAGACCTCCCAGACGGAGCGGCTGGGCAGAGGCGCTCCTCACTTCTTCCCAGACACCGGGCGGCCGGGCAGAGGCGCTCCTCACTTCCCAGACGGGGCGGCCAGGCAGAGACGCTCCTCACTTCTTCCCAGACGATAGGTGGCCAGGCAGAGGCGCTCCTCACTTCCCAGACGATGGGTGGCTGGGCAGAGGTGCTCCTCACTTCCCAGACGATGGGTGGCCGGGCAGAGGCGCTCCTCACTTCCCAGACGGGGCGGCCGGGAGGCGCTACGCACTTCCCAGACGATGGGTGGCTGGGCAGAGGCGCTCCTTACTTCCCAGACGGGGCGGCCGGGCAGAGGCGCTCCCCACTTCCCAGACGGGGTGGCCGGGCAGAGGCGCTCCTCACTTCTCAGACGATAGGTGGCCGGGCAGAGGCGCTCCTCACTTCCCAGACGATGGGTGGCCGGGCAGAGGCGCTCCTCACTTCCCAGACGATGGGTGGCCGGGCAGAGGCGCTCCTCACTTCCCAGACGGGGCGGCCGGGCAGAGGCGCTCCTCACTTCCCAGACGGGGCGGCCGGGCCGAGGCGCTACGCACTTCCCAGACGATGGGTGGCTGGGCAGAGGCGCTCCTCACTTCCCAGACGGGGCGGCCGGGCAGAGGCGCTCCCCACTTCCCAGACGGGGCAGCCGGGCAGAGGCGCTCCTCACTTCCCAGACGATGGGTGGCCGGGCAGAGGCGCTCCTCACTTCCCAGACGATGGGTGGCTGGGCAGAGGCGCTCCTCACTTCCCAGACGGGGCGGCCGGGCAGAGGCGCTCCTCACTTCTTCCCAGACGGGGCGGCCGGGCAGAGGCGCTCCTCACTTCTTCCCAGACGAGGCGGCCGGGCAGAGGCGCTCCTCACTTCCTCCCAGACGGGGCGGCCGGGCAGAGGCGCTCCTCACTTCCCAGACGGGGCGGCCGGGCGAGGCGCTACGCACTTCCCAGACGATAGGTGGCTGGGCAGAGGCGCTCCTCACTTCCCAGACAGGGCGGCCGGGCAGAGGCGCTCCCCACTTCCCAGACGATGGGTGGCCGGGCAGAGGCGCTCCTCACTTCCCAGACGATGGGTGGCCGGGCAGAGGCGCTCCTCACTTCCCAGACGGGGCGGCCGGGCAGAGGCGCTCCTCACTTCTTCCCAGACGGGGCGGCCGGGCAGAGGCGCTCCTCACTTCTTCCCAGACGAGGCGGCCGGGCAGAGGCGCTCCTCACTTCCTCCCAGATGGGGCGGCCGGGCAGAGGTGCTCCTCACCTCCCAGACGATAGGTGGCCAGGCAGAGGCGCTCCTCACTTCCCAGATGGTGGGTGGTCAGGCAGAGGCGCTCCTCACTTCCCAGATGGTGGGTGGTTGGGCAGAGGCGCTTCTCACTTCCCAGACGGTGGGTGGCCGGGCAGAGGCGCTCCTCACTTCCCAGATGGTGGGTGGTCTGGCAGAGGCGCTCCTCACTTCCCAGACGGTGGGTGGCCGGGCAGAGGCGCTCCTCACTTCGAGACGGGGCGGCCGGGCAGAGGCGCTCCTCACCTCCCAGACGATGGGTGGCCGGGCAGAGGCGCTCCTCACCTCCCAGATGATGGGTGGGCGGGCAGAGGCGCTCCTCACCTCCCAGACGATGGGTGGCCGGGCAGAGGCGCTCCTCACCTCCCAGACGGGGCGGCCGGGCAGAGGCGCTCCTCACTTCCCAGACGGTGGGTGGCCGGGCAGAGGCGCTCCTCACTTCCCAGACTGGGCGGCGTCCGGGCAGGGGCTGCAATCCCGCACCCTGGTAGGCCAAGGCAGGCGGCTGGGAGGCGGAGGCTGCCGCGAGGCCAGACCACGCCACCGCACTCCAGCCCGGGCAACACCGAGCACCGGGTGAGCGAGACTCCGTCTGCAGTCCCAGCACCTCGGGAGGCGGAGGCGGGCAGAGCACTCGGCGTGAGGAGCTGGCGACCAGCGTGGCCAAGATGGCGAACGCGTGCCTGCAGCGAAAGGAGCGCGCCGGCAGTCCCAGGCAGTCCGCGGCGTGGGCAGCAGCGAGCCGAGTAGATTGCAGCGTGGGCTGCAGAGGGAAAGAAAGAAAGAAAGGAAGGAAGGGAGGGAGGGAGGGAGGGAGGGGACCCTTTCTTATCTGCCTCCTGCATCTATCAAGACCATCGCCTGATGATGGTCACCTGATATTCCTGGTGTGGTGGGGCCCCTGCTCCCCTGCTTGCCTGCTCATGTCTGCCTGGCTACCTACCTTACACTAATCTGCCATGTTGACTTCTGATTAATCATAGTTCCAGGAATGCCTGTAAGCAACTGTTTTTTAATTGATTCACAAGAATGTATATTCTTGTACTCATCAAACATTTGAGGGTTCAGCTTTGCATTTGACAAGGCACCTGGCATAGTACTGAGAGGGTAGCCAGCTGTTTAGCTTAAATATTTGAGGACCTAATGAATAGAAATAGCATCTTGACTAGTTGTTATATTTTATTCTGTTTAAAAGGTCATAATAATGGATGCTTGATAAATATTGACCTAGAAGAAATAGTCAAAAAAATGAATTATATATATATTCTAATGGCCTCTTAAAAATAGTAGAAAAGTACAAACTCTGTTGTGGATATAAAGAGTGAAATAATGAAAATAAACCCAGTGTTAAACTCTGAGAAATAGAAACAAAATATAATTAAGAAAAATTGAATAAAATAAATAATAGAAAAGTAGAAAAGTAGAAATTAGTAAATTGGAAAACACACAAAAAAATTCTGAAATTCAAGTTTCTTTATAGTGATTCTTTAAAAGGGCCTTTATACAACTTAGACAAACATGTAGCATTTCTGATCAAGAGAAAGAGGTAGAAAAGCAATATAAGAAATGAAGAGAGAGCTAGAACAATAGAAACAGTGGAAAATTTTAAAAATATTTTACTCAGTACTGATAAATGAGAAAATCTTAATGGCTTGGGTAGTTTGGGGAACACTTAAATTATGGTTGCATTTCTTTGAGTTCATTTGTTCATTATAAGCAATCTTTTATTGGTCACATGTAACAGTGGTTCTCAGACTTTTTGGTGTTAGTAACTTTTATAATTTTAAAAGTTATTGATGACCCTCAAGACCTCTTATTTATGAAAGTTATATCTGTTAACATTTATCATATTAGGAATTAAAATTTGGAAACTTTGAAATATTTATTCATCAAAAATTATAAACCTATTACATGTTACCACAAACTATATTTTTATGAAATGTAACTATATTTTCCAAAACAAAAACATTTTGTGAGATGAGTAGCATTGTTTTACATTTTTGCAAATCTTTTTAAAATGCTTGGCTTAAGAGAAGAAAACTAGATTCTCACATCTGCTTCTGTGTTGAGTCTGTCGTATGTTTTGGTTGAAATAAATAAAGACTATCTGGCATCTATAGATACCTATTTGGAAAAGGGAGAAACATTTTAATAATAGCCTTTTCAGGTAATTGCTAACATTCTTTTTGGACATACTTAGGTACATGTATTTTTAGCTCCTTTGAATCATGGTGGAAGTAAAGACATACCTTATTTAGTGCAGGACCTGCATTAATGGAAATCAGAGAATTAGTTGAATTTGCCCTTCCTTTCCCCGAAGTAGAATTATAGTAAAGGTCTCTGTGGAGATGCTAGCTTGGTTTAGTGGGACATCGTTCTTTCAAGTCTCCAAAGTCCTGAATGCTCCTGTGGCCATGGTGCTTTCCCTTATTACTCGTATACAGACGTACCTCAGAGATATCGCTGGTTTGGTTTCTGACCACCACAGTAAAGCAAATATCATAATAAAACAAATAGCACAATAAAGTGACTAGCACAATAAAGTATGTCACACAAACTTTTTGGTTTCTTAGTGCATATAAAAGTTATGTTTACACTATACTGTAGTATATTAAGTGTACAATATAAATATGACTAAGAAACAGTGTGCATACCTTAATTAAAATATACTTTACTGCTAAAAATTGCTAACAATCATCTGAGCCTTCGAAAGTGACCATAATCTTTTTGCTGGTAGAAGGTCTTGCCCAGATGTTGATGGCTCCTGACTAATCAGGGTGGTGATTGCTGAAGGTTGGGGTGGCCTTGACGATTTCTTAAAATGAGACAACAATGAAGTTTGTTGCATTTATTGACTCTTCCTTTCATGAAAGATTTCCCTGGAGCATGTGATGCTGTTTGATAACATTTACTTACTGGAAAATTTCTCTCAAAATTGGAATCAATTCTCAAACCTTGCCACACTTTATCAACTAACTGTATATGTTATTTCTGAATCTCTTGTCACTTCAACAGTGTTCACAGCATCTTCACCAGGAGTAGGTTCCATCTCAAGAATCATCCCGAAGAAGCCAAAACTCCTCATTTGTTCAAGTTTGATCATGAGATTGCAGCAATTCAGTCACATCTTCAGGCTCCACTTCTAATTCTAGTTCTCTTGCTGTTTCTGCCATATCTGCAGTTACTTTCTCCACTGAGGTCAGACCCTGAAAGTCATCTGTGAGGATTGGAATCAACTTCTTCCAAATGCCTTTTAATGTTAATATTTTTTATCTTTTCTCATGAATCACACATGTTCTTAATGGCATCTAGAATGGTGAATCCTTTCAAAAAGGTTTTGAATTTGCTTTGCCCAGATCTATCAGAGGAATCATTGTCTGTAGCAGCTACAGCATTATGACATGTATTACTTAAATAACAAGACTTCAATGTCAGAATTACTCCTTGACCCATGGGCTTTTGAATGGATGTTGCGTTAGCAGGCATGAAAACAACATTCATGTCCTTGCACATATCCATCAGAGGTCTTAGGTGACTGGATTCATTGTCAATGAGCAGTAACATTTTGGAAGGAGTCTTTTTTTCTGAGCAATAGGTCTCAACAGTGGGTTCAAATATTAAGGAAACCATGCTGTAAATAGATGTGCCATCATTCAGGCTTTATTCTTCCATTTATAGAGCACAGGCAGTATAGATTTAGCATAATATTTAAGGGCTTTATGATTTTTCAAAATGACAAATGAACATTGATTTCAATTTAGTCATCAGCTGCACTAGCTCCTGAAATGACAGCCTTGCCTTTGAAGCTTTGAAACCAGGCATTGGCTTCTCCTCTGTAGCTATGGAAGTCCTAGACGGCATCTTCCAATAGAAGGATGTTTCATCTGCATTGAAAAGTCTGTTTTTCAGTGTAGCCACCTTCATCATTATCTTAGATAGATATTATGGATAACTTGCTGAAGCCTCCATATCAGCACTTGCTGCTTCGCCTTGCACTTTTATGTTATGGAAACAGCATCTTTCCTTGAATTTTGTGAACAAACCTCTGCTAGCTTCAGACTTTTCTTATGCAACTTCCTCACCTTTCTCAGTCATCATAGGATTGAAGAGAGTTAGGGATTAGGATCTGGATTAGGTTTTGGTTTAAGGGAATGTTGTGGCTGGTTTGATCTTTTATCCAGACCACTGAAACTTTCTCTGTATAAACGATAAGACTGTTTTGCTTTCTTAACATTGTGTGTCATTGGCGCAGTGCTTTTAATTTCCTTTGAGGACTTTTCCTTTGCATTCATGACTTGGCTAACTGGTGCAGTTGGCCTAGGTTTTGGACTATCTCAGCTTATGACACACTCTCCTCAGGAAGCTTGGTCATTTCTGTCTTTTGATTTAAAGTGAGAAACCTGTGACTGTTTTTTTCACTTGAACACCTAAGAGTCCATTGTAGGGTTATTAATTGGCCTAATTTAAATATTGTTGTATCTCAAGGAATGGGAGGTCTGAGAAGAGGGAGAGAGTTGGAGGAACAGTTGGTGAAGCAGTTGGAGTACATACAACATTTATTAAGTTTATATGTGGGTGCTTTTCATGGTATCCTGAAACAATTAAAATGGTAACACCAAAGATCACTGACCACATAGCACCATGTCAGATATAACTATAATGAAAATATTTGAAATATTGTGAGGATTACCAAAATGTGAAACAGAGACATGAAGTAAGCACATGCTGTTGGAAAAATGGCGCCGATAGACTCATTCCATGGCAGCGTTGCCACAAATCTTGAATTCGTAGAAAATGAAATATCTGCAAAGCCCAATAAGGCAATTCGCAATAAAATGAGGCATGCCTGTAATTGTCAGTTCTCCCAGTCTGCAGTATTATTTCTGAAGCCCTTCATAAAGTTAGACAGACTTTTCCCTCCAGTTTCTAACTTAGCTTTTACCTTGTTTCTCAACCATATCCCTGAAGGGGCTTTGAGCCTCTAATGTCTTAAATCTTAACATCCAGCACCATCACATGCACACCCTTTTTAGCTATCAGGATGAAACTATTCATCAGTGGCAGAAAGAATGGCTACAGAATAGTCCACATATTTCAGAAAATGTTCTTGGCTTAGAGCATTTGGAGTATGATGTGTCATTAACACATGCTGGCTAGGAGTATGTAGTATAATTTGTTGAGCTGTTGCTCATTGGCTGAAAGCTTATGATAGTATTCAAAGTATGCTTTTGTAATAGAGTTACTTCTTTTTCTTTTTTTTTCTGTTTTCACCCTAGTATATGAATGTTTATGCACAAAGTTGGTGTATCTGACACAGAAGAATATTGGTTTTGAGTATGTTGAGTTTGAGGTAACTTGTGGGATATCAAAGAGTAATTGTGTAATAGGCAGTGTGTAATAGGAATTTAGGAGAGATTTTTAGGCTAGAAATAGATACTTAGGATGATTATTTTCATAGGTCCTTACAAAAATTGTAAGAATAAGATTGAAGGAGAAAGTGTAGAGTATGAAGAGGACTGTAAAAGGAAAATAAATCTTGGGACCCCCAAAATCACTGAGCTAAAGGGAAAAGTCAAGCTGGGAACTGCTTAGTGCAAACCTCCCTCCCATTCTATTGAAAGTCATTCCTCTGAGGCTCATCTGAGACAAATGAATCTCTGATTGCTTCCTCTGCCCTATTGTTTATGTAAAAATGCAGTTTCACTGAGCCAGACTAAATTGTGTATTCAGTGGAAGGCTGATCAAGGACTCAAAAGAATCCAACCTTTTGTCTCTCATCTACTTCTAACCTGGAAGCCCCCGCTTCGACTTGTCCCACCTTACTGGACCAAACTGATGTATATCTTACACATAGTGATTATTAATATAAAATGTATATCATGATTATCAATATAAAATGTATAAAAGCAAGCTGTACTCGACCACTTTGGGAACATGTCATCAGGACCTCCTGAGGGTGTGTCCTTAACTTTGGCAAAATAAACTTCCTAAATTGACTGAGTCCTGTCTCAGATATATGGGATTCACAGGGTAATGGTGAATTCTTACTAGTTATATGATTTTAAGCCAGTTATTCGACTTCTCCATGCTTAGTGCCCTCATCTATGTAGTAAGGAAAATAATATCTACATCATATCGCAAAAGCCCTAATGAATGTTATTTTCTTTCTACGTTCCTTCATATATTTCCAACCTCTTTCTAGAAAATATTTATAGTGTTATTCCATAAAGGATTTAAATTTGGCTTAGGAGTTTTCTGGCAAAGGGGCAAAAAGGAAAACTGGATGGATTCCATGGTCCTTGCTGTCTGTCAGGAGGATACAAACCCATTTGTTTGAAAGTATGTTTTTCTGGCACAGCTTTATTTAATTATTAACTCTTTCCTTTTCCCTTGAGTACAAATATTTGTTTTTACACAGCTCCGTTTTTCTGGCTCAGAATGGACTTAAATATACTATTTGAATTTGTACCTTATATTATTTGCTTGTTAGTTGAAAATTGCTATGCTAAATGATAATAGCCAACAGATTGATTAGATATTAATTTTGAGTTCTAAGATAATGAAAAAATGGGTAAACATGCTTTTTTAAATTTTGAGGGCAATATCTTTTTTTTTTTTTTTTTTTCTTCTGAGAGTCTACTATCTCTTCGTAATGTTTTAATACCTGCTCCCAGGCCATCACTTCTCTACCTGTGGATGAATTCTTTTGCTTCATATTCCAAAAGCACTTCGTTGAGGTAGTTTATAAATTTTTTCTCAGGATTTGGAATACATAGATTCTGAGTTCCCTTTTAGGTATCAAGTGATTCATAGCAATTTAGCCTAAAGGTATGAAAGGACTGATGAGGAAATTTAACAGCAAATATTCCAAAGTTTAAATTGAGAATGCCACATAAGTAAATGTAACACATTCCTATTTTAGTTGCTGAGATAAATGAGAAATGATTATCGTAGACAAAGTTAACTGGATCCCATGGCTAATTGGCTTGAAATCCATGTATGCAAATAAGTAAGTCTCTACTTTTATTAAGATTGTATACCCCTTCTATCAAAAGTTATTCATTTTGAGGTCATAAGTTTTTTAAAATTACAAATATCTGGGCTTTAAGAAAATCTCAAACCTTTTTAAGGTGAAGATTTCAATTGGTTACTTTCTGGGGACCAAAACTTGTAGAATATTCTTTTAAAATTTCAGTTTAGTTCCTGCTTGAAAGCTGATATCGTCAACTCATGGTGGAGGTTAGGAAGGAGAGAAAAATAAGAAAATGTCTAATATTTTTTTCATCTTTTTTGGGCCAGTTTAGTTGAAAACCCTAACCATCACATATAAATAGTTTATTTGGGAAAAATGTATTTTGATTTCCAAGCAGCTAATTTGTAAGCAAACTATTGGAACAAAGTCTATTTATAAATTGACTGCCTTTTCTAAAATGCACCAGGTGTTATTTTTTTTGTGTGTTTTCCGTGAATCCTTTAACGCATTTCATTATTGGATGTTGATAATATTTTAATTAACTGGTGATCATTTAGGTCATTTCTACCTCTAAAATTTCTATGATTCAGTTAGAGCAGAGATTTTTGTCAAATGATTTAGTTGAATTAAGGTTTCTAAAGTTTTAATGTTCAAAGATATGGCACTTCAATATTTTTTTTGTATAGACAAGTTAGGTTTATTTTGGAAGGAAAATTTTTTTAAATTCATATCCTGCTTCTTTCTTACATAATTTAGTACACATGGGCTTAAGGAAGAATTTATTGTAAAAATAAAATTTTTCTTTAACAATGTTATTACTTGTTTTTTAGCTTGCAAGACCATAGGTTTCTGTTTCATTTTTAAAAGCCAAGGAGCTAATGAAGAATGGAAAGTGCTGATAAAACTAGGTTACTTCACAGAAAGTCTTAAGTATAGAGTTTTTGACAAACTATGAGTAATTTTTTTAAGCCAGTATGTTTTAATAATATTTGAAATTCTACATGGAATATAGTTGCTCTTTAAAAAGTGAAGCGAACAATTGACTAAAATTTTGACGAGAATATTCTTGATAAAATAAAATCTGCTAAAAATAAGTCATTCAGAGAGAAAAAGGATGAGCACCATTCTGATTTTTAAAAACAAAAACCGTAAAAATGTTTTTGGAAATGGATAATGACTGAAAATTTGGGCTTCTTCAGCAGATTCTTCTGTTTTCTGCAGAATGTAAAGTTTTATTTGAAAAAACTCCTAGCACTCCTAGAGGCAAAAGATTGCCCATATACTGCTGTTTTGGTTGCCCTGTTGCCAGATAAAATGAACTAGCAATTATCAACTACTACTACTTCTTCTTCTTCTTTTTTTTTTTGTTTTTTTGAAACAGGGTCTCGCTCTGTCGCCCAGACTGGAGTTCACTGGCATGATCACAGCACACTGCAGCCTCTACCTCCTGGGCTTGGGTGATCCTCCCATCTCAGCCTCCTAAGTAGCTGGGACTACAAGCGTGTGCCACCATGCCCGGCTAATTTTTTGTTTTTTTGTTGTTGTTGTTGTTTTTTGTTTGTTTGTTTGTAGGAACAAGGTTTTGCCATGTTGCCCAGGCCAGTCTCAAACTCCTGGGCTCAAGTGACCTGCCTGCCTTGGCCTCCCAAAGTGATGGGATTACATGTGTGAGCCACTGCACCCAGCCTATTTCTCCTGTTCTTTATTTTATTTATTTATTTATTTATTTATTTATTTATTTATTTATTTATTTTTGGATATAGGTCTTGCTTTGTCACGCAGGCTGGAGTGCAGTGGCTGATCACAGCTGACAGTAACCTTGAACTCCTGGGCTCAAGTGATTGTCCTGCCTCAGCCTCCTGAGTAGCTAGGATTACAGGCATGTACCACCACATCTGGCTAATTTTTTTTTAGTTTTTATATTTTGTAGAGGGAGGGATCTAGCCATGTTGTCTAGGCTGGTCTTATATTCTTGGCCTCAAGCTATCTTCCTGCTTTGCCCTCCCAAAGCACTGGGATTATAGGCGTGAGCAACCACGCCTGGCCTGTTCTTTTTTTAATGTTTAGTTTTTATATATATATTTTGTAAATATGTAGAAAAAGATGTGGCCACACAAACACTAAACTCAACAGTAGCATATTACCCATGGGAAGTGAGATACAGAACACAATGAAGTAGAACTTTGAATTATTTTTCTATATAATTCTATATTTTATAAGCTTTAAAGAAAAATATTCTTTTCACAGTTAAAATTAGAAATGGAAAATGTTACATAGGAAAATAAACTGCAATAAAAATTTTAATACTGTTTAAATTATTATGACAAGGCAGATTATAAAAAGTGGAGATGTACAACTGATTTTGGAAGCAATATATTATGTCTAATATACAATATGACTTTTAGAAATATTAATGTTCTATATTACCTTGCTGACTAAACTATTGATTGAGTCTAATCTCCAAGACCTTGAGATATATAATGTTATTTATGGCTCTGTAATTTTGAATATTTTGGATAGCTACTTGCTTATAAATATCTTTAGTTAGTATAGTTATAAAGTGTGCCTGTTTTCACGTTCCATGGATGGGTTTAATTTCCTCTAACTACAGAGAATAGTGGAAATGCACCATTCTGAAACTTCCTAAGTCCAAAGTGGTTTATCTGGGGTTTAGTTGATCTTGCTAATGACACTATGAACTTTGGAATTTTTCCCTGTTACTTTTTAGTGACACTATTAAGATAGAGATATAGGCCAGGAGTGGTGGCTCATGCCTATAATCCCAGAACCTTGGGAGGTCAAGGCAGGAGGATCGCTTGAGCTCCGGAGTTCGAGACCAGCCTGAGCAACACAGGGAGTCCCAGTCTCTACAAAAAAATAAAAAAATGAGCAGAGCGTGACGGTGTGTGCTTGTTATCCCAGCTACTGAGGAGGCTGATGTGGGAAGATTGCCTGAATCTGGGAGGGCAAGGCTGCAGAGAGCTGTGATAACTTCACTGCATTCTCGAAAAAAAAAAAATATATATATATATATATATATACATATGTGTATGTGTGTATATATATATGTGTGTGTGTATATATATATAAAGATCAATGTTAGTATTTTACTAATAACCTTAAAAATTCTTATTTTTCTTATTACTTTTCTTATTTAGCTTATTCTGTAAGTTAAATACACACTTGGAAGAAATCAACTCTTCTCTATTCATTAGAATTTCTCTTTTTCCCTTTGTCTTGTGTTCATTTTTTTGTTCTGTGAAGCTTATTTAGTGAGTACTTAGTGTTAGGCACTGCGGATAGAGAACAAGATAGGCAACATTCTGTCCTTATGAAATATACTGTACTTCCTTGTCTAGGAGACAGAACACAGAAATAAATAAGATGATGTCAGATATTGCTAACAAAAGGAGTGATTAGGACTGTGTGGCCCTAACACATATGGAGTTGGGCAAGATTACACCTGGAGGACTACAAATGTTTAAATATTTATCAAAACATTTGAATATTTAAAAGTTATAAATCAAGCCACATCCTTGGACCAGCCTGATTTCCTACACAGCATGTTGAGTTGCCAGCAGCCTATACCCTCAAGACTCAGAGGCTAAAGGAACTGCTCTCTCCTCCCATCCATCCTTGTAACCTGCCTGACTGAGTGGTAGTATGGATCTGTTGGGGTAGGGCAGGGATGATTGGGGTGGTACCTAGACCCATCTAAAACAGTATATTAACAGATCCCGCCAAGTCCCCAGGAATCTGGTTATAGAGAGGTTTGCCTCTCCAGTTCATTGTTTTTTCAACTCAAGTCTTCTAGGAAGTTGTAAGCCCTTCTTAATGTTGCACTACCAGAAAAGGGGATGCAGGTATCTGGGAAACCTGGCTTGCCTGGGAATTCAGTTTGCTTTATTTGGGGCAACGAACTTTAACTGAATAAAGCTTTTATAAGCAGCCACTCTTTCTGGGATTTCTCATGGCAGAAGTTGTGTTCATTTTCCCACACATACTGGAGCACTCAAAGTTCTTTATCCTCTGGCCAGTGGGGCCTCATTCAACTAGCACCTCTTTCTTGTAATTGTCATTTGCTCAGTTGATTGCTGAACTTTCAAAAGACATTCTTACAAGGAAAGGAAGAAAAAAACATCTATTTTAGTGCTTGGGATATACAGGGCTCTCTAAAGAGCAGGCCACTGGCAGAGGCTTCTCTTGCCCAGGTCTACGGATGATATTGGGACTGGGGATGGAGGTGACCATACACTAGCCTTTTACATGCTCTTTGACTTCTCCCTATCCTGCTCTTCTTCCTAGTCTCTCACTCAATTTATTTTAATTTATAAATTTGTTTGATCTGTAAAACTAAACTGGTATCACTTGGGATACCTATATCTGAAAAGTAAGCTCCAAATGAAAATGAACATTTTCCAGAAAGTTTTTTGGTAAGATTTTAAATAAGTGACTAGTTTTCAAGTCTCACTCTCCTTATCCCATAGGGGCAAACTATTCAGATGTGTTGTAGATTTGAACATTGGCTTAAATGTTATGTTTTATTTCTGTCCTTACAGCTGTGAAAGTTGTGTAGATCTACTGTTTGTGAGAGGAGCTGGAAACTGCCCTGAGTGTGGTACTCCACTCAGAAAGAGCAACTTCAGGGTACAACTCTTTGAAGATCCCACTGTTGACAAGGAGGTTGAGATCAGGAAAAAAGTGCTAAAGATGTAAGTATTCCTGCTCGAATGATTCAGTCAACAAAGAGGACTTTAACAATTATGTCAATAATTGATTATTATTTGCTCATAAATGTGGACAGATTAGCAAGCAAATAACTATAAATTCGTTTAAATTCTTAGAGAACTGAGTAATATTATTTATCTTTGTTAAAGAAGAGCCTCTTGATTGATGGCTTCATTATTCATTTGTATTTGTTTTTTGATTAATAAACATGTATTGAGTACCTACTATGTATTGAGTACCTACTATGTGTAAACACTACTACTATGTGTAAACATGTTATGCATGTTAAGCAGTAGTTATGAAGTGATGAGTAAAACAGCTGTGAACTCTGTCCTCACGAGACTTACCATACAGTAGCATAGGATAGCAAAAAGACAAAAAACAGGTAAACCAAAACAAATGTTATTTGTTATAGACTGAGAATAGTGCTATATAGTTAGTGACTCAGTGTTGCTGTGGTCAATGTCAGGTGTGGGCTGAGGAGGTAACATTAAGTTGAAGTTTGAAGGCTATTAGAGAAAATCACATGTTAGCTATAGTTTATTTTGGCATGTATATTTTTGTGTATATATACATACACACATGGGCATAGTATATATATGTGTGTATATATGTGTATATATACCTATATATTATTAATCTGTCTTTTTCATTTACAATTTAGGTTTTACTCTTTACTCTTTGTTAATAGTTTTGGGTTTCCTTTTATCCATTCTTTTATTATGAGAAATAATTGATATGTTTATTTTTATTTTTGATGGTATACATTTCAACCCAGGTAACCAGTGTTTTAGCAGCATCCTTCTAGGTACATAACCAATGATACTTTATCAATGCCCCTAGCGGCTCTTTTATTGTTTGTATAACTTCTGCAAGGTAGTCTCTTAGATTTTGATCTTTCATTGTTAATTCCTTGCAATTTACTGATTCTTCACAGGTACAATATTTACAGATTTTCTTGATCTAGTATTTTTTAGACTATGTCGTGAAAAATGGAGGAGTCACTTCAATTTTTTGTGTTTTGGAAATTAGTGAATCCCTTAGAAGTAAATAATACCATAATTTCCAATGTTATGCCTTGCTTAAGCTCATTTTCCAATCTTTCAAGCTCCCAATTTATCTTTCCCTGAAGTCTTAACAAGGATTTTGCATATTGTACCATTTTCTCCTGATCCTACTTCTTCTCTGTAGTCATAAGAATTTAAGAATTGCATTTTTGGTCTGGTTACAAACCTGGTGTCAAGAAAAACAGTGTTTTAGGCTGGGCGCGGTGGCTCACGCTTGTAATCCCAGCACTTTGGGAGGCCGAGGTGGGCGGATCACTTGAGGTCAGAGTTTGAGACCAGCCTGGCCAACATGGTGAAGTCCCATCTCTACTAAATACAAAAAAACATTAAGTGGATGTGGTGGTGTGCGCCTGTAATAATCCCAGCTACTCGGGAGGCTGAGGCAGGAGAATTGCTTGAACCAGGGAGGTGGAGGTAGCAGTGAGCCAAGATTGTGCCACTGCACTCCAGCCTGGACAACAGAGCAAGACTCCATCTCAAAAAATAAAAATAAAAAAATAGAGAACGATGTTTTACACAGTAAGCAATTCTTTTCCATGTATCATATATGAATTAGGTAAGAACAGCAAACCAGTTAGATAATATTAAAAGCAATGATATGTAATATGTAGATTTCTTTTTTCTTAAAGATACAATAAAAGGGAAGAAGATTTTCCTACTCTAAGAGAATACAATGACTTCTTGGAAGAAGTGGAAGAAATTGGTACGTTTTTAATTTGATGTATGCTAGCCTATAAGACCGTGTGCTTTTATCTTTTAAATGCTTAGGAGAACATCTCACATAAAAACCTCTTAACGGGTTTTGTTGTGATAGCTAACATTTACCTAATTACTTTCTTTTGCACTTGAGTCATGTTTGTCAAATTGAAGGCATACTTAAGTAAAGAACCTGTTTAATATTGTCTTTTAGGAGAAATATGTTTAATAGAGGTAGTAACACTTTATAGCTGGGGAGGAAGACTATATGGGTACATGCATCTGTATGTTGATAACGTTT
This sequence comes from Symphalangus syndactylus, assembly GCF_028878055.3. NCBI lineage: Eukaryota > Metazoa > Chordata > Mammalia > Primates > Hylobatidae > Symphalangus > Symphalangus syndactylus. The sequence continues at coordinate 56,426,005 of NC_072430.2, read as the reverse complement.
TAGAGTAGTTTAAATGAATGGAAAGCATATTCTGATTTTTCAAAAATGGGGTTCCTGTTAACCATATTTATAGTGACTAAAGCCATATGTTTATCATTATTTGTGCTTCTGTGGATATAGTAGTCTTAAAGTACTTTGAAGCAGTTGACTGTTGACGTGGCATTCTATTAATCAGTATTATTCTGGAATCAGAGGTTGGAGTAATCTTTGTGCCTTTTCCTTCTGATGTGTTTAGTCAAAAGGAAGATTTTATCAAGAAAAAATGATTTCAGTTTTCTTAAAATTTCAGAGATGTTAAAAACTTTGGAAGTTGTTATATATTGATTTAAAAAATAATGCTGCTTTTTAAACTTGCAACAATTATTACTAAGTGCGGGTTGGAAATGACACAAAGGTTATATACTGTGAACATTAGAATGAGACTATGAGGATCAAACAGCAATCATTTTTATTCTTTCAAACTTGATAGGTAACTGTACTCAATATTTACTATTAAAAATAAGATAATAATAAAATGGATCATTCTTCAGAAGATTTATATATGGTAAACTTAAAAATTCACATTCCTGAGGAATAATAAATATTCTAATTCCTTTAATTTCTTTACTAGAAAATCCAGAAAATCTTTTTGTTTCAACTGTTGTCTGAAACTTTTCCCATATGTCTAAGTTCATTTGTTATGCCATAGCAAAAGCACGTGGAAAACATAATTTAGGGTTTCTCTGGGATCTTTCAGTGCCATAAGAGCCACTGCTTTTCCATTCTGCATGTACTCATTGCGCTTTGTATGTTAACTTAGCAATCATGAGTGACTATGAATTTTAGCTGAAAAGATGGTAGAATTGGGAGTGACAAGGCAAAGTGGAAAAGTTAGAATGTAGACTGAGAAGAAAAACCAGAAAGGAATCTACGAGAACTGGGCAAGTATGAAGGTATGTAGAAATCTGGCTCTACATAGATACTAAGTATAGGGCAAGCTGTTGGATAGCAATTGAGAAGAAAAGTAGCTTATATATATTCTAAAAGGTAATGTGATTAGTCAAAAGTCTGGTCAAGCAATAAAGGGAAAGGAGATTATAGGTGTTACAGTACAAGTTGAATACATGGTCACAATTACAAGCAGGCAGTCAGGATAACTAAAAGAAACTGATGTACAGAGAAGGTGAGGAATACGTTTAGGGGATGAACTACAAGGAGATCTTGATTCTGGGATTAAGATTCTGACTGAGCTATGATTAAAAAAATATATATATATATATCTTGCTCCAAGATAAAGTAATTTGAAGGTATGGACAACATGGGGCCCATAATTGGTACTAGAATTGATAGGCAAGAGCAAGTCTGGATATTAGGGGTATACAACATGTAATGCTTTCTTTACCAAAATATAGAAGCTGTGGCTCAGACCATTTAATTTGAAAGTGATTCTGCTATTATGTATATTCATGAAGGACTGTCTTCAGTTGCAGTATCGGGAAACTCTCTTAAGCAACCTCCACGTAATTGTCTCATTGAAGTAACTGTCATTCCCCAGTTCTTCCATAAAATGTACTCACTGATACCCACAGCATAATGAATGCATTGTGAATGCCGTCAATCTTCTTATGCCAGTTGTACCTGTTATTGTAGTTATGTGGTTATGTAATTAAATACATATTTAATATTATATGTAATTTAAATATTTAAAGTGTGTAAGGTTGGGGAAAAAATTGTAAAACTCTAGAAGGATTCTGCTTCTCAGGTTTTTAAGTCACTTCTTAAAAAATGGAAATTGGCCAGGTGCAGTGACTCACACCTGTAATCACAGCACTCTGGGAGGCCAAGGCAAGAGGATTGCTTGAGCCCAGGAGTTTGATACCAGCCTGGACAACATAATGAGATCTATCTCTACCAAAATTTTAAAAAGTAGCTGGGTGTAGTGGCACATGTTTGTAGTCCCAGCTACTTGGGAGGCTGAGGTGGATCGCTGAAGTCTAGGAGTCCAAGGCTACAGTGAACCATGGTTGCGCCACTGCACTCCAACCTAGGCAACAGAGCATGCCCATGTCTCAAAAAACCAAAAAAACAGAAAACAAAAAAGGAAACTGAACAATATAGATGACAATTATGGCCTATATAAGGAAGAAGCAAAACTCTAAAAACTAGAATTTGCTGTATGTCATTAAGTTAGAGAATGACTATATACGTCCTATATATGTTTTAAGTTAAAGTATTTGAAGAGAGAGACAGGTGTATGTGTGTGTTTCTGTCCTTTAACAGACTTATTTAAATAGTCAACTATAAATCCTCATCGTGTTGATTAAAGAGTGGTTCTACTCTATTTAAAGATATTGATGATTTTTGGGAAGTAACCTCTTGGATTTATAGTTTATTTTCTGAACTTCAGTTCAATTCAGCAAGTTTTTAAATTATGTTATGTGAACTGCTTTATGGATGGGGATATGTGGTATTTGCCCTCAATAAGCTCAGACTCTAAAGGGGGAGATAATTATGTTAACTAATAACTATAATGTAATGTGATAAGTCTTATAAATAGGCATTTATAAAATGCTATGGGAATACAGATAAAGCAATTAACCTAGCACTGGGAAATAGAGATGTGGTTTGGTGAAGTTCAGGGAAGAGATGACATGTGAGTTTGATCTTGAAAGAAGAAGAAGAGTTAACCAGATAGAAAGGGATTGGAAAAACATTTGTAATAAAAGAAAAAGGCACCGAGATAGAAAAATGTTGAGCATGTTGGAGAATGAGCAAGTAGTCTGTTATAGGTAGGTAAAACATGAGGGATGACTAAAAATGAGGCCTGAAAAACAGGCTGGATTAAGGAGGCCTTAGTACCATAGACAACAAAAGCAAAAATAGACAAATGGGATTTATCAAACTAAAATACTTCCTCACAGCAAAGGAAACAACAGAGTGAAGAAGTAATCTACAGAGTGGGAGAAAATATTTGCAAGCCAGAAATCTGATAAAGGGTTAATCTCCAAAATATATAAGGAACTCAACTCAGTAGCAAGAAAATACTTGATTAAAAAATGGGCAAAGGACCTGAGTAGACATTTCTCAAAAGAAGACATACGTGTGGTATATGAAAATGTGCTCAACACCACTAATCATCGGAGAAATGCAAATTAAAATCACAATGAGATATCATTTCACATCTGTTAGAATGGGTATTACCAAAAGATAAGTGTTGATGAGGATGTGGAGAAAAGGGAATCCTTGTATGCTGTTGGTGGGAATGTAAATTAGTACAGCCATTTTGGAGAACAGTATGGAAGTTCCTCAAATACTAAAAACAGAACTACCATATGATCCAGTAATCCCACTTATGGGTCTATAACCTACAGCCCTATTCACAGTAGCTAAGATATGGAATCAACCTAAGTGTCCATCATTGGATGAATGGATAAAGAAAATGTGATACATATGCACCATGGAATCCTTCAGCCTTAAAAAAGAAGGTAATTCTGTAATATGCAACAACATGGATCAACCTGGAGGACATTATGCTAAGTGAAATAAGTCAGTCACAGAAAGACAAATATAGCATGGTCTCACTTATATCTGGAATCTAAAAGAGTTGAACTTAGAGAAGTAAAGAGTAGAATGGCGGTTACCAGAGGCTGTGGGATGGATGGTGGGTGGGGAAAGGGGAGCTGTATGGAGTTAATCAGGTAAACATTGGAGAATAGGCAGTATTTTTTATCATTTTGTTGGCTAAAGGATATGAAATTTCAATTAGGAGGAATAAGTTTTTGAGGTCTATTGCACAGCATGGTGACCATAATTAATAATAATGTATTGTATATTTCAAAATTGCAAAAAGAGTAGATTTTCAATGTCCTCGCTACAAAAAATAAGCATGTCAGGTGATGGATATGTTAATTAATTAGATAAAATAGTTCCACAGTGAATACATATATCAAAACATCACATTGTACTCCATAGATATATACAATTATTGTTTGTTAACTGAAAAAAAAAGAGGGCTTTGTAAACTGGGCTGTCAGTTAAGATTTTATCTTGTAGCTAAGAGGAGATACTAAAGAGTGAGAAATGACTTTTCAAGGGGCCATTACAGTAATTTGGATGAGAAATAATGAAGTCTTGGAGTAGATAGTCACAGTGGGGATAGATAAAGAGGATATTTTAGACATAGAATATTCAAGTGGTTGATTTGATGTAGGAAGTGTGTTAGAGTAGGCAAGGACAAATTCAAATATTATGACCCGACCCCCTGCAGTTGTATGGTGTTAATCAGGTAAACACGGGAGAATAGGCAGTATTTTCTATTATTTTGTTTTGTTGGGTGAAGCATTTGCAGAAATGAGAGATAAAGTGAAAACTTTAGTTTTAGACCTTTTAAGTTTTGTTAGAGTGCGGCTCCACCACTTAGTTGTATGGCATTGTTCTGTTTGTCATCATATAAATAAAACTTCTTTTTTTTTTTTTTGAGACGGAGTTTCACTGTGTCGCCCAGGCTGGAGTATAGTGGCACGATCTCGGCTCACTGCATCCTCCGCCTCCCGGGTTTAAGCAATTATCTGCCTCAGCCTTCCGAGTAGCTGGGATTACTGGCGCCCACCACCACGCCTGGCTAATTTTTTTTTTGTATTTTTAGTAGAAACGGGGTTTCACCATCTTGGCCAGGCTGATCTTGAACTCCTGACCTTGTGATCCACCCGCCTTGGCCTCGCAAAGTGCTGGGATTACAGGCATGAGCCACCGCACCCAGCCAAAACTTCCTTTAAAAATCTTGTTTCAATAGCTTTCTATTTTGTGTTTTATTCATACTTTTAAAGATAGATGTCTGTGATATCTGTATTATTTGTGTTAATCAGAAGTATAAACTGTTAATTTAATGGACATTTACTAAGTACCAGACTGAGCTGTACACACATTATCACATGTAATTTTTGAAACTCTAAGAGACAGGCATTTTTATTCCTATTTTGCACCTGGAGAAGAGGCACAGAGAGCTTAAGTATTGTGCCCAAGATCGCATTGCTAGTAAAGAATGGAGCCAAATTGTAAATATAGGATTTTCTTACTTTCTGAGTCTAGAACATGAAGTTCTATGGAATTATTAGAGATGACAGAAAAAAGGTAGGTTGGGGCCGTATTTTGAAGGATATTAAAGACATTTGAACTCGATCTTATAGGTAGAAGGGTGCTGTTGAAGATAAACGTTTAAATCTGGAGTAAGAGAACTAGAATTATTAGGGTGCCTCAGGGTCAGTGTTTGAGGATTCATAAATTGGAGATTGAGATAATTTTATTGAATAAATTTCATTATGAATGTTTTGAATATGAATATAAAAATGAAAACATTATAATTTTGAATAATAGCATCAAACATTTTCAATAGAAGGGGCACACATGAAGATGGACTTTCTTATGGCATTAACAATAGGCTCTTTTCTGTGGTTATGACAATCTATACATAAAATTCTTGTTCCTTATGGCTCCAGGGATTATCTCAAAGGTTTATTCTTAGTTTCATAATGAACAGATTATTCTTTTGGTGCAGAGAATACTTATCTTAAAAGGGTGAGAAAGTCCTAAGGGCTTTAATTATAAATTCTGGATGTCAAAAAGACTTCAAAATTGTACATGAATAACATTAAATCTTTCAGAAAATACAATAGGCTTTTTGTTTGCTTTTAATACTTGACTAAAGGCAGGTCAACATCTAAGCTAAACCAGTAAACAGATAAAGGGTCAAATGATTGTTATAGCAAATTAGCTTCTGTTCCGTTTTCTTCACGGCTGTTGTACCAACCTGATTCATTGGGTATGAATGAGACCTGCTTCATCTGAAAAGTTTTAAAAATAGTAATTCACTTTTATGGTTCTTTTCTTACTTTTTAAAGGAAGAGATTTGTATTATCTGATTATGATTTGCATTTATTATTGCTGTTATCTTTGCTTCTAAATTAAAATATGAAACATTATTTTACTTTTTTTGGAATTCATAAAGTTTTCTTTTTTAAATTTTTATTTATTCATTTATTTTTTAGAGATAGGGTCTCACTCTGTCTCCCAGGCTAAAGTGCAGTGGTACCATCATAGCTCACTGTAGCCTGAAACTCCTGGGCTCAAATGATCCTTCTGTCTCTACCTCCCAAGTAGCTAGGACTACAGGTGTGTGCCACCACACTTGGTTAAGTTTTTAATTTTATTTTTTTGGTAGAGATGGGGCCTCATTATGTTGACCAGGCTGGTCTCAAACTCCTGGCCTCAAGTGATCCAGAACTCATAAAGTTTTTGATAAGCATAAAAGAAATTGTTTATATAAAAACATTAATTTCACCTAGAATTTAAGTTTACCTATTTCTGGGCTCTATTTAATGGAAAAGTTAAAATCAGTAGTATACTGTCTAGTTTGCTAATAAACAGTGTTTTTTAAACTGTTTTAAAATGTCTTTCGCATACTAGTAGAGCTCTACATGGGATATCAATTTGACTGCTTACTTTTCAGTAGATTCATACCATAAGAAACCAAGATAATTTAGTCCTGTCCTTTTGAACCTTCCTCCTTTGCCATGTTCAAATCTGTAATTATAAAGATTATTTTAATTAAATCTATAATTATAAAAGTAATTATAAATGTTGGGTATTAGTTTATTTTTTTCTCTCATGATAATTCAACAAGTATTTCTTGAGCCCATACCAGATGAGAAGTTTTTTCTTTTTTTCTTTTTTTTTTAAAAGTAGACTTTTTTTTTAGTGTTTTAGATTCACAGCAAAATTGAGCAAAAAGTATAGAGAGTTCCTATATATCTCTTCCCTCTACATGTGCACAGTGCACAGCCTCCCCCACTATTAACATCCTGCACCAGAGTGGTACATTGTTACAATCAATGAACCTACATTGACATATCATTATCACACAGTCTGTAGTTTAGGATTCATTTTTGGTGCTGTACACCCTATGAGTTTTGACAAACGTATAATAATGTGTATCTACCATTATATCACACAGAGTCATTTTAACTGTCCTAAAAATCCTCTGTGTTTTTCTGTGTGTTTATTCCTCCCTACCCCAACCCCTGACAAACACCGTTCTTTTTAGTTTTTATAGTTTTGACTTTTCCAGAATGTTATATAGTTGGAATCATACAGTATGTAGCCTTTTCAGATTGGCTTCTTTCACTTAGCAATATGTATTTAAAAGCTCCTCTGTGTCTTGGCTTTATAGCTGATTTCTTTTTAGTGCTGAATAATGCTACTTTTTTTTTTAATCTGCTGAAGGATGTCTTGGTTGCTTCCAAGTTTTGGCAATGATTAATAAAGCTGCTATAACCATTCATGTGTGGGTTTTTTTGTGAACATATGTTTTCAATTCATTCAGATAAATACCTAGGTGCTTGATTGCCAGATTATGTGATAGAGTATGCTTAGTTTTGTTAGAAACTAGGAAGCTGTCTTCCAAAGTGGCTATACCATTTCGCATTCCCACCAGCAAGGAATGAGAGTCCCTGTTGCTCCAGATCTGCACCAGCATTTTATGTTGTCATTGGAGTTTTGCCATTCTAATAGGAGTGCATTAGAAGTAGTGGAAGTGATAATAAAGATGAATCAGACCTAGAAACTGCCCTCAAGGAACATTCTAATAGGTCAGACAAGATGTGCACATTGAAAATAATTATACAGGGTAGAAAGTGGGTAAATGCCAGTAGAACGATATTAGACAATGTATTGTAAGCATTCAGGGATGGAGAGATTGTAACTGCACAGTGTCTCATAAGGAGGAGCTGGTCATTAAAATGGGTATAGAAGGGTGAGTCATATGTGGATATTCACTGTTGTTCTGGGTTGAGGTTGGTACTGAGATGAGCCCTATGGGTAGGGAACAGTTTAATCACAGGTATGGAAATGGGAAAGTGTAGGGGCATACAAATGCAGAGGACTGCTAGGTAGCAGTGGTTTTCAGGCATTGAGAGAAATGACACAACTAGTTTTGTAGGCATTGTAGATAAAAGTTCAGGTTTGGGCCGGGCGCGGTGGCTCACGCTTGTAATCTCAGCACTTTGGGAGGCCGAGGCGGGCGGATCACGAGGTCAGGAGATTGAGACCACGGTGAAACCCCGTCTCTACTAAAAATAAAAAAAAAAAAAATTAGCCAGGCGTGGTGGCGGGCGCCTGTAGTCCCAGCTACTCGAGAGGCTGAGGCAGGAGAATGGCGTGAACCCGGGAGGCGGAGCTTGCAGTGAGCCGAGATTGCGCCACTGCACTCCAGCCTGGGCGACAGAGCAAGACTCTGTCTCAAAAAAAAAAAAAGTTCAGGTTTGGAATCAGATAGCCTGGGTTAATGGCTGGGCATGGTGGCTCACGCCAGTAATCCCAGCACTTTGGGAGGCCAATGCGGGTGGATCACTTGAAGCCAGGAACTCAAGACCAGCCTGGCCAACATGGTGAAACTCTGTCTCTACTGAAATATACAAAAATTAGCCAGGCATGGTGGTGCATGTCTGTAATCCAAGCTACTTGGGAGGCTAAGGTTGGATCTGGTAGATGTTGAGGATGGTGAGAGTTGTGAAAGATCGTTGGATTTGGTTGCTTAGAGGATGGCCTATTAAATACAAGGGGTAGATTGTGAGTGGTTGGTAAAGATAGTGGAATCACCATTTTAACTAAGGATCAGAGGTACGTTTTTGAGAGTGCTGCTTGTCTGGAGCCTCCCTCTGACTGTTTTGTGTCAGGACTAGAGTGTGATTTATGAAGATTGTCCCACATTGCATCCTAGCCAGACTCCCTGACTTATTTTCTTTCCCACTTTATGTTAAAAAACTGGAGAAGTTGCTAGAGGATAATTGCTTCTCATTTTCTCTCAATTCTTCCAGATTTAAAATTGCGTATGATAAAACTGAATAGACTTTTGCCTTTATACCTAAATGAGCCTGGATTTTCAACAGTGATTATGATAAATTGATGTTCTGAAATAAGTTGGCCTTTTGAGAAGAAAAAAATGAAATTATAGATCAAACTGGTCATTTGAGTCTGTTTGATGGCTTTGCTCAACAAAACAAGCAACTCTGCATTGGTCCTCCAGTGTTACTTTTCAACTCTTATAAGCTATTAAAGGAAAGAGTGAGATGGGGAAGCAATCTGTAGAAACGCAAGGGATAGAGCAGAGTTATTTAGGGTAAATCTGTCTTGTTTGTAGGACAAGAAGCAGGAAGCAGTGGTAAGTTATTGGAGAAGGGGTGGAAGGGCTAATAATGGATGTAGAAAGATTACAAGGGAAGCTAAAGGAGGCTTGAATTGAATTATGGAACAGGAGAGTCTTACTGGTATGGATTCCTCCATATGAGTTTATATATAGCAAGAAGGTCTTTTTTTAATTGTTCAGAGTATTATAGTCACTTTGATTTACATATGGAAAATTAGAAGGGAATATGGCATTCATAATTCAAATTATTTTGAGTTGGAATTATAACAAGAGAGTTCTAATTTACAGAAAATTTAGTAATATCTAAACATATCTCAGTGGTTCTCTTAAGAAATTCTTTTAGTTTAAGTTTTGATGCCAATTTATCCTTTATTTTTCTTCTTAAGTTCCAACTCTTTTATTTCATACGTTTCTAGAGCTAGACTACAAGGGAAGTAATTCAAGCCTGTGTGTACTCATGTTGGAGACAATTGGAATGGGGATAAAACCTGTTTTTTGTTTGATTTAAATTATACAAATATATGATTTTTTAACTCTTTTTTAAAATTCTGACTCTTGTAGTAGATTCCAGACTTACTCTTTATATTAAAAAATTTTAAACAATTTTTTTTTGCTTTTAAAGCTAGAGAGGGGACTATAAAAATCAGATCTAATTAAGTATGGCAAGCACATATCTTAGGTTTTCTGGAGTGATCCTGACATTTAGGTATTTTGTGAGAGTCAGACAGTCTGTCCTTGTATTTGACTTGGAAAACACGGTTGCCGTAACTAGAGCTAGTCTCTAAAATAAGTAGATGATTAAAAGGTCACAAATAGAGCTATAAAGAATGACAACCTAACAAATGAGTCACTGTGGTATTTGTTTTTTATTGTCTACTCAAGATTTATATTAAAAATGTTTTTCATGTCATTGTTTCCTTTCTAATGCAGTTTTCAACTTGACCAACAATGTGGATTTGGACAACACCAAAAAGAAAATGGAGATATACCAGAAGGAAAACAAAGATGTTATTCAGAAAAATAAATTAAAGCTGGTCGGTTGCTAAGTATTTTCTTCTTCTTTTGTCTTAGAAACAAATGTTTCCACATGATACTTTAAAAAGACATCTTCCTTTAAACCAGTTACATTTATAAAAAATTTAGCTGAAATTTAGACCAGAAATATGAATATATGCTGTATAGGTATGTAGGTAGGCAGGCACACATTACTATAGCAAAAACCACTTTGACAGCATTATGTTAGACTGTGCTTTCTTAAGGAAATGGATCCATAAGATAGGTGATTATTAATGCTAGTTTTACCTGCCCGTATAATCTTCTGGTAAGTGAGCATTTGGACAGTAGTCACAAAACAATGGAGGCTCATTTTAATCCTTAGACATTAATTTCTCTAAAGGAGGGAGCAAACCCAGACAGACGTTGATGGAGCTACCAAGAGGGAGATAAAACAAAGACACTATTTATTAGAAACTAAACTGAATTCATGATTAGATCAGAGGAACACATTTGTAAACTAAGGTTAACTTTGGTTTCTCAATTAGTTACCTTTTTTGTTTTACTGAAATAGTAACATTGCTAGATATAAATATGATTTTGGTTTGTTTTAGTTGATCTCATGTTGAAGTTTGTTTTGAAAATATCTCAGGAGTCATTATTATTATATGTATTAAAATGTATTCTATAAAGAAAAAAGAATTGTATGCATGCAAAGGAGCAATTGTCTAATTTATACACTTCAGCTATCATTTCTGTAGTACAGTTTGGCTTTCTAGTTGTAGGGGAAAGCAGAGGTAATTACGTTTGAGATACTTTATCAGGATTTTGTAATAATCAGTAAAAAGGATACACGTATATTTGGATCACATAGCTTATATTTTCATTTTGTATTTAGAAGAGACTTCCTCCTTATAGTGTTATAGTGCTTTATATCAGCATTTCTTTCCTGCTGTAAAACTCTCAATGAATTGATACTACATTTTCATTCCATTCATACCTAGCCTAGCTTTCTTTTAAAAGTATCTTATTTCTGAGAGCATCAGTATGTCATTAATGTTACTCTCTTTGCCTAGTAACCTTCTCTGGGAACATCAGAATATACATGCAAAATAGGTATGCGTAGGTAAAATGTTTCATTAACCCCAAGTGTTGGGATTACAGATGTGAGCCACCACTTTTATCAAAGCCTTTTCCTGCATGTATTGATATGATTATGTGATTTTAATTCTTTATTTTGTTAATGTATATTAATTGATTTTGTATGTCAAACTGTCTTTCCATCCCAAGGATAATTCCCGCTTGGTTATGTTTTATGATCCTTTTAATGTGCAGTTGGATTCAGTTTATAAGTATTTTGTTGAGGATTTTTGCATTTTTGTTCATCAGGGATATTGGCTCGCAGTTTTCTTTCCTTGTGGTACCTTTGTCTGGTTTTAGTATCGGGGTAATAATGCTGGCTTCATAAAATGAGTTTGGAAGTGTCTCCCTCTTCAATTTTTTAGGAAGGTTTGAGAAGGATTGATATTAATTCTTCTTTAAATGTTTGGCAGAATTCACCACTGCAGCTTTTTCTCTGTTAGGAGGTGTGATTACTGATTCAGTGTCCATACTAGTTCTAGGTCTTTTCAGATTTCCTGTTTATTCATAATTTGGTCTTGGTAGGTTGTATGTTTCTAGGAATTTGTCCGTTTCTTCTAGATTAACTGAAGTGTATAAGTGTTGGTGTATAATTGTTCATAGTAGTCGATCCTTTTATTTCTGTGGCATCAGTTGTAATGTCTCCTCTTTCATTTCTGATTTTGAGTCTTCTCTCTCTTTCATAGTCTTGCAAAGAGTTTGTCAATTTTATATTTTGAAAAAAACTTAATTTTGTTGATTTTTTTCCCTTCATTTTCTGTTTTCTATTTCATTTATTTTTGCTCTAATCTTTGTTATTTATTTTAATACTTCATTCTGCTAACTTTGAGCTCAGTTCGTTATTAAATTTCTAGGTCCTTGAAATGTAAAGCCAGGTTGTTATTTGAGATCTTTCTTCTCTTTTAAAGTAGGTGTTTATCACAAGAAACTTCCTTCTTAGTACTGCTTTTTCTGTATCCGTTAAGTTTTGGTATGCTATGTTTTTGTTTGTGTTTGTCCTGAGGTATTTTCTAATTTCCTTTTTGATTTCTTCTTTGACCCAATGATTATTTGAGTGTGTTGTTTAATTTTCACATATGTGCATATTTGTGAATTTTCCAGTTTTCCTTCTGCTATTGATTCCTGGTTTTATTCCATTGTGGTCAGGAAAGATACTTGGTATGATTTCAGTCTTCTTAAATTTGTTAAGACTTGTTTTGTGACCTAACTTGTGACCTATCCTGTAGAAAGTTCTGTGTGTGCTTGGGAAGATTGTGTGTTCCGCTGCTGTTGAGTAGAATGTTCTGCTGCTGTTGAGTAGAATGTTGAGTAGAATTATAAAGTTGTTTAAGACTCCTATTTCCTTATTGATCTTCTTTCTGAAAGTTCCATCCATTATTGAATGTGAGTTAAGTCTCCTGCTGTTACTATATTGCTGTCTGTTTCTCCCTTCAGTTGTCAATGTTTGCTTTACATATTTAGTTGTTTATAATTGTTGTATCTTTCTATATGTTGATCCTTTTATCATTATATAATGTTCTTTGTCTCTTTTGACAGTTTTTTAATTAAAGTCTATTTCATCTCTTATTATGTTCTTCGTTTCAGTGAATGGTGCCAGCTTTCATCCAAGTGTTCAATCCATATTTGGTCAGTCTTTATATTCTGTTGATGATCACTCATCATTTTTAAGCCTCATCCCCACTCTAATTAGATTATTACTTTACTTAGGGCTCTTATTTCTATTCTTTCTTTTTTTTTTTTTTGAAACGGAATCTCGCCCTGTTGCCCAGGCTGGAGTGCAATGGTGTGAACTTGGCTCACTGCAACCTTCATCTCCTGGGTTCAAGCGATTCTCCTGCCTCAGCCTCCTGAGTAGCTGGGATTACAGGCATGTGCCACCATGCCTGGCTAATTTTTTGTATCTTTAGTAGAGACAGGTTTCACCATGTTGGCCAACCTGGTCTTGAACTCCTGACCTTGTGATCCACCCGCCTTGGCCTCCCAAAGTGCTGGGATTACAGGTGTGAGCCGCTGCGCAGGGCTCTTATTTCTTATCTGGGTTATTTGAATATACTTCTAACTAGTCCTCCTGTTGTCAGTCTTGAACCCAATTGATCTTTATGTATACCTTACTGCCTCTAGTCATCTTTCTAAACTCATCCCTCAAATTCCCTCAATATGTTCCCAGTGGCCTTAGTATAGCAAAATTCCACTAGTATGGTATAACAGAATAGTTGTTCTCTTTAGTAGTGACATGTCTACATGAAATAAAGTAAATTCTATTTCCTTCAATATGGAATTGCTACATCATTAAATAATAAGTGACTAGCGTGTTTTATGCTTCCAATAAAGAAAGTATTAGAGTGTGGTATATGATTGCTCTTGGTTCCTAAATTTATTCCATGCCATATATAAATTTTTGTTTTAGACTCGGGAACAGGAAGAACTGGAAGAAGCTTTAGAAGTGGAACGACAGGAAAATGAACAAAGAAGATTATTTATACAAAAAGAAGAACAACTGCAGCAGATTCTAAAAAGGAAGAATAAGCAGGCTTTTTTAGATGAGCTGGTGTGTATTAATGCTAATTGTGATTGTAAAAAACATTCTTCAGGATTTACCTTTCCTAGTAGGCTGGATGATGGCATTTAAAGGGCATTTCCACAGTGTTTGTAATCTGGTTCACCTTTAGTTTTGTTGGTTATGTATTGATATCAGTGTATTTATTGCTGAATAAGAGGTTGCCCCCCACCCACACCGAAGAATATGTTTTTATGCTCACAATTCTGTGGGTTAGGAATTTAAGTGGTTCTTTTGGGCTTTTCTGCTTCCCTAATGTATTCTCAGGACACCTCTCCATGTGGTTTTGATAGCGACAGGAGGCAGCCAAATGCCTAGGCAGATAGGGATGGGTACCCGGAGAAACCCCATCTCCATGTTGAAGACAGTTTAAAACCTGAAAGCCATGCTACAAGTTAAATCCTTGGACCAGATTGAGAACTTGTCTTCCTGTTTGGTGTGCTTTCCTCTGATTGATCCCCACTCTTCACCTATTTTATGTATATCTACCCTTTCCTAATTGGTTTTCTACACTGTCATGCCCACCTTTGAGTAGTGTCTTCACTTCAACCTTTTTTGCATACTCATAAGCTAATTCAGCACATTCTCCTCATCCTGTGCCTATAAAGACCCCAGACTCAGTAAGTAGAGGAAAAGACAACCTGACTTCGGGGAAGACGACCTGCTCTTCCTGTCCCCTCTCCAGCTCCCCTCTCTGCTAAGAGCTGTTTTCATCACTCAATAAAATTATCGCCTTCATCATCTTTTAACCATCCCTGTGACCTCATTCTTCTTGGATGCCAGACAAGAGCTTGGGACCCACCGAGTGTGGGTACCCAGAAAGGCTGTCACACTGGCACTTTGCCCTTCCTGGTGGAGAGCAGCTGCCCCAGGTGACAAGGCCAGAAGCCAACTGAGCTGCTAACACACTGCCGTCTGATGGCAGAACTAAAGGAGCACTATAACACTTCCCCTGGGGCTTTGGGGTTGTGGGCACCCTCACCTGGGCACTGCCATGTTCCCCTTGAGGCAACATGCCTGGTCTGGCTGTGGGACCCACATAGAGTTTGCTTCTGTGTCCGTACCTGGGGCGGATGGCTGGGTCCTGCACTTGCTTGCTTGTGCCTGGTCTGACTGCGGGCCCCATGCAAAACTTGTTCCTGTATTGGTGCTTGGAGCAGCTGGCTAGATCTGTGCTGACTCACCCACATGCTCCCTCCCACATGGGGTTGAGTGCAGTGGGCCTAGTAGAGGGGAGTCCTTACCGTGAATCTAGTGAAGGGGCTGACTATGTCAGAAACTGCATCAATTTCTGTAACAGTGTGATTGTACTTCTCACATGTCGGCTCAGGGTTACAAGAGAGAATATTCCAAGAATAAGGAAGTAGAAGATGCTAACATTTTAGGACTTGGGCTAGGAAACTGGCACAGCATTGATTCCACCATATTAGTAAAAGAGCCCACTCGGTTACGAAGGGAATGGATATAGATCTCACCTCCTAATGGGAGTGTGATGGCCATCTTTAGTCCACACAGTATGTACTGGGGAAAACTGTTTTTCTAGAATTTGGCGTAATATAAATTCATTTGGGATACTCAGTCTCTATCCCAATGTGAGTTTAGTGATAAGAATTATGAAAATGACTTTCATTTTCATATTGTAATTTGTCTTACCCTTATGCCTATTTATTTATATCATGCCAACTACTATGAAGGATTTAAAGTGATTTCCTAGATATTGTTTGTGGACATGGCACTACTTACTTTGTGTAACTCTAAGAACAATGTTAAAATGAAGTTCTAGTATATTTTACTTCTATATTTTTAAAAAGATTTTTGTTTAATATCCATTTTATTTTCAGATGGGAGCGTGACATTATAACTGAGATGAGCCAGTATATTCTTGATAGATTGTTTATATGGCTTTAAGCTAACTGACTAAAATACGTTGTTTCTGAAGCACTTTTCTCCTGATTAATACTATTTTTCTAATAATGAGCTCATTTTGGCTCCATGCTAAAGTTTATGTTGACTGTTTACTTTGTGACAGTATATTTTATATTTTTGCATGAAAAAATAGTGTATTTTTGCTTGAAAGAAATAGCAGGGTTTTTGTAAATTATTGTTTTCCAGCAATTAGCTTCCTAGGTAGTCAACCTTGTTAGATAATGACAGTAATAATAACTAAGGTTTATGAAGTGTTTCATGGATTTGTTACTATATTATTTGATACTTACAACCCTGTATGATATTGATGACTTCACAAACCAGAAAATCTTCCTCTCCAGGAAAGTCTTTTTGCGTTCTTCTCTTTCCCTTTATGTTCATATAATTTATTTCCCTGAGACTTTTGTGGTTTTTTTTGTGTGTGTGTGTGCAGTGTTAATACACTTAACTTTCTTGTCTAGTTGATAATGCTATTATCCTATAATTGGGGAAAATATGTATATGTGTGTTTTTCTACTGTGCTTTTGCCAAAAAGCATTTAAGTCAGTTAACCAGGAGTAAAAAAAGAGAAAGCAAGATTACTTAAATTATAAGGAGGTGAGAAACTAAAGGAAAAATAAGGGTAAGGCCATTAATGAGGCTTAGATAGAAAACACTGTCATAAAACTCTATTTTCTATGAGCGGAATGTGAATTTGGCTCTAAAAATGAGGACAGCAGCATATTAAATAGAATAATGACGCCTTCCCTAGCAACTTTCATTAGTTCTTTCTTGAAACTATTAAGTGGCAGGTATGGCTTTAACAGTGAAATGACATGCTGTATTTTATATTTTTGTAGCTGTTTGGTGAGAAATTAAAAACTTTAAAAAATGAATTAGTAAATTGATGTTACTAATTATTAGTATATAATTACTAATTATAATTGTTTTATTGAAAGATTCTTCCCCTTATCATTTTATACAAAGAGTTACAGGCTCTTTTTTGGATAATGCTTCTCTTCTATATAATTAATTGAATTAATCACAAATGTAGAACTTTGATAGAAGATATGCTTTTAACGTTTTATGTTCCATCTAATAAAAAAGGTTTTTAGATTTTATTCTGAGGTTAGCCAGCTTTGCATAACAATTATTCTTGCATATTCTTTTTCCTTTTGTTTTTTTGAGACGGAGTCTTGCTCTGTGCCCCAGCTGGAGTGCAGTGGCGTGATCTTGGCTCACCGCAACCTCTGCCTCCCTGGTTCAAGCAATTCTCTGCCTTAGCCTCCCGAGTAGCTGGGATTACAGGTGCCTGCCACCATGCTCAGCTAATTTTTTTGTATTTTTGGTAGAGATGGGGTTTCACCATCTTGGCCAGGCTGGTCATGAACTACTGACCTTGTGATCCACCCACCTTGGCCTCCCAAAGTGCTGGGGTTACTGGCGTGAGCCACCGCGCCCAGCCGCATATTCTTTTAGTCTTTAAAGTACTGTTTTGCTGCCTCATTGAGCTGC
The DNA here is from genome assembly GCF_028878055.3 of Symphalangus syndactylus. NCBI lineage: Eukaryota > Metazoa > Chordata > Mammalia > Primates > Hylobatidae > Symphalangus > Symphalangus syndactylus. The sequence continues at coordinate 56,408,717 of NC_072430.2, read as the reverse complement.
TATTGGCATGAAGCTCCCCTTTAATTCAGTGAGGCATGAAGCAAGATGTGAAACTACCGTTCTTGTACACTGTGTGTAATCTGGAGTTAATATTGATTTTTGTGAGTTCTTTCTCCCACTTCCTGTTTTCTTCACCTGCAAGTCATTACTGCACATACTTTCCTCACTGTTTAGATCATATAACATGGTGGTTAAATAATTCTTAGTAATTTACTGTATTCATTAGTGCAATTAATTACAACAGATTGGTTTAGAATACCACTGCAGTTTGAATTTCTGGTTTTCATTTTTAAACTTATTTTTAAAGATTTTGTTATGTTTATTTTTCAGTCTTTATAAAATTTTTGTTATAAATGTTAAAATACTTAAAATTTTTATGACTAATGAATTCATTAAATTTATTTTTATCCTCTTGAATCCTTGTAAACTAAGTAAAAGAATGTATTTCTTTTTCTGTGTATGTTCATGTGTGAGATTTTGTTTAAAAAACAATAGCATTTGTAAATATGTCTAGAAGCTTAATTCTTATAATTAATCTCTGGACCTAATTTACACAAGTACTACTTCTTAGAATTTTTTTCCTCCTGTTTTTGGTTCTGGTCTTTGTGCCAAAGTCACTTTTTAACCTTTTAAAAAGTATTCGCATTATATTATACTGTATGTGACGGGATTTTAATGTTATGGTCTTAATGTTTATGGCTTAGTATTTGCAGTAATGTTGGCTAAAAGGTCCATTTATTTAATCCTAACTGTAAATTCAATTTAAAAAAACAGTTTGGAAAAAGATTTTTAAACAGGTCCTGGCTTATTAAATCTTTTTATATTCCTGTTTGAAAATTCGCTTCAGTTTATGTCTTAAATTTTGTATGGGCTAATATTGTTGTCAAACGCAGTAGGTGATTTTTATTAGAAATATTGTTTGCCAGATGGCTTGCTTAAAGTCAGTTAAAATAATCTTTTAAAAATGGTCATTATAAAGCTTTTAATGAGTATTACAGGCAGTTCTTATTAAAATTTCTTTAAATATTAAACAGTGTGCCTTCAGGCAATTAATACAGGTTAGGGAACCTTTTAAGGTAAAATGTAATGCAAAGAATGAAATAACTTGAAAGGCTAAATCTGCATGTTAGATATTCCCCAGAGCATGCATGTTTCAAATTGTTTATTTTACTCCATTAATATTTTTTGTTGTTGGAACTCCTACTTAATTCTAGTTTAACACTTAATAAGGCTTCCAGGCTTCAAAATTTGAGTGCTAAAATAGAATAAAGTAGGTTGGAACTAAATTCTATGCTTCAGTATCAAAACTGTTTTAGATTCTTAGAACGTTTGTTTTTATTAGATTTCAGCTGTTTACCAAGACACTTTAACATGCAGTTCCTTTTATGTGAATGTGAAACCAGGATTAAAACAAGCTAAAGTCTTGACTAGCAACTGTTTTTTGAAGTTAATACATTGCTTTTATATAAGAATTTTTGCTTTTTAAAGGAAATACCAGTTAAGGAAGAGCACTTGAATTGATTGAGAGTATAAATTGAAAAGCAATACTTTTAACTTTATAGCTAAGGAAATTTATTTTTCTTTTGTTAGTTTCTACATATGAAAAGATAGAATAGCTTTTAAAAGATATTTTTTTGGCCACAGCCCATTAAAAATGTTCTTTAATTTTATATTTTATTATAAAATTCTTAATGTAAATCTAGAATAGCTGCAAGGAATCTTAGCAATACAGTTACTCATGCATTACTAATGCTTTGGTGTAGAATATAAAAGGTATTCTAGTATATTCTCCTCATACTATATTTCATCACTTTTCCTTCATTATTGTTAAAGCCAGGTCTTAATGATTTTGCTTCTTAATAAGGTTACATCTTATAAATAAATAAAATTTGTGTTCTTCCATTTACTATTAAAAGTTTTAATCTTTGTAACATCGCTCTTGCAAAACACTTCTATTATAAAATCTTGATGTGCAACTTTATTCTAGGACAATTCTATTGAATTAAGTTGCTTATTTGAGTTATTTCTATACTGTAACCTTAAACCAATTCCTTTAAGTCTATTAATTAACCACATTTGTGCCTAAAAAATTATTAAGTTGCTAGATTTGGAAAGAAAATTAAAATCTGTATGTTTGCTTCGTGCTGTGAAATGTTAACAATAGAGTTTCTTCAGGATCAAATTCTGTGTAGTCACTATTTTAACATCTATAGCCTCTTTGAACAATATGTTTTAGCACATAATCCTGGTATAGGAGATAAAAATGTATTTGACCTTCATCTTTGTTTATAGATACAGAAAATTCTCGATCTCTTTCTCTGTGTGTGTGTTTGTGTGTGTGTGTTTGTATGTGTGTGTAGGAAAGAGAGAGAGAGAGATGTCTTCTTCCTCCTGGTACGTCCTTCTGCATATGTTTTTGGATTCTTATTTAACTGAAAACTCAGAAAGGAAAATGTCTGGATATCATTTAGTTTAGACCTTAGCTCCACAGCACTTCAAAGATGTAAGAGGACTTCTTGTTAAACAGAATAAATAACAGTCTACATATAAAAATTAGTAATTTGCTTATAGTATTAAAATGTGTCTGTGTGCTTAGACTTAATATAAGATATTAAAATGTTTAACTGTCATTTCGTTACTTAAGTTAAAAAACATAGACTTAAATTTTAAAAGTAAGTTAGTAAAGGAGAAAATAAATATACTTTTGGTTGTACTTACAATAGTTTCATTGTGCAAAATAGAACAAGGATCATTTCCAAATGGTCTCAGGTGAAATCTAATGGGAAACAATTTCAAACCGGTCTAAATTTACTGGTAAAAAGAATGCGTCTTAGATAAACATCTGATCTAAGTTATAGTACTTTGTACTACTCTTTTTGTGATTAGCTTATTTTTTTCGTTTTAATAAATGTGGTTGGTTTGCTAGTTGAAATAGGAACTTTTAATGTGGATTTTATAAAAATACTTGTTTGCAGGTTATTTTGATTTATGAGTCTACAACAGCCTTTTCTTATTATGGAATGTTAATATTTTTTGTAAAGTATCCTCCATAATGTGAATATTTAGTTTGACATGAAATGCTTATGGAAAAGACATAATTTAAAATAAAAGTCTTGTTGTTTTTAGTTTTCCCTTTTTACATTTTTTATTGAACTTGAACTATTCTTACAGGAGAGTTCTGATCTCCCTGTTGCTCTGCTTTTGGCTCAGCATAAAGATAGATCTACCCAATTAGAAATGCAACTTGAGAAACCCAAACCTGTAAAACCAGTGACGTTTTCCACAGGCATCAAAATGGTAAGCCTTATTTTAATTGCTTATTTGAAAGATATTTTTTCAAGGATTATGCTTTATAATTTTACACGATTTCTATAGTAAACCGAAATGTTCAGATGTTTAAGAACAGTGTCTGATCTAGTTTTAGGTGTCTGGAAATATGGATGGGTGCGGTGTGAGGAAAGTGAAACATAATTTTCAGAGTATACAACACAATTTTTTTGTATGTGAATTGGGTTTGTATGACTTTCTTACTATACTTGCATTTTTAAGCTTGTAGTGTAGAAAAAAATTTATAAATATTGTTTGGAGAGTAGTTACCATCTGCAGATATGAAATGGGAAAGCAAATGTATCAATTAGTGTTTTCTTCTAAACAGTCTTCTTCTAAACAGTCTTCTTCACATATATATTTAAAAAAAATCTGAAAGCCATTTTTAGTTTCTAGACTGATGAGTAGATTAATTTGGGTTTCAAAAAATTTATTTTATATTGTATTGTTATATTTTATTGTTTATTTTAGCATTCAAGGGAAAGATTTTATAAGCCAATGATGTTTTTGTATACTTCTACAGGTTTTTTTTTGTTTAGAAAATATATACTTCGGCATATTCATTTTAACGTGCGTTTAATATTTAGATGTTTGAGATGTAGCCACTGTAAATATGTAACATTCAAATTCCTAATTATCTTTTAAAATAGTCTCATTAGAGTAGTATAAAGTGTGGTTAGAAAAGATAAATGCTTGAGGTGATGGATATCTCAATTACTCTGTTTTGGTTATTACATATTGTATGCATACAGGTATCAAAAGTACCACAAAAGATATACAACTACTCTATATCAATTAAAAACTGGTTTTAAAAAAGTTGTGGCAGCGCTACAAAGTCATGGTTATGGATTTGGACTTTGAATCCAAACAGACCTGAGTTCAACTCTCAACAACCCATTTATCCAGCTGCTTGACATGAACAAATTACTTTGCCTTTCTAATAAGCCTTTTTTTCCCATCTATGAAATGGTGATGATAATACCAATCTCATAAACTTGTTGGGAAATAATGTGAACAAAGTGCACAGTATAGTACTTGGCTTATTGTAAGCTCTCAATAATTGAGGTTAGTTTTTATTGATAATAAGGAGTTGATAACACGAATGGCTATACTAATTCCTTAAATCTGTACATATTTTTTATATACATAAAATTCATTTTTATACATAGTTTTAAAATTCAAGATGATGGAGGTTGCAGAATTTTTGTTTGGCCTTTATTATTGTATGCCTGCATTTCAAAGTCAGTGTTAATGACATGCAATATTGAAGTGGTGGGAGTTTACTGGTCTTTTACCAGTAAACTCAGTAATTTTCAAGAATAAAGTCTAGTATTCAGATGACACAATGCGCTACAAGCCTCAGGAATGTATCCCCTATTGTAAATTGAGCATGATGAGTATGCAAGAACGAATGCCTCAAAACACTATCAAAGTATATTTTAAATTAGAGATAATACTCTAATTTTAAGAGGCAAAGGACCGTTTCTTTCCTTTGACTCCAATGGATAAAGTCATATTTACTCTAATTTTATTGTTGCTTCCACTTTAGCAAATGTGTAGCAGCTGCTCTTGTTTTCTAGTTCTCTTCCTTTTATAGTATGTATAATATTAAAATAAGATCTGGCTTACAGTCTAAGTAGAAGATACAAGAACTCAAGTCTTTTGCAACTGTTTTTTTTTTTTTTTTTCAGTTGCTGACTATAGAATTTGAAAATCTAGGTACTTTGGTATTAAGTTGGCTCTACTTTAAAATTTATCTTGAATTTACCCACTTCTCTCCACCTCTTATCATCCTAGGATAATTGCCATCATTTCTTTACTGGACTATCGAAGTAACATTCCACCTGGTCTCTCTATTCATCTGTGTACCCCATAATCTTGTCTATAAGCCTTTGGGTGGTTTCCTAAATAAATGAATGATGGTAAATAAGCAATATTAAAAAAATCAGCTCATCACCTCCTTCCTTACTATCTTCCTATGTCTTCCCAGTACACTTAGAATAAAATTCAGAATATTATCTACTTTCTCACCTCTGAGAAAGTGACATTTGTACTAAGAAGTCAATGGTAAAATGGAGTTAGCCATGCAAAAATACAGGCAGAGAAAAGAGCAGTAAAGAAGGCCTAAGGTAAGAAACAGCATTTTCTAGAAACAGACAAAAGATACTGTTAAGAGAATACTTTCCCTACTCTGCCTTGCTCCTTATGCTCAATTCACACTGACCGTTTGACTATTCTATTTAAAGTATCTTTCTCCTTCCCCCATCCACATTATGTTATGCTTTTTAAAATTTTAATATAGAGACAGGGTCTCACTATGTTGCCCAGGCTGGTCTCAAACTCCTGAGCTCAAGTGATCCTCCTGCCTTGGCCTCCAAAAGTGTTAGGATTACAGGCATGGGCTACCACGCCTGGCCTATGTTATGCTTTTTAACCCTTTATAACATATATCACTGTCAGAAAGTGTCTTATGGGTACACTGTTTAATGTTTATCTTTACCACTAGAATATAAATTCTGTGTACCTAGAATGAGGTTTGTCTCTAGTACCTATTTAATGAATGTTCACTGTGGACCTTCATTAAATATTTTTGAATGAATGACTGAATCTTACATATTAGGCTCACATTTAATAGAATGAAGATCCTGAAGTACTTTCAAGTTTCTGTGACTTTATGGTGTTTACTCTGTTTGGAATATACTTAACTGCTTATGAAAACTTTGCTTATAATTTATGCATCGATCAAGTGTGATTTTCATGAACCCTCTTTTGTGTGGAATTTAATTACATATTCTGATGCTTCTCCTAACATTTTGTATGTACTTTTATTATATATTGTAGCTCCTGCCTTGTATTGCAATTGGCTATTTTCCATGCTGGTCTCATTTTAGATGAGCTTTCTTAAGGGCACGATGTGTTCTGTGACATAACTTTATGTGTTCTTGTGGGGACTAAATATTGTACTATGTAATTATTCAAAAAAATTTTTTGAATAAATTATTCTCATTTTTCTTAACTTCAGAGCATTTTGCTTTGCCATTGGGAGATTCACATTTGGGTCAAGAAGAATTTGATGCAATGTACAGCCAAAATAAAAAAAATTGTTTTTATAGATATATCTAAATTTCCATCACTCTATCACATTTTTACATTTCATTACCAATGAAAATTACAGATTATGTATTTCTCTTCTTCTGTGTTCTTATCTTTCAATTTTTACCTGTGGTACGTTTTGAAATTTATATAACCTGGCTAGACCTCTTAGGTAGTCTTAGTGCTTTTCTTTGGCCTAAAGAGAGGCAGCATCAAATCTACATCCTTTTTTCAACTAGACAGAATAGTTGCTGGTGGTCTTTCTGTGTTTCATAATGTTCTGTTTATTTAAAAATGAAATGAATTGGAATGGCCAGATGTAAAAGTTTTTGAAGATCACTGATTAATAAATCTGCTAACCTGAACATAATATGAACAAAATACTCTGCAATGTATTTCCTTGAGGAGGTTAGGAAATATATCCATTGTGGCAAAGTTGCTTCAGCAGCATACTTTTTAAATTATTTATTTATTTTAAATTTATTTTTAGAGACAGGATCTTGTTCTGTTACTTCAAGCTGGAGTGCAGTGGTGAGATCCTAGCTCACTGTAGCCTACCTCTGGGCTCAAGCCATCCTCCTATTGCAGCCTCCCAAGTAACTGGGTTTACAGGCTCACACCACCACTCTGGGCTAATTTTTAAGAATTTCTTTTTTTTTTTTTGTAGAGGAGGCAGGGTCTAGTTATGTTGGCCAGGCTGGTCTTAAACTCCTGGTCTCAAGCAATCTTGGAACGCCTCAGCCTTCAAAAGGCTAGGATTACAGGTGTGAGCCAGTGTGCTCAGGCAGGAGCCTACTTTATTTTTTATTTATTTTTTGAGATGGCGTCTCGGTCTGTCGACCAGGCTGGAGTGCAGTGACACAATCTGGACTCACTGCAACCTCTGCCCCCTGGGCTCAAGCGATTCTCCCACCTCATCCTCGCTAGTAGCTGGGACTACAGGTGTGTGCCACCACACCCGGCTGTTTTTTGTAATTTTGATAGCAATGGGGTTTCACCATGTTGCCTAGGCTGGTCTGGAACTGCTGAGCTCAAGCCACCTGCCTGCCTTGGCCTCCCAGAGTGTTGGGATTACACTGTGCCCGGCTGAGGAGCACACTTTTAATGATGAAAGAAGTTTCAATCTCAGCTCATCTTGGAACAAATTTAATAAACCTCCCTCTACTCTGCCTTTTAAAGTATTGAATGAAGCGGTGGGTCTTACACCCTGGCTTTAAGGTCAACAACCTTGAAGACTGACGAAGGGATCAAATTCTACAACTGAAAACTCACTACTTTGAGTACTCTCCCTTTAGCTATCCCTGAATTCTGTGAGAGCTTGTTAGCAGCAGTGCTCTCTGTTTATCTGATTACTTTTGAGTGGGGATTGGGGAGGGGGAAATGTGTTGCACAGATTTTCTTTTTGCCTGAAGGGGTATCTTACCCGAGCTTGTTTGTAATAACGTTTAACATTCTGCAGCAAGGCATATAGATTTGGAGAGGAAAAAAAATTTCTGTCTTTACATTGCCTTTATGTTCTTCTGAATGTCTTTCTGTGAGTGGTATTTAAGACTTCTGTTACCTTTAATTTTCTTTCTTGCATCATTACCTTTTATATCTAAGAAATCACTGTACTTGTGGGCTGGGCATGGTGGCTCACGCCTGTAATCCCAGCACTTTGGGAGGCTGACGTGGGCAGATCACCTGAGGTCAGGAGTTTGAGACCAGCCTGGCCAGCATGGCAAAACCCCATCTCTACTAAAAGTACAAAAATTAGCCAGGCTTGGTGGCAGGCGCTTGTAATCCCAGCTACTTGGGAGGCTGAGGCAGGAAAATCGCTTGAACTAGGGCGGCAGAGGTTGCACTGAGCTGAGATTGTGCCACTGCACCCCAGCCTGGGCAACAAAGTGAGACTCCGTTTCAAAAAAAAAAACAAAAACAAAAACAAGGCTGGGCGCAGTGGCTCATGTCTGTAATCCCAGCACTTTGGGAGGGCGAAGCGGGTGGATCACAAGATCAGGAGTTGAAGACCACTGTGGCCAAGATGGTGAAACCCGGTGTGTACTAAAAATACAAAAAATTAGCCGGGCACGGTGGCAGGAACCTGTAATTCCAGCTACTTGGGAGGCTGAGGCAGAAGAATCGCTTGAACCAGGGCAGCAGAGGTTGCAGTAAGCTGAGATCAAGCCACTGCACTCCAGCCTGGGCGACAGAGTGAGACTCCATCTCAAAAAAAAAAAAAAAAAAAAGGAAATCACCATTCTTATGAGATTGTGATAAATATAAAAATGCCAAGCTTTGATTTGTAAATATATGAATATTTTTCTTTTCCTTTTACATATCTATTCATTTTTCTCCCCAACTGCCCATCCAGCTACTTTCTTTGAATTTTAAAATTGTCTACCTTGTTTGTCATATGTGTGCTAGCTATTAGGTTATAAACATCTTGAGGGCAGAGGCTTCATATTTTAACATAGTTTTATATGATCATGGCTATGTAGGTACTTAAATAATATCAGATATTCATGATCAGTTTCAAACTTTCAAATATTGGAAGTATTAAAACATCTTGAAATAATGTAAAGACAAATACTACTCAGTAAGGAACTACCAAAGTGTTTGAATTAGGAGGCAATAAAGTATAGAAGAAAGAAAATGGGCATAACGGGATTAAATCCCAGCTTTACCGTTATTAGTTATGTTTCCATGGGTAAGATATTGCTTTACTCTTCTGAGTTTGTTTTCTCATTTGGGAAGATGAGAAATGTTAACTTCATATGATTGTTCAGAATATTGAAATCTATACATAAAATGCTAAAGCTGGTGCCCAATGTATGCTAGCCATGTGGTAAATAGTAATAATTAGCAACCATAATGTTACCATTAATGTTTGTTATTTTTTGTAGTTAGATATATAAATGAATTATTTTATAATGCTCTTGAACCAAATGCTGAATATTGTTATAAGTATTCTGTCACATACTTAAGTTATATTACTCTCAATGTGTGTTAAAATATTGGATCACTTACCCCCCATTGGATCAATTCCAGATGGAAAATAGAAAAGTAAAACAATAAAAACATCCTTAAGAAAGTGGGAAAAAAACAAGCCACAAAGTGACAAAAGTTATTTACAACATGTGTAACTAATAAAAGGCTTAGATCCAGAAGGTATAAATAACTCATATATGTGATCTAGAGTCTTGAACAGGCATTTCTAAAAATAGGATAGCCAATCCTCAGCCTCATTAGTGACTGGTAGAAGAATATGTAGATTAAAATCACAACACAGCACTAAATACCCACTAGAATGGCTAAACTGGAAATAAAAATCACAGTTCGTTCAAGGGAAAGGTAAAATTTAGAATGGCATAGTATTTACGTGAATTCATTAGTGTCAACTGTTTACTGAATGTGGAGACTGACACAGAATACAGATGAAAGTCAAAATGTTTATGAAGTTAAGTATTTTTATAGTCTTTAGAAAAATCAATCCAGAATGAAGGATGAAAATAACATTAAGCAACTATATGCCAGGGGTTGATTTTGTTGAATGCCTGCTATAAGCCAGCATAGTCTGGCTGCTGGATATGCAAGAATACAGACAAAGAATTTGTGACCTATGATAGTTCTTTTTTATAATAGGTATTACTTTCTGTTTTTATATCTTCATAAAATAGATGGTATTCCTATTTTTACAAATGTGAAAACTGTGTCTTTGAGAGGTTAGGTCACATTTAAAAGATGACACTGAAACTCATTCTCTTTCTATTACATCTCATATTTAATTAATGAAAATATTAATAAACTTATACATTCTGATTCAGGTGTCCTCTGAGAGCTAAGATTTGAACTCTTGTTTCTAATAGTGGGCTGATTGTATGAACTAGGTAATTTAAGGGGCGGGAGTCAGCATAATAACTTTCTTTTCCTGATCTGCTCTACTTAAAAAAAGTCAAACACAAAATGAAGTCGGATGTGCTCAACTTGGAGAGGAACCAAGGAAGAATCTATAAATATGATTAAGGTTTCTGGAAATAGATTCTTTGAGATGTGACAGAAAAGACTGAATTTATTTGTTTAATAAACCTGGAGAAAGTTGAAGGGTTCAAAATGGGCATAAAGTAATGACTAAGAAATGAGGATTTTATTATTAGATATTCACATAGGTAGGGTTCAGTCAGTCAGTGAACATATTTTGATTAGGAATATTATGAAGGTTGTGCCGGATTTATTATTTGAAGTATATTTTCTAGGAATTAAACTCTCAGGGGGTGGAGGAGTGTTAGGCATAGGGTCTTAGAGAAATTAAGTAATTGTGACTTCAGTATTTAAGAAGGTTCTACTTATCACTATTTTATGCATGAATAGGAGAAACTTTTTTTTTTTTTTTTTTGAGGCGGAGTCTCACTCTGTCGCCCAGGCTGGAGTTCCGTGGTGCGATCTTGGCTCACTGCAACCTCCGCCTCCTGGGTTCAAGTGATTCTTCTGCCTCAGCTCCTGCTTAGCTGGAACTACAGGTGCATGCCACCATGCCCGGCTAATTTTTTTTTTGTATTTTCAGTAGAGACGGGGTTTCACCATACTGGCCAGGCTGGTCTTGAATTCCTGACCTCGTGATCTGCCTGCCTCGGCCTCCCCAAAGTGCTGGGATTATAGGCATGAGCCACCGCACCCGGCCAGAAACTTCATTTTATAGATAATTGTGCCCTCTGTGTGGTGATAGCTTTTGAACTCTTAAAGTGAGAGCTACAACTTTGTTTCTTGGCCAGGTGTTAGTTATTTTGATCTATTTGGTTCAAATCCTGTCAATATAATTATGCAGCCTTCTGCTTCTTTATCATTTTACAAATAATTCTAATTATTTTTACTTAGCTTATGGTTGTGATTACTATTCTTCATTACATCATGCTTAGTTGAACCAGTGAACAGACCTCAAAGTTTTTTTTTTTTTTTTCCCTGATTCATTACTAGATAATTTGTGTCAATAAATATCCATGCAAGTAAATCTTAGTCTTTTGGAAACAAGCGAAGGCACATTGGTCATCTCATAAATTAAGAATGAGATTCTAAGGCTGAGGATCTGGTGCTTCTTCATTCTGTTTTGTTTGTATGCAAACTGGAAATAAACTGAGTCACAAAGATAACCTATGGATGTCAAAAGATAATGTAAGAATTGTTTTTAAGTAGTTTTGATAGTCTGTGGTTGGTTTGGGGAGTAGTATGGAGAAACATACCATGCATTAACAAAGGAGAAAACTTTTTAAGTATTTTAACCCTGATGTTTGAAGAGTTTAAAAAATATTATCTATGGGTGAGCCAGAAGGGAGCAGAGTACTCATTTGTGATATAAATTGCCTTTTCTGAGTGCAACAGATAGTATTTAGCTGTTCGCTTTCAAGCATTGCATATTCCTCTGAACTCATTGGAAAATCTAACCTTGATAAAATATGTGAGTTATAGAAAATTAATACCCATTCATATCTGAAAAAGAAAATAAAAATTACATTGAGCAGTCAGTTATGTCCTATAAAACCATAAGTTTGTGCCAAACAGCTTAGGTGCTTTACCATTTTGCCAAAAAATAAAAAACAAAACTTGACCAAGTGTTATTAATTTATTCTATTTTTAATATGTAATTTGCACTTAGGTAGTAAATCAAAGTATAATAACCAAAGAAGTCATGTGCCCATTCTCAAGTCTTGTGATATGCACATAGTATTAATTTGAATCTATAAAGGTATTTTGAAATGTAAATCAAATTAATAGTCTTATCAGATCTTATTATGGCATATAATTAACTAGGTGAGTATCAGGTGATTACTTTCTCTTAGCTTTTAAATGTCTCCAGTTATGTTATTTCACTAAGGTTAGCAGTATATTCTAATTTTCACATGGATATCCCTGAAGAGTTACATGTAAGTAAATAGAAATTTGGTTAATTCCATTCTATTTTAAAGAAAATGGAGGTTCTTAAAACTTAAGATAATCCTTGGTGAGTATTTTAATGCGACCTAAATAAAATTTTTATGAAATGAATAGCTTCATGATTAAAACTGTAAATTTGAACTTTGTTATTTCAGAATTGTTTAAAACAGGTCATCCTTATGATATTATTAGAGGTTTGAATTGTGGCTTCTCTACTATATATATACTAATTGTTTGGCCTTGGGCAAATCACTTTACCTCTTTAAGCCTTAATTACTCAACTCTTAAAAAAGAGATTATGCCTACATTATAGAGTTCCTGAGTATTTTGTGAAATAATTTTATAAAACTCTCAGGATGCCTGGCTTGTTGTAAAGATACTAAGTATAAATAGGTATAGATACAAATCAAAACTACAATAGACCAGTAAATTGTGATTGAAGGTAGGGTTTGTGACTTATAACTGTTAATTTTGTACCATGTATTTTTTACTAGTTATTTTATCTATAGACTCCTACATAGTAGCAAAAAAAAACAACTCATTTTCCCCTGCTACACACACTCAGCACAGAACACTTTTGGTCACCAAAATGTGGTTTGTTTTTTTTTTTTTGGTTGTTATTTCGTTTTCTTTTCTGTACCACACCAAGCAGTTCTGCAGCAGACACCAATAGGATTTCCTACAGTTTAACCCAATTCTGACACTAAGTGGAATTAGTGCAAACCCCACCGGGTAAGATCTCAGTACCACACAACTGCTCCCAACTTCAGACATCAGTCGAAAGCTCCAGGTGGTAACCTGTGCTGTTGACTAACTGGCTATAAATTGAAGGTTCCCACGATCCCTTCCTGTGGTTCAGTTATTTGCTAGAGTGGCTCACGGAACTTTGGGAAACACTTATGTCCACTGGTTTATTATAAAGTATATTACAAAGGATACAGATGGTCAGCTAGATGGAAAAGATGCATAGGGCAAGGTATGTGGGAAGGGACGTGCATTTTCCATGCCCTCTCAGGGTGGGCTACCATCCTAGCACCTCCATGTGTTCAGCAACCTGGAGGCTCCATGAATCCTGTCCTTTTGGGTTTTTATGGAGGCTTCTTTCCTATAGCCAAGATTGATAAATCACTGGCCACTGGTGATTAACTCAACCTCCTGCCCCTCACCTCTTCCCAGAGGTTGGTGGAACTGAAAGTTCCCAACACTCTAATTACAAAGTTGGTTCCCTTTGCAATAAGCCCCTGTCCTGAGGCTATCCAGGACCACCCAGCCATCTTATTAGCATACAAAAAGACACCATTTTGGAGACTACAAAGGTTTTAGGAGATAAGTACCAGGAAATGGGATGAAAACCATTTATATTTCTTATCATAAATCACAATATTACAAGCCCCAAATGCCTAATAACTCTTATATATTTCTATATTTGTAGGTAACAATTCAATTGTTCTATGGATATATAAATGAAAAAACTGAAAAATTTAGTGTCAATAGTTGGGAAAATTCACAAATAATGAATTATACACTATGAGTTTTATGTAATATTCTTTCCTTTACCACGGTAAAGGAAAAATTGTTAATGGTCAAACTGTTGGCTTCAGAATTTATGGCAGTGGTTGAATTTATTCCAGAAAATTTGTCTCATAATCTGTCTAGACATGAGCATAGGCAGAAATAATGAGTCTGGATTTTCAGTTATATCAATTACTTTGTAATGAGGACAAGGTAAAATCAGTATTCTATGAGTGGTGGGAAGCTTTGATTCTTTTAGTCCCACTGAGGGTAACATTAAAGATGCTTGCAAATGCAGAAATATTCTTAGCCTAGGATGTAGAAATAATGGTTTTCTGCTTAATTTATGAAACAAACATTTTCCTACAAGGTATTCTACATACTGTATACTGCATTGCTTAATGTAATGAGGCAGATTTTCAGCTTTATAGATAATTATATTGAGTGCCTATCTGTTTATCAGTAGGGTTTTATCAAGTTCCTATAACATTTGCAAAGCAGTGGTTGCTGTTGGTGTTGCGGATATAGTAATTTTACAAGAATTAGAATTAGGGAAAAAGAAGGAAGATGTGTTTCAATCAGTCTCTGAACATTAACTCACTTAATCTTGAAAACTATCCTGTAGGGTTGATAGTGGTATTCTCATTTATGAGGAATGGAGTATGGAAGACTTAAATTAAACCTAGAGAAAAGTAGAGTTTCAGAAAAATGGAAAGGATGAAGGCATTTCACATTTAAAAATGAGTATGTGGGAGAATTGTTAGCAAAAGAATGGAGGGTATGAATTTAGCCAAGTTTATTCCGTAGTTTTCAGTCAGGAATTTTCTTCTGATGAACTTGCACACTAATTTCAAAACACACATTCATTCTTTGGTTCCTAGAAGGTTATATGAAATTCAGATACATAGATTCACTTTGATGTGTTAGAGCTTTTTACTAGTTAGTAATCTGTTGAGTAAGTTAAGGGACACTAAAATTTAGTATTTGTAAATATTGAAATAAATTTTCTTTTTTTGGTGATTGCTTAGGGCTATGATTCAGTATTTTCCCAAGAAGTCCGGCTGCCACAAATGTTTGGGAATCTTAAAAGGCTCCATCTGCAAATGCTCATGACCAGATATTTCCTGCAATGATTTTTAATGTAATACTTTAATTTTTCAGCTAAGCAGACTTAGTTTTCCTTTGGAATTTTATCAATTCACCATCAGTATTGCCTTAACTGTGGTTTTTGTGTTACTATTATGTAGGAAATAATATTAGGTTTTTCTTTGGTTGATCATTTTGTTATATAATTCCTATACAATTTTTATTGCTATTTATTTTGGTCCTCACCACTTCTTCTACTTTTTTTTTTTTTTTTAAATCACAGATTGTTTATGTATCAGAATACAATTTGCCACAACTTCAGGGGCTGTGGTTAAGTTTGAAAACCAAGGATTTTTGTACATTGATTTTGGATACTGAGACTTTGCTGAAGTTGCTAATCAGCTTAAGGAGATTTTGGGCTGAGACGATGGGGTTTTCTAGATATACAATCATGTCATCTGCAAACAGGGACAATTTGACTTCCTGTTTTCCTAATTGAATACCCTTTATTTCCTTCTCCTGCCTGATTGCCCTGGCCAGAACTTCCAACACTATGTTGAATAGGAGTGGTGAGAGAGGGCATCCCTGTCTTGTGCCAGTTTTCAAAGGGAATGCTTCCAGTTTTTGCCCATTCAGTATGATATAAATGGTGCTGGGAAAACTGGCTAGCCATATGTAGAAAGCTGAAACTGGATCCCTTCCTTACACCTTATATAAAAATTAATTCAAGATGGATTAAAGACTTAAATGTTAGACCTAAAACCATTAAAATCCTGCAAGAAAACCTAGGCAATACCATTCAGGACATAGGCGTGGGCAAGGACTTCATGTCTAAAACACCAAAAGCAATGGCAACAAAAGCCAAAACTGACAAATGGGATCTCATTAAACTAAAGAGCTTCTGCACAGCAAAAGAAACTACCATCAGAGTGAACAGGCAACCTACAGAATGGGAGAAAATTTTTGCAACCTACTCATCTGACAAAGGGCTAATATCCAGAATCTACAATGAACTCAAACAAATTTACAAGAAAAAAACAAACAACCCCATCAAAAAGTGGGCAAAGGACATGAGCAGACACTTCTCAAAAGAAGACATTTATGCAGCCAAAAAACACATGCAAAAATGCTCATCATCACTGGCCATCAAAGAAATGCAAATCAAAACCACAATGAGATACCATCTCACACCAGTTAGAATGGCCATCATTAAAAAGTCAGGAAACAACAGGTGCTGGAGAGGATGTGGAGAAATAGGAACACTTTTACACTGTTGGTGGGACTGTAAACTAGTTCAACCATTGTGGAAGTCAGTGTGGCGATTCCTCAGGGATCTCGAACTAGAAATACCATTTGACCCAGCCATCCCATTACTGGGTATATACCCAAAGGACTATAAATCATGCTGCTATAAAGACACATGCACACGTATGTTTATTGCGACACTATTCACAATAGCAAAGGGTTGGAACCAACCCAAATGTCCAACAACGATAGACTGGATTAAGAAAATGTGGCACATATACACCATGGAATACTATGCAGCCATAAAAAATGATGAGTTCATGTCCTTTGTAGGGATATGGATGAAACTGGAAAACATCATTCTCAGTAAACTATCGCAAGGACAAAAAACCAAACACCGCATGTTCTCACTCATAGGTGGGAATTGAACAGTGAGAACTCATGGACACAGGAAGGGGAACATCACACTCCGGGGACTGTTGTGGGGTGGGGAGAGGGGGGAGGGACAGCATTAGGAGATATACCTAATGCTAAATGACGAGTTAATGGGTGCAGCAAAACAACATGGCACATGGACACATATGTAACAAACCTGCACATTGTGCATATGTACCCTAAAACCTAAAGTATAATAATAAAAAAATTAAAAAAAATAAAAGAAAACCAAGGATTACATTCAGTTATTTTTGCATACTCTCTAACTTTCTTAAACATACTCAACTGAATGGATACATTCCCATTCTGTCAGTGCCCTGCCTCCTGTTAACATTTTTCTACACTAGAAGCCCTTCCCATTTTTGCTGAGTGTCTGGCATCTTCTCCCAGCCTCCATTCCTAATGGTGGCTACAGCTAAGAATATATTGCTGCTTTCTTTTGTTCCTTTTTTTTTTCAGTACATTTAATTTCTGGGATACATGTGCAGAACGTGGAGGTTTGTTACATAGGTATACACGAGCCATGGTAGTTTGCTGTACCCATCAACCCATCATCTACATTAGGTATTTCTTCTAATGCTATCCCTCCCCTAGCTTCCCACCCACCAGCAGGCCCTGGTATGTGATGTTCCCCTCCCTGTGTCCACGTGTTCTCATTGTTCAACTCCCACTTATGAGTGAGAACATGTGGTGTTAGTTTTCTGTTCCTGTGTTAGTTTGCTGAGAATGATGGTTTCCATCTTCATCCATGTCCTTGCGAAGGACATGACCTCATTCTTTTTTATGGCTACATAGTATTCCATGGCATATATGTGCCACATTTTCTTCATCCAGTCTATCATTGATGGGCATTTGGGTTGGTTCCAAGTCTTTGCTATTGTGAATAGTGCTGCAATAAACATGTGTGCATGTGTCTTTATAGTACAATGATTTATAATCCTTTGGGTATATACTCAGTAATGGGATTGCTGGGTCAAATGGTATTTCTGATCCTAGATCCTTGCGGAATTGCCATACTGTCTTCCACAATGGTTGAATTAATTTACACTCCCACCAACAGTGTAAAAGCATTCCTATTTCTCCACACCCTCTCTAGCATCTGTTGTTTCCTGACTTTTTAATGATCTCCATTCTAACTGGCGTGAGATGGTATCTCATTGTGGTTTTGATTTGCATTTCTCTAATGAACAGTGATGATGAGCTTTTTTTCATGTGTTTGTGGGCTGCATAAATGTCTTGTTTTGAGAAGTGTCTGTTCATATCCTTTGCCCACTTTTTGATGGGATTGTTTGTTTTTTTCTTGTAAATTTGTATAAGTTCCTTGTGGATTCCGAATATTAGCCCTTTGTCAGATAGATAGATTGCAAAAATTTTCTCCCATTCCGTGGGTTGCCTGTTCACTCTGATGACAGCTTCTTTTGCTGTGCAGAAGCGCTTTAGTTTGATTAGATCCCATTTGTCAGTTTTGGCTGTTGCCATTACTTTTGGTGTTTTAGTCATGAAGTCTTTGCCCATGCGTGTGTCCTAAATGATATTACCTAGGTTTTCTTTCAGGGTTTTTATGGTTTTAGGTCTTACATTTAAGTCTTTAATCCATCTTGAGTTAATTTTTGTGTAAGTTGTAAGGAAGGGGTCCAGTTTCAGTTTTCTGCATATGGCTAGCCAGTTTTCCTGGCACCATTTATTAAGTAGGGAATCCTTTCCCTATTGCTTGTTTTTGTCAGGTTTGTCAAAGATCAGATGGTTGTAGATGTGTGGCATTATTTTTGAGGCCTCTTTTCTGTTCCATTGGTCTATATATCTGTTTTGGTACCAGTACCATGTTGTTTTAGTTACTGTAGCCTTGTAGTATAGTTTGAAGTCAGGTAGCGTGATGGCTCCAGCTTTGTTCTTTTTGCTTAGGATTGTCTTGATTATACAGACTTTTTTTTTGGTTCCATATGAAATGTAAGTAGTTTTTTCTAATTCTTTGAAGAAAGTTAATGGTACCTTGATGGGGACAGGATTGACTCTGAATTACTTTGGGCAGTATGGCCTTTTTCATGATGTTGACTCTTCCTATCCATGAGCATGGAATTTCTTTCCATTTGTTTGTGTCCTCTCTTATTTCCTTGAGCAGTGATTTGTAGTTCTCCTTGAAGAGGTCCTTCACATCCCTCTTAAGTTATATTCCTAGGTATTTTGTTCTATTTGTAGCAGTTGTGAATGGGAGTTCACTCATGATTTGGTTCTCTGCTTGTCTATTGTTGTTGTATAGGAATGCTTGTGACTTTTGCACATTGATTTTGTATCCTGAGACTTTGCTGAAGTTGCTTATCAGCTTAAGGAGTTTTTGGGCTGAGATGATGGGGTTTTCTAAATATACAATCATGTCATCTGCAAACAGAGACAATTTGACTTCCTCTCTTCCTATTTGAATACTCTTTATTTCTTTCTCTTGCCTGATTGTCCTGGCCAGAACTACCAGTACTATGTTGAATAGGAATATTGAGAGAGGGCATCCTTGTCTTGTGCCAGTTTTCAAAGGGAATGCTTCCAGCTTTTGCCCATTCAGTATGATATTGGCTATGGGTTTGTCATAAATAGCTCTTGTTATTTTGAGATACATTCCATCAATACCTAGTTTATTGAGCGTTTTTAGCATGAAGGGGTATTGAATTTTATTGAAGGCCTTTGTGCATCTATTGAGAAAATCATGTGTTTTTTGTCATTGGTTCTGTTTATGTGATTGATTACATTTTTTGATTTGCATATGTTGAACCAGCCTTGCATCGCAGGGATGAAGCCGACTTGATTGTGGTGGATAAGCTTTTGGATGTGCTGGTGGATTCAGTTTGCCAGTATTTTATTGAGAATTTTTGCATCAATGTTCATTGGGAATATTGGCTTGAAATTTTCTTTTTTTGTTGTGTCTCTGCCACATTTTGGTATCAGGATGACACTGGTTTCATAAAATGGGTTAGGGAGGAGTGTCTCATTTTCTATTGTTTGGTATAGTTTCAGGAGGAATGGTACCAGCTCCCCTTTGTACCTCTGGTAGAATTCAGCTGTGAATCTGTGTGTTCCTGGGCTTTTTTTGGTTGGTAGGCTATTAATTACTGCCTCCATTTCAGAACTTGTTATTGGTCTATTCAGGGATTTGACTTCTTCCTGGTTTAGTCTTGGGAGGGTGTATGTGTCCAGGAATTTATCCATTTCTTGTAGACTTTCTAGTTTATCTTCATAGAGGTGTTTACAGTGTTCTCTGATGGTAGTTTGTATTTCTGTGGGATCAGTGGTGACATTCTCTTCATCAATTTTTGTTGTGTCTATTTGATTCTTCCCTCTTGTTTATTAGTCTGGCTAATGGTCTATCTTTTTCGTTAATCTTTTCAAAAAACCAGCTCCTGTATTCATTGATTTTTTTGAAGGGTTTTTCGTGTCTGGATCTCCTTTAGTTCTGCTCTGATCTTAGTTATTTCCTGTCTTCTGCTAGCTTTTGAATTTCTTTGGCTTTCTTCTCTAGTTCTTTTAATTGTGATGTTAGTGTGTTGATTTTAGATGTTTCCCACTTCATACTGCCATAAATTTCCCTTTTAACATTGCTTTAGCTGTGTCCCAGAGATTCTGGTACGTTGTGTCTTTGTTCTCATTGGTTCAAAGAACTTCTTTATTTCTGTATTAATTTCATTATTTACCCAGTAGTCATTCAGGAGCAGGTTGTTCACTTTCCATGTAGTTCGGCAGTTTTGAGTGAGTTTCTTAATCCTGAGTTCTAATTTGATTGCACTGGTGTGTGAGAGACCGTTTGTTATGATTTTCATTCTTTCGCATTTGCTGAGAAGTGTTTAACTTCCAATTATGTAGTCAATTTTAGAATAAGTGCTATGTGGCACTGAGAAGAATATAGATTCTGTTGACTTGAGGTGGAGAGTTCTGTAGATGTCTGTTAGGTCTGCTTTCTCTAGAGCTAGTTCAAGTCCTGTATATCTTTCTTAATTTTTTGTGTTGTTGATCAGTCTAAAATTGACAGTGGGGTGTTAAAGTCTCCCACTATTGAGAGGGAGTTTGTGTGGGAGTCTAAGTCTCTTTGTAGGTCTCTAAGAACTTGCTTTATGAATCTGGGTGCTCCTATATTGGGTGCATATATATTTAGGATAGTTAGCTCTTCTTGTTGCATTGATCCCTTTACCATTATGTAGTGCCCTTCCTTCCTTCCTTCCTTCCTTCCTTCCTTCCTTCCTTCCTTCCTTCCTTCCTTTCTCCCTCCCTCCCTCCCTCGTTCATTCGTTCGTTCGTTCAAAGTCACTTATATCAGAGTCTAGGATTTCAGGCCCGGCTTTTTTTTGCTTTCCATTTGCTTGGTAAATATTCCTCCATCCCTTTATTTTGAGCCTATGTGTTTCTTTGCACGTGAGATGGATCTGCTGAATACAGCACACCGATGGTTCTTGACTCTTTATCCAATTTGCCAGCCTGTGTCTTTTAATTGGGGCATTTAGCCTGTTTACATTTACGATTAACATTGTTATGTGTGAATTTGATCCTGTCATCATGATGCTAGCTGGTTATTTTGCCTGTTAGTTGATGCAGTTTCTTCATAGTGTTGATGGTCTTTGCAATTTGCTTTGTTTTTGCCCGTACCAGTGTTTTCTTTCCATATTTAGTGCTTCCTTCAGGAGCTCTTGTAAGGCAGGCCTGGTGATGACAGAATCTCTCAGCATTTGCTTCTCTGTAAAGGATTTTATTTCCTCTTCGCTTATGAAGCTTAGTTTGGCTGGATATAAAATTCTGGGTTGAAATTTCTTTTCTTTAAGAATGTTGCATATTGGCCCCCACTCTGTTCTGGCTTGTAGGTTTTCTGCAGAGAGATCTGCTGTTAGTCTGATGGGCTTCAAGGATAACCTGACCTTTCTTTCTGGCTGCCCTTAGCATTTTTCCTTCATTTCAACCTTGGTGAATCTGATGATTATGTGTTTTGGGGTTGCTCTTTTCGAGGATTATCTTTGTGGTGGTCTCTGTATTTTCTGAATTTGAATGTTGGCCTGCCTTGCTAGGTTGGGGAAATTCTCCTGAATAATATCCTGAGGAGTGTTTTCCAGCTTGGTTCCGTTCTCTCCGTCACTTTCAGGTACACCAGTCAAACGTAGATTTGGTCTTTTCACATAGTCCCATATTTCTTGGAGGCTTTGTTCATTCCTTTTCATTATTTTTTTCTCTAATCTTGTCTTCATGCTTTGTTTCATTAAATTGATCTTCTATCTCTGATATCCTTTCTTCCCCTTGATCGATTTGGTTATTGATACTTTTGTATGCCTCACGAAGTTCTTGTGCTGTGTTTTTCAGCTCCATCAGGTCATTTATGTTCTTCTCTAAACTGCTTATGCTGGTTAGCAATTCCTCTAACCTTTTTTCAAGGTTCTTAGCTTCCTTGCATTGGGTTATAACATGCTTCTTCAGCTCAGAGGAGTTTGTTATTACCCACCTTGTGAAGCCTACTTCTGTCGATTCGTCAAACTCTTTCTCTGTCCAGTTTGTTCCCTTGCTGGTGAGGAGTTGTGATCCTTTGGAGGAGAAGAGGCGTTATGCTTTTTGGAATTTTCAGCCTTTTGGCACTGGTTTTTCCTCATCTTCGTGGATTTATCTACCTTTGGTGTCTGATGTTGGTGACCTTCGGATGGGGTTTTTGTGTGGACATCCTTTTTTGTTGATGTTGATGCTATTCTTTTCTGTTTGGTAATTTTCCTTCTAACAGACAGGCCCCTCTGCTGCAGGTCTGCTGGAGTTTGTTGGAGGTCCACTCCAGGCCCTGTTTGCCTGGGTATCCCCAGCAGAGGCTGCAGAACAGCAAAGATTGCTGGCTCTTCCTTCCTTTGGAAGCTTCGTCCCAGAGGGGCACTGGCTAGATGCCAGACAGAGCTCTCTGGTATGAGGTGTTTTTAAACCCCTGTTGGGAGGTGTCTCCCAAATCAGGAGGCACGGAGGTCAGGGACCCACTTGAGGAGGCAGTCTGTCCCTTAGCAGAGCTTGAGTGCTGTGCCAGGAGATCTACTGCTCTCTTCAGAGCTGGCAGGCAGGAACGTTTATGTCTGCTGAAGCTGCACCCGTAGACTCCCCTTCCCCCAGATGCTCTGTCCTAGGGAGATGGGAGTTTTACCTATAAGCCCCTTACTGGGGCTGCTGCCTTTCTTTCAGAGATACCCTGCCAAGAGAGGAGGAATCTAGAGAGGCAATCAGGCTACAGCAGCTTTGTGGCACTGCCAAACTTCCCTGATGCTTTGTTTACACTGTGAGGGGAAAATCGCCTACTCAAGCCTAAGTAATGATGGATGCCCCTATCCCCACCAAGCTCAAGTGTCCCAGTTCAACTTCAGACTGTTGTGCTGGCAGTGAGAATTTCAAGCCAGTGTTTCTTAGCTTGCTGGGCTCCGTGGGGGTGGGATCCGCTGAGCTAGACCACTTGGCTCCCTGGCTTCAGCCCCCTTTCCAGGGGAGTGAATGGTTCTGTCTTGCTGTTATTCCAGGCACCACTGGGTTATGAAAAAAGAAACTGCAGCTAGCTCAGTGTCTGCCCAAATGGCCGCCCAGTTTTGTGCTTGAAACCCAGGGCCCTGGTGGCGTAGGCACCTGAGGGAATCTCTTGGTCTGTGGGTTGCAAAGACCATGGGAAAAGCGTAGTATCTTGGCTGGAGGGCACTGTTCCTCACGGTGCAGTTGCTCATGGCTTCCTTTGGCTAGGGGAGGGAGTTCCCTGACCCCATATGCTTCCTGGGTGAGGCGATGCCCCATCCTGCTTTGGCTCGCCCTCCATGGGCTGCACTCGCTGTCTAACCAGGCCCAATGAGATGAACCAGGTACCTCAGTTGGAAATACAGAAATCATCCGCCTTCTGCATTGATCTTGCTGCAAGCTGCAGACAAGAGCTGTTCCTATTTGGCTATCTTGCCCTCTTTTGTTACTTTTAATCAGAGCCTTTCTTAGATGCTGCCATGGTAGTTTGGAGCCTCCACTGAGTCCCTACTTTGCTATCTGTTTCCTTTTGGTCTCAGAGTGGTCTAGGACTTAGGACTCTTAGGATATTGAGCTCAGAGGTGTTAAATATTCTTAAAGGGAGCAAGAGCTTTTAGCTATACTATTTAAGATTCTATGGGTTAACAAAGCATTATAAGATGGTTCTTGAGATTGAGAATTTTTAGTAATAGGTTTTTAATGAACACATGAAAGACCTGTAGCCTTTGTAAGTTGGGAAATTCCCATAGGAATCTCTAGTAATGCTTCTCTTTTATTCCTGATATTAGTAATTTATAACCTCTCACTTTTTTTTCCTCTGATCAGCCTGGCTAGGGGTTTATCAGTTTTCTCGATCTGTTCAGAGAACCAGTTTCCAGTTTTTGCTTTCATTGATTTTTTTTTTTTTCCCGAGACAGGATCTCACTTTGTCACCCAGGCTGGAAGGCAGTGGGGGCGATCACTGCTCAATGCAGGTTCCACTTCCTGGGCTCAAGCAGTTACCTTGCCTCAGCCTCCTGAGTTGCTGGGACTACAGGAGGGCACCACCACACCTGGCGAATTTTTTTTGTTTTTAGGAGAGACAGGATCTCCTTATGTTGCTCAGGCTAGTCTCGAACTCCTGAGATCAAGCAATCTTCCCACCTGGCAAAGTGCTGGGATTACAGGCATAAGCCACTACACTGAGCCCTAATTTTTTTTCTTATTAGTCTGTTTTCCATTCCATTGATATTGGTTTTTATTATTTCTTTTCTTCTCTTTAATTAAGATTTAATTTGCTTTATTTTTCTAGTTTCTAAAGGTGGGAGGGATGGCAGCAGCAGTCACTGCAAAGACAGCAGCTATAGTGGGGAAGGTGTGGCTGGCGCTGCCCTGTACATGGAGCCAGTGGGAGCTGGGAACAGGTGGGAGTCCCGCCCCATTTCGAGATGGCGGGGCAGGAGCCCTGTGCTCCTGGTGGCAGTTGCAGCTGCCCACCTGTGGTTGTGGATCTGGGCGTCGCTGCACTCTCAGGGGTCTGGGAAGCCCCACTGCCCCTTCAGGCTTGGAAGTGCCTGCTCTTGCTGGCTGGCCTTTTCCTGCTCCCTGAGCCCGTTCCAGGGTAGAGCAAGTTGTGGCCACGCCTGGGTGTGGTGGCAGCCCAGTGGGGTGTGCCCATGCTTGGGGCAGCACTGACCTGCCAGCCCCCTCTGAACTTTGGGGAATGAGGAGCATGGGAGGGAGGCCGATGGGTCCCTTAGTGTGGCTCTGTGTGACCTTGCAGGTGCCCCTCCCACCAACAGAGTGGGTACCCTGGACAACATGATTGATTGTGGCAGGAGGCAGATGGGCTCCTGGGTGGAAAGGGGTGAGTCCCTGATGAAGTCCTACGTTCAAGCCAGGAACAGTCTGAAGCCTGGGGGCTGGGCTGTCAGTTCTGAGTGGAATCAGCAGCCCCAGAGTGAGAACTTACTGTGCTCTTTATGAGCCTGCCCGTGGCCACCCATGGAACAATTAGCATGCACTTACTTCCTTTTGAGCCCATAAAAATCCCAGACCCAGCCAGACTCACACAGACATTGGGACTACCAGCTGTGGAAAGGAGCTATCCACTCTGGGTCTCTTCTTTGCTGAGAGCTGGACACTTGTCTAGACGACATGCAGAGAGGAGCTACCCCCTTCCAGTCTCCTCAGAGCTGTTCTTTTGTTCAGTAAAGCTCCTCTCTGCCTTGCTCACCTTCCAGTTGTCCACATACCTCATTCTTCCTAGATGTGGGATAAAAACTCTGGACCAAGTGAATGGCGGGACTGAAAGAGCTGTAACACAAACAGGACTGAAATACATACCCCTGCTCACCATGTTTGGGGGTGATGAGAAGGAGAGAAGAGCTGCAGCCCTGCAGGAAACCCAGACCTAGGAGCTCCCAGAGCCAGAGCTATGACACCCTCTTTGGGGCTCTGTGGTTTCTGTTATCTCCAAGCTTTCCCGTGTCACCATGTTCCTCTTGTCCAGACGTGGGTGCCTGCAGTGGAAGCCACTTGCAGTGCATCTGATCCAGCCTCAGGCTTGCATGGAGAAAGTGCCTGGAGCTGCCCACCCTGCTGCAGCAGCTGGCATGTCTGGCTGTGCGCTCTTGCCAGACCCTTCACTCACTCAGGCACCCGTCACTGCTCTGTGCCTGACTCGCCTTTGGCAGGTGTGGGATCTGGGCTGATGGCATGAGCCGTGCATAGCCTATCAGGCCGAGTGGGTGGAATGAGCCCAGTGGGTCCAAGCAAAACTTGGACAAAGGTGCCACCAGCCACAGAGGTTTTCGGCTGGAAAAGCGGCATCCTGCGGATCCCTAGAAAGAAACTTAGATTATTGATTTGAGGTCTTTCCAAGTTTTAAATTATAGATATTAAATGTTATACATTTTCTTTTACGCGTTTCTTTAGTTACATCTGCAAAATTTTGACATCTTGCAACAGTTTGAGTCCTCTGAGAAGCAGATGCCAACATGGGTTTAAATGTGCAAAAAATGTATTAGGGAAAAATGCCTGTGTGAGAAAATGAAAAGGGAGCTGTAGGAGACTAAGAGAGTCATCAGACTGATGTAGGTTTGACCCCAAGTTAAGAAAGAATGAGGGTAGATAAAAGCATCTCAGACTACAGTGTATTTCTAAGGAAAGTGGTAAGTTGACTGGGGAGTTCTTGTGCCAGAGTTTTCTGTCAGAGAAGTCTCATATCACCCAACCAGGGAACTACATTAGTATTCCTGCCTTACTCAGTCATTGGCTGGAAGCAGCCCATGGGAATCATGGCCTTGGTGTAAATGCAGAGATGGATTGCAGAGTGCAGCAGCTGGGACCCTTGATTCCAGTTCTTATACTCCATCATAGTTGTTACTGAGTTCTAGTTACTTTCATTATAGTCAAAGAACATATGTTAAAGGATTTCAAACATCTTTATTAAGATTTTTTTTTTTTTGAGACGGAGTTTCATTCTTGTTGCCCAGGCTGGAGTGCAATGGCATGATCTCTGCTCACCACAACCTCTGCCTCCTCGGTTCAAGCGATTCTCCTGCCTCAGCCTCACGAGTAGCTGGGATTACAGGCATGTGCCACCATACCCGGCTAATTCTTTGTATTTTAGTAGAGACGGGGTTTCACTGTGTTAGCCGGGATGGTTTTGATTTCCTGACCTCAGGTGATCTGCCCACCTCAGCCTCCCAAGGTGCTGGGATTACAGGCATGGGCCACCGCACTTGGCCCAGATTTTTAAAAATTGCTCAGAGTATGGTCTGTCTTGGTGAATATTGTTTTGTGAACTTGAAGATAATTTCTGTTTGGCTCTTAGGCAGAATGTTTTGTAAATGTCAGTTAGTTCAAGTTACTTGATGTTAAAATTTCCTGTTTTCTTACTGATTTTCTCTCTCTCTCTCTCTCTCCCTCTCTCCCTTTCCCTTTCCCTCCCTTTCTGTCTCCCCTTTCTCTCCTCCCTCTCTCACACCTCTCTTTCTCACTCTCTGTCTCTCCTTTGTCTATTATTTTTCTAGTCTATATTTTATGTGTGTACTTTAGGTGGCTGCTATTATTAAGCCTTCAATTTCAGTGATCTTTTCTTCTGTAATGTCTAAGCTGTTATTAATCTTGTTATATTTTTCATTTTAAAATTGTGTGTGTTAACACATACAATACATACAGTTGTGTGTGTTTTTAACACATACAATACATACAGTTGTGTGTGTTTTTAATCTTTAGATGTTCTGTTTGGGTCTTTTTTGCACCTTCGATTTCTCTCATCATATTCATATTCTCTACTTTCATGAACATATGGAATATATTTATGCTAGCTGTATTAATATCCTTGTCTTGCTAATTTCACATCTCTGTCCTTTCTGAGTCTGCTTCTATTGACTGATTTTTTTTTCCCGAGGTGCGTTGTATATTTCTGTCTTTTTGGAATACCTGGTAATTTTTGGTATTCCATTAAATATTATAAGACTTTGGGGATGCAGTTAAGTTAGCTATAATCTATTATATCCTTGCAAGTCTTGCTTTTAAGCATTGTTAGCATGTACAAGAACAGATTTTAATGTTAGGCTAATTTAGCTCCACTTTCATGGTGATACTATTCTGAAGACCCTATCTGATGCGATATGTATTTATTGAGAGGTCTTTTTACCTTGTTTATTGGAAATATATGAACTGTTTCTGTATGAGCTTTGAGAATTGTTTAATACATTGCTTTCCAGGTTCATTTCTTGGTCTTCAGTAGTTTCCACTCATGTGCAGCTCAAAGCCCAGGCAAAAGGTGAGGACATCACTGTGAAGTTCTCTAGAGCAGAGGTGGACAAATGGCAGCTCACTGACTAAATCCCACCTGCTACTTGTTACTGTAATTAAAGTTCTATTGTAACATAGCCATTCTCATTCATTTACATATATTTTTCTGCTTTTACATTATAATAGCATCATTGGATAGTTATGATGCAGATCATATGGCCTGCAAAGCCTAAAATACTTATCTGCTCCTTACAGAAAATATTTGTTAACTCCCACTTTAGAGTTTTTTCTCTGTGTGGCATTTTCCTCTCTTGTAATCTCCCCTGCAAATTATAGCTACCCTGGGATCCCTGAAGTCTGATTTTCATCTCCTTGACTTCTAGGCTCTGTTTGGGTTACTTCTCTATGTATTATAGCCTGGAAATGGCCTCCATGCAGGAAGCCAGGGCAATCAAAGGGTTCATTTCATTTGTTTTTCTTCCCTTGGGGCTCACAGTTCTGTACTGGCAGTTCCTCAATTTCTGGAAACCATTGATTCTTATTTTGTTCAGTTTTCTAGTTGCTTAAGGTGGGGAATGGTCAATCTGGTCTTGTTGTTGTATAATGGTCATATGCAGGAGAAGCAGCAGAATATTTTGAGACTTGTTTTTGTTGTTTTGTATATCAGGAATTAGTTGCTTTATCTTGCTATGTAATACTCCATTTGTTTGAATATAAATGCTCCTCAATTTATTTGATGGGGCATGTCTAGATAAACCCATCGTAAGTTGAAAATATCGTAAGTCAAAAATTCATTTTATATACCTAACCTGCTGAACATCATAATTTAGTATAGGCTTCCTTAATACAAGTACTCAGAACACTTACATTATCCCAGCATCATGAGAGAGCATCCTATTGCATGTTGCTAGCCCAGGAAAGGATCAAAATTCGAAGTACAGTTTCTACTGAATGCCTGTCGATTTTGCATCATCATGAAGTCAAAAACTTGTAAGTCAAACCGTCATAAGTCAGGGAATGTCTGTATATCTGTTTAGCAATTCTCTTGTTGAGGAATACCTGAGCTGTTTATAGTTTTTGACTATTACTAATAAAGCAGCTGGCTGGGCACAGTGGCTCATGCCTGTAATCCTAGCACTTTCAGTCATATTTAATGTTGTCAATCTTTTTAATTTTAGTTATTTTGGTGATGATTGATAGTATCTCATTGTAATTTAGATTTTTATTTCCTGGAGAACTAGTGGTTTTCAGCATTTTTTATTCATTCGTTTGCCTTTTTTTTTTCTTTTGGGATGGAGTCTCGCTCTGTCGCCCAGGCTGGAGTGCAGTGGCACGACCTCAGCTCCCTGCAAGCTCCGCCTCCCAGGTTCACGCCGTTCTCCTGCCTCAGCCTCCCAAGCAGCTGGGATTACAGGCACCTGCCACCATGCCCGGCTAATTTTTTGTATTTTTAGTAGAGACGGGGTTTCACCGTGTTGGCCAGGCTGGTCTTGATCTCCTGACCTCGTGATCCGCCTGTCTCGGCCTCCCAAAGTGTTGGGATTACAGGTGTGAGCCGCCACATCCAGCCTCGTTTGCCTTTTTTATATCTCTTTTTGTGATGACTCTATTGAAATCTTATGTCCATTAAAAAAATTGAGTTGTTTGTCCTTTTACTATTGATTTGTAAACTGTTTTACAATGTGTTGAACACAAGTCCTTTGTCAGACATCTGTTTTATGAATAATTTCTCTTGTCTGTGGCTCACTTTTTCTTTGTCTTAATAATGTTTTTTGATGAACTGAAGTTATAAATTTTGATGAAGTCAGATTTATGAATGTTTGTCTTTTAAGGTAATTTTTGTGTCCTATGTAAGGAACCTTTTCCTTCCCCCAAGTCACAAAGATAATTCTCCTGTTTAGAAGCTTTGTAGTTTTTGCATTTATAGTTGGGTTCCTGATCCATCTTGTATTAATTTTTATGTATGGTATACAGTACCTGTTTGGGTTTCTTTTTTGCATATGAACATTTAGTTGTATTTGTAGAGAATACTTTCTTCATTGGATTGCTTTCACATATTTGGTGCCTTTGTTGAAAATCAATTGACTGCATATAAGTTTAGGTCTATTTCTGTTTTCCTTATTCTGTTTCAATAACTTATTATCTTGATTACTATAGTAATTCTTGAATTAAGGTAGTATAAGTATTCCAATTTTTTTTTCTTTTTCAAGATTGCTTTTTGCATATCCTTAACATTTTAGATTCAGTTTGTCAATTTTTACAAAAATTCTTGGTAAAAGTATAATTGATATTCTGTTGGATCTATAGATCAATTTGGGGAGAATTAAGATCTAAAATACTGAGTCTTCCAGTACATGTACATGGTATATACTTCATTTATTTAGGGCCTCTTTATCTCAGCAATGTTTTGTAGTTTTCAGTGGTTTGTGTTAGACTTATTGCCATTTTTTTCCCTAAGTATTTTATGTGTGGGATGCTCTTTTCAAGGAAATAGTTATTTCAAATCTCATTTCCTATTGCTTAATCCTGGTATATATATTTTTACATTGGGCTTGCATGCGATGCACTTTTCTATTTTACTTATTGAGTAGTCGTTTTTAGATTTTTTAGGATTGTTTATATAAACAATTGTGTTAACTGCATTTAGAGACAGTTTTACTTCTCTGCCTTTTATTTCTGTTACTTGCCCTATTGCAGTGCCTTATTCCCCACCTAAGGGAGAAATCATTTAGTCTTTTGACATTATATGTCATACTAGCTGTAGAATTTTCATGAATGTCTTTCATCAGATTGAGGAAAGTTCCTTCCATTTCTAGAGTACTGAAATTTTTGAAAAGTTATGATTAGGTGTTGAATTCTGTCAAGTGCTTTTTCTGTGTTTATTAAATATCATTTTTCTTCTTTATACTGTTAATTAGTGATTTAAATTGATTCATTTTTATATATTAAATTAACTGCATTCTTGTGATAAATTCTACATGGTTATGATATATGTGAATTCAATTTGATAATATTTTTATTAAGGATTTTTGTGTCTGTATTCATCAGGGATATTGCTCTATACTTTTCCTGTAGATGTCTTTGTTTAGCTTTGGAGTAATATGATAATGTTTTTATCAGTAATGCTAGCAATGGTTTTGGTAAGGTCTTTGGCTTCACATGAAAGTGGGGTCTACTACCTTATGTTTGAAAGAGTTTGTATGAAATTAATGTTATTTTTTTAAACGTGTTTTTATAGGGTTCAGTAGTGAAACCATCTGGGACTCTAATTTGTTTGTATATAGGTTTTTTATAAACTCAGTTAAAAAAATATAATCTACTCAGCTTTTCTCTATTTTTTTAGTAAGTTGTATTTTTCAAAGAATTTGAGAATTTCATCTAAAGTATATTTGTTGACATAAAGTTGTTTATAATATTTTCTTAATTCTTTAAATGCCTATGAGAGTTACACTGCTAATTTTTGGCAAATTCCCAGCATTCTGCCTTTAATCTTGATTAGTCTAGGTAGATGTTGTTGATCTAGTCACTGAACCAGTTTTTTCTTAAACAGTTATTGAAGTATAATTTACATACAATAAAATCCACTCACATTAAGCATATGATTTAATTATTTTTTAGTAATATTAAAGGGATGTGCAACCATAATCTTGTTTTAGAATATTTTATCACCTGCAGACGATGCCTTGTGATAGTTGATAGTTAATTCTGCTTTCACTCTGAGCCCTAGGCAACCACTTCTCTACTTTCTGTTTCTGTGTAGTTGTCTTTTTTGACATTTTCTATAAATGGAATAATACAATATGTAGTCTTTTGAGTCTAGCTTCTTTGACTTAGTGTAAAGTTTTTGCGCTTCATCCTTGTTATAGTGTGGCTTTGTTAGACTTTAGTATGAGGATAATATTGACCCCATAAAATGTTTTGGAAAATAATCCCTTGTCCTCTGTTTTCTAGAAGAGTTTCTGAAGCATTGGTATTATTTCTTCTTGAAATATTTGATGGAATTTACCAGTGAACCATCTGGTTTTGGCTTTTATTAATGAGAGGATTTCCAAATACTGTTTCAATTTCTTTACTCATAATAAGCCTATTCACACTTCCTTTTTCTATCCCCCTGTTTCTTTTTCCTTCCTCTCTTTTCCCTCCCTCTCTTCCTTTCCTCCCCTTGCCTCCCCTTCCCCATTCTCCTATTCCTTTTTCTTTTTCCTTCATTCCTTGTCTTGATATTTTGAGTATTCATAGAAATTGGTCAGTTTCATCTAAGTTGAATTTCTGTAGGGTCAGGATCATGTTCACTCTTTTATTTCTTATTTTGGTAGTTTTGTTCCTTCTCTTTTTTCCCTTGGCATATCAACCTAGCGGTGTGACGGTCTGTTGATCTTTTCAAAGAATCAACCTTGGTTTTAAGAATTTTTTAAAAATGTTTTTTTGATTTCCATTTCATTGATTTCCATTCTAATATTTATGGTTGTCCTTCTGCTTATAACCTTTACTCTTCTTTTCCCAATTTCTTAAGGTGGAAACTTGGGTTATTTATTTGAGGTCTTTCTTCTTTTCTAAAAAAACGCATTTAAAGCTACAATACCTCTACATACTGCTTTTGCTACAATAATATGTTGTATTTTTATATTCATACAATTGGATACATTTTTAAATTTTTTCTTGTGATTTCTTGTTTGACCATGGATTATTTAGAGGTTGTTGTTCTAATTTAATTCCACTGTGGTTTGAGGGCATACTTTGTATGATCCCAATTTTTAAAATTTACTGTTACTTATGTTATGGCCAAATACATTTTTTATTGTGGAGAATGTTCCACAAGTACTTGAAATTTTATTCTATATTTGGGAAGAATGTGTTAGATGTTAGTTACATCATGTTGCTTGAGGGTTATGTTGAAGTCTTCTGTGTCCTTACAGATTTTCTGTCTAGTTTGTCTATCAATTATTGAGTGGAGTTTTGAAATCTCTGACTATTATTGTTGAATTGTTTATTTCTCTCTCAATTCTGTCCAGTGTTGCTTCATGTATTTTGGGACTCCTTTTGTATGTTTATAATTTTTATATCTTCATGATATTGGCCCTTTTATCATTATGAAATGCTTTTGTCTGTAGTAACAGTTTTTGTCTTAAAGACTTGTTTTATTTGCCAGGCGCGGTGGCTCACGCCTGTAATCCCAGCACTTTGGGAGGCCAAGGTGGGCGGATCATGAGGTCAGGAGATCGAGACCATCCTGGCTAACACGGTGAAACCCCGTCTCTACTAAAAATACAAAAAAATTAGCTGGGCGTGTTGGCGGGCACCTGTAGTCCCAGCTACTCAGGAGGCTGAGGCAGGAGAATGGCATGAACCCAGGAGGCGGAGGTTGCAGTGAGCTGAGATCGTGCCACTACAGTCTGGCCTGGGCAAAAGAGCAAGACAATGTCTCAAAAAAAAAAAAAAAAACAAAAGACATTTTATTTTAGTACAGCTACTTCAGCTCTCTTATGGTTATTGTTTACATTGTTTATCTTGTTTCACACTTTTGCTTTCAACCTATTTTATATCTTTGATTCTAATGTGTGCTGTATCTTTTTCATTTGGATAGTCTTTGTTTTTGTAGTGTTCAAGCTATTCACATTTAATGTTTGTTTTGTATATTTCTCATGGTGCTTTTTGTTCTTCTCTTCCTCATTTATTGTCTTCCTTTGTGTTAAATAGATATTTTCTTATACATTTAAATTCCTTTCTTTTTACCATGCATATTTTTAAGTGTTTTTGTATTGGTTGACCTAGGGTTACAATATGCATATTGACTTATTACAGTTGACTTCATATTAATACGAATTCAGTATTAGTAATATGTAGAATATTTAATTCTGTATAGCTTCATTCCTTTTCCTCTCCTGGAGAGTGCCATTGTCGTATGTATTATATTTTATATGCTGTAAAATTAACCATACAGTTTTACAGGGTTTTTTTGCAGCTGTTTTGTAAATTAGTTAAGAGGAATAAAGAGAGAAAAGTTTTTATTCAGTCTTTTAGATTTGTCTATGTAATTACCTTTTGAGTATTCTTCATTTCTTTGTGAGAATTTGAGTTACTGCTTGGAATCATTTCCTTTAGCCTGCAGGACATCTTTACTATTTTTACAGATTCCTCAGTCTTTAGCTGGGAATGTCTTTATTCTGCCTCAGTTTTGTAGGGTAGTTTATTTGGATAAAGAATTCTTGGTTTAGTGTTTTTCTTTTAGCCCTTTGAATATATCATTCCACTACCTTCTGACTTCTATGGTTTCTATGCTAAGTCAGCTGTTAGTCTTATTGAGGGTCCCTTGTGTGTGATAAGTATTTTCTCTTTTGCTGCTTTTAAGATCTTCTCTTTGTGTTTGTCTTTCTATATTTTTAGGGCCCAGTAGGGCTTTAACTTTACTAATTTTGTCACCCTTTTTGGGCTTTAGTATAAACTGGTAGTTTAGATTTTCATTGTGTTTTAAAAATAGTTACAGCCTGAATTTATTTTTATATGATTCCCTCAAGCTTTATATAATTTTCCTCAAGCTTTTATTGCCATGTAATTCAATAATACCTCTCTGAGGAATGACTACTTAAGCATCTTTGTTATAAGAAATGGTGATACTGTGTTAATTTTTTTGTTTTACTTCATGTTGTGGCATTATGTACTGTTGCTTTCAGATTTTTCTCTTGCTTCATGGGATTTCATAAACATATCCCCTATACATTTATTTACTCTATATATGTCACATAAAAACACATGTATAAAAATAAGGCTTATAATAATTAAAGATATTGACTTTTCTTGAGGACTATATAATCTTAATAAGATGTTTTCCTTTTGATAAATATTGAATGATAATCTTTAAGACTAGGTAAAAGATACCATAGTGTATTTAGTATTCACATCGAGACATGTATTAGTCTCTTTAAGAGTTAATGTCTATAAATATTTAACTCTGGACTATGTCACTGTCAAGTAATATTTTGGGCTAGAGTTCCCCACTGGGTATCTAATTTTGTTGCCTTATTCTTTTAGAAGTGTTACTGTGAGCAATAGCCAGGCAACTGAAAGAAAGAAGGTGAGTGGAACCCAAAAAAAGGGACAAAAACAGATGGAAAGGAAATAAAATAATAAGAAATTTCTTAAACAGTGTTTGTTTTGGATAGTTTTCTTGTTAAGCACATGGAAATACTTTGCACATTTGAGAATCACTGACTTACATGCTATTTTGGAGAAACAGCAAATCACTCATGTAATATAAACACAATTATAGATTTCTTTGCTGTAATTTTTTATTTCTGAGGCTTACTTTTCCATAAGATACAAAACAGTTCCTTCTTTCAGATAATTGCTTAACAATATATTTGGAGGATTGTAAATTTAAATTGAATGGTACAATTAATGCAATAAATGATACATATTCAAAATTTCTGAATCCTCATAGTCTAGTTGAATTATAGTCTGCTCTAAAGATGAATGTTACTAATGAGAATGGACTTTTTAGTATACGCCTGAAGTCAATATAATGAAGTGTTTTGAACTCCCTGTGGTCCTAGATTTCTAATATATCTGTTATTAGACTAATAAGATCTTAAGACTGAAGAGCATTTTATAGTATTCAGTGAACTTGCATGTAAATATGCACTGTGGATATTATTAATTCCCTTCTTTTTTTTTACAGATATGATCACTAAGCACAGGTGGACAGTGGAAATCAGAGTGAGAGTATATGGCTGTAGATTCTATAATTCTTTTTCCATTGTACCACCAGTAAGGAATTTGATACAGAAAACAATGTTAGATACTGAACAAATAATTTTTTCTTTGGTAGGAGATCCTAAGGATATTGCTGTTGTGTATCCTTAGTTTCTTTCTTTCTTTTTTTTTTTAATGGGGTGTCACTGTGTCACCTAGCGTGGAGTGAAGTGTCGTGATCTTGGCTCACTGCAACCTCCCCCTCTCAGGTTCAAGTGATTCTCCCGCCTCAGCCTCCTGAGTGGCTGGGATTACAGGTGCCTGCCACCACCCTAGGCTAGTTGTTGTATTTTTAGTAGAGATGGGATTTCACCATTTTGGCCATGCTGGTATCAAACTCCTGACCTCAAGTGATGCACCTGCCTCAGCCTCCCAAAGTACTGGAATTATAGATGTGGTCCACCTCACCCGGCCTTATTTAGTTTCTTGAATGAGGATTATTGATACGATATGGCTGTGTAAAATAGTCTTTTTATTTCTGTATTATTGATTTTCATTTTAGAAATTAGATCCATAAATGTAATTACGTCTGATGCATGGCCTTTTATCCTTGAAATGGTAAATAGCACATACTTTTTTCATTGCTGTTACCCATTCTAGGAAAGTTCCACTGTTTTATCAAAGGTATTCAAGTTCTTTTCCATGTTCTGCATAGTAGTAACATGTACTTTTCCACTAGGAACATTTGAGTTGAGAATGAGAACTAATAGGGAGTAATTGTAGCCTCCTGTTAACTATGTTTCATGGCACAACCAAGAGACTTTTTTTCTTGCCTTTATACAGAAGATAGGCAGAATAGCAGCGTGGTAGGTGTTGGTTTTTAATGTTTGAGAGCTTCAAATTTTGGCTCTGTGAGTTATGCTTATGGGACTTGGGCAAATAACCTTATTCATGCTTGGAATATACCTTACAGTGTATTGTTTGTGAGAATAAGATAATATAATGAAATGCTCAAAGAAGATTCTTTGAACAGCCTTCTTAGATATTGTCAAATGCAAAGATCAGTTCCTCCACGGATAACATGGTAGATTAACTTAAAAACAAACAACCAACCAAGAACAGCAGCAAAGTAAAAGAAAGAGAGTGATTAGGTGACTGGCTCCAAATATAAGATAAATGTTTCTTAAATCTGGATGTAGAATCTGCCAAAATGTTAAGTTGTCGAAAAACAAAGGGAAAATGATCTGTTTTAAGCCATAAATAGGCTAATCAGAAATAATGACATGGTCTGGTAAGAAATATTAATGACTTTTTTAAAGTCATTAAAGGATTACGTAAAGGATAATTGCATTTTCCAGATAACAGGGAACTAAAACTAACTTTATTCTTTTTTGGGTTCATACTTTATGGGAATTTCTATTAAGCAGATATCATCTAGTGAATACATGAAAAAGCAAACATTGATCTGGTCATCAAGTAGAATTACTGGGAGCAGTAAACAAGAATGTAAAGTAAGTCAAAGCCTTGGATGAACTCATCCAAGTTAAGAAACAATCTAGTGAGATCTTGATTAAAATTCTGCTGTTAAAGAAGCTGCTTAAGTACTTATGAATTTGTACTTCTTTGTACTACCATGGTGATTAATGTCAATGCATTTTTCTCAGCAAGGATACACAGGCATGTCTGGTTTTCTTGTGCTTTTCTTTATTGTGCTCCACAGATACTGCATTTTTAAACAAATTGAAGGTTTCTGGCAACCCTGTATGGGGCAAGTTTATCGGCACCATTTTTCCAACAGCATATTCTCACTTTGTGTCTCTGTGTCACACTTTGGTAATTCTCACAATATTTCCAACTTTTAAATTATTATTATTTTTATTTTACTTTAAGTTCTGGCATACATTTGCAGAACATGCAGGTTTGTTACATAGGTACACATGTGCCATGGTGGTTTGCTGCACCTATCAACCCGTCATCTAGGTTTTAAGCTCTGCATGCATTGGGTATTTGTCCTAATGCTCTCCTTCCCCTTGCCTGCCACCCACCAACAGGTCCCGGTGTGTGATGTTCCCCTCCCTGTGTCCATGTGTTTTCACTCTTCTGCTCCTACTTATGAGTGAGAACATGCGGTGTTTGGTTTTCTG
Organism: Symphalangus syndactylus; assembly: GCF_028878055.3. Lineage (NCBI taxonomy): Eukaryota > Metazoa > Chordata > Mammalia > Primates > Hylobatidae > Symphalangus > Symphalangus syndactylus. The sequence goes on along the minus strand of NC_072430.2, from coordinate 56,371,044 downwards.
ATCCTGTGTTAGTTTGCTGAGAATGATGGCTTCCAGCTTCATCCATGTCCCTGCAAAGCACATGAACTCTTTCTTTTTTATGGCTGCATAGTATTCCATGGTGTATATGTGCCACGTTTTCTTTATCCAGTCTATCATTAGTGGGCATTTGGGTTGGTTCCAAGTCTTTGCTGTTGTGAATAGTGCCTCAGTAAACATATGTGTGCATGTGTCTTTATAGTAGAAGGATTTATGATCCTTTGGGATGGCTGGGTCAAATGGTATTTCTGGTTCTAGTTCCTTGAGGAATTGCCACACTGTCTTCCACAATGGTTAAGCTAATTTACACTCCTACCAACAGTGTAAAAGTGTTCCTATTTCTCCACATCCTCTCCAGCACCTGTTGTTTCCTGACTTTTTAGTGATTGCCATTCTCACTGGTGTGAGATGGTATCTCATTGTGGTTTTGATTTGTATTTCTCTAATGACCAGTGATAATGAGCCTTTTTTCATGTTTGTTGGCTGCATAAATGTCTTCTTTTGAGAAGTGTCTGTTCATATCCTTTGCCCACTTTTTGATGGGGTTTTTTGTTGTTGTTGTTGTTTTTCTTGTAAATTTGTTTAAGTTCCTTGTAGATTCTGGATATTAGACCTTTGTCAGGTGGGTAGATTGCAAAAATTTTCTCCCGTTCTGTAGGTTACCTGTTCATTCTGATGATAGTTTCTTTTGCCGTGCAGAAGCTCTTTAGTTTGATTAGATCCCATTTGTCAGTTTTGGCTTTTGTTGCCATTGCTTCTGGTGTTTTATTCATGAAGTCTTTGCCTATGCTTATATCATGAATGGTATTACCTAGGTTTTCTTCTAGAGTTTTTATGGTTTTGGATTTTACCTTTAAGTGTTTAATCCATTTTGAGTTAATTTTTGTATAAGGTGTAAGGAAGGGGTCCAGTTTCAGTTTTCTGCATATGGCTAGCCAGTTTTCCCAGCACCATTTATTAAATAGGGAATCCTTTCCCCATTGCTTGTTTTTGTCAGGTTTGTCAAAGATCAGATGGTTGTAGATGTGTGGTGTTACTTCTGAGGTCTCTATTGTGTTCCATTGGTCTGTATATCTGTTTTGTTACCAGTATCATGCTGTTTTGGTTACTGTAGCCTTGTAGTATAGTTTGAAGTCAGGTAGCATGATGGCCCCAGCTTTGTTCTTTTTGCTTAGGATTGTCTTGGCTATACAGGCTCTTTTTTGGTTCCATATGAAATTTAAGTAGTGTTTTCTAACTCTGGGAAGTCACTGGTAGCTCGATGGGAATAGCATTGACTCTATGAATTTCTTTGGGCAGTATGGCCTTTTTCATGATATTGACTCTTCCTATCCATGAGCATGGAATTTCTTTCCATTTGTTTGTGTCCTCTCTTATTTCCTTGAGCAGTGATTTGTAGTTCTCCTTGAAGAGGTCTTTCACATCCCTCTTAAGTTATATTCCTAGATATTTTATTCTATTTGTAGCAATTGTGAATGGGAGTTCACTCATGATTTGGTTCTCTGCTTGTCTATTGTTGCTGTATAGGAATGCTTGTGACTTTTGCACATTGATTTTGTATCCTGAGACTTTGCTGAAGTTGCTTATCAGCTTAAGGAGTTTTTGGGCTGAGATGATGGGGTTTTCTAAATACGCAATCATGTCATCTGCAAACAGAGACAATTTGACTTCCTCTCTTCCTATTTGAATACTCTTTATTTCTTTCTCTTGCCTGATTGTCCTGGCCAGAACTACCAGTACTATGTTGAATAGGAGTGTTCAGAGAGCGCATCCTTGTCTTGTGCCAGTTTTCAAAGGGAATGCTTCCAGCTTTTGCCCATTCAGTATGATATTGGCTATGGGTTTGTCATAAATAGCTCTTGTTATTTTGAGATACATTCCATCAATACCTAGTTTATTGAGTGTTTTTAGCATGAAGGGGTATTGAATTTTATTGAAGGCCTTTTGTGCATCTATTGAGAAAATCATGTGTTTTTTGTCATTGGTTCTGTTTATGTGATTGATTACATTTTTTGATTTGCATATGTTGAACCAGCCTTGCATCGCAGGGATGAAGCCAACTTGATCGTGATGGATAAGCTTTTGGATGTGCTTTTGAAGCTGTATGTTCCTGGGCTTTTTTCACATAGTCCCTTATGTCTTTGAGGCTTTGTTTGTTTCTTTTCATTCTTTTTTCTAATCTTGTCTTCATGCTTCATTTCAATAAGTTGATCCTCAGTCTCTGATATGGTTTCTTCCGCTTTACAGATTGAGCTATTGATACTTGTGTATGCTTCACAAAGTTCTCGTGCTGTGTTTTTCAGCTCCATCATGTCATTTATGTTCCTCTCTAAACTGGGTATTCTAGTTAGCAGTTCCTGTAACTTTTTGTCAATGTTTTTAACTTTCTTGCATTGAGTTAGAACGTGCTCCTTTAGCTCAGAGGAGTTTGTTATTTCCCAGCTTCTGAAGCCTACTTCTGTTAGTTCATCAATCTCATTCTCCATCTAGTTTTGTGCCCTTGCTTGAGAGGAGTTGTAATCATTTGGAGAAGAAGAGGCATTCTGGTTTTTGGAATCTTCAGCATTTTTATGCAGGTTATTCCTCATCGTCGTGGATTTATCTACCTTTGATCTTTGAAGCTGGTGACCTTTGGATGGGGTTTTTGTGTGTGGGTCCTTTATGTCGATGTTGATGTTGTTGCTTTCTATTTGTTAGTGCTTCTAACAGTCAGTCCCTTCTTCTGCCGGTCTGCTGCAGTTCGCTGGAGGTCCACTCCAGACCCTGTTCACTTGGGTATCATCAGTGAAGGCTGCAGAATAGCAAAGATTGCTGCCTGCTCCTTCCTCTGGAAGCTTTGTCCCAGAGGGGCACTGGCCTGATGCCAGCCTGAGCTCTCCTGTATGAGGTGTGTGTTGACCTCTGTTGGGAGGTGTCTCCCAGTCAGGAGGCATGGGTGTCAGGGACCCACTTGAGCAGGCAGTCTATCCCTTAGCAGAACTGGTGCACTGTGCTGGGAGAATTCCTCTTGTCAGGATCAGCTGCCCTCTTCAGAGCTGGCAGGCAGGAACGATTCAATCTGATGAAGCTGCACCCACGGCCACCCCTTCCATCAGGTGCTCTGTCCCAGAGAGATGGGGGTTTTGTCTGTAAGCCCCTGGCTGGGGCTGTTACCTTTCTTTCAGATATGCCCTGCTCAGTGAAGAGCAATGTAGAGAAGCAGTCTGGCCACAGCTGTTTTGCTGTGCTGTGGTGAATTCTGCCCAGTTCAGACCTCCCAGTCTCCTTAACACTATCAGGGAAAACCGCCTACTAAAGCCACAGTAATGGCGGATGCCTCTCCCCGCACCAAGCTCGATTGACCTAGGTTGACTTCACACTGCTGTGCTGGCAGTGAGAATTTCAAGCCAGTGGTTGTTAGCTTCCTAGGCTCTGTGGGAGTGGGACTTGCTGAGTGAGACCACTTGGCTCTCTGGCTTTAGCCCCCTTTCCAGGGGAGTGAATGGTTCTGTCTTGGTGGGGTTCCAGGCACCACTGGGGTATGAAAAAACCTCCTGCAGCTAGCTTGGTGTCTGCTCAAACAGCTGCCCGTTTTGTGCCTGAAACCCAGGGCCCTGGTGGTGTAGGCACATGAAGGAATCTCCTGATTTGCACATTCCAAAAACCGTGGGAAAAGTGTAGTATCTGGGCTGGATAGCACAGTCTCTCACAGCTTCCCTTGGCTGGGGGAGGGAGGTCCCCCAGCTCCTTGCACTTCCTGGGTGAAGTGACGCCCCACCCTTGCTTCTGTTCACCCTCCATGGATTGGACCCACTGCCTAACCAGTCCCAGTGAGATGAACTGGGTACCTCAGCTGGAAATGCAGAAATTACCCTCCTTCTGCGTTGGTCTCACTGAGAGATGCAGACTGTAGCTGTTCCTGTTCGGCCATCTTGGCCCCTCCCCTCAACTTTTTTATTATTTTCATATCTGTTGTGCTGAAATATGATCAATGATCTTTGATGTTACCATCGTAATTGTTTTAGGCTGCCAGGAACCACACCCATATAAGATAGGAAACTTAATCGATAAATGTTGCGTGTGTTCTACTCCACCAATTGCCCCATCTCTCATCTCTCTCCTTCTCCTCAGGCCTCCCTATTCCTTTAGACACAACAATATTTAAAATAGGCCAATTAACAACCCTACAGTGTCCTCTCAGTGTTCAAGTGAAGAGAACAGTCACATATGTCTGACTTTAAATCAAAAGCTAGAAATGATAAACTTCCTAAAGAAGACGTGTGGAAAGCCAAGATAGCCAAAAGCTAGTCTTCTTGTGCTGAACACTGAGACAAATTGTGAATGCAAAGGAAAAGTTAAAAGTGCTACTCCAAAAGAAACATTCTTGAAGGAAATTAAAAGTGCTGCTCTAGTGAACACATGAATGATAAGAAAATGAAACAGGCTTATTTTTTATATGGAGAAAGTTTCAGTGGTCTGGGTAAAAGAGCAAACCAGTCACACCATGTTCCCTTAAGTCAAAGTCTAATCCAGGTCCTAATCCCTAACTCTCTTCAGTCCTATGAAGACTGAGAGAGGTGAGAAAGCTGCAGAAGAGAAGTCTGAAGCTAGCAGAAGTTACTTCATGCAATTTAAGGAAAGATGCCATTTCTATAACATAAAAGTGGCTACCCGGAACAACATTTTTCAATGTAGATTAAACATCCTTCTATTGAAAGAAGATGCCATCTAGGATTTTTATAGCTAAGGAGGAGAAGTCAGTGCCTGGTTTCAAAGTTTCAAAAGGCAAGGCTGCTGACTTAATGCAGCTGGTGACTTTAAGTTGAAGCCAGTACTCATTTGCTATTTTTTTTTTTTTTTTTTGAGATGGAGTCTCACTCTGTCACCAGGCTGGAGTTCAGTGGCACGATCTCAGCTCATGGCAACCTCCGCCTCCTGGTTTCAAGCGTTTCCTCTGCCTCAGCCTCCTGAGTAGCTGGGACTACAGGCGCTCACCACCACGCCCAGCTAATTTTTTGTATTTTGGTAGAGATGGGGTTTCACCACATTGGCCAGGCTGGTCTCGAACTCCTGACTTCGTGATCCACCCGCCTTGGCCTCCCAAAGTGCTGGGATTACAGGCATGAGCCACCGTGCCCGGCCTCATTTGCCATTTTGAAAATCCTAGTGTCTTTAAGAATTTTGCTAAATTTACTCCACCTGTGCTCTAAAATGGGCGCAACCAAGTCTAGGTGACAGCGTATCTGCTTACAGCATGGCTTGCTAAATATTTGAAGCCCAGTGTTGAGACCTACTGTTCAGAAAAGATTTCTTTCAAAATATTACTGTTCATTGACAATGCTTCTGATCACTCAAGAGCTCTGACAGAGATGTACAAGGAAATGAGTGTTGTTTTCAAAATGTCAACATTACTAGTTGATATTTTGGAAGTTTCAGAAGAGGTTAATTCCAACACCCATGGAAGGACTTTGAACAGTTCAAGACTTCAGCAGAAGAGGTAACTGCAGATGTGGTAGAAACAGTAAGAGAACTAGAATTAGCAGTGGAGCCTGATGGTGTAACTGAATTGCTGCAATCTCATGATAAAACTTGAATGGATGAGGAGTTGCTTCCTTAGGGATGAGCAAAGAAAGTGGTTTCTTGAGATAGAATCTACTCGTGGTAAAGATGCTTTATTTTTAAAATTACAACAAAGGATTTAGAATACTACATAAACTTAGTTGATAAAGCAGTGGCAGTTTTTTTTTATTATTATACTTTAAGTTCTGCGGTACATGTGTACAATGTGCAGGTTTGTTACATAGGTATACATGTGCCATGTTTGTTTGCTGTCCTCATCAACTTGTCATTTACATTAGGTATTTCTCCTAATGCTATCCCTCCCCCAGCCCCCCACCCCCTGACAGGCCCCGGTGTGTGATGTTCCCCTCCCTGTGTCCATGTGTTCGCATTGTTCAACTCCCACTTATGAGTGAGAACATGCGGTGTTTGGTTTTCTGTCCTTGTGATAGTTTGCTGAGAATGATGGTTTCCAGCTTCATCTACATCCCTGCAAAGGATGTGAACTCATCCTTTTTTATGGCTGCATAGTATTCCATGGTGTATATGTGCCACATTTTCTTTATCTAGTCCATTATTGATGGATGTGTGGGTTGGTTCCAAGTCTTTGCTATTGTGAATAGTGCCTCAGTAAACATACGTGTGCATGTGTCTTTATAGCAGCATGATTTATAATCCTTTGGGTATATACCCAGTAATGGGATTGCTGGGTCAAATGGTATTTCTAGTTCTAGATCCTAGAGGAATCGCCACACTGTCTTCCACAATAGTTAAACTAATTTACACTCCTACCAACAGTGTAAAAGCATTCCTATTTCTCCACGTCCTCTCCAGCATCTATTGTTTCCTGACGTTTTAATGATTGCCATTCTCACTGGCGTGAGATGGTATCTCATTGTGGTTTTGATTTGCATTTCTCTAATGACCAGTGATGATGAGCTTTTTTTCATGTGTTTGTTGGCTGCATGAATGTCTTGTTTTGAGAAGTGTCTGTTCATATCCTTTGCCCACTTTTTGATAGGGTTGTTTTTTTCTTGTAAATTTGTTTAAGTTCTTTATAGGTTCTGGATATTAGCCCTTTGTCAGATGGATAGATTGCAAAACTTTTCTCCCATTCTGTAGGTTTCCTGTTCACTCTGCAGTGGTAGTATTTGAGAGAATTGACTCCAATTTTGAAAGAAGTTCTGTGCGTTGAATGCTGTCAAACAGCATCATGTGCTACAGAGAACTCTTTCATGAAAGGAAGAGTAAATCAATGTGGCAGACTTCATTGTTGTGCCATTTTAAGAAATTGCCACAGCTAGTCCAATCTTCAGCAACCCCCACCCTGATCAGTCAGCAGCCATCAACATCCAGGCAAGACCTTCCGCCAGCAAAAAGATACAATTTGCTGAAGGTTCAAATGGTTAATGTTTTTTAGTAATAATGTATTTTACATTAAGATGTGTGCACTGTGTTTTAGACATAATGCTATTGCACACTTACTAGACTATAGTAGAGTATAAACATAACTTTTACATGCACTAGGAAATAAACAAAAAATGTGTGTGACTCACTTTATGGCAAGGGTCTACAACCGAACCTGCAATATCTCCGAAGTATGCCCATATCTGCCTTTCGTAGGAATTGTGTATCCTAGAAAGTCTTAAGGGACAAGGAATCTGTAGAGAAGTAAAGTTCTGGTTAAACTTTTGTGAGATTAATACTGTGTTTGTGTGCATTAATAGATACGTTGAATTTTGTCCTTGTCACATATATTTCATCTTTCATGTAAGGTGTATACTTCAGTGGATTTATTTGGAGACCCAGGCATATCTCTTGCCTATTTTGGTGCTTTGGCCTATCTTGGGAGGTCATGAGATGTCTAGTCATAGGTAAGGATATTGGCATGGGGATTGAAAAATTCAGTGGTTAGTAGAATTGGAGATGATCTTTAATATTATGTCTACTTCTGAGATTCCATGAATTTCATTATTTATAGACATTCAAATTACCCAGGTTTTCTGTGCCTTTCCAAGTCCTCATGGAATTCCTCATGCTACTCTAATTTGAGTTATTGTGAAAGATGTTAGTGACTTTTGAGAATCAGATTTTTACATTGGGAAGTGTGAAGATGAAAAAAATTGGCCCAGATAATCTCTGTTGACACTAAAAATTTAAAAACATTAATCAAGACAAAAAATGAGAAGTGAATGGTTCTTTTTTTTTTTTTTTTTTTTATTATACTTTAGGGTTTTAGGGTACATGTGCACAATGTGCAGGTTTGTTACATATGTATCCATGTGCCATGTTGATTTCCTGCACCCATTAACTCGTCATTTAGCATTAGGTGTATCTCCTAATGCTGTCCCTCCCCCCTCCCCCCACCCCACAACAGTCCCCGGAGCGTGATGTTCCCCTTCCTGTGTCCATGAGTTCTCATTGTTCAATTCCCACCTATGAGTGAGAACATGCGGTGTTTGGTTTTTTGTCCTTGCAATAGTTTACTGAGAATGATGTTTTCCAGTTTCATCCATGTCCCTACAAAGGACACGAACTCATCATTTTTTATGGCTGCATAGTATTCCATGGTGTATATGTGCCACATTTTCTTAATCCAGTCTATCGTTGTTGGACATTTGGGTTGGTTCCAACTCTTTGCTATTGTGATAGTGCCTCAATAAACATACGTGTGCATGTGTCTTTATAGCAGCATGATTTATAGTCCTTTGGGTATATACCCAGTAATGGGATGGCTGGGTCAAATGGTATTTCTAGTTCTAGATCCCTGAGGAATCGCCACACTGACTTCCACAATGGTTGAACTAGTTTACAGTCCCACCAACAGTGTAAAAGTGTTCCTATTTCTCCACATTCTCTCCAGCACCTGTTGTTTCCTGATTTTTTAATGATGGCCATTCTAACTGGTGTGAGATGGTATCTCACTGTGGTTTTGATTTGCATTTCTCTGATGGCCAGTGATGAGGAGCATTTCTTCATGTGTTTTTTGGCTGCATAAATGTCTTCTTTTGAGAAGTGTCTGTTCATGTCCTCTGCCCACTTTTTGATGGGGTTGTTTGTTTTTTTCTTGTAAATTTGTTTGAGTTCATTGTAGATTCTGGATATTAGCCCTTTGTCAGATGAGTAGGTTGCAAAAATTTTCTCCCATTGTGTAGGTTGCCTGTTCACTCTGATGATAGTTTCTTTTGCTGTGCAGAAGCTCTTTAGTTTAATGAGATCCCATTTGTCGATTTTGGCTTTTGTTGCCATTGCTTTTGGTGTTTTAGACATGAAGTCCTTGCCCACGCCTATGTCCTGAATGGTATTGCCTAGGTTTTCTTGTAGGATTTTAATGCTTTTAGGTCTAACATATAAGTCTTTAATCCATCTTGAATTAATTTTTGTATAAGGTGTAAGGAAGGGATCCAGTTGCAGCTTTCTACATATGGCTAGCCAGTTTTCCCAGCACCATTTATTAAATAGCGAATCCTTTCCCCATTTCTTGTTTTTGTCAGGTTTGTCAAAGATCAGATAGTTGTAGCTATGCGGCATCATTTCTGAGGGCTCTGTTCTGTTCCATTGATCTATGACTCTGTTGTGGTACCAGTACCATGCTGTTTTGGTTACTGTAGCCTTGTAGTATAGTTTAAAGTCAGGTAGTGTGATGCCTCCAGCTTTGTTCTTTTGGCTTAGGATTGACTTGGCAATGCGGGCTCTTTTTTGGTTCCATAAGAACTTGAAAGTAGTTTTTTCCAATTCTGTGAAGAAAGTCATTGGTAGCTTGATGGGGATGGCATTGAATCTATAAATTACCTTGGGCAGTATGGCCATTTTCACGATATTGGTTCTTCCAACCCATGAGCATGGAATGTTCTTCCATTTGTTTGTATCCTCTTTTATTTCATTGAGCAGTGGTTTGTAGTTCTCCTTGAAGAGGTCCTTCACATCCCTTGTAAGTTGGATTCCTAGGTATTTTATTCTCTTTGAAGCAATTGTGAATGGGAGTTCACTCATGATTTGGCTCTCTGTTTGTCTGTTATTGGTGTACAAGAATGCTTGTGATTTTTGTACACTAATTTTGTATCCTGAGACTTTGCTGAAGTTGCTAATCAGCTTAAGGAGATTTTGGGCTGAGACAATGGGGTTTCCTAGATATACAATCATGTCATCTGCAAACAGGGACAATTTGACTTCCTCTTTTCCTAATTGAATACCCTTTATTTCCTTCTCCTGCCTGATTGCTCTGGCCAGAACTTCCAGCACTATGTTGAATAGGAGTGGTGAGAGAGGGCATCCCTGTCTTGTGCCAGTTTTCAAAGGGAATGCTTCCAGTTTTTGCCCATTCAGTACGATATTGGCTGTGGGTTTATCATAGATAGTTCTTATTATTTTGAGATCCGTCCCATCAATACCTAATTTATTGAGAGTTTTTAGCATGAAGGGTTGTTGAATTTTGTCAAAGGCCTTTTCTGCATCTATTGAGATAATCATGTGGTTTTTGTCTTTGGTTCTGTTTATATGCTGGATTACATTTATTGATTTGCGTATGTTGAACCAGCCTTGCATCCCAGGGATGAAGCCCACTTGATCATGGTGGATAAGCTTTTTGATGTGCTGCTGGATTTGGTTTGCCAGTATTTTATTGAGGATTTTTGCATCAATGTTCATCAAGGATATTGGTCTGAAATTCTGTTTTTTGGTTATATCTCTGCCAGGTTTTGGTATCAGGACGATGCTGCCTTCGTAAAATGTGTTAGGGAGGATTCCCTCTTTTTCTATCGATTGGAATAGTTTCAGAAGGAATGGTACCAGTTCCTCCTTGTACCTCTGGTAGAATTCAGCTGTGAATCCATCAGGTCCTGGACTCTTTTTGGTTGGTAAGCTATTGATTATTGCCACAATTTCAGAACCTGTTATTGGTCTATTCAGAGATTCAACTTCTTCCTGGTTTAGTCTTGGGAGGGTGTATGTGTCGAGGAATTTATCCATTTCTTCTAGATTTTCTAGTTTATTTGCATAGAGGTGTTTGTAGTATTCTCTGATGGTAGATTGTGTTTCTGTGGGATCGGTGGTGATATCCCCTTTTTCGTTTTTTATTGCATCTATTTGATTCTTCTCTCTTTTCTTCTTTATTAGTCTTGCTAGCGGTCCATCAATTTTGTTGATCTTTTCAAAAAACCAGCTCCTGGATTCATTAATTTTTTGAAGAGTTTTTTGTGTCTCTATTTCCTTCAGTTCTGCTCTGATTTTAGTTATTTCTAGCCTTCTGCTAGCTTTTGAATGTGTTTGCTCTTGCTTTTCTAGTTCTTTTAATTGTGATGTTAGGGTGTCAATTTTGGATCTTTCCTGCTTTCTCTTGTGGGCATTTAGTGCTATAAATTTCCCTCTACACACTGCTTTGAACGTGTCCCAGAGATTCTGGTATGTTGTGTCTTTGTTCTCGTTGGTTTCAAAGAACATCTTTATTTCTGCCTTCATTTCATTATGTACCCAATAGTCATTCAGGAGCAGGTTGTTCAGTTTCCATGTAGTTGAGCGGTTTTGACTGAGTTTCTTAATCCTGAGTTCTAGTTTGATTGCACTGTGGTCTGAGAGACAGTTTGTTATAATCTCTGTTCTTTTACATTTGCTGAGAAGAGCTTTACTTCCAACTATGTGGTCAATTTTGGAATAGGTGTGGTGTGGTGCTGAAAAAAATGTATATTCTGTTGATTTGGGGTGGAGAGTTCTGTAGATGTCTATTAGGTCCACTTTATGTAGAGCTGAGTTCAGTTCCTGGATATCCTTGTTAACTTTCTGTCTCGTTGATCTGTCTAATGCTGACAGTGGGGTGTTAAAATCTCCCATTATTATTGTGTGGGAGTTTAAGTCCCTTTGTAGGTCACTGAGGACTTGCTTTATGAATCTGGGTGCTCCTGTGTTGGGTGCATATATATTTAGGATAGTTAGCTCTTCTTGTTGAATTGATCCCTTTACCATTATGTAATGGCCTTCTTTGTCTCTTTTGATCTTTGTTGGTTTAAAGTCTATTTTATCAGAGACTAGGATTGCAACCCCTGCCTTTTTTTGTTTTCCAGTTGCTTGATAGATCTTCCTCCATCCCTTTATTTTGAGTCTATGTGTGTCTCTGCACTTGAGATGGGTTTCCTGAATACAGCACACTGATGGGTCCTGACTCCTTATCCAGTTTGCCAGTCTGTGTCTTTTGATTGGAGCATTTAGCCTATTTACATTTAACGTGAATATTGTTATGTGTGAATCTGATCCTGTCATTATGATGTTAGTTGGTTATTTTGCTCGTTAGTTGCTATAGTTTCTTCCTAGCCTCGATGGTCTTTACAATTTGGCATGTTTTTGCAGGGGCTGGTACCGGTTGTTCCTTTCCATGTTTAGTGCTTCCTTCAGGAGCTCTTTTAGGGCAGGCCTGGTGGTGACAAAATCACTCAGCGTTTGCTTGTCTGTAAAGTATTTTATTTCTCCTTCACTTATGAAGCTTAGTTTGGCGGGATAGGAAATTCTGGGTTGAAAATTCTTTTCTTTAAGAATGTTGAATATCGGCCCCCACTCTCTTCTGGCTTGTAGAGTTTCTGCTGAGAGATCAGCTGTTAGTCTGATGGGCTTCCCTTTGTGGGTAACCCGACCTTTCTCTCTGGCTGCCCTTAACATTTTTTCCTTCATTTCAACTTTGGTGAATCTGACAATTATGTGTCTTGGAGTTGCCCTTCTCGAGGAGTATCTTTGTGGCGTTCTCTGTATTTCCTGAATCTGAATGCTGGCCTGCCTTGCTAGATTGGGGAAGTTCTCCTGGATAATATCTTGCAGAGTGTTTTCCAACTTGGTTCCATTCTCCCCATCATTTTCAGGTACACCAATCAGACATAGGTTTGGTCTTTTCACATAGTCCCAAATTTCTTGGAGGCTTTGTTCATTTCTTTTTATTCTTTTTTTCTCTAAACTTCGCTTCTCTCTTCATTTCATTCATTTCATCTTCTATCAGCGATACCCTTTCTTCCAGTTGATCGCATCTGCTACTGAGGCTTCTGCATTCTTCGCGTAGTTCTCGAAACTTGGCTTTCAGCTCCATCATCTCCTTTAAGCCCTTCTCTCCATTGGTTATTCTAGTTATCCATTCTTCTAATTTTTTTTCAAAGTTTTTAACTTCTTTGCTATTGTTTTGAATTTCCTCTCGTAGCTCAGAGTAGTTTGATCGTCTGAAGCCTTCTTCTCTCAACTCATCGAAGTCATCCTCCATCCAGCTTTGTTCCGTTGCTGGTGAGGAACTGCGTTCCTTTGGAGGAGGAGAGGTGCTCTGTTTTTTAGAGTTTCCAGTTTTTTTGGTCTGTTTTTTCCCCATCTTTGTGGTTTTGTCTACTTTTTGTCTTCGATGATGGTGATGTACAGATGGGTTTTTGGTGTGGATGTCCTTTCTGTTTGTTAATTTTCCTTCTACCAGACAAGACCCTCAGCTGCAGGTCTGTTGGAGTTTACTAGAGGTCCACTCCAGACCCTGTTTGGCTGGGTGTCAGCACCGGTGGCTGCAGAACAGCGGATTTTCGTGAGACCACAAATTCAGCTGTCTGATAGTTCCTCTGAAAGTTTTGTCTCAGAGGAGTACCCGGTTGAATGAGGTGTCAGTCTGTCCCTACTCGGGGGGTGCCTCCCAGTTAGGCTGCTCAGGGGTGAGGGACCCACTTTAGGAGGCAGTCTGTCCGTTCTCAGATCTCCAGCTGCGTGCTGGGAGAACCACTACTCTCTTCAAAGCTGTCAGTCAGACAGGGACATTTAAGGCTGTGGAGGTTCTTGCTGAGTTTTTGGTTGTCTGTGCCCTGCCCCCAGAGGTGGAGCCTACAGAGGCAGGCAGGCCTCCTTGAGCTGTGGTGGGCTCCACCCAGTTGGAGCTTCCTGGCTGCTTTGTTTACCTAAGCAAGCCTGGGCAATGGCGGGCGCCCCTCCCCCAGCCTCGTTGCCGCCTTGCAGCGTGATCTCAGACTGCTGTGCTAGCAATCAGCAAGACTCTGTGGGCATAGGACCCTCCGAGCCAGGTGCGGGACACAATCTCCTAGTGTGCCGTTTTCCAGGCCCGTTGGAAAAGCGCAGTATTAGGACGGGACTGACCCGATATTCCAGGTGCCATCTGTTTCCCCTTTCTTTGACTAGGAAAGGGAACTCCTTGACCCCTTGCGCTTCCCGAGTGAGGCAATGCCTCGCCCTGCTTCGGCTCGCGCACAGTGCGCTTCACCGACTGTCCTGAACCCACTGTTAGGCACTCCCTAGTGAGATGAAACCGGTACCTCAAGCAGAAATGCAGAAATCACCCGTCTTCTGTGTCGCTGGGGCTGGGAGCTGGAGACCGGAGCTGTTCCTATTCGGCCATCTTGGCTCCACCCAAGTGAATGGTTCTTAGCTCATTTCTTTAAAGGCACTACTGTTTTGTATTTTGTTCAAGAAAAAAAGTTTCACAATTTTTTTTAAGCAACAGTATAATCAGACCCAGAGCTCTGCTAAGTAAAATCATGCAGTTCAGTCTCTTTCCTCTTGACACCTTACTGATACCAGGAAGTTTTGATTGTGTTATATGTAGGTTGGTGACTTAAGATCAGATATCACTGTTAAAACTCATAGTAGGTTTGAGTGGAGTGTTTTCAATTAAGAGCTTATTGATACTATGTTATGGGAACATATAATGCTGGGAAAGGTACTAAGTGCTGGGTAAGAATGCAAAAGACAAAATGCGAAAAAGCTATAATTTAAGAAATTTTAAACTTTTGCCCAAGACTAGGCTTAACTTTAGGAAAGATAAAGTTTTCTCTCCTGAATTGTTCCCAGGGCCTGAGACTAAATTTATGATAATTAATGTGTTTTACATATTGTCAATCTTAAACTGTAACATCATTTATAACATTGTTTCTGCAGGAAGATGCTTTGAGTTCTGACTTACAGACTTTTGGAAGTTAGTGATTTTATCTTGTAATATTAAACAACAGTCTGTAGAGATGTGCAAAATATTCCCTCTCTTCCTGCTTCTCTTCCTATTGATGATGATGATGAAGTAATAATAGTGGGTAGCATTTTGTAGACACTTCTTTTATATCCTTTAAATGTATTTATTAAATTCTTTACAAGTAAAACTGAGACTTTTTTCTTTTTCTTTTCTTTCTTTTTTTTTTTTTTTTGAGACAGAGTCTTACTCTGTCGCCCAGGCTGGAGTGCAGTGGCACGATCTCTGCTCACTGCAAGCTCCCCCTCCGGGGTTCACACCATTCTCCTGTCTCAGCCTTCCGAGTAGCTGGGACTACAGGCACCCGCCACCACGCCCGGCTAATTTTTTGTATTTTTTAGTAGAGACGGGGTTTCACCGTGTTAGCCAGGATGGTCTCGATCTCCTGACCTCGTGATCCGCCCGCCTCGGCCTCCAAAGTGCTGGGATTACAGGCGTGAGCCACCGCGCCCGGCCGAGACTTTTTTTTTTTAAGTTATTTTTGCTCAAAGTAGAGCTAGGATTTGACTGTTCAGAACTCTAAAGCCCCATGCTTTTAACATTGTGTTAGTCTAAGGGCACATTTAATACAGGAGTCATAGGCTGTTAGTGTATATGCTTGTGTTCTTGCTGGTGAGAAGATATATAGGTGGGAAAGCTGCTGTGGTATGAAGAAACAAAATAAATACAGAATAAGATTGTTCTTTAAGTTATTTGGTGGTTAACCTGTAGTTAACTCATTACTTCACCAAGAATAGTTTTGGTTATTGTGGAAATCTTGAAGCATATATATTTCAAAATGAGTTAGAGGCCTTAGGCATTTAAAAAATACCACCAGTGCTGACATAATATGAGAACATAGTGTAGGATCTTGAGGCATTTTTTACATATTTAATGAATCTTTTATAGATATTATCAATTTTTATGTTGTCTTATGTAGTACAGATTAATATTATGAATATAGTTGGTTAGTAATTTCCATGCTAATTTATATCTATTTAAAGATATAACACTTGAAAAACACTTAAAAGTAATTGCTTTTTTCCAAAAGATTGTATATTTCCAGAAAAAATGTTTTCTGTTTTAGTAATAAATGTAAAAACGTTCAAACTCATGAACATTTACATGAATTCATTGTATATAGGGAGACAGTATTAAGGATATAAATTATTTAAAACATTTTCCTTAGAACTGGAACAATAAGGTTATGTTGTTCAAAATGTTAAAGTTTAAAGAAAGAAATTTCTTTGTTAAGGGAAGACAAAGCATATTTGGCACTATGTATGAACATGCCTGTTTTGGTCACTGTGGAGCTCCTAATGCCTAAAATCATGTCATTAGGTTTTTTTCACCATTAAAAAAATCAGTTTAATATTGAATTATTTAAAAAAAATTTTTGTGAAAAGGTCTACAGGCATCTTAAAAATTGTCTGTACACTTGCTATTAATGAAAAAATTAGAAGAATTTCGAGCAAGAAAATATTCACCTGAATCAACATATTTTAGTGTCCTTAATGTGGAGCAATTAGCTGATAAGCTAGTTTGAACCTGACTTTCAGGGTAGAATACTTTTGAGATTGTATTTGTTTCTTTGCTTTCAACAAGGCAAGTGTTGATGCTAGATCAATTAGCAAATCTTGAAGAATTAACTTAAATGGTGTGGTAATTCCTGTTATTAGAGATATTTCTTAGAACTCATGAAATTCCTCCCTCCCACACGATATCAGATGTGTTGAATTGAGAAAGTTGCCAGGCAGCAGTCTTGCATATCAGAGTCCAGTTCAAAGTTGTTAGAATGAGAAGTGTTTTTAAAATGTTATGGGAATACCTGAATTACAATTGAACTTCGAAATTAAAAAGAAAACACAAGACAGTATAAAAATAAAGACCTATAAGAGTGCTGTAGCAAGTTGGGTTTTTTGTAACCTACTTTTTAAAGTACAGATCTTTGAAGGCAGGTTTTTACTAATTGTTTTATTACATTGCTCTTGCTAAAGACAGCAAGGCAAGTAATTATCCTCAGATCTGAAGATTAAAAGTCTTATGATTTTTAAATAAATATTAAACAAGGAAAGTAATTTTTATAACTGTTAGCACATATGCTTTGTGTGCTAGCTTTTTCCTAATGTAAAATGAATCTGAATATGCCGTATGATTGGTGACAAATAAAAAACTCTTTGTGCAATTAAGAGAAAATCTGTTTATTTAAGAGCTCTCAAAGGTTGTAAAAGATTATACTTGGCTGTATGTGAAGGATAAATGTTGTGAAATAATGCCCCTTAGTTCCCCTTTTATAATAAATCTCAGCTGTGTGTTCAGCACAAGGGCTCAGTGCCAAAAAGAACAGGTTCAACTTGTCCGTGAGGATTTGCACCACAGTAAAGTGCACAACTGCTTTTGTAGAGGTCATTGTGGAGGTCAGGGCATGTACAGTTGAATGAAAGCAACTTTAAAAACATGGTAGATCATAGAGTTA
Organism: Symphalangus syndactylus; assembly: GCF_028878055.3. Lineage (NCBI taxonomy): Eukaryota > Metazoa > Chordata > Mammalia > Primates > Hylobatidae > Symphalangus > Symphalangus syndactylus. The sequence goes on along the minus strand of NC_072430.2, from coordinate 56,354,056 downwards.
CTTGAGATTCAAAAATCAATGTTAACTTAAGACATTATAAAGATGGAAAATCATAAGAACCTTCAAATATATTTTTATCTTTATCTACATATGTTAATATGTTTTCAGACGGATTAAAAATAATTTCTTTGGCATCTTGTGCTAGTATAGTTTTAAGGATCTTCAGGATATTTTATAATTGCCAAGATTTGGAAGCATTGGCTATTTTAATATTTGTTAAATTCTGAAGAGTGTTCAGATAATGAAGGTAGGATATGATGGTGGTAGAACAAAGTGTGCAGGGATATGTGCATGGTGGGAGTAAAGGCAGGGGAGTGTGGGTGAGTTTTAATAAAAATAATGGGTGTAATCTGGAAAATGTCTCCACAAGTCATATTTATCTTGAGTTTATGATCGAAAGATTTGAAATTTAACAACAACAACAACAACAAAGAAAAAGCAGTCTTCTATAGTATGATTCTTGCTCCTAAATATCTCAAAAATACTTTTATATATTTGTGGTAAATAGAAATAAATGAGAAATAGAATGTGGAGAGGCTGTAAGATCCCAGGACTCCAGCCAGTGCATTGAGTTTCATATAAAGAATACCTGAAAGGATATAACTAAGTAGATGCATAGCTTACCTGGGGTTATATTTTATCTAGAGCTGTACTTCATGACCCTTTTCTTGTTTCTTTTTGGTGACTATTTTTTAAAAAATGGTGATCATAGCAAAATGACAGGCAACCATTGGTTTCAGTGTGGGGATTAATTAGTAATCTTTAGAATGTGCTTCAGCAAATGCAGCTGATTGGCAGTAGCACCTGTCTCAACAACTGACGGAATGTTAGTACTTTTATCAAGTAATTTTCAGAAGGGCTCCAAAGCTATTTTACTAAACTCTCTCATATGAACTGCTTTCTTTGTCCTCTAGGGCATTGTTTTACTAAATATACCTATCTATGAATTAACTAATTAGTGAAAGGAAGGCTATAAAATTGTTATTTTTTTAATTTTAAAAAATGGAAACAAATGTGATAGTCTGTGTATTCTTGTATTTGTGGGACCACCACTATGCTCACTGATCACACACGTATGTTCTCAGATGAAAAATTTATAAAGGATTGTGATTTTGCTGTATTGTTTTTGTAGTTCGTCTCATAAAACATGTCTGTTAATTATGAAGAGTGATTTGTTAAAGTACAATAAACAGTGATTTAAAGGATTGATTAGTATAGTCAACTTTCTAGAAAGGCAATTTACTTCTGCATTGCCAGGAATTACTCTTTTTAGTTGAAATAGCCTTTTTACTAAACTGGTTCATATTTCAAAGGATATGCAGTTTAACATTGATTCACAGACAAGCCATCAATTTTATGTTGTTTGAAGAAAATATTATTTTTGCTTGTTATAAAAACAAGATAACTTCTAAGTGAGTATCTAATGAGGTTGTAGCACATCTCAGTAAAGATGAAATTTGCCTTAATCTGAATGTGTTATGGAAAAATTGAGTGTAAATATTTTCTAAAAATGAATTGATATGCTTTAATGAACTAGAGTAACTTTCATTTAAAAAGTACTTATATACTAATGTTTTTTAAACAAATGAGCACATTATATTTAATAATGTTTAATAAATATAATATATTTTAAATAAAAATTTAAACAGATACTGTTAAATGCTTGAAAATAGGGACAGTTATGGTGGTATACTTTCTGCTATATCTTCACAGTGCCTAACATCCACCAAATGTTTAATAAATAAATTTTCATATTTTAGTTCTATAATAGAAAAGTGCTTGGTGGATTTTAGCAGGATAGGGTTTAAAATCTGAGTAGGTTACTTGGTCTTGGAGAGCTTCAGTTTCTTTTCCTGTAAAACAGGTAAAACATACTTACCTCAAATGTGTATGTAATGCCTAACACAGTGCTTGGCACATAGTAGATGTTCAGTAAATATTTCTGTATCATTTTAGTGCAATTGCACTGTTAGTAATCCATTCCATATCTGCCTGACTTTAATAAAAGACAATATATGTGGAATTTCAGGTGAGAAGGGTATCAAGTCAGTGTCTTAAATATTCTGTTCTTTTCTGCATTTTAGGGTAGATTTAATTGCATAGTGGTTTTATGAGTGTAATAGTGGTGGTGTTGGTGTTTGTATGTGTGTTTGGTTTGGGGAAGTTAGATTGGGATGATTAGAGTATTCATAGTGTTTGTTGTTTCTTTTTAGGACAGAAGAAAGGTAAAATCAGTGACAGTCTGGCTTAGGTCTTCACTTATTTTCTACAATGGGAATGGCAAAACAACTACTCCTTCTGTTGTTAAATGACCTCAAATAGAACGAGGAGATTTGTTATGTAGGTTTTTTTGGAGATAGGGTAGATGATTAGAGGGATCATTTTAAAACATTTCTTCATTCATGAAACAAATATTCCTGATACATACCAACTACTGTACTAGGCGCAGAAGAGTCAAATCTAAATAAAATGTGGTCTCTTAAATTATTCAGTCTCTATAATGGCGTAAAGAAACTTCCATCTTTTCATGGAAAAATATTTTTGCTTTAGAAGACTACTAATCTTACATGGTATTTTTGTTTTGCTTATGTAATAGTAGCAGTATTTGTAGATAATTTTATATAAAGCCATTTTTATATTACATTAGGAAATTTGGACTTATGTATAAGTTGTCATTGTTGGATAAAGTTCACTTATAGTGCCAAGTTTGGAATTCTTGGAAATTATTTTTGAAATTAGTAAAAGAAAGTGAGCTAAAATGCTCTATGCCTGAAAGTTTTTACAGAAAATTTCTTGCAAATACTGTTTTTCTTAAAATTAATGCAGACTCTTTTAAAGGAGGCAGGTTTTGTCTAATCAGATAGTCTCCTTGATGTTTTTCTTTTCTGATCTTTTTATAGAAACAGATATGGTTTGCTGGACACTATGTCCTCTTGGCAACAAATGGTAGTTTGGTAATAAGACAAGCATCAGAGAAAGAATGAAAAAATAATACTTTTCAACATTGTATCACATTCATCAGTGCCCAAGGAAAAAATAAAACCTATAACAACAAAAAGAAACAAAATAAACAAAATATTTTTCTTGTATTTTGCTTTTCCTTTAAGCTACTGGCATATTTGCCTATTTTCATTTGTCTTATAATTTAATGAAAATAATGTTTGCCTAGTGTTTCTTCTTCCTTCCATTCCCTCTTTGTATTCTGGCATCTATTTTCACTACTGTACTGAAGCTCCTCTGGGTATTGAAATTCCCTCCACTGGGAATGCTCTTTCTTCCCCTCCATTTCAGGGCTGTTTCAGCCTTCAGAGGTTCTCCCAAATTTCATTTCTTCCATGAACTCTGCTGAATGAAAATTCAAATGCTTGTCATATTCAGTAGAATCATATCATATGTGCATTTAATTTGCTTGAATTCAACTAAAGTTGAAAACAACACCAAACCAGGGAGAAAAGAAGCAAAAATGCCTCTCTTCTCCAAGGTAAAGAAAAATTTTGAAAACAGCATAGATGCCAAATGTAAGCCACCTACTTAGGTGATCCGTTCCAATGCTAGAGGAGAAACTAGCTGAGTTGAATTTACATAAAGAGATGAAAATATGCACAGAACAATGTACAGTATACTTTATAGGCAATTTGAGGGATTTTTGAGGGGTTATTTTGACCTTTTTTTTTTTTGCCTTAATCTGACTTTAGAACCGAATCCTTGTGCATGTCACAGTATAGCTGTGTTGAACTAAGTCAGTCATATAATTTAGGACCCTTCTAGGTAACACTTTGATCTTTCTCAAATGTTTCAGATGTGGAACTAACTGAGGGAAAATGACTAGCTTAGTTCCTTTCCTATTTTTATTTTTGCATTTTTCAGGGAGGAAAAAATTTGTACGAATGAAATTATATTCAAAACAGGTTCAAGCAGAGGGAGACAATGCTGTTCCTTTTATGTTTTGTGTTCTCCTGTAGTTTGAGACTCATGCCTTTCTTAAAAGTAATTGCATGTGAGCACAAATATATTGCTACAGTTAGTGTCTATATGAGCCTTATTAGTTCTAAGGAATGCTTATTAAATATCCAGAGTTTAGTTGTAATTATATATTATTTGAGAATCTTTAATGATACTAATCTTTTGCTAGTGATCTTTCAATGGAAGGTACTATTTCCTAATTTTTTCCAACCTTTTCAAAATTGGTTACTTTTCATTTTTGAAGTTCTTAAGGAAAAATTTATATTGATAGAATAAGAATTCTAAAATTAGGGTTGAAATATTATTAAAGGACATTTTTCTGTGTGGAACACTACTTAGTGCATGTGTTTAAGGAGGAGATTACAAATGAATTTGACTAACAAATCTTTAAGGAATTTCACTGTAGTAAACAGATTTTGATGAGGTTCCAGGGCTAATTTGCTAGAAACATTTTCAGAGACTTGGCTTGCCAAGTGAAGATGTATTTAGAGCCATTTTATTTCTAATGTTGAGCAGGAAACTTAAGCCCTTAGCTAGATAGTTATAGAAATTTGTCTTTGATGTTTTCAAGCATATCATATGTATTTGAGTAGATCTGAACATTGCTGAAGAGTTAGAAAAATATGGTGCTGTGTCTACAGGATGAAACCTCTTTTTTTATTTTGAAGAAGCCTGTTTTAGAAGAAAATTTTTGTGAAAATTGGTAATCTAACTATTAGGCATCACATTTTAAAAGACAAAGAGTGCTCTTAAAGGCTGATTTGTGCAAATATGTCATCATTAGAATGCTTAAAAGAGCCTACTATATATATATATATATATATATATATATATATATATATATATATATATTTACCGTTATATTCTACTTATTCCCAAACATACATTCAGAAAAAGAATGTAGTCTGATGATTCTAATAGAGTTGGGAATCTGGGTCTTAGTCTTGTGCATTTTTTTCTACTGGCTGTTTCTTTAGTATATGTAGAATCAAATTACTTTACATTAAATTTGAGGGAAATTTTATGTATTTTTATGATACATTGTGAGTCAGTGGCTTATTTCCACTTAGTGGTCATGAAAGGATAGCAAGTTAGACTTACTGTTTCAGTCTCCTCACTTATACACTCCCTGCTTCCCCATTGCACATGGTGAAAATGAAACTTACAGAAATTAAATGTTGCACCTCAGTTCATTCTAGTTTAGAGACAGTGCCAAGAGAAGTACATAGTTACATCTTAGCCTGCAGGCCCTGTCCCTCATTTGTCTTTTTACTGTTTACTTTACATTTTGAAAGAAATTAGAGAAAAATCATTTATATGGGGAAAAATGAATTATACTTACCATGAAATTATGTGCTACCAGGAAGTTATTACCATGCAGCTGCTGCAGTGATGATAGGCTGACATCACCCTATAATGACTAGAACAGCATAGTATAAAAATCTCTCTGCTTGCTTCTAAAATAAATTGAAAACAACTGAATTACCAAAGAAATGTTACTCAGAATGAGCAGCTTATAGACAGTGCCAGGTATATTCTTTAAGTACTCTATCCCATTGCAAAAATATGTGTGGGCACACACACTATTATAAAATATATTCACATCCATATACATATGTACAAATAGACATATATGTATGTGTATATACCTGCATACACAGCACACATGTCCACACACATTTAAATTATTAGAACATTACCAAAACAGAAATAGTCATTCAGAATTAACCTCAATTGATTTTCTAAAAGGCTGCTTGGAGATATTTTCTTTGGAAATAGTCCCTAGGATTACAGTAGTTTAAAGCTACCAGAATGAAATATTCTGGTTTCTGATTCCACTTAATAAGGTAACATATTCTGTAGAATTTGACAGATTTAACATTGTGAGAGGACTCAGTTCATGAAACAAACACTACCATCTTTTTTTTTTTTTTGTAATTAAATGACCCTAAGAAATAAAAGTGGAATGGACAGTCTCACTGTAATGTGATTTACTAGGATATGAGCTCCCAGAGGGCAGGGGCTTGATCTGTTTTGTTCCCTGATGTCCTTTTCAGTTCTTGGCATATAGTAGGTGGTTATATTTGTTGTATGAATGGATGATGAATGCCACAGAGTAAGCACAATGTTTTGTTATCTGAAATTTTGTTAAAATAACTACTAAGATGTCTGGAAAACACATTCCCAGCCTAGGATGAAAAGCATCCATTGACTGTAATGAATAAGTGAAAAGAAAAAAATAAAGTCTAGAGAAGTTAGAAATTTATTTCTTGTGTACTCTCATAGTACACAAGACTGTGTAACAAAATTCCAGTTGTTTACGCTTAGTCAGAGCATTTTAAAATTTATAGAATATGGAAATGTGATCATCTTACAGTTGCCTTAGTGTTCATACTATTACATCACATGACAGCTTTTTTATATTGTGTTATTTTATATATATATATATATATATATATATATATTTTTTTTTTTTTTTTTTGATATGGAGTCTCGCTCTGTTGCCAGGCTGGAGTGCAGTGGCACGATCTCGGCTCACTGCAACCTCCACCTCCCGGGTTCAAGCAATTCTCCTGCCTGAGTAGTTGGGACTACAGGCACACACTGCCATGCCCAGCTAATTTTTTTTTTTTTTTTTTTTTTTGTATTTTAATAGAGACGGGGTTTCACCACGTTGCCCAGGCTGGTCTCAAACTGCTGAGCTCAAGTGATCCGCCTGCCTTGGCCTCCCAAAGTGCTAGGATTACAGGCGTGAGCCACCGTGCCTGGCCTATATTGTTATATTTTTATATTATTCGTTAATTCAACAAGATATTGACCAGCTTTTTGGTGCCAAGCTGCTCAGTGAGGTGCCTATGACAGTGAGCATAGGGCCTTACAGTCTAATGGGAGACAGATTCAAAACAGACAATTACACAGAGTTTAACAGGCTTACAGGGCTTATTGGCAAATATGTTGAAGATGAGGATAGCTTGGTGGATAAATGTCATTAAGCAAGATCGATCAATTAAAAGAGTTCTGAATTTAAAATTGTGTTAAAGGATTTGCAGAATCATTTAACCTATCGGCCTAAACTGCCAGCACTTTGTAATTACAACCTCTTCTATGGTACTTAACAGAAAACCATATACTGATAGGTACAGAACTGGATTTTCATGTTTAGTATTTTTATTATTGTTTATTTCAACAATCTATATACTAATTGATTATTTTTATTGCCATATTTTCATTAAATAATAATGTATTTTCTTTAATAGTGTTATTCTTAATGGTTTGTTGCATTCTAAATGTGTGTTTCTATTTTAACATTGTATGTGTTTAGATTTAACGCAAAAGATATTCTTTGCTCTTTATTTGGTGAGAAAGCATAATGATAATATTTGTAGCGTATAGATTAACAGACAAATCTTAGTAAATTATAAACTATTTTTTTTTTTTTGAGACGCAGTCTCGCTCCGTCGCCCAGAGTGCTGTGGTGCAATCTCGGCTCACTGCAAGCTCCGCCTCCTGGGTTCACGCCGTTCTCCTGCTTCAGCCTCCCGAGTAGCTGGGACTACAGGCGCCCGCCACTACGCCCGGCTAATTTTTTGTATTTTTAGTAGAGACGGGGTTTCACTGTGGTCTCAATCTCCTGACCTCGTGATCCGCCCGCCTCGGCCTCCCAAAGTGCTGGAATTACAGGCGTGAGCCACCGCGCCCGGCATAAACTATTTTTTGTAGTAGCTTTTAAACTTTCTGAGTAAGAAAAGTTAAATAATACATTTCAGATTATTAAAAATACAGATTATTAAAAATACTGCCATGTATAACTACCCGTGTCAGCATTTGCATTCTTCTTCCAATGTTCCTATGTTGCTCTATATGGAAATGAGCTGAATTTTAGAAAACCTTTTTTCTCATAAGCTTATATTTTTTGACTAGCAAATGATGGAAATATAGGGCTCTAAGCTATATTTTAGAAAAGAAACAGGTTCCCTTTTGTTACATTGTAGAGGAATAAAAACACTAACTGTATATACTACTGAATGTACAGTTTGCATGCATTTCCCCCCAGGTATGGGTGTTACCTAAAGTTGCATGGTTTTCTGTGGTTCTTCTCATTACATTTTTACTTTTAAAGCCTTATTTCTTTATCAATTATGTGACAACAGTAACAAAACCAGAAAGGTCTTTAGTTTTGTGCTGTACTTTTGAAAGTCAGGAAAATGTACCTGAATTACTTAATGGTGTTTTTCAAGACTCAGTGCTAAGACCTCACTCTTATATATTCCCCCACACCCATTTTCTTATTCTTGTGACCTTGCCTATCATTTTGATGCTGATAGCAAAATTTCTTTTGAGTTTATTTTATATTTCTAGCTGCCTTTACTGAACATTTCTACTTGGATATTTTACAGGCAGCAATGTTGGATTGATTTAAACCACCATCTTAAACTCTTTATTTTTAACAGCTTTATCGAGATATAATTTACTTACCGTAAGAATTACTTATTTAAAATATACAATGTATTGATTTTTAGTAAATTTACAGAATTTTGTAACCATTTCAGTAATCCAATTTTAGGATGTTTTCATCACTCCAAAGACGTCTCTGATACTCATTTGCAGACATAACACATTCACACTTCTAGCCCACAGCAATTGTTAATCTACTTTCTGTCTCTGTAATTTTGCCCTTTCTGGACATTTCCTAGAAGCGGAATCATATAATATATTGCTCCTTCGCATCTGGCTTCTTGTAGCATAACGTTTTTGATGTTCATCCACGTTGTAGCATGTACCAGTATTTCATTCATTTTTATTGTTGAATAGTAATAAAATTCAGCATATTGTGTGAATGTTCAATAAAGGAATTCATATTCATACTATATGAATGTACCACCCCATTTTATTTATCCATTCACAGTTGGTGGACATTTAGATTGTTTCCACTATTTGGTTGCTATTAATAGCTGATATGAACATTCACGTACAAGTCTTTGTGTGGTCATATGTTTTCATTTCTCCTGGGTAGATACTTATAAGTGGAATTACTAAGTCATAAAGTAAATTTACTTCTCACTTTAAGAAAAACTACTCAACTAATTTTCAAAGTGGCTGCATCATTGTATACTCTCATCTGCAGTGTCCATGGGTTCCTTTTCTTCACTTCTGCACTAACACTTCTTATTGTCTGTCATTTTGGTTGTCATTCAAGTGAGTGTGCATTTAGTGTGCATTTTTCTGAATATTATTGATGTTGAGCATCTTTTCATGTTCTTATTAGCCATCTGGTCTTTTAAAATCTTTTGCCACTTTCAATTGCGTCATTTTGTCTTTTTATTAGTCAATTCTAGTATATTTTTTTGTTTTTTTTTTGACACAGAGTTTCACTCTTGTTGCCCAGGATGGAGTGCAATGGTGCGATCTCGGCTCACTGTAACCTCTGCCTCCCGGGTTCAAGCAATTCTCCTGCCTCAGCCTCCCGAGTAGCTGGGATTACAGGCGCCGGCCACCATGCCCAGCTAATTTTTTCATTTTTAGTAGAGATGGAGTTTCACCATGTCGGCCAGGTTGGTCTTGAACTCCTGACCTCAGGTGATCCACCCGCCTTGGCCTCCCAAAGTGCTGGGATTACGGGCTTGAGCCACCGCGCCCGGTCTCTAAGAATTCTTTATAGGTAGTATTCTGAATTTGATCGAATTATAAAATATGTGGCTTCCAAGTATTTTCTTCTGGTCTGCACTTTATCTTTTTAAAATTTTCTCTTTTTATTAGTATGTTTTGCATTGCTATAAAGGAATACCTGAGACTGGATAATTCATTAAGGAAAGATGTTTATTTGGCTCTTGATTCTGCAGGCTGTATGAGGAAGCTTTTACTCATGTTGGATGGCACAGGGGGAGCAGGCACACATGGCAAGAGAGGGAGCAAGAGAGAAGGAAGTACCTCTTTTTTTTTTCTTTTTTTTTTATTATACTTTAGGTTTTAGGGTACATGTGCACAATGTGCAGGTTTGTTACATATGTGTCCATGTGCCATGTTGTTTTGCTGCACCCATTAACTCGTCATTTAGCATTAGGTATATCTCCTAATACTGTCCCTCCCCCCTCCGCCCACCCCACAACAGTCCCTGGAGTGTGATGTTCCCCTTCCTGTGTCCATGAGTTCTCACTGTTCAATTCCCACCTATGAGTGAGAACATGCGGTGTTTGGTTTTTTGTCCTTGCGATAGTTTACTGAGAATGATGTTTTCCAGTTTCATCCATGTCCCTACAAAGGACATGAACTCATCATTTTTTATGGCTGCATAGTATTCCATGGTGTACATGTGCCACATTTTCTTAATCCAGTCTATCGTTCTTGGACATTTGGGTTGGATCCAAGTCTTTGCTATTGTGAATAGTGCCACAGTAAACATACGTGTGCATGTGTCTTTATAGCAGCATGATTTATAGTCCTTTGGGTATATAACTAGTAATGGGATGGCTGGGTCAAATGGTATTTCTAGTTCTAGATCCTTGAGGAATCGCCACACTGACTTCCACAATGGTTGAACTAGTTTACAGTCCCACCAACAGTGTAAAAGTGTTCCTATTTCTCCACATCCTCTCCAGCACCTGTTGTTTCCTGACTTTTTAATGATGGCCATTCTAACTGGTGTGAGATGGTATCTCACTGGTGTGAGATGGTATCTCACTGTGCATTTCTCTGATGGCCAGTGATGATGAGCATTTTTTCATGTGTTTTTTGGCTGCATAAATGTCTTCTTTTGAGAAGTGTCTGTTCATGTCCTTCGCCCACTTTTTGATGGGGTTGTTTGTTTTTTTCTTGTAAATTTGTTTGAGTTCATTGTAGATTCTGGATATTAGCCCTTTGTCAGATGAGTAGGTTGCAAAAATTTTCTCCCATTGTGTAGGTTGCCTGTTCACTCTGATGGTAGTTTCTTTTGCTGTGCAGAAGCTCTTTCGTTTAATGAGATCCCATTTGTCAATTTTGGCTTTTGTTGCCATTGCTTTTGGTGTTTTAGACATGAAGTCCTTGCCCACGCCTATGTCCTGAATGGTATTGCCTAGGTTTTCTTGTAGGATTTTAATGGTTTTAGGTCTAACATTTAAGTCTTATTGTCCCTGTTTGCAGATGACATGATTGTATATCTAGAAAACCCTATCATCTCAGCCCAAAATCTCCTTAAGCTGATTAGCAACTTCAGCAAAGTCTCAGGATACAAAATCAAGGTACCAAAATCACAAGCATTCTTGTACACCAATAACAGACAAACAGAGAGCCAAATCATGAGTGAACTCCCATTCACAATTGCTTCAAAGAGAATAAAATACCTAGGAATCCAACTTACAAGGAATGTGAAGGACCTCTTCAAGGAGAACTACAAACCACTGCTCAATGAAATAAAAGAGGATACAAACAAATGGAAGAACATTCCATGCTCATGGGTTGGAAGAATCAATATTGTGAAAATGGCCATACTGCCCAAGGTAATTTAGAGATTCAATGCCATCCCCATCAAGCTACCAATGACTTTCTTCACAGAATTGGAAAAAACTACTTTAAAGTTCTTATGGAACCAAAAAAGAGCCCGCATCGCCAAGTCAATCCTAAGCCAAAAGAACAAAGCTGGAGGCATCACGCTACCTGACTTCAAACTATACTACAAGGCTACAGTAACCAAAACAGCATGGTACTGGTACCACAACAGAGACATAGATCAATGGAACAGAACAGAGCCCTCAGAAATGATGCCACATTTCTACGACTATCTGATCTTTGACAAACCTGACAAAAACAAGCAATGAGGAAAGGATTCCCTATTTAATAAATGGTGCTGGGAAAACTGGCTAGCCATATGTAGAAAGCTGAAACTGGATCCCTTCCTTACACCTTATACAAAAATTAATTCAAGATGGATTAAAGACTTAAATGGAAGTACCTCTTAAAAACCAGCTCTCACGTGAACTAATGGAGAATTTGCTTATTACTAAGGAAGGACACAAAGCCATTCATGAGGGCTCCAGTCCCATGACCCAAACACCTCCCACTAGGCCTCACCTTCAACATGAGGGTTACATTTCAACATGAAATTTGGAAGGGACATGCATCCATCCTACATCACTCTTCCACCTTTCCCTTTCCTAGTTTTCCTGCCTCTGTTAATCAGCTCTCTCTGGTTTTCACATGTTGCTTCCCACCTCAGCTATACCAGATTGCTACCAATTCTTGCAGTTTTAATTATAATTATTTTTTTTCTCTTCTCCCCCATTATTACTCAGATCTGGACCATATTACTTTAACCTTAATCACTAAAATAGCTACAGACTTGTCCTGCTTGATTCTAGGCTCTTCTTTCTTTGTGCTATTATATTTTTCTTTGTTATAAATACATAGCCTTTTTTTTTTCAAAACTAACAAAGATTCCATTATCTATTTTAAACATTTTATAATGAAAAGTTTCAAAAATAGCGAAATTGGAAAATAAGACAATGAATACTCATATGCCTAATACCTAGATTCAATAATCTGTAATATTTTGGTATTACATCACACACACATACACACACAGACACACACACGTATATATATGCACATTTTTTCCCCTGAACCGTTCTAAAGTAAATTACAATTTCCATGAAATTTTACTTTTAAATTCTTCATCTGGCATGTCTCACTGACCTGTTCCTGCATAGGACATTCTCATACATAACCATAATGCCATAATCACACCGAACAATTAACAGAAATTCTCTAATATAGCTTAATACCCAGTCTATATTCAGATTTCCCCAGTTGTTGCCAAAATATGTCATGGCTGTTTTTTCCCTTCCAAATTAGTACTGAGCCAGTGACTCTCACTATGTTTATTAAACATCTTAATTCTGTCTTAATCTTGAATAGCTCCCATCCCACTTTATACTTTGTCATCTTTATTGTTGTTGTTTCTCGTGACATTGACCTACTGAAGAAACTAGGCCACTTGTCTTGCAATATGTTTGTTTCTCTGTGGTATTGTTCAATAGTAGTTTTTTTTATAGCCATAAATATAAAATATACCCATTTTTATACCCGTTTTGGACAATTCAGAAAATAGTGCAACAGTGTTAAATAATTTCATCACCTAGGGGTAGTTTTTCTTTAGTTTTCTTTTGCATTTGCAGATTTACTTTATTTTGTTATGTTTCATTTGAGACGAGATCTTGCTCTGACACTCAGGCTGGAGTACAGTGGCACAATCACAGCTCACTGCAGCCTTGATCTCCTGGGCTCAAGTGATCTTCCTGCTTCAGCCTTCCGAGGAGCTGGGACTACAGGTGAACACCACCATGCCTCGCTAATTTTTTTTTTTTTTTTTTTTTTTTTTTTTTGTAGAGATGGCTCACTGTGTTGCCCAGGCTGGTCTGAAGCTCCTGGGCTCAAACTATCATCCCACCGTGATCTTTCAAAACGTTGAGACTACAGGCATAAGCCACTGTGCCTGGCTCTTAGGCAGATTTTAAAAATAGTTTAGATCATAATGATCATGTACTTAACATTTTACTGATTTCTCTTTAAACATGATTTTAAATGGCTACACACTGTTTTATGTTATAATTGAACTGATGTTTACTTATTGATTGAACATTTAGTTTCCTTTTAGTTTTTGACAATATAAACTGGGATGAACAGACATGAATAAGAATTTGATTATATTTCTGATTGCTTTCTTATAAATTATTATAGATGGTATTACTAGGTCAAAATCTGTGAAGATTTTAAAAGTTTACTAAATTGCTTTTCATCAAGAAAGCAATTCCATAATTTGCTGTCTTACCAGCAGTGTATTCACGCTCTCTTGTCATATTAAACATTATTTATTTATCATTTATTTAGTAATATGCTGGAGACAAAACATTCTGACATTGTTTTGACTGTTCTGATTTCTTACTCTTTGAGTTCAAATTAGCCTTGGAGTCTTTTCTAGCTGTAATTTAAGCTATCTATACTGATTCATTCTCTGCCCACCCTTCTTTCCCCATATACCTGTCTCTGCTCAGGTTTACTTATTGTCTCAGGACACAACATACTGCTCTGGTAATATTGCTGTCCTCCCCATTGCCTTGCTTTTGTAGACTTTGTCCTCAGGTCTGGCACAAGTTGCACTGTTTCATTCTTCCATCTTTTATTGATTCTTCCTCTCAATATTCTTCCTCTCGATACTCTATCTTTTTCTTCCTATTCTATCTTTTTCTCCCTCTTGATATTCTTTTTTTCTGTTCTGTCTCTTTCATTCTTCCATCTTTTATTGATTCTTCCTCTCGATACTCTAAGCACTTAAGTCTATACCATACCGTTTGGCACCCCACCAAATTTAATTCAAATATAACTTATAATTAGTATATCATGCACTTTGAGTTATTTAATTTGAATCCTCCTTTTTCTGATAATTTAGAATAATATCTATCACCCTTACTGTTTGGGTGGAAATATCACCAATAACCGTTTTTCATCTAAAAAACTTTTAAACACCCTTTTCCTCCCAATCACTTAAAACCCTTAATACTTTCTCATGTGACCTGTTAAGCCATTATCTGCTCTGTTGGTGATCTTAAAAATTTAAAAAACATCAATGAATGTAAGTCATTGTTCTCTAAGTTCTGCCCCAGCTTTAAGTTTGAGAACCATGGCATCTATCTCATGAGTTTTTCCGAGGGAAAGATAGATGGAATGTTAGAAGGGCAGTTTCTGTGTCATTTATGAACTTTTCCTTATCGTTCTTATGGCAAACAGAACTACCACTGAGTAATGTTTATTTTTCTCTAAATGTTATAGTTTTAAAAAATACTCCTTTTTGAGCCTATGGTGTTTTATGTACCTGAGCTATTAGAATTTATATAAAAAATTGGTTTAAACCACCTAGGATTTACTTACTGCCATTAAAACTTTTAAATTGAACAACCATGATTATATTATTTAAAAATAGGATATTAAAAGGCAGTGTGTGGAACCCACACTGGGCAGTAATTGAGAGATATAACTTTATGTGACCTTAGAAAAATTTACATTTTGAGGATAATAGCTTCCATATCCACAAAATGAAGGTGTTAGGGGAAAAAAGCACAGGCTTTAGAATCTGACAGACTTGGCTTTTAATCATCAAACTGCCATTAACTACAGTGTGATCTTGCTCAGTCACCATATCTAACCCCCGTTTCCTCATTCATCAAGTATGATTAATAGTACTTAATCATACTTTATTAAATAGTAACATTTCATAAAATTATTGTGGATGCTGAGATATGCATACAAAACCCTTTAGTATAGTGCCTAGCACAGAATAAATAATGTTAACTATTTTTATTCAGTGACCTTTTTGGCTATTGTAAATGATGTCCCCACAAACTTCAGAGAAGACTTTTAATTATAAGACATCATAACTTTAGTAATTTGGGTATTGTTGCTAATATTTAGGTAATCATTAGATTTAGTATGTTGTTTTCCAGTGCAATTACTTAAGAAAGCTTGTCTTCCTTAAATATTATCTTCCTTGGAAGGTAATCCAGCTTTTGAAAATACCCATTCTGTGTGAGCCTTTCTGGACCTTGCTGTCTAATTTCTGAAATGCAAACGGAGTGTTGGTGAAACTGTAAGTGTACTTCTTTAATTGTCGCAGTATTTTTCCTTTCCCTCCCTTACCCTCCTCTCTTTTACTACTCTCCCCTCCCTTTTACCCCCATAGCTAAAACATGTGACACTAATACTGGACATTTTTTATCAAATGGCAGGAGAATTTAGTGTCTGACAATTTATGAAGAAGACACTTTGAAATAGGGATGTCAGAACAAGTTTCAAAATATCCCACTCAGGCACTGTCTTCTTAACCTATGCAATGCTCTCTGAATCATTGGTCTGAAATTGGATTATTCTGTGATAGTATAAGATTTAGCTTAACAGTTTCATGTTTATTTAGAAAGGCTGTGGAACATGGAGGTTGGGGGTTAAAATAATATGAATGAAATTTCTGACATTACACTTTTTTTCTCTTTTTCCTGCGTATTTTAATTCTAGCAAAGCAAATGAGGAAATTAGAATATCCAAAACTCATTTTAAAAAGTTGTGGTAAAATACATGTAACATAAAAGTTCATATTTTAATCCCTTTTAACTGTACATTTCTGTGACATTAAGTACATCCAAATTGTTCTGCATCTATCACCACCGTTCATTTCCAAAAATTTCTCATCTTCCTCAACTCAACCTGTACCCATGAAACACTTAACTGCTCTTTCCCATGTTCCTACTCTGTGGTAATCACTGACCTACTTTCTGTCTCCATGAATTTGACTACTTTGGAACCTTCTATTAGTGGAGTCATATACTTTTTGTCCTTTTATGCCTGGCTTATTTCATTTATCATAATATCTTCACGTTCATCCATGTTGTCATAGGTCAAAATTTCCTTCCTTTCAAAGACTGAATAATACTCTATTGTATTTATGTGTATATACACACCACGTATTATTTATTCATTTATTCCTTGATGGACACTGCATTGCTTCCACCTTTTTGCTACTGAAAATAATGCTGCTGTAAATATGCATTGGTGTACAAATATTTCTTTGAGACCCTACTTTCACTTTTGGGTATATACCCAGAATCCAATTGCTGGATCATGTGGTAATTCTGTTTTTAATTTTTTGAGGACGTGCCATACTGTTTTCCACAGCAACTGTACCATTTTACATTCCCACCAGCAATGCACAAGAGTTTCAGTTTCTCTACATCTTCACAAACACTTAGCATTTTTTGTTTTTCTTTTTAATAATAGCTATCTTAAATAGCCATGGGTGTGAAGTGGTATCTCACTGTGGTTTGATTTGCATTGCCCTAATGACTAGTGATATTGAGCATCTTTTCATATACCTATTGGCAATATGTATATCTTACGTGGTAAAATCTCTGTTCAAATCCTTCGCCTGTTTTTGGTGAAGTACTTTTGACATTACAGTGTCAGAGATGCCTATTACAACGTGCCTGTAAACTAGCTAGGATGATGCTACATGCTATTGAACTTGTTGAAGAGAGAAACTGTAATCCAGATGCAAGCATCTTGGATGGTTGTTTCTCACTGCTACAATTGTATTTTATCACTTTTAAGTCATGACTTTTACCTTTTTTAAAAAAATAAAATAGATAATGTGTACTGTGCATCCAACTTAGTAATTTAGGGGAAAAAGGAAACTAAGGGATGTAACAACAAAAAATTTATAAACTAGAAATTGGAGGAATTAATAACTGCAAGAATGGTTTATAAAAAGTTATGAAATAGAGAAATTGATAGAACTATACCAAGAAAAATAAGAGAACTAGGGTTAAAATCAGAAAACATAGACTATATAAAATGTAGGTATTTTTATAAATTAGAATTCTGTGCCCACGTGGATAATAGATATGTAAATCTCAATATAATGGTATATAGCTGAGTGGCACTTTATTTTGCTCAGATATGATCTGTAGGGTCTTTGTATTTTAGTTATCCAGTAGTTCTTTCTTCTCAGAAAAATAGAGTGGATGTTTTCATCCAATTTAGTTTTCAGCATAAAATTTTCTTATTTTATTTGTATATGTGTGTGTGTGATGTGAAATAAATACACATTTGGTAAGTTAGTTTGACATCGTATAAAGACTTCAGAGAATAGACATTTATGTGGCACAGCTTTGCAGAGAATAATTTTGTTAGCTTTCTTCCCTAATTTGAGCTTTCAAAAAAAAAAAAACACTGATTACCAAAAATGTCAAAGTTGTTTAGTAAAAATAGAAAAATGTGAGGATAGACTATGCTTGTACACAAGGGAACTTTAAAAAGTTTGTGGAAAATGGAATTAAAAGATAAATATAAAAAATATAAACTTTATTTCTCAACATAAGCTCCATCAGGAACAAGATACTTTTGTAAGCAATGATACCAGGCATTTAGTTCATCCCGAAATAACTGAGGGTCCTAGGAATTTAACTATGTCAGCGAAATTTTTTTTTTTATTATTATTACTGAAGAAAAATGGGTTCCTTTTACAAATTTTTTGAGGTTAGGAAACAAGAAGAAGTAAGAAGGAGCCAAGTCGTGACTGTAAGGTGGACACCTAATGATTTCCCATGGAAACTCTTGCAAAATTGCCCTTGTTTGATGAGAGGAAGTGAGCAGGAGCATTGTTGTGGTGGGGAAAGGACTCTGGTGAAGCTTTCCTAGGTATTTTTCTGCTAAAGCTTTAGCTAACTTTCTCATAATAATAACCAGATGGTATTGTATTTTGGCCTTCCAGAAACTCAATAAGCAAAATGCCGTGAGTATTTTGAATTGTGAGTTTTTTGAATTGCTGTTATGACCTTTACTTGTAACCAGTCCACTTTTGCTTTGACTGGACTACTTCCACCTCTTAGTAGCCATTGCTTTGATTGTTTTTGTCTTCAGTACTGGTAAAGGCATGTTTCATCTCCTGTTCTTTGAAGAAAGGCTTCAGGATCTTGATCACACTTGTTTAAAATTTCCACTGAATGCCCTGCTCTTGTCTGCAGCTGATCTGGGCGCAACAGTTTTGGCACCCATTGAGTGGAAAGTTTGCTCAACTTTAATTTTTCAGTCAGGATTGTGTAAGCTGAAGCAGTTGAGATGTCTGTGGTGTTGCCTATTGTTTCTGCTGTTAATCATCAGTCCTTTTCAATTAGGGCATGAACAAGTTTTTTTTTTTTTCGTCACAAATTGATGCAGATGGTCTGCCACTGAGAGCTTCATCTTCAACATTTTCTTGTTCCTTCTCAAAATGAATTATCCATTTGTAAACTGCTGATTTCTTTGGGGCATTGTCCCCATAAACTTTTTGTAATGATTTTGCCATTCTTCCATCCAGTCTTCACCATAGATATTTGTTCTTGTTTGAATTTAGTAGAATTCACATTGCTCTGATAGGAGCTTTTTTCAAATGGTCTTATGCTTCTTTGTGCTTCAGACTAGGTGCTGTTCAGACATGTTATAACAAGTTAGTACAAGTTTGTTTTGGTGCAAATGTTTTTAAAATCCATGCATAGTTTTTAAATAATATGTATTTTTCATAAACGTTTTGAAGTCTCTTGTATTTGATGACTTCTACCATTGACATTGAACAACTGTACTGTTTAACACTACATCTGAATTTAATGATGGATTTGGTTTTCCTCTTTTAAATCATGTATAAATGACTATTGATTCTATTATGTGGGTTTCGGTTATGCAATGCATTGTGCCCATGGAACAGCACAACTAATGGCTAATACTTCTAATGTGTGGAATTTAATTCATCTTTAAAATGATTATAAATAAGTAGCAATATGAAAATAATAATAAGAGGTATTAACTTCCTTCCTTTTTGTAACAGGGTCAACATATTTCACTGGCACCTATTCACAAGCTTGAAGAAGCTCTGTATGAATACCAGCCACTGCAGATAGAGACATATGGACCACATGTTCCTGAGCTTGAGATGCTAGGAAGACTTGGGTATGTGTCCTAAAGAACTTTACATTGAGGAGCTGATATGTGGGACTTATTGCTGTTCTTAACTGAGATGTTAACATTCTTAGATTTTCAGTTTATAGAACTTTACTGTTTTGTGAAAAATGAACAGTACTTAATACTAAGTTGTTTTTTTTAGTACATTAATTTTTCTATGGACTTGTTAGGTCTCTTGAGATTGAGCCTGGAATACATTAGTTCTTTTTTAAGTCTGTCCTTGGCAGCCATATTGAAATGGCTGTTTATTTTCAGTCATAAGTGTTTTTTTCTTTTTTCTTTTTTAAAGAAATTGGGGCTTAATTTAGTTAGTAGTAAGCCAATAAAAATATGAGTTGGGCTCCTTGCCATGAAAAAGGGTAGATTTACTCATTGTGCACTGTCTACAGTGAAACTACATTTATGAGCCATGAGCCATGAAATATATTTTGTTGAAAGGTATAATGTAAGGCTGGCCCTGTGGTTCAACAGTCATATTATATATATCCATTCTGGAAATGAACCTGGGATCCTGGCTTTTGTGAGGGATGGAGAGATGGTTATAGTCTCTCTCATGGGAGCAAGTGGGTATTTGTATACTTGAAGAGTGCAGGCACAGATGTTGCTAGATGGAGCAAATCATTTCTTGGTCTCATTTTAAAATGTGAACTATTGAATGAAAGGCTGATCCAGAAACTGTTGTTGCTTAACAAAAGAAAATAGTGGAAAGGATATACTATGAAAAAAAGTGGGTAAATCGAGGCCAAGCAATTAAAAAGCAATAGAAAAAGTCAGAGACCCCAAGAACAAAAACAAGAAAGATGAAACAAATAATAAAACCTACATTCATCTTCAAAAACAAAACCAAAATCTGGAACATGTTGTATAATATTTTACATGTGAACATCAAGGCTCCAAGGTAAAGTTACATTTAAATGATATTTAATATCTTAAGGCTAAATTTTATTTAGTTCTTTATTCTCTTAGAGTCCTACAGCCTACAAGCATGAAGCTAACAGGATGTAAAACAACCTAAAACCCCCTTTGAGATAACAGATTTATTAAACAATTGTCTTAAATGCTAAAATTGAAGTTTGAGGAGATAGACAATATTGTGTTTTATAATGTAAAAAGTTATACATGATGTAGACATTTATTTCTTATCTCTTACAAAGAGCCAGAATTGTGTATCTTTAAAATAAATTTACCTCAAAATCTTTACTTTTAATGTCCGTGAAGTTAACGTGTTTAAAATAGTACTCCTCCGTTACTAGATTTTGCATTTTCCAATAATTTTGTCAAAATTTTTCATACACAGATTTTATTATGTTCAGGTAGCTTTCTTCTGTTCCTAGAATGTGGAGTTATTATTATTTTTTTTCTTGAGACAGAGTCTCGCTTTGTCACCCAGGCCAGAGTGCAGTGGTGCAATCTTGGCTCACTGCAACCTCTGCCCCCTGGGTTCAAGTGATTCTCATGCCTCAGCCTCCTGAGTAGCTGAGGCTGCAGGCATGCACCACCATGTCTGGCTAATTATTGTATTTTTTGTAGAGACAGGGTTTCACCATGTTGGCCAGGCTGGTCTTGAACTCCTGGCCTCAAGTGATCTGCCCACCTTGGCCCCACAAAAGTGCTGGGATTACAAGTGTGAACCACTGCGCCCGGCCCATCTTTTAATATACTGAATTCAATTTGGTGTTTTGTCAGGGATTCTTGCTTTAGTGTTCATAAAGGGTATTGGCCCATAGTGTTTTCTAGCTTTATTAAGATATAATTAGAAAAGAAAAATTATATATATTTAAGATAGAGAAGATGTTTTTTAAGTATTAATTTTTGTGGGTTCATAGTAGGTGTATATACAGTGGGCTATGGGAGATATTTTGATACAGGCATGTAATGTGTAATAATCACATTAAGGTAGATGGTATATCCATTACCTCAACATGTATTCTTTGTGTTACAAAGAATCCAATTATATTCTTTTAGTTATTTTCAAATGTACAATTAAATTATGATTGACTGTAGTCACCCTGTTGTTCTATCAAATACTAGTTCTTGGCCAGGCGCAGTGGCTCATGCCTGTAATCCCAGCTCTTTGGGAGGCTGAGGTGGGCAGATCACTTGAGGTCAGGAGTTTGAGGCAAGCCTGGCCAACATGATGAAACCCCGACTCTACTAAAAATACAAAATAGTAGCTGGGTATGGTGGTATGCACCTTTAATCCCAGCTGCTTGGGAGGCTGAGGCAGGAGAATCACTTGAACCTGGGAGGCAGAGGTTGCATTGAGCCAAGATTGTGCCACTGCCTCTAGCCTGGGTGACAGAGCGAGACTCTGTCTCAAAGACAAAAACAAAAACAAACAAAACAAAACCAAAAACTAGTTCCTATTCATTCTTTCTGACTATTTTTTTTCTACCCATTAACCATCCCCACATCCTCTCCCACCTCCTCACTACCCTTCATAACCTCTGGTGACCTTCCTTCTACTCTCTGTCAGTTCAAATGTTTTAATTTTTAGCTTCCACAAATAAGTGGGAACATGCTAAGTTTGTATTTCTGTGCCTGGCTTATTTCACTTAACATAATGACCTCCAGTTCCATGTATGTTGTTGCAAATGACAGGATCTCATACCTTTTTTATGGCTGAATAATACTCCACTGTGTATATGTACCACATTTTCTTTATTCAGTCATCTGTTGATGGACATGTAGATTGCTTCTAAATCTTGGCTATAGTGAACAGTGCTGCAACAAACATGGGAGTGCAGATGTCATTTTGAAATACTGATTCCCTTTCTTTTGGGTATATACCCAGCAGTGGGATTGTTGGATCATATAGTAGCTCTATTTTTGTTTTTTGACAAACCACAAAACTGTTCTCCATACTGGTTGTTCTAATTTACATTTCCACCAACAGTGTACAAGATTTTCTGTTTTCCACATCCTCTCCAGTACTCGTTACTGCTTGTCTTTGGATAAAAGCCATTTAAACTAGGATGAGATTCTATCTCATTGTAGTTTTGATTTGCATTTCTCTGATGATTACTGGTGATGTTGAGCATTTTTACATATGACTGTTTGCCATTTGTATATCTTCCTTTGAGAAATGTCTATTCAAATCTTTTGCCCATTTTTAAGTTGGATTATTACATTTTTTCCTGTTGAGTTGTTTGAGTTCTTTACATATTCTGGTTAATAATGCCTTGTCAGATGGGTAGTTTGAAAATATTTTCTCCCATTCTATAGGTTGTCTCTTTGTTCATTGATTTCCTCGCTGTGCAGAAGCTTTTTAACTTGATGTGATCCTACTTACCTATTTTTGCTTTGGTTGCCTGTGCCTGTGGGGGTGTTCCTCAAAAAATCTTTGCCCACTCCAATATCCTGGAGAGTTTCCCCAATGTTTAATTTTAGTAGGTTAAATAATTTGAGGTCTTAGATTTAAGTGTTTAATCCTGATTTGATTTTTGTATGTGGTGAGAGTTAGGGGTCTAGTTTCATTCTTATGCATGTGGATATCCAGTTTTCCCAGTACCATATTTTGAAGAGACTTTCTTTTCCCAAATGTATGTTCTTGGCACTTTTGTCAAAAATGAGTTCACTGTAGATGCATGGATTTGTTTTGAGATTCTGTTTTGTTCCATTGGTCTCTGTGTCCATTTTTATGCCAGTACCATGCTATTTTAGTTACTATAGCTCTGTAGTATTTGAAGTCAGGTAATATAATTTCTGAAGTTTTATATCTTTAAAGTTTCTGTAAAGATAGCTTTGGCTATTCTGGGTCTTTTGTGATTCCATATAAATTTTAGGATTTTTTTTTAAATTTCTGTGAAGAATGTCATTGGTATTTTGATAGAGATTGCATTTAATCTGTAGATTGCTTTGGGTACTATGGCCATTTTAACATTATTGATTCTTCCAATCCATGAACATGGAATATCTTTTGTGTGTGTGTGTCATCTTCAATTTTTTGCATCAATATTTTATAGTTTTCATAGTAGAGATCTTTCACTTCTTTGGTTAATTCCTAGGTATTTTATTCTATCTGTTGTAAATGGGATTACTTTCTTGATTTCTTTTTTTGATTGTTCACTCTTGGCATATAGAAATGCTGCTGATTTTTGTGTGCTGATTTTGTATTCTGCAACCTTACTCAATTTGTTTATCAGTTCTAATAGTTTTTTTGTGGAGTCTTTAGGTTTTTCCAAATATAAGATCATATCATCTGTAAACAAAAATAATTTGACTTACTCCTTTCTGCTTTGGATGTCCTTTATTTCTTTCTCCTGTCTGATTGCTCTAGCTGGGACTTCCAGTTCTGTGTTGAATAACAGTGGTGATAGTGGGCATTCTTGCTGTGTTCCAGATCTTAAAAGAAAGACTTTCAGTTTTCCCCCATTCAGTATACTAGCTGCAGGTCTCTTATATATGGCTTTCGTTATGTTGAGGTAAATTCCTTTTATACCCAGGTTTTTGAGGGTTTTTACCATGAAAGAATGTTGAATTTTATTAAATGCTTATTCAGCATCAGTTGAAGTGATCATATGGTTTGGTCCTCATTCTGTTGATATGATGTATCATATTGATTGATTTGCATATGTTGAATCATCCTTGTATTCCTGGGATAAATCACATGTGGTCATGATGAGTGAATGATCTTTTTAATATGTTGTTGAATTCAGCTTGCTAGTATTTTGTTGAGGCTTGCAAACACTATCTTATAACCCATTATTTTAAGCTGATGACAACTTAAGGTTGATATCATAAACAAACAAACAAATAAGCAAAATCAAAACTAGTAAAAACTCTACACTTTAACTTTGTCCCCTTGCTTTTTAACTTTTTGTTGTTTCTATTTTTATCTTATTGTACTGTCTGTGTCTTGAAAAGTTGTAGTTATTATGTTTAATTGATTTATCTTTCAGTTTTCCTACTTAAGAGTAGTTTATCTATCATGATTACAGTGTTGGAATATTCTGTGTTTTTCTTTGTACTTACCATTACCAGTGGGTTTTGTACCTTCAGGTGATTTCATATTGCTCATTAATGTTCTTTTCTTTCTAATTGAAGAACCCCCTTTAGCATTTCTTGTAAGACAGGTCTGGTGTTGATAAAAACCCTCAGCTTTTGTTTGTCTGGGAAAGTCTTTATTTATTTCTCCTTCATGTTTGCAGAACATTTTCACCAGATATACTATTCTAGGGCAAAAACTTTTTCCTTCATGCCAGTCTCTTCTGGCCTATAAGGTTTCCACTGAAGAGTTCACTGCCAGACATATTGGACCTCCATTCTATGTTATTTGTATGTTTTATCTTTCTGCTTTTAGAATTCTTTATCCTTGACCTTTGGGAGTTTGAGTGTTAAATGCTTTGAGGTATTCTTTTTTGAGTTTAATCTGCTTGGTGTTCTGTAACCTTCTTGTACTTGAATACTTGAATATTGATATATTTCTCTAGATTTGGGAAATGTCCTGTTATTCTCCTTTTGAATAAACTTTCTACCCTCATCTCTCTCTCTCTGTCTCCTATTTAAGCCCCATAACTCTTAGATTTGCGATTTTGAGGCTGTTTTCTAGATCTTTTAGGCATGCTTCATTGTTTGTTATTCTTTGTTTTGTTTTGTTTTCTTTGACTGTATTTTCAAATAGCTTATATTCAAGTTCACTCTTCTGCTTAATCAGTTCTGCTGTTAAGAGACTCTGGTTTTGATTTGTATTTTCTCGATGATTAGTGATGTTGAGCAGCTTTTCATACACCTTTTGGCCATTCATATGTTATCTTCGGGGAAATGACTATTCAAGTCCTTTGCCCATTTTTAAATTGAGTTACTTGGTTTTGTTTGCCTTTGAGCTATTCAAGTTCTTTATATAATTTGGGTATTAACCCTTTATTGGATGTATGGTTTGCAAATATATTTTCCCAATGTGTAGGTTGGTTTTTCATTTTATTGTTTATTTCCTTTGTTGTCCAGAGCTTTTTAGTTTGATGTAGCTCTATTTGTTTATTTTCGGTTTTGTTGCGTATTTGGTGTCTTATCCAGAAAACCATTGCCAAAGTTAACATCAAGGATCTTTCTCACTATGTTTTCTCTTAAGAATTTTATGGTTTCAGGTTTTATTTTTAAGTCTTTAGTCCGTTTTGAGTTGATGTTTTTTGATATGGTGTATGATAAGGGCCAGTTTCATTCACTTGTATGTGTATAGTTCTCTCAGTGCCATTGACTAAAAACATTAGCCTTTTTCCATTGTATGTTTTCATGCCCTTATCAAAAATTAGTTGACTGCAGATGTTTGGGTTTATTTATGGGCTTCCTATTCTGTTCCAATGTGTATATGTTTGTTTTTGTGTCAATACCATGCTATAGCTTTGTAATATTATCTGATATCAGCAAATTTGGTGTCTCCAACTTTGTTCTTCCTTTTCAAGGCTGTTTTGTTTTTTGTGGGTATTTTGTGGTTTCATGTGAACTTTATAATTTTTTTCTATTTCTATTGAAAATGTCATGAGAATTTTGATAGGGATTTTGTTGAATCTGTATACTGCTTTTGGTAGTATGGACATTTTAACAATATTCCTCTATTCTTATGGGCATGGGATTTGTTGCCATTTATTTATGTTGTCTTCAGTGTTTCATAGTTTTCTGTGTGTACAGCTTTGACCTGCTTTGTTAAATTTGTTCTTAAGTATCTTAATCTTTTTGATTAATCTTTTGATTAACCTTTGAAAAAGACTAATGTAATGTTTTGATTTTTTTTCAGATAGATCACTATTAGTATAAAGAAATATAGCTGATTTTTGCATGTCTGTTTTCTATCTTGCTACTTTATTGAATTCATTTTCTAGTTCTAACTTTTTGGTCTAATCTTTATGATTTTGTACATATAGGATCATGTCATATGCAGAGAGGCATAATTTTACTTCTTGATTTCCTATTTGGATGTATTTTATTTTTCTTGTCCAATTGCTCTTTATAATACTTCCAATTCTATGTTGAATGTAATTGATGAAAGTGGACATCCTTGTCTTGGGGTCAGGCAAAAACTGAAAACTTTTCCTCTGTTGATTATAATGTTAGGCATAGGCCTTTCATAAATGACCTCAATTTTGTTCAGGACATTTTATTCTAAATTTATTTTGTTGACAGTTGTTGTGAAAAGATTTTGAACTTTGTCAAATGCTTTCCCTGCATATATATTGAGATGATCATGTCGTTTTTATTTTTCATTCTATTAATGAGTTGTATAACATTGATTTGCATTTGTTAAACCAACCTTGCATCCCAGGGATAAATTTCACATACTCATGATGTAAAATCTTCTTGGTATGTTGTTGATTGTATCTCTTCATCTGAGATACTGGCTTTTAGTTTTCTTGTAGTCTCTGTCTGGCTTTTATATCAGAATGTATAGTCAGGGTTCGCTAGAGGGATAGAACTAATAGGATAGATGTATATATGAAGGGGAGTTTATTAAGGAGTATTGACTCACATGATCACAAGGTGAAGCCCCACAATACACCATCTGCGAGCTAAGGAGCAAGGAAGGAAGCCAGTCCAAGTCCTAAAATCTCAAAAGTAGGGAAGCCGACAGAGCAGCCTTCAGTCTGTGGCCGAAGCCTTAAGCGCCCCTGGACAACGACTGGTATAAGTCCAAGAGTCCACAAGCCGAAGAACTTGGAGTCCAATGTTTGAGGACAGGAAGCATCCAGCATGGGAGAAAGATGAAGTGTGGAAGACTCAGCAAGTCTGCTCTTTCCACCTTCTTTTGCTTGCTTTATTCTAGCCACACTGGCAGCTGATTAGATGGTGCCCACCCAGATTGAGGATGGGTCTGCCTCTCCCAGCTCATTGACTCATGTTACTCTTGTTTGGCAACACCCTCACAGACACACCCAGGAACAATACTTTGCATCCTTCAATCCAATCAAGTTGACATTCAGTATTAACCATCACACAGAGTATAGAATGAGTTAGGGAGTGTTTCTTCCTCTTCACTTTTTTGGAAACATTTGAGAAGGATTGGTGATAGTTCTTCTTTACATGTTTCATCTAGGTTACCCAATTTACTCATAGTTCTCTCATATAATCCTATAATCCTTTTAATTTCTTTAGAATTGGTAATAATGGCTCCACTTTCATTTCTGATTTTACTAATTTAAGTCTTCTCTCCTTTTTTGTTCATCTGTTTAGCATTTCTGATTTTACTAATTTAAGTCTTCTCTCATTTTTTGTTAGTCTGTTTAGCTAAAGATCTGGTAATTTTGTTGATCTTTTTGACAGAATCACCTCAATTTATTTATTTTTCTCTTTTTCTATTCTCTGTTTTGTTTATTTCTGCTTTAATCTTTATTATTTTCTTTTTTCTGCTAGTTTTAGGTTTAGTTTGTTCTTCTCTTTCTAGTTCCTTAAGTGTACTGTTAGATTGTTTATTTAAGACTTTTCTTGTTTTGTTTAGTTTTTTTTTGAGACAAAGTCTCGCTCTGTTGTCCAGGCCAGAGTGCAGTGGCATGATTCAGCTAACTGCAACCTCCGTCTCCCATATTCAAGTGATTCTCCTGCCTCAGCCTCCTGAGTAGCTGGAATTACAAGCGTGCACCACCATTCCTGGCTAATTTTTTGTAGTTTTAGTAGAGATGGGGTTTCACCATGTTGGCCAGGCTGGTCTCGAACTCCTGACCTCAAGTGATCTGCCCACCTTGGCCTCCCAAAGTGCTGGGATTACAGGTGTGAGACACTGTGCTTGGTCAGATTTTTCTTGTTTTTTAATGTTAGCACTCATAGCTATAAATTTTCCTGTTAGTACTCCTTTTCTGTGTCCCATAAGTTTTGGTATGCCTTGTTCTTGTTTTTATTCATTTCCAACTATTTTCTAATTTTCCTTGTGATTTTTTTTAAACATTGGTTATTTAATAGTGTATTGTATAATTTCTACAAATTTGTGGATTTTCTAGTTTTTCTTCCATTATTGATTCCTAACCTCATCCTGTTATGATTGGGGAAGATACTTTGTATGATATCAATTTTTTTTAAATTTATTAACACTTAAATTATGGCCTAAAATATGGCCTGTCCTGGAAAATGTTCCATGTGCACTTTAGAGGAATGTGTAGTGTATTTTCTTGTAGTTGAGTATAGTGTTCCATATATGTTTTTTCAGTCTAGTTGGTTTATTCTATTGTTCAAGTCCTCTGTTTTATTTATCTTTTGTCTAGTTTTTCTATCCATTATTGAGAGGGGAGTATTGAAACCTTTAACTATTATTATAAAACTCTCCCTTTGGTTCATATGCTTGGATGGTCTGTTATAGGTAAGTAAATATTTTAACTAATATATTCTTTTGTCTTATGAACACTTTAAGTTGAAAGCCTATTTTGCCTCATATTAGTATTTACCTCTGTTCTGTTTTTGTTACTATTTGCATGGAATAGTCTTTTTCATTCTTTTACTTTTAACCTATTTGTGATTTTGAATCCAAAGTTAGTTTCTTGTAGATAACATATAGTTGGATCATGGTTTTATTTATTTTTTATGTATTCTACCAATCTCTATCTTTTGATTGGAGGGTTTAATTAAGCTACATTTAAAGTTATTACTGATAAGGATGGTCTTCCATCATTTTTTATTTGTTTTGCATGTGCCTTATAGCTTTTTCTCCCTTATTTCCTACATAACTGTTTTCTTTGTTTATTTTTTAGTGCCACATTGAAATTCTTTGCTTATCCTCTATTGTGTATATTATTGAGCTATTCTTTTGTCATTATGATGATTACATTTATTATCCTAAGTTGTAGCACTCTGAATTTATATAAGCTTAACTTCAGTAACATACAAAAACTCTGCTTTTAAACAGTTCTGTCCTCACCCCTTTTACTTGTCAACGCCACAGAATTACATCTTTATATATTGTGTGTCCAAGATTATTAAATTATTTTTTTAAATGTGTTAGTTTCTTAAATTATGTAGAAAACAAAATGTGAGTTATAAAACTTAGTAATAATACTGGCTTTTAGACTAATTTTTTTAAAAAAGGTATTAGTCTCTTAAATCTTACAATGTTATACCTTTTGATTATCTTTTTACTTACACCTCTTGTGTGCTCTATTTTGTGCTTTTTAATTTTTTTTAAAAAGTTTGTTTTAAAAGTTAGGATAATTTCTCTTGTCCTATCTTCAAATTCACTTACTCTTCTATTTTGCCCATTCTACTGATAAGGCCATCAGAGGAATTCTTTTTAATATTGCAATTTTTATATCTAGTATTTTCATTCACTTTTTAAAAATGATTTTCACTTCTTTAATTCCCTACCTATTCATGCATATTATCCACCTTTTCCGTTAGATCCTTTAACTTATTAATCATAGTATTTTCTTAATTCCTTCTTTTATCTTTGGGTTTGATTCTGTTGACTGTTTTGTGTCCTCATGGTACATTTGTTGTTTTCCTGTTTGTTTTAGTTATTATTTGAATATTGGACATTCTGTATCACAGAATAGTAGAGACTGAGATAAATAATATTTATGCACAGAAATATTTACATGCCTTTTTCTGCTAGGCCGTTAGTGTCAAGAGTTGAATATTCTGTATTTTGATCTTGGTTTTGGTTTTTTGTTGCTCCAGTTCCTATCAATGTACCACAGGCTTCAAATTCATTTAGTCATAATTTATTGCCACCTTGCTTTTAGTGTGAGGCCCGGAGTGCTGGAAGGAGTTTTCTAGGTTTTCTTGTTCTACCCTCTAGTTTTCAACAGGCTCTGTAAGCCTGAGCCGCAGAGGGCTTCTCTCTTGGTGTTGGTCCCATATAGTAGATTGCCCTTGCTTTTTACTTAGAATAAGTCTTATGGTGGGAAGAAGGGTTTTCTTGCTTCTCCTTTTCCAACCTTAGTCATAGGAGGACCTGTGTGCCTGAGGATCAGGATGGTCCTTTCTTAGTATTCCTATTTCGTTCCCAGAGGCCAACAATTTGTATCTATTACTTCAGGGTACAGGTGGCTTTTCTGTCCCTCCCCAGGCTCGCAACTGAAGTTTGTCTTGTTTTGTTGCGGGTGGGGAATCTTGGGCACAGGGCTGTTTCCTGCCTCTCCCCTAGACTTATGCTTTGCATCAGTGTAGGACCCTAGGTATGAGTTGGTTTCCTGCCTTTCCTCAGTGGTTGGTTTGTTTTTCCTGTTTCAATGTAGGACTAGGAATGCCGGCAGTAGGTTTTCTACCCCTCCTCCATTGGCACCCAATCTTTGCTCCTCCCTAGCAGTGGAGGCTTGGCTGTTTTTTTGTTTGTTTGTTTTTTTAAATTATTTCCTCTTGCTTAATTATTGCTGATTTTATTGGATCTGTTTCATGGAATATCCTCCTCATCTTTCTTTTTTAATCTTCTATGGTGGTGGTACTTCTTAGAACGTGAAGATTTAAATAAGGGTTAGAATTCCCTGTAAAGTAGGTTTAGCCTGATTGTCTATTTTTCCCCAGTAAGTTATTAAATTAAATAAACTTGGGCAACACTTTGGAGCCCTTTTTGTGTTTCTTTCTGCCTTTACCTCTATGGGTTGGAGTTTTAAATGTAGGATGTGTCCTTTAGATAAGGTATAACTTTAGTGTTCATACTTTTCCCAAGTTTTTCATACTTAACATCTGATTTGAAGGGAGGGAGGAGCACTTTTTGTGTGTTTGTATGTGTGTCTGTTGGTGGTGGTGACGGTGGTAGGGCTTTCATCAAGCGTTGAATATTTAGAATATAATTAGTTCCAGGATCCTAGAAGTAGACTTTTGTCTTTGTCCATAAAGACTGTACATACCTTTTATATCTACGACAGTTAAAAAGGCAAATTGTTATGATTACAAATAAACATGTATACACTTCAAGCAGTAGATCTTGGCCGTAACAGTTTCTTTTAGCCATCTGTGGCTAAATAGTGAAGGAATTTAGATAATTAGTAGTGATATCAGAATTGCTAAATAATTTGTTTTTTTGGTCCAGGAACTATTTATCTACCAAAATAGAATGTGTAACTCATACTTTCCTTCTCTTCAGTCTTCTACCTTGACAAAGGGATTAAATTCTATACAGAGGACTTTAGTTATTAGAGCCAGGATTAGCTCAAGCTTTCTCTTTGTTGATATATTGTGGCCTTATACTTAGATATGTGCCAAAGTAAATCCTAAATTGATTTCTTATATCAGAAGTTAACTTTCTTTTCTGGAATTATTATCTGAAGCTATCTGCTTTCTTATTGTTTTCCTTATTACTGCAGACCTAAAAATATATTTTTACCTAACTACATTTTTAGAAACATTTAGAAAGGAACTGAAGAAGTTGTTTTGTGAAGTGACTTTTCAAAGAATGATCTGAGGTGCTGTTCATAAGGTATGAGGATAAGGTATCAGTTTTGTAAAGCTGTAATATTTTCACATTCATCCTAACAGTTGTCTGTGTCATTGCTGGAAGATTACATCTAATAAGCTCCAGTTATCCCTTTACAGTGGTCTTTCCCCCAACCCAAAACTTCTAGCTTCTAGTGCTGTCTCCTTTCCTTTCCTTATTGTAACAAAATTTCCACTTTATATTCTATTTTCCTACAAAGGGAACTAGTTTAATTTCTCTAGAGGCAAATAGAGAATACATCAATTATCTCAGCCATGTGTGGTAGCTCATGCCTATAATCCTAGCACTTTGGGAGGCTGAGTTGGATGGA
This sequence comes from Symphalangus syndactylus, assembly GCF_028878055.3. Taxonomy (NCBI): domain Eukaryota; kingdom Metazoa; phylum Chordata; class Mammalia; order Primates; family Hylobatidae; genus Symphalangus; species Symphalangus syndactylus. The sequence goes on along the minus strand of NC_072430.2, from coordinate 56,321,924 downwards.
TTGCTTGATGCCAGGAGTTCAAGACCAGCCTGGTCAACGTAGTGAGACTCTGTCTCAACAAAACAAAACAAAACAAAACAAAACAAATCATCTCGTTTCCTTTTTCCAATATCTGCGTTGAAGCTATGTGACATGATGAAGTTAAGAGTAGTACAGTTTTTTTGTAGCTACACCTTATTTGTTTCTAAAATGTAGACACAGGCACTTTCAAGATAATTTCAATTATGTATTTTTGGGAGTGGATGACATAAGGTCTTGGGAGGCATTGGTCTCCCAAGAACTATATTTTTGTTCTTTTATAAAACTTTGATAAGGGATAAAACCAAAAGAATACTGCCTTGAGATTTTGAGGTGATTGTTACTGAGATCTTTTCACAATGAAGTTAGTTAAACTAGAGAAATAGATGAAGAATATATGTGAATTTCTCATTCACAGGGTATCATTAGTAAATAATTATAACTCAAATTGTACTGGCAGTACTCTTCTGGTGTGCTCAAAACAATACATTAACATGTTTTATTATGTGCCAATGGGAGCAAGCAGTGGGAAAACTTAACTGCTAATTGAAATTCCCTAGATTATGGCCATAGTGGTTAGTTTAGGAAAGTCTAATTGATTGTCAGTGTGAGACTCTCTTTTTAATAATCATCTGGCTTTCTAGTTAATATTTTACTACCTTCCACTCAAAGAAGAGTTATTCCCTTAATTGATACAAATCATGAGCATTTGTGACACAACTCGATTCATCCATTTCAAGTTATTAATCAAATATAACTACTGTCTTCTTTTTTCTTTTTGAAATGGAGTCTCTGTTGCCCAAACTAGAGTGCAGTGGTGTGATCTCGGCTCACTGCAACCTCCGCCCCCTGGGTTCAAGCAATTCTCCTGCCTCAGCCTTCTGAGTAGCTGGAAAAACAGGTGCGCACCACCACGCCTGGCTAATTTTTTGTATTTTTAGTAGAGATGGGGTTTCACCATGTTGGCCAGGCTGGTCTCGAACTCCTGACCTCAAGTGATCCACACACCTCAGCCTCCCAAAGTGCTGGGATTACAGGCATGAGCCAGTGCGCCTGGCCATAACTACTATTTTCACTAAGTATACAAGTGATTTATTTAATGTGAGCTGTTCATTTGTGAATGATTATGGAAATTAAAAAAAAAGACTTGTTGGCAGAGTGTTGAATAGATAACTTTATTGTTATTATTTTATTTCTTTCATGTACTCCAGCAGATAAAGATAATTTAACTTCTGAACCTACTCTTAAAATTCCCAAGAAATCAATTGACAGATTAATTATAAGTAAGAAACTTAAAAATTGATTTTAAACGTTTATAATTTATATCAGCATGATTTTTTGTAAATTTTGGTTTGGATTCTTAGAAGTTCATATCACATTTTAATGAATGTTTATGAGTAAATTTCTCTATTACTCAAATACTTGAATAGTGAAAAATAATTAAAAATTACAGAGTAAGGTAGATATAAATTTGTCATATATATGGTTTCAGGCAAACTTTGATACCAGCCATGAAAATATTACATGATGAAATAGTTAAGTAGTTTCATATAAGAGTTATGGTTTTATTAAAAGCACTGCTAGTTTATATTTATGTAAATATGTGTATTATGTAAATACATAATTTATATATGTCTTTAAATTTCTGTGTAAAATAATCATATGTAAAGCTGAGAAGAATGACTTCTCTAATATGATATTTCAGAATGCCTTCTCAGTTTTATGGGAATATCTGTTACTTTCATTCTATGACATGTTGTGACATTTTTATGATAAAATATCTTTATGTAAGGTGTGTATTCTTAAGTTTTCCTTATGTATGATTTAAACGAAGCTGTTTGCTACCAAAATTCTGCAGAATGAAATTTTTTTCTTTTACTAATACATAATATTTTGCATATTTATGGGGTACATGTGAGTATTTTTACATGCATAGAATGTGTAATTATCAAGTCAGGATATTTGGGGTATCCGTCACCTTGAGTATTTATTATTTCTGTGTGTTGGTAACCTTTCAAGTCCTCTCTTCTGGCTACTTAGAAATATATAACATATTGTTGCTAACTGTAGTCATCCTAGTCTCTTATTGAACATTAGAACTTATTTCTTCTATCTAACTGTAAGTTTATACTCATTCGTTAACCTCTCTTTATTTTTCCTTTCCGCCCTCACGCCCTTCCCAGCCTCTGCTATATTCTAGTCTCTATCTCCATGAGATCAAGTTTTTATGTGAGTGAGAACATGCAAAAGTTGTCTTTCTGTGTCTGGCTTATTTTACTTAACCTGATGAACTCCAATTCCCTCCATGTTGCTGCAAATGACGTGGCTTAATTCCTTTGTATGGCTAAATAGTAATACATTGTGTGTGTGTGTGTGTGTGTGTGTGCACGCGCACTCACACGCCATATTTTTTTAATCATTTGTCCATAGATGGATACTTAGATTGATTCTACATTTTTGCTATTGTGAATGGTGTTGTGATGAACATGTAAGTGCAAGTTGTCCTTGATATACTGATTTCTTTTCCTTTGGTTAGATACCCAGTAGTGGGATTGCTGGGTCATATAGTTCTATTTTTAATTTTTTGAGGAATCTCCATACTGGTTTCTGTAATGGTTATACCAATTTACATTCCCACCAATAGAATCCTCTTTTCTCTGTATCCTTACCAGCATGTGTAATTTTTTGTCTTTTTAATAATAGTCCTGCTAACTGGAGTAAGATGATATCTCATTGTGGTTTATATTTGCATTTCCCTGATGATTAGTGATGTTGAGCATTTTTCATATACCTGTTGGCATTTGTATGTCTTGTTTTGAAAAAATTTCTGTTTATATTCTTTGCCTAACTTTTTAATGAGATTACCTTTTTTTATTGTTGAATTATTTGAGTTCCTTGTATATTCTAAATGTTAGGTCCTTGTAAGATGAATAGTTTGCACATATTTTCTCCCAGTCAACATCTTGTCCCCTCACTCTGTTGATTGTTTCCTTTGCTGTGCAGAAGCTTTTTAGTTTAACATAGTTCCATTTGTGTATTTTTGTTTTAGTTGTCTGTGCTTTTGAGGTCTTAGCCATAAAATCTTTGCCTAAACCAAGGTCCTCCAGTGTTTCCCTTTTGTTTTTTTTCTAGTAGTTTTATATCATCTCGTCATACATTTAAGTCTTTAATTCACCTTGAGTTGATTTTTGTATACGGTGAGAGATAGGAGTCCAGTTTCATTATTCTGCATATGAATGTCCAATTTTCCCAGCACCACCTATTAAAGAAGGAATTCTTTCCCCAGTGTTCGTACTTGGTATCATTGTTGATTATTAATTGGCTGTAAACATGTGGCTTTATTTCTGGTTCTCTATTATGTTCCACTGATCTTGTAGAATGAAATTTTAATCTTAATTTCATGTAGAGCTTATCTTTATATTGCTTTGTGGTAGCTACAATGCTCTACCACAAAGCAATACAAAGATACAGATGCACATACTTATTTCTGTCTTTTGTTGACATAACTGGCATAAGTTCTGTACTATCAGCAAACTTTAAAAATGATTTTTAACTGTGAAGGTTTAATGTCTTGAGTCACAAGATATGAGAATATCTAACTATTATTATATCATCAGTAGTGAAAATAATTGTAGTAGTTATGATGATACTGAATTAAGTCAGTTAATTAGAACCTGATGGTAATTAGAAGAAAATTTCTTGTTTGATCTCTATTAGCAGAGAATATCTAACTATTATTATATCATCAGTAGTGAAAATAATTGTAGTAGTTATGATGGTATTGAATTAAGTCAGTTAATTAGAACCTGATGGTAATTAGAAGAAAATTTCTTGTTTGATCTCTATTAGCACTATTAATTTTGTTTTCTTGTGTGGCCATAGATTGCATTAATAAAAACCAACTTGCTGAGCAAAAGTAATTGATTATTACAGATCTATTACTGTTACTCTTGAAGAAATAGAATAGGGTCCAGTTCACAAAAATGCAGGTGTACCTCATTTTATTGCATTTCGTTTTATTCCTTTTTGCAAATATTGCAAGTATATCAATGCTATTTTTCCAGCAGCATGTACTCACCTCATGTCTGTTTTTCACATTTGGTTAATTCTTATACTATTTCAGACTTTTGCATGATTTTATCTGTATGGTGATTTGTGATTAGTGATCTTTTGATGTTACTATTATTATTGTTTTGGTTGCCACAAACTGTACCCATATAAGAAGGTGAAGTTAATAAATGTGTGTGTTCTGACTGTTCTTCTGACTGGCTGTTTCCCCATATCTCTCTCTCTCTCTCTCTGTCTCTCTCTCTTTCTCTCTCTCTCTTACCTTGGACTTCCCTATTCCCTGAGACACAGCAATATTGAAATTAGGCCAATTAATAACCCTGCAGAGGGTTCTGTCTATTCAAGTGAGAGGAAGGGTCACATGTCTCTCACTTTCAATGAAAAGATAGAAGTGATTAAGCTTAGTGAGCAAGATATGTCAAAAACCGAAATAGGCAAAAGCTAGACCTCTTGTGCCAAACAGCCAAGTTGTGAATGCAGAGGAAAAGTTTTAAAGGAAATTAAAAGTGTTGCTCCAATGAACACATGAATGTTAAGAAAGCAAAACAGCCTGATTGCTGCTATGGAGAAAGTTTTAGTGGTCTGGATAGATCGAAGAAGCAAGAACAATCCCTTAAACCAAAGCCTAACTTTCTTCAGTCCTATGAAGGCTGAGAAAGGTGAGGAAGCTACAGAAGAAAATTCTAAAGCTAACAGAGGTTGGTTCATGAAATGTAAGGAAGGATGCCATTTCCATAACGTAAAGTGCAAGGTGAAGCAGCAAGGGCTTATGTGGAAGCTTCAGCAAGATCTACCAAGATATTGATGAAGGTGGCTACTCTGAACACAGATTTTTCAATGTAGATGAAACATCCGTCTATTGGAAGAAGATGTCCTCTAGGCTTTTCATAGCCAGAAAGAAGTCAGCCACTTATGGTAGCTCACACCTCTCATTCTAGGATTTTGGGAGGCCGAGGCAGGCAGATAGCTTGAGCCCAAGAGTTCGAGACCAGCCTGGGCAACATGGCAAAAAATACAAAAATTAGCTAGGCATGGTGGTGGGAGGAGGCTACTCAGGAGGCTGAGGTGGGAGAATCACCTGAGCCTGGGGAGGTTGAGGCTGCAGTGAGCCATGATCATGTCACTGTACTCCAGCCTGGGTGACCCTGAGCTGGAGTGTAGTGATGTGATACAGTGAGACCCTGTCTCAGAAAAAAAAAAAAGTCAATGCCTGTTTCCAGAGCTTCAAAAGCAAGTCTGACTCTCTTCTTAGGAGCAAATGCAGTTGGTGACTTTAAATTGAAGCCAATATTTATTTGCCATTTTGAAAATTGTAGGGCCCTTAAAAAGTATGCTAAATCTACTCTGCTTGTGCTTTATAAATGGAATGAAAAAGCCAGGATGACAGTGTATCTGTTTACAGCATGGTTTGCTGAATATTTGAAGCCCACTGTTGAGACTTACTGCTTTGGAAAAAAGAGATTTCTTTCAAAATACTGCTACTCATTGACATTACATCTGGTCACCTAAGACTTCTGATGGATATGTGCAAGGAAATGGATATTGTTTTCATGACTGCTAGCACAACATCCATTCTAAAGCCCATGGATCAGGGAGTAATTTTGACTTTTCAGTCTTGTTATTTAAATAATATGTTTCATAGTGCTATAGCTGCCATAGATAGTGATTCCTCTGATGGATCTGGATGAAACAAATCAAAAACCTTCTGGAAAAAATTCATTACTCTAGAAGCCATTAGGAACATTTGTGATCCATGAGAGGAGGTCAGAATATCAGCATTATCAGGAATTTGAAAGAAGTTAATTCCAACCCCATGTTTGAGATTTTATTGGAAGAAGTAACTGCAAATGGGGTGAATATAGTAAGAAAACTAGAATTAGCCGTGGAGCCTGAAGATATGACTGAATTGCTACAGTCTCAAAATAAAACTTGAACAAATGAGAAACTGACTCTTAGGGATGAGTAAAGAAAGTGGTTTCTGGTGATGGAATCTGCTCCTGGTGAAGATGCTGTGAACATTGTTGAAATGACAACAAAGGATTTAGAATATTATATAAACTGAGCTGATAAAGCAGTGATAGGGTTTGAGAGGATTGCCTCTAATTTTTAAAGAAGTTCTACTCCAAGTAAAATGCTATTAAACAGCATTATGTGCTACAGAGAAATCTTTTGTGAAAGGAAGAGTCAATCAACACAGCAAACTTTATTATCGTCTTATTTTAAGAAATTGCTATGGCCTCCCCAGCCTTCAGCAACCACCATGGTGATCAGTAAAGCAGATACCAACATCCAGGCAAGAGCTTTCATCAGCAAAAAGATTAGGACTAGCCGATGGCCCAGAGGATCATTATCATTTTTTATTAATACATAATCTATTTATTTGGGATTTTAACTACATTTGCAAAATCATTTTTTATATATAATATAATCACAGCAATGAAGACTGTCATATTTATGGTCCTATTTATACCCAAGGACTGAGAATTATGCAAGGAATGGATACAACGGGGTAGAATATTGAGGGCCATGTCTAAATTCTGCCTACTGCAAGTGAGATAGGTCTTCTCTTGCTATTTATCTTTCTCAAAATATTCTAAGCATTTTTATACATTTATACTTTGAAGTAAACTTTGTTGGCAAAAGCAACAAAACACTCCATAATTGTTTCAAAATTTGTATACATTTGAAAATTTTTATAAAATACTGTGAATCAAGTAATGAAACACATCAAAAGCCACCAGCAACTTAGCTAATAAGATACATCCATCCCCCTATATAGTAACCAAGCACCAATCCTTTTGGAATTGTATCTGGAATTTAAACCTACACTCTGATCAGAGAAGAATGGGCATTTAAAATATACTTAGTTTTTATATATATCACACATTTCTTGGAAATTAATTTTCATTATATTCTACTTTTGATGCTGTTGTGATAAAGTTTTCATCATGCTTTCTAACTGGTTCTTGCTGTTATATATGAAAACTATTAAATGTAATTTTCTACATAACATTTTACTGAATTCTAATAGTTTATATACCTAGTTCTATTAGGTAAATATCTGGGTTTTTATCTAGGAGTCAGCTGAAAAAAAATAATTTTTCTTTAAATGCTATATTTCTGACTTTAGGTTTATATTTTATTGTATTTTGGCTGGAACTTGTAGAACTTTCAGGCCAAGTATAATTCTAATAACTGTAGTTTCTTTCTGTTTTTTTTTTCTGGTGACTGCCTCAAGTGTTTCATCATTAAGTATTATATTTGCTGTTTAAGTGTTTTTTTGTATCATATAAATGTATTTTCTAAATCACAATGAAGGAATTGCATCATGAATGTATATTAAATCTTTTCTTCTTCACATTTAATTTTATTGAATGCTTTTATGCATCTATTGATGTAGTTTTTGAACCTGATGGTGTATAATATTATTAAAATTTTTTTCAATAGCAAGTACTTCCTATATTCCTAGTTAGCTACCTACTTAAAATAGCATTTGGGAAAGGTAGAATTTCAGCTGAAAACTGCAAGTTCAGGAAATTTGTTTTAAATGGATTAGTTTACGTTCTACCAGTGAAAAATAATTGCGGCAATCTATAATACTTAAAAAATCTTAACACTTAAGAAATTTAAATTTAATCAGCTATATGAAAGCATAATTCACATACAATAAAATACCTATTTTATTGTATATTCCAGTGAGTTTTGACAAATGCATCCAGTTTGTAACCACCAGCCCAGTCATGATATAGAATATTTGTATAATCTGCTTTCACTGTGATTGTGCTTTTTTCTGGAAATCACTTAGAATTTTTAGTGCATGAAAGTGCTACTTATATTCCAAAATTTCCATGAGAGAATGTGGCATTCTGTATACTGCTTTTTGGTCATAGTCTTTACCTTTGTCTTTACCTTATAATATTGACTTATTATATATGGATTGTGTAAGAATGGTGAAAATGTAGTTGTTTCATTTAAGTTTTGTTTTGTTTTAGATGCTACCCATGTAAGTTTTTTTTTTCTTTTTCTTTTTAGATGGAGTTTCTCTCTGTCGCCCGGCTGGAGTGCAGTGGCACAATCTTGGCCTACTGCAACTTCTGCCTCCCAGGTTCAAGCAATTCTCCTGCCTCAGCTTTCCGAGTAGCTGGGACTGCAGGGGCCCGCCACCACATCTGACTGATTTTTGTATTTTTTAGTAGAGATGGAGTTTCACCATATTGACCAGGCTGGTCTTGAACTCCTGACCTTGTGACCCACCCGCCTCAGACTTCCAAAGTGCTGGGATTACAGACGTGGGCCACTGTGCCCAACCTTAAGTTTATATGTTAGTTTTACAGAAAGTCTTGGGGCATCAGAAAATGAAAGAATGTGGAAAAATACAAAAATCACAAAAAAACTGCAATATGCATGTGTATATAACATATAATTTATAGTATACTTGGTGGTAATTATGAAAATACTACTAAATTAACTTTTTTTTCTGGTCATGACAGCAAAATGTCTTTAGTATTTGTTTTTTTGTTTGTTTGTTTTTGGGGCATTTAAATTAGAAATGAACTCATATATCTAACATGAATCTTTGTGCTTAAAATTCTAGCCTGGCTCTTATCTTGCAAGTTTTAAATCTTTTTTATGCAGTTATGGAAAAAATATGTTTCTGCTTGAAGCAGTTGTTAAACAAGCTTCTTTCATCAACAGTCAGACACAGGGCAGCTGAATGAGGCTGTTTAGTCTAGAGTGAATGCTCATGAGATTACAAGGTCACTGAGGAAATATAATTGTGTAGTTGGTTCCAGAATAGTTTTTTGTAGTGAGGACTTAAATTATAATATCAATTTAAAAATATATAAAATGAGATATATTCTAAAATTAATCTCAGAAAGAAAGCAATAAGTTAAAAAAAGTAAATTATTATGATAAAATGTTTTAATTTATATTTTTACAGGACCCTTAAAAAAGCAGATTCAATTTATTATTGGACTTTGTTTATTTCTCCCATATCATGGTAGAATTCAGTAGATCCCGTGGATCTTATATAAAATTGTCTCCACTGGGAAATGAAACCTCATTGTATAGCTCAGGTTAACTGAGAAAACAATAGATTGTTCAGCAGTTCATTTTTTTTTTTTTTTTTTTTTTTTTGACAGAGTCTTGCTCTGTTGCCCAGGCTGGAGTGCAGTGGCACGATCTTGGCTCATTGTTCAGCAGTTCTTTTACTTTTGTTATTCATTTGGTTGTCGGTTAGCAAATAGTTATGAAGTACCTACTGTGTGCCAGTTACTGTTCTGGGTCCTGAGAAAACAGTAGTGAGCCAAACAGAGGAGTAAATGTCTACTATCATGAACTTAAATTCTCCTGTAATAAAACCAACAATAACAGTACATTATTGAATCTGTTAAGATGCTGTTAGATGTTTCTATGAAAGATCTAACATTTGAGATGAAACTTAAAATTCAACTGTAATAAAACCAACAATAACAGTACATTATTGAATATGTTAGATGCTGTTAGATATTTCTAACATTAGAAACACCTGTTAGATATAGCAGATAAACCAGGGTTTTCCAGAGAAAGAATCAATAGGACATTTAGAGATACATAAGAGGAGGTTCATGTTTGGAATTGGCTCACGTGATTATAGAGGCTGAGAAGTCCCATGATATGCTATCAGCAATCGGGAGAACCACGGAAGTTCATAATATAACTCACTCTGAATCCAAAGGCCTGAGAACTAAGGGAGCCAGTGATGTGACTCTCAGTTTGAGGTTGAAGGCCTGAGAATGGAGACTTAGCGGGCGTGGAGGTGAAAGTCATGGAGTATGAAGGCCCAAGAACCTTGAGTTATGATGTCCGAGGACAGAGTAAATGTCCCAGTTCCAGAAGAAAGAGTGAATTTACACTTCCTTCGTTTTTTTGCTGTGTTCAGGCCCTCAGCTGGATTGGATGACATCCGTCCACACTGGTGAGGGTGTATATTTTGTACTAAGACTATTGACTCAAATGCCAATCTTTTCTGGAAGCACCTTCACAGACACACCCAGAAATAATGTTTTACCAGCCATCAGGAGATCCTTTAGCCCAGTCAAGTTGACACATAAAATTGCAGATGATAATTAGTACTTTGAAGACAAATAAAGGATAAAAGGATGGATAGTGATTGGAGTAGTGTGCTATTTTTGGTGATTGGAATCTTTTGTAAGATGATATTTTAGCAAATAACTGAATTAGCAAAGAAATGAGTCATTTGATATCCTTGGGAGAGTCAGAAGGAACTGTAAATGCACAAGTGGGAATGTGAATAAGGAAGAGGAAGGAGTCCAGAATGTCTGGAGCAGGAGTAAATATAGGGAATGGTAGGAGAATAGGTTCAGAGCGGTAGCAGGTTTTTATGTCAGGGGGCAGGCCAGCCTAGTTGATGATATAGGTCTTTATAGACCATGGTCAAGACTTGGGCTTTTACTTTGAAGGAGATGGGAAGTCATAGGAGAATTTTGAACAGAAGTTGCCATAATATTACTTGCATCTAAAAAGGTCTGTCATAGGAGAGTAGATGGTGGGCAATGGTGGTAATGGGCAGGGTGAATGCAAGAAAACTTGCAGTAGTCCTGCTAAGACGGTAGTGGCTTGTCCCAGCATGGTAGCAGTATAGTTCATAAGAAAGTGGTCAGATTATGGATATAATTTTGATAGCAGAGGCAAAATAATTTTTGATGGATTGGTTAAGGGGGGTATGAAAAAGAGAAGATTACTTCCAAGATTTTTATCTGAGCAAATGGTTGCTCCTGGGGTTTTATCTGAACAACAAAGCTGCAAGCAATAAGAGGTTGTGTTGTCTATAGAGATTTTTTAAAATAATAAAACTGAATAAAAGTCTGTTTTTAAAATGAACATGTACTGACAGTTGTAAACAATGTTGGTTTTCAAATACTCATTTCTGAAAAAATCTTTTGTTGGTCCAAGTTCTCAAAAATCACTGTAATTACTTTTAAATCTAATAGTATATATGTAAGCTATCAATTAACATATCTTTATTTCTCATTCTTTAATAACATTTTATGTATGCAGAAGTTAGTTCAGAGAACTTTCAGTTTTACAATCATCCCCAAGCTCCACCTTTCCACCCCGCAACCCCAATAGCCACAAACTTAGCTATATTTAGCCTCACTCAAGAGTAAATTTATATGGTTTTGGAATTTTTCAAGCTCCTTTCTTAACAAAATTTCTATTTTTAACTCCCCTATGGTACTACATATTCCTGAGTTAAAACAGTAGATTTGAAGTGAACAGTGTTAGCTCAGTGATTGTAAAGATGAAGAAACAGCTGGGCACGGCGGTTCACACCTGTAATCCCAACACCCTTGAGGCAGGTGGATCATGAGGTCCGGAGTTCGAGACCAGCCTGGCCAACATAGGGAAACCTCGTTTCTACTAAAAATACAAAAATTAGCCGGGTGTGGTGGCATGTGCCTGTAGTCCCAGCTACTCAGGAGGCTGAGGCAGGAGAATCACTTGAAACTGGGAGGCAGAGGTTGCAGTGAGCTGAGACCGTGCCATTGCACTCCAGCCTGTGTGACAGAGCAAGACTCTGTCTCATCGAAAAAAAAAAAAAAAAAGATGAAGAAACAGAACTTAGGTTCTCAGAACTTTTATTTGTGTTTAAAGTTTTCAATTGTGGGAACATTTGAAAGTTGCTAGAATCAGGCCTAAGCAGGCAGATCACCTGAGGTCGGGAGTTCAAGACCAGCCTGACCAGCATGGAGAAACCCTGTCTCTATTAAAAAAACACAAAATTAGCAGGGCATGGTGGTGCATGCCTGTAATCCCAGCTACTCAGGGGGCTAAGGCAGGAGAATCGCTTGAACCCAGGAGGCAGAGGTTGCGGTAAGCCGAGATCGTGCATTGCACTCCAGCCTGGACAAGAGCGAAACTGTGTCTCAAAAAAAAAAAAAAAGTTGCTAGAATCAATTTTAATGAAACAAAGATTGCAACAGTATTGCACTTTCTAGAATTAATTGTGAAATAAAAATTTTATTATATTCTGCCAAACTCATCCTTATCAGTAAGATATTTCCTAGTTATTTGAATATGTTTCTTCAGATAAGAAACTTTTGTAATTAAAATTAACAAAAAGTATTCTTCATTTGACTATCAGCAGAGATAAATTGATGAATCTAACTATAACATCTATTGAACATAGCTATGTAAAAACAACCGATTTTAATGTACTCATTGACAAATCTGTAAAAGTCAAAGCTCAAAACAAATTATAATGTGATAGTCCATTTTGTGTTTGTAAATTATGCCATTTTTAAAAAATAAATTGATAGATATTTTAGTTTGTTACTTATTTCTTTCATGATATAACATTATTTTACATTTAAATTTTTTAATTGGAATAATTATATGTACAAAGTACTATAAAAGAAAAGCCTCACTATGTGCTTTTTCTGGATTGTCATTTTATTTTTTTATTTTTATTTTTATTTTTATTATACTTTAAGTTTTAGGGTACATGTGCACAACGCGCAGGTTTGTTACATATGGATACATGTGCCATGTTGGTGTGCTGCACCCATTAACTCGTCATTTAACATTAGGTATATCTCCTAATGCTATCCCTCCCCCCTCCCCCCACCCCACAACAGGCCCTGGTGTATGATGTTCCCCTTCCTGTGTCCATGTGTTCTCATTGTTCAATTCCCACCTATGAGTGAGAACATGTGGTGTTTGGTTTTTTGTCCTTGTGATAGTTTGCTGAGAATGATGGTTTCCAGCTTCATCCATGTCCCTACAAAGGACATGAGCTCATCAATTTTTATGGCTGCATAGTATTCCATGGTGTATATGTGCCACATTTTCTTAATCCAATATATCACTGATGGACATTTGGGTTGGTTCCAAGTCTTTGCTATTGTGAATAGTGCCACAATAAACATACATGTGCATGTGTCTTTATAGCAGCATGATTTATAATCCTTTGGGTATATACCCAGTAATGGGATGACTGGGTCAAATGGTATTTCTAGTTCTAGATCCCTGAGGAATCGCCACACTGACTTCCACAATGGCTGAACTAGTTTACAGTCCCACCAACAGTGTAAAAGTGTTCCTATTTCTCCACATCCTCTCCAGCACCTGTTGTTTCCTGCCTTTTTAATGATGGCCATTCTAACTGGTGTGAGATGGTATCTCATTGTGGTTTTGATTTGCATTTCTCTGATGGCCAGTGATGATGAGCATTTTTGCATGTGTTTTTTGGCTGCATAAATGTCTTCTTTTGAGAAGTGTCTGTTCATGTCCTTTGCCCACTTTTTGATGGGGTTGTTTGTTTTTTTCTTGTAAATTTGTTTGAGTTCATTGTAGATTCTGGATATTAGCCCTTTGTCAGATGAGTAGGTTGCAGAAATTTTCTCCCACTCTGTAGGTTGCCTGTTCACTCTGATGGTAGTTTCTTTTGCTGTGCAGAAGCTCTTTAGTTTAATGAGATCCCATTTGTCAATTTTGGCTTTTGTTGCCATTGCTTTTGGTGTTTTAGACATGAAGTGCTTGCCCATGCCTATGTCCTGAATGGTATTGCCTAGGTTTTCTTCTAGGGTTTTTATGGTTTTAGGTCTAACATTTAAGTTTTAATCCATCTTGAATTAATTTTTGTATAAAGTGTAAGGAAGGGATCCAGTTTCAGCTTTCTCCGTATGGCTAGCCAGTTTTCCCATCATTTATTAAATAGGAAATCCTTTCCCCATTGCTTGTTTTTGACAGGTTTGTCAAAGATCAGATAGCTGTAGATATGTGGCATTATTTCTGAGGGCTCTGTTCTGATCAATTGGTCTATATCTCTGTTTTGGTACTAGTACCATGCTGTTTTGGTTACTGTAGCCTGGTAGTATAGTTTGAAGTCAGTATAGTTTCAAGCGTGATGCCTCCAGCTTTGTTCTTTTGGGCTTAGGATTGACTTGGCAATGCGGGCTCTTTTTTGGTTCCATATGGACTTTAAAGTAGCTTTGTTCCAATTCTGTGAAGAAAGTCATCAGTAGCTTGATGGGGATGGCATTGAATCTCTAAATTACCTTGGGCAGTATGGCCATTTTCATGATATTGATTCTTCCTACCCATGAGCATGGAATGTTCTTCCATTTGTTTGTATCCTCTTTTATTTCATTGAGCAGTGGTTTGTAGTTCTCCTTGAAGAGGTCCTGCATGTCCCTTGTAAGTTGGATTCCTAGGTATTTTATTCTCTTTGAAGCAATTGTGAATGGGAGTTCACTCATGATTTGGCTCTCTGTTTGTCTGTTATTGGTGTATAAGAATGCTTGTGATTTTTACACCTTGATTTTGTATCCTGAGACTTTGCCGATATTGCTTATCAGCTTAAGGAGATTTTGGGCTGAGACGCTGGGGTTTTCTAGATATACAATCATGTCATCTGCAAACAGGGACAATTTGACTTCCTCTTTTCCTGATTGAATACCCTGTATTTCCTTCTCCTGCCTGATTGCCCTGGCCAGAACTTCCAACACTATGTTGAATAGGAGTAGTGAGAGAGGGCATCCCTGTCTTGTGCCAGTTTTCAAAGGGAATGCTTCTAGTTTTTGTCCATGCAGTATGATATTGGCTGTGGGTTTCCCATAGATAGCTCTTATTATTTTGAGATACATCCCATTAATACCTAATTTATTGAGAGTTTTTAGCATGAAGGGTTGTTGAATTTTGTCAAAGGCCTTTTCTGCAACTATTGAGATAATCATATGATTTTTGTCTTTGGTTCTGTTTATATGCTGGATTACGTTTACTGATTTTCGTATGTTGAACCAGCCTTGCATCCCAGGGATGAAGCCCACTTGATCATGGTGGATAAGCTTTTTGATGTGCTGCTGGATTCGGTTTGCCAGTATTTTATTGAGGATTTTTTCATCAATGTTCATCACGGATATTGGTGTAAAATTCTCTTTTTTTGTTGTGTCTCTGCCAGGCTTTGGTATCAGGATGATGCTGGCCTCATAAAATGAGTTAGGGAGGATTCCCTCTTTTTCTATTGATTGGAATAGTTTCAGAAGAAATAGTACCAGCTCCTCCTTGTACCTGTGGTAAAATTCGGCTGTGAAACATCTGGTCCTGGACATTTTTTTGGTTGGTAAGCTCTTAATTATTGCCTCTATTTCAGAGTTATTGGTCTATTCAGAGATTGAACTTCTTCCTGGTTTAGTCTTGGGAGAGTGTATGTGTCCAGGAATTTATCCATTTCTTCTAGATTTTCTAGTTTATTTGTGTAGAGGTGTTTGTAGTATTCTCTGATGGTAATTTGTATTTCTGTGGGATCGGTGGTGATATCCCCTTTGTCATTTTTTATGGCGTCTATTTGATTCTTCTCTCTTTTCTTCCTATGAGTCTTGCTAGTGATCTATCAATTTTGTTGATCTTTTCAAAAAACCGGCTCCTGGATTCATTGATTTTTTTGAAGGGTTTTTTGTGTCTCTATCTCCTTCAGTTCTGCTCTGATCTTAGTTATTTCTTGCCTTCTGCTAACTTTTGAATGTGTTTGCTCTTGCTTTTCTAGTTCTTTTAATTGTGATGTTAGGGTGTCAATTTTAGATCTTTCCTGCTTTCTCTTGTGGGCATTTAGTGCTGTAAATTTCCCTCTACACACTGCTTTGAATGTGTCCCAGAGATTCTGGTATGTTGTGTCTTTGTTCTCGTTGGTTTCAAACAACATCTTTATTTCTGCCTTCATTTAGTTACGTACCCAGTAGTCATTCAGGAGCAGGTTGTTCAGTTTCCATGTAGTTGAGCAGTTTTGAGTGAGTTTCTTAATCCTGAGTCCTAGTTTGATTGCACTGTGGTCTGAGAGACAGTTTGTTATAATTTCTGTTCTTTTACATTTGCTGAGGAGTGCTTTACTTCCAACTATGTGGTCAATTTTGGAATAGGTGTGGTGTGGTGCTGAAAAGAATGTATATTCTGTTGATTTGGGGTGGAGAGTTCTGTAGATGTCTATTAGGTCCGCTTGGTGCAGAGCTGAGTTCAATTCCTAGGTATCCTTGTTAACTTTCTGTCTCGTTGATCTGTCTAATGTTGACAGTGGGGTGTTAAAGTCTCCCGTTATTATTGTGTGGGAATCTAAGTCTCTTTGTAGGTCACTAAGGACTTGCTTTATGAATCTGGGTGCTCCTGTATTGGGTGCATATATATTTAGGATAGTTCTTCTTGTTGAATTGATCCCTTTACCATTATGTAATGGCCTTCTTTGTCTCTTTTGATCTTTGTTGTTTTAAAGTCTGTTTTATCAGAGACTAGGATTGCAACCCCTGCCTTTTTTTGTTTTCCATTTGCTTGGTAGATCTTCCTCCATCCCTTTATTTTCAGCCTATGTGTGTCTCTACACGTGAGATGGTTTTCCTGAAAATAGCACACTGATGGGTCTTGACTATATCCAATTTGCCAGTCTGTGCCTTTTAATTGGAGCATTTAGCCCATTTACATTTAAGGTTAATATTGTTAGGTGTGAATTTGATCCTGTCATTATGATGTTAGCTGGTTATTTTGCTCGTTAGTTGATGCAGTTTCTTCCTAGCCTTGATGGTCTTTACAATTTGGCATGTTTTTGCAGTGGCTGGTACCAGTCGTTCCTTTCCATGTTTAGTGCTTCCTTCAGGAGCTCTTTTAGGGCAGGCCTGGTGGTGACAAAATCACTCAGCATTTGCTTGTCTGTAAAGGATTTTATTTCTCCTTCACTTATGAAGCTTAGTTTGGCTGGATATGAAATTCTGGGTTGAAAAGTCTTTTCTTTAAGAATGTTGAATATTGGCCCCCACTCTCTTCTGGCTTGTAGAGTTTCTGCTGAGAGATCCGCTGTTAGTCTGATGGGCTTCCCTTTGTGGGTAACCCGACCTTTCTCTCTGGCTACCCTTAACACTTTTTCCTTCGTTTCAACTTTGGTGAATCTGATAATTATGTTTTTTGGAGTTGCTCTTCTCGAGGAGTATGTTTGTGGCGTTCTCTGTATTTCCTGAATTTGAATGTTGGCCTGCCTTGCTAGATTGGGGAAGTTCTCCTGGATAATATCCTCCAGAGTGTTTTCCAACTTGGTTCCATTCTCCCCATCGCTTTCAGGTACACCAATGAGAGGTAGATTTGGTCTTTTCACATAGTCCCATATTTCTTGGAGGCTTTGTTCATTTCATTCTTTTTTCTCTAAACTTCTCTTCACGCTTCATTTCATTCATTTCATCTTCCATCACTGATACCCTTTCTTCCAGTTGATCGCATCAGTTACTGAGGCTTGTGCATTCATCACGTAGTTCTTGTGCGTTGGTTTTCAGCTCCATCAGTTCCTTTAAGGACGTCTCTACACTGGTTATTGTAGTTTTCCATTCGTCTAATTTTTTTTCAAAATTTTTAACTTCTTTGCCATTGGTTCGAACTTTCTCCTTTAGCTCGGAGTAATTTGATCTTCTGAAGCCTTCCTCTCTCAACTCGTCAAAGTCATTCTCCGTCCAGCTTTGTTCCATTGCTGGAGGAGCCGCGTTCCTTTGGAGGAGGAGAGGCGCTCTGAGTTTTAGAGTTTCCGGTTTTTGTGCTCTGTTTTTTCCCCATCTTTGTAGTTTTATCTACCTTGGGTCTTTGATGATGGTGATGTACAGATGGGTTTTTGGTGTGGATGTCCTTTCTGTTTTTTAGTTTTCCTTCTAACAGTCATCAGGACCCTCAGCTGCAGGTCTGTTGGAGTTTACTGGAGGGCCACTCCAGACCCTGTTTGCCTGGGTATCAGCAGCGGTGGCTGCAGAACAGTGGATATTGGTGAACCGCTAATGCTGCTGCCTGATCATTGCTCTGGAAGTTTTGTCTCAGAGGAGTACCGGGTCGTTTGAGGTGTCAGTCCGCCCCTACTGGGGGGTGCCTCCCAGTTAGGCTACTCAGGGGTCAGGGACCCACTTGAGGAGGCAGTCTGCCCGTTCTCAGATCTCAAGCTGCGTGCTGGGAGAACCACTACTCTCTTCAAAGCTGTCAGACAGGGACATTTAAGACTGCAGAGGTTATTGCTGTCTTTTGTTTGTCTTTGCCCTGCTCCCAAAGGTGGTGCCTACAGAGGCAGGCAGGCCTCCTTGAGCTGTGGTGGGCTCCACCCAGTTCGAGCTTCCTGGCCACTTTGTTTACCTACTCAAGCCTGAGCAATGGCGGGTGCCCCTCCTCCAGCCTCGCTGCGGCCTTTCAGTTTGATCTCAGACTGCTGTGCTAGCAATGAGCGAGGCTCCGTGGGCGTAGGATCCTCCGAGCCAGGCACGGGATATAATCTCCTGGTGTGCCGTTTGTTAAGCCCTTTGGAAGAGCGCAGTATTAGGATGGGAGTGACCCGATTTTCCAGGTGCCGTCTGTCACCCCTTTCTTTGACTAGGAAAGGGAATTCTCTGACACCTTGCACTTCCCGGGTGAGGCGATGCCTCGCCCTGCTTCGGCTCATCCACGGTGTACTGCACCCACTCTCCTGCACCCACTGTCTGGCACTCACCCGTGAGATGAACCCGATACCTCAGTTGGAAATTCAGATATCACCCGTCTTCTGCGTCGCTCACGCTGGGAGCTGCAGACTGGAGCTGTTCCTATTCAGCCATCTTGGCTCCCCAGCTTCGAATGTGTGTCTGGATTGTTATTTTTAATTTCATGATTATTACAGAAAATAATTTAGTTGTGTAGAGGCACAGATATGGTAAAAAAAAAAAAAAAGATCTGTTCTGGCTGTCTAATATGCTACGTATGCAGCTGCCTAATAGAGTCCACTCTGGGGATGGGCTTCTGTGTTGTAGGTAGCTTCTGTGTTGACCAAATCATCTTAATTTAATCATACAAAATTCTACATCATATTTGGTTACAGTATTTTAAGAAAGCTATAGAGCCTTAGGGAGATTTAAAAAAAGAGATCCACAAACTTAAGTAGTGGTCAAGATAGGTACTATATAGAAGGTTAAAAGAAGTGTGATTATTGAAACTAGAAATAGATGGCTATACTTTGGGAGAGCAGAGTCAACATGGGTAGCAAATCAAATTTTAGTTTATGAAGGATTTTTGAAGGGAATAATGTTTTTGGAAGGAAAATTACCAGTAAGATGGCAAAATGTGGATTAGATGACCAGCCACGGTTGGCTCATTATTCTGAAATATTTCAAGGTGAGAGAAGATGCTGATTGATTCTATGTAGGCTTGTTTTTTATTTGACTGAGAACGAGGTGCTATTTCAGGTAATTTTTAATGCAGATTGCTGTTCCTCGATTCTGCTTGTCTCAATGTAACCTTTTTTACTCTGCCCAGCTTCTAAATCTTAGCTTTTTATTCTACTATTTACCTCTGTATTTCTAAATAACATAATTATACTGCAGTTCCTTGGTTTCCAATATTATAGCTGTCTCTTGACTTCCTAGTATGAGAAATGAAGATTTAGCCTTCTAAAACCTCTTCTCTACCCTTATTTCACTTGCCCTATTATCTCTTAATGCAATTATATTTTGAAAATTGAGTCATATTCCCTATATTCATGGTGAATATGAAAATCTTATTTTCAGCTGAGCCACATATTTTAAACTTATTTTGTTTCTTAGATTTCCCATGATGATTGCCATGTTTTTTTGTGTCTCTTCACATTTTTCCTTTGGCTTTAATCAGCACCTTGTTCACCTCATCAAATCCTAAAATCTACCCTATCTAGGGCTATGGAATATGAAAACAAAATAGAAACTCATCATTTGTTGCTTCTTGCTTTGTTTCAGCCTCCTTACCCAATGTAGATGTTACTTCCTGGTACTTTTATTAATAGCTTAGTCTCTCCTGTCTTTGTGTTTGAAGGCATGCGGTGTAGCTGCTTTACTAATCTGTGATGGGTTTAGCATCAGATTTTGTGGAATTGGTACTTTTAAAATGTTTTAAAAATATCCTGCCAAAGAGTAGTTAGCTGTCTTTAGATTTAAGTGAAATTCAATCAACTTTCATATTTCCTGCCTTGAATTTTACCTCAAACTTAATTTAAAAAGAAAGTAAAGAAGTCAGAAGCAATAGTATTCTTACCGTCCTGTTTACTGCATTCATCGGTTCCCAGCTCTGCATACCAGAGCGGGAGAGGAGTTATAAGACACATTCGGACAGCTCTCGTCTCCCAACCACTGGGTCAACAGCAGGAGGGTATTTCTTGGAGTGCTGTGGTAACTTTTCCATGAAGCAGGCCTTCTTCTTAGGAAGGCTTAGTTGTTACCTTTATCCCCTCATTTGTTACAGTTAACATCTATAGCCTGATGTTGGCTCTATCACTTCCATCTGTTTTATGAGGTTGCTACTGTTGTTGCTTTGAAAGGTGGTTTTGTTTATTTGTTACAAATAATTTATCCATTATCATCTTAACCCTCAACTTTAACATTTAAAAATGACATATTGAAGAGCTATATTATCAGTGTTTTTTAGATTGTAGGTTATATACATTTTTAAAAATAGAATAAAATAAAAAGTAAACTCGCCAAGGGCATTATATAAATGTAAGCATTGGGCCAGGTGCTGTGGCTCATGCGTGTAATCCCAGCACTTTGGGAGGCCAAGGCACAAGGATCGCTTGAGCCCAGGAGTTTAAGACCAGCCTGGGCAACATAGCAAGATCTCGTCTTTACAAAAAATGTAAAAATTAGCCAGGGATGGTGGCATGCATCTCTGTTCCCAGCTACCCAGGAGGCTGAGGTGGGAGGATCACTTGAGCCCAGGAATTCGAGGCTGCAGTGAGCCAAGATCACACCGCTGCACTCCAGCCTGGGTAACAGAGCAAGACCCTGCCTCTAAAAATTAAAAACAGGCCAGGTACAGTGGCTTATGCCTGTAATCCTGTCACTTTGGGAGGTGGAGGCGGGCAGACTGCCTGAACTCAGGAGTTCCAGGTCAGACTGGGCAACATGGTGAAACTGTGTCTTTACTAAAATACAAAAAAAAATTAGCCAGGTGTGGTGGTGCATGCTGGTAGTCCCAACTAGTCAAGAGGCTGAGGCACGAGAATTGCTCGGACCTGGGAGGCGGAGGTTGCAGTGAGCTGAAATCGTGCCACTGCACTCCAGCCTGTGTGACAGAGCAAGACTCTGTCTCCAAAAAATTAAAAAATAAAAATAAAAAATAACCTGTAAGCACTGGCTTGTAAAACTTTTGTAAAACCCACTTTTAGTGGGTTTTCATGTAACGTATACTGTTAATTATGGTAAGAAAAGTTTGAGAAATGCTGCTCTAAACATATAGTAGAAGTCACCACTCAAATTGTTTCTAAAGTTTAGGGAACATACTTTTAAGCTCTAAGGGAAATTTTGCATGAGCAGAGGTTGGCGTAGCCTCAGGCAAATGGGGAGGTCCTCTAACTTCTTTCTTAGGGTAGGTACAGTATTATAATGCTTCATGGAATTTTCAGTTTCTAACCCTCGTTTTACCAGGAAAAATAGTCATTCCTATTTATTATTTAGGTCCAATGAACCCCTCTATTAAATAATTTTACATTGTTTTTATGAATAAGCAAAGTGTATAAAACAATTGTATTAGAAAATTTAACAGAGATTTAAATATAGCACAATCAAATTTTTATTCCATATATTCTTGGTTTAGAAGGTGTCTGTACTCAAAATTGGCAGTGCCCTTCGAATGCAACTAACCACTGATCAGTGGTCATACATGAACATGGGATATATGCAGCTTGTATATATTGAATCTATATTTCAAATACATCTCTAATAGATTTGGGTTATTTTTTTTTTTAGACAGAGTCTCGCTTTTTTGCCCAGGCTGGAGTGGAGTAGTGTGGTCTCGGCTCACTGCAACCTCCGCCTCCTGGGTTCAAGTGATTCTCCTGCCTCAGCCTTCCAAGTAGCTGGGATTACAGGTGTGTGCCACCACACTGGGCTAACCTTTTGTATTTTTAGTAGAGATGGACGGGGTTTCACCATGTTGGCCAGGCTGGTCTTGAACTCCTGACCTCAAGTAATCTACCCGCCTTGGCCTCCCAAAGTACTGGGATTACAGGCGTGAGCCACCACATCTGGCTGAGCTTGTTACTTCTTCTGGTTCCACTTGCATTTGTGTCATCAAAATTCAGTTTGGATTGAGGCTTTCAAATACATCAGCAGGTTTAAGCTTATCATTATCTCTTACTCTTTTTGTGTTTGCTTGATCAAAATTTAAAACCTTTGAAAACTTTGATGGCTTGTAATTTGGTTGAAAAGAGGACTGCCATCTGTTTTATTCCATAATTGCAAAAGATTCTCACTTTTAGATTTGTGAACACCAGTTAGAAGGATCAATCCAATTAATTGTTCTTTTTTTTTTTTGAGATGGAGTCTCGCTCTGTCGCCCAGGCTAGAGTTCAGTGGTGCGATCTTGGCTCACTGCAAGCTCCGCCTCCTGGGCTCACGCCATTCTCCTGCCTCAGCCTCCTGAGTAGCTGGGACTACAGGCGCCTGCAACCACGCCTGGCTAATTTTTTATATTTTTAGTAGAGACGGGGTTTCACCGTTTTTGCCAGGTTGGTCTCGATCTCCTGACCTCGTGATCCACCCACCTTGGCCTCCCAAAGTGGTGGGATTATAGGCATGAGCCACAGCGCCCAGCCAATTGTTCATTTTTACATGATTTTCTCCCTTCCAAATACCTTTATGTGGACACTTGCCAATATCATTTATACACTCAAAAAATGTATCAACTAAATTATGGTGCACAAACATCATAAAAGATGAAAGGATGTTGTCACACATACTTTTAGCAAAATGGATGGTCAAGGTTCTTGTTCCAAATTATTGTGGAATGAAATCTATCTTGTTTAATGACTATCCAGATGAGAATATATATATATATATATATATATATATATATTTGTCCTTAAAAATACATACTTGAGTGACTGCAAATGGGCATGAGGGATCTGCTTTGAAGTGATGAAAATGTTCTGAAATTGGGTTGTGGTGATGATTGCTCAATGATGTAAATTTACTAAAAAATCATTGAATTGTGCACAATATATTGGTAACTCATTGATTTTTGAGTTTGGGAGGTTTTTTGTTTTGTTGTTTAGTTACACATTTGGTGAGTGAAGGGGCAAGAGAAGGCAGAGAGATGGTGCTATACACAGCTGATACAGGGTTGGAGGGTGAATGCTACACACCAAGAGAGACAGACACACAGACAGTCTGCTCAGCATGTCAGCCAGGCAGTATTCTGGGACTTGGACAGTTGGTTGGTGTGCCAGAGCCTGCAAGAGGTCTGGCTCAGAGCTGGAGAGGACCAGGAACCCTGGAGGCTCCCTGGTCCAACGTCCTGGTTGGTATCTGCAGCAGCACCTGGGCTCAGCTCAGATCATTCAGGGTCTTGTGGGCAAATCTGGGCAGCAGAAAGGCTGCCTGGTGCACATCTGATTTATAGTATTTCACTTATGTGTGTTCCACCAGCTTCTGTGTCAGCACGGACTCCCAGAACTTGGTGCTTGGGTTTTGCTGCACATCATGAAGCTAATCTGGCCACTGCGGTAGGTGGGGATGGTGCAGTAGGTGCAGCCCACCATGGGAAAGAGTGGCATGCAGAATTGCTGTATCTTTTTGGTGAGGTCCAGGTACAGCCACTGGCAGTCACCTGGGCGGCAGAGAATGCCATGCTTCTTGAGGGCTGCCCTCCTGGGGACTGTCTTCATGAGCTGGTAGTAGGATTCCTTGAAGAGGTTTTTAGCAAGGCAGTGGGGTCTAAGGAGTCATTGATAACATTGAAGACATCCTAATTCTGTTTCATTAATTCAAACCCATCACCCATGTGTAAGGTCAGCTTTGAGCAAAAGTAGCCAACAGCTTTGCCTGGCAGGAACTTCTGAGAGACTTGGATGACATCCTTATCAGTCTCACACTGGACCATAGACTTCACAGAGGTGTACTACTTCACCTTGCACAGCATGCCCCCATCCCTGTCCTCAATAGTCACCACCATTTGTGGGTTAGGGTGGCTGCAGAGAGGCAGGTTGACTATAATCTCCTGGTAGGAGAACTTGTTCCTCTCTGTATACTGGATGATGCCATACAACACCATCACGTTGCCATAGGTCTTACTGCAGATGACAAAGGTATCCTAGTTCTGTGAGCACTGGTGGGGGGCAGCTGTTCCACCTGCAGTGACAAGGCACAGGGTGGGCCACAGATTGCATGGCTTGCAGAATCAGTCCTATAAATGGCTGATTTATAGAAGGATCTCTAAGTCCTTCTACCAGTGGGGCCAGAGGCTGGCGGGGGCATTGGGGCTGGGCTCCATGGCAGGTGATCCACAGCACTGTGGGATCAGCAGAGCCCAAGCCCACCAATAGAGTTTGGGGAGATTAAAAAAAAAGTTTGAAAAGATTAATCTAGGATATCATTATCTGAGATTTTACTTACATGATTATTTTTATCATCACAATTAGCGTCTAGAGGGCTACTTTCTGCATCTTTACACTCTTACGATCCACCTTATATTCACCTAATAATAATGAAATGTCTTTGTCTTTTTTTTCCTTTCCATTATGGATTGAAAACAGAAAAGTCTTGATTTTTTTTTTGAGGGGGAGGGGGGACAGTCTCGCTCTGTCGCCCAGGCTGGAGTGCAGTGGCACAATTTCGGCTCACTGCAACCTCTGCCTCCTGGGTGCAAGTAATTCTCCTGCCTCAGCCTCCTGAGTAGCTGGGATTACAGGCGCCCACCTGTAATCATTACAGGCCCCCACCTGTAATCATTACAGGCCCCCACCTGTAATCATTACAGGCCCACCACTATGCCCAGTTAATTTTTTTGTATTTTTAGTAGAGACAGAGTTTCACCATGTTGGCCAGGTTGGTCTCGAACTCCTGACCTCAAGTGATCCACCTGCCTCAGCCTCCCAAAGTGCTGGAATTACAGGCATTGAGCCACCACACCTGACCTCAGATTCTCTTAAGAACTACTTTCAAGTAGAGATGACTTTATTTTCATTAGGTTTGTAGAAATTGTATTTCTATTTAGAGAGACTAATTTTTTTTTTTAAAGGAAAAACAATCAGGAGATTGAGTTGTTAGGAAATTATTAGACATGTATAGCTTGGTGACCCTTTCAACCTTTCAAATATAAAACATGTTGGCTCTTGGGTTAAAGTACTCTGGTAATTTATCGTTATCATGTTCTATGATTGTAACCTAAGTCTCTCTTCTTCTTCTGTCTCCTTATTAACTGAGATATAATTCATGCTTTTAATTTCTCTAAGTCCTTCTACCATGAATTTTCTAGCTAAAT
Organism: Symphalangus syndactylus; assembly: GCF_028878055.3. Classification (NCBI taxonomy): domain Eukaryota; kingdom Metazoa; phylum Chordata; class Mammalia; order Primates; family Hylobatidae; genus Symphalangus; species Symphalangus syndactylus. The sequence continues at coordinate 56,296,568 of NC_072430.2, read as the reverse complement.
TAAACATAGGAAACACTACAATAAGGAAAACATAAACCTAAGAAACATTAGATTTTATATAAGCTGTTGGAGATTGCCATTCATTCCTATTTTCGGAAATAGAGATTATGATAATTTAAATTTGAAGGAGAATTCATACAATATAATGTATCAAGACATGTTAGCGTTTTCTCTTGAGGTCTCTCCCAGTTATCTTGGAGTCACATGTATCTGTTAAAATAAATAAATTCATTGGGTATTCCCCATTATAAAAGTAATATATGTTCATTATAGAAAAATTTTGAAAATATAAGCAAACAATAAAAATTACCATGCTTCTACTGTTGAGTTATTGATTTTTATAATATAGAAAATCATAAGCCGTAAGTGGTCTCTGTTCTTAGGAAATATACACCCATCACCCCTATGCTTTTTTTCTTGGCACTTTATTAAATGTCACCTCTCTTCCTCCTGCTGTGGAGTGGCACTGTCTTAAGTTAGGAAGCCACTGTTACTACTCCCCAAACAGTTCAGCAGATGAAAACTAGATAGTTGGTTCTGTTGGTGTAAAATAAAAATATATTTAAACTTTGCTTCTAATAATATTAAATTATTTTAACACGATCAGAATGCCCAAAGTAGTCATTATTCTGACTTGAAGGTAATGTTGCCATGGTTTTTGTTTCTCTTTATAACTGGTTTTAAATGTAAAAACATAAATCCTAAAGAGCAGGAATGGAAAATGGGGATGGTTTTCATTTGCTACAATTTCCTGTGAGACGTGGCTCTAAACAAGACCCATATTTACATAACTCAATATAGTTTTACATACAGTGTTGTATTCAGCACATTTTAAAATTCTTTAATTTCACTTTTCAGTCATTGGTTTAATACTTTCATAGTAAATTTGTTTAATAACACTAGGTGAAGTTTGAAATAATTTTTGAATAATTTTACAGTAGAAACACCAGTTAAATCAGCCTTTTGGTAATAAATGTCGGAAAAAAAGTAATTATTTTTGCTGCCACTGCAAAATCAATTGTGTAACTGTTTTTTTAAACTGACTTTTACGTTAGTAAATTTTAAACACTCCTGAAACTTGTCAGAAGCAGGTTTTGGTTAATAGATATTTTCAGTGATGTAATGGGAACTTTTGGCAGTGAGTCAGAATATAATGGACTGTGATTAATGTTTTAATAAGTAGTTTTCTATTGCTCATGATGTAAAGGAGTAATGGTTTCCTGCTTGGATGGATAGGAGAATAGCAGGTGTGCGTATAGTGTTTTTAAAAAAGAATTGGGATACTTTTCTTAGAATAACATTAACATTTTTATTTGGTTAAAATGTATTATAGGAGATGCATATGTTACCACAGAAATCTAAAATTGATTTGGAACAATAAAATTAGGACATGATTACCAATGTTCTAGTTAAATCTTTTATTTTTTGGCCTTTTATTTTCTTTGAAGCTTTAACTTGAGGTCTCCGTAGTTTGATCTTGGTTCTTACTATAAGCTGTAAGGAAATCAGGGATCTCTACAGGATTTGATGTTTCTGAAATAAATTTCTTAAAACTTTCTCTAGGGGAAGGAGAGGGGACAAAAAGAAAAAAAGAAACTTTCTCTCAAGTTTTTCTCTTAAGGCTAGGAAATACAGATTGTTAGTCAAATGGAATAGTGATCAAGTAAGATTTCTCCATTGCAAAGGCCACAAGTTCAACATATGAACTCAGTAGTTCAGAAATTTGGAAAGTTAAACCCAGGAGATTTTGTGTCAGTCTTGGAATCTGAGAAAGTTTATAAAGACAAACTGGAAGAAATATTAGTATACCAGACTTGAAGGTTTGATTCACAGTTTGCTTTCATTTTTTTGTGATTTAATTTTGGCAACTTATATGCAGTAAGTCTGTTATTTTGTTGTAGGTGAAGAGTCCTAGGGCTCAGTAGATACATTGTACTTGGGAATGGTACTTTACTACCATAGATACTTTCTTTCCCATATTTGTGAATAAAATTGAGCATTTGTTCAAATGTACACTTTCCTGGAATAAAGTTTATGGTTTTTATTCCTGTCTCAAAGGGATCCTGATTCCCAATAGAGGACCTAGAGTAGTGGTCTCAAACCGTATTTCAGAATCACCTAGAGGGTTTTCTAAAATAAAGATTGCTGGTCCCCACCTTCAGAATTTGTGATTCAGTAGGGCTAGAGTGAGACCTCAGAATTTCATTTCCAACAAGTTCCTAAGTAATGCTGATGCTGATGGTTAAGGACTATACTTTGAGAACCACTAGTTTAATCTTGGTTAATAGCCTTCTAGACCGTTTTTGTTATCTTACATATTTTTGTTATTATACATATTTAACAAAAATGCTTCTGTTACATTATTGTTTTGCTACCTGTCTTAACCTACTATATCTTGACTATGTTTACATTTTATACTTTACATTAATACTTTAAATGATACATGTTTATCCATTGCATCATTTACAGTATTTCATAACATAATTTATTTAACCAGTCTTCAATTAGACGTTTAGGTCAGTTTTCATTTGTTGTTTTTATAAATAGAATCTTGCTAAATTTTTATGTGATCTTCTAATTATTTCATTAGCAAAAAATCCCTGGATTAAAGGATGGACATGGCATGGCACGGTGGCTCACGCCTGTAATCCCAGTACTTTGAGAGGCTGAGGCGGGCAGATCACTTGGGGCCAGGAGTTTGAGAACAGCTTGGGCAATATGGTGGAACCTTGTTTCCATAAAAAATGAAAAAATTAGCCAGGTGTGGTGGTGTGCATCTGTAATCCCAGCTACTCTGCAGGCTAAGAACCCAGAACTGCACTCCAACCTGGATGACAGAGCGAGACTGTCTTAAAACAAAACAAAACAAAACAAGATAAAAACAATAGATATATTTATAAGGCCCATTTGAGGTGTAAGTGACTTAACATCCCTGGCACTTGAACACTAATGAATATTATGACTGCCACTTTAAAAGAGGTAGAAGAAGTTTAAAGAGTAAAACAAAAAGTTTGTTTCAGAAAACAAGCAAATAGTCTAATTTTTTTAGTGATGAAAACTTCTGAGACCAGTAGATGTTTGTAAGTCAAAAACATTTATGGCAGTCTTTATAACTATAATGAAACTGGTAGAGAGTAATAATAGCCTGGTTTTTGTTTGTTTGTTTGCTTTGGGGGATATTTGCGATACAGTTTATTGGTATGTCACATACATGTAAAGTTTATAATTTACCCTAGAATTTATATTACTAAGTTTATCCTAGTATTAAAGAGCTTTTCAGATTCAGTGCCTGTTTAAAAAAAAAAAAAAATTGTACTCCATGCCTTGAAAATAGCAAAACTGTGATACAGATTAAGGTGGGTAAGCATTTTTTTTCTATTTAGAGCTATAATAAGAAAAAATAAATTGAGACATTGGTTCTTAATTTGAAAAAGAGAAATGAAATATTTATTCATCTACTTTTAAAATGAAGAAACAATAATATATATGTGAAATCTTTCTTCTATACTGTAGAACTAGCTACACAAATAACATCACCCTCCCTGACTCTCAAAATAAAATACTAAACCCATACAGAGAAAACTAGTCTGAAAGAGAGATCCACAGATGAGGTCACTGAAAGGTGTCCAACATCGGGGGATGTTGGGTAAAGCAAGGCAGGGAATGGGTGAGTGAGGGCAAAAGCTGACAACTTGGACACATTAAAAGTAGGTACTAGATCAAATTCAGTCTGTCCTGTTACATTGCGTATTTCTAGAATGCATATTTATAACATGAATTAGCTCACACATGAATGGTAAATAGTGGAATGACATCTGTATAATGTAGATTCCATATTGTAGAAGTTATTTTGTTTGCACATGATTTTTCCCAGTAAGTAAATGTGTTACATTGTTAATTAATAATAGCAGCTGAACTCAGATACAGTTGGCTCTCCATTCATGGGGTCTGCATCCATAGATTCAACTAACGGCAAACTGGGGAGAAATATTTGGGGAGAAAAAGGATAGTTGCGCCTATATTGAATGTGTACAGACTTTTTTCTTGTCAGTGTTCCCTAAACAATACACAACAACACCTATTTACATAGCATTTATAATATGTCGTATTAGGTATTATAACTAACCAAGTATATGCTCCCTGGTGTCCAGGGGGATGAAAAATAAATTAAATAAATGAAGTATATGAGAAAATACGCACAGGTTATATGGAAATACAGTGCCATTTTATATAAGGGACTTGAGCATCTGCAGATTTTGGTATCCTGGGGGTGGGGTTCTGGAAGCAATCCCCCACAGATGCTAAGGGATGACTGTATATGGAAACAAAAACACAATGGGATGCATGAAGCCAGAGAGGAGTAAAGAGAATGCTGTACAGGATGTCTAGTTATACCGTGTTTTTCCTTTTGGCTTAGTTTTGCCATGCATCCTCTCTTGGAAGTGCTACTTGTGGAATTCTTCCTAAGTTTTGCGCATTTTGCTCGTTTTCATAACTTAGCAACCTTATCCCTTCCTTACAGTTCCTTCCATCAAGTTACATTCACTTTTTTCTTACGTTTCTTATAAAACCTATATTTAGTGTATCATCTATTTATTTGGAACTTAACCAAGCTTTAAAAAATCAACTATGTTAATACTTTTTGGAGGAATAATTAATGTTTTTGTTGGGTCCCTGGTTATGTTATCTTTCATGTCTGGCTTCTTTCATGTTTTTGAGATTTATATTGTAGATTTTGTGTGGACTGTCCCCTATTTCACTTCTAATTTTTAAATTCACATTTGGCAGAATATAAGATCTTTCAAGAAAAATTACGTTATCACAGAAATGCCAGAGTAATGTTATAGAACTCTGGATCATAGAGTAGGGTCAGTCAAAAGCACTTTAGCACATAGAATTGCTCAGTGTAAGAGGAGATCTTTTGATGGAAATTCAGTCATGATTGTGGACTTTCATCACAGTACTGTTCATTTGGCCCTACTCTCTGGTTAGAAATCCCTAGTAGTTAAAAGGTCTTCTCCAGTTATGAGGTAAACTCATTACCTCAGAAATCACCCTTATTCTACCCACAAAGAGTTGTTAAAAGAGATATGAAAAAACCAAAATGCGTTTCCTACTCTCACACACCACACAGCCAATACTTCTGATACCAGGTGTTGTGGGGTTTTCCCCCCGCATACCAACCAAAGCAGTTTTCCAGTAGACATCAACTGGGTGTCCTCTAATTCAGTTCTGTTCTGACACTGTCTACCTGAAGATAGTATCATATACCACAGGTTAAGGGCTCAGTCCCATAAGACTGCCCTCCACTTCAGATGCCAGTCACAACTAGTAGGTTGTTACCTATACTTCTGAACCTAACTTGGGGGTTCCCGTAAACTCTTCGTCAGTTTTGAATAATTTGCTAGGGCAGCTCATAGAACTCAGGCAAACACTTAACTTATGTTTATCCGTCTATTATAAGGGATATTACAGAGGATATACATGAACAGCCAAATGGAAGAGGTGCATAGTTGGGGAGCACAGAACTTCCACGCCCTCTCTGACATGCCACGCACCTGCCACGGACCTCCACAAGTTCAGCTGTGCAGAAGCTCATCCCAACTCTGTCATTTTGGATTTTTATGAAGGCTTAATTACGTAGGCTCTGTTGATTATATCATTGGCCATTGGTGATTAACTCAACCTTCAGCCTCCTCCCTTCCCCAGAGGTCGGAGGGTAAGGCTAGAAGTTCCAGCCTGCTAACTGCATGGTTGGTTCCCCTTGTGAACCAACCCCATCCTGAGGCCATTCAGGAACCCATAAGATTTGCTTCCTTCAAACAAAAGATGCCCCTATTACCGAGGAAATTCTAAGGGATTTAGGAGCTCTGTGTCAAGACATGGAGTCAAAGACCAAATATTAGAACAAAAGATTCTCCTTGCAACCCTATCTGTAAGTTTATTAGCCCTGTGCCAGGGACTGTGGGCAAAGACCAATATGTATGGTTCTTATTATTTCAAAGTTAATTTACATGTTCAAAAGGAAAGCTATATCTTCTGACTTGATGTGGGCCTTTTTGAGATACATCTCCTTTATCAGAGGTCATCCTTTGGGACCTATTGCTTATTTGGCTCTGTAAAAGGCACTCAGCCTGGGATACTGTTTGAGGCTTAGACTCAAGACAAGGGGTAGACATGCAGAGTCTATGATGCTCTACTCAATTTTGTTAATTTTGTTGTGCTACTACCAAAGACTTAAAGCTATTTTTAAAAACCTTATTGAAGTAGAATTTACATACCACAAAGGTAACTCATTTTAAATATCTGATTCAGTGATTTTTGGTAAATTTACCAACTTGTACAACCATCATTACAATCAGGGCCAACTTCATGTATGTGTAACCAGTACAGTCTCACAGGGCCCCATGCCCAGAAAGGAGCCCTGAATTCACAAGGGGGCCCTGTACTTGGAGTTTAATACTCTGTGGTTGTCATCTTGAATTCTTAATAATTTTATGTTTAGATTTATTGTTTTGTAAGTAAAGTCTGATGGGACAATTGAACATGCTCTAGGGGCTTTGAACCACCTGTTCTTCCCTCCTTGAAACATGTTTTCGACCACATTCTTTCTGTTTCTGCTCATTGTTGCTGCCTCTACCCACAGTGAGGCTGTGGACACAGGGAAGGTCAGGACTGGATGTATGTGCCTTGTGTGCCTCTAAGGGTCTGCATTTACCCAATGAGTGTTTCATGACTGAGGGATACAGCATTAAATAGCAAATAAAGTACCGTGACAGGTCAAGCGAGAGACCCTAGAAGAAAGGAAAAAAAGTTTTCCTGCTTTTTAAACAAAGTGCCTGCATTTTATTTTGTACCGAACCTGACTACAGTCCAGTTTTAGAACCTTCCACAACCCCAGAAGATTCATCATGTTAGTTTATATTAACCCCCTTTCCCATCACCAGACTTGGGCAACCACTTAGCTCTTTTTTGTCTCCGTAGACTTGCCTATTCTAGACATGTGATATAAATAGAATCATAAGTATGTGGTTTTTGTGTCTGGTTTGTTTCATGTTTCTGAGGTTCATATTGTAGTATATATATCCATGTTTCATTTCCTTTTATTGCTGAATAATACTCCATTGAATGGATATACTACACGTTATCTATTTGCTTATCCATTCATCAGTTGATGGACTTTTGGATTATTGCCACTTTTTGGACACCATTAATAATGCTGCTATAAATATTCATACTGTTTGCATGTATGTTTTCATATATCTTGGATATATACTTAGGAATGCATGCTGGATCATATAACAAATTTGTATTTAACTTTTCAGAAACTGCCAAACTGTTTTACAAAGTGGCTGTACATTTTACATTCCTACTGGCATGAGGGTTTCCATTTTCCACATCCTCAGCAATGTTTATTATTGTCATTTTGATTATAACCATTGTTGTGAGTAAAAATTGGTATCTCATTAATTTGTTTTTTCTTCATGGTTAATGATAGTGAGCTTCTTTTTATGTGTTTATTACCCATCCATATATCTTCTTTGGTGTGATGTCTGTTCAGATCTTTTACTCATTTTAAAGTTGGGTCATTTGTTTTATTATAAAGTTACAAAAAGTTCTTTTTTGATTATGTGATTTTTTTAATAAAAAAATTAATAGTTAAAAAAAGAATGTCATTTTACAAAGCACTTGCCATATATGTATATGTATCTTACAATTCTTTATATATTCTGGATATCAGCATTTTATTAAATATAATTTGTGGCTGGGCACGGTGGCTCACGCCTGTAATCCCAGCATTTTGGGAGGCCAAGGTGGGTGGATCATGAGGTCAGGAGGTCAAGACCATCCTGGCTAACACGGTGAAAGCTCGTCTCTACTAAAAATACAAATAATTAGCCAGTGTGGTGGCATGCGCCTGTAGTCCCAGCTACTCAGAAGGCTGAGGCAGGAGAATCACCTGAACCTGGGAGGCAGAGGTTGCAGTGAGCCGAGATCATGCCACTGCACTCCAGCCTGGGTGACAGAGCGAGACTCCATCTCCAAAAAAAAAAAAAAAATATATATATATATATATATAAAATATATATTTTTTTATATTTATATTTTATAAATATGTTTTCCTAGAGTGTGGTTTGTTATTTTATTTTTAAATGATGTTTCTTGAAGTATAACACATTGAATTTTGATGAAATTCAGCTTACCAATTTTTTCTTTTATGGATCATGGTTTTGGTGTTGTATCTAAGACACTTTTGCCTAACCAAAGGCCATGAAGATTTCCTCTTATGTTTTCCTGTAAAAGTTTTATAATATTACCTCTTACATTTGGGCCTCAGATCCATGTTAAATTAATTTTTGTATGTGATGTGGGATAAGGGCCAAGTTCATCATTCTTGCTCAGAGATACCCAATGGTCCCAGTACCATTTGTTGAAAAGAATATTCTTTCCTCACTGAACTCGCTTTAAAACCGTGTGTTTTGCCTATTATCCCCAGTAATTCCTAGTATAAGCAAAGCTTTTTGTAAAGTCCTGAATTTTTTCTTGACCTGGGGAATATTGCCTTTTCTTTTCCTGAATTACACATATTTAGCTGTGAGCCTATCTGTAATAATAATAGCGAGCATTAGACAGAGGTATTTGTTAACTCTGAGGAATTTCTAATTTTAAATAAGAAAATTATGAGGAAACATTTTATATCTTTCCTGTCAATTTATAATTAAATTTTGAAATAAGTATTTATTATTACTGTTTTACATCTAGAAGGGTCTCTGATTCCCAGGCCATGAAACATTCTGACAGGAACCACCCTCTTTCAACCTAAAACAAACAAACACCTAACCTTCTAATGCCAAAAGGTCTTAATTTTATTTCACTCTTTAAACTCAAATTGTTTGCATTCAGAGGTCAGAAAAATATAACATGCTTTGGTAAAGTAAAACTGGCTTCCTTAATTACTTTTCCAGGTCAAAAAGTAGAGGTCATTGAGGCAGTGTTTAGTTTTAGTTGTGTTACAAACACTATCATCAGTCAATTCCAGAGTATTTGCTTAAGAAGATATCCTCCTTCGAGATCTTTATTACTAAAGATTCTTCTTCCATCTTTTTATTATTATTATTATTATTTGAGTCTGTTTCCTTCTATAGATAAGCTTTTCTAAGTCTGGGAACATCTCTTGTTCATTTTTGTTTCTCCATCTCACTATACTCTATCCTGTCCCCTCATACCTCATCCCACAGTGCCTTGATGGCACAGATGATTCTGAAATGATTTTTTAAACTGAAGAGAATTTAAGAGATATAATGGAAAGAAGTATGATATTGCCAAGTGCCAAGATTCTCCTTCCTTCTGAAGTATATTAAATGTAATTGTGCTGGGTGCAAGAATTATGAAGACCAATTAGTCATAATTCCTCTTTCAAAAGCTGACAGTCTGGAAAAGGGAGATTGTCATGTAAACAAGACATAAGAAGAGAGGGTCAAGGAACATTTCATAGAGATATGAACCTTCAACTTCATTTTAAGGATAAAAAGAGTCTTCTAGTAGCATGAACAGACCATTCCATCAGAGCAGAAGGGTTCAGAGATTTGACAGAACAGGGTGCCTTGAGAGAAATGTAAGTAGTTCAGTCTCACTGGAGCACAGGGTTTGTAACATAAAGTGACAAGAAACTAGTTAGGATCAAATCATGAAGAATCTTATTTATCATGTTAAGTATTTTGAGTAATACTTCTTTCCCCCTTTTTGTTCCTGTGTGTCTTAAATCAAGGTTGAAAACCACTGCTATCTCAGTAACTAGGCTCTGGACCATACACTCTTAGTAATAGGTAGCTATGGAAGAAGTTTCAATAATTGAGACATTCAGATTTATATTTTAGAAAAAATACTTCTGAAGGCAGCAGTATGCAGCATGTATTTGAGAAGCCTGAAGTAAAATAAAGTGCCAAAATAAGAGAGTTGTAAGCAGTGAGGATGGAGTTGAGGGAATAGATTTGAGACTGAAGGGATAGAATTAAAAGGACTTGGCCACTGACTTCAGGTGCAGGGTAAGGAATGAGTCTAGGAAAATTCCAAGGTTTTTGGCTTGAGTGTCTGGATGGCTCTATGATGACTTTCGTAGGGTTCAGGCTTCCTTCAGAGTTTTGCACAGCCTATAGAATATGCCACTTAGACACAAGTCTTTGGGTGAGAGCTACAGCAGGGATCTGAATGATTAAGGCAGCTGCTCAGGCTTGCTTTCTCACTACTCACTTTTGTTGCCTGTGTCAGGAAAGGCCAGGGAGAGAAATCATTGGGGACAGGGACTGCATTTATTCTGCTGCCAGAGAGTATGTGCAGCTGCCGCTTCCTTCTGATTCACCACTACCACTTGCCACAGCAGCTGGGCTGGACCAAAATAGGTAGACTGTAAAAGATTCTGTGATAACAAAGCCCGTTGCAGCACTGGGTGTAACTTGAAATGTGTTTTATTCATATTTCTCTTAACTTTTTCCTTATTTCAAAAATGTCTGTAGATACATATCTTAGACCTGAATTGTATATTTAATATGTAAGACCCTTAATATTTTTGATTTAGTCAGTGTGGGAGAATAGTACTACTTACTTTAATGCATATATATATATGTGTGTGTATATATATATATGTGTGTGTGTATATATCTATAACCTTTGACACTCTGAAAAGAGTTGCTTAATTGTCAAGGTAGAAGATTTTAAAAACGTCCTCAAAGTTGTTGTTTTTTTTTTTTAAAAACAATGGTGAATTAATTATATACTCCCTTAGATACTGAGCCTACTTTTTAAATTTTTTAATTCAGTCATTTTGAGAATTAAGTGTTATTTGTCCATTGAATTAAGTTTGCATGTAAATATTTGCCATTTCTAGAATATTCATACTTCTTACTCTTACTAATTTTTTCTGATAAAAGCTTCATGTTATAAGGATGTTAGTTTTGATCAATTTTGTATTACCAAGTTTTCTAGTATATGTCTTTAATTTTTGCTTGTACAAACCTATATATTAGGTTATATTACAGTTCTGTTATCTTTTTTCTTATGTAAGTTAAGTCTAAAATAAGACTGACACACTAGTTTTTTATTCGCTCATATTTCTCAAATTTTTGTTTCGTTTGTAGTATAAAATCACTTTTTTAGAGAATAATATTTAGTTTTTCTTCTATACTTGTAAAACTACAGCAGCCTTAAATTATGCTATAGGTGTTCATTGTTGGTTCATCATAAGATAATTAACACTTGCGTTCCAGAACTGTAATTCCACTTAGTACAGCATTTCATTTCATTTTTTTAAAAGAGGTTTCCATTTTTAGAAAATTTGGAGGTTTTTTCCCTCCTTTAAAGACATGGTTAAATAATGATTAATATAGTTCAAGGAACTATCTTAGGTGGAATGTGCAGGTATTTCAGCTCTGTTTTTTTTCTTTTCTTTGTTCTTTAAATGTTAGATAGATTTTAGTTTACCACTTTAGAAAACTATTTTTAACTGTTTTTATATATTTATATATCTTATATTGAATGCCAGTTAAGAATTTTATTCTGTGCTACTGACATTAATTTCCAACAGTTAAACATAATAGATGACCATACAGTTGTTATCTATTTCTTATCCTGTGCTCTAGGATTTATCATTTTTAAAGCTACGTGTTAGAGATCATACTTATTTCTGAATAGCTAAATATCAGTGTTTTGGCACCATAATTTGGTATATACTATGTTACATTTTCAGAAAATTTGATTTGATAAATATAACAGTAATCTTAAAAACAAAACTTTGAAGATATATGAATCACTTTGTAAATAATAATAATATGCAGTACAGTGTAGGAGTTGAGAGAAGAATTTTTAGAATTATATTGCCTGAGTTCAAATCTTGGCTGTTTTGCTTGGTTTATAACCCTAGGCAGGTTACCTACCTAACATTCTGTGTCTTTGTTTCCTCCTTTATGAAATGGAGATAATATCTGCACCCATCTAATGGGGTTGTTTTGAGTACTAAATGAGCTAATATATGGAAGAGGCTAGAATACTGACTGGTAGAATATTGAAGTATAATATAGGGAGTCCAGTCCCTTAGAATCTATTTGTATTATACTGTTTTTAGGTCTATTGAGATTTCCTACCTTTCCTTTCTCTCCTTTTTTTCTTCTCCTAATTTGATCAATTAGGCATATCAATACAATGATAAATTGTTGTACTGCCATTTTTCCTTATAATTTTGGCATTTAGTTCAGTGTAGCATTTATTTTCTAATTATTGAAATAAAAATTCAGTTTATCTTTAAGGAAGACTACTTGGTTTTCTAATGTTTGGAAGCAAACAAAGTAGCGGGTAAGATGTTTTGTCTCAGTGATTTTATTTGTGTTCTTAACACCAAGGGAAAGTCACAGGTTAAATTCTTAAAAAGAATTTAAGGAACAATGTAAAGAAAATAAGGGAGTACATGATTGACAAATTATCCCATTTATTTATTTAATAAGAATTTTAGTTTTTAAGACAATGAGATGTCCTTCCTTTGTTATTTAAGTAAAAAGCATAATCACATCTAAAACATGGATCTAGACAATCCCATAGCTATTGACAGTCTGAAGTCCTACCCATAATTGTTTGTTTTCCTTGTTTACCTCCCTGCTCTAGTTCCGTGCTATGGTATTCCTTTGAGAGGCTCTGTCCCACCCTTTGTCACCTTGTATATAGAATTTTTTCACTTAAATGGATTCCCCAGAAAATCTACTCACATTGTCTGGAAGATTTAAGGGTTACAAGGAGGGATCATATTACCCATGTTAACCTAAAAAAAGAAACCAGAGAAAATTATCTCTAAATATGTTTAGTTTTCTTGGGAATAAGAAATAAGGATTATAAAGTGGAATGCATGAAAGGGCAAGCTACAGGTGCATTCAGTGAGGGAAGAGTAAAGGGAAGCTTTTATTAGCCAAAAGGTAGAGATGTACATAAGCTGCTTAGAAAGAGAGTTTATTGGTTTCAGAAGTTCAAAGTCCAAGTTGTTGTCAATTCATTCGTAGAGATGCTGTTACTGGGCAAGTGTTCTTCCAAGAGCAACTTATCTGAGTTACTGCCGTCCTAAAGAATATATAGTGATAAACCTTGTCAAAGGCAGGAGATGCATATTTCTTACAGGGATTTTAGGACATCATTGGAAACAGACATGTAAGCATGAGCCTCCTTTCCTTGGTGCCTTCCTGGCCCTGTTTTGTCTGGGTCTGAAAATTGATTTCATCCTGGTATCTGCACCTTTACACCCAACTGTAAACTATGACCATGATATGGTTTGGCTGTGTCCACACCCAAATCTTATCTTGAATTTCCATGTGTTGTGGGAGGGACCCAGTAGGAGGTAATTGAATCAAGGGGGCGGGTCTTTTCCATGCTGTTCTCCTGAGAGTGAATAAGTCTCACGAGATCTGATGGTTTTAAAAAAGGGAGTTTTCCTGCACAAGCTGTCTTCTCTTGTCTGCCGCCATGTGAGACATGTCTTTCACCTCCCACCATGATTGTGAGGCCTCCCCAGCCGTGTAGAACTGTAGGTGCAATTAAACCTCTTTCTTTTGTAAATTGCCCAGTCTTGGGTATGTCTTTATTAGCAGCATGAAAATGGATGAATATAGACCATATGTCACATTGCTCATTTCATCCCTTCTGTCTGTCTCTTTTTCCTTCCTCTCTGGAACATAAAGAAATTACTTCCCTTGCCTGTGGAAGGCAATTTCTCCCACATTTAAATGCTCTTGGCAGGGGCAGAATGCCTCACTTTCCCTAGTTTATCAAGGGTTTCCTTCTAAACAAAGAGTGTAAACAAATACAGAGGTGCTTTCCCTAAATTAAGGAATTCTAGTGAAGTAGATTTTCTGTACCTTAGTACCTTTGTATTTGTGGTTATTATTCATTTTCCATTTAACATTTCACAAGTAGCCTAACTTCTTTAATTTTAGAGAGGCTTTAAATGAAGAATTTTAAATGAACCTTAGAGATTATCTAGGTAAATGTGTTTTCCTTTTCCCTAAGTTTTTGTTGATGCTGTCAATTAGTTTCACTATATGTAGTCAAAAAACTCTTTTTTTTTTCAATGTACTAATTTTTATTGTTTTTCAGTGAGATACATTAGGCAGGCATGTAATAAAATTCTCATGATGACCAAAACCTATCCACTTGCAAAGTACAGAAATCAACATTTTCACCAGTGAAACAATATTTTTTTTTTATTATTATACTTTAGGTTTTAGGGTACATGTGCACAATGTGCAGGTTTGTTACATATGTATCCATGTGCCATGTTGTTTTGCTGCACCCATTAACTCGTCATTTAGCATTAGGTATATCTCCTAATGCTGTCCCTCCCCCCTCCCCCCACCCCACAACAGTCCCCGGAGTGTGATGTTCCCCTTCCTGTGTCCATGAGTTCTCATTGTTCAATTCCCACCTATGAGTGAGAACATGCGGTGTTTGGTTTTTTGTCCTTGCGATAGTTTACTGAGAATGATGTTTTCCAGTTTCATCCATGTCCCTACAAAGGACATGAACTCATCATTTTTTATGGCTGCATAGTATTCCATGGTGTATATGTGCCACATTTTCTTAATCCAGTCTATTGTTGTTGGACATTTGGGTTGGTTCCAAGTCTTTGCTATTGTGAATAGTGCCGCAATAAACATACGTGTGCATGTGTCTTTATAGCAGCATGATTTATAGTCCTTTGGGTATATACCAAAAAACTCTTGAAGAGGACCATCTGTGTTATGTAGATGGGGCCATATTTCAGGCAATTGTCACCTTCTCCACCTCTCTCTCCCTCTCTTTCTTGCTCCCTCCCTCGTCTGTCTACCTAGCCTGCCTCCCTCCCTCCCTCCCTCCTTCCTTTCTTCCTTCTCTTTCTTTCTTAGCATTATAGTTGATATTGAAATACTTTATATAAAGTGCAAGAATGTACTTAGATGTGACATTGATAAAAAGTTGCATTTTGATTCTTACTGTTGCTTATTCATTTTCCATTAGTTGAAGGAACTAGAAATTACTTCCAGATGTGTTGCTTTATTCCTTGTCTTCAAGAGGTAGTATCTTCTCTTATTTTTAGTATTTTAAATTCATTTAACAAATACTGTGAGTGTGTTATGGGCACATAATGTGTTTGGACATTGTGAAAAATTCAAAAGTATATTATGGCTTCTGCTCACAGAATGACAAGTGATGGAGAAATGCCAGGAATAAGAGTATGACGTAGGGTAGGAGGAGAAATCAGAAAGGAATAGATTCTATATATATAGATTTGGGCCCTCACAGATGCTGCTCTTTTCAAACATATAGTTGAAGATGCAGTACTGGATTTGAAAGTCCCTGTAGATAAGGAAATTGACCATCAAGCTGTTGCCGAATTTTGCTCCTTAGTTCAGCTAAAACGGGCTCTTGTCACACGACCAGGGAAATTTAGGCATGCAGACACATTGAAGGGTGAGTAGAACAGGATTTTATTAGGCGAAAAGGGAAAAAAAGAAACAAAAAACCCAGCACAGTGAGATGGACTCCTGCTAACAGGCCCCCAACCTCACAGGTTGAATCCCAGGCCACCACACAGGAACTGAAGAGGCCAGGATCCTCCTTGCTACCGGTGGCTCCACTCCGTTCCCCCAGTGCACGTGTGGGCATGCTCAGACAAGGCCATGGGCAGGTTCCCTCATCTGCACAAAAGCATCTGATGTAAACACTTGTGGGGCTGTTCGGAGATTCTCCGGAGACCCCTTATTTTTTTTTTTTATTATACTTTAAGTTTTAAGGTACATGTGCACAACCTGCAGGTTAGGTACATATGTATACATGTGCCATGTTGGTGTGCTGCACCCATTAACTCATCATTTAACATTAGGTATATCTCCTAATGCTATCCCTCCCCCCTCCCCCCACCACACAACAGGCCTCGGTGTGTGATGTTCGCCTTCCTGTGTCCATGTGTTCTCATTGTTCAATTCCCACCTATGAGAACATGCGGTGATTGGTTTTTTGTCCTTGCAATAGTTTGCTGAGAATGATGGTTTCCAGCTTCATCCATGTCCCTACAAAGGACATGAACTCATTATTGTTTATGGCTGCACAGTATTCCATGGTGTATATGTGCCACATTTTCTTAATCCAGTCTATCGTTCTTGGACATTTGGGTTGGTTCCAAGTCTTTCCTATTGTGAATAGTGCCGCAATAAACATACATGTGCATGTGTCTTTATAGCAGCATCATTTATAATCCTTTGGGTATATACCCAGTAATGGAATGGCTGGGTCAAATGGTATTTCTAGTTCTAGATCCCTGAGGAATCACCACACTGACTTCCACAATGGTTGAACTAGTTTACAGTCCCACCAACAGTGTAAAAGTGTTCCTATTTCTCCACATCCTCTCCAGCACCTGTTGTTTCCTGACTTTATACTGATCACTATTCTAACTGGTGTGAAATGGTATCTCATTGTGGTTTTGATTTGCATTTCTCTGATGGCCAGTGATGATGAACATTTTTTCATGTGTCTGTTGGCTGCATAAATGTCTTCTTTTGAGAAGTGTCTGTTCATATCCTTCGCCCACTTTTTGATGGGGTTGTTTTTTTTTTTCTTGTAAATTTGTTTGAGTTCATTGTAGATTCTGGATATTAGCCCTTTGTCAGATGAGTAGATTGCAAAAATTTTCTCCCATTCTGTAGGTTGACTGTTCACTCTGATAGTAGTTTCTTTTTCTGTGCAGAAGCTCTTTAGTTTAATTAGATCCCATTTGTCAATTTTGGCTTTTGTTGCCATTGCTGTTGGTGTTTTAGACATGAAGTCCTTGCCCATGCCTATGTCCTGAATGGTATTGCCTAGGTTTTCTTCTAGGGTTTTTATGGTTTTAGGTCTAACATTTAAGTATTTAATCCATCTTGAATTAATTTTTGTATAAGGTGTAAGGAAGGGATCCAGTTTCAGCTTTCTACATATGGCTAGCCAGTTTTCCCAGCACCATTTATTATTAAATAGGGAATCCTTTCCCCATTTCTTGTTTTTGTCAGGTTTGTCAAAGAGCAGATAGTTGTAGATATGCGGCATTATTTCCAAGGGCTCTGTTCTTTTCCATTGGTCTATATCTCTGTTTTGATACCAGTACCATGCTGTTTTGGTTACTGCAGCCTTGTAGTATAGTTTGAAGTCAGGTAGTGTGATGCCTCCAGCTTTGTTCTTTTGGCTTAGGATTGACTTGGCAATGTGGGCTCTTTTTTGGTTCCATATGAACTTTAAAGTAGTTTTTTCCAATTCTTTGAAGAAAGTCATTGGCAGCTTGATGGGGATGGCATTGAATCTATAAATTACCTTGGGCAGTATGGCCATTTTCACGATATTGATTATTTCTACCCATGAGCATGGAATGTTCTTCCATTTGTGTCCTCTTTTATTTCATTGAGCAGAGGTTTGTAGTTCTCCTTGAAGAAGTCCTTCACATCTCTTGTAAGTTGGATTCCTAGGTATTTTATTCACTTTGAAGCAATTGTGAATGGGAGTTCACTCATGATTTGGTTCTCTGTTTGTCTGTTATTGGTGTATAAGAATGCTTGTGATTTTTGCACATTGATTTTGTGTCCTGAGACTTTGCTGAAGTTGCCTATCAGCTTAAGGAGATTTTGGGCTGAGATGATGGGGTTTTCTAGATATACAATCATGTCATCTGCAAACAGGTACAATTTGACTTCCTCTTTTCCTAATTGAATGCCCTTTATTTCCTTCTCCTGCCTGATTGCCCTGGCCAGAACTTCCAACACTATGTTGAATAGGAGTAGTGAGAGAGGCCATCCCTGTCTTGTGCCAGTTTTCAAAGGGAATGCTTCCAGTTTTTGCCCATTCAGTATGATATTAGCTGTGGGTTTGTCATAGGTAGCTCTTATTATTTTGAGATCCGTCCCATCAATACCTAATTTATTGAGAGTTTTTAGCATGAAGCGTTGTTGAATTTTGTCAAAGGCCTTTTCTGCATCTATTGAGATAATCATGTGGTTTTTGTCTTTGGTTCTGTTTATGCTGGATTACGTTTATTGATTTTTGTATGTTGAACCAGCCTTGCATCCCAGGGATGAAGCCCACTTGATCATGGTGGATAAGCTTTTTGATGTGCTGCTGGATTTGGTTTGCCAGTATTTTATTGAGGATCTTTCCATCAATGTTCATCAGGGATATTGGTGTAAAATTCTCTTTTTTTGTTGTGTCTCTGCCAGGCTTTGGTATCAGGATGATGCTGGCCTCATACAATTAGTTAGGTAGGATTCCCTCTTTTTCTATTGATTGGAATAGTTTCAGAAGGAATCGTACTAGTTCTTCCTTGTACCTCTTGTAGAATTCGGCTGTGAATCCATCTGATCCTGGACTCTTTTTGGTTGGTAACCTATTGATTATTGCCACAATTTCAGAGCCTGTTATTGGTCTATTCAGAGATTCAACTTCTTCCTGGTTTAGTCTTGTGAGGGTGTATGTGTCCAGGAATTTATCCATTTCTTCTAGATTTTCTAGTTTATTTGCATAGAGGTGTTTGTAGTATTCTCTGATGGTAATTTGTATTTCTGTGGGATCGGTGGTGATATCCCCTTTATCATTTTTTATGGCGTCTATTTGATTCTTCTCTCTTTTCTTCCCATGAGTCTTGCTAGTGGTCTCTCAATTTTGTTGATCTTTTCAAAAAACCGGCTCCTGGATTCATTGATTTTTTTGAAGGGTTTTTTATGTCTCTATCTCCTTCAGTTCTGCTCTGATCTTAGTTATTTCTTGCCTTCTGCTAACTTTTGAATGTGTTTGCTCTTGCTTTTCTAGTTCTTTTAATTGTGATGTTAGGGTGTCAATTTTAGATCTTTCCTGCTTTCTCTTGTGGGCATTTAGTGCTATAAAGTCCCCTCTACACACTGCTTTGAATGTGTCCTAGAGATTCTGGTATGTTGTGTCTTTGTTCTCGTTGGTTTCAAAGAACATCTTAATTTCTGTCTTCATTTCGTTATGTACCCAGTCGTCATTCAGGAGCAGGTTGTTCAGTTTCCATGTAGTTGAGCGGTTTTGAGTGAGTGTCTTAATCCTGAATTCTATTTTGATTGCACTGTGGTCTGAGAGACAGTTTGTTATAATTTCTACTCTTTTACAATTGCTGAGGAGTGTTTTACTTCCAACTATGTGGTCAATTTTGGAATAGGTGTGGTGTGGTGCTGAAAAGAATGTATATTCTGTGAATTTGGGGTGGAGAGTTCTGTAGATGTCTATTAGGTCCGCTTGGTGCAGAGCTGAGTTCAATTCCTGGATAGCCTTGTTAACTTTGTGTCTCGTTGTTCTAATGTTGACAGTGGGGTGTTAAAATCTCCCATTATTATTGTGTGGGAATCTAAGTCTCTTTGTAGGTCACTAAGGACTTGCTTTATGAATCTGGGTGCTCCTGTATTGGGTGCATATATATTTAGGATAGTTAGCTCTTCTTGTTGAATTGATCCCTTTACCATTATGTAATGGCCTTCTTTGTCTCTTTTGATGTTTGTTGGTTTAAAGTCTGTTTTATCAGAGACTAGGATTGCAACCCCTGCCTTTTTTTGTTTTCCATTTGCTTGTTAGATCTTCCTCCATCCCTTTATTTTGAGCCTGTGTGTGTCTCTGCATGTGAGATGGGTTTCCTGAATATAGCACACTGAGGGGTCTTGACTCTTTATCCAGTTTGCCAGTCTGTGTCTTTTAATTGGAGCATTTAGGCCATTTACATTTAAGGTTAATATTGTTATGTGTGAATTTGATCCTGTCATTATGATGTTAGCTGGTTATTTTGCTCGTTAGTTGATGCAGTTTCTTCCTAGCCCCGATGGTCTTTACAATTTGGCATGTTTTTGCAGTGGCTCCGGAGACCTCTTTTTATCTGCCTAGGCATTTGGCTGCCTCAAAGCTTTTTTTGTTTGTCTGTTTGTTTTGTTTTGAGGCGGAGTTTCGCTCTGTCGCCCAGGCTAGAGTGCAGTGGTGGGATCTTGGCTCGCTGTAAGCTCCGCCTCCCAGGTTCACGCCATTCTCCTGCCTCAGCGTCCCGAGTAGCTGGGACTACAGGTGTCCATCACCACGCCCGGCTAATTTTTTGTATTTTTAGTAGAGAGGGGGTTTCACTGCGTTAGCCAGGATGGTCTTGATCTTCTGACCTCGTGACCTGCCCGCCTTGGCCTCCGAAAGTGCTGGAATTACAGCTGGAATTACGGCCTCCCAAAGTGCTGGAATTACCGCGCCTGGCCGGCTGTCTCAAAGCTTTCTTACTTATTTATCTGAATTCAATGGCTTAATAAACTTATGATGAGATATCTAAAAGGATGGGTTTAAAATTCAGTTCTTCCTTATTCCTTCTCACAAATCTCTTCAACGTTACAGAATCAGAAGGGTCAAAATTAGAATAGCCTGAGAAGCTCAATTAAAAAAAAAATTAGAGTGAGATTTGAACTTTAGTAGTGTATAGTTTCTGTTGAAATATCTGAAACTTTAGATAATGTTAACTGTATGACGTTCCCACCTAGTGTTAATATTTGAATTATTTCTTTAAAAGTTTTTGGGAAATGCCTGTGTTAAGTATTGGTAATTTAATAATATTCCATCTATTCTCTTAGTATATAGAAGTTTTGTTATTTCTAGTTTTGATGGTATTTAGTGATTATGTGGTATTTAATAAACAATGGTGAATTTAACAGATCAAAAATTCATTTAATTGTATTACTGTTTTGTTCCTCATCTGGAAATATTTCTCTGGCTAGTCCATTTTTCCCTTGATCTCTTAGTCCTGTGATTCAGGAAATTGTATTAACATAAATGTATGGTTAATACTACCAACTAGGATGCTTTCAATAACATAGTTTAAAATGTAGTCACACTTATAGCTGGAATGATGAAACAAAACTTTGTTCTCCTTAAAGATTTACCTTGTTAAGAAATAGTTTCTGATGGCTCGGCACACTGGCTCACACCTGTAGTTTCAGCCTTTTGGGAGACCAAGACAGGAGGATTGCTTGAGGACAGGAATTCAAGACCAGCTTGGGCAACATTGCAAGGACCCTTCTCTACAAAAATTTAAAGAACAAAACTTAGCCAGGTGTTGTGGTATGCGCCTATAGTCCTAGCTACTCAGGAGGCAGAGGAGGGAGGATCACTGGAGCCCGGGAGTTTAAGGCTGGGGCTAAGATTGTGCCACTGTACTCCACTGTGAGCAATAGAGTGAGACCCACTTTCTTAAAAAGTCAATGGCCGGGCGTGGTGGCTCACACCTGTAATCCCAGCACTTTGGGAGGCTGCGACGAGCGGATCACAAGGTCAGGAGATGGAGATCATCGTGGCTAACACGGTGAAACCCTGTCTCTACTAAAAATACAAAAAATTAGCCAGGCGTAATGGCAGGCGCCTGTAATTGCAGCTACTGGGGAGGCTGAGGCAGGAGAATGAACCCAGGAGGCGGAGCTTGCAGTGAGCCGAGATCGCACCACTGTACTCCAGCCTGGGTGACAGAGCGAGACTCCATCTCAGAAAAAAAAAAGTCAATAAATGAAAGCTATTCAAAGTTAGGGATTGTTGGTTCATACCTTCTTTTCTACACTCCACTAAAAAAATTTTAAGCTGATGAAAATACTTTTAGGGAAACATACTTTTAAATGGAATAGTTTTTTCTGATATAAATGATTACCATTAAGTTGTATGTCTTAAAGAGTTCAGCCAAAAAGCACATCTATCTTCATTTAACCATTTGTTGCTGCTGCTGCTTATTCCAGTAGTGTTAGCACAGGAAAACTTGTCATTCTGGACTTCTTCCATCTTGCCCTCAAGCTGTGCCCAGAAGCGAAACCCTAATTTGGGGATAGTAAGCTTTACTTACAGTGCCAAAAATCCTATCACCATTTGCTGTCACAGGAAAGGGGCCCTTATTGTTATTTCTCTCTTAAATTTTTTTTTTTGTTGTAAATTTGGACTCTTATTCTTATTTAAAATAGTGATATTCATATAGTAATCTCACAGTACTGACATTTGTTTTTTCCACTATCAGTGCCTAAGACAATCTTTGGCAGTTATTAAAACAATAAGGTTTTCTTTGACTTTGTTTAAGAGCCTCTGATTTAGGGCCCTTCTTTTGTAGTGATATTTATGTTAAATCGAAAATTTGTAAAAATCATCCCATTTTTATGAATAAAAAAATAGTAGATACAAGTTTGCAGTATAAGAAATGACCATTACAATTTATTTTAGAAATTAAATTTAAAACTAACATATGTTAAAGTAAGCAAGAAATAAGCCTCTGTTTGGTAAAGCTACTGAAATTTTGGCATTATTCATTACTACTGCAAAATCAAGTTTAACCTCACTGTCAGTGTTTTTGTCAGTAGAGCTAAATCATAATTTGCTTTATTTATAGATGTATTTTTAATGGGCTGATAGTCTCTTAGTTATCTTGTCATTTGACTTTCCACAAGTTTGTATTAATTGAATTAGAACCACGTGTAGTGTGTGTGTGTGCTTTGTTTTTTTTGTTTGTTTTGTTTTATTTTGTTTTGAGACGGAGTCTTGCTCTTGTCACCCAGGCTGTAGTGCAGTGGCGCAATCTCGTCTCACTGCAACCTCCACCTCCCAGAGAACCATGTGTATTTGTAAATCAACAATTGTGGTTCCTCTGATGCATACTGAATAAATTATTCAACTTTCAGGTTTAACTTCTATAGATCTGAGTCACTTTCTAAACTGTTACTGGAAACAGTAATTGTAAATTAGATGAGTAAATGTGCCTTTGCTAATATGAACTCTCGTAAAATTTCAGAGCACTTCACAGTTTCAAAGCATCATTTCATTGATTCTTAACTACAATTCTAGGAGATAAGCAAGGCAAGTTTAATTATTGCTGCATTCATTTTACAGGTGGGGAAATTGAAGCAAAGTCATTTGCCCCAGGCCATATGGCTTATAAACAGCAGAATTAGGGTCATCTTCTGGCTAATCTTTCAACTGTTTGTTTTTGTTTTTCATATCATCTCATTAGAATCAATTATATGTGCAGGCAGTGGGCAGTGAGGGAGTGGGGAGAGGTGGAAGGATTTGTTTCTTGTTTTTTTTTAAATTCCTAAACATTTCCACCAGAGACATAAAATTATCCAAAACAAATAAATGCATTATTTTGCCCTCCATGTTGCTGGTTGCTAGGGCACCCATGCCTAATTTAAAATATATACATCTTTTGAATGTAGCATTTTAAGTTTTCAAATTTATACAAGGTATGGAGAGGAAGGGAGACTGTTGGCATGTTTTAAAACAAGGTTAACTCCGTATGGAACCCTGCCTTCTCAAGTAATGAATTTTTCAGGATTAATTATAACCGAAGCAAGATTTAGTCATGGACTAAAAGTAGCTGCAGTATCATAGAATTCTTAAGTGTTATTCATATAAGTTTTGTATATAGGATGAACACATTATAGGTTTCTAACTAGAACTGCAATGCCATTCCAGAAACTATGCAAGGGTATTAAAATGCTTATTTTACAGTTGTTCCTGGCATTTCTATAATTAACTAATGACTTAGTACATGTGGTGATTTGGACTAGGAATGTGAGCAAATCAGAATATATTAACTACTAGAGGAGGTAGAATGTTTCCTGTTTTGTAGTGTTAAGAAAGTAGACAGTTAACTGACTCTTACCCTGAAGAAAATGACAAAGGGTCAGCCAGGTGCCCTTCCTTATCAGAGACTGTAAGTTTCTATAGTCCTTTTGTATGGAAGTGATAGTATTTGGAAATGGGGCCTTTGTGAGGCATTCAGGCTTATATGAATTCATGAAGGCGGAGCCTTCATGACAGTATTAATGCCCTTATAAGAACAGATCCCAGAGAACAAACTTGCTGTCTCTCTGCCACGTGAGGACACAGATAGAAGGCCAGGAAGAGAGCCCTTGCCAGCAACCAAATCAGCCAGGACTTCCTAGCCTCCAGAATTATGAGAAATAGACTTCTATTGTTTAAGCCACTGAGTCTGTGGTATTTTGTTACAGCAGTTGAAGTAGACAAATAGACTATTACCATATAGCTTTAGAATCAAATATTTGATGTTAAATCCTACCCCGATAGTACTGGTCTCAGGAAAGGTATGTGGTCTGTTCAGGGTTGTTATAAATTATCAGGAACAATATACAAGAAATGCCTAAATTATAAAATTTTATAAACTTATAAAACTTCAAATTGTCGAGGTTTTGGTAAGCTAGGCACTTTAATTTCACTTTCTAGAACTCATAATTTTCTAGGAGAAATTATCTCTGGTTTTAATTTTTATTCCATTTTATTGTCTGAATTATTCATAGATGTACAAATAATGAGGAGAGGACTCAAAGAGTTTTCATGCAAACATAGCTCTTAAAAAGTGTTAAATCTTTGCTCCAAGGAAATAAATGTTTAGAAAATTCTTACTGTAAATATGATTATAGCAGTTTCCCAAAGCTAATAAAATATTTCATCAGCTAATGAAAAATTCAGTCAGTGCAATTAAGCAGCTAATGTGAAGACCTGAATCAGAGTTTCAAAGCTACTAAGAACCACTTACCATCATCATGTAGGCTCAAGTGCTTTTCACTCAAAGCTTAGTAGTATACTTTCTTGTTCAAGGTATACTTCAGGGGTTAAGAATATTTCCAAACCTATAGCTTCCTATTGTGTCCCAAAATGTTTTTTTGAGACACAGGCAGCACTTTCAGTTTTTTTTCTAAATCCATCTTTGAGTCTATAATGTGTCATGATAATCTTTTTATTATGTAAGAGGGGAGTCAGGTAATTTATCTCTATCCAGAGCCCTTTGCCAGAAAAAAAAAAAAAAAAGGAGCATCTTTATAAAAAGGAATTCTAACTATGTATTTTGTTTGTTTTTCTTTGGAAGAAATTTGAATACCAAACAGATTCCTTATAGGAATCACTTTACGATATGGGCCCAGTCTCAAAGTTGAATAAATCTTTGGTCAGTTTTCTCTGTAACATGAGAGAAGGGCTTAGGCCATTGGGGGCACTTTCTAAAATTCCTTTATAATCACATCTTTTCTTCCTTATGAACACATTAGTATTTTTACTGTTTTAATTATATTAAACACACTAGTATTTTAATGTTTTCACTATATTGTGACAATATATAACATTTGAATACAAAGAATAATTAGAAATTTTAAAAAATGTATGAATTATTGTTAAATTAGTTCTGCCAAGAGAAGCTGGAGAAGATCCCATAAACAACAGATTGGTGCCATTCAGCTATCATTTTGCACACAGATACAGTGGCTTCTTCTCTCACATCCCACAGTGGCTTTCCCACATCATCAGTTTCCCAAATCTCCCACTCTACTTTCCCCTTTTTACACTCAGCAGCTAACTTTTCAACATGCTACACAGAGAAAACGTATGTATGAATACATTCTCTCCAAAGCCACACTCTAACTATAAACTTGCCCATACCTGTACACATTGCTAACTCCTTCTGTCCATTCTTATTGGCAGAAAGTCCTGTCCTGCTTTTGAGGCCAGTCCCACCACCTGTGTTCCATGGCCTACTTTTGATACAACTCAGGGATATTAGACCATCAAATTGGTCTCCCTCCCTCTTTCAGATTGAGATCATCTTCTCTGTGTTGAAATGTTTCCTTTACCACATGAACATATTCAAATTTCCATCTTAAAACCACATGGTCGCTTCATCAACCCTGAATCTTCCTCTGACTACTGCCCTTTCTTCCATATTCAATGAAAAACCATTGAAAAAAGTCTTATGCTTGCTCTCTCTACTTCCTTATTTCTGATTCATTCACCAAACCTAGTGGAATTTGGCTTTTACTTAGAATATGATTTTGCTGATTCACAATTGACTTGCTAATTACAAAATTTGGTGGGTAACTTGTGGTCCTTTTCTTATTTTACCCTTCTATCGAACCATTCTCTTATTCTTCAAACTGTATCTTTCATTTGCTTTATGACACTACTTCCTTTTTGTTTTTGTTTTTGTTTTTCTTCCTCTGATTTCTTCTGAATCCTTTTGGCCAGTTCTTCTTCCTCTGCTAAAGTTATTGTGTGAAGTCATTCCCTGACCTTTTGTTCTCATTCACTATCACTAATTGAGTACCTGTGTGTATGGTGGCTCTTTTTTAGGCACTTCTTGTATATTGTTCCTGATAATTTATAACAACCCTGAACAGGCCACATACCTTTCCTGAGACCAGTACTATGGGAGTAGGATTTAACATCAAATGTTTGATTCTAAAGCTATATGGTAATAGTCTATTTGTCTGTTTCAACTGCTATAACAAAATACCACAGACTCAGTGGTTTAAACAATAGAAGTCTATTTCTCATAATTCTGGAGGCTGGGAAGTCCTGGCTGATTTGGTTGCTGGCGAGGGCTCTCTTCCTGGCCTTCTATCTGTGTCCTCACGTGGCAGAGAGACAGCAAGTTTGTTTTCTGATATCTGTTCTTATAAGGGCATTAATACAGTCATGAAGGCTCCACCCTCATGAATTCATATAAGCCTGAATGCCTCACAAAGGCCCCATTTCCAAATAGTAACACATTGAGAGTAGGGGCTTCAACAGAAGAATTTTAAGGATAGGGGTAACACAATTCAGTACATAGCAAATCGTTTTCAGACTTTTTAAAGGAACTCAATTGTTTTTTTAAAAACAATATCTTCCTAGGACCCCAACATATAAAATAGTCAAAAGCAGAACTACTCCGTTACAGTGGGAATGACAGGTCCAGAGCCCTGATAATTTGGACCTCCCTCCCAATTCTAACCCTATAGTGCTCCAAAGGTATTTGCTGAGAACCCAAGGGCTCTGAGAAAACAGTTTAAAATGTACAATAATTTATGTTAAATTGGCCAGGCTCACGCCTGTAATCCCAGCACTTTGGGAGGCCGAGGCGGGTGGATCTTCTGAGGTCAGGAGTTCGAGACAAGCCTGGCCAACATGGTGAAACCTCTTCTCTACTAAAAACACAAAAATTAGCCAGGCGTAGTGATGCATGCCTATAATCCTGGCTACTCTGGAGACTGAGGCAGGAGAATCGCTTGAATCCGGGAGGCAGAGGTTGCAGTAAGCCAAGATTGTGCCACTGCACTCCAGACTGGGCAACAAAGCGAGACTCTATCTGAAAAATAAAAATTATGTTAAATTGCAAGCCTAAATTTATTTTTTGTTAGTTTGAAAATCAGATTTCCAAATGGATCCTGGACATTTCTGTCATTCTACCTGTGTGTCTGAGCAGTACTTCACTCAGTTCTTTATGCTCCAAATGGAACTTACCTTCATTGTTAACTTCTAACTATTGTTTTAGTGAAACTTCCTACCTCAGCAAATCTTCCAGGCTCCAGACCTGGGATGACAGGTGGAAAGATTTCTTCTTGCTGCTATGTCATATAATTGGACAGTTAAGGCCTGTAGAGCTGTAGCCCCATAGAGGCCCTCATAATATTTTCTCTTTGCTTCCTTTTTTACCCTCTCTTTCTCCAATCTATCTTTTCTACAAAGGTAAATTTCTAAAATTCAAGCCCAATCGCATTATTCACCTACTGACATTTTTCATGAGCCCCCATTATCTGTTTTAAAGGATACTGAAGGGGCTGAGCATGGTGACTCACACCTGTAATCTCAGTGCTTACCAAGGCCAAGGCAGGAGAATTTCTTGAGGCCAGAAGTTTGAGAACACCCTGGGCAACTAAGTGAGACCCTGTCTCTACAAAAAATTTAAAAATTAGCTGGGCATGGTGGTGCATGCCTGTAGTCCCAGCTACTCAGGAGACTGAGATGGGACAATCACTTGAGCCCAAGGAGTTCAAGGCTACGACTGTGGCACTGCACACCAGCCTGAGTGACAGAGCAAGACCCTGTCTCTAAATAAACAAAAATAGATATTCAAGGCATACAGAACCCTCAGGATTTGACACTGAGAATACATCATGTTCTCTCAGGTCTCAAGTCATCGTAGAGTTTTTTCATTTCTAGAAAACCCTCTTTGCTTCTTTACCTACCTGACAAATTATCATTTTCCTTTCATGTATCAACTTACTCATTATGTTTTCTGTACTCGCCTGACTTTTCCAGGTGACCAGTTCTCTTATTAATAAAAATGGTTTATTTTTATGTTTTTCTTCCTATTAGACTTATATCTCCTAGAAAACAGGGACTGTCTTCTCATCTAGCACCTAACATAGTAGTTGGTACATAGTAAGAGTTCAAGATATGTTAATTGAATAGTTGAATTCTTTTCAAGAAAATTAATTTTTTAGCATATCTAGGTATCAGCCATTTTATCTGTTAAAGAAACAGCAAGATAAGATGATTTCAAAATTTCCTTCCAGTTTTAAGATTCTGTGTTACTTCTCTTACTATAATCTCCTTACCCATGATTCTTCTCACTTATTTTACAAAGCATTTAAAAATTATTTTTAACAATCACATGTAGGATTAATTTTAAGTATATCTTTAAAGAAGGATGGACTTTTATCCTCTTGATATTTATTTTATATTTTTTGAAAATTATTTTTAGTTCCATAAAAAATTAGTTTTTGCAAATGAGTCCAATTAGGAACAAAATATATCAAGAATAAACTTTGGATTTTTTCCTCTTCTTTACTTCCTATTGACTAATTGTAGCAGTTTCGCTCCAAAGCATGTTCTTGGCGTAGGAAAACTGTGTGGCCTGTTTTGAACTTTAGGATGACAGGTGGAAATAATTTTTATCTCAAAAGTAGAATTCAAGAAAACAGTAGGGCTTTTTTCTTTGTTTTAACCTTTTAAAGTGATGAAATAAGTCTACATTTTTAACAATAAAATATTTTTGTAATGTACTGAAGTAGGTTCTGTAAAATTTAACTTTTTAAACTTATGATTTTAGAAAAAAGTCATATGTAACTCATTAGAATGTGTTTTTATTTAAAATATCATACCAGCATGTGCATAGTTACAAGGCATTGCCAAAAAATGTAGTCTGGAAGCAAAACAGAATACTGAAAATAATGCTACAATTTTTAAAATAAGAGGAAAATATTTTCTTTACACATGAAATTTTTGGTCCAAATGATATTTAACCAACTAACTGGCTAATCTATTAAAGCATTCTATTTCAGAAAAGCTTCATTTTTGGTACCATTGATTGCATTAGCACATTACTTCTGATAATGGGCATAGATTATTTTTTTTTTCTAAAGTGATGTTTTTTCCAAAGTGATATTGTGGTTTTACTCTTGGAAGAAAGCACAAGTTTTCTGTGGGCCTAAGTATTAAAAATGTTTTTTAAAAACCTGAAATTGTTATACATTAAACCAGAACTCTTGGAACTTTTTCAGATTTTGCTGCTATAGTCACTAGCCCTTTGACTTAGATATTTTATGAACCAATTTTTACTGGCTGGAAAATAGAATTTTCCATAATTAAGAGAAAACATCAGTTATTTTATCCAGTTGACTTTGTCTTTGCTTGTTATTGTTTGCTTTAGAGATTTATCTAAGTTGTTGACATGATTCAGATTCTAGTGTATGAAATAGAGCTTTTGAGGAGAAGTTGCTTTGAATGGAAAAATAAATACCTTAAAAAATATCTAGCTTTGAGTGTGTCTAGTCCTGTTTGAATTTTTTGTTTTTCCTTGCACTCATAGTTGTATTCTATTGTAGTATATACCTTTGAGTATAAAATTGGTTAACACACTGAGAGTTCAGTTTATGAGATGGGATAAATTTAAATCTCAAAGCAATTTTCAAATATACTCATTAAGAAAATGCAAATATTTATATTTTAAATAAAGTCATTTTCCACTATATACCCTGTCACCCTTTTATTATTGTAGGCATTTTCTGATTTCCAGGAAAACCTCGTCCACCCCAGTGACTGATATATTCTCAAGCTTGTTCAACCCATGGCCCAGAGGCCACATGCAGCCCAGGACAGCTTTGAATGCAGCCCAACACAAATTCATAAACTTTCTTAAAACATTGTGACTTTTTGTTGTGTTTTGTTTTTAGCTTATCAGCTATCGTTAGTGTTAGTGTATTTTATGTGTGGCCCAAGACAATTTTTCTTCGTGTGGCCCAGGGAAGCCAAAAGATTGGACACCCCTGATGTATATAGCTTCCCCTTCATTCAAACCCCTTTCATCTTTTGACAAAGTTTCATAATTTGTGGTGATAATTGTTTTCATATCCTATTTTTATTTGCCAGCTATTGTCATGGCTGCACTTTAGAGCTATATCTTAACTAATCAAAACCTAATTTAGTTTTAAAAATTCTGTATTTTCTGATTAGAAGTTAGGATGATTTTTTAAAATGATGGCAAATAAATATTTATGTTGCTATCAAGAAACTTATCTAGTGGGGAATGTCTAACATTTTTAAATAGCCATGGTACGTAGAAGAGAGGTAGAGATAAAGTGCTTTGCGAATTCAGAGGAGGAAAGAAGTAATTCTATCTGGACAATCCAAAAGAGGTGTAATCTAAAACAGTTGTTAAATATTTCAAACATAGAGAAGCACAGAGAGTAATATAATAACATAATAATTGTGCTACCCAGAATTAAGAAATATTATTTGCAAACATCAAAAAATTCTAAACTTAATATTTTTCCTCTTTCTGAACAAAACAAAGACCTTAGAATGCTTAAACTCAGGCTTCCCCTCCCCTTTTTTTTTGCTATTTTCGTTGCTAGTTTGTTTTATTGTTATTGTTGTTTTTGGCTCATCTTTGCTCTTTACATCCTGCTTTTCCCATTGGTGTTTAATTTGCTTCTCGCTGAAACATTTCCTTTAGTGGTTCTTTTCCACATTTTCCTTTTTTTGTGGGGGGAGGGCTCTACTGTATTTTGTGTTTTCCTCACATATGTCTTTCACTTTACTATTTTCTGTCCTTCTGTGGATAATCTAATGCTTAACCTGTCTATCGAAACTTTTATTCCAGGATTCCTGTTTGATTCTTTCAAAAAAAAAAAATGCCTATTCTTTTCATATTGTCCTTTCCTTGCTGTATGGCAGCTATTCCTTTCGTGGTTTCTTTTGACATTAAATATACTTCTTTTAGAATTTCTTTCAGATTATTATCTATGATTCTGGATGTGTCAGTCCTGCCATTGGTCATATCTTCTGACTCTTTTATAAGTGAGGTTCATTTAAATTTTTTTTTCCATTTTACTGTGAATTTTTTCTTAGTGGGAGTTGTTTTCCTGTGGGTCTTGGATCGTGAAGGCATACTGTTATAGAGATTCATATTTGCTTCTGACAAATTCCTGTTGGCTTCACTGAGTCTGAACCAGTTGTTATTCTCAATTTTTTGAGGGTGGAGCAGGCTTGGGTAGTCTCATTCCTTATGTGTGATTCCTTTTCCACCCATGCCCCAGATGGGTTGCAAGCTTTCTTGTGACTATACCCAAGCTAGTAAGCAAAATTTTCCTAGGAGCTGTTTCATAGACCAAACAGTATTTTGTAGATCTAGGTTACACTCCGGGCCGCAAGCCCAGTTTCAGCTTCCTACCTCTAACAGGACTGAGACCTGTCTCCTTTAATAGAGGATAACAGAAAACCTCACAGTTGACTTTGGCTTAAGTTCAGGGTACATGGAGATGATTAATGGAAAATATGTTTGGAAAGGTGGGTTGGAATCAAGTACAGTAGGCCTTGAATGGTAGGCTAAGGAATTTGGACTTTATGCTACATATGGCAGGAATCCAATGAATGTCTTTTTGCGTGAGAGTCATGCAGAGCTTTGCTCTAAGAAGATTAATTTGGTAACCATGAATAGGTTGGAATGGAGAGAACATACTGTAAATAGGGAGATCAGTTAAGAGACTATTCACATTAGTCTGTGAAAGAGGTAATAAAGACCTGAAATACGGTAACAATAGTGGCAATGAAGATGATGTGAGAGGTAAATAGATGTTTATAGAGAGATTATGATATAGATTTCCCACTGGTATTCAGGAGAAGGAGCATTCCAAGATGACCCCAGTGAGGTTGCTGAAACTATTAAGGAAATTCAGACACAGAAAGAATGTTAGGTTTGTAAAGAAAGATGAGTTCAATTATGAAAATATTATCTTTGTAGTGCCAGTGGGACACCCAGGTACAAAGGGCCACCCATTCAGATAAACATATTGGAGTATAATTAAGGTAGAAGGACAGACCAAAAGAGATGTGGGGCTTAGTAGAACAGAAGCATTAACTGAAGCCATACATTTCAGAGACAGAATCAAGTATCAGGAAAGAGGGAGGTAAACCAAGAAGAAAATTAGTAATTAGGAAATAGAAAAAGAGAATTGTGGGGAATGATATGTCAGAGTAGTAGGAGTGTGGCCCAGGGCATAGACTGATACTATGGAAATCAGAAACTGGAAGCATTTCACAGCCAGGGGCTATCACTATTAGAGAGGTGGAGGAAAATGTTGAGGAGGATGAGGTCCAAGAAATGGCCATTTAATGGTAACCAGAGTCAAAATACAAGGATATGAGGAACAAGTGGAAGGAGAGGCAGTGAGAGTGGAAATAATGTAGTAAATTCACTTTTGAAATAAAACTTATAAGGGCATACATAGTATTTGTGAAATATAAATCTGTATGTATATGTTTGAATCTATACAAACGTATTATATGTATGTATATATGTAAATTTTTCCCCATGTCTGTTAGTGTGTAGGTATTGGTACCCTTGGGTTACTCTATTACCCTGTGATAAAAGATTAGCAAGCAGGATTCTTCTTATCCTTTGAAATCTCCACTTTGATCTTCATAATAGGGGTACAGTAAAAGGGGAAAGATAGAAAGCAACAGTATTATTGTTGGAATAGACATGGGAATAGACTGGAAGGTCACAGGGTTGGGAAAGGAGAGGTACATACTATTAGCAGAGGGTAAAAGTGCTTTGGAAATTTGGGCTATGGAAGATATATCTTTTGTGAAAGCATGCTTTGTATTGAAATTATCAAATAGAAGATAGAGGGTGGACAAGAACACTTACACATAATTGAATGTGCCAGATGCTTTACATAAATTTTCATGTTTAATCTTTCAAAACACTAATAAGGAGTGCATATGGTAGTTCTGTTTTTAATTTTTTGAGGAACTTCCGTACTGTTTTCCATGATGGCTTTACAATTTACATTCTTATTAACACTGTACTAGAGGTTCTCTGTTCTCCACACCCTTGTGAACCCTTGTTATATATTGCCTTTTTCATAGTAGCCATCCTAACAGGTGTGAGGTGATACCTCATTGTGATTTTAATTTGTGTTGCCTGGTGATTAGTGATGTTAAAGTTTTTTTACATACCTTTTGGCCATTTGTATGTCTTCCTTTGAGAAATGTCTATTCCAGTCATTTGCCCATTTTTTAATCAGATTATTTGTTTTCTTGCTATTGAGTTGTGTTCCTTATATATTTTGTATATTAGCCCCTTTCTAGGTTCTCTGTTCTGTTCCATTGGTGTATACTGTTTTTATGCCAGTACCATGCTGTTTTGATTACTTTAGCTTTGTAGTATACTTTGAGATCAGGTGATGTTTACCTGCCTTTTTGTTCATTTCCTTAAGCTTTATTTGCCTATTCAAGGTCTTTTGTTATTCCACATGAATTTTAGGATTCTTCTCTATTTCTGTGAAAAATGTCATAAGAATTTTGATAGAAAAATGTGATTAGAACTCAGTGATAGCATCGTTGAATCTGTTGATCACTTTGGATTTTATGGACATTTTATCAATGTTAATTCTTCCATTCCATGAATAAGGAATATTTTTTCATTTACTTTTGTCTCCAATGTCTTTCATCAGTGTTTTATAGTTTTCAGTTTATAGATCTTTCACCTCCTTGGTTAAATTTGTTTTTAAATTGTTGGGGGTTTTTGTTTTGTTTTTGTTTTTGTTTGTTTTGGTAGCTATTGTAAATAGGATTGTTTTCTTGATTTCTTCTTCAGACAGCTCCTCATTAGTGTATGGAGGTGCTACTAATTTCTGTATGCTGATTTTGCATGCTGAAGCTTTACTGAATCAATTAGTTTCAACAGTTTTTTGGTGGAGTTGTTAGGGTTTTCTATAAATAAGATCATGTTGTCTGCAGAAACAATGTAACTTTTCCTATTTCTTCTTTTGCCTATTTGCTCTGGCTATAACTTCCAGTATTATGTTGAACAGAAATGGCAAGAGTGGGCATTCTTGGTTTATTCCTAATCTTAAAGGAAAAGCTTTCAACTTTTCACAGCTTAGTGTGATGTTAGCTTTCATGTTTTATATATATATGGCCTTTATTGTGTTGAGGTACATTCCTTCCATATGTAATTTGTTGATAGTTTTTATGATGAAAGGATGTTGAATTTTGTTAAATGCTTTTTTTATATTTATTGAGATGATCATATGGTTTTTGTACATCATTATGTTAATGTGGTGTATCATTTTCATAGATTTCCATATGTTGCATCCCTGTGACAAATCCTACTTGATCATAGTGTGTTGATTCTTTTAATATGCTGTTGATTTTGGTTTGCTAATATTTTGTTGAAGATTTTTACATCTGTGTTCATTATAGATATTGGACCATAATACTTTTTTTCTTTCATGTCCTTGTGTGGCTTTTGTATTGGGGTAATGCAGGCCTCATAAAATAAGCTTGGAAGTATTCTCTCCTTTTCCGTTTTTAGAAGAATTTGAAGAAAGATTGGTATTAATTCTTTTTTGAATGTTTAGGAGAATTCAGCAATGAAGCCATCAGATTCTAAGCTTTTCTTTAATGAGTTTGTTTTTTTTTTTTTTTAATTATAGATTCAGGCCAGGTACGGTGGCTCACACCTGTAATCCCAGCAATTTGGGAGGCCGAGGCAGGTGGGTCACCTGAGGTCAGGAGTTGAAGACCAGCCTGGCCAACATGGTGAAACCCCATCTCTACTAAAAATACAAAAATTAGCTGGGCGTGGTGGCGGGTGCTTGTAATCCCAGCTACTCAGGAGACTGAGGCAAGATAATTGCTTGAAACCCGGGAAGCGGAGGTTGCAGTGAGCCAAGATAGCACCATTGCACTCCAGCCTGGGCAACAAGACCGAAACTCTGTCTCTAAATAAATAAATAAATAAAAGATTCAATCTCCTTACTTTCTATTGGTTTGTTTACAATTTTTATTGCTTTATAATTCAGTCTTGGTAGGTTGTCTGTGTCTAGGAATTTATCCATTTCTTCTGAGTTCTCCAATTTATCGGTGTATAATTGTTTAGTGATTTTTTTCAAACATATGTGGCCTCAATTGTAATATCTCCTCCTTCATTTCTAGTTTTATGTATTTGAGTCTTCTTTTTTCTTAGTTAATCTAGCTAAAGCTTTGTGAATTTTATGTTTTGAAAAAAACCAACTTTTAGTTTCATTCATTTTTTTTCCTTCTATTGTATGTCTAATCTCTATTTTATTTCTACTCTAATCTTTATTTCCATCCTTACTGTAACTTTGGGCTTCCTTACACTAACTAGTTCTTTAAAGTGTAATATCAGATTATTTGAGATTTTTTTTCTTTTTAAATATTGTCTTTTATTAGTATAAATTTCTCAGGACTGCTTTGGCTACATACCATAAATTTTGGTATGTTATGTTTACTTTTTCATTATTCTCAAGATATTTTTCTTGAGAATCAAAACTTCTCTTTTGATTTCTTCTTGAACCATTGATTGTTCATGAGTTGTTTAATTTCCACGTTTGTGAATTTTCTAGTTTTTCTTCTGTTACTGATTTCTAGTTTCATATCATTGTGGTTATAAAAATTACTCAATATGATTTCAGTCTTACTAAATGTGTTAAGATTTGGTTTCTGGGCTAATGTATGATTTATTTTGTCAAATGTTCTTTGCACTCAAGAAGAATGTGTATTCTGCTGCTGTTGGCTGGAATTTTCTGTATATGTCTGTTAGGTTTATTTTGTCTGAAGTGTAGTTCTAGCTTAGTGTTCCTTTATTGATATTCTTTCCGGATTATCCATTGTTCAAAGTGAAATGTTGAATTCCCAACTATTATTGTTTTCCTGTCTATTTCTCCCTTTAGATCTGTTAATATTTGCTTTATATATTTAGGTGCTCTGACTTAGTTTCATATATATTTACATTTGTTATATCCTCTTGATTAATTGATCCTTTTATCATTATCTAGTGACCTTCTTTGTTTCATATGATGGTTTGACTTAACATCTGTTTTGTCTAATGTAAGTTTAGCTGTCCCTGTTCTTTTTGGTTTCCATCTACATGGAGTATCTTCACTTTCATTCTGTGTGTGTCGTTAAATGTGAAGTGAGTCTCTTTTAGGCAGCATATAATTGGGTCTTATTTTTTTTATCCATTCAACCACTCTATGTCTTTTGATTGGCAAATTTAGTCTATTTACATTTAAAGTAATGATTGATAGGTAAAGATTTACTTTTGCTATTTTGTTAATGGTGTTGTAGTTATTTGGTTGTTTTGGAGACCTTTTGTCCCTTTCCTCTTTTCTTGCTGTCTTTCATTGTGATTTGATGATTTTCTATAGTGGCATGTTTCTATTCCTTTCTCTTCATCTTTTGTGTATCTACTGTAGGTTTTTGCATTTTTGTTACCATGAGGGTTACATAAAACATCTTATAGTTATGCTAGTCATACAAAAACTTACTTTTATTCTCTGTATTAGTCTGTCCTCATGCTGCTAATAAAGATATACCTGAGACTGGGTAATTTATAAAGGAAAGAGGTTTAATTGACTCTCAGTTCCACATGGTTGGGGAGGCCTCACAGTCATAACTGAAGGCGAATGAGGAGCAAACACATCTTACATGGCAGAAGGCAAGAAAGCATGTGGCAGGAGAACTCCCCTTTATAAAACCAACAGATCTCATGAGACTTACTCACTATCATGAGAACAGCATGGGAAAGATCTGCTCCCATGATTCATTTACCTCCTACTAGGTCCCTCCCAGGGAATTATGGGAGCTACAATTCAAGATGAAAATTTGGGTGGGGAAACAGCCAAACCATATCATCCTTCTCTTATATTTTGTGTTTTCTGTGTCAGTGTATGTATTTTTACATTATATATCCATTAACAAATTTTTGTAGCTCTAGTTCTTTTCTGGAAATGCTTTTGTCTTTCAACATTTATGTTAGAGTTATAAGTAATTTATACACTACCAGTACAGTGTTAGAGTATTCTGAATTTGACTGTATATTTACCTTTGTCAGCGAGTTTTATACTTTGATGTTCCTTTTATTTTGAGATGGAGTTTCACTCTTGTTGCCCAGGGAAGAGTGCAATGGCGCAATCTCGGCTCACTGCAACCTCCGCCTCCCAGGTTCAAGTGATTCTCCTGCCCCAGTCTCCTGAGTAGCTGGGATTACAGGCATGCACCACCACACCCAGCTAATTTTGTGTTTTTACTAGAGACAAGGTTTCTCCATGTTGGTCAGGCTGGTTTTGAACTCCCAACCTCAGGTGATCTGCCCACCTCACCCTCCCAAAGTGTTGGGATTACAGGCGTGAGCCCCCACGCCCACTCTATACTTTCATGTTTCTAAGTAGTGGCCTTTTGTTTAAGTCTGAAGAACTCCCTTTTG
This sequence comes from Symphalangus syndactylus, assembly GCF_028878055.3. NCBI lineage: Eukaryota > Metazoa > Chordata > Mammalia > Primates > Hylobatidae > Symphalangus > Symphalangus syndactylus. The sequence continues at coordinate 56,258,959 of NC_072430.2, read as the reverse complement.
CATTTCTTGTAACACAAGTCTAATAGTAATGAACTCCCTCAGTTTTGTTTGTCTGGAAAAGTCTTTGTCCCTCATTGGTGAAGGATAGCTTTGCTGCATAAGGTATTTTCAGTTGGCATTTTTTTTTCTTTCACAGACTCTTCCCACTTACTCCTGGTCTGCAAGATTTTTTTTTTTTTTTTTTTTTTTTTTGAGACGGAGTCTCGCTCTGTCGCCCAGGCTGGAGTGCAGTGGCGCAATCTCGGCTCACTGCAAGCTCCGCCTCCCGGGTTCACGCCATTCTCCTGCCTCAGCCTCTCCGAGTAGCTGGGACTACAGGCGCCCGCCACCACGCCCAGCTAATTTTTTTGTATTTTTAGTAGAGACGGGGTTTCACCGTGGTCTCGATCTCCTGACCTCGTGATCCGCCCGCCTCGGCCTCCCAAAGTGCTGGGATTACAAGCGTGAGCCACCGCGCCCGGCCTGCAAGATTTTTGCTGAGAAATTCACCAGTGGTCTTATTTAGGTTCCCTTGTATGTGATATGCTGCTTCTCTCTTGCTGCTTTAAAAATTCTCTGTCTTTGATTTTTGAAAATTTGATTATAATGTGTCTTGGTGAAGTCTTCTCTGGGTTGAATCTGATTTTACATCTTTATGTTTCATGTACCTTGATGTTTATATATTTCCCCATATTTAGAAAGTTTTCTGACAGTATTTCTTTTTCTCTTTCTTTCTTTTTCCTTCTTTCTTTTCTTTCTTCTTTCTTTTGAGACAAGGTCTTTTTTTTTTTTTTTTTTTGAGACAGAGTCTCACTCTGTCACCTAGGCTGGAGTGCAGTGGCATGATCTCAGCTCACTGCAAGCTCCGCCTCCTGGGTTCACACCATTCTCCTGCCTCAGCCTCCTGAGTAGCTGGGGCTACAGGCGCCCACCACCACGCTCGGCTAATTTCTTTTTGTATTTTTGGTAGAGACGGGGTTTCACCGTGTTAGCCAGGATGGTCTCGATCTCCTGACCTCGTGATCTGCCCACCTCGGCCTCCGAAAGTGCTGAGATTACAGTCATGATCCACAGTGCCTGGGAGACAAGGTCTTACTCTGTTACTTAGGCTGGACTGCAGTGGCATAATTATGACTCACTGAAGCCTTAACCTCCCAGGCTCAAGTGACCCTCCTGCCTCAGTCTCCCAAGTAGTTAGGACTACAGGCACACATCACCACTTAGGCACCTGGAGATTGGAAAGGCGGAAAACTGTGGGATGCCCAGTGGCCAAACCTGCAGGGGGTCTGTTGTAGCTGTGCTGACTGCTAGATTCCTCAGCAGCTAGTAAAAGCCTATTAGGGTCTTCTGCAGAGCAAGCTGCTGTGGTCCACCTCAGTGAACACCGTGGTATCCTCAGGGATGAAATCTCTTGTGGTAGCCACAAGGGCTGTTAAGGTCCTCAGCAGAGAAGGCTGCTGGAATGCTGTGCATAGCAGACCACTAAGGATAGTAATGATTTCTGCTTAAATGGCTGATACTGATAGCCCCCATCCTTCTTTGTTTCCACCCATGCCAGTCTCTTCAGCAATCTAGGTGGGGTATAACTAATGCTGGTTGCTGATTTCTCAGGCAGTACCCTGAAAGTCTGGGGAAGCTGCTCTTTCATCCTGCTCTCCATTGCCATGCCAGGGATACTCACAAACTTGGGAGTTCCTTTTCTATGCTGATCAGTGCTAGCCTTGGGAATGGGATGATAAAGGCAGAATGAATTGTTTCTTTTTTGTGTGTGGTTATGGGATTTTTGTGTCATTACTTATGGGAGTTTTCTTCCAGTGTATTGCTGTAGTTTCTCAAGTAGATTCCTGAGCTCTTCCAGTTATTCCCATTCATGGATAGCTGTCCAATTATTGTTCTTTGTGAAGAAAACGAAGGCTGGGTTTTCCTACTTAGCCATCTTTCTGACATCATTCCTTGCTTTTCTTTATAGCTTTGTCATATTTACATATTCCATGTTTAGCTTTGCATGTTCAGAATTTAATATGAATGGAACCATGCTCTCCATATTCTTCTGTAACTTGGTTTTTATGGGTTTTTTTTTTTGCTAAGCATTGTTTGTGAGAGTCAGTCGTATTGATGCATGTACATAGCTGTAACTTATTTATTTTCACTTCTGATAGTATTCCATTGTATCAATAACAAGTTTATCCATTCTCTTGTCAATGGACATTTGGTTGTTTCTGTTGTTATTTTGCTATAAGAAACACGACTGCTGTAAATACTATGCATATGCCCTTTGGAGTCCTTAGGTGGGGAAATCAAATAGGTTACCTTGTCTCTGTTATTATTATTTTCCTCATTTCCAGGTGCCTTACAGCTCCCTTGTGTTTACATTTTTTGCAAGTCTAGAAGGGAGGGGAAGAGAGTTTATGAGGTATTGGTGATAGCAGAGGATAGCTGCATTTACTACCCTTTACTTCAAAATAGCTTCTTTTGTCAGACCATTACACATTGTAATTCTCTAAGCCTCTGCCTTAGCCCCTCCTCTTTTCTCATTCTATCCCTTCTTCTTAAATATTAACATTTATTTTTATGGTTTCAAATACCATCTAAATTCTGGTAACTCCAAATTGGTATCTTCATTCCATAACTCTCTTCTTTTCACTTGGCCCGTATATCTAGCTACCATTCCTCATCTCCATGTATATGTCTCTACTATAATCACTTCAGACTCAAGTCCAAAACCAAAGTTGGGATCTTTCCCTTCTTTCCTCTCCCACCCTTATTTGCTTCTCCAGTTTTCTATTTCTCTGTGAGGGCATCTTCGCTGATCTATGTGACTATGTGACTAGGTACCTGGGAGTTGACCTTGACACTGCTTTTTCCTTCCCACCCTCATATCAACCCACTTACTCACTGAAATATTTCTAAACCAGTAGTTTTCATTATTTTCACTGCCACCACCCTAATTCAAATCACCATTTCATCAAGCCTGGACTAGAAAAACATTCTCCTAAGGAATCTCTCTGTATCTACTCTTGCTTTTCTCTAATCCATTAGGCAGCCAAGGTGGACCATTTATATTATCAGTTTCCCTTTTTTTTTTTTGAGACGGAGTGTTGCTCTTGTTGCTCAGGCTGGAGTGCAATGGTGTGATCTCAGCTCACCGCAACCTCTACCTCCCAGGTTCAAGTGATTCTCCTGCCTCAGCCTCCCGAGTAGCTGGGATTATAGGCATGCGCCTCTGTGCCCAGCTAATTTTGTATTTTTAGTAGAGATGGGGTTTCTCCATGTTGATCAGGCTGGTCTCAAACTCCCGACCTCAGGTGATCCGCCCACCTTGGCCTCCCAAAGTGCTGGCATGAGCCACTGTGCCCGGCCATCAGCTTTCTAATGATAACTTTTCAGTGGCTTCCCAGTGCCCTGGAATAAAATTCACAGTTTTTAAACATTTTCTATAAGGCCATCTTTTGTGTACTTTCTGCCTACATCTCTAGCCTCATCCTGAGCTGAAACCACCTGTCCCCTATATTCTCAATATGTACTGTGTCTCCTTACTACTTCATATATGTTCTTCCCTCTCTCTGGATTACCGTTATACTCCCCTTGCCTTCCTAGCTAATTTTATCTCTTTGGATCTAAGCTTAACTGTCATTTTTTTAGGGAAACCTGTTCTGATCTTATTCATGTTGGCTTCCCTTTTTATCCGCACTCATCAAGGCCTACTTTCTCATTTGTAATATTCATTATTTAATATGTTTCTTTTTTGCTGGATTATAAGGTCAGTGAGATCATGAAGTCTTTGTTCTCTGTTTTATTATCAGGGCTACTTCAATACCTGGCAAATAGTAGGCTCTCAGTAATTTTTTTTTTTTTTTGAGAATGAATGAGCTGCATGTATCTAAATTTCTGCATTTTTGCCCCCTCACTCTTGGAGATAAACTATTCATCCTGCCTTTATAAAGATATGATGAAAATTCTGGCACATATCTGTTACTAACATGGAATTTCTAGTAAAAAATTACGTTAGACAAACCAGAATCAGGCACTAGGTTTTTTAAGGAATATTACCAAAGAAAGTCAGAAGCTAGTACATTTATTTTTATGATATCTACTGAATTTCGAAGAAGTGACTCTTGTTTCTCACTGGGATACACAAAATCTAGGCTCATATTACTTGCTATTTTTAGATTTTTTTAATGAAACTTTGCCTTACTCTATCTCTCCCAGTCATTATTCTGAATAAATTAATAGAAATGGGTATCATAATGTTTTAAGAATCAACAAATAAAAACATTAGTTATGCCATTTTTCTGGGTAATCTCATCTAAGCATATAATGGCAATACTGAAATTAGACAAACATTGTATTAATCTCTTGTGGAAATAAACATCTGACTTTGAAGAATATGCTTAAAATTTATCAAATATCATTTGGCCTATTAGCTACTGTTTATTTTCTGTTTTTCGTGGCTCTATCTATCTCATAGCCCATGTTCCTGAGATGTTCCTGTGTTTAAATGTATGTATTATATAGACAGAATCTATCCTTAGAGGTCTATCCTTTGAGATAATCAGCACTACCAACAACATCGTTCATAGAATATATTATACTTAAGTAGCTATATCTTCTGTGTGTTCTATAGTTCACACTTAAATCAAGGAAATAATCCTTTCATTATGTAATTATATTAACTGTCAGTAATAACTGTTCTATCCAAAATACCTGGTGTGCTCTTTGATAGCAATAAATTACACAGTTATAGTATAACTGGACTTATACTCTAGTTATAAGGCAGAAAGTCTTCTCTGAGCAATCTATATTCAGTTATTAAATATGAGTAATAATAAATCATTGTGTTCATTCAGAAACCATGTGTCTTTTAATTTCCAAATATGAGTTTTGGTGTTTGGATGGTCTAAATGTCTGGCATAATTATTCACTCTCTTTCCAAGTGTGTTGGTGTAAATCTGAATTCAGTTTTATTATTAGTTTATTCAAATTATATTCTCACTTGCTGGCTAGATGGTAAAGTATAAGAGTAACATATGACTGCCTGTGGAAGTTTGTTACATTTTTGTTTGGACTTCATGAAACCATGTTTTTTTTGTTTTTTGTTTTTTTTAAGATGGAGTCTCGCTCTGTCGCGCAGGCTGGTGTGCAGTGGCATGATCTTGGCTCACTGCAACCTCCACCTCCCGGGTTCAAGTGATTCTCTTGCCTCAGCCTCCTGAGTAGCTGGGATTACAGGTGTGTGCCACCACGCCCAGCTAATTTTTGTATTTTTAGTAGGTTCGGGGTTCCACCATGTTGGTCAGGCTGGTCTGGAACTCCTGACCTTGTGATCTGCCCACCTCACCCTCCCAAAGTGCTGGGATTACAGGCGTGAGCCACTGCACCCAGCCGGCCATATATTTTTATAACCAAGCTGCCCTCAGAATTATGAATAGTATTTCTGACATGTAGTGTCTTTTCTCATTTATCTTAAAATATATGATTACCACTCTATAAACAGTTTGTCTATTATTCTGGTACTGTGCTTAGTTTAAGACACCTAACCATTAACTAGTTTTCAGAATGTTTTTGCTTTTTAGTGATAGTTGTGTGAGCGCACTATTGCTCTGGTTGTTTTTAAATCTCACTGAGATTTCAGGTTGTTAATGTAAATCTTTATAGCTTTGGCTGAACTTCCTACAAGAGCTGTGGGTCTTGATAGCTGAGATCAGCTGGCTGATCTCTCTTAATGGCAGTTAGATTTGAATTTTGTGGGCTAGGACACAGATCTGTTTGGAAATGGTCTGTTTAATGCATGATGGCTTTAAATGAAGATTTTAAAAAAACTGGCCACCTTGTAAAAAGAAAGTCTTAGTCTCTAGAGTTCACTACCTTTCTTAGTTTGAACCAGTCCAAGTTTTTAACTCTCCATAGGGCCCGGTAATTTGAGGTGGAGGAAACTAATATGAACTTTACATTTCATTTCAATATAAATTCCAAGCCAGTGTGCTTTAAGGATTGTCACAAACATATTCTGACTGGACAGGAAGAGTGCTTGCCTCTTGGTCTTGAGTGACAAGCCCTGCCCTCTGCCCCTAGCTGAGAACTCAAAGCATTGTTAAGTAGCACTAAAATGAGCTGAGTCCAAGACTTCAGCCAGATGGTCAATATAGCACTTTTAAAGGAAGGGAAATAGGAAAAGAGTAATCTCAGAGGCACTCCTATGTTAAAGAACTAAGAAAACGAAGTCTTTCTGAAGCTAAGTGTAAATTATACCACTTTCTTTGGGAGCAAAAGCTGCAAAATATAACACAAGAAAATGACAGTGTAGGAAATCAAAGTTCAGGAACAAACCTTCAAGTGTGGTTTTCTAATGCTTAATCGTATCTTACGCCCTTCTCAGGATCCATTGCTCCTTTTCCCTGTCTCTTCTCCAAGGTCTGTTTGAAAGGGATTTTGATGGGATAGGAAGGCGGCTTTAGACAGAGCATAAATTAGGGCATAAGATGTCCTTTGTACAAGAATTATCTTAGACATGCTTTCAAAAACATACTTTTTTGACCTTATTAAGAAAATAATCAAAGGTATGATTTTTTAAGTCTTTGAGTTTAGTCTGCTTTCAGTAAAAATAAGGTATAGGTACCAAGATAAGCAAACCTCATTTTTACTTTCCTGGTTTCTGCTTATAAGATTTACACATATTTAAAATAAACCCATGAAAAACAGGAATAGTGTCATGGGATTGGCTAAATAGTTAGAGCAATTACCTCCAGGCTCCCAAACCCAACTGAGCTTGACTTTTGGAAATAAATTTGGCTAAGACTTCTTCCTCATTCTGTTTTATAAAGGTATACATGAAATGATACTGACTTCTGCCAGAAACCCCAGGAATCCTGTTCAGTGATGTACTTGTAATGGTCATGAAAGAATAAAAACACAGATGTGGATTAAGGTAGAAAAGTACAGAAAACAATAAATTTTCATTGTGCTGTTTCAGTGTGGCAGATTCTTTAAAATACTTTGACATGCTACAATAAAGAGTTTAAGAACATTAAGATACTCAAAAAATAAAAGCCCACAATTGAATAACAAAAATGAACTTTGTTTTATTTTTTATTGGCATTAATGTAGGTTGCCGTGGTGAAAATAGTTTGAAATACTTCACAGTAACAGTTTTGTGCAGCCCTAGAGATCAAAAACAGCAAAGTAAATAAGCAGGACTCTTAACGACTCATACTCACAGACATGTTTAATGTAAATGATTGCTAGAAGGGAAGGGCATTTTCTTCAGTGCTATACAAAGAAATTTTAATTGACTTGGTTTTGGCAGTGAGAATTGTAAAACTTAGCATTAATAAGTCAAATTTAAAAATGTTTGCTCATTACTCTGGATTATGACTATGTTCAAGAAATACTATTTTCAAACACTAATCATTTAGATAAACTTTTTTACACATTTATGGCATCAATGAGTATGACTGTTTATAACATTTTACCTATAAAGCTGAACTGTTTTATATACTCTTTATGGAAACATGGCCATAAATTAAAAGATGCAACTGTTTTGAATATTTTACTGGTGGTCCTCTGTTTTCCTGCCAGCAGTGCAGCTGTTTCAGGTTTCTCAGGATAACATATAAAAAGCTGTATGCACACTGCAAGTTTATGCTCAAATTGCCAAGCCAGATATGGTATGACTCAACTTTCCCAGAAGCAAGCTGTACCAAAATGTGATGAATCAAAACAGTTAGTTGCACAGTGGTTTGTATTACAGCTATGAAAACCAATTCTCATTTATGATGGTTGGCTTTTCAAGGTTGACAAACATTCTACTGTGGTGCTTGAATTTTACCGTAAGTGAACATCTATTGAAGCTAAGACTATGCTTTTCTTTTGAGGATCTGAGGAAAGGAAAGGGTGATACATCATCATCTGGTGTGCGGATAAAAATTAGATGGAAACTTGTATCAGGAATGGAACATTTCATTTCCAAGTTACCTGTAAAAATATTACTCACCTATTATTTGTATGATAGTTATTGAATTCCCTGTGAAGCCAGGTTAATTTTTAGACCTTTCTGAGGTAACTTAACATTTACTTCATTTCTCATGCATCAGAATCTTAACAGTTGATATTTTATTGTGTCTTGGAAAGTAATAAGCAGATAACTTTATGGCCACGGGGTAGGTGTGGTGAATCCCTATTTCAATCCTATGCAACCTAAGGTTCTATCAAAAGTTTAACAACGACTATTTTTTCTTTTTTTTTTTTTTTTTTTAACAGGGTCTCACTCTGTTGCCCAGGCTGGAGTGCAGTGGTGCGATCTGCGCTCACTGCAACCTCTGCCTCATGGACTGAAGCGATTCTCCTGCCTCCCGAGTAGCTGGATTACAGGCACCTGCCACCATGCCTGGCTACTTTTTCTATTTTTAGTAGAGACAAGGTTTCACCATGTTGGCTAGGCTGGTCTCAAACTCCTGTCCTCAGGTGATCCACCTGCCTCGGCTTCCCAGCGTGCTGGGCTCACAGGTGTGTGCCACCACACCCAGACAACAATGACTAATTAGTAACAGTAGTCTCTAAAGTGGGATGTGTCCCAGGAGGGTATGTAAGATACAGTATATGGAGAAAATATTAAAACATTCATTCATTAATACATTTAGAGATGGAGTCTTGCTCTGTCACCCAGGCTGGAGTGCAGTGGCAAAATCTCGGCTCACTGCAACCTCCACCTCCTGGCTTCAAGTGATTCTCCTGCCTCAGCCTCCTGGGTAGCTGGGATTACAGGCATGTGCCACCATGCCCAGCCAAGTTTTTGTATTTTTAGTAGAGATGGGGTTTTGCCATCTTGGCCAGGCTGGTCTTGAACTTCTGACTTCAGATGATCCGCCCGCCTTGGCCTCCTAAAGTGCTAGGTTACAGGTGTGAGCCAACGCACCCAGCCAGAACTTTTATTTAAATATTTTTATTTCATCCTTTTTCTATTTATATTTTTTTACTACACTTACTATATTAGTATCTTATATATATAATTAGTAACGTATAGTACATTAGTATTCTACATAAAACATATGTACATAAAACATATCTGAGATATGTTTTATGGCTATAAAATACTATCAAAAATGTTTTTGTTTTTGTTCAATAAACATTAATTCTTTTCTTTCTTCCGCTTTCCCCTTTCGCCCTTGGCAGAGAAGCAAAGAATTGAGTTAAAACTTTGATTTGTGACAATGTGAATAAATTATAGCTAATTCCAGGAACTTAGCTGCATCCTACCTTGACCCATTTTTTCTATTGGACTCTTATATTGCTCTATATGTTTTAGCTACACAGGTTTATTAAACATGGATACAAATGAAAAACAGACTTGTTATGTTAGAAGTTATAAGTTGCCCATGCATTAAGATGTTGACACACAGGAAGTTTGAATGAATGAGTGAAAAAGGTTCCAAGTTATTAAAATGTTCTGGCACCTGATTTATTCATTTGCCATACCAGTAATTCTAAGGTGGGTGAAGCTCCTTTACTTCCTGAAGAAACAAGTTAGTTTCTTAAACTAAGCATTAAAACAAAGCTGGAATTATTTGTTTCCAGAAGTGTTAGTAGTCATGCTAAGTTGCCCCTCTTTGGCTAGATTGTCCAGTTTTTTTTAGGCCTGTTTTGTCTATTTTTGTCAAGATAGAAATGTTTAATTGCTTTAAAAAAACTGTGTGTGGTTGCAGAAAAAAATTGTACTGTTATATTGTTGAGATCAATGAGACTTTTCTGTATTTACTTTTTCAGACATTATTTTGAACTCAGGCTCAGTCTCAGAGATTTCTTCAACATGTAATTTTCTAATGTTTCCTTTCCTGCAAGGAATGAGACAATATATTCTTGGAATATTGAAGTACTTTTGAAGTAACATACGTTTTCTCCCCTCTTCCATTTGTTTAGCTGTTGAGGGGTTGCTTTAAAACAATTTATGTAGAAATATCAGTACCTTAATAGTATTGTGATACTGTGTATTTCTTAAGCATATGCCAGGAAGGAGAGCATTAGTTAGGTGTCCAAAAAACAGCCAACAAAACAAATCAGCTCTGAAAATTGTGAAGCAGTGAATATTTTAGAATTATTTTTGAAACTTCTTTCAGAACTGTTTTTAGACCCCGTGGTAATTTGCTATGTAATTTAGTACTAGTTTAGGCACTCCATGTACAGTTGGCATGTTTCCTTTTGAGAGATAATAATCTATTTATAATAAAAGTCTGAATATTTCAATCTCGGAATTCCTCTTTAAAACTTGAATCAGTTTTACTATTGCTTTTTAAAATGTTACCAATTTATATTTGCTTTTTATATCAATGCTACACTTCTTATTTTGTTTTAGGTATTTAAACCATGTCAGAGCTGCCTCACCACAGGACCTTGCTGGAGGCTATACTTCTTCTCTTGCTTGTCACAGAGCACTACAGGATGCATTCAGTGGGCTTTTCTGGCAGCCCAGTTAACCATTTATAAGATTTGGACCTTGGAGCTGAACCAGGGAGCTAGCAAAAGTAAAGCAGACTTGTAAAATTATAGCTATATGCAGCTGCACAACACAGTCCTACCACTAGCAGCTGTGTTAAAGTATTTATAAAGAGAAAATTTCAGAACTAAGTTGAGTAATATAGGGGATATATATTTGTGAAAAAGAATTTTTACTTATATTTTTCAGAGGATTTGACACAATAAGCCTCATCTGATGGAAGAGAGGAATAATTCACCTATATGTGTTTGAGGTTGACAGACTTATAAAATCTTTTTAAAAAATAAAGCTATAATTTATATTAAGTTCTGTGGTTTTTCTCTTATTACAGTGTTTTACTTGAACACATTTTAAATACCATTTTGATTACAACATTTACTGTTAATATCTAAGTCTATTATTTCTTCTCATAAAATATTCCCCTTTTTCCTAATGTCTTCATACTGGTCCAGACAAGTGGATATATTTCCTTTGACCAAGTTATGGCAAGAAAAACCTGACCCATGATAATGTCATTCTCTCAATACTAAGGACTCTGCCTGTTTTAAGCAGTGGAAAATGAGGCAAACCTTGATCAAGGTGTAGTTCCCAGCTGTGAGCCACACTCAGGATAAAACAGAACCCAGCATTAACCTGCTTTAGTGACACATTCAAAGAAGTAAGTTAATAAAATTTAATACTTAAATGACACCTTCCACCTCCAATGTAAGCTCATTTTATGATGAATCCTTTGGAGACTGGAGAAGGTACATTTTAAGTACAATTCCCTATGTATAAATTGTATACTGACACAGTTTTTTTTATTGAAACTTCAAAGGCTTTTATTACCAGGGTTTTGCTTAAAGAGTTTAGACATTAATAGGATGATATTTGCAGCATCTCAACCTTGTATGAGTCTGTTACATAGAGCATTGGATATGGGATATAGTTTCTTAAGGAAATTAAGGGATTTCCTATCAAATCTCTATTAGAACAGATGTTAGTTTTATGGGTAGAAACTTAGGTGAAACAAGACTTGTGGTTACATTAGGATGGGCTATCCATCTGTAACAACACCATCTTATTTTACTAAGCAGGTATTAATTAATTTTAGCAATACATCTTCATCTTTATTGTACTTCTATCTTTGTTAAATGAGAAAACCAAGGCATCAAATAATTGAGTAGACAAAGATCATATTCACAAGTTAGTAAAAAGCCAGAATTAGAATGCAGGTTTTTTTTTTTTTTTTAATCAAAGTCCAGTTCCATCTACATTCTACCAGACTGCATATCCTATTCCTGTATCTATTAGGTATTCCCAAACTGAAGATTAGTGTTGTTAAGTACAGTCTATAAATCTGTTCAAAGAATAGTTAGAATATTGAATGTAGAGTTAAGGCTTTGCAGCAGCCAATTGCAAAAATAAGGAATCCAGTCTTTTGAAAAGAAACACTACTGCTTGTTCTCATACCTTTTATAAATGTATTTTAAAAAGAATGAACCAATTAATAAAACATATCAAAGGCTTTTAAGACTTGTTTTGAGCCTGCCTTATTGTGGAAATTGCATGCACCCGGTTTGGCAAATAAATTCCAAAACCTTTATACATTTGTAAATATTTTGTAGTTGCTATTGCTGTACTTTGTTCAATAGGCCAAATTTAGAAGTTAACTGACCTTATTTGATCAAAGGGAATGGTGAAAAATAACTTAGTGACAATTCACTGAGGTTTAGTGAACTCACTGAATCTACTAAACAACAGAAATATTCTAAATTGATGTGCTTATCCCCTACCATCCAAGTGATTTACTCTCAGAGACAAAGGCTGTACCTATCTGAGGTTTAGTGAACTCACTGAATCTACTAAACAACAGAAATATTCTAAATTGATGTGCTTATCCCCTACCATCCAAGTGATTTACTCTCAGAGACAAAGGCTGTACCTATCTTTCATCTACATGAGTTGTCTTCAAGTATTTTATGAGTACAGAAGTAACAGTTAACAACTACTGTATTACCTGTGTCCCAGGCACTGCTTCATGCTTTGTGTATTACCTAATCCTCAAAACAGTTCTACTAGTATTTTCCCCATTTTAACAGATGAGGAAGCTGAGACAATGGTTAGGTAAGTTGCCAACAGTCATATAACTTAAAAATAGCAGAGCTGGGATTTGAACTCAGGCAGCCAGACTCCAGAAGCCATGCTTTAGAGATGACTGTCAAACAACTGCTGTGCTAAAACTAGTCCTGGGTAGTTGAACTTCATAAGACTTCCAGGAAGTTCTACAGATCAAGTATCTAGATCTTTTATGAGATATGACATCAACTAAATGATCTTGTTGATGTCCTAAGAGAAGTTCTGAGAAATTCGTGGTGTAGAAAATGATTTTACTAATAACTATACTCCCTCTTAAGCAGATATTAATGGTACGGAATACATTTACATCATAGTTAGTATACATGATTACTTAGTATTCCTTGATTCAATGAATATTTCAACTATGCTTCTCTTAGAAGTTGTCTTTAGGCTCTCAACAGGTTGTCAGATAATTATTTTAAAATCCAATTAAGGTGGTAGAAAACCTGTCAAAAAGTTAACAAAATTAAAAATTGTATCTAATGAGCTTTCCAGCTTTCTAGCTGTCATTTTCTAGTAGATTCATCAGGAATTCATTTACTAGGTATCACATCTGAAAGTTTAGGATGGACCTAGATTTAAATAATGAATAATCACATATTCACTTATCCACTCAGAAAAGGGGGAAGTTAAAACGTTAATAGATACATCTAGGGATTCTGTTTTCTTTACAATTACATATTGCATATTTTGTCCAGAGTAACTAAATGGAGACAAGAGTCTTACCACTTTACATGTATAAATAAGAACATCATTTGTACACATACTTAATAACCTAGGACATCAATGTACAATACTTGGGTTGTTTCAAAACAATTTGAATTAAGTAAGGAATGAGTGTTCCAGTTCATTACATCCCTATACTGCTTACCATTTATTGCCTTCATTTGTTTACATGACCTGCCAGACTTCTGAAGGCATTTGAATTTGTAATTAATGATCTAGATTAGGGTTCTTAAACATTTTCTGTAGGGCCAGATAGTAAATATTTTAGGCTTTGCAGGGTAACAAGCAAAATCAAGGATATTATGTAGGTACTTACAGAACAAGCTAAAACAAATTGCCACACTTTTTTTTCTTTCAAACTGTATCCAGCTTTATTAAAGATACTTTCCATAAACAATCATGGTATTTCAGGCAGGACATGGGCAGACAGTCATTAACAGTATACAACTTTCAAACTCTCTTCTTCAATGGACTACCAAAAATCAGCCACTATAAAACCCAGTGAAGTCCTCATCTGATGCTCTGAACAGGGCAAGTTTAGAGTGAGGGTTGACATTTCACATTTAGCATGTTGTTTAACAACTTTTCACAAGCCAACCCTGACTTTCAGGAAGTGAAATGAAAATGGTAGAATTTATCCAAAGATCCACAATCTAGAAATGGAACCACTGCTCTTTTGACAGGTGCCATCTCAGTGGCATCACTGGAAAGTCCAGATTGCCAGACACACTGGTAACCAATGACTGGGGGTCAGGTCCCAACAGATGTCTAGGCTTAAGGGATTAAGTCTATGCTGAAAGATGGAGAGGAAAAAGAAGACATAAAAATGAATTTGTTTTTCCATACCACAAGGCTTTTGTGCCAAGGTGGCCATGTGTGTCAAAGTCAGGGAATCCCTCCTCCTGGGAGCCTAGAGGAAGTTTCTCAAAACTAGAAGGGAAAGGTGTTTTCCCCACATCAATCCAGCTTCAGAGATATTCTATTAGTGACATATACCCCTTCCCCCAAAAACAACAATGAAGTGTTCTGTGTGCTAACAACATAGCTTAAAAAAAGTAAAATTCTGCATTTTTATAAAACTTGATAAAGAATATTTCAAACTGTACAGTCACCAGAAGTACACAGTTATCAAAAATGCACACACTTCACTTGGGATCTCCAACACCTTCCCCCTCCTTGCCAGCATCAGCCTTTCCCTTTTTCCCTTTGGGTACCTTCTCTCCCTTCTTTGCAGGGGCCTTTTTAGGCTTGGGCTCTGGCTTTGGAGGAGCAGGTTTAGCAGACAACCTCACAGATGTTCTCTGTGGTTCATCCTTCACCTTGGCTTTATCTCCTTTAGCATCCCCTTCAATCTTTCTCTTGGGCATGGTGGTGGCGGTGGCGGCGGGATGTGGGCACTGGGTGTGGGACGCAGCAGCACGTGGGCTTTGGTCGGTCCAGGGGTCGTTCTTGCCTCTTCTCCTTCACACTGCTCCCACACTTTTTTAATTGACAAAATTCAAAATATAGTCCAATTTTTTGTAATGCCTTTTTTTGGTGAGAATAACATTGCCTCTAATCAGGGTTCTAAGTAAGTGTTCCCTGTGATCAAAATCAGTTGTAAATGACTGCCTATTAATGGTTATCATTAACCATCATTAACCATTAATACTAATGGTAATAAGATTTTACACATTTCATCTTTAAAAATGTCTTCTCATACAGATAAGTATTGCCAAATACTGCTATCAATCCAGGAACATATGAAATTAACTGAGCATATTCATCACTTGGAAAGCATTTGTAAAATTCTTTTAGATTTCTTCCCTTGAAATTTGCCTTTTAGCATGTCATTATTTTAATCACTTCTTACCAAAAATTAGGTTGAATCGCCTCAATTGCAGTTAAATAGATTTTGAAACAGGGAAATTTCCTTTGTACTTGCACCCAGATCCCTAAAAATGCTGAACTCAGAAAATATACTCACTAAAATTTGTGGGAATGGAAATCTTGTTTCTTGTTTTAACTTTTGATAGTATGACAAATGTGTAAGGATATTGTCATCAAATATTGTGATTCAAATATCGATTGTCAAAATGACTGTACCAGATTAAAGTTGTTTTGCCTTGTGTTTTAGGCCATTCTTGTATTGCTATAAAGAAATACCTGATACTGGGTAATTTATAAGAAAAGAGGTGTAATTGGCTCATGGTTCTGCAGGCTATAGGAAGCATAGCACTGGCATCTGCTTCTGGGGAGGCCTCAGGAAGCTTTTACTCATGGCAGAAGGCAAAACAGGAGCAGGCACTTCACATGGCGAAGGCAGGAGCAAGAGAGTGTGGGGGGCGAGTGCCACATACTTTTAAACAACCAGATCTCATAACTCATTATCGTGAGGACACCACCAAGGGGATAGTGCTAAACCATTCACGAGGGCCACATATAAGGGCTCACGCCTGTAACCCTCACGCTTTGGTTAGCCGAGATGGGAAGATCTCAAGCCTAGGAGTTCAAGGCTACATTGAGCTGTGACTGTGTCTCTACACTCCAGCCTGGGCAACAGAGCAAGACCCTGTCTCTAAGTAAAAATAAAAATGAGAGTCAAAGAACCATCCAGAATCATTTCCTTTTTAAAGTGACTATGTCGCTTTCAATGTCCTTAACTCTTTGAGCAACTGTTCTTGCAAAGGCCAGGAATCTTAAGTTTATTTTCTCTGGACATACTCAGCTGCTGCATCCAAACATAATTAATTCACACCATCAATAAATGGCTTTGCTTGGCTAACAAATGATTCACTTGGAGACTTACTTTCGTTGCAGCCTCATTTTCATTTTGTGAAGAAATTCTGCTTTATTTCCATTTTAAATTTTCTAATTTTTCTAACAGTTGCTTGCCTGCGAGTTGGGAATACTGTGATGAGTGGTTTGTCTGGTAATGTCAATGGTTATTCTTTTAGCTTAGCTATATAGATGCTCTGTCATCTAATTCAACATCAAAATAATTCACACTCTTCTGTACTTTAAAAATACAATAAAGTCCACTTTTCTTGTTTTGCTATAATAGATATGCTCTGGTAATAAAAATTAAAATGTGGGTTCTGCTGTTGTAACAGCCACAACAGTGATTTGTGATGTGCCAAACAGCAGTGTGAAGTGATGACAGTCACATTCAGTGTGTGTTGCAACCACTCAACTCTGCTATTGTTCAAGAAAGCAGCTGCAGTCCTCACTTCAGCAGCACATATACTAAAAAACTGGAATGGTGCAGAGATTAGAATGGTCCCTGCGCAAGGATGACATGCAAATTCGTGAAGCGCTCCATATTAAAACCAAAAACAGCTGCAGATGATATGTAAACAAATGAGCATGGTATGTTCCAATCAAACTTTATGAACTCTGAAACTCTTAATTTCATACAATTCTAATTTTTAAAACTGATACATAATAGATGTCATACAATTTTCACATGTCACAAAATGTTCTTTTGATTATTTTTCAACCAATGGAAAATGTAAGAACATTATTAGGCCACAGGCCATATGAAAACAGGTGGTGGGACAGATTTGGCCTGCAGGATGTAGTTTGCCTGCCCCGTTCTAAATAATTTCATTTTTTATTACTTTTATGGTGATAGTTAATTGGCAGTAAAGGAGTAGTTATGTAAAGGACAACTACAAAGTGGTGTTAATACCTTCCTAGTTAGTACTCCATCACCCTACTTTCAAAAATTATTTTCCCTGAGAGAAAATATTTATTCATATTTATCTAATAAAAATTAGATATAATTTAAGTTATAAAATAATTGTATGTTATAATTTAGATAACAGGGAATGTATTTGGTAGCCTTAGTTCAGTTAAAGTTTAATTGGTAATCCTCAATTTGTAAAATAAGGCAAAGTACAAGGGTTCAATAGTAAAAACCGAACCCTAAAATTTTATTAAATAATACAAATTATATTTCACTACATGTAAGTCTGGTAGGGAGATGGAGAAAACATTTCCAATTAAGTGTTTGAAGCAATTTGTGTTTTTTCATCTGAAAAGGCTTCAGCTGTCCTCTGCCTTTTAAGAGGCGGATCTTCATGATTCTCTGTAACAAATCCAGAAAACCTATTTTAGGTAAGATATTAACAGTTGAAAATACTCTTAAAAAAAACAAACAATATAGGCATGTTTAATCTAGTCAACTTAAACATGAAATAACATTCTTGCAGATTTACTATTTTAATGAAATAGCCTTCTATTAGATTGAACTAACAGAGTACCTTTCTATTAGACTGAACTAATACTGCATTAAAATTTGTAAAACTGGGAGGAACTAGTTACAATTGAACAGCAAGGTTTACATTTAATTTCCCAGAAACTGCTCACCTGGATTTCTGGTCTGGTTCTTGTAGAGTACAGCGGCAGGAATCTGAAAGGTGATGCACAGCATTTCCTTGTTTGGGGCCACATTTCTTACCAGGTGAACTGAACTGCATGCCTCCAGAGAAATGCCTAACACAGCTCCAGCCCTTTGCCGAACATCCTCAGCAGGGTTAGCATCTTTAGAAAAGCTGTAACAATGCACTATGGGAAGGAACTCACTGCTGCATGGCTGCCCATCTAAAAGCCATCTGAAAGCACTAAGAAACTCTATAGCTTTTGCTGGCAAGTTCATGACAACGTGCACAGAGGGTTTTCTTTCTTTTGACAGACCCAGCAGCTGCATTAACTCTTCTTTGACTGGTCCTTGGAGGAAGTCTTTCCCATCCAAGTTGAAGACTTTCACCTTTTGGTCCACTTTATTTAATTTACAGTTGTGCAACAGCCATTTATGAGATTCAGGATTGAGATCATTGGCAAATACAGTGCAATTTTTCTTTGCTACTGGAATGGCAAAGGGCCCAACCCCAGCAAAAACATCAAATAGGACATCCCCAGGTCTGAGAAGTTCTGTGATACGGCTGTGTTCTGTAGACAGACGAGGATTCCAATAGACTTTTGAAAAATCAAATTCATAGGTGTAGTTGTTTTCTCGAACCTGAAAAAAGGTGTTATGCTTTTTGGTTAATTTCTTTGGTCCTAAATCCTAACCATTGCTATTGGATAGGTTGTGTATACACACAGGCAAACACATACACATTTAAATTTACTACTGTAAGAGCCAAACAACAGTGCATTTAAAGGCATTTTAATTAGACTCCTGGTGTTTATGCTATTCCTAAGGCCAGTTAATATACGGCATTAGACTTATTCGTGAGAAAAAGTCATCTCTTTAAAGCCAAATGGCTCTCCATCTCAATCCTATAGGGCCATGGCCATAAAGTAGTTACCATATCACATGAGGAATTTTTCAGACAGGCCAATTAACTGGCTTAATTATACTCATGTCACCAGATAGACAAGGCAAGACCTACAATTTTGAAACAACACACCACCCATATCTTCATGGTGGGTAGCCAAGTTGCAGACAGTACTTCTATGCAGCAAACAAGCTTCCCTCCTTATTTAGTTTTGTGTTTGTAAAAGGGAGCCATGGTAGATGTGTCACTGAATTTTGAGGTATTTTACTATGTTTTTACACAGCTACTTGAACTTTGCAAATTTGATGTCTATAAATGAGAGCCAGTGTATAGAATGAATCATTCCCAGATTCTCTTTCCCAAATTTGAGTTTTCATGAGTAAACTAAATATACACAGTGAAGCTAATTCTTGAACAAAAGACTTTTTAACATTTCTTTTGGGTCTATTGTAGTAGACACCTTAAAAAACAGAAAATAAAACAAGTTACAGTCATGAAGTATGACCTCTGCCATCATCTTAAACTCATTAATTTATGCATGAAGAATCAAAGGCCAGAAAGTTCATAAGTTCTAGAAATCTCATAGATAGATATATCTTCCATCTTCTGCTTTCCAGGACCTTAAATCCCAATTTGTGTGTTATTTTTTTTTTTCCTTCTCCCAACCATATCAGATGCTTCCGGCCAAATTGTTAAGGTTACAGAGGTGGAAATGTTTCTGCAAACTTCTGCCAACTCCAAGTCTTTCTGGGTATAACCTAGGAGGTTGAAATATATCTCGAGAACTATTTTATACATACTGTTCTATAACTTGCTTTTTGTCACTTATATTGCTTTCTGGCAATTGTCCATTGTCAACCTATCGATGGACAACTTATTTTAACAAATATGGAGCTAAAAAAACTTTAATGATGGAAATATTCCATTGTATCACTATATGAGAATTTAACCAATTCTTCTGAAAAGGTTTTATCAATGTTATTCCATCAATAGCATACATAAGTGATCACATTCTCACATACTCACCAACACTGGATGTTACAAGTATTTTAAATCTTTGTCATCTATTCTGATTCTAAACATAATATTGATGTACACCTTACTTGGAGATAATAAAATATACCTTTGTCATCATGTTCTGCTCTCCAGATAGCACTTCCATTTGGAAATTTCGGTACATATTGTCAATAATATTTATTTTATTTACTGCTGAGGTGATTCCTGGATTTTTGTCAATCATAACCTGGCCTAAAAGAAAAAATGAAAATCCATAATACTGCCTATTGGTTGCAAAATAAAAGCTAACATTGTTAATATGAAACAGAAATGAGCTGTATTTCTTTTGGTTGATAAAGACTGCACCTACTGTGTGTAATGTGGCATGCAATTTAAAAAATTCAACAGACGACTAAAGTTAATGTCTGACAGTTGCTAATATGCACACACAAAATGTTGGGTACATTTTTAAAGAAAACATTTTGAGGAGTTTGGGTCTACCTAATGTTTTTTCCATGTTTTACTAAATCTTTTCAAATGAACCAATAAACAAGGAACCAAAAAGGTAGATCACACAAGGAATTGGGAAAGAATGGAAAGAGATGTAAAGGACCCTGGCAACAAATGGCCTCAGAAAACAGTAAAACATCTGCCGGTTCCACTGGCCTCAAGCCAAATGTCTGTTTTACTATGGCTTTGGAACAAATGCCCCCACTTTAGAAATATATGCTGGCAAAACAATGTTTCCCAAAAAAAAGAAACATAGATTATTTAGAGTCCTATCTAAATTAAATGTTCATTTACTTCAGAGCAAAAAAGCTACAGAACTGGAATACTCATGGCCTTTTGATGAATCTATTTTTTTAGTTAGCACTTTAAAAAAGTTATAAAAATCTATATGCTATCTCATTGCATAACTTGATTTGTAAATCAGCACACAGTACCCAATTATACAATATCCTGAAATACAACCAGCATTTGTCCCATTTCTGATAATCAGATACTTTTTTAATATAGTATCAATAAACAAATTAATCATTGCTCTTACCCTTTCTGCTTCGTGTACCTGAACTCAACTTTTAAGGTACAGAATTTAGTTTGAAATGAGGAATGAAATTTATAAATTTTTAAAAACTATTCTGAAGGTCTATAGTAAAAGCTTTAAAATTACTACTGTATGAAAATGTTTCACTTTTAATGTATGAGTACCTCTATGAAAGAAAGTTTATAAAATAGGAATGCCAGAGAAATGTTTGAGTTAGGGTAGGCAGTGACTCATAGGAAAGCCTAGACTTGACATTTGTCACAATTACAAGGATCTGCTTAAGTATTTATGTTACCACTATCCATTATTACTCCCTTCATCAATAAAAACAAAAGAAATGCGTAACAGGACATTATGGTGCTTGACATATAGAAGAGGCTCAATTGGTTGAATCAATGAAAGCATAAGTAAACATCTTGCACTTTTGACTATAAAGTACCCAAATTTATGAAACCTAGTATTTAACATAGCCCTGAAGGCCTAACAAGTCTTGTGTACCAAAAAGATCTCTCCTCAATGTAGCTGCCAAAGCATGTGATTCAAGTTTAATCTACACTGATGTATTGGTGTACATAAAAGCCTGGACCAGTATTTGGAACTTGCTATGACTAAAGAAGATATTCCAAAATGGCCCTCAAAAGAGGGTATGTAGCTCAAGATCTAGCTTAAAGTTAACATGATAAAATGTTCGGCCTCTGTAACTTGGCGTTAAAAAAAATAATTTTTAAAGCTAAAATGAACAATTTGCAAATTCCCTTCACATACATGAATATTACTATGACACACGTACCAATTAAATGTTTGAAAGGCAGCTGATGATCTCGAAGGTTTAGGTGTGCAATATGTCCAACCCTGCTAAACCCTGAAGTTACATCTTGACCTTCAGGAAGCACAGCTCTCAAGATTTCTTCTGACTTAAAGTTTTCATATGTTAGTTCCAAATTGTATTTAGAGATCTGTGGACTGACATTAAGCTGCTCTAAAACACTGAGTTCTGCTTTCTCAAAGGAATCATGAGTAAATATTTTACAGGGATCCAACATGATTAGTCTACTTTCTTTATCTTCCGGATCTTCAATCACACGTCTTATGCCTGGGCGTTGCAATGCTGCCCTTTTTAGGGGTCGCATCAATTTATTGACTATTTCTTTCCTCACTTTAAGCACTGGAATGTTGACTGTCTTTTTAAAAGCTGTTCTATCAAGTTTTGTCATGCCTCGGACATCAGAAGGTGGTGAAAACAATTCAGAGTCTCTCTCATGTGTTTCTATTTCTGGCATGGTTGAGAATCTTCTTTGACCCAGTAAGAAAATACCAGGTGCTTCCAAAAGCATCTGTGTCAGGGATGTCCAAGCTAGTGGAATCAATGACTTTGATTCAGTTATGCTATGGCTTTCCAGTTTCAGAAGTCTTCTTGAGAATCCAAATGGCCTCCATAAGATCCTTAAAAAAAAAAATTCACACACCACAGCTTTTGAGAATAAAAATCTAAATTCTACTCTCTCAAATAACCTGTTAAATGCTGACAAATAAAACGTTTAGTGATGTGTGGGAAGTATACTATCTTTTCCAGACTAGGATGACTTTTCCAGGAAGTCGTATTAGTGGTAGATAATAGTGGTATATATTAAATTTACACCTTCAACCCACCTGCTCCCAGTTCAGAGGGCTTAGTGATCCATTAGCCATACTCAATGATCCTCTTCACCCACAATTTTCTAGATAATACATTTGGGATTGGAAGGCTGAAGTATGAGTTAAATAGTCATCCGTAAATGAAATAGTCATTATATATGACCATTACTAGTGGTGATATTTATTAGGATAGTCTCATGGGTGCTTATTGTGTCAGATACTGCGCTAAATGCTTTATGTACATTATGAATCTTGGGAGGTGTGCAGTATTGCACCCTCATTTTGTAAATAAACTAAAGGTCAGACGTAAGGTAACCCACCCAAACTCTCCCAGCTGATAAGTGGCTAAGCATGTATTAAAACCTAGTTTTGACTGACTTCGGTGCTTGTGTTCTTAATATATTGCTCTGTTGTTTTCGATGCTTTACTGCCACATGTCCTGCCTTTAACTAGAGGCTTCTGTATTTTGAGGACATACTCAGCTTTGCTGAGTGTTATATGCATAGTATCAGTTATTCAGTGTCTTCTAAAATACCAAAGAATCTATTTGTAAGGGGAAAGGGCCCTGTCCCAGAATCCCGTAAAGCAACGAAGTCTAATTTCACCATCAGAGATCAAATTGGTGACCCTGGATAAATTACTATGAGTCTCGGTTTTCCCATCAGTAAAATGCGGCGAAAGGCTTTTGAAACATTCCTTACTAACCAGTACCTCGAAACTAAGCTCAGCACCTAGGCGGGTGGGTGACCTCGCGATGTTTCTGTGCCCATGCAGCACAAGGCAGAGAGCAGCCCTGGGCGGGCTGGTACCTCCCCTGGACCATTAGCCCCTAACGCGGCCGCCACCTCACCAAAGCACCATTCCAAATCCCCACGTCGCTCTGCAGCTGGATCCGCGAGCCGACCCCTCACCTCCCGCTCCGGTACCGATCGGCTGTGGGTCGCGGGTGGATGGGCGTGCCTTCTATGACATCATCACTGTTCGCCGCGGAGAGGGAGAGCGTCATCAGATCACGTCGACTCGCTCCTTTCCTTCCAGGCCCTGGTGAAGTACGGAAGGCCGGAAGGGCCGGGCTCAAAGCTCCGCCTCTGGCGCGACCGGCGACTGGAGCGCAGGGCAGGGGTAGAGGCTCTCAGATGGACCTGCTAGTCAGCTGGAGAGCAGCATGGAGGCGTCCTGGGGGAGCTTCAACGCTGAGCGGGGCTGGAATGTCTGTGTCCAGCAGCCTGAAGAAGCGGAGGCCGAAGAGTTGAGTCCGTTGCTAAGCAACGTAAGTGGGCTGTGTTCGCTTCCCCGCGCTGATGCCCTCCGGCTTCCCTCAGGTGCCTGCCAAATAAGACCCAGAAAAAGAGTACCGCACCGGGACAGGGGAGACGCTGGAGCCTGAACCGTGGGGGATGGGGTCTGAAGGTAGCCGCCGAGATTCTCAGATGAGATTGGCGCAGTTATGAACGTGATAGCAGCCTAGCATACTCTAGAAAGAAAAGATGAAAAGCGTCGGGTGGAAGAGATGCAGCGTTGAGTGGAAGCTGCGAACATGATGGGATGAGCGGCCCTAGGATTATGTACTCACTGCTGTTAGTATCTTTGTCACCTTATTTTCTCCACCAGTCTCGTGAGGTCTTTGCAAGAGTCACAGGATTTTCCTCTTCCGACTTAGTCTGGGGGGAGGGAGAGTAATAAACATTTTAATACAGAAATTCTTAGCGGTAGAATGGAAGTGGCTTGGTAGTAAGTGCATAGAACGTTCCTGACCCTAAAGCCTGTGCAGTGGGCGCTCCGCTTTTTAACTCGAGTCCTAGACACTGTTCCCTGGACTTTGTTCCCAATGCTGTTTGTGGGGAGGGGGATGTTTTCAGGGATACTGCCAGAACAACGTGAATTGCTTCTATTTATAATATTGTCACTGCAAGGTATTCCTGACCATCCTTCCAGTTTGGTAGAACTAATTCATTAGATATGTAAGTAGAGATTAGTTGTGCAGTCCTTGTAATTGAGGAGGAACAACTGCCCACAGCAGTCCCAGGTTGACTCAGCAATTCTTTAGTAATCACATGAGCTGAGGCCTTATCCCTCCTCTCCCTCCCCACCCCATTCCTATCCTGAACCCTACCTGTCTTGTGTACTGGTGGAAATAATTTTCCTAAGAAACCCTAGATTCCTTTAGCTGCAGTAGTGGGAGATGGGAAGGAAAGGAAAGGAAAGGAAACTAGTGTTGGTTAAGCGACGAGTATGTCATACAAAGCCTGGTGATTTGCAGCTTTTTCCCATAATCTTTCATTTATGGAATTTCTTCATGAAATTTTAACTTCACCATCCAAACATTTAACACTACTAAATTTGTGTGCTTACAGGAACTTCATAGGCAGCGATCCCCAGGTGTTTCATTTGGTTTATCAGTGTTTAATTTGATGAATGCCATCATGGGAAGTGGCATCCTTGGCTTAGCTTATGTTATGGCTAATACCGGTGTCTTTGGATTTAGGTGAGTCTTCATATTTTACCATCACATTTTTTTTCCATTTTGATAATATACGGAGAAGTAGAGAGATTCCAGAAGGTGCTATTATACAATTTCTAGTTAGTTATTTCTGGAGTTTTAGCATTCTTCTTGTTATTCTTGTTGCTAGTCTGGACCTTGGAGGGCTACTACATAGCTTCTTAAATACACAGAAGTGTGACTAGTTTTTAAAAATGGGAACTCGATCCACATTTCATTTATAATGAAATATGGCACTTAAGAGTGGCATATTCATTGTGTCTCCTTGGCCAAAGTGAATCAAAGCCATGCAGATTAACTTCCAAATAGCAATTCTGTGAGTGCAAATACAACACATAATCTTTTCATTCCTCACTGTCTCTTTGTATTGTTAAGTAGTCTTATTTCACTTTCTGAGGCCAGGCATGTGTTTTGTGCGTGTTCTTTTTTATGTTTCAGGACTTGGCTTGTAGGCCAGTTTGCCCAAAATAGAAGACAATCCTGGATATTCTGTGCTTTCGTAGTACTTTGTATATTCATTCTGTTATTATAATTGTTAGAATGATATGTTTGGAAATTAATATTCCCACTAAACTGAAATCCTTTATAACTGGAGGTCAAGGCAGGCGGATCACTGGAACCCACGAGTTTGAGACCAACCTGGGCAAGATGGTGAAACCCCATCTCTGCCAAAAATACAAAAATTAGCCTGGTGTGGTGGAGTGCGCCTGTAGTCTTAGCTACTTGGAAGGATTGCTTGAGCCTGAGAGGTTGAGGCTGCAGTGAGCCATGATTGGGCCACTGCACTCTAGCCTGGGTGGCAGAGTGAGATCCTGTCTAAAAGTTTTAAAAAATAGAAAAATACTTTATAACTGGACCTTATTCTTAGCATCTAGCACCACATGGCTAATAGAATGAATGAACAAGTTGGCTTTGTCGGTAGAAGCAGATCTATTTACTAGGAAATTTAAAATGCCTAGGGAGTCTTTTTTAGGTTTATTTCTGCTTTTATTCTGAATTTTTTGATAAGCAAAGCAACTTTTAAGTAACCCAACTTGCTTTTATTATGGAATGTACTCACAAACTTTCATTATTTTTAAAATTAAAAAATATATGTGACACCTTAAGCAAGACATAGTCAGAGGACTTTTTTGATTCTCTTTGAAAAATCATAATTTATGCACCAGGGTCTTACATGCAGATATATACTGCTGAATGTGTGCTCACCCAGTCATAGCAACCATCATTTTTGGTGATGCTAAACTGTTATTTTGTGAAGTTCCTGATGTCAGTTTAATGACATTTGTACTTTTACCTCTCAATTTTATTTATTAACAAGTATTAACTGGACCACAGAGAGAAAATTTCTTCAATGACTGGGGTAGTTCATTGGGGATAGCTGTATAGAAGCTTGTCCTGCCGGTGTCTTCCTAAAAATGAACAGGAAATTATCTAAGTTTTTTCTTTCACAGTGTTGGTGAGAAGACCTCAATCATTACATTGTTTGCACATTTTTCAAATTGCATCATTAGAGGTGTGTTAACTACATTATTTTAGTTTAGTTTGGTTTGGAGAGTGTGTGTGTTTAATAGATGCTAGAAAATACAGTCTAAATAAATCTTAAATACACCTTAATAAGATGAAGGTATGATAAGGAGGTCCACATCACTGGAAGTAGAGGGAGGAAGGGAAAAAGAGAAGACAATGAGATTGCATAAGTAAAACTTCTATTTAGACTTAAAATTGGAAGAAAACCAGTCATAAAAGGGAAATATTACAAGATTATTTAATGGCTGATTCAGCAGTCAGCAGACAAGACTGCAAAATGAGAAAGTTTGCTTGTATTTTTTAAAAAGTTTGGTTTTTATTTTTTGATTTTAAAATCAGTATATTTTCATTTAAATAAAATGTGGTAAATACAAAAAAGTAGAAAAGTATCTTCTTAATTTCCTTAATGAACAGAATTCTACTACTCAGAGATAGTTCCTGTAAATATTTGACTGTTAAGAAATTTGTTTTTGTAATGAGACACCATACAAAAGACAAACTTTTGGGAGGATATGACCAGGTGTTCTTTTATGTTTTAGCTTCTTGCTGCTGACAGTTGCTCTCCTGGCTTCTTACTCAGTCCATCTTCTGCTTAGTATGTGTATTCAGACAGGTGAGTAAAAATGTTATGCTGCTTCATTTAATAAAGCAGTCCCTTGAGTTTGTATCTACATATAGAATTGGATGTCTCAAATCTGATATCCAGTGAGCATACATTTTTATTAGATAGGGTGATCGGAATGGAGAATTTGAAAAACCAGGATATACAGACCCAATACTGTGGAGGAATATCTAAGCACAGGATGGGAGGAGGTAACTGCATTTTTACCTGCTTTCCTCCACAACACAACCTAATTTTCTGGAGTAGAGTAGATTATGGGAGGATCGAAAAGGTGTTCAAAGGATCTAAACCTTATGCTTATGGGGAAATCATTTTCTCAAGGAGAGAACACCTTCTCAGAGCTACTGTTGCCTTCCCTGCCCCCATCTGCCTGCTAGTCAGAGGTGGGGATGGCAGAATTAGGATTGCAGGAAGTAAGGTCACAAAGCTTTAATTTATTTAGACACATTATGTATTTTTAATTGCAAGTCTAGAATAGGGTAGTTTTTTCCTAAGAGAAATAGGTGTGTGCAGTTAATTCAATATATTTGTGTATATATTTTTTTCCATTTGGAATTTTATTATGCAATTCAGTCACGTATTGAATAAGTTCTTTTAGGATTCAGTAAATAAAAGTATATGAATTATAGAAGTGCTTTCCTAAGGTTTTCCTTTCGTCATTAATAAATATTCTATGTTCATCAGTCCTGGTCTTTTTATCTGTCTAGTCTCTTTTGTCTTTGGATTAGGTCAGCTTTGATGCCAAAATCATGGGTTTAATTCTTATATGGATGAGTTCGTTTTGCTCTATCTGGCCTTGTGATTTTCAGATTTTAAGAAGAAAAGTAGATACACAAAATAGATAAAAATGGATTTCTTAATTCATTTAGTATTTCTATAAAAGAATACCTGAGGCTGCATAATTTATAAATAAAAGAGGTTTATTTTGCTCATAGTTCTACAGGCTCTGCAAGAAGCATGGCCCTTCTTATGAGGGGCTTTTCTGCTCCATCTGCATCTAGTAAGGGGCTCAGGCTGCTTTCATTCATTGTGGAAGGTGAAGGGGAGCTAGGATATGCAGAGATCACATGGCAAGAGAGGAAGCGAGAGAGGAGGGGCATTCCGGGTTCTTTTTAACAACCAGCTCTCATGAAACTAATAAAAGTGAAAACTCACTCATTACCCCAAGGAAGGCACCAAGCCATTCATGAGGGATCTGGCCCCAGGGCCCAAACACCTCCCCTTTGGCCCCACCTCCAACACTAGGGATCTGATTTCAACATGAGATTTGGAGGGGCCTGACAAACCAAACTATATCAGTGAGACTATTCTGTGCTGAAACAGGTGAGTGAAGCCCAGTGATGTTTCTTAAGAATTTTAAGACTCTCCAGAATAATTCTGAAACCACTGCTCTAGTTTGTTTTCCTAAAACCTGTCCATCATCAGAAATACTCATAGATCTTTTTATACACAGAGAGCTCTAAGCCTCAGGGATTCTGATTTCAAAAATCTGAGGTGAGACTCAAGAATATGTTTTTAACAAGGCAAAACCAGTTAAGGATCCATAGTTTATAGCTCTAACTTGTACCAGTGCTTTGGCCATCCAGTGCCAGATATGTTTTTAACAAGTCCTCCAAGTGATTCTTTTTTTTTTTTTTTTTTTTTTTTTGAGACGGAGTCTTGCTCTTTCGCCCAGGCTGGAGTGCAGTGGCGCAATCTCGGCTCACTGCAAGCTCCGCGTCCCGGGTTCACGCCATTCTCCTGCCTCAGCCTCTCCGAGTAGCTGGGACTACAGGCGCCCGCCACCACGCCCGGCTAATTTTTTGTATTTTTTAGTAGAGACGGGGTTTCACCGTGGTCTCGATCTCCTGACCTTGTGATCCGCCCGCCTCGGCCTCCCAAAGTGCTGGGATTACAAGCGTGAGCCACCGCGCCCGGCCCCAAGTGATTCTTATGCAAATCTAGTTTAGGATTCATAGTTTATAGCCGCAACTTCTAACAGTGCTTTGGCCATCCAGTGCATGCCTCTGCTCTCCAGGAGCTTGGGTGAATGTGCAGACAGATACAAATACTAGGAAGCAGTACAAATATTAATCTTAAAGTAACAGGTTGTTCATAAAAGCATCCTGAATTTAGGAATAATAGCTTTAGATAAATATATTTGTAAATCCTGCTGAAACTTAAATTTTAATTGCATGTATTGAAATTTTGCTGAATGTGAAAAAAATTATACTTAATTGTGATACTTTAACATCTTGGTAGATTCTTTTAATTCATTCTGTTAAAAGATTAATACTTTAGTCAACTACATGGCAATTATGTCTTTCAAGCTTCATTTTAAAACTTCATTTTAGTTTTAATTTAAGTAAAATGTTTTATTTTGGTTATGTGGGAGTAGTATTCAATGTGTGGAGATTTCTAAGTAATATTAATTTTTTACTCCTTCAGTTCACATGTATTTAACTTTAAGATTCTGTGTTTGTTCTTTTCTGTAACTTTGGGGCGTATGAAGTGAATATATCTGTTTCTTTTTCTTTTCTCTTTTTCTTTGATTTCTGTAGCCTACTTGGGCCCATGAACTAACTACTTCATGGTTCTGCCTGCACATTGACTCACCTGTCTCCCGTTGATTGAATTCCTTCAATCTTTGTAAAATTCTCTATGGAGGTAGGCTTTTCCTTTTTTTTTTTCTTTCAATACATACATTCATATATAAAGACTAGAGTATAATACGTAACTAACTCTCCCCCAACAGTTTGTTGGACTATCATAAAGGATTATTATGCTCAGATTGAATTCATTGGTAAGAGAAAGGGCTATCATGAGTTTTTATGAAATAACTTCTTCATTTATTTGCTGGAGGTAAAGGGTAAAGAGAAATTTTCATCTTTATAAAAGTAAAGGATTTCTTCACATGAAATTGTACTTTAGATTTTATGGAGAGTTTGGGGTCTATCAGGACTTTTCATGGGAGCTGAGGTGGCATGTAAAGAACCTTATTCTCTCTATCCTTCGTTTGTCATCTGTAAAATGGCAATGATAACACTTCCCTCTTGGAATTGTTATGAGAATGAACTAAAATAATGTATATGAAATGTCAAGTCCTTGGCAAATGAGTGCTCACTGGGGCAAAAATCCCTAAAGATTGCAGAGTGTTGTACACACTACTATCTCAGAAATGGTTGGTTGCCATTCTTTTGGAATATTTCTCATGCTCTGATACTAAACCCACAGCTCCCCTCCACTGGCTTCCATGTTACTGTCAACTGGAGAGAATGAGAGTCCTAGAACTCTGCATACCTCTGGCCAAACCACAACTCCCTAGTCGTTGATCCCTACTACTCGCTGCGTTGTCACCATTATTTGCCTTGAGACCATTTGGATTATGACATTATACCATTTATCTCAATTTGTGTTAGTTATTTCAAGTATACTAGATTATCTTTCATTTCTCAGACTCATCCCATATGGCTGTCATCTGTTTCTGACCTCGTCTTCCACTGCTCTCTAACTCCTGAAACCCTTCCACTGTGCTCTCTGGAACTCACAGTCAATCATCAGCAAAACTCACGTCTCTAATTCTCTTCTGAACATTTCTGTCTGTTTTTTACTCTATAAGAACCTCCTCTGAGGCTTCCCTGTAGTTCTCACAAGTGGTCAGTCTTTTCTCTTTATGTCTGTCATACTAATTTGAAGATGGTATAGGTGTCCTGTTTGTCCCACGTTTCTGCTTCTCAACCATCTTCCTCTCCTTGAACACCCCAGCTTTTAATCTCATGAATATATACCATCTACGGCTCTCCTTGCTATTGTCATCTATAGACTCCTAGAACATTTCCTGTCATTTCATGAAAGTTTTAGCTAAATTTTAGCTTCTACTTGCCTTTTAGTTTCTTCGGTATTACCCATGTTATAATTCTGGATGATTTCAATATCCATGTAGCTAATCCTTCTAATGCTTTCAGTTCCTGAACCTCTTATTCTCTAATGATCATATTCTCTACCTACACTGGCCACTTATTTTTTCCTATGGTCATACCATTGATCTTGTCATTACCAAAATAGCATTTGTTAGTATCTGCCCATCTGCCACCACCATCTCCTATGTTTCTAACTCACCCTCTCAAGTACTTCAACTCTGACAGTTTTCACCCCTACCAAGACTTCTATCAATCCATTGATTCTACCACCTTTGCACTGACCCCCCACACTCATTCTTATTTCCCTCTTTATCCAGTTGAGGTTTTGTAGTATGTTATTTAATCCCTTGCCTATCCCTTGAACCCTCATATTTCCCTGGCAAAATTCCAGCCATAGTTAACTCTGCCTGCTTCACATTTGCGCCTATGCATTTGAATCTTCCTGAGGAAAAGCACAACCATGCAGACTGATATCACTATAATTCAATGTCTAGTGGACCTATGATGCTATCACACAATTCTGGTTCACTTCTTTGGTTCATCACTTCATTTAGCTCATTCATCTGCTATCTAGGAGATTGCTTTTTTATATCTTCTCCTTTCTGTTGACACTTTTTTCTTTGATTTCACCCATAACTGATATTCTTTGCTTTCTGTTTCACTGAAAAAATAGTGGCAATCATAAAAGAATTTTATAAGCTCTTGCCACCACTTATTTATCTGTGCCCATATACTCTGTTCCTTGGGATGAATTCTTTGTGTTTATGTCTAAGGCCTACCCCCCAACTTGTGCTATGATCCCACCTGCTCTTGCCTACATTACTCCAGCCACTTTCTCCCTTCTTTCTTATTTCTTGGTCCTTTTCTACCGTTTCCTTCCTATCACTTTACAAATAATCTAATTTCTCTCATCTTAAAAATCTCTTTTACTTTGCATCTTTTGAATATGCCTCATGTCTTCATGACAGTACTCCTTAAAATAATTGTCTAAACCAGGCCAGGTGTGGTGTCTCATGCCTGTAATCCTAGCACTTCGGGAGGCAGACCCAGGAGGATCACTTGAAGTCAGGAGTTTGAGACCAGCCTGGGCAACGTGGAGAAATCCCATCTCTACAAAAAAAAAAAAAAAAAAAATACAAAAATTTGTGTGAGGTGACATGAGCCTGTAGTCCTAGCTACTGGGGCAGCTGAGGCAGGAGAATCACTTGAGCCAGGGAGGCAGAAGTTGCAGTGAGCTGAGATCACGCTGTTGCACTTCAGCCTGGGGGACGGGAGTGAAACCCTGTCTCCAAAAAAAAAAAAAAGAATTATCTAAACCAGATGTCTTCAGTTCCTCTCCTCCCACTCCTGTCAGGCTTTTCCACCGAAACTGTTGTACCAGTGACTTCCACATTGCTAAATCCAATGGTCAGTTCTCAGTCAGCAGCATGTGACAGAGCTGATAACTCCTTCCTCTCTGAAAGACAAGTCACGCTTTCCTAGTTCTTCCTGTTTCATCGAACACTCCTTTTCTGTTGAATTCTCTTAATCTCCCCATCTAAACATTGGTGTACCCCTGGGACTATTCCTCTGATCTCTTTTCTTTTTCCTTCTTTTCTTTGTTTTTGAGACAGAGTCTCACTCTGTCAGAGACCAGGCTGGAATGCAATGGTGTGATTTTGGCTCACTGTAACCTCCGCCCTGCAGGGTTCAAGTGATTCTCCTGCCTCAGCTGTCTGAGTAGGTGGGATTACAGATGTGTGCCACCACACCTAGGTAAGTTTTGTATTTTTAGTAGAGACAGGGTTTTGCCATGTTGGCCAGGCTGGTCTCAAACTTCTGGCTTCAAGTGATCTGCCCACCTTGTCCTCCCAAAGTGCTAGGATTACAGGTGTGAGTGATCTCTTTTCTTTTACACTCATTCTCGGGCTCATGGTGATTCTGAAATTTATATCCCTGGCCTGGAACTCTCCCCTGAATTTCAGTCTCATCTCCAGCTGCCTCCGTGACATCTCCACTTGGATGTCTAACAGCTCAGATTTGTAAAACTCCCCATCTTTATACTACCAATCTACACTTTCTACTGTTCCCATCTAAGTAAATGGTATTGTCTTTCTTCTAATTGCTTAGGCCAAAGATCTTTACGTTATTCTGTATCTCCCTTTTTTCCCCTCATTCTGCATGTTCAATCCATGCCATACTGTTCCCTTCACTTGAAAAAAAATTTTTTTTTGAGATAGTGTCTTGCTCTGTGGCCCAGGCTAGAATGTAGTGGTGTGAACATAGCTCACTGCAGCCTCGACCTCCTGCCTTAGCCTCCCGGGTAGCTGGTAACCACAGGCACACATCACCATGCACGTCACCACACCTAACTAACCTCAGCCTCCTGAGTTGCTGGTACTACAGGCTATACACATCACCACACCTGGCTCATTTTTTAATTTTTTGCAGAGATGGGCTCTTACCACGATGCCTAGGCTGTTTTCCAACACCAGCTCAAGCAATCCTCCTGCCTTGACCTCCCAAAGTGCTTGGGATTACAGGCATGAGCCATTGCGCCTGGCCAAAAAATTAATAATCTGGTTTTTTTCTCATTTAATTGCTACCACCCATCTTCAGTTACTATTACCACCATCAAAAGTAATAGTTTATCTTTTTGTTTTTACTTCCACTCTTACTTCCTGCAGTCTATTCTTAACAATACAACCATAATGATCTGTTAATGTAAGTTAGGTCATAGCATTCCTTTGCTCAAAATCCTCCAGTTGCTTCCCAGTTCAATCAAAGTAAAAGCAGAAATCATTACGAAGTCCAACACAAGTCTTCTGCCCTTTTTATCTCCTTGATTTATCTTCCAGTACTCCCTCACTGGTTTCAGTCACACTTTTAATTTTTATCTTATGTAACATTTACATAGCACTTAGCATCATTCTAAGGACTTTATGAATATTCATTTAATCTTCATAATAATATTATGAGGTAAGTATCAATATTATTTCCATTTTTTGAAATGAGGTAACTGTGGCACAGAGAGGTTAAAGTAACTTGTCCAAGAGAGGTACAAGTAACTTCCCAGTTAGGAAGTATAGGAGCCAGGATTCAAACCCACACAGTCTGGCTCTAAAATTGTGCTCACTCTTCCCCAGTCGTGCTGGGTAGTCTCCTGCTTCCATACCTTTGTGCTTTCTGTGCTCTTCTTGGGCGTTTCCTCCCCCAGTTTCCCACATGGCTTTGCTCACTCATCACCTTCAAGGCTTTGACAAATCTTACCTCTTCTGTGAGGTCTTTTTATACAATGTCATTTAAAATTGCAAGCAGCAATGGTTGATCTACAGTGTCATCAAGGAAAGAGGATCTACCTTTCTGTTCCATTATTCTTGTGTGTGCCTTCCCCATCCTTGAGGTCTAGGATGACTTGTGGAGTGCAGACATCGCATCCATGTTCTAGAGAGCAGAAAGAGAGAAAGGGATGCCTACAAGCTGAATCTCACTTAAGACTCCATTTTCTTGTTGCCAAAACTTAATATGCCCAATGGCCATACTAAATTGCATAGGGACCTAGAAAATGTAGTGTTTGTTAAAGGTGGCAATGAGCCCAACTAAAAGTCAGGGTTCTGTTACTCAGGTAGAAGAAGGGAAGAGACAACCAGCAGTCTCTACCCCACCAGGATTCCATCTTTATCCATCCTTGTACTTTACTATCTTTGAATAACATTATAAACTTTTATAGCTTAGCTACCAAAAATAGGTTGATGACTCCCATCCGTGCTGCCGAAACATATCAGCTACCTCTGATATTGGAGATCTCCATTTAGATGTTCCAGAGGCTTTGTGAGCTCAACATGTTTAAAATTAAACTTACCTTTCATCTTTAATGGCTCAAATGTGCTCCTCTTCCTGTACCGTCCCTCCGTGAATGATACCACCAGTTTTTATCTCCTTCACCTCGTACATTCACCCAGTTACAAATTAATTTTGTAAATATTTCTCGGATCTGCCTAATTCTCCTTCCTTATTGCTACTGTGTAGATCACGCCATAACCCCTCCCCAGGATTACAGTAGAATTAAATCATAACAGGTATTTAAGTTCATGTCATTTTACTTCATACAGTTCAAAAGTGGGAGAGAAAATAACTTTAAATAGTGCTGGGTAATCCTGCCTCTATTCTCCTCAGTGAACATATATTCATCTGGGGACTGAGTGTGAGGTGGGAAATATAATAATGCTGCTCCCTCTGTTATGTTTTTTTTCTTTAAAGATAACTTTTTTTTTTTTTAGACAAAGTCTTGGTCTCTTGTCCAGGCTGGAGTGCAGTGGCGCGATCTAGACAAACTGCAACCTCTGCCTCCTGGGTTCAAGCAATTCTCATGTCTCAGCCCTCTGGCATCTTAAGAGACTTCCTATGAGTTCCTGCCTCCAAACTTTTTTTTTTTTTTTTTTTTTGAGACAGAGTCTTGCTCTGTCGCCCAGGCTGGAGTGCAGTGGCGGATCTTTGCTCGCTGCAACCTCTGCCTCCCGGGTTCAAGTGATTCTCCTGCCTCAGCCTCCCAAGTAGCTGGGATTACAGGCACCCACCACCACATCCGGCTAATTTTTGTATTTTTTAGTAGAGACGGGGTTTTACAGTGTTGGCCAGGCTGGTCTCGAACTCCTGACCTCAGGTGATCCACCCACCTTGGCCTCCCAAATGGTTGGGATTACAGGCTTGAGCCGCCGCACCTGGCCAGATAACATTTTTTAGCATACTGTCTTCATGGTGCTGTTTTAAAAGATTTGCATGTATTATTCTCACAATAGCAATATGAGGTAGAAATTGTTATATCCACTTTAGAGATAGGAAACTGAGGCACTGAGTGATTAACTAGCTTGCTTAAGGTTGCACAGCTGTCTAGTTAGAAGAGCTAATAATTCGATTTAGGCAAGCTAACTCCAGAGTCCACTTTCATAACACTGTGCTCCCATTTCCCCACTATTATAGGAACCTGGAAGCTTATTTTCTGGAGAAGGTAAACTAAAAGGACTCAGCAATCATAGATATTAGGTGTAGTTAAGGCCAAGATCACCTTACTGAAAACAGGGAGATTAAGTGAAAGTCTACTAACTGAAGGAGGGTCCCAGTTAGTAGGAGTTCTGAGACTGCTGGCAGCAAGTCTTCTACTTTCACTTAAGGGATTGGAGGAATATTTTCAACAGAATTTCTCCTGCCCAAGAGAAAAGACCTACAGGTAAAAATAGTTGAGGGCCCTTCAAGAAAGAGCTGAGTACCTCCTGTTTAATCATCATATAGTTAAGCGTACCACTCAATAAGCCTCTTCTGTGTACACACAGCTTGTATGTAGTCTTTTAATGCATCACACTTAACGTCAAGAAATAGCCAAGTATCACCAGATATTTCAGGAAAACCTTTAATGTGAAAGATACATACTAAAACAGCCACATACACACACACAAGCCAATAATGAGATACCTCTACACATGTATTAGAATGACAAAAATCCGAAACACTGACAATACCAAATACTGGTGAGGATGTGGGACAACAGGAACTCTCATTCATTGCTGGTGGGAATGAGAAATGGTACAGCTACTTTGGAATACAGTTTGGCAGTTTTTTAACCAAACTAAATATAATCTCGTCATAGGATCCATCAGTAGTGCTCCTTGGTATTTACCCAAATGAGTTCAAGACATACTTCTACACAAAAACCTCCATAAAGATGTTAATAACAGCCTTATATTTACCAAAATCTGGAAGCAACTAAAATGTTCCTCAGAAGTGAAAGAATTTTAAAAACTGATATATTTGTACAATGGGATATTATTCAGCACTAAGTAGAAATGAGGTGCCAGAGCCTTGGCTCATGCCTGTAATCCCAGCACTTTGGGAGGCCGAGGCGGGCGGATCACCTGAGCTCGGGAGATCGAGACCAACCTGACCAACATGGGGAAACCCCATCTCTACTAAAAATACAAAATTACCTGGGCATGGTGGTGCATGCCTGTAATCCCAGCTACTCAGGAGGCTGAGGCAGGAGAATCACTTGAACCTGGGAGGCAGAGGTTGCGGTGAGCTGAGATCAAGCCATTGCACTCCAGCCTGAGCAACAAGAGCAAAACTCCGTCTCAAAAAAAATTAGCTGGGCATGGTGGTGGGCACCTGTAATCCCAGCTAGTTGGTAGGCTGAAGGAGGAGAATCACTTGAACCCTGGAGGCTTAGGCTGCAGTGGGCTGAGATCATGCCATTGCACTCCAGCATGGGCGACAAGAGCTAAACTTCGTCTCAAAAAAAATAATAATAATAATAATAGCCGGCACGGTGGCTCATGCCTGTACTCCCAGCACTTTGGGAGGCCAACGTGGGCGGATCACCTGAGGTCAGGAGATCAAGACCAGCCTGGCCAACATGGTGAAACACCGTCTCTACTAAAAATACAAAAATTAGCCGGGTTTGGTGGCACGCACCTGTAATCCCAGCTACTCGGGAGGCTGAGGCAGGAGAATCACTTCAACCCAGGAAGTGGAGGTTGCAGTGAGCTGAGATCGTGCCACTGCACTCCAGCCTGGGCGACAGAGCAAGACTCCATCTCAAAAAAAAAGAAGAAATGAGGCATCAAGCCATGAAAAGTCATGGAGGAATCTTAAACGCATATTATCAAGTGAAAGAAACCATATGATCCAGCAATTCCTCTTCTGGATTTATACCCAAAGGAAATGAAATTGGTACCTTGTAAAGGTATCTATGCTCCCATGTTCATTGCAGCATTATTCACGATAGCCAAGTTAGAGAAACAACCTAAGTGTCAGTAAGTGAGTGGATAGAAAATTGTGATATGTACGTACAATGCAATATTGTTCAGACTTAAGGAGATCCTGCCATTTTCAGCAACATGAATAGACATGGAGAACATTATGCTAAATGAAATGAGGCAGACACAGAAGGAAAAATACTGCATGATCTCACGTTCATGTGGAATCTGAAAAAGTCAAATACATATGAAGAGTAGAACAGTGGTTATGTGGGGGATGGGAAGATGTTCATCAAAGGGTATAAAGTTGCAGTTATGTAGAATGAATAAGTCTACAGAGCTAATGTACAGCATGATACTATATTTAATATTGTTTACTGAAAATTTGCCAAGAGGGTAGATTTCAGGTGCTTTTACCACAAGGAAGGAAGAAAGGGAGGAGGAAGGGCGAGTGGGAAGGAAGGGAGGGAGGAAAGAAAGGATAACTATGTGAGAGGGTAGATATGTTAATTTGCTTGACTCTAGTAATCATTTCTCTATGTATATCAAAACATCATGTTGTACACCTTAAATGTATGTAATAAAACAAAAAAAATCTGAAAAGGCCACATACTGTATGATTCCAAGTATGTGACATTCTGGAAAAGGCAAAACTATGCAGAAAATAAAGATCAGTGGTTGCCAGAGTTTAGCAGAGGGAGTGTGAATAGGCAGAGCACCTTCACCTTTTTTAGGACAGTGAAATGAATCTGTATGATACTATAATAGTGGACACGTGTCATTATATATTTGTCAAAACCTATAGAATGTACAGCACCAAAAGTGAACCCTGTAATGTAAATTATGGACTTTGTGTGATAATGACATGTTAATGTATGTACATTGATTGTAACAAATGTACCACTCTCGTGCAGGATGTTGATTGTAGGGGAAGCTGTGCATGCGTGGGGGGCAGGAGGTATATGGGAACTCTGTACTTTCTGTTCAACTTTGTTGTGAACCTAAAACTGCTACTAAAATTATTAAAGAAAACACAAATAAGGAAAGAAACAAACTCAGAGGGAAAGAGGAAACAGACAATATAAGACCAGATGAAAACTTAAAAAGCTACATTTAATAACTTTAGAGAACTAAAAGAAAATACTGCATTCTTGAAACAAAAATAAGGAATTATAAAAAGGGTATATTCAGAAAACCAAAAGTCCTAGAAGTCAAAATTAGTTCAATCGTTGGGTTGGGAGAGTTACAGAAGTTTCCTGGAGGTGGAAAAAAAGAGAAAGCTTGAAAGTGGGAGAGAAAAGATAAGAAAATTAGAAGATCGGTCCAGGAAGTACCACATGCAAATAGTAGAAATTTTGCAACAAGAAAAAACTAAAAGGGATGGTAGAAAATTATTAACAAAATAATACAAAAAAATTGATGTAACTGAAGGAAATTAGTTTCAAGATTAAAAGTTTTCCTCCTAGTGTCCAGTATAATACTTGTAAGATAATTGTTACCCAAGACATACTGTGAATGATCAGAAATCCAGTTATATAGATAATATTCTAAAAGCTTACAAGAGAAGGAACAGACAACACAAAAAAATTTCATGCAAAGAATCAAGAACCACAGTAGTGAAAGTCTTCCTAGGAGCAATACTGTAAACTAGATGACTATGAAACAATTGCTTCAAAATTCTTGGGGGAAATGATTTTAATATAGAATTCTATAACTAGCCAAACTGTTGCTTAAGTGTGAAGTTTGAACAATGTCATTTTCATATATGCAGGGTCTCAAAAATTTTTATTCACCCTTACTTAGTGAACAATAGAGTATACCCTTTACCAAAGTTAGAGAGTAACAAAGAAACAAGGAATCAGGCACAGGGAAGAAGTGGAAGGAATTCCCAGGACATAACTAAGCAGCAGATCTAAGCACCATCTACAGATTGGAGTTGTGAGGTTTTTTGTGTTTTTGGGAGGGGGTGTTGAGATGGGATCTCACTGTGCTGCCCAGGCTGGAGTGCAGTGGTGTAATCTTGGCTCACTGCAGCCTCCACCTCCCAGGCTCACGTGATCCTCCTGCCTCAGCCTCCTGAGTAGCTTCCCACCTCAGCCTCCCGAGTAGCTGGGACTGCAGGTGTGCACCACCACGCCTGGCTAATTTTTGTACTTTTTGTAGAGATGGGGTTTCACCATGTTGGTCAGGCTGATCTGAAACTCCTA
This sequence comes from Symphalangus syndactylus, assembly GCF_028878055.3. Lineage (NCBI taxonomy): Eukaryota > Metazoa > Chordata > Mammalia > Primates > Hylobatidae > Symphalangus > Symphalangus syndactylus. The sequence goes on along the minus strand of NC_072430.2, from coordinate 56,219,227 downwards.
AGCTCCAGCGATCTGCCCACTTCAGCCTCCCAAAGTACTGGGATTATAGGTGTGAGCCACCGCCGGGCTGGAGTTGTTCTTTTCACAAAGGCACAGTCCTCGCTCCAGGTCATGCTTGCCCTCAGGATTGTGTTCAGGATGGAAACTCTTTTCTTATTCCTCTGAGTAAAGGGATTGTCTTTCTCATTTGTCGGTCTAACTCTTAATTTGTATTAACAGTGCTTGAGTAGATTAGCAGTCAAGCTGGGCTGTTAAAAAACTCTAAGAATAAAATAGGGATTGAACCAAGGTAGTAATAAGGTGAATAAAAGAAAGAAACAGGTTAACAAATGGTGGGGTGCAGCAGAGTTCCAGTTGAGAGGAGCTGGTATCTGAGTAAATGTGGACAATAAAGGAGAAGGAGATGTCTAGTGTATCTCCCAGGTTTTTGGCTTGAGCCACTGGATTAATGATAGTGTCATCAATGAAGATAGGAACACAGTGGGAGGAGGTTGTTCAAAATAAAAATGAGTTCAGTTTTGGACTTTTAAGTATATGTAGGTGGACAAGGCTTAGAACTGAAGCACAGGATAGAAATTCATTCATTCAATACTCTTGTCTACTAATAATAAAGAGATAAATAAGAGCCAGTTACTTCCCTGAAAAAGCTCATAGTCTAATAGGGGAAACAAATACATAAGCAAATAACTTATAATGTAGTATGATAAATTTAACAGTTTAAATATGTATAAGGTATAGTGATATCTCAGAAGAGAGAGTAACTTTGATATGGACAGGAGGCAGGGAAATACTGGGTACAAGAGGGTGGATCCCCAGCAAAGGCCCCCACCCCCACAAGCCTGGAAACCCATGGCCCTAATTGGGAACAGGCAGTTCTGTTTTCATGTCCAAATGTTGCCTTTTGCCTGCCATCCCCCCATCTTGTACCCATATAAACCCCAAATTCCAGGTCCACAGGCAGACGAGCAGACAAACAGAGGAGCAGAAGAGGAGCACAGTAGAGGAGAGAAGAGAAGGAGTGTTTGAACATCAAGGAGAGGTCGGCTGGGGACAGCTGGAGAGGAGATTGGCCATGGGACAGCCGAACTCCAGGGGAAGATCATCTTCCCACTCCATCCCCTTTCCAGCTCCCCATCCATCTCACTGAGAGCCACCTCCTTCACCTAATACAATTCCCACATTCACCATCCTTCCAGTCCGTCTGTGACCTGATTCTTCCTGGACACAGGAAAAGAAACTGGGTATGAAGAGGGCACTGAGCTGGTTAATACTTAAGCAATCTGTGGATGGCAGAGCTAAAAGAGAACTGTATAGCACGCCCACTGGGGCTTCAGGAGTTGCAGGCATGTACTCCTAGATGCTGCTGTGGGGCTGGAGCCCAAAAGCGCTCTCCGTGCCTCCTACACCTGCCTGTCTGTGAGCTCCCCCTCCTGTAAGGGGTTTGAGAGTGCAGTGGCCGAACAGAACTTACAAGCCACAGCCCTGTCGCAGGCCCTGCCCTTCGTGGGGGATCAGGGGACTCTCTTGTTTCAACTTGCCCTTAGTTGGAGGGCGAGGATCAGTAAATGTTCATGGACAACTAAGCTGAAAAGGAATTTGACTAGCAGACAAGGCAAGAGAGAATATTCCAGCATGTGCAAGGATACAAAGTCATATACTACATATTGTATTCAAAGTACCAAAAATAGTTTACTGTTATTAGTAGTACATAAAGTACAAAGGAGAAAATTAAACTGGAGAGTTAGACAAGTCTCAGATCCCAAGGAATTTGTAGTTTTTGCTGAAGCAGTGAGAAGCCACTGAGGTTGTTGAAAAAGAGTCAAAGTAGATACCGGAATCCACTGTTGGTTGCTTCCAAAGGGAATTTTGGTCCTTCCTAGTGCCCAGAACATAATCTCTTTCTCTGGCAAAGAGAACGTAGTCTTCTGTCTTCCTTTTCATAAAGAAGGTTACAATTATTTTATGAAGATTGTAATTTCTAGTAATGATAATGGAATAAAGAAGGAGTGAAATGGCCTTTGTGTGCTCCTCTTTTTTTTTTTCTTTTTTAAGGCAAAAAGGTTTTAAAACCCTCTGGAGCACTGATTCTCAATACCTTCTTTTTATAACATTTTCTAAATGCTCCCTTTACTATATGAAATGAAATTCCCATAGGTATTATACCCTACTGCAGTGAGCTAAGTAATGCTTCCCAAAAAGGTAGCCACATCCTAGTCCCTGAAACTTGTAATTGTTACCTTATATAGCAAAAAAGAACTTTGCAGATGTGACTGAGTTAAGATGTTGAGATGGAGAGATTATCCTGGTGGACTCTAAATTCAGTCACATGTATCATGGAGGGAATATCATAGAGGAGATGTAGGCAACATGACCTCTGAGGCAGAGACTGGAATGACATGACCACAAATCAAGGCATGCCAGCAGCTACCAGAGACTGCAAGAGGCAAGGAATGGATTCTTTCTAGAGCTTTCAGAAGAGTGGCCCTGCGGACACCTTGATTTACACATCATGAAACTGGTTTTGGATTTCTGGACTTTAGAACTGAAAAAGAATAAATTTCTGTTGTTTTAAGCCATGAAGTTTGTGATTATTTCTTACAGCAGCCTTAGGAAACTAATATACTACTTACTTCATATAATGCCATAACAATGAAATAAAGAAGACACAAAAAGTAAATGTTAGTGATGTGACTTTCCATTTAGGAAACGATTTTTTGCAAAGTTCCAAACAAAATAAATTATAGTCTTTTCTGCATTTACATGGTAATTGTATTTCTGGAAAATTTAATATATATTCAAACCATTAACCATTGTTTGTAGCATCTGCCATGTGCTTGACACACAGAGAGTATTTAATAAAAGCTGGATACATGGCGATGAATAGATGGATGTATTAAAACTACAAAGAGATTACATAAGTCCCAAAATAAACATGCAAGGCAAAAATTATGTGTAGTCAAAAGTGTCTTTAAAAATTCTTGGGCAGGCCCGGTGGCTCACACCTATAATCCCAGCACTTTGGGAGGACAAGGCAAGTGGATCACGAGGTCAGGAGTTCGTGACCAGTAGCCTGCCCAACATGGCGAAACCCCATCTCTACTAAAACTACAAAAATTAGCCAGGCGTGATGGCGGGCGCCTGTAATCCCAGCTACTTGGGAGCCCGAGTCAGGAGAATCGCTTGAACCCGGGATGCAGAGGTTGCAGTGAGCTGAGATTGCCGCCACTGCTCTCCAGCCTGGGCGCCAAGAGCGAAACTCCATTTCCAAGGGAAAAAAAAATTCTTTACATAGCTTATCAAATATAGTGTTCAATATCTACATGACATTATGGACACTGACACATGCCATTTCTCAATAGAGAGCTGACAGCCATCTCCCCCCATCCCCTCAGCATCGTTTGGGTATCCTATGAAGGACGTGAGTCGTTTTAGGGATATAATGAATTCCATTCAGCACTATGAGATACTCTCACTGTGACAATCACAGAACTAAAACTGACTGAAAGGTAATAGATACGTTTCCCATTTCAAAGCTCACTGTGGACGTTTTCTTATGGTTTGGAATGGTAGTGAGCTGTCCAAACTATATTTTGATCTGTTTTTCTTCTTTTGATCAGGGATCATAGTTCAGTAAACCCACAGTTAAACTAAGTGGGCTGATTGTATGGGTCTATCTAAAGTGAATTAGTGTACTTGTCTCATCCTTCTTATTAATGAGTGGTTCTAAACTGGACTTGGTTTTTCTCCCATGGGGCATTTGGCAATGTCTGGAGGCATTTCTGATTGTCACAGCTGGGGATTAGGGAGGGCAGGGTGAGGCAAGGGGCTATTGGCAGCTAGTGGGTAAAGGCCAGGAATGTTGCTAAACATTCTACAATACACAGGACAGCCCCCAACAACAAATAATGATCTGGGCCCAAAAGTAGTGGCAAGGTTGAGAAACCCTGGCAACATTATGTGTGTGCTCGCCTTGTGTAGTGATTCCTTTGTAGTGTTTACCTTGACATTAGATTAAGTGTTCCCTTAAGCAGAAGCTGAATTTTTTGTTATTGAGTTGCAGTGAAGGGTGGGTGTGAATCTCTGCAGGGTTAAACATTTTTACATTAACCTTTCCTTTTTATTTTTATCAAAAGTAATATATGGTCATGTGTGTGTGTGTGTGTGTGTGTGTGCGCACTTATGCAGAACTTAGAACAGTTCCCCACCCATTCTTCCCTAGTTTTATCCCATTTCCCAGAGTTAGCAACATGTAAAGGGTTTTGTTTTTAATTTTTTTGGCGATTGCCTCTCTAAGTCTAAATAATAGCTTTTGGTTATTTATTGATTTAAGAGATTATCTATTGACTCTTCACTGCACAAGGTTAGCAAAAGTTCAGCTACACTAATCCCTCCCCTTCTCCCTTCTAATATTCATTAGTTTATATTCGATTGTTCTTTGATTATTCTGTAACTCTAAATTAAATACATATAAACATTTAATTTTATTCCATCAACTTTAGTCAGTATCTTTTTATCTTCTGCCTTTATTATACTAGCGCTTCTGTTCTTTCATCTTCCTTATTCCTATTTCCTATAGTCTGTCTGCTGTACCTTTACATTGTCAGATTGACAATATTTACTTTCTGTTTTATAATTATATTTGTTTGTTTTTATCTATAGGTTGAGGCCAAAAGTTGAAAACTATTACCATTTATAGGATATAACTGTAAATATTATTCACTGAAGAGCTAAGTAGTATACTGAGATCTCAGAATCATCTCTATATATGCAATATCACATCCTCTGTGCCATGAGAAAGAATGTCCCTAGTATTCTAGCATTCTGTTTTCTGTGTTGGTTGTTTTAAAATCATGCCACATTCAGTTGGCACATTGGCATCTAAACACATGGTAAGAAAGATCAGAAGTGTCAATGAAATTGCATAGTGAATATTCAAAAAATGAATGACCTGCATAGACAAAGAATACAAAAAAAAAAGATCAGAGGAAAATGATAGAAAACACAAGAAAGACAAGAATTTCAAAATAATAAGGATACATTCCCAATGGCTAGCTTTCTGAGAGTTGAACTGTATTTAAATAACTCATGTCCCTCAACCCAGATCCAAAGATAATATTGCTGCTGCTGAAACTTGGGCTCTGTACTATGACCAGAGTTTATTAATTGTCCTATTTCATTGAGGAAAAAATGCAAAGCAGGCAGAACACTGGAATAACTAGCTGGAAATATTCCACTATTTCATGGGAAGCAGGTTTCTAAGCGATTCCTGTGGAGGCCAAACTCTTGCTCTCACAAAAATATTATAGCATTAAAGTGTGCCTTGATGGTACATTAAGGAAGAAATTTTCCCCAAATTTACTTGATTAAGATTTATAGCCTTTCTGCTCCCACAAAACATAGCATTGATTTCTTTAGTATCAAAAGTTTCCTAAAATAAACTGCTAATGATTGCTTTCAGTCATTTGTTTACTTAAGGTCAGTCATGCCAAGTACTGTTTGTATCAATTCTTGTAAAAGACTCAATTAATTTTGTAATTGTCATAATTACTGTTATTCCTGTTCTCTAGGAATATGCTATTAATGTAACTGGACATCACCACATCTTATTTTTGTATCTCTCAAAACATCTTTCATAAAACTTTGATGGTAGGAAAGAGCTGAAAAAAAATCTCCTGTTAGTAGACCAAGCAATACTTCAATTACTAAACACCAGAGAAAATTAAAATTACAGCTTAAATAAAACCTACCAGATATTTGGTAGAGAAAATGGAACGGTACAAAAATGTGGTTTTTAAAAATAAAGTTCTACCACTTGTATTATATTCATTATAGACTATTGGAAATCCTTCCCTGCCAAAAAAGAAGAAAGAAAAAGAAAAAAGTTTGTGACCATTTGTAATTCATTTTAGTCTTTTTATGTATTTTTTCACCTAAAATAATATTGGCATTTTAATATTTTAAATAGAGTTTTAAATGGCTACATATTATTCTATCAAAAATACCTACCACAATTTATGTAACCACTTTCTCACTGTTGAGCATTTAGGTTAGTTTTGTTTTTCCAGTTGAAACAATACCCCCTGAGTATCTTTGCATATGATGATTTCTCTTGATTTTAGTTTTACTTAAGACAAGCTCTTAGGGGTCAAATGTTTTAAATATTTTAAAGTTTCATTGTTCAAATTGCATTTCAACAGTCAATACCAGTTTACACTGTTTTCAGCATTTTAAGAAATTGCCCAAATGACAGAGCAGAATTTTAAAAATATTTCCCTAGTGTTGATTTAGTTTATATGCTGAGATGCTGCAGATTTTTTGTTGTTAAAAAGTGAGTATGTGGAGATCAAACATTTGGCTGACTGTGTACACATTTTATTAAAGCCTTAATGTTAAGCAAGAAGCCATTACTCATATTCATGTTGTCTCGGGCATGGAAAAGTGCTTCTAATTTTTGCAACATAAAAGAAGTCCGATGGCAGTGACAGACTGAATGACTAGCTAGATATGCTGACTGGAAAGCTAGAATTAGGATTTGAACATTGTAGTCAGTCTCCATTTAAGAGCCTAATGGTTTTTTCTTCTCAATTTGGAAGTTTGCTGCATTTAGAGATATTTTTATAAAACTAAAAAAAATAGACCCAGAGAGCAAGTTTGAGATTACTAAAATGTATACCGCTATTGTCAGAGTTGCAGTTCAAACTGTCTTCATTAAACTGTTAGTTTGATTACATTTTCTCAAACAGTAACTGTTGTATTTTAATTTTTTAAATTAAAAATAAGTGTTTTAAATTTTAGGTAATTGAAAGACCAATTCTTTTTGGAATCTTTCAGTATTATGGTTTTGGTTCACAGTAAAGGTATTTGCTTACTACGTTTACTAAATATACTATCTATAATTTATTTTGTTGCATAAAAATAAGACAAACTCCAGTTAGCTTTTTTGATGGGTATTACCTTGACGACTTGCTCACTGACAGAGAAACTGATGCAAAATAGGTCATTTGAAAAGCAGGTGTTTGATATATCCCCATATGTAACACTGAAAAGCCTTCTTGCTCTAGATTTTTTTTTAATGATAATGATCTCTTTTTTATTTAATTTTTTTTATTATTATACTTAAAGTTTTAGGGTACATGTGCACAATGTGCAGGTTTGTTACATATGTATCCATGTGCCATGTTGGTGTGCTGCACCCAGTAACTCGTCATTTAGCATTAGGTGTATCTCCTAATGCTATCCCTCCCCCCTCCCTCCACCCCACAACAGTCCCCGGAGTGTGATGTTCCCCTTCCTGTGTCCATGTGTTCTCATTGTTCAATTCCCACCTATGAATGAGAACATGTGGTGTTTGGTTTTTTGACCTTGCGATAGTTTACTGAGAATGATGATTTCCGGTTTCATCCATGTCCCTACAAAGGACATGAACTCATCATTTTTTATGGCTGCATAGTATTCCATGGTGTATATGTGCCACATTTTCTTTTTTTTCTTTTTTTTTTTTTTTTGAGACGGAGTCTCGCTCTGTCGCCCAGGCTGGAGTGCAGTGGCACGATCTCGGCTCACTGCAAGCTCCGCCTCCTGGGTTCACACCATTCTCCTGCCTCAGCCTCTCTGAGTAGCTGGGACTACAGGCGCCTGCCACCACGCCCGGCTAATTTTTTTTGTATTTTTAGTAGAGACGGGGTTTCACTGTGGTCTTGATCTCCTGACCTCGTGATCCGCCCACCTCGGCCTCCCAAAGTGCTGGGATTACAAGCGTGAGCCACCGCGCCTGGCCACATTTTCTTAATCCAGTCTATCGTTGTTGGACATTTGGGTTGGTTCCAAGTCTTTGCTATTGTGAATAGTGCTGCAGTAAACATACGTGTGCATGTGTCTTTATAGCAGCATGATTTATAGTCCTTTGGGTATATACCCAGTAATGGGATGGCTGGGTCAAATGGTATTTCTAGTTCTAGATCCCTGAGGAATCGCCACACTGACTTCCACAGTGCTTGAACTAGTTTACAATCCCACCAACAGTGTAAAAGTGTTCCTATTTCTCCACATCCTCTCCAGCACCTGTTGTTTCCTGCCTTTTTAATGATGGCCATTCCAACTGGTGTGAGATGGTATCTCATTGTGGTTTTGATTTGCATTTCTCTGATGGCCAGTGATGATGAGCATTTTTTCATGTGTTTTTTGGCTGCATAAATGTCTTCTTTTGAGAAGTGTCTGTTCATGTCCTTCGCCCACTTTTTGATGGGGTTGTTTGTTTTTTTCTTGTAAATTTGTTTGAGTTCATTGTAGATTCTGGATATTAGCCCTTTGTCAGATGAGTAGGTTGCGAAAATTTTCTCCCATTCTGTAGGTTGCCTGTTCACTCTGATGGTAGTTTCTTTTGCTGTGCAGAAGCTCTTTAGTTTAATTAGATCCCATTTGTCAATTTTGGCTTTTGTTGCCATTGCTTTTGGTGTTTTAGACATGAAGTCCTTGCCCATGCCTACGTCCTGAATGGTAATGCCTAGGTTTTCTTCTAGGGTTTTTATGGTTTTAGGTCTAACATGTAAGTCATTAATCCATCTTTAATTAATTTTAGTATAAGGTGTAAGGAAGGGATCCAGTTTCACCTTTCTACATATGGCTAGCCAGTTTTCCCAGCACCATTTATTAAATAGGAAATCGTGGCTGGGCACGGTGGCTCATGCTTGTAATCCCAGCACTTTGGGAGGCCGAGGTGGGCGGATCACAAGGTCAGGAGATTGAGACCACGGTGAAACCCCATCTCTACTAAAAATACAAAAAAATTAACCGGGCGTGGTAGCGGGCGCCTGTAGTCCCAGCTACTCAGAGAGGCTGAGGCAACAGAATGGCATGAACCCAGGAGGCGGAGCTTTCAGTGAGCCGAGATTGCGCCACTGCACTCCAGCCTGGGCGACAGAGCAAGACTCCGTCTAAAAAAAAAAAAAAAAAAAAAAAAATAGGTAATCCTTTCCCCATTTCTTGTTTTTGTCAGGTTTGTCAAAGAGCAGATAGTTGTAGATATGTGGCATTATTTCTGAGGGCTCTGTTCTGTTCCATTGGTCTATACCTCTGTTTTGGTACCAGTACTATGCTGTTTTGGTTACTGTAGACTTGTAGTATAGTTTGAAGTCAGGTAGCGTGATGCCTCCAGCTTTGTTCTTTTGGCTTAGGATTGACTTGGCAATGCAGGCTCTTTTTTGGTTCCATATGAACTTTAAAGTGGTTTTTTCCAATTCTGTGAAGAAAGTCATTGGTAGCTTGATGGGGATGGCATTGAATCTATAAATTACCTTGGGCAGTATGGCCATTTTCACGATATTGATTCTTCCTACCCATGAGCATGGAATGTTCCTCCATTTGTTTGTGTCCTCTTTTATTTCATTGAGCAGTGGTTTGTAGTTCTCCTTGAAGAGGTCCTTCACATCCCTTGTCAGTTGGATTCCTAGGTATTTTATTCTCTTTGAAGCAATTGTGAATGGGAATTCACTCATGATTTGGCTGTCTGTCTGTTATTGTTGTATAAGAATGCTTGTGATTTTTGCACATCTATTTTGTATCCTGAGACTTTGCTGAAGTTGTGTATCAGCTTAAGGAGATTTTGGGCTGAGACGATGGGGTTTTCTAGATATACAATCATGTCATCTGCAAACAGGGACAGTTTGACTTCCTCTTTTCCTAATTGAATCCCCTTTATTTCCTCCTCCTGCCTGATTGCCCTGGCCAGAACTTCCAATAGGACTGGTGAGAGAGGGCATCCCTGTCTTGTGCCAGTTTTCAAAGGGAATGCTTCTAGTTTTTGCCCATTCAGTACGACATTGGCTGTGGGTTTATCATAGATAGTTCTTATTATTTTGAGATCCGTCCCATCAATACCTAATTTATTGAGAGTTTTTAGCATGAAGGGTTGTTGAATTTTGTCAAAGGCTTTTTCTGCATCTATTGAGATAATCATGTGGTTTTTGTCTTTGGTTCTGTTTATATGCTGGATTACATTTATTGATTTGCGTATGTTGAACCGGCCTTGCATCCCAGGGATGAAGCCCACTTGATCATGGTGGATAAGCTTTTTGATGTGCTGCTGGATTCCGTTTGCCAGTATTTTATTGAGGATTTTTGCATCGATGTTCATCAGGTATATTGGTCTAAAATTCTCTTTTTTTATTGTGTCTCTGTCAGGCTTTGTTATCAGGATGATGCTGGCCTCATGAAATGTGTTAGGGAGGACTCCCTCTTTTTCTATTGATTGGAATAGTTTCAGAAGGAATGGTACCAGCTCCTGCTTGTACCTCTGGTAGAATTCGGAATCCATCTGGTCCTGGACTTTTTTTGGTTGGTAAGCTATTAATTATTGCCTCAATTTCAGAGCCTGTTATTGGTCTATTCAGAGATTCAGGTTCTTCCTGGTTTAGTCTTGGGAGGGTGTATGTGCCCAGGAATTTATCCATTTTTTCTAGATTTTCTAGTTTATTTGCATAGAGGTGTTTATAGTATTCTCTGATGGTAGTTTGTATTTCTGTGGGATCGGTGGCAATATCCCCTTTATCATTTTTTATTGCATCTATTTGATTCTTCTCTCTTTTCTTCTCTATTAGTCTTGCTAGCAGTCTATCAATTTTGTTGATCTTTTCAAAAAACCAGCTCCTGGATTCATTGATTTTTTGAAGGGTTTTTTGTGTCTCTATCTCCTTCAGTTCTGCTCTGATCTTAGTTATTTCTTGCCTTCTGCTAACTTTTGAATGTATTTGCTCTTGCTTCTCTAGTTCTTTTAATTGTGATGTTAGGGTGTCAATTTTAGATCTTTCCTGCTTTCTCTTGTGGGCATTTAGTGCTATAAAGTTCCCTCTACACACTGCTTTGAATGTGTCCCAGAGATTCTGGTATGTTGTGTCTTTGTTCTCGTTGGTTTCAAAGAATATCTTAATTTCTGTCTTCATTTCGTTATGTACCCAGTAGTCATTCAGGAGCAGGTTGTTCAGTTTCCATGTGTTTGAGTGGTTCTGAATGAGTTTCTTAATCCTGAGTTCTATTTTGATTGCACTGTGGTCTGAGAGACAGTTTGTTATAATTTCTATTCTTTTACATTTGCTGAGGAGTGCTTTACTTCCAACTATGTGGTCAATTTTGGAATAGGTGTGGTGTGGTGCTGAAAAGAATGTATATTCTGTTGGTTTGGGGTGGAGAGTTCTGTAGATGTCTATTAGGTCTGCTTGGTGCAGAGGTGAGTTCAATTCCTGGATAGCCTTGTTTGTGTCTCGTTGATCTGTCTAATGTTGACAGTGGGGTGTTAAAGTCTCCCATTATTATTGTGTGGCAGTCTAAGTCTCTTTGTAGGTCTCTAAGGACTTGCTTTATGAATCTAGGTGCTCCTGTATTGGGTGCATATATATTTAGGATAGTTAGCTCTTCTTGTTGAATTGATTCCTTTACATTATGTAATGGCCTCCTTTGTCTGTTTTGATCTTTGTTGGTTTAAAGTCTGTTTTATCCAAGACTAGGATTGCAACCCCTGCCTTTGTTTCCCATTTGCTTGGTAGATCTTGAGTTGATCCTATGTGTGTCTCTGCACATGAGATGGGTTTCCTGAAAATAGCACACTGATGGGTCTTGACTCTTTATCCAACTTGCCAGTCTGTGTCTTTTAATTGGAGCATTTAGCCCATTTACATTTAAGGTTAATATTGTTATGTGTGAATTTGATCCTGTCATTATGATGTTAGCTGGTTATTTTGCTCGTTAGTTGATGCAGTTTTTTCGTAGCCTTGATGGTCTTTACAATTTGGCATGTTTTTGCAGTAGCTGGTACCACTTGTTCCTTTCCATGTTTAGTGCTTCCTTCAGGAGCTCTTTTAGGGCAGGCCTGGTGGTGACAAAATCTCTCAGCATTTGCTTGTCTGTAAAGTATTTTATTTCTCCTTCACTTATGAAGCTTAGTTTGACTGGATATGAAATTCTGGGTTGAAAATTCTTTTCTTTAAGAATGTTGAATATCAGCCCCCACTCTCTTCTGGCTTATAGAGTTTCTGCCGAGAGATCTGCTGTTAGTCTGATGGGCTTTCCTTTGTGGGTAACCCAACTTTCTCTCTGGCTTCCCTCAACGTTTTTTCCTTCATTTCAACTTTGATGAATCTGACAATTATGTGTCTTGGAGTTGCTCTTCTCGAGGAGTATGTTTGTGGCGTTCTCTGTATTTCCTGAATTTGAATGTTGGCCTGCCTTGCTAGATTGGGGAAGTACTCCTGAATAGTATCCTGCAGTGTTGTCCAACTTGGTTCCATTCTCCCTGTCACTTTCAGGTACATCAATCAGATAGAGATTTGGTCTTTTCACATAGTCCCATATTTCTTGGAGACTTTGTTTCTTTCTTTTTATTCTTTTTTCTCTAAACTTCTCGCTTCATTTCATTCATTTGGTATTCTATCACTGATAGCCTTTCTTCCAGTTGATCGAGTCGGCTACTGAGGCTTGTGCATTCGTCACGTAGTTCTCGTGCCTTGGTTTTCAGCTCCAGCAGGTCCTTTAAGGACTTCCCTGCATTGATTATTCTAGTTAGTCATTCGTCTAATTTTTTTTCAAGGTTTTTAACTTCTTTGCCATGGGTTCGAACTTCTTCCTTTAGCTTGGAGTAGTTTGATTGTCTGAAGCCTTCTTCTCTCACCTCGTCAAAGTCATTCTCCATCCAGCTTTGTTCCATTGCTGGTGAGGAGCTGCGTTCCTTTGTAGGAGGAGAGGCGCTCTGCTTTTTAGAGTTTCCAGTTTTTCTGCTCTGTTTTTTCCCCATCTTTGTGGTTTTGTCTATCTTTGGTCTTTGATGATGGTGACCTACAGGTGGGTTTTGGTGTGGATGTCCTTTCTGTTTGTTAGTTTTCCTTCTAACAGTCAGGACTCTCAGCTGCAGGTCTGTTGAAGTTTGCTGGAGGTCCACTCCAGACCCTGTTTGTCTGGGTATCAGCAGCGGTGGCTGCAGAACAGCGGATATTGCTGAACCACAAATGTTGCTGCCTGATCGTTCCTCTGGAAGTTTTGTCTCAGAGGAGTACCTGGCCATGTGAGGTGTCAGTCTGCCCCTACTGGGGGGTGCCTCCCAGTTAGGCTACTCAGGGGTCAGGGACCCACTGGAGGAGGCAATCTGTCCGTTCTCAGATCTCCAGCTGCGTGCTGGGAGAACCACTGCTCTCTTCAAAGCTGTCAGACAGGGACATTTAAGTCTGCAGAGGTTTCTGCTGCCTTTTGTTTGGCTATGCCCTGCCCCTAGAGGTGGAGTCTGCAGAGGCATGCAGGCCTCCTGGAGCTGTGGTGGGCTCCACCCAGTTCCAGCTTCCCGGCTGCTTTGTTTAGCTACTCAAGCCTTGGCAATGGCAGCGCCCCTCCCCCAGCCTCGCTACGGTCTTGCAGTTTGATCTCAGACTGCTGTGCTAGCAATGAGCGAAGCTCCGTGGGCGTAAGACCCTCTGAGCCAGGCGCGGGATATAATCTCCTGGTGTGCCGTTTGCTAAGACCGTTGGAAAAGCGCAGTATTAGGGTGGGAGTGACTCGATTTTCCAGGTGCTGTCTGTCACCCCTTTCTTTGACTAGGAAAGGGAATTCCCTGACCCCTTTTGCCTCCCGGGTGAGGCGATGCCTCACCCTGCTTCGGCTCACTCTGGGTGTGCTGCACCCACTGTCCTGCACCCACTGTCCGACACTCCCTAGTGAGATGAACCTGATACCTCAGTTGGAAATGCAGAAATCACCCGTCTTCTGCATCCAGAAATAACTTTTAATATGTGCATCTTGAGAGAGAGAATCTTTCAGAAATGAGATATTAGAGCAACATAATAAAAGAATCCTTGGTGATTTTTTTAAAAAGTAAAAACTGTCACTACTGAGAGAAGACATGTTCTACAAAGACATCTGAAAATCATAGGTATTGTGGCTTATATTTTGGGATGAAAATGAAAGATTTGATGAAAATTACCAAAGGCTTTTACATAAAACAGCTAATTAAGCCCAGCCATCCTTTTTACTATTGCCTTTATTTGAGGATGTTAGGGAGAATTTTCTCATTTTGTGTTTAGTCCTGATTGGCCTGAATCATAAGAATTATACTGTACTTAGTTTGTAGTAGTAGATTTAGGACCTGACCCATAAATAGTTTTGTCTAAAAGTGAACATTTTAATTTCTCTTAACAGCTGTAACATCTTATGAAGATCTTGGACTCTTTGCATTTGGATTACCTGGAAAGGTAATTTTTTTTCCTCCTCATTGTGTCCAAAACCGAAAGTGGCATTTTTCCTTTTGTTTCAAGTTAAAAGAGACAAGTATATATAAGAGGAAGACATTAGAGGAATAAAAGGAAACTAAAGTGAGAAAAGAGAGAATGATGGGAACAGGCAGAGAAAGAGAAGTCTTTGTGTCCTGCCTAAAAATGCATCAATACATTTAATTCAATGCTTGAATCTTTTAATATGTTTCATCCTAATAAAATAGCACAATGACTTGAATGACTTTAAAGAGTAATGATGACCTGTTTTAAGTTGTATTAATTTTGATTATGTACTCATATGAGTAAACCCTCATAAAGACAAGAAAAGAAAAGCAACATTGAATTCAAATTGTAGCATGGCTGTTTACAAAACCAGTAATCAGAAGATCATATCACTTAAGAATTGAACATTGCTAAAAGATTATCTAGCTGTCCTCTCATTTATAGGTGAGGAAATTAAGGACCAGACAAATTAAGGGACCTATTTGTCAACTATTATATAAAGCCAGTACCACATCCTAGAACTCTAGATCTACTGCTTTGCTTACTCAGAATAAGAGAAATAACAGCATTATTTATTGGGCACTTACTTGCAATAGGGATACTACACTAGTTTAATAGGTAGAGAAAAATAATTGTCTTCCACCAGTAATCAGGAGTTGAACATTACTATTAGTGCTGTAGTATATATTTTTTTTAATTTCTGAAGAGCTACTATACTTCTAAAATTCATATTCATTTTGGCTCCAAACAGGAATTCTTTTGTTTGTAAATCTGTTGTTTGTGTTTTTATGTTTTCGATTGACAAATAAAAATTGTATATATTTATTATGGACAGCATGTCATTTTGAAATATGTAAACATTGTAGAATGGCTAAATTGACCTAATTAATATTTGAATTACTTCACATACTTACCATTTTTTGTTTTATTTTTATTCTAAAAGGATACTCTATCTGTAACTGGCTAAACTAACTTCTGAAAGTGAGTCTGGAGAAAATATATATAGCTATGCAATGGAGAGAAAACCTGCATTTACATTCCAGTTAACTTTGGTGGAGTTTTTTGTTTTTGTTTTTTCAGACAGTTTTGCTCTCGTTGCCCAGGCTGGAGTGAAATGGCATGATCTCAGCTCGCCATAACCTCCGCCTCCCGGGTTCAAGCGATTCTCCTGCCTCAGCCTCCTGAGTAGCTGGAATTACAGACATGTGTCACCAAGCCTGGCTAATTTTGTATTTTTAGTAAAGACAGGTTTCTCCATGTTGGTCAGTCTAGTCTCGACCTCCCGACCTCAGGTGATCCGCCTGCCTCGGCCTTCCAAAGTGCTGGGATTACAGCATGAGCCACCGTGCCTGGCCCTAACTTTGTTTTTAAAGTACGAAAAGGAATGCTTAAATCATATACTATATAGCATCATGGCTTGGACCTTAGTAACCTGAAACTTAAACAAAACAGAATATGTTACTTGAGGGTAAAAGGTTTTGTTAATCTTCCTTATTATCAATGTTTCTGTTCTAGAGGATTAGGATGTTTGGTGTAGCCAGGGATCAGTTTCCTCCATCTAGTTTAAATGAAGAAGAAAATATTTTTTGTATGAGAAAATTCCACAATTAATATAACATAACCTGTAAACATAACTCTAAGTAGCATCACTGACATCACTGTCATTTCATGTTCATATTTCCTGCATTCCTTGTACAACAGCAAAGTTTAAAGAGTAGGGACTGCTGAGAGTCTTCTTTTCCTAAAACTCTTAGAGTAGTTGCATTGTCATTTTAATACATGCACCAAAAAAGTTCATAGTAGGCAGGCACACTAGACAAAGCATACTCTGAATGAGGAGTTGTTGTTTGGTTGCTTGTTTAAATTTTCTCCCCACTTCCACATTTGGGTTGAAACTTAACCATTTCCTTCTATCCAGATATTATATGGTTATAATATGGGATAATATTATGATAAAGAAATTTTTTGAAATGTTTTAAACTTTTTAAGGAAGCTTTATTTAAATATCTATAAATTGGTATTTATTCACCAGACAAATATTTATTGATCAAATACTTTGTACCATGTACTATGCTAGGCATTAAAAACATAAGTAGGTAGGCAGGTAGGTAGATAGGTAGATATTCTAGCTTTCAAGATATTAAATGCTTAAATTCAGCCAAAGAATGAAAGAATAATCATCAATAAGTTAATATTACTGTTTTTGCAATATATTAATTGAAAATAAAACCAAATTTCATGTATACCTACTACTGACAGGTATCATTTGTACTGAAGATAGTACACACAAGTTCAAAATAGTCTTTTCACAAATAACTTCGACATTTTGGAACTAAGTTTTACATAGGCTGAAATGCAGAATTTTTTCTGGAGAGCATTCAAGTGGCAATCACTACCTCTCCAAAGACGCTTTGCCAGATTTTCATATCATTAGCCCTCCTCTGCAAACCTCAAGGCTCCTAGGTCCTAATAACTTAGATTGTTTTTGGGGTAGGCAAATCTGCGCAACTGATAGAATTCCTAACAAAGATGGGCGTGAAAGATTATCTGTTCCCAATTCATGTAGAACTGAAAGATGCTAGACAGCCAGTCAGCTCCAGGCATAAGTTGGGGTTCCGATCCATTAAGACTTGAGTGATTGAAAGGCCCACATGGAAGCACAGTGTTTTACTGTTTCCTGTAAGTATATCTGATCACCTTGAGTTCCCCAGGAATCTCTATCAAAGATGATAAGCTAACAAGCCTGCAGACTGAATTTAGTCCTCAGGCACATTTTATATGGCTCAAATATTTTTTATTTTTAACTGATTACCAACTAAGCATCATTAAAGTATGAAAAAATTTAATTTCTGACTTTCTTTGAAAAATCGGAAGATCTGTATTATCAACTGGCCAGAGCTGAGTAGCACCTGCCCCATTGAAGGGGGAGGAATTCTCCAATATCCTACAGTTTTTGCCAGCTCCCATTGTCTTATACTCCACTTAATTCACATTATTGAGTTTGGAACATTTTGCCTATATTTTCAGGATTTGACAATAATTGGGCTCTAGAGTTTATTAATCTCCGGGACTGGGATGCTCAAACAAAGTCTTGGTATATGCCAAGCTGATATAGTCAGAAAACTTATATCATTTCCTTTTAGGCAATATAGCATTGGCATAGCACACCCAGCCTGTCTTTTTCTACTTATTTAAGCAGTGTGGTAAAACCAGCAAGAAGGGAATGAGACACCACTCCCACACTTCTAATTTTTATACTTGATAATCATCGATTACTAGCTTTTAACTATTTAAAAGTGACTGCCAAGAAAAATTTCAAAAACTTCTTTATAGTAACTATGGAACTATTAAAGAAATACTTTTTAATGTGATTATTATTAATTTTATGTATTTCAAATGACTGGCAAATTTCTTTTTAGTTTCTCTTCACTTACAACTTCTGCATCTGCTTTTTTAGTAATAGTTACTGGATTTTAATAAAATACTGATCCTTTTATATTATTTCCCCTTCTATCTTCTGAATATTTTGTTCTTTTACAGTTGGTGGTGGCAGGCACCATAATAATTCAGAATATTGGAGGTAAGCAATTGAAAGTGCACTGTTTATGCATAAATGTGATGGCAATAATGTCCTCTGAATTGTTATCTTACTACAGCTCTAGCTGGGAACTTCTGTAGACATAGCTATCTTCAGAAGCCCGTGTGTTGGCCTCTTTACTCTCTTTTTTTTTTTTATCCTTTTTAGCAACACTTGTGACAGTAGCTCCTAAATTCAGTTCCAGCTAAACCCTGATTGCAGTCATGTTATTAGGTCTGTAACACACCTCTAAAACATTGGCTTTCTGTGATTGTGAAGGTAGGATACAGTCTGGAAAAGTTCTCCTGGTGATTTTAAAATATTTTCCCTCTACTTTTGTTCTAATCACTCTATTGGCAGATACTACTTTAGATGGATTAGTGTTCCGTGGGCTGTGAACAATCAACTATGGACAACAGTGTCCTCTTGTAACCAAGAATTTAAAATGACCAAGTGGTTTAAAACATAAATAAATCTGAGATAAACATTCTCACATTTATCCTGTATCTTGTTCCTATTAATAACCAATTCTAGAAATGATCTCAATATTGGGAACTATGTAGAAATAAAATTACTGTTAATTATAGACAGTTACTGAGTAAATGTATTAAACATTTAAATCCAAAATATGGGTATCATGTGTGTATATGTTGTAAAGAAGTTGTGTAGTGATGAACAATGTCTTAGTTTTCTTTTATCATTGACTGAAGTGCTAAATAAATGCTCTTAAAGGAAAATACACAGAAAAGGTTGACATGCACTTTGGATCTTATACAGGATTGTGTAGTCAGAGGACATTTTAATCTTATTTTTTACATGTAACAATTTAATTCAAAGATGACAGTTTTAATAAACTTCAGCTCTCATACTCAAGAGGTCTGAGCTATATCACTTTAAGTATTGTTCAATCAAATTCCATCTTTAATAGGTTTTTTTGGTTAAGGAAAAATTAACATTCCACCAGTAAATTGTGCTGCCATTGTTTTGGAATCCTGTTTTAATTCTTTGAATTTTCATGAAAAAATATGAATAAAAAGAATGCTTTCTTGCATGCCATACCAAATAATTTTCTCCTAACACACACTACTTCACACTTCACAGTAGAAAGTCAAGAAAACCAGTCTCTTCATTTGTGAATTTATTATAGTCATTGATTTTAAGATCTATTTTAGAATAATTTATTTAGCAAATAAGTATTGCTTAACTGTGCATTGATAATGTTTCTGAATATGATGTATATTTTTATATTTTTAATCCCTCTTTATCCGCTCTGTATAGGTTCTAAGAACTATCACATATTGTTTAGGTTAGATTGAACCATTGTTTAACAGTTTATGTAGACTCTTCAGTTCAGCAATTTAGATCCAAATTTGTGACCCTGGCACAATGCCCACTGTTGTATTCTTTGTCCCTTTCACCTTGATTCCTTCCTTGTTCTCTAATCTTGTTTATAACTGTTATTGGAGATGGCTATACTGTAGCATTTGTTGCTACTAGATTTAACTTCTCTGTATGTATGCTCCTGTACCCCACTATATTGTTAAGTTCCTTTAGCTCAAAAGTATGCCTCATTTCTCTTTGTACTCCCAACACCTAGTGTAATACCTGGGAATTGATAAACTTGTTGAGCAGAATAGAGCTGAAATGATTTGTATGATCTCTTTCTAAGTACTTTAAATATTCTAGATATGTTTATCAAGAAGAGAAAAGGGAAAT
Organism: Symphalangus syndactylus; assembly: GCF_028878055.3. NCBI lineage: Eukaryota > Metazoa > Chordata > Mammalia > Primates > Hylobatidae > Symphalangus > Symphalangus syndactylus. Next base: position 56,199,685 of record NC_072430.2, on the reverse strand, counting down.
GCTAGACTGGCATCTAGCTTCAGATCTTTGAAAGACTGAACATGAAATACAAAAAAGACACTAGACTAATTCAAGTATTGTTCCAGAGGGCAGAACTGGTGCTAACGTATAGAAATCTACAGAGAAGCTGTTTTGGGTTTTCTCATTCAGAGTACCCTTGTAACTAAGCTGTGTGATAATGAGGATGGCCTACATCCCTTTGAAAATGCTCCTTAGCCCTGAAAACATTCAAACAGAGCTGGTTGGTCAGTTGCCAGAATTCTAGAAAGGATTCTTACATTTGGAGGTGGATAAAACATGAGTTTTCCCAACTCTTAATTTTGTTGGTTTGCTTGCTTGCTTGCTTATTTTAGAACTTTTTTTAAAAAAGGTGATTTAGAGCGGTCACAGCAGTTTTTAATGTCCCTTAAATTTAGAAAAGCTGGTAATGCTTATTTAGTTTTTAGAATGATATCTTCATGATTTTCTTCACATTGGTTAAAAGTGTATTAAGTGCCCAGTCAGTAGTAACCAAAGACATATTTTCAGAGTTTTTTCTTTTTTGGTAGCCAGATGTACATAAACCATTTCTTTATTATAATAGAATTGGAAGCTTGCTCTTGTGAGCAGAACACTAGATTGGAAGTCAGATACCTTGAATTCTATCTACACCAGTCTCTGCCATTGGGTAGCCATGTGTCTTGTGGAAATCCCTCACTCTCACTGTCTTGGCTTCAGTTCCCTCTTTGTTAAATTGTTGGACGGTAGAGTGGGAAGCAGGGAATTTAAGGTCCCTTCTTACCCCAAAATTTGAATTCAAATTTGGCACATTGGGAGACACATTAATTATTTTAAGGTATTAACATATTTTAATACAGGAAAGTTCAATGAGAGGGTTATACTTGGTTCAAAAGATGATTTGGCCCTTTCTTAGGTATCTTTAACAAATCAATAACTATTGCCCTAAAAGCATTCATGGATACTATTTTTTGTCACTAAGAAAAAGGGAACTTCAGTTCTTAGGACTACCCTTTAGAACCTCCTCTTAGGTTAAAGTCTAGGAACCCTATCCTTAAAATGTAGTTTCTTGATTGATTTATACAGAATCTGTGGAACTTCTAGTCCATATATGCTTGCAAATAACATACTTATTTGGGAGGATATTTAATATACTGCATCATTATATTAAATAAGTATATATATACAGTTTTATTATAATAAGTAAGTCAATCATATGACCAATGTTACTTCATTAAAATGGATTTTGATTATTTTCTTTATTAATTGGAAATACATTGGATATTTAAAAGATTATATTAAGTGTAAATCAGATTGAATTTTTACACATCTTAAGTGCCTGTCTGCAAATAGTGTAGTTCAGATAACTTTTTTTTAAAAGAATGTTTGTTAGTATAAATTATCTGAGTTTTGCAGTGGTTGTTTACATTAAAACTGAAAAATAATGTAATAGATTCTATTTAGGTCAAGCACTCTACTAGATACTTTAATTATAACAACTCTTCAATATAGATATTATCTTCATTTTATAGAGAAGAGATCAGTGTGCAGTGGAGATAAGTAACTTGTTCTCATTTATCCCATAATGAAGCCTGGATTCAAACCTTGCTCAGTTGGCCTTTATTCTTTCTGCTATGATATAGTAAATGTTTGAAAAATGTGAAAAGATTAAATGTTGAAGATTTTCTAACTTCTTGGGGACAGGAACTATGTGTTTTTATTTGTTTTCCTAACTTTACCTAATTTCTGAGAAGAGCTCAATAAGTAATATTTGTTGAATGAATTAGACAGTTTTTAAAGTTCTGCTTAAAAGCCTAAGATTTTGCCTCAAAGAGACAATTGAATATACTATGTAAGTGATAAAAAAAGAAACTTGAAAGACCATAGAATGACTTCTAGTTTAGAATTATATAAAAATTTAAAAGTTCAAAATATCGGGGAGAGTTAGATCTCATTGATGTAAAATAGGTTAACAATATATTGAAATAGGCTGGGTATGGAGGCCCATGCCTGTAAGCCTAGCACTTTGGGAGGCCAAAGTGGGAGGATTGCCTGAGCTCAGGAGTTTGAGACAAGCCTGGGCAACATGGTGAAACCCAGTCTCTACTAAAAATATAAAAAATTAGCCAGGCGTGGGGTTGTGTGCCTGTAAGTCCCAGCTACTCAGGTGGCTGAGGCAGGAGAATGGTTTAAACCCAGTAGATGGAGGTTGCAGTGAGCCAAGATCTCGCCACTGAACTCCAACCTGGGCAACTGTCTCAAAAAAAAAAAAAAAAAAAAAAAAAAAAAAAATATATATATATATATATATACACACACACACATATGTGTAAAATATCTATTATTTTCAGGTTAAGAAAATCGTATCTTAATGTTTCTTAACTCTCTTATTCTTTGTAACATTTAAATACTTCTCAGTTTTCATGAGATACAATTCCTGTGGTGAATCCATGAAAAAAATTGAAATGGAAGGCCTTTAAAAGCAAAATGACCATGAATTGCCCTTGATCAATATTTGTTTCATGTGTCTTTCACCAAAGACCCAATTTATTTCCCACATTTCCATATTCCATAAATCAAATTAATGTGCTTATTTATTTACATCCCTAGAACTTAGCACATAGTATACATTTAGTAAATAACATTTATTATAGGAAGAAAGAAAGGAATAAGAGGGGAGAGAGGGAAAAGCTAGTGACCTGGCTTAGTACTCCTTCAAGAGCAAAAAGAGAGTTGATTGACCAGGAAGAGAAACCCCAGTATATGTAAGTGAGCATATAGTTTTTAGGAAAGCGTCTACTGTTAGAACTTCACAGAAAATTGTTTTTCTTCCCCAAGATTAATCAGGCACCAAGTATTAGTCACAAGGCTCTAGTGTGGTCTGACAAATTGATTGAAAAAATCTACTGTCTTCAAATAAAATATCTAAATTTTATAATGGAAAAAAATGCCACACACTAAATTTAACACTTATTCTAAGGTTATGGAAATCCTTGGCTTTGGAAATTTGGGAACCATATAGTAAATTACTACTTAAAAGCAATTCCTGATATCCTCCCAATACTAATGAATAACAGGCTCAACATTGGCTAGAGCCAGAGGTAACCCTCTGCAGCCCATTTCCTCAGGTGCTGGAGTAGCATTTGTTGAGAGCCACTGCTACTGGGACCCAAAGTCAGAAAAGAGGTGTCTGGAAGTTTTAACATTTAAAGCTGTTATAGGGGACAATTCTGGCTTAGAGAGTTTGAATTTGGTGGCCTAACTAAAGATAAAAGATTAATAACTGTAGTAGAAAATAAGTATAAGGTAGTTTTCACATAGTTCCTGTAACAGTGTTGTATTATGTGATTCTTTTCTTAACTAAGGTAAGTAGTTGGTTTCACATTCATTTGAACTCCTGAAGTAAACCATTCGGTAGGTTAGAATATCACTAGAAATCAAACACTACATCCCAATCATCTTCTTAGTCAAGCCAGAAAAAGTATTATTAACTTACAAGCACATGGTAACAGTGAAGTCAATTGATGTTATTTCTGGTTTCACAACTTGCCCAATTCAAAATGTGGAAAGATGAGCAGCTCCTAGGAGGATGTTATATTCTTATTTTGCTCTTATAAATATGAAGGATTACTATGAATAGCATATGCTTTCCTTAGTTCTTCAAAGCCCCTGTTCTTTAAAGGAGATTGAAAATGTAATCATTACTACGTATTGTGAAAGGAAAACCATAAATATTAGTAGTCTTACTGAAACCTCCTGAAATTGCTAGAATGACCCAGATGTTTCAGTCTGGCACAGAATCCACACACCTTACTCTTGCAGCCTTTATTAACACCTCAGTTTGGTAATCTATGGACTCGGGTAACCCCATTTCTAAATCTCTTAAAGAGAAAGGTATAAATAAGATCATTTTCAGTTGAGAATTATAAAAATCTCAAATTCTCAGTATTTGAAAAATTCACAATATTAGATACTAGAAACTACTTGGATTTACTTTCTTCCTGTATATTCATTCATGCATTTTATTTATTTACTTTTTGGTAGGCTAGTAAAGTACTAAGAGTGTTTCAGATACACTAGTTTGTATTGTTTCTTGGGAAACTAGGATTGGGCGCGCAGATACATCGCCATCTGCTGGTCAGTTTGTCTGTGGTGAAACTGCAGCTTTCTTGAGACAGTGTTGTCTAGAAATTCTAGAAAGCACTGCCTTAGAATAGGAGAGGTACAGGAAATTTGGAGAGTCTTTCTCATAAGCACTTCATTTGACAACATTTACTGGTAATGTATCTTTTTTAAGGTTTTGAAAATATTTTTCTTAGTAATTTCTATTGAAAATTATAAAATTTTCAGAACAGTAGATATTTTGGTCATTTTTTATTCAAATTTAAGATCCTGAAAATGGTAAGACAAAGATATACATCTTTTTCTAGGGTCATGGGGGAGCATTTTCCCCCATATATTTTGATTTTCATTTATGCATGTGTTCTGTACTATTTGAGTGCAGATAGAACTTCAGCAGCATTTAGATATTTTGTGGGACCACCAGATTAATAAGACACATTGAATAGAATAAACCAGTTAGTATCCATGACTAAAAACATGTTTGAAATAAAATTGAATCTCTCTGAGACAGAAAGGCAAACTTATTTTTTCCCCGTAGTACATCCGTTTGTTTAGGGCTGAGTAATCCTTTAAGAATTGCTAAACTTCTCCCAAGTGCTGAAAACCTAATTCTGTTTTAAAAATAGCTGTAAGTAATTCTATCCTCATACATATACTTTACATGTTTAACAAAAAAGATTCTTATCTTCATAAACTGTAATGATGTCTTAGGCCCAAACTCCAATTAGGGTTGGTTTGTTTTTTTAAGTTTGTATGCTTAATAACGACAACTTGGGAAGCATTTTCAGAGTGCTGGGAAAAATAACCCATAAGAATACAGTATTTGGAAGCACAGAGACTGATTTTTATTTTTTAGATTTCAGTGGAGTGTTAATATTTCAAATATGTGAGAATAGGAAACTTCCTCTTCAGAACTACAGTCACAGCCATAAATACAGTAGAGTCATAGCAGTAGATGCAATAGAATCTCATCATGAAACTCCATGAATTTTGAACTAATCACATCACCAAAGCAGCTACAATACTGAAAAATTAAATACATTGAAAATATATCTCAAGATGAAATGAAAATTCTAAGTGTTACTAAAGCTTCTGACTAATGTTCTCTGTGATAGAGATTCATTTCCTTTGAAGTCAACTGTTAATCTCAGCATTCAAAAGTAGTTTGTTTAAATATTGATTTAAAAAAGAAAAATAATTCTGAAGAGTGGTCCTTCTGGTAGACTTTCCTTATTTGTCTTTGTTTTGTTGGTTTACTTTTTCTCTTTGCTCCTGCACTTTCTCATCGCATACTAGTTAATAGAACGAGTTTCTCAACCCAGGCTGGATGTTTGCACCATCACTAGCTTGGGCAAGTTACTTCTTTGTGCCTCCTTATATTCTGTGAAATAAGTAATATGTACCTCACAGGTTTGTGTAAAGATGAAGTGAGGAAATAACTTGTGTAGAATACTACCAAGCATACAGTAGGCATCTAAAAAACAAAGATGTTAGCTGTTTTCATGGATCTCCACCCAGAGTCCCTTCTCTGTTTCTCTGTTTCTAACATGTCTCCTCTCAACCTCCCGGGCCCAATTCATGTATTTCACTTTATAATTAGATCAACAGATATTAACACCTTGCAGCTTGCTATTACCTAATCAGATTTTATCCCATTTTAGTCACTTTTTAATATTACTGTTGCTTCTCCATGTTGTTTTTAAAGAGTGCTTTCAACTTCTGTGTTTTCAGTTGACGCATGTTTTATTTTTTCCCAGAGAAGTTTCTATTAAATGAGTTCTATTAGTTATGTTTAAAATTAAGTAGAAAAGAATACCTATTTAGTTAATGTGGTAAAACCAAGTGATTTATAATGGCTGAATACCTGACATCAAGGTATATCTTCTGGCACTGATTTTGGCTTTGGTGTTTTGGGGCCACTTAACTATATACATGGCTCTTGTGGATGACCCAGTTGCAGCTATTAATTTAGAGTAGAACATGGTGTGTCTTGTTTTAGGAATCTATACTAGGTGTCCATGTCACCCAAAATCATTTACAAATTTTTGCTTATGACTGGTCTGTAAGGTAAGTGCTTGAACACTTTCTTATGCCATTTATAAAAGACATGAGACAAAAACTGTGGCAGACAGCTATTTGATCTAGTAAACCTTTTAGTTAAAGGCAATATGAGCGTTCCTATCAATAGTATATCTTTAAAACTTTTCCAGTTCATTTTATTGAGCTGATTGTTCTTTTGTATGAATTTAATTAAGATATATTTCCTAACTTAATGTGTATTTGGTAATCTTTTTGTTTCTTTTCTGTATTATATATAATATAATGTGTTAAAGTGCTAGTTCTTACATGAAAGTTTACTTGTGATTAAGAAAAAAATTTTCACAGTGAATAGAATGGTGGTGGTCTTTGTTTTACTGGCTTAATCCGTGTGGGTTTTCCCCTATAGTAAGTTCTGTGGTTGTGTAGCTCTTAAAATATATACTAGCATTCTCTAGAAAAGAAGCAATATTTTGCATGTTTTATTATATTTGTATCTTGTATGTGAGGTCTTCTTTGAGAGAGAAACACATGTTTGGTGAGTTCGTATTTCTTAAAATATACATGATTCTTCAGACTGGAATCTAATGAAATAGTACTCCCTTTTGAAAACCAGAGTTAAGGGTACAACAAAGGATAAAAGTGATCAGATGATTAGCCAAGGGCTAATGGAAATTCTGGAAAGAATGACAGATACTGTATTAGAAAGAAATAGGGTCTCATATTCACTGAAGCTTTCTACAGCTAAAGGTCCAAAAGAAATAATAGAAAATTACTGAAAGAGATGAATGTCTGAAATTTTAGAAATGCATGTGGTGTTGGATTAATCCAAGCAAGAAAGAAAGATGGGCAGATAATAAATTACATTTTATAGGAAGTCTGCTTTCCTTGTTTTCAAGTATTTTGTCTTTTTTCTTTTCTGTCTCTCTCACAAGATATATTTAAGTAAGTCTAGGCCGGTTTCAGAAAATTCGGTTCACAATTTTTATCTTTGCACCATATGTGTAGAGTTCTTTGGAATCGGTAAAATATTATAAAAACTCCAAATCCTTGAATGGAGAAGGTTGTCGAAACCTTCCTTCTGTTCTGTGCCAAATTGATAGCATTTTTCCTTATGAGAATATGAACAATACAGAACACATTTTCACATGCAATCAGATGTAATACCCCATAACTGAAAGATTTTGCAGATTTTAGTCAACTCACTGAGACATAGCTATACTTCTGCTAGGGAAAAAGAAATCGTTGTAAACTGAAAAAATATGTATATGTATATTTTCATCACAGAGAAGTGATTATTTAACTGTTCTAAATTTTACTTTGACATAAATACATGTTATTTTACTAAAAAAAATTGAGAGTGTGTGTATGTTTATGTGTGTCTATAGTATTATCTATCTCCATACAAATCTACACACAAACTAGCATGTATCCTTTTTTTCCTCAAGTTAAATGGTCACATGGCATTGTAATCATGAAGTTAAGCTCCTTTCAAATAATGTTGATTGAGAAATATACATTCTTCTTAAACTATTTGAGCCTTTTAATCAATTTTTCCCCAGATTTTTGCCATTGAAACTTGGCATTCATTTTTGTTCTTAGCTTTTGTAAGTTTTGTAAGGAGAAAGTGAAATGTTTCCTGATATATAAATAAGTAATAAAATTAATGTGCACACAAAGTATACTCTATTCTTTTTTTTTTTTGAGACAGAATTTTGCTCTTTCACCCAGGCTGGAGTGCAGTGGTGCAGTCGCGGCTCACTGCAACCTCCGCCTTCCAGTTTCAAGCGATTCTCCTGCCTCAGCCTCCCGGGTTAGCTGGTATTGCAGGCACCCGCCACCACGCCTGGCTAATTTTTGTATTTTTAGTAGAGACGGGATTTCACCATGTTGGCCAGGCTGGTCTCGAACTCCTGACCTCGTGATCCACCCGCCTTGGCCTCCCAAACACTCTTTATTCTTCATGGGCGTTTCCTTTTTGGCCCCGACACATACACACAAACATAATCTCTGGGGGGAAAGAGAATCTTACTCTGTTAAATTGAAGTTCTGACTACAAATCATCTGAGTTGCTATATATTTAAGCTTAAACTCAAGTATTTACATATGAATGAGTTCTGTATTCTGTAACCATATTAAAACTTTTCCTAATATTTTTATAGAATTTGTTTTCATAGCTACATCAGAATTAGGATCGTTATTAAAGTGCTATAAAAGGTAGTTATTTATCGGACTCTGTTAGATTAAATGTGAGAAATAATGCTAGCTTCAGGTTATGATTACATAATATAGATGAACCCTGTTAATAAAATGGAATAAAAGTTGGAAGTTTTGTCTTTTTAATATACTTAATGGTTTCTATTGAACTTTCTCTAATCTTTTTAGAGACTAATTTTAAATGTAATTCATTATGTATTCTTTTTTATCCTATAATTATATGTATTCATAATGCAGGGGTGGGTAGTAGAGAGAGGAAAAGAAAGGGACAGAGGGAATGAGACTTCTCTGTTGTGGGGAGGCATCTTTCTCTAGTAAGAAGGAACAAATAATCCAGTTACTAGCCATACCTGTTAAACTTCTGTGTCTATGTCAGTTGTTGCTAAACTAACCTCTAATGCCTTAGATGGGGTGATAGCATATAAGAGATTTTTTGTAAAACTTCGTACAAAATTTCATTTAAAAGTAGCCTGTAATCAAGACCGTTTCTCTTACCTAGTTTGCTTTGGACTTGAAATGTAAACAAAATATACTTAATGAACCTAACAATTGTTATTCTTCTCTACAGTTACTTATCTGTGTGTGTGTGTGTGTGTGTGTGTGTGTGTGTGTGTGTGTGTATCTTTGGTATAGTATGTTATATGTTAATCTTCCATATGTTGTCATAGCTCTAATGGACATGTGTTTTCCTAGATGGATTATTGTTTAAATGGTTAAAAATCATAGAATTCTAATAGGAACACTTTTTATTCTTTTGCAGCTATGTCATCTTATCTTTTAATTATTAAAACAGAGCTTCCTGCTGCTATTGCAGAATTTTTGACTGGAGACTATAGTAGGTAAGAAAAAGTATTTTACATTGTGTCCATTCATGTATTACTTTGATAAATATTTATTAAGCTGTAAATGGCAATACTTGTAGTGGCAAGTAAAATAAATGTAGTCCTTGCCCTCAAGACAGTTACAAATTAGGCAGAAGTGAAGCAGTAATAGAATAGAAACTACTCAGCCAATGTTTATTGATTACCCATATGAAAGCGCTGTTCTGTGAACCATATGAAGCACCAGATATAATCCTTGCATTCCTTGGGGGTGTGAGATAGGCTAAGACAGGTCTGAGATTGAGATGCTCTTAAGGAGGAGTAAAGGATAAATTTCTGGGAATATACAAGACTGGGGTTGGGGATGGGAGAAGGTTGAATATACTGACAGTACAGGTCTTAAAGGAGGGGAGTGAATGATATTGCTGTCATTTCTCAGCAAATCATAGTGATAAAAAATGTGGCAGTTACAACTATACCTGTTTGAAATTCCTATTATATACCATGGCAAAAAAATAAATTATTTGCAAGGACTTAGTTGTTTCATTTCCTGTTTTTGAACAATATTATAAACAACACTAAACTACATTGTATCTCTTTTATCTTTCTTTATTTAAAAAATGCATCTTACATTTTTGACTCACCTCTTTATAGGGAAAAAACAAAATTAATTGTACTTTTCACTGTGTAGAACAAGAACATTTTAGAAAAATGAACTTGAAAAGACACAATAAATCATTTTAATTGCCATCAAGTTATTTCACATAGTTAAGTTTCAAACCACAGTACAAAACCTGTCAGACTTTTAGATTTGAATACTGGGTTGTTCTGCTTCAATAATTGAACTTGTTCTGGAATGCAAGGAAAGGTTTCAAAAATTAGTTTTTAGCTTTTACAATTCAGCTTCCATTAAAGAATTCTACTTAGACAACTGCAAATACGTATTTGTAAGAAAAGTGTGGTATACTTTAGATCTGAATAGAAACTATCAAGAAAATGTAGTTAAAAAAAGACAAGTAGAAGTCCTAAATGATTTCTCTTCATCAGAAGATATTGTTCCTTTGTATGATACTTTACAGTGAATGAGGTTTCCACATGCATTATCACATCTGATACTCACAACTACCTTATTTTATCTACAGCTTTATCTAGTTACATTTTGATTTTATGCTTAGGTTGATAAATAATTCCTATAAGAAGTAGCTATGTGAAATTCATTTTTGTATTTGCTGTAAAAAACATTGAGGGTACCTTCTATTACTCAAATTCTATGTGAGAAATTTATATTTTAGGGTTAATAACTCAAGGCAATATGAGGTAGAATAAAGAGGGCTAGACTAAGAGTAAGGAGATGTGTGTTCTATCCATTTGATATTCAATAATCTCAAGAACTTAATTTAACTTCTTTTGACTATATAAAGTACTTGGAGCCTTAGGTTTTTTTATGTAATGTAATGGGGGTACCAATATTGCCTTCTTAATAAAGTTGCTGGGATGATCAAGTAAGATATATATACACATGCTAATAGCATGTGTATAAACAATCATGTGTGTACACAAGCTTATAGCACAGTGTAAATGTGGAGAATTAAGGAATTCTAATAATTACTATATTAAAGGTGGTGTTTCCCTTTTTGCCCTGACTGCCAGGAAGCTCAGAGTCAAATGTGACACATTTGAATTAATATAACTGTATTAATTCCAACAGTTGTCACATGTGTTTTCTTTTTTCTTGGTCCCGAATTTGGTGGCTCCTATTTATATTCTTTTATTGTCATATGTCGGTGGAAAGAGGAGGGATTATAAATATATGTAATATTTTAGAAATAATTAAAGTAGTATGTGGCAGAACTAGTATTGAAATTCAGGTCTTCTTTCTCTAAATGTGATATTTTTACCATAGCTTCATTTTAAATAATTGGCAAATGATTTATATTGTTGCATTGATTTTTTTGTTTTTTTAAATAAAAATTAAAATGAACTTCCATCTCACTCATATTAATAGAAAATTGATTAAAATATTATTTTTACATGTTAGAAATCGATTTTTAAAATCATATACTTCAAAATACTGTGGTCAGTTTGCATCATCTCTGTTACATTTTAAAATTGTACGTCTTTTTAACAACCTTATCTTGTTTTAAATGTAATATATATTCATTTATTTTGGCTAATTATATTAACTTATTTGAATGCAGATAAATCATTAGTCTTGAAAGCTTGATGCTAGAAAATAAGTAAGAAACAAATATTATGATAATTGACTTTACTATCCATAAAGGACAGTTTTTTTCTAGATAGACTTACATGGCAGTATTTCTTCTATGAGATCAACATGATATTGATAAGCTTTTATTTTAGGGTTTGATTTACAATAAATTTTAATTAAGATCTTTCAGGTATGCTAATTTTCTGGGTTATCTGTGAGCTTGGTGTACCTTTGAAATATAAATCTTTATAAAGATATCAGAATGAAACTCTGTTCATAATATTCTATTAGAAGTTAGAAGCTATAATACTTATACTGAACTTTCATGATATATCTATATATTTCATAGAATAACTTACATTTTTAAAATCTGTGGCTGTTAAAGTTGGAAGCTGTCTGTTAACATTTAATGATCTTGTCAGGGGAATATGATTGACACAATTAAGTTGTCTTGCATTTTAGTTACATAATTGATATGGGATGTGAGTAAGATCCTAATTCAGAACATATGATACTCTTGTTCCATTCCTTTCGAGAATGAAATTAAAGCGACTTATAAATAAATCTGGTTTTCATTAAAATATGGAACAAAACATCTGCATGCCAAAGCTAAGGATTTATACTCTATATTTCATACTTGGAACATTTTTATCATACAGGATTAAATCCACAGATCAAACAAGTTCTCTAGGAAGTATAAAGGTTTTTACTCTAATTCTTTTGGCTTAAAGAGAATGTATATTTAGATCACAGTAGGAAAACAGGAGTTCTGTTAGATCATTCTTTATTCCCCCCTTAGGAAAAAATTAAAGTTAGTACATTCTTCTAAAATGCTTATTTACAAAATAAATGTATTTAATATGTACTTTTTGAGATTTCTTTTTACTAGTTTTTTTTCTCAGGCAGCAGTTTTATTTTGTAAGTTTAATAATTTCTGTTCTTTGGAAAATATCCATTGAGAAACACAATTCATTTGTCTGTGACACACACGTGAAATCTAAACTAATTTTACTGTGCTTTACAGTGTTGCCTTTATTGTTAATGAATGGTAAAGAAAAGCACTGTATTTAAAATTGGCTTTATTAAGATGAATTATTAAGGATAAGAGATGATTAACAATAACCGGTAGCCAAGACAAGGTTAGAGAAATTACATTTTACAGTATAATTATTTTTATATTAAGAATTTAAAGTTCAATCCTATGAAAAGGAGAATGCAAAGCATGATCTTGAAATAAATGAGGTAGTATCTGAAAGTATTTCCATTGCTACTGTCACTAAGATCATCATCTTCCTTTTGCTGATTTTACAGACATAAAAAATGAAGTTGTTGAGCCAGATGATCTCTAAGGTCTCCTCCAGCTCTAACATTCCATAACTGTGATTCTGAGTTACTGCTGGGAGGAGGTAAAGTTATCTTCAGTCCCACAGTTCAGTGCTTTGGTCAGTTATATGACTTTCATGGTCATAAATGAATTGTGATCTGAAATAGTATAAAGTAACTGGTGTACAGAATTTCAAAAAGTGTTCTTTTATTCCTATGCAAGAGAAAAGAGTCCTGGTCCTGGGGATTAAATGCTCCCTTTTGTACAACTTTAGCTTCATGACATTTTTTTTTCTTTTAAAGAGTGAAATTGGCTTATAATAATTTTTTGTTTTATTTTATTATGGTAAGAACACTTGACATGAAATCTGCACTCTCAACAGATTTTCAAGTGTATAATGCAGTATTGTTATCTACGAGGGACAGCAAAACTAACAGATGGAATCTACTTTGGTACTCCTTTGGGCATTTTTCCTCCTGGCACTGCAACTGTCTGCGTCTAATATTGGGTCCCACAAGGAAACACATTTCAGACATAGAGCCCTGGGCCTTTTGCCAGCTTCAGAAATTTGGTTGCCAGGTGTTCCTCAATGAAAGATCTTTTGAAGTTTCTGTTTTGATTCTTACTCAAGAGTGACTAGAAGATAAACATGTGGAGTATCATTTTTGTATTATTGATATGTGTACTCTTTTAGTACTTCCTGCATACCAGGAATTGAGGGGCATGTGCAAATGGAGAGAGCAAAGCTTCAGGTCCACTAAAGCTGTAAATACTTATGCATAGGTTATAGTTTCTGGCATATGTATTTCCTAATAACACAAATTAGGGTGGAGAAGGGAAAAGTGTCATCGTGGTGCTGTTTCTGCAGCTGCCTCTCCTCTTGTTCTGTTAAAGAGGAAGTTGTCAGCACCCAACAGTAACAATTAAGTTCATGTTAGAAGCCACTGGTTGAAATCCATGTAGAAGACCTTTACCTAATTTAACATGGCAGTGGGAGACTGGCTATCTGGTAGAGAATGAAAGAGGATGCATTATTGCAAAGTGGGAATTTTGATATTGTCTACCAAACAATTTGAAAAAGTCCCTATTGGTCTTTGATGCCCCGAGCTCCCATTTTTGCATAAGTTTTATTTTGTTACTATTGTGCGTGTGTATGTATGTGTATACACTTAAGTGTAAATATCTAACAGCTATGATAAAAAAAATTTAGAAAAAAAAGCAAAGAAAAATCATGCATAACATCTCTAACCTAGTCACTGTCCTTTTAATTCTTTTGAATTTTTCCCAAAAGCTTTCAAAACTATAGTTAATAATTACATTTATATCATCATCGTTTTCCATTTTATTCATTGTGTTTTTTCTTAAAGCCACATAACATTCCATTGAGTATGCTGTTCTAAATATTTTCAAATATTGGGTGTATAGAGTTTTCCTCCAGCTTCTCAATATTATAATAATGTATTCAACAGCTTCACATACATAGAATTTTCTCTATTTTATTTTCTTAGAGTAGATTGCCACTACATTTTTATTGCTCTTGCTACATATAATCATTGTTTTTCCAAGAGATAGTACTAATTGGCAAGATCACTAGCAATGTATGAAGTCCAATTGTGCCACATCCTTGAATATTTTTGTTTACTAATTTTGCTAGATTAATTGCAACAGTCTCATTATTTCTTTAATTAGCACCAGTATTGGATTTTCTTCATGTGTATTTACTAGTTGTATTTCTTTCATGAATTGTTTCTCCTTTACATACAAATCTATTGAGGTCTTGGGAATTAACTTTAACTTTTAAAAATGTGTACATATCTATCTCACATATTGCTCATATTGCTATCACATAAAAATATCTACTTTTTCATATTTTAAGTATATCCTTCTGGCTTTATATGTGCATCCAGTTTTGTTTTTTTCAATGAACAAAGACAAAATCACGTTAACCTACCTTTTTCTCATTCTGTATTCTAATGCCTTTATATGAAAATTTTAATATTTTACAATTGGTGATTAATGCCCTTTCCTGAAATATGGAAAAATGTATATAGAAAACTATAAAGAAGAAAAGTGACCATTATTTTACCACCCAGAGATAATGGCTATCAATATATTTTAGTTCCTTTCCATTTTTAATGCATCTATGTTTTTCCTCAAAATTATCATGCTATATACACACAAATATATGATGTTTACTGAATATTCAGTATATTGTTATTTCAAAATTATCATGGTCTTGGAGGTTTGTTTTCAATTTTTATTATTTTAAATGTTTTCAGTAAACATCTTTTTATAAAAGTCTTTGTTCTTCAGGAGCAGAAAACCAAACACTGCATGTTCCCACTCGTAAGTGAGAGTTGAGCAGTGAGAGCACATGAACACAGGGAGGGGAACATCACAGACTGGGGCCTGTCGGTGGGTGGGGGGCAAGGGGAGAGGGGGCATTAGGACAAATACCTAATGCATGCAGGGCTTAAAACCTAGATGACGGGTTGATAGGTGCAGCATACCACCATGGCACATGTATACCCATGTAACAAACCTGCACATTCTGCACATGTTCCCCGGAACTTAAATAAAATAAAAATTTACAAAAAGTCTTTGTTCTTATTATTTTTAATAGTCTTTTATAAGTGTTTTCAAGTATATAATTATTTGAAAATTCTTTATATCTATTGCCAAATTGCTTTCCAGAAAGGTAATTTATGTAATTTGCATTTTCACCAGCTTTTTACACGCCTCATCACTCCTCACTAATGTTGACTATTATCCTATTTTTAAATATTTATTAATTTGGTAGTTGAAAATGGCATCTCTTTGTTTTTATTCATTTCTAAATGTAAATTCATTAATAAGAAAAATAGGATCCCACAAGAACATTTTAATGAAAGGAAGTAGGCTTTTCCTAATGGCTGGTTGTAATGGTTATAACTCGTGTGTGTGTGCGTGTGTGTGTGTGTGTGTGTGTGTGTGTATGTGTGTCAGAGCAAACACTGGAGTCCCATGCCTAAAGTAGAAATTTTTTTATAATAGATATTGGTATCTCGATGGACAAACACTACTAATAATCATATGCGTTGGCATTGTGTTCCCTCTTGCACTTCTTCCCAAAATAGGTAAGTCTTTATAGAGCACATTATTTGTTTAGAAAAAGGAAAGAAGGGAGGGAGGGAAAGAGAGGCAAGTATTAAGGGGCTTTAAAATTTCACAGTACCACATTTTTGGCAGAAGGATGGTGGTTGTGAATAATTTTAAACTTGGCCTTATTTTAGGTTGTTCAGCCTTCAGCCCTGCCTAGTTAACCTATTACTTGGTTTGCAGTAGTATTTTGTCTGCCCCACTAAAATAAAATCTTTACAGCAGAACATTAAAGAGCAGACTTTCCTTACAGTGTACCATTAGTGGTAAGCCAGTTCCAATTCTGTTGTACAGAGCTACATAAATGATCTGTGACAGATAGTTGGAATGTTGTTATTCTGAGCCCTAAGCCCCAGATACCAACCACTGTAATAGAAAACATGCCTAAGATGTATAGCTTTAGTTGTACGTTAAAATCACTTTCCTTATAATTTGCTTTTTATTTTACTGTTATTTTACAGGCTTTCTTGGCTACACAAGTAGTTTATCATTTTTCTTTATGATGTTCTTTGCTCTTGTGGTAAGTTTAAAATATAATACATTGCTTATCTCCTCACTAAAATTGGACTCATTGTGTTAATGTCTTTTTTACTTTTAACTGTTTTGTGTTGGGAAGGATATCTCGTTTTATTTCATTGTGTTATTAAAAGCACTTTTGTTCCATTAAATTATTTCCTTCATTGTATCTATTTTGAAGAGGCTTAGCTAGAACAGCATTTCAAATTCAGCATTTCTCGTGGTTAACTAGAGAGGAGAGCATGCCAATTCTGTTAAAATCTTAGATGGAGTGTAATTCTTTGTGTAGGTGTGTAAATTTATTCCTGTACCATATTGTATGAAGAATCAGTCTGGTTCTAATCTGTAAAATCTGTTTGAGACTAGTCATCTTAATTTTGAAACTTTATTCCATTAATGAAAAAAACAGAGCTTCTGGTACTACATTGAGGAGATCTAGTAAGAACTGGGTTGACTGAATTCTCCTATTTTGTCTGGTTTATTCAGCATAAATTCTCATAAAAACACTACTACAAATATTTTTCTTCACATGTGGGATATATTCCTTATTTTTTAATTAGCTCATTTTTATTATATAAAAATATCAGATGGTAAATTTAACTTATTTTGATATTATAAAATAATATAAAGATAAAAGAGAATTTAAATTTATTTCCTTCTAATTCTCCCAAAACATCTTAACATTCTAAAGATAGTACCTTCATGTGAAATTTTTTGTCTTTTTTCTTTGTATAGCAGTTTATTCCATAATCAGTATCTAAATGTCAAACCTTAAGTAGAAATAAACATATTTAACTTTCCAAGAATATACATGTCCAAATGAGCTTTTCATGAGCTTGGTTCAACTCTTTCTTGTTTTTGAAAATGCATGAAAGAAACAGCCATATGTAAGAGCAAGACAGCACATCAGTAGTTAAGCCATATTAAAGAGCCAGATTTCAAAGCTGTCAAAACAACCTAGGGTGCATTTAACTTAGGCTAAGCTATCTTCTGAGACACAGGGATAAAATAACTTTAAATTATTTAAACAAAGTGGAAGTGACCCTGATTTTAGTGTATATAAGCATTTATCCTCTATTGAATGCTCTTAAAACTAAAAACATTTAACAGTGTTTACATTTGTTGAATTTAACAATATTAAAATCATTCGTCCTCTTCCCAGTTGTCTGACATATCTTACAAATAAGTGAATTGAACATACACTTTGTAGGCTCCATATTGAAAAAGAAAAAAACTAAATATTTCCATCATAATTTGATTGTTGAGAAGTGTGGTTAGAAGTGGCCTACATATGCAAATGAATGTATGGATATTAAAGAGAATCAGTATAGATAACATATTGAATTTTTCTCTCACAGATAATTGGCAATGCAATCATTGCATAGATAGGAGTAATTTAGTTTTCATAGCCAATAGCTTAAAGCAGGTTAAATGTATTGATATGATATGTCTACTGTAGTTTTGTTTCTGTCATGACAGATACTCTTTAATTCAATGCAGATTTCTAATGTAGCAGCCATATGGAAAAATACCCATATTCTACATTTATTGTAATGCCTTATAAACCATTTGCTCAGATTTTTACCTGTGAGCACAGTTTAATCTACAGTGGGGCAATGAAGAATACTCTGTATGCTTTTTTAAATATTCTTTTTAATTGGCATATTTATTTATTTATTTAGAGACAGAGTTTTGCTCTGTCACCCAGGGTGGAGTGCAGTGGCACGATCTCAGTTCATTGCAACTTACATCTCCCGAGTTCAAGCAATTCTCCTGACTCAGCCTCCCAAGTACCTGGAATTTCAGGTGCATGCTATTTTTTTTTTTTTTTTGTATTTTTAGTAGAGATGGGGTTTCACCGTGTTAGTCAGGCAAGTCTTGAACTCCTGACCTCAAGTGATCCACCCACCTCGGCCTCCCAAAGTGCTGGGATTACAGGCGTGAGCCACCATGCCCAGCTGCCGTATTTATTTTAGATTCTCTGAATGTTAGCTTTTAAAATACTTAGTGGTTAGGAAAAGGAAACGTATATATACTAACCCAGAATTTTGGAAGGATACCAGTTTTTCACTTATTATTTTTGTCAATACGTGTTTGTAAATATGTATAGCATTTATATCACATTTTAAAAAATCAGTTCAGAAACTATTATTTTCTTATATTCTTTGAATAATGTAAATTAAAACCTATATTTTATCTGTTCTCCCAGATCTGTATTTTCAGTAAAAAAACTTAACCTAAATTTTTGCCCCCTCTAAAATATTTTGCAGTTTTAAAAATAAATTTTATCAGTGTCTCAGAATGATACCAACAAGATAGATTTACCTTTTTTTGATAAATTTACTTTTTTTTGGTGTATTTTAGAACACAAACGGATTACCATTCGTTCTAAAAGTTCTATCTTAAGTACAGATTAGTATTCTAAGCAGCGGTTTAATAGGTTGGTAATCCAGTTAGACAACTTTTTTTTTTAAGAGACAGAATCTCACTCTCTCCAGTCACCCATACTGGAGTGCAGTGGCATGATCATAGCTCACTAGAGACTCACTGCTGGGCTTAGGTGATTCTTCTGCCTCAGCTTCCTGAGTCGCTAGAACTACAGCCACATGCCACCACGCCTGGATAATTTTTTATTTATTTATTTATTTTTTTGAGATGGAGTCTCGCTCTGTCGCCTAGGCTGGAGTGCAGTGGCACCATCTCAGCTCACTGCAAGCTCTGCCTCCCAAGTTCACAGCATTCTGCCTCAGCCTCCCGAGTAGCTGGGACCACAGGCACCCTCCACCATGCCCGGCTAATTTTTTGTGTTTTTAGTAGAGACAGGGTTTGACCGTGTTAGCCAGATGGTCTCGATCTCCAGACCTCGTGATCTGCCTGCCTGAGCCTCCCAAAGTGCTGGGATTACAGGCGTGAGCCACCGCGCCTGGCCAGATAAATTTTTTTTTAAATGTTTGTAGAGACGGAGCCCCATTATGTTGCCCAGGCTAGACTTGAACTCCTATGTTCAAGCAATCGTCCCACCTTGGCCTCCCAAAGTGCTGAGATTATAGGCGTGAGCCACTGCACTGGCCTGAAATAGAGAATTATTTAAATGGATTTTAGTCAGAAGCTTTCCTTCTACTGAACACTATGTTAGGCATTTTAGGGTGTGGAAATTTTACCTGGACACTAGTCTTAAGGATCTGTCAATCTAGTAGGGGAGATAAATTTCTTTTCAAACATGGAGAACAATGTGTGCAATATTTAAGTAAGTATTGATATATTTGCTTCAGAATAAGAGTCTCAAGAGTTGAGAGGAGAGAAGGCTCAGTGAGAACTAGAGTAAAGAAGGATTTTAAAGGAAATACAACTTGAGTTGAGCCACAAAAGATGCAAAGGGCTTAGAGCAGAGAGAAGGAAGGGAGGCCTTTTGTGCAAGTGAACAAATATTTTTAATACTTAATCTCCTTTTTCCCTTTGTCATTCCAACCCCAAGACTTACCTTCTTACCAACCTGAGCAAGGACTTCCTGTTAATCTTTCCTCTTTGTTGTTGGGTCTCGTTTCACTCCCATTCTGTACTTCTGCTTTGTGGGACATCATCTCTATCCACCCCATACCACCATGCAGGCTTGGAGTTGGGATGGATCTTTGCAAAGAAATTAGCTGTAGTAACTGAACTGTCTATTAATATAAAATCAGGCTACTACTTATTTTTTTCAAATTAATAAAAATTAATGATAATATTGCATTTTGGAGCATTGCTTTGAAATATTTTGACTTGAAAGCTTAAGAAATAACAACTGATAAATGAGGCAGCTCACATACAGAGTGTATCAAGGTACCTGGTGCACAGCAAGTCCTCAGTAAATGGTTTTTTCTGCCAACACTACCACTGTTAGTTAGGGGAAAATATAAGAAACTGAATTTGGGCTGGTGCAGTGGCTCATGCCTGTAATCCCACACTTTGGGAGCCTGGGACAGGCGGATCACTTGAGCCTAGGAGTTCGAGACCAGCCTGGGCAACATGGCAAAATCTTGTCTCTACAAAAAACACAAAAATTAGCTGGGTGTGGTGGCCACGCACCTGTAGTCCCAGCTACTCAGGAGGCTGAGGTGGGAGGATGGTTTGAGCCTGGGAGGTGGAAGTTGCAGTGAGCTGAGATTGTGTTACTGCACTCCAGGCTGGGTGACAGAGTGAGACCCTGTCTTAAAAAAACAAGAAAAGAAACTGAATTTGGAGCAGTTTCACCCTCACCCCATCCTCATCGTTTTTTGTTGTTGTTTTTTTTTTCTTTGAAAACCTATCAAGATAATGATGGTGAGATTATTGCTTTTGATTTTGTTATTTCCTTTTGGTAAGTTGACCGTTTCATTTTATGTCATATTGAAAACTTACCTAGAAATGTCAAAGCAGCTTGTCTAGTTTATCCTTCTACAGTAATTTTTTTCTTGGTGAGGTTTTTAATTAAGAGTGATTCTTTAGTTCACTCATTAACTTAATCCTAAAAGTATATGTTTTCCTTATATTTGTTTTATCACTGTGTAAAATTTTGATTAAATTAGTCAAAATCCAAAACTAGGTAAATACCGAGTAGGAATAGAAATTGTGTTTACGTATTGGTCTCCTACAAAGGACAAATACTTCCTTTATTCCTTCTTCTCCCTTTGTGCACTGGGATTCAGCCTGGAGCAAACATTTACAGAGTAATTATGTGCCCTGAAACAACAGCAACAATGGTAATATTGACAGAGCCACAGCTATAGGTCTGATAACAGGATGGCCACAATTAAGAGTAAAAACATGAAACATTTTCATTGATTAATTCTGGGAAACAGCATCCCTCTGGATTTCTTTTGATGTTTTTTTTTTAATTTATTTTTACCAGCTGGAGTTCCCTAGCTATATGCTGTTATTCCAGCCAGCTTTCTCCACATTCACCAAAAATAATTCAGATCTGTAAAAGTAAGGAGGGGCAGCACTTAATGCATACATCAGAAATCCTTGAGCTCCTCCTGTGTAT
This sequence comes from Symphalangus syndactylus, assembly GCF_028878055.3. Taxonomy (NCBI): domain Eukaryota; kingdom Metazoa; phylum Chordata; class Mammalia; order Primates; family Hylobatidae; genus Symphalangus; species Symphalangus syndactylus. The sequence continues at coordinate 56,178,302 of NC_072430.2, read as the reverse complement.
AAAGTCTGTAGTTATTTCTTCCTGTGGCCTTTCCATAAACTGCTATTAAATGTTTCTCTCTTCACTAATACCTACTCCACAAATAACCATATTCCTGTATGACAGTCACTGAAAACATCATGTTCCTGTTTTGAGTTGCACTTAAAAAAAAAAGGCCTTGATGCTGTTGGAATTTTGAAAGTTGACACAGGAGTACCCTTAGTCTTTAATGGGGGAGATCTCTACTTAAAACCCTGCAGTCTCCAACCGCCTCCCTACCACAGGTGACCATGTTAAATGTTGACCCAATTCTAACCGGGAAAAGTCACAGAAGCAGAGATTCTTCTATTAGCATCTTATTTAATATGGTATGAGATTAATTGAAATGATACTGACCTACTTAAATTCAGTTTCTTATTAATTTTATAAGAAATGATCTGAGTGCTGATTCTGTTTACTTTTTTAGGTAATAATTAAAAAATGGTCCATCCCTTGTCCTCTGACATTAAATTATGTAGAGAAATGCATCCAGGTAATACCTTATATTTTCTTTTCAATTTCTTCCTTTTTATTTTAACTAAAAAGAAAAGAAAGACTAATGATTCTTTTCTGATTAATGAAAAAGTAATGTTTATATTGCATTTTAGAACTTTGTTTTGAAATACTTTGATTTGAAAGCCTAGTAATAATAAATTCATCATTTTTATTGATATATTCTGAAATTTAATGGCTGTTGTTTCTCTTTTTCCCCTCAATACTCTTAAACAGATTTCAAATGCAACAGATGATTGTAAGCCAAAGCTCTTTCATTTCTCCAAAGAGGTGTGTAAGTTATTAACAGATACTTTCAGTTGATTTTTCAGATTTCAAGTTTTAAGAGGTTTGTGTAACAGGGTCTCTTAGGTCTTTGTACCTGTAACTAATTAATTTTCCTGAAAGTGCTAAGTATAGGATTGCCTACCAGAAGAATACTATTATTTAACACAGGGTGGCCTATTATGAAACAGCCACCTTTTTTTTTTTTTTTTTTTTTCCTGGCATGCCTTTAAATGGAGCCTGTTTTAAATGGGCCTCTGCCTAAAAGAACAGATTTACCGAATGTCTGGTCTGGCCAATAAGGTCCTCTGTGTATACAGACCTCCTGTTGCCCTCTGGACTTGTAAAGCTAAATAGCCAATTATATCAAAAACTCTTCCCCTGTGAGTAGAACCTTGGTCTGTAACTAAACAGCCTCATCATTGGACTAGGGATTGAGCACTGCCAATATATCTTCTGGCCGACATTCCAAAGTTGAAATTTATGATGCCAGGAGTAGAGACTAGGAGACCAAGTCCCTTTGCCTTCCCTAAGAGCCATAGGATACTGGAAATGCCTGTAAGAGCTCCTGAGCATCAGCAGAGGAGACAACTGTGACATGGATGGTCTCTGCTTTACCACTCTAGAAGAGCTCAAAGTCTTCCCTGTTGCTGCAGACTTATTCGTCTGTACTTTCTGACTGCTGAAATGCTATTTTATATAGGTCCCAGATGCTAGAATCCCCCCTGCTCATGTAAAACTCTATTAGTGTAGAATGTTAGCTTGGTTACTCTGCCATGCAGAATTTTCCTTTTTATCTCTAGTTTTTAAATGAGAAATATCTCTCTGGTCCCAAAAGGGAAATTACCACATCTTTTACATGGTAAAGACCTCCAGGTGCCTTAAAGATCTAGGTAGGGTAATTGACAAGCCAGGAAATTGAGCAGTATATGAAATAGAGAATTTGTGAATTAAACTCTCATTTTCCTAGTCCAGCCTCAGGAAACACTACAGCTTCCTCTCTCCTAACCCCCTTCAAATATTTTAAGACTCTAGGCATTATGTCCCAAGACAGGTCTTCATTTCTGGAATTTCTTTTGTTTAAGAGCCTAAAGTTAGTTAAGTGGAAATTTTTTTAGAGCAGAAAGGAGGAAATAGATCACCATCATCTGTTTGGTAAAGATGGTATTTTCACTTAAAAGGTAACTTTTTTTGCTTTACTCTGACTCTTAAGTATTCTAATAATAAAAACAAAACCTTATACTTGTATATTACATTGGATCTCTTAAGAGTTTGTAGGTCTAGAATAAATGATATTCATTCCCATTGAAAGAGATCCTAATCAAAGATGCTGGCAATATTAAAATGTGATTAATATTTTCATTATTCCCTTGGGTTGAGTTCATGAAAGCAGGTTCAAGAGCATTAACTATTAGTGCTGCTTAGAGTAATAAGATACATTTAAATTGTGCGTACATTTAGAAGACAGGGAATTAAAAAAGAACATTTCTAAAATGTTATTTTTATCTCATTTAAATATTATTTATCGTATGTAATTTTTAAAATCTTATCCAGATAATGTAGAAGTAGTGATTGTAGTAAAAGCAGCATGGTATGGGAAGCCAAACAAAAAATATTCTGGCTAGTACAGGCAAGCCCACTATCAAATAAAATATTTGCTGGATCACAAGTGTTTTTCTCTTTTAAAAAATTCTTATTTTATAAAGAGAGAACTCATTAAAGATGAAATAAGTGTAATCAAATGGATTTTTTAAAGAATTGAGTTTGTTGTCAAATGAAATAATGGTTTCAGTAGAGTGGCATTTAATAATTTTGTCTTTTTAAAATCTTTTTCAGAGTGCTTATGCCTTACCAACCATGGCTTTTTCATTTCTCTGCCATACCTCAATATTGCCCATATACTGTGAACTTCAAAGGTACTGTGGAATCCTGGAATATTTTAAATATATTGTGTATCTTTTTACCTCTAAGGCTTTCAGATTGAATGACATCCTCTTTTATTAATCCTTTCCTCTCATCAGTGGATCCTAAGTGTTAGTTTAAAACAAAACAAACAAGAGTTAGTTCTGTCCAAGTTAAGAATGTTTCCTAGAAGTGTAATCTTTGAGGCTGGGCACAGTGGCTCACGCCTGTAATCCCAGCACTTTGGGAGGCCGAGGCAGGTGGGTCACCTGAGGTCAGGAGTTTAAGACCAAGCTGGCCAATATGGTGAAACCCCATGTCTACTAAAAATACAAAAAAAAATAGCCAGATGTGGTGGTGGGCACCTGTAATCCCAGCTACTCTTGAGGCTGAGGCAGGAGAATCGCTTAAACCCAGAAGGTGGAGGTTACAGTGAGCTGAGATCACGCTACTGTATTCCAGCCCGGGCGACAGAGCGAGACTCTGTCTCAAAAAAAAAAAAAAAAGGAAGAAGTGTAATCTTTGTGTACTAATTTCAAATGAGGAATTCTAGTGTATAGTTATTGATGGAGTTGTTCTTGAATGAGGAATTCTCTCGACCAGCTTAGGACATACTTGCTTCTTTACATATAATTCAGATCACTTATTCTACCTTTGCCATTTTTGTCTTTTAGTCCTTCAAAGAAAAGAATGCAGAATGTTACCAATACAGCAATTGCTTTCAGCTTTCTCATTTATTTTATATCTGCACTCTTTGGGTACCTCACTTTTTATGGTAAGTACATTTTAAAATTATAGATGACAAAATAATAGTTACATAGATGGCCTCACACCAATGTATAGACTTTACTTATGCCTTTTATTACTAAGTTAATTTGCTCAGGTCACCAAATTACAATGCAGTACTGTGGTGGCTCTTGAGGCCTAAATAATTGGATTATCTTTCTTTTAGAAAGGTAGTTCAGGTTTAAGATTAATGACTCCTTGTGAAAATTTTCTTAAACACTGAAGTAAAACTTCAGGCTTAGGGACATTGATTCTTTCTCTAAGAAAAAATGTGCAATTTTAATGATTCTGTTTTTCTTAAATTTTGAATTCAATATATTAGTCTAATTCAGAAGTGTGGGGGTTGGGTGAGTCAGTCATCTTAATTGCAAAAGAACAAGTTGAGAAAGGAAAGGCTTTTACACGGAACTATACCTGTATACTTAGATATCAGACACCTCTGCCTTCAGATCTAATTATCACAGGATTCAGCAGATGTGCATTCTATGATGCACCATGACCTTCCTCCTTAAATTATTTTTACAGGTTCTTTTAAATTTATGCAACAAAAATAAAATTGTGTTTTATTTCTTTTGCAAAAACTGTCTGCTTTGTATGTTGATTTTTTTCCTATTCTGATAAGAACCTCAAGAAAAAGTAAAGTTCTGTGTACACCCTCAGGAAAAGCATTATTTCCAATGTGAGCTTGGTGCCCTGCTAGAGACGCTACAAAGAAAGTTAAAAGAGATTGTCAAGCTTTTCTGATCATCATTAATAAAACAAAATTACTTAAATATATAAACTTTATTTTTGGATGTTGGGTTTGTTAGTTTTTATACAGACTTGAACTCAGTAAGACTTTTCTGTGTCAATAAGATACTGTAACAAGGTCTCTTGGGATCCAAAAATATTTTGTATAGTGGAATAGCTATGTATTTCTTTTATTAAAATTGCTACCTGGCACAAACACTATTATATTTAGGGATCTTCAGCAATAAGAAAAAGTCCAAAAAAACTGACCTCCTTCTTCTCCCTATGGATAAATAGAACTATCTGGAAGAAACCTCAGATGGCTTGCCAATATCCAGGCTGGCTGAGAAATTGTTACATGAATCACATTAGGTGCTTAGAAACTGTATTAAATTGTAGCTGTATTAGATTGAAAGGGATGTGGAGGAAGGATGGAAGCTAATACATTTATTGAGCTAACATTTAAGAAAGTGTCAGGTATTTTATATATACTCCCTAACTTAATCCTTATAACAACTCTGCAAGCTCAGTGTAGGTTCATTCAGGTTGAGTAATTAGACCAGATACTTGAAGCCAGTTAATAGTGGAATTGGGATTTGAATCTAGTTTTGTCTCTCTCCAAAGCCAATGCCTTTATTACTGTGCTGTCTACTCAGAAATTGTGCTATAGAAGCCAGATTTCCTTTATTACAAGTTTTTGTTAAGGTGATCTTTTAGAAAAATATGAGTCACTTAAGCTCTAGGCATCCATCTATGTATGTATCTATGTATAATCTATCTATCTAGCATTGTTGCTTGAACACAAAGGCTAAAGGTTTTCATCACGTAGATGGCATGTTTCCTAGACAGGGATTTGTCTAATATCAAGTAAAGCCATTATGTTGTCTCTGATTTAATCCCTTCTCCACCAATGCAAATTCTTCAGAGTATGCAAATTTTATATAATGGAGAAATACACATCTAAGAAAATCACATGATAGGTAGGTATATGATCGATTAATAGGTAGATAGGTAGGTAGGCAGATAGATGAGTGGATGAAATAGATGATGGATGGATGGATAGATAGATAGATAGATAGATAGATAGATAGATAGATAGATAGAATAAATGATACAAAAGTAAGTTCTTCTCCAAAGACAGAAGAGGCAGATATTGATTTGCTCTTGGATTGTGAATCATAACCAAGAAAAACCTTTGATCATATCTTTCTATCAGGATAACAGGAGTTTTGTGTCATAGGAAGAAATTGCTGGTTGAACCTGAGATCTTATAAGAGCTAGCCTCAACTTAAGGCTTCCAATTCATTTTACAGATGAGCAACTAAAGCCCAGAGAGGTGCAGTGACCTGTCACAGAATTAAAGGCAGGTTTCCTGAATACTAATCCAGTGTTATTTCTGCTACTTTGTGATAATCTTTGTGAACTTAATACCCTGTTTGACAATGTGTATTAAACAGGACAGCCTCCTGACTTCAATGGCATATATAACTTGCAGAGATCACCATTAGGCCCTTTCTGAGATTTGTAGAGATTTGTCTGAATCCAGGGAAGCGTGCACCACTCTATCCCTCACATATGTTATGGCTCAGTTAAGAACACAGAGTGACTGGCTCAGAAGAAGGGTTTTCATCCTGGGAAAGTAGAAAGTGGACATGTGACATCTATTTTGAATTTGTAATAAATCTAATTCTTCAAGATTCAGGAGCTGCTTTGGATCCTTTTATCCAGAGCTCCCAAAGTTTGATTTCTAAATTTGTCAGATTAAGGGGACCTGTAGGTATACACCTAGATTAATGATACTTGCTCTGATTACACTGTGAAAGGAAGAGAAAAGGGTTCCTCTGGTGAGCCAGGCCAGTACCCAAACATTGCATAATAACCAGGCCATTTAAAAAGTCTATGAGGTTGTTAAGCAAGAAGTGTTAATAGCTCATTTTATGATTCAGAAAATGGAAATAAAATAGTTTGCCATATTTCTCCAAAGACTCACAAGTATCTCACAGATTTGGAAATAGAATCCAGATTTCCTGGCTCTTCTTAGTCTCCTACTTAGTCCAAATCCCACATTGTGTAAAGTATGTTTTTGATACTTTGGGCAATTCATTTCTCTCCTGTTTCCATTATCGCTAGTCTAGTTCAGATTCTCTTTGCCTCTCAGTGATTGTAACAGTAGCTGTTATGCCTGTTTGGGGTCTCTTTTTCTTCCAATCCGTACTCCTGCTTAGTTCAGATCATAATACACTGTTCTTTGTAAGTCATTATTGCATTTCTGTGGCCTACCAGGTTGAGGCCACATCTCATGCAGAACTGTGTTACTAGGTCTCAAATGCATTTCCAGCCCTATCACCCACACACTGTTTCATCCACTGTAGTACTTACTAGACCACTTATTTTCTCAGATGCACATTCCTTTTGCTTTGTTTGTACTGCTCCTTGCTTCTAGAGAATCTCTTCCCCCACATCTTTGAACATCAGCACACATTCATTGACTCATGTAATGTTCTCAGTAACCCTATAGTTTAGTATATGACCGTCCCCATTTTAAAGATGTGGGAACTGAGAGACTCAGAGTAAGTTGCTAGTAACTGGTGGGATTTGAGCATGTTCTGTGTCATCACAGTTTAGAATCTCCATAGCTCTTGTTTAGAACTCTCTGGCCACTTATATGTGTATATCACACTTTCTATCATAGCTTTGTGTATTCATCTCATCTCTTCTTAAAGTTCCCTGAGAACAGAGGTATGTTTCCTTTTGTTTTTGGTTTCCCTCAAAGTATCCTTTCTAAAACACTCTCAAGTTAAAAAGCACCATTCTATTTTAAGTATAAACTGATATTTTCCAACAAAACACTGATATCCAGTGTTTCTGAGCACCCTCAGTCTTCTTTCCCCTTGTCTGGGTTGAGGTTAGGGAGACATTGTGAGAATGCAAGAACACTGTGGAGCAAAGCTTGGTCGGCATGTATAACTCCTATTGCTAACCACCACACACTGGCCTACTAAGCAAGACATTTCCCTAACACCTCTTTTTTTCCTAAAACATGAATCCACAGATGAAAAGTAACATGCACCAAACTCTGAGATTCTAGAAAACGTTGTGGTATTGAGGAAAAGATACTGGCTCTAGCACCAAAAAGAAGTAGGTGTATGGCACTGCCCCTTTGTATTATGTGATCTTAGGCAAATCATTTAACACTTTTGGACCTACCTGCGTATTAGTATTGTTATCATAGGGACTAAATTCAACAACACTTGTGAAAGCACTTTATAAACAAACAGCACAAATGTTCAAACCCTTAGATTCTGGAAAAGTTCCAAAGAGAGAATTTAGTATACATATTCATTGTCATATTATAATTTGAGAGGTTCTGCTTATTCTGGTTTTTATTAAAGGAAAAAGGGTATTAGGTTTCAAGACGATATTTAATTAATGTCTCTGTGTTTCATAGGCTAGGGGAAAGGCCAGGATTTGGTAATGGGATCTAAAATCTGTTATCATCCATTAGTGCAAAGGAAAACAATCTTGTTACTATTGATATCTTAGTACTGTATAATGTGATCCTTATTATTTTATTTACAGACAAAGTGGAGTCAGAATTACTAAAAGGTTATAGTAAATACTTATCACATGATGTTGTTGTCATGACTGTGAAGTTATGCATACTATTTGCTGTACTTTTGACAGTCCCTCTAATCCACTTCCCTGTAAGTACTCTTAAAGGGTTTTGTTGCCTAGTATAGACGCTTCCTAATAGGGAAACACTAATTCTTTGCAGAATAGAATGTTTGAATCACATCTAGTCTTGTATATGTTATTCGCTTGTCAAGTAATTGATCAAAGACTTCATACTTGCATATGGCCCCATAAAAGCATAAAAATAACAGTGAGCCACTAAGCTAATTTGTGCTTTTTGAGATTTAGTTTAGATTTATGTTCTCCCACAGCATTGTTTCCAATTTAGAAACTACAGTTCTTCTAAAGTTTTGGGTTTTTTCCCCCCCTTTAATTCTGTATTCTGTTTTCAAAAAAAATGTGCATGAAGAGGAAAAAGTCAGGTCAGGAAAAATAAGCTCCTTCTGGGTTTATTGTAAATTTATTTTCACATAAGCATTCTAGTTCAATCTTGGTGAAAATATTTTATTTGCTCTAGAATTGTAATTTAAGGGGCAAAACAGATTTTCATTGCATCTGGTTACTATACATAAGAATCTTAAGAATTTTTGAGAAAATGGGAACAAAGGCTTTGGGTATAAATGCATCTGCATGGATGTCTTGAATCTCTAATGCTGAGTTTTATAAGAGCTGGGACTTCAAGCCTCCTCCCTGTGTGGGCTGCAGTGCCAAGATTACAGCAGGGACTGGATAAATTTTTTGGGATGTGACCGCCTGCTGTGCTCTTAGCAATGGGAAGTGTAGTGAACTATTTTTTCATATTTACAGGCTGTGAAACATATAAAATAAAATAGTAAGTGGTATTTCTTTCCCATGGCATGATTTCTTTTTCTATTATAAATTGTCTGTTTTTTTAATCTGTTACATTTGATGAAAATGATTCTTTGAGACTTTTTTCATATTTTTATTGTTGGTAATTTTAAAAATTATGCAACCTAAAAAAATTGCATGTGAAAATTTTTTCTAGCATTAAAGCTAAGTATTTTTATGAAGCTTACACAGAAAGGGTTAGTATATAAACAGTATGTGTATAAACACTTCATAATAATAGTTTATGCTGTATTTTTGAAATCTAAATGATGTAGGAGGCAAAAATATGGTTGTTATATATGTTTCTCTCAGCAAATATTTGGACTTTGACATTTCCTCTTTGCTATATGTTTATTTTTCTGTAATACAGGCCAGAAAAGCTGTAACAATGATATTTTTCTCCAATTTTCCATTCTCATGGGCTCGCCATTTTTTGATCACTCTAGCACTCAATATTATCATCATTTTACTTGCAATATATGTTCCTGACATTAGAAATGTATTTGGTGTAGTTGGTAAGTTTTCTGTTTCAAAAAGTTCACATAATAAAATTGATAAAATTGTTACCCAGCCTCACATCTGAATCCAGCAATATCCTCTCTTTTTTTTCCCTCCAATTTAAAGGTGCCAGTACATCAACATGTTTGATTTTTATATTCCCAGGACTATTTTATCTTAAACTTAGCAGAGAGGATTTTCTCTCGTGGAAAAAGTTTGGGGTAGGTTATTTTTGTTTCTTTCTTTTCAAGACTTCTATTTTAAGAAATAGTTTGTCAGTTTATATTATTTTACATGCATCAAGAAAGTCAATATATTTTAAAATATAAAATACAATATTGCAGAGAGTAGAGATTTAACAAATAATCTAATTGTACTTTTTATCTTTTTTCTTTTATCTTTCTTATCTTTTATCTTTTTTCTTATTTCCACAGGCATTCGTTTTGCTCATCTTTGGAATTTTGGTTGGGAATTTTAGTTTAGCACTCATCATTTTTGATTGGATTAATAAATAAAAGAAATATTTTCCTACATCTTACCAGAATAATATACCTCTAGATGCAAGAATGAATTATTCCAGAAGACACCCTGGATGAAAAATAATATTTTAATAAAAATTATTAACAGAAAAGCAGAACAAAATGGCAGTGGGTATGGGGAAGTAAGAGTATAGCAGTTTTAATCAAAAAAAGAAACAAACTCGAAATGCTCTTAAATATATTGGGTTGATCTTTTGTTTTTTAAATTAATATTTTTATGGTAGTTTTATGTTTGCAGAAATACTGAACAGAAAGTACAGAGTTCACATATACCTTTTTAGCCCAACATACAGTTTCCCCTATTATTAACTCTTGCGTTCATGTGGTACTTTTGTTACATTTGATGAGCCAATATTAACTGCTATTATTAACTAAAGTTCATAGTTTACCTTAGGTTTCATTCTTGGCAACCACTGATTTTTTTTTAACTTTTATTTTAGGTTCAAGGGTACATGTGAAAGCTTGTTACATAGGTACACTCGTGTTGCGGGAGTTTGTTATACAGATTATTTCATCACCCAAGTATTAAACCCAGTACTCATTAGTTACCTTTTCTGCTCCTCTCCCTCCTCCCACCCTCTGCCCACCAGCCAAAGTTGTTTTTTTCTTTGTGTTCATAAGTTCTTATTATTTAGCTCTCACATATAAGTGAAGACATGCAATATTTGGTTTTTCTTTTCCTGTGTGTGTTTGCTAAGGATAAAAGCCTCCACCTCCATCCATGTTCCTGCAAAAGACATGATCTTATTTTTTTATGGCTGCATAGTATTCCATGGTATATATATATACCATATTTTCTTTATCCAGTCTGTCATTGATGGGTATATAGGGTGATTCCATGTCTTTGCTCTTGTGAATAGTGCTACAGTGAACATTTGCGTGCATGTGTCTTTATGGTAGAATAATTTATGTTCCTTGGAGTATATACTCAGTAATGGGATTGCTGGGATGAATGGTAGTTTTGCTTTTAGCTCTTCGAGGAATCACCATACTGCTTCCACGATTGTTGAACTAATTTACACTCCCACCAAAAGTGTGTAAGTGTTCCCTTTTGTCCACAACCTCACCAGCATCTGTTTTTTTTGACTTTTTGTTAATAGCTGTTCTGACTGATGTGAGATGATAATCTCCTTGTGGTTTTGATTTGCATTTCTGTAATGATCAGTGCTTCTGAGCTTTTTTATGTGCTTGTTGGCAGCATGTATGTCTTTTTTTGAGAAGTGTCTGTTCATGTCCTTTGCCCACTTTTTAATGCGGTTGTTTTTCTCTTGTAAATTTGTTTAAGTTCCTCATAGATGCTGGATATTAGACCTTTGTTGGATGTATAGTTTGCACATATTTTCTCCTGTTCTGTAGGCTGTTTGGGGTTTTTTGCTGTGCAGAAGCTCTTAAGTTTAATTAGATCTCATTTGTCAGTTAATTTTTGCTTTTGTTGCAATTGCTTGGTGCCTTTGTCATGAAATCTTTGCCCATTCCTATGTCTGGGATGGTATTGCCTAGGTTGTCTTCCAGGGTTTTTAAAGTTTTGGGTTTTACATTTAAGTCTTTAATCCATCTTGAGTTTTTATATATGGTATAAGGAAAGGGTACAGCTTCAATCTTCTGCATATGGCTAGCCAGTTATTCCAGCACCATTTATTGAATAGTGAGTCTTTTCCCCATTGCTTGTTTTTTTCAGCTTTGTTGAAGATCAGATGGTCATAGGTGTGTGGCCTTATTTCTGGATTCTCTATACTGTTCCATTGGTCTATGTGCCTGTTTTTATACCATTGTCATGCAGTTTTAGTTCCTGTAGTCCTGTAATATAGTTTGAAGTGGGCTAATGTGATGCCTCCAGCTTTGTTGTTTTTGCTTAGGATTGCCTTGGCTATTCAGGCCCTTTTTTGGTTCCGTATGAATTTTAAAATAGTTTTATCTAGTTTTGTGAAGAATGTCATTGGTAGTTTGATAGGAATAGCATTGAATCTTTAAATTGCTTTAGCCAATATGGCCATTTTAATGATAATGATTTTTCCTATCCATGAGCATGGAATGTTTTTCATTTGTTTGTGTCTTCTCTGATTTATTTAAGCAGTGTTTTATAATTCTCATTGTAGAAATCTTTTACCTTACTGGTTAGCTGTATTCCTAGGTATTTTATTCTTTTTGTGGCAATTGTGAATGAGATTGTCTGATTTGGCTTTCAGTTTGGTTATTGGTGGTATATAGGAATGCTAGTAATTTTTGTACATTGATTTTATATCCTGAAACTTTGCTGAAGTTATCAGCTCAAGGAGCTTTTGGGTGGAGACCATTCTAGATATAGAATCATGTCATCTGCAAACAGAGATAGTTTGACTTCCTGTCTTCCTATTTGGATGTCCTTTCTTTCTTTCTCTTGCCTGACTGCTCTGGCTAGAATTTCCAATACTATGTTGAATAGGAATGGTGAGAGAGGGTATCCTCATCTTATGCCAGTTTTTAAGGGAAATGCTTCCAGCTTTCATCTATTCAGTATAATGTTGGCCGTGAGTTTGTCATGGATGCCTCTTATTATTTTGAGGTATGTTCCTACAATACCTAGTTTGTTGAGAGTTTTTAACATGAAGCGGTGTTGAATTTTATCAGAAGCCTTTTCTGCATCTATTGAGATGATCATGTGGTTTTTGTCTTTAGTTCTGTTTATGTGATGAATCACATTTATTGATGTGCGTATGTTGAACCAACCTTGCATCCCATATAAGTGTACTTGATCATGGTGGATTAATTTTTAATGTGTTGTTTGCAAGTATTTTGTTGAGGATTTTTGCATCGATGTTCATCGAAGATATTGACCTGAAGTTTTCTTTTTTTATTGTGTCTCTGTCGTGTTTTAGTATCAAGGTGATGCTGGCCTCATAGAATGAGTTGAAGAGGTGTCCCTCCTCCTTAATTTTTTTGGAGTAGTTTCTGTAGGAATAGTACCCGCTCTTCTTTGTACATTTCCACTGATCATTTTACTGTCTCCATAGTTTTGTCTTTTCCAAAATGTCGTATAGTTGCAATCATATAGTATGTAGCATTTTCAGACTGGCTTATTTCATTTAGCAATATGCAATTAAGTTTCTTCTATGTCTTTTTGTGGCTTAATAGCTCCTTTCTTTGTAGCAGTGAATAGTATTCCATTGTATGGATGTACCACAGTTTGTTTATCCATTCACCTGTTGAAAGATCTCTTGGTTGCTTCCAAGTCTTTGCAATTACAAATAAAGCTGCTCTAAGCATTCGTGTGCAGGTTTTTTTGTTTCGTTTTGTTTTGTTTTGAGACAGAGTCTCACTCTGTCACCCAGGCTGGAGTGCAATGGTGTGATCTTGGCTCACTGCAGCCTCCACCTCCCAGGTTCAAGCGATTCTCATGCCTCAGCCTCCCCAGTAGCTGGGATTACAGGCACCCACCACTACGCCTGGCTAATTTTTTCTATTTTTAGTAGAGATGGGGTTTTACCATGTTGGCCAGGCTGGTCTTGTACTCCTGACCTCAGGTGATCCATCCTCCTCGGCCTCCCAAAGTGCTGGGCATGAGCCACTGTGCCCAGCCCCTGTGTAGGTTTTTATGTAGACATAATTTGCAGCTTATTTGGGTAAATACCATGGAGCACAGTTCCTACACTGTATGGTAAGAATATATTTAGTTTTATGAGAAATTGCCAAACTGCCTTCCAAAATGGCTGTAACATTATATATTCCAGACAGCAGTAAATTAGGGTTTCTGTTGTCTTACATCCTCACCAGCATTTGGTGGTGTCAGTGTTTTAGATTTTCACAATGCTAATTGGCATGTAGTGGTATCTTCTTGTTTTAGTTTGCAGTTCCCTAATATGATATTGAGCATCTTTTCATATGCATATTTGCCATCTGTTTATTTTCTTTGGTAAAGTATCTGTTTAGCTCAACTCTCTTTTGCCTTTTTTTTTTTTTTTAAATACTGGGTCTTGCTATGTTGCCCTGACTGGATTTGAATTCTGGGGCTCAAGTGATCCCAGTGCCTCAGCATACTGAGCAGCTGGGACTGCAGGCACATACCACTATTTTTTAATTGTTTTCTCATTGTTGACTTTTAAGCATTCTTTTTAGATTTTATATTTCTGGGGTTTTGTTTTGTTTTGTGTTTTTGAGACAGAGTCTCACTTCCGTCACCCAGGCTGGAGTGCAGTGGTATAATCTCGGCTCACTGCAACCTCTACCTCCTGGGTTCAAGCAATTCTAGTGCCTCAGCCTCCCGCATAGCTGGAATTACAGGCACACACCACCACACCCAGCTAATTTTTGTATTTTTAGTAGAGATAGGGTTTTGCCATGTTGGCCAGGCTGGTCGCAAACTCCTGACCTCAAGTGATCTGCCCGCCTCAGCCTCCCAAAGTGCTGAGATTACAGGCGTGAGCTACCATGCCCGGCCAATTTCTGTTCTTTATATGTGTTTTGCAAAGATTTTTTTTTCCCCATTTTGTGGCTTGCTGTTTTATTCTCTTAACAGTGTCTTTCAAAGAGCAGAAGTGTTTAAATGTTCTTAAATATATTGGGTCAATCTTTTGTTTGTTTTAAGAAATCAGTGTATTAAATTTATATACAAAATTGATTCTTAGCTATGGTTTAATTTTGTTAGCATCAGTCACTAATAACAAAACTGAGATTGTTCTACTTGGTAGAATTTAGAGGGATTTTGCCCTCCCTCTAAATCCTATCTAAAAGCTTTTATAACTTTCCTCTTCTGTTCATTATGAGATAGACCTGTGATGACTGCCTGTGTACTTGAAAGTCCTTTCTCTGAGTTTTCTTAGTTGGTCACTAAAACAGGCAACATTCTACTTGGCAGAGACAAAATGTTGATCATTTCTATAATATTTTGTTTGGAGGTTATAAATCATTGCAGTTTCTCATTGACATGGCTTATTTCAGGTTAGGAACCAGAACTTAGGGCTCTCCTCCCATGAAATTCTACATAGAGGGCACATTGTTAGCAGCCTACCAAAGCCAGGGTGTATTAGTAAAAATGTAATCCTACCCCAGTACACATGTAAAGTAGAGAATTGCATGCAAAGTACCAGTTTTCATATATGGAAATACACTCTTTTGCAGGTGCGCCTTTGCTTCTCACTTAGGAAATAAGCCGGAAAATTGACAACTGAGCTTCTCTTTTGAGAAGATCGAGATACTTATTTGGCAACTGGAGAACAGTGTAGTGTAATGGTAAAAGACCAAAGCTCTTGGGTTAGAAAGACTTGGATTCAAGTCTCAGTGTAAGGCACACTACATAACCTCTATAAGCCTCCATGTTCACATCTATAAAATAGAGTTGATGCCTATTATACAGGGTCATATTGATAGAATTAAATGCTCTGTATAAATTAGGTGCAGACCAAAACAGACTCTTTTTATAGATTAAATGTTTATCCCCTTTGTCCATTCCCTTATCTGGACCAATGAAATGAATCTTCTTTCCACTAAGGACATGGAAACATACCTTGAATTTCTTCATCTTAGATGACAATTATTTTCAGAATCTTTCTGTAGCCTTCACTCACAGGGAAACTGGCCCCAAGTGCACGTTTTTAGTGCTTTCCCACAGTTTACCTCGGCTATTCTCTCCTACTAATAATGCCTTCCTGAAACTAGGCACTTAGAATGGTCCCAGGCCACAGCCAGACATGGCCTTCCGTGTGGCTTCAGGTCAGCCAGAGCCAGTCAATCCGATATCCTACTACTCGTACCCTCTTTTTCTATTTATGACATTATGGATCCAAATACAGATAGGTGTGCAGCTACTTGAATAAGTCTGACTCCAGTAATACCAAAATAACCCTAAATCTGCAGCAGATGCAAGGATGCCCCCTGGGGCAATTGTTAAGTGTGATGACAGCTGGGCATCAATTAATACATTTGTCACCTGCTCATGAGATAGGATCATGGGAAGTTTGGCAAAGGGACAATCTGTTGAACACTCTGCACAAAACTTAGTAGCAAGAAAACTTGTGCAGGTATTCATTTTTATTTTACTTTAATGTTCTGCCTTATCTAGTTGCCTGTTTTGAGTCACAACTTTCTCTGTGCATTTAGATGAAGTTAGTAAGATGGCTGGTGAGAGCAGTGTCCCCTTCAACCAAGATTACCAAAAAAACCTTGTTCAAGTGCCCCTCAGAATTTTTCCTGGGAAATATGGGCCTTCTCATTATGGGCTTAATGTTCATAATTTATTAGGTAATAACTATTTAAAATAAAACTAAGTAAAGCAGAAAATATATACTTTTCTAACATTTGGAGACTTGTTTGCTAAATTAAAAGACGAAGTGCCAAGACCATAAATTACTTTCGTATGTTGAGGGTGAATGTTTAAATTGTACTTTTTTTTTTTTTTAACAGAATGTTTACTCATGAGCTTAGCATTTAAATGGTTAAAACAAGGCTTTGAAGTTAACACTCCATTAAGATGAATGGGGGTAATTCACACCTATGCTGGTGCTATATTATTTCAGTCTGGTTGCAGAGAAAACAAGACAGCAGTAGGTTGATTTACTGTGTGAAGACTCTTTAAACACTCAAGGTCTGGAAATCTTTGGGGTGTGTGTGTGTGTGTGTGTGTGTGCTTTTCCATCTAGAAGCAGGATCTGAAATTCAATACAATCTAGGTATAGAATCGAGGTCTTGAAAATACTAAAGATTCTCTACTATCCAGCAATTCCATATCTGGCATTTGACGGGTAGCATGTTACTAGATCAACCCAACCTCTCTGGCTTTGTTTGCTACTGTACTGTAGTGTTTCTTCCTACCACAGCATTTTTTAAACTTCAGCTTAGTATACTGGTAAATCCATCAGTGGAAAAGCAGAAATGAATTATCCATTTTCCGGTGAACTTTTTATATGCCTTCAGATGGGTTATGAGCTAAGCATTGGTCTTCATGTGCTCCTTTTTAAAACATTTTCATCTTTGCGAAATCTCCTGTTCTATATTTACCTACATATAAAGCATCTACCTTTAAGAACTTTACAATTTTTTCTCATATCCCTGGGGTAGTGAAGTAAGCAGAGATCAATTGAAAAAGAGACATTTCTTTCTCAATGTGTGCTTTATACCAGTTCTATATTGTATTTGAAATGTGTATTCCACCCATTGGTGGAAGTGCTACAGCCATTTGACCCTGAAATGATTCATTTTAGGGCCTGGGAATAAGGTTATCTTAACACAAATGAAATGGCAAACACTGTATAAGATGTTAATGAGTTTGGAAGATCTCTCTTTAAGGTAAACAGATTTTTCTCTTCTCCCTTCTCTGTTCTGCATGTTTGCAGGCTCAGGTTACTGGGTAATCTGTGGGTAGCTAGGTGTGGAGAGTACTTCCACTCTGGCTGGCTGTAGTGCTGATGCTGCCAATACAGTATATACAGAGAGAAAATAGATGCTAGAAACAGAGGGACTCAAACTGAATTAATTTTAACCTGTTTTTCTTTTTGGCATGTTAACAGCTCTCTGTGGCTGTGTTAGAATTAGCCCTATGTCAAACATACTTTACTTCCTGCAAATTTTTCTGCCTAGATTTTAGGTGTCATAATTTTTGACCTTAGAACATTTCAGAATCTTTTTATTGTACTGAGAAATTTGTTTTTTAAAAAACTCAAATACACATTTTATTCTTCTGATAATCCTCCCGTATTTTTTCCATAAGGAGGTAGGAAAAGTAGGAAAACAAAATTTTGATGGAGGATGAATAAAGATATTGTGGACATGGTTTCTTTATTGCAATCAGAATCCTTTCTGTTTGTCACCCTTCCTAAACAATCTGATAAATGTGTTTACTATCACAGTAATATGTTGTCCTGCTTTGCCAAGCTGTCAGTCAGGACAAGCAATTATAAGGAACAGGAAGACTCATCTTGGCTGATGGCCAGGTGGGCAGGTGGGAATAAGAGGTTTATTCACCTATGGTACAAAGTAAATGGGTAGAAAGGAAAATTGAGTTGCCAGGGAGGAAAAAAAAAAAAACACGAAAACAGATGGATGAAAAGACATTGTAATATAGGATGCTGTAAAGAAAAAGACTTGCAGAGAAATGTTTCTCACTTGTTTGAATGTACAGTCATCCCTTGGGGGATTGGTTCCAGGATCTCCCTCATATACCAAAATCCATGTACGTTCAAGTCCTGCTGCAGAACCACATATACAAAATATCAACCCTGTGTAAACATGCACAGAATTCGCATCCTGAAAATACTGTATTTTTTATCCATATTTGATTGAAAAAGATCAACTATTAGTGAACCCGTGCAGTTGAAACCCATGTTGTTCAAGAGTCAACTGTGTATATATTTTATCTAGTGTTCATCAGTGGACAGATACACAACACAAGCAAAAGGGCTGGCTAATTCATTCAGCAAATTCTTAGCACATATTATGTTCTAGAAGTTGAGCTAGTCCCAAGGTCATGAAACTATGTAAGATATACATACATCTTGCTTGAAAAAAGTTCAGATACAACTTTTATTTTTCTGACCGAACATTTTCAGACCAACTTGATAAGTGAAATTGCTTAAATGAAAAATTATACATGTATTTTTAATATGTACATATATTTTTTAAAAAGATTTTGGAGTCAAAATTACCTGTGTTCAAATCCCAGCTTCTATCTCTTTCTATATCTTTCTGATTTTGGACAAGTTACTATTCTCTGAACTTACTGAAGACTCAATATTTGACTGGGTTTTCTCTCAACCAGAGGAAATTCTCCTTCAGGTGAGATTACATATTTGGGGAAAACTCGAGTAAGCCGTTAAGCATTGAATATACGTACACTTTTATTACTTTACTGTCCCTCAAATCACATAACTTCTAACCGTGTTGTCTCTTCTCCCATCTCTGCTTCAGACATTTAGTCAGCAGCCTGACTAGAAAACGGTATTCTAGAAATATCCTGACCAATGCATTTATTTTCACTACTGATGTATTTTTCCCCAGAAAAAGTAATTCTTATAGTTTTGTAGTAAATATTACCCACATATTTTGACTTTACATCAGCATTTTTAGCAATGATGTTACACTTTTGGCTTATAAAGTATGTGGTCAGAAAAGCTGCAGGCCTTTTTTAGGTAAATTACACAGGTTTCAAGAACCCTGTACTTGTGCTATTGATTTACATTTTTTAAATATGAGGGAATATACATGCACACACACATATATATATACATATGTATAGGTACACATATACATACATACATATGTATCTGTTATCTATGTGTTAAATTTCATCCTGTTAGCTTCAGTGCACCACTTAAGCAGTTGAGATCTTTTTTTGAATCTTGATTCTAGTGCATCAGTCACCATTCCCTGCTTTTGTGACATCCTTCATCATACTTACATTTTTTCATCCCATTCACAGATAAAAATGTTAACTGAGACAAGACTAACCAGAGGGCCCTGCAGCCCACCGCTATCAGTATTTCTCTTGAGTTGTTATTAATCTATACTTTGGATGAAATTGTTAATATTCCTGTAGTGTCATCTAACCTGCATTTCCTCAATTCCCTTGGAAGTGACCCCCCAAATCAGTGGGTACAACCTAAACTCTTATCTGTTTTCTGTATTTCTAGTTGCTTCAGAACATTTCTGCTTGGGGGCTCCACAATCACTTCAAACCTAACATGTCCAAATCCATTCCTCACTACAGTTTTCTCATATCTGTCAGCAGCCCCTGTTTTCATCCAACATCCCAACTGGCTTTCTTGCTTCCGTTCCTGCTACCTACAGTCCACTTTCATACTGCAAAGTAGTTGTTTAAAAATTCAAATCAGATTATGTTGCTACCCTGCTTAATTTCCTCCAAGGGCTTTCCATCTCCCTTAGAATGAAATCCATGCCATGGCCTACAAGGCTCAATTTTGTCTGTACCTACTTATTTCTCTGACGTCAATCTATCTTTCATTCTCCAGCCACACTGGCCTTTCTGCCCCTTGAACACACCAAGCTTGTTCCCTCACACTTACTGTTTTCCTTAGTTAGAACATAATTTTCAAAGACCTTTGCAAGCCTGTCTTCTTATTTAAGCCTCAGGTCAACTGTCACCCCCTCAGAGAGGTCTGCCCTGCCTGTCTTATGGTCATGACCATCTTATGGCCCCCAACACATGGTAGTGCTTTTTAACTTTACTCTGTTATACAGGTCACTGCTGGAAATACTGTTTATGTGTTGTCTGTGTCCACTAGACTGAAAGTTTCATAAGAACTGGGATATAACTGTCTTATTTATAACCAAATCCTCAAAGCTTAGGACAGTGCCTGGTACTTTGGAGTGGCTTAATATTTGTTGAATGAATGCATAAAGGAATCTCACAGACTGTGTCCTTCTACTCTTTGTCTCTAATCTGTCACAATGTCAGTTCTTCCTTTGAAATGCCTCCTAGATTTGCTTTTATCCTGACTCAGCCTCCTGCCAGACTCCTATCTAAATCTCAGCCTTCATCTCTTTGTGCCTGAAGTATTGCAGTGATTATCAATTCAGGCTGTTCTTTGGCATCACTTGGGGAACTTTGCAAAAATTACCACATGCAGGTTCCACCCTAACCAATTAAATCCAAATCTCTGAGGGTTATGACCCAGGCATCAATATAGTTCTTAGAGCTTCCCAGATGACTCTAAAGCGTGACTACTGGATTGCCATATCTACTTGCTAGCAGATGTATGTCTTCCAGCCCATTTTGCCTGTTACTGTTCTCTGGTCTCCTTGGAATCCTGCTTTCATGGTATTACTCCCTTGCTCAAGAACCTATAATGGCTCACTACTACCCCCATTAATCCCAAATAATGGCTCACTGCTACCCCCATTAATCCCAGATAATGGCTCGCTACTACCCCCATTAATCCCAGATTCCCTTGCCTCATCCACTAAGCTATATTTGAGCCCTTTCTTACATATGTTCTACAATACCCTTGAACTGTTTTTTCTGTCTGGCACTTGGTTTGCCTTTTATTACCCTCTTCTATGTTGTTACTCCTCTCCCTACTCCCACTTCCAGGTAGACACCCAGAATATGACTTATTTTCCACCTATCCAAATGCTTCTCATTCTTCAACACCCAGCTCAAATCCCAGTTCTATAAACACTTTATTCTCCACTCCAGTCTACCCCTTATTATCTATATGATTCTTTTGGTATACCATTAGTACCTTGTAAGATTTTTCCTATTTTTTTTCATAAATTGCTTTTGTAATTTTGTATTCAGTTGTTGAGTGGGTAATATGCACATGGTACGGATTTTAAATTTACAAAAATGCTCTCCCATCCAATTCTGTCCCCAGCATCCAGTTTTCCTCCTTGGAAGCAACCACTTTTACAACTTTCTGTGTTCTTCCCAGTATATTCTATGCCGAGAGAGAGAGAGAGAGAGAGAGAGAGAATACACAAACACAGGGAGAATACACGGATATACACCCGCAAATGTTGGCATACAACATGAAATCCTTTGCCCCTTTGATTTCTCTTTACTTAACATTATGACTTTTTTTAGTTGTGCTAAAACAAAAAATAACACCTAACATGAAATCTGCCATCTTAACAAACTTGTAAGTGTACGATATAGTGTTGTTAATTATACGCACATTGTATAGTAGATACCTAAAACTTTTTCATCCGGCATGACTAAAACTCTGTGCCTAATTGAACAACAACTCCCTATTTCCCTGTTCCTGCAGCCCCTGGCAACTGCCATTTTACTTTTTGCTTCTATGAGTTTGACTGCTTTCGCCATCTTGTACCAAGGAATCATGTAGTATTTTGTCCTTTTGTGACTGGCTTGTTTCACTTAGCATGTTGTCCTCAAGTATTATGCATATTGCAGCACATGGAAGAATTTTCTTCATTCTTTAAGGCTGAATAATATTCCATTGTATGTGTATCCCACAATTTCTTTATCCATGAAAGCTGCCAATAGACATTTAGGTTGTTTTCACCTCTTGGCTATTGTGGATAATGCAGCAACGAACATGGGAGTGCAAATATCTCTTCCAAGATTCTGTTCGCAATCATTTTGTATAAATAGCCGGAAGTGAGATTGCTGTATCATATGGTAGTTCTATTTTAAATTTTTTGAAGAATCTCCATACTGGTTTCCCTAATGGCTGCACTATTTTATGTTTCTATCAAGAGTGCACAAGGGTTCCAATTTCTCCATATCCTTGCCAGCATTTGTTTTTTGTTATTTTGATAATGATCGTCCTAACAGGTGTGAGGCAGTATCTCGTTGTGGTTTTGTTTTGCATTTCCCTGGTAAGTAGTGATGTTGAGCATCTTCATATAATGGCTGGTCGTTTGTATGTCTTTGGGGAAATTTCTTTCATGTCCTTTGCCCATTTTAAAATTTAATTTTTTTGTTACTGAGTCATTGTAGTTCCTTCTATATTTTGTATATTAACCCCTTATCAGATATGCAGTTTGCAAATATTTTCTCTCTCCTTAAGATTTTTATTCTGTTGATTATTTCTTTTGCTGTGCAGAATCTCTTCTGTTGGATATTGTCCCACTTGTCTATTTTTGATTTAGCATTACGTTTTGGAGATGATTTTGTATCAGTATACACAAAACTCCCTAAATATTTTAACAGCTGCATAGTATTCTGTTAATGCATAGACCATAATTTAATTAGCTGGTTTCCTATCAATGCATATTGAGGGATTTTTTATTTTCAAATGTTGCAATTTTATATAATGCTTCAAATGTTATCTTTGTATACATATGTCATTTAGCACATATATTAATATATCTGTAGTATATATTTCCATCCATTTAACTGGAATTCTGGGTCAAAGGGCATGTGCATTTTTAATTTTGGTAGGTATTACTACATTGACCTTCATTAAAGATTTTATTGGCTGGGCACAGTGGCTCATGCCTGTAATCACAGTACTTTGGGAGGCTGAGGTGAGTGGCTCACTCGAGCCCAGAAATTCAAGACCAGCCTGGGCAACATGGCAAATCCCTCTCTCTACAAAAAATACAAAAATTAGCCAAGTGTGGTGGCATGTGGCCATAGTCCCAGCTACTTGGTAGGCTGAGGTGGGAGGATTACCTGATCCCAGGGAGGCTGAGGCTGCAGTGAGTTTTGATTGCTCTACTGCACTGTAGCCTGGGTGACAGAGCAAAATCCTGTCTCAAAAAAAAAAAAAAAAAATACTGATTTATATTCACAACAACTATGTAGGAATTACCCTTTCAATTTTGTGTTGTTATTTAGCTTTTCACATTTAAATACTTTACCTTTCCGACTCAGTTGTAATTAACCCAAAGACAGGAACTATGACATTACATATTAGCATCTCACAGTAATTGGTGCTCAGTAAATATTTGTTAAATCTTGTGTATTTAGGGAGTTTTCCCATGAGTGGTGTTTGTGATGGGTCCTATGTGAGAATTGTCCCCTTTGCATGTTTGCTGTTTCCAGGAAAGCGTGTGATTGTGTGTGATATTCTTAGGTGAGATGCTTAGTCTATTTTGTGTTGCTGGAGCCTGGGAAATCCAATATCAAGGTACCAGCAGGTCTGGTGTCTGGTGAGGGCCTTGTCTCCACTCCCAAGATGGCCTTTGAATGTTCCACCCTCTGGAGGGGAGGAATACTGTTCCTCAAATGACAGATAAGCGAAAAGAGAAAGTCCACTTCCAAAGGCACTTTTATTTTATTTTATTTTTATTCTTTTATTTTTAATTTTTGCGAGTACATAGTAGGTGTATATATTTATGTAGTACATGACATGTTTCGATACAGACATGCAGTGTGAAACAATCACACCATGGAGAATGGGGTATCCATCCCCTCAAGCATTTATCCTTTGTGTTACAAACAATCCAATTATACTCTTAGTTATTTTTAAATGTACAATTAAGTAATTATTGACTATAGTCATCCTCTTATGCTATCAAATAATAGGTCTTACTCATATTTTCTATTTTTTTGTGCTCATTTACCATTCTCACCCCTCCCCTACTACCCCACAACCCTTGTCAGCCTCTGGTAACCATCCTTCTGCTCTGTATGTCCATGAGTTCAATTGTTTTGATTTTTAGATCCCACAAATAAGTGAGAACATTTGATGTTTGTCTTTCTGTGTCTGGTTTATTTCACTTAACATAATGATCTCCAGTTCCATCCATGATGTTGCAAATGAAAAGATCTCATTCTTTTTATGGCTGAATAGCACTCCATTGTGTATATGTTCCACATTTTCTTTATTCATTCATCTGTTGATGGACACTTAGGTTACTTCCAAATCTTGGCTATTATGAACAGTACTGCAACAAACATGGGAGTGCAGATAGCTCTTCAGTATACCTATTTCCTTTCTTTTGGGTATATACTCAGCAGTGGGATTGCTGGACCATATGGTAGCTCTATTTTTAGTTTTTTGAGGAACCTCCAAACTGTTCTCTACAGTGGTTATACTAATTTACATTCCTACCAACAGTGCATAAAGGTCCCCTTTCCCCTTTTCTCTACATCCTCTCCGGCATTTATTATTATCTGTATTTTTTATAAAAGCCATTTTTATTGGGGTGAGATGATATGGCAGTTTTGATTTGCATTTCACTGATGATCAGTGATGTTGAGCACCTTTTCATATGTCTGTTAGCCATTTGTCCTCTTTTGAGAAATGTCTATTCAAATATTTTGCCCATTTTTGATTGGATTATTTTATTTTTTCCAGTGGAGTTGTTTGAGTTCCTCATATATTCTGATTCTTAATCCCACTTCAGATGGGTAGTTTGCAGATATTTTCTTCTGAAAGCACTTTTATTATGATATTAAACCTACCAAGGAAGGTGGAGCCCTCATGGCCTAATCACCTCTTAAAGGCTCCATCTCCCAATACCATTACATTGGCAATTAAATTTCAACGTGAGTTTTGGGGGGAACAAACGTTTAACCCATAGCAGACACCATTCGTTTCTATTGTTCTTCCAGGATCCTGTATTATCATTAACTCAGAAAGGCCAACTAATCCTTGGATCTATTATCAAGTTTGGTTTGTTTGAATAATTAAGTATAAATTAGCTAAATGAAAAGGCTGTCCTCTATAAGTTCTTTACCATCTTTTTATTATGAAAAATTTTAAACATGAATGCAAGTTGAAATAATATGCCCATATACCCACCACTGAAACTTAGCATTTGGTCGTATTTATTTTGTGACTCACATATAAATTATATTTATATGTAAATATACAGTTGACTTTAGAACAACATGGGTTTTCTAACTGTGTGGGTCCACTTATATGGGGATTTTTTTCTGCCTCTGCCACCCCGAGAAGGCAAGACCAGCCCCTCCCCTGCCTTCTCCTCAGCCTCCTCAACATGAAGACAATGAGAATGAAGACCTTTATGATGATCCACTTTCACTTAATAGTAAATATGTTTTGTCTTCCTTATGATTTTCTTAATGACATTTTTGTTTCTCTAGCTTACTTTATTGTAAGAAAACAGTATATAATACAAATAACGTACAAAATGTGTGTTAATCAACTGTTATTGGTAGGACTTCCAGTCAGCAGTAGGCTATCAGCAGTTAAGTTTTGGTGAGGGAGTCAAAAATTGTACACAGATTTTCAACTGTGTGGTGGGTGGGCACCTCTGACCCCCACGTTGTTCAAAGGTCAACTGTAAATACATTTATATTTGCTGAATAATTTGCAAAGTAAGTTACTGACATTCCTTGAAGCAGTAAGTAAAGTTGAAAATTATTTTTTGTAAATGTCACCATCTACCTTAGCTCAGGCTACTATAACGAAATACCATAGATTGGATGGCTTAACAGAAATTTATTTCTCATACCTCTAGAGGCTGGGAAGTCCAAGAGCATGGTGCTGGCTAGAATTATTTTGGTCCTGGTGAGGGCCTCTTCCTGGCTTGCAGATGGCTGCCTTCTTGTGTCCTCACATGGTGGAGAAAGAGTGATCTCTGTTCCTCTTCCTATAAAGCCCCTAATCCCATTATGAGGGCCTCACCCTCATCACTTAATCTAACCCTGATTAACTCCCAAAGAACCCATCTTGAAATACTTGTGGGTTAGGGCCTTAATATGAATTGAGGAGTTGGAGGAGGCACAATTCTGTCCACAGAACTTTCTGTGAACAAGCCTATTATTCCCTCCCTCCCTCCCTTCCTTCCTTCCTTCTCTTTGTTTGTTTTCTTTATTTCTTCTTTCACAAATGTTGTGCCTTTCTCCAAAAGGATAAGAAGCTGCTTGATGCAGCTGTCACCAGAACTTCTCTTAGTAAGGGAAATATCCTTAATGTCTTTTTTTTTGGGTGGGGGTGGAATATCTTGATAAGTCATTTAGGTATGAACGGTGAAATCTTATACGGTGGCACAGCAATGTGAGTGTACTAAATGCCTGCGAATTGTATACTTTAAAGAGGGTCATTTTATGTTATGTGAATTTCACCTCAATCAAAAAAAATATGACCCTATGAAAATGGTTGGCAAGAGGAGAGGAAGTGAGAGAGATAGCTAAGCCACTCTGCATAAAAGAGAAAATGTGAATTTGGGAACTGCAGAAAAGCAAAGGGAAAGAGGCAGAGAGTGCTAACCCAGTGGTGGGAGTCCAGAGGAAAAGTGGCTGACGGGCATTTTAAGAACAGAAACGTTTAATATTCAGTTTTAATTTGCCTGTCTCTGTCTCCTGAAACTAATAAAGTCAGTAGACACAAAAATACCTTGTGTGAACAGGATTGTGTATGTAAACCCTTCTTTAGACCCACATGGGACAGAACACATACAGCCTTATGCTATCCAGGTGATCCAGAAACCTCAAAAGGTGAAATTCAAAGGCAGAGATGGCCAAGAAAAAATGTAAGCCACTTGCTTCCTCCCAGAGTCCATGGGCACATCAGGAGGGTTGTGGGACCGTCCTCATATGAGGGATGTGATTGAACCAACTTATCCTAACTCTCAAAGTGTATTGAACTTTCCTTGACATCTCATTGGCAATATATTGTCATTTCATTGCGTTAAGGGCTCATTATTTACTAGTAATCAATTGTACTTGTAGGGGAATGCCTCTTTTTAGAGACAAGAGACCAGACCTCCACAGAGGTAGATCTTGGAGGTTGGAGCAGTTCTAGAATTTGTAACGTTTCCCCTTATCGTCATCTTGCTAGGTTCCCTGTAACAAAGCCTGGTAGTTCAGGAATCAGGCTCCAAGAACGTGCCATATATCAACCTGTTTGTGTGTGTGTGTGTGCGTGCGCGTGTGTATTTGGGATCAGAGCCACTCAACTTCCTTTTTTTTTTTTTTTTTTTTTTGAGACGGAGTTTCACTTTTTTTGCCCAGACTGGAGTGCGATGCTGTGATCTCAGCTCACCGCAACCTCCACCTCCCAGGTTCAAGCAATTCTCCTGCCTCAGCCTCCCAAGCAGCTGGGATTACAGGCATGAGCCACCACACCCAGCTAATTTTGTATTTTTAGTAGAAACGAGGTTTCTCCATGTTCATCAGGCTAGTCTTGAACTCCCGACCTCAGGTGATCTGCCCGTCTCGGCCTCCCAAAGTGCTGGGATTACAGGCATGAACCACTGCACCTGGCCTTCAACTCAACTTCTACTTAGATGGTGGCAGTAGGAATCAGAGGGAGTGGGGCCCCTAGGGAAGGGCACTCCCATGGAAAAAGAGTGAAGACAAATTTTATAATTCCCTACTTTTCTTACCCAGTTCTCCAACCTGCTAAAATCTGAGAAAGTTTCATATTTTAAATGAATGGAAGATCATTAGTCTCATAAAATAATATGACACTAGTGAGCTGGCACTTCTGTGTTTGGACCAGGTTCTATGCCAAGCACATTCTCATGTAATCTGAGGTAAGCACAGTTATATTCCCCATTTAATAGATTAGAAATTAAAGTTTAGAGAGACTGTAAGGTTAAGTGACTTGTTCAAGGTTATACATCCTTAAGATGCCATCCTAAGAATAGAAACTGAAGTTAAGGCTATGTGCTTAATTACCATGTTAATAAAGTGTATCCAACTGTTGGAGTTTTTTTCTACAAAAAGGTTCTGCTCATAGCAGGTACATAGTCAATATTGACTGTGTTGAAGGCTGCTTTATTCATTTAAAATGTGGCACCTAAATCTGTTCTGTTACATCAGCCAGACAGTATTTTGGCCGGCCTCGTGTCCTCTTGAGTCATGGTTCATTGCCACAGCACTGTTGTTTCTCCTTTGTTAAGTGTTTCAGAGGAAATTCTAGACAAAGGAAAGGTATATGGGTTTTCAAGTAGAGCAGGAATGTGTTCCAGTAGTTGTCAACTAGACTGAGAAAACTTGGATGTCTTACGAAACAATGTCAGAAATCCATTTCTGTGTTCTGTGACTTTCTACAAACACAATTTTTAAAAATCCAAATATAGCTTAGACCATCAGTAGTCTAATTCAGTTTCCCAGATTTGAGATTTCTTTTGGAACTTTAGAACATCAAAATGAATCTTGGGACATTCATAAGATTGCAAACTTTTTATTTTACAAATTGATTAAGGATATTAAACTTGCCACCTTCAATATAAAAAATTAAGGAAGGTTATAATAACCTTTGTGAAAAACTTGCTACATAGTTATTTATCTCATCAAAGACCAATGAAAACTTTCTCATAGATCAACACTTGGAAACTACCAGTCTAAATAACCAGTCTATATTCAAAAATTCAGTAAAGATTTCTTCACTTCTAATGCTCATTGACTTCAGTTATCTTATAGGTGGAAAGAGGTAGATACAAAAACAGATCTTGATTACAAAATACATTGTTGACTTCGTTGACTCTTTCCCCAGTCATTACTAATCCTAACCTTTGGGAGCGAAAAATATCTGAATAAGTTCTGGTTTACAAATTTGCAAAATTTTTGTCAACACTTCAGAATTCAGAAAAAAACACAGGGCATTTTTACTGTATAACTTCCTAAGTTTATATGATATATCAAAAGTCAGTAAGGATTATACCATAATAATATTTACATTTCACAGGGAAGCAAAATACTTGGAGCCTCTCCTTGTCTTTGTCTAAAGATTTGTCATCCATTTGCATTCAAATAAATTCTTTGCTTTCATTCATCCAGAATGGTTCTCAATTTATTAGCTCACCAGACTACATAAATAGACTTGCATTCTACATTTTAATTTCAGTGTAAAATGGCTTTCCTCAATTTTTTTTTCTACTCAACTCTCCCAAAAGATGTCTAATCACTCCCATACTCAGTTACTTAAACATTTCATAATGTTGTTACTTCTATAGTAAAACAAAAAGTAATTTGCTTTTAATAAATCAGAGAGCCCTACTGTAGCAATCTAGAACTTTATTCTGGTGAGAGAAAATTCTCGAATTATATTTCCAGCCTCATTTGTGAATAGATGATTTTCCCTGTCACAAAGCATTGTTAGGTAGGTACAGTATTTGTTCTTTAGTTAGTAAACTACTGGAACTTACAGTCCAATGGAGGTGACCTCTATACAATACCTGGGATGGTAATACCCTGAAGGGCAGGGTGTGGCTACTGCATGTGCCACATGCACATGAGGCCATCTGTGCGTGCTTGTTGAAAGAATGGCATATCTTGGTGAGTAATACGAACATTAAAAGCTCTGCTGGATAAGCTCATAGAGGTGGGGTTCACTGCCTTCTGGGAGTGGGGAAGACTTTGTGAAGAAAGCAACAGCTGAAGTAAAATTGAAGGATAACCAAAGTAGAAATGAGAATGAAAGGAAGATACTCCTGTTTGGAAAGAAAATAGTAACAATATGTACAGGAAAATACAAGGTATATTTTGGAGATGACAAGTAAAAATTTTGCCAGGAGCACAGATGTAATAGCAATTTGAGAAGTAAAGCTGAAGGGTAGGATCCTGATGTAGAGAATGCTGGACCCAGGCTGAGCTTGGACTTTACATCAAGTAGAAGTGGTAGAGAAAGATTAGTTGCCTCTCTGCATTGGACTAGTGCCATTGTTGTCTTCCAAAAGCTGAGAAGAAGCACTTTAGGCCTTCAAGGGCTAGTTATCTAAAAACAACACTTGATTTGTTCTTAAGTCTCAGCTCCTGGGCATATGAGGAACTTTTTCTGGAGTTTTGGAAAATTCCTCATGCCCTCAGATCCTGTTAAGACCTCTGGCATCTTTTTTTTTAATTATTTATTTTTAATTTTTATTTATTTATTTATTTATTTACTGGGACAGGGTCTCACTCTGTCGCACAGGTTGGTGTGCAGTGGTGTGATCTCAGCTCACTGCAACCTCTGCCTCCCGGACTCAAGCAATCCTCCCACCTCAGCCTCCAGAGTAGCTGGGACTTCAGGTATGCGCCACCACGCCCAGCTAATTTTTGTACTTTTTGTAGAGACAGGGTTTCACCATGTTGCCCAGGCTAGTCTCGAACTCCTGAGCTCAAGCAATCCGCCCACTTTGGCCTCCCAAAATTCTGGGATTACAGGCGTGAGCCACCGAGCCCGGTCAAGACCTCTGGCATCTTAAGAGACTTCATATGAGTTCCTGCCTCCAAACTTTTTTTTTTTTTTTTTTTGAGACAGAGTCACTCTGTCACCCAGGCTGGAGTGCAGTGGTGGATATTGGCTCACTGCAACCTCTGCCTCCCGAGTTCAAGCGATTCTCCTGCCTCCACCTCCTGAGTAGCTGGGATTACAGGCACACACCACTACACCTAGCTAATTTTTGTATTTTTATTAGAGACGGGGTTTCACCATGTTGGTCAGGCTGCTCTCGAACTTCTGACCTCAGGTGATCCACCTCAGCCTCCCAGAGTGCTGGGATTACAGGTGTGAGCCACTGTGCCCAAACTTCTGCCTCCAAACTTTTGCACAAACCATTCATGTTGTTTTTCTCTTTCCCCTCCAAAGTGTCTCTTCTCCCTCAAAACCTATTTCCACACTCAACCTCCTCTAGAAGGACTTACCTGACTATGACTTAATGTAACTGCTCCATTACTCAGGAAACCTATGCTCAACATCTTGATGCTACATTTAATTTCTCTAAATGATAAAATATACAAATTCTTGTATATTTTATGTCTAACCACCCTGTGACAGCCTTTAGGAAAGGTTCCACATCTGCCAGCTCCTTTGTATCCTCCATCCAGAACCTGCCTCCCATCCCTACTTTACCCACCCACTTCAGAGACTTCATGGTACAGTGCAGTATACTTGGTTAGTGTTGATGGTTTAAGAGTGTGCCCTGAACAACAAAGGATTTCTTTGAGGCTGAAATCCTATGGGATCCATGGAATGGGAGTTTCACCTCTCTTTGGCTTCTGCTCCTTTCCCCAGCATGTGTAGAGCTTCTAGAACAGTCCCTAGCAAGAGAGGATCACTTGGTACACCTTTTTCTAATCCTCACTGTCTCCAGTCTCTGCTGTAGGCCTGTTAGTGATGATCAGGATACAGGTTTTAACATGGCCAAGCTGTTAATAACCTGAGATTGGGCACCATGAACAATAAGCATTAAAAGGCAATAACAACAACAACATAACCTGTTAATTTTATGCAGGCTTAACTTTTTAAAGAACTATTTCTTCCTAACTCGCTTTTACTCTTCTTCATCTACTTTCTCATACCTATGACTAACAATGATAAGGACACCCACCCACTATACACACCTAATTCCATCCCTCCAAATTTGATTTCGTGTTCTCTAGAGCTGGCATGTTATGTGACCTATTGTGGGGAGATGCTCAGCTGAGGGACTCTGTGATGCCAAATGGACAAAGGCACGCTTTTTTCTCCAGGTCCCAGCCTGGTGAAAATCATAGCACCTGAGAATTTGAAGCTGACTCTCTCCTTTGGAAATTGTGCCTTCCAAAAATGTATCTTACACTGCATGTACCTGCATGCAATAGGTTTTGGTTCTTACCAACTGCAGCTTCAGGCTGAACTTGAGTTCTACCCTCATGGATGCAAATCAAAACAGCTCAGAATCAAGTCTGAGAAGCAAGGCGAAGTGGTTTGATTTGCATGGGGAGCTTTTGTCTCTGCGTGAAGGCAGCCAAATTCCCTAGGCTCCCCAGCCCTCCGGAAATATGCTTTACAGGACCGGGGGGCCCAGGCCCAGTCGGGTGGGTGTGATTTGAATGTTCTCTGCTACAGCTGCTGCACCGGGCCCTGGTCACTGCCGTTGGTTTCGCTCCATTTTACTGCCTCAGAATCCCCCTGTGCATGTTAGTGGTTAATACAGCAGCCAGGAGACGCCAGACAGCTCTCGGCACCTGGTTCAAATTTAAGGCTCATTTACACATGATGTCACACACGCATTGTCAGCGCGAGGGAGGTCAGGATGGTTCATTTTGGGAAGGTTCACATTGTTGAGTCTTTACAACACTCACTGCTATTAATGCCTTAACCATCTGACTTGGATTTCGGTTTTCTGGCATGAGGTAATCCCAGGCACTAGATTTATATGCTGAATGGGAAGCCAGCAATGGTGGCTAATCATGCTGGTTTGCAGATCTGCACCTCTGGAGCCTTGGGATGGAATTAGAGGGCCACATGGCAAGTAGCAAATCATGGGGGTTTTGAGCAGGAGGGGAATTAGCCAGACCTGGAAGCAGGGGCCATAGACGGGGTGTTGTCTGAGCCAGGAAGTTTGATTGAAGAATGGAAACCAAGGTAAATTGGACAAGGATCTGGGCCCAGAGACCACAGGAATTATTCTAGTTTGACCAGTGCTTTGGGTCATTGCTTGACCCATCCTTTTGCTCATCACCCATAGAAATCCCCGACCCATCTTCCCAGGCCCAGCGTAAGTCTTTCATGTTCCATGAAGCCTTTCCTGACCACCCATCCCACAGTAATTTCTCTCCTGAATCCCTAAGTACTTTTGTTACTGAGTACTCAATTTGTGTGACTAGCTCATTTTACCCTCACAATTCCAAAGGGAAGGTATTATTATTTCCCTTTTACAGATGATGAGACAGGTTCAGAGAGGTTAAATAATGTATCCAGCGTCAAACTTCTGAGAGTCAGGATAGAATCCTGATTCCAAGCTTAGGTTCTGAACCACTGGGGTAGGCTGTGTAGTACTACATTTTCTGTGGAACATGGTATCGGTAACATGGAAGAGACAGGCTGTGCCTCAGGAAGATGCCACATGGGAGTGCACAGCAGTGCTGTAGTGCCTCGTGTTTATGTGTAGTCCCAGGTGCCTGGCTGTAAATAACTGCAGGGCAGTGACCATCACCTCTGCTTTTCTGCATCCCCACACTTCCTAACACAGTGTCCCCCAAAGTGTGCATCAATGGGTGGATGAATATTAGCACCCCCGCACCACCCTCACCTAAAACATACTGAAAAGTTTGAGATCTTTGGATAACCACCCCTATCCCCTGCTGTTGTCTTCTGTCATACGGCTGAAACCGTAAAACTGGTCTGCCTGTCACAGCTCCAGTGAGCCTCCTTACTCACTGGAAATTCAGAGAATGTCTTTAATCCTGCTGACTGCTTTGATTTTGCTTTTTAACTTGTACCAAGACCTATTGCCATGATGGGTCTCTGCAAATGGGCTTTCTTGTTCCATGAGTCTGTTTTAGTCAAGTGAAGGGCACACTCCTTTTCACTGGCCACCTCTTACTTGTCCTCCAAGAGGAGTACTCACCCCCAGAACACTCTCATGCCGAGCTTAGGTGCCCCTTCAATGTGCTTCTGCAGCACTCATTACCCCGTGGTAGCATTGTAGTTTAATTCCTGTTTGCTTGACTGAAGCAGAGACTCACCTGCAGATGCCTGTGGGTGCCTCCCACATTGCTGAGATGAACAGCAGAGAAGGGTCAGGCCTGCCCTAGGTTTCTACCCCTCTCCTCAAGGCCCTTTCTAGTCACCACACCACAGCCTGCTCATGACTGCAGGGATCATGCCTCTGGGCCTCTGTCCATGCAGCTGCCTCTGCCTGCACTCCAGGACAGGGGCCTTCTCTGCTGTCCACTGGAGCCCTGTGGAAGGGACTCCTGACCCTAGCTTTAGGGAAGTCATCTCTAAAGGTTGTTTTATTACAACGTCTCCTCAGAATGACCCTACAGACACAGTGTTTTCTCATTGTCCTCTCACCTTTGAACATATCCAGGAATAATTGAAAAAACCAGGCAATCAAATGTGCCTCTCATAAATCACCGTCACTTCAGAGCAGAACTTAGAGTTTGGTTTGCAAGCCACACCAAATAGTCTGAGCTTGGCCCTCTACCATTTCCTCCTGCTCTGAGCCCAGAGGTTCACCTAGTGGACTGTAGCAATGGATTCCCTTGCCCCTGGCTTCCTGTTGGGTTCAGCCAGAGAGCAGCACCAGTGGAAGCCTAGACGGGGAGGAAAGTGAGGTCAGGGTGTCTGCTGCCCCCTCCCTGCCTGCCAGGCCACTGTGGGTAGACTGCACCTCAGGTGGCCCTCCCCATGTGTAGCCATGCTTGCCAGGTTCTGGGTTCTGGAAACCTCCACCTCCTCTTGTCCCTTCAGTCATAGGGTGGTAGCCCCCCTCATTGCTATTAGCTGTTATGCACTCAATTGTGTTCCAACCCCAAATTCATAGGTTGAGGCCCCAATCCCCAGGACCTCAGAATGCAACTGTATTTGGAGATAGGGTCTTTAAAGAAGTAATTAAATTAAAATGAGGCCATTAAGCTGGTCCCTAATTCAATGTGACTGGTGTTCTTGTAAGAAAAGGAAGAGATACCATGGAGATGTGCACCCAGAGGAAAGGCCACATAAGGACACAGCAAGAAGGCAACTGTTTACAAGCCAAGGGAAGAGGCCTCAGGAGAACCAAACCTGTCCACACCTTGACCTTGCACTTCCCAACCTCCAGAACTGTGAGCAAATAAATGCCTGTTGTTTAAACCACCCAGTCTGTGGTATTTTGTTGTGGCAGTTCTAGCAAACTAATACAGCAGTACTTACTATCCCATGGGGATTTCCCTAAATGTTGCTTATTACAGTGTGTAAGTCCTTTTGGTAAGCTTTCCTTTTGGGAAGTCATCTGTTTCTTGTCGGGACCCTGATGGATATCCAGGCTTAGATGCCAACAGGAGGTTTTAGTGACAAAGGCAAGAAAATCTGTCACTGGAAGTGGCTCCCTGCTACCGGTGTCCCCCCCTATCATGTGAACCCACCTGGGTACCCTAGTGCTACTCCAGGGTATTTCCTTTTCTTAGAAGCTGAGTGACTTTGGACTGATCATTCCCTGTGAGCTTCAGTTTTCCTCTTCGTAAAGCATAGGTAACAAAAGCTGCCTTTTGGGGGTATTTTGAGGCAACCTGTTGGATGCAGATGTGAATGGACTGAGATAACCCAGTAAGGAAACAAGGTGGTTCTTCTATAGCAATATTTGTAAAAAAAAAAATCAATTTCATTGATACATATGCACAAAGCATTGAAATCTTTGAAGGCAAGAAAATGGTGATGTTTACTAGGGAAGGCAGCTCTGAGTCTAGCATGGGGGAGGCTGTGCGATTTGCCCAGCAACTTTCTATGCCCTCCTCCCAAGTCCAGGAAACCGTGAAAACCACAGTGCAGCAGAGACAGGGACCGATGTACCAACCTATTCTCAGTCAGGTTTTCATTATCTCTTCATAAACAACCAGACAATCAGTTTCAACTTTTACTTCACACTCTCCTGCCGTGGAGTCCCAATACATACAACTGGTGAATGGAGCATCTCTTTGCCTTCTTCCTTTTCGTTTGGGAATGAAGTCAAATCAGCTGGAGGCCAGAGCAGGTCAGATACCTAAATAGGTACACAGTGTGCAGTAAGATGAGATTGTGTCTTCTGGCTCCTAATTCCTATTTCCAATAAATGAAGCCTCTCAACCATGTTATTTTCACCTGCCCAAGCTAAAACACGATCTTCACTGTCCCCATAGCTGCAAAGCGGGAGATCCTGACATAACATGTGGGGATGCTGCTAGAGTCTTTGCCCTGTCTGCAAGCTAGACTCTCTACTGGCCCTTCCCAGAGTGGGCCAAGAGACCAGGCTTACTCCTCAGTTGGACATCTGGCCTTTCACAAAATAGAGTTCTCCCCTGGGAGGATGATGCCCCCAGGGCAATAGGAACACTTTTTTGTTAGCTTATTACTATCTCTATCTAGTTCTATGCCACAAGGCATTCTTGTGGGTGTGAAAAGCTGTTGAGGAATGAAATGGCCCTGTGGGCTAGACAGGTGAAAAGAGAATAAAATCTCAGCATTTGAAGGTCTAGGAAGAGTGTCACTTCAACTCTTAAAAAAAAGCCAGACAAACTGCAAGTTTACTACTTTTTTTTGGACCCTCAAAGAGCTGAGGTCACAGGGCAGCCAGTTAGCCTAAAAATCTAAGGACTGGTGGAGGCCTATGAAGAAGCATGGGACACAAGCCCTTGCTTACCTGGAGCAGATGTAGCCAATAGAAGAACTCAGCGGGAGTAGGTAAAGAATTGGTGGCGAATGAGTGAGGACTGGTGAGAGTATGGAGCCCCTGGGGAATGCATATATAGAGGGAGTTTGCACCTTCTTGGAGACTTTTCTCCATGGACTCCACCAGGCACTGTATCCCACCAGAAAAGACTGGCCAAAGTCCAGAGAAAGAATCCCTCACAGTGCAGGTATGGGGGAAAGGGAAAATAGCCACTGCAAAGGGGCATGAATCCCACCCTTTCTCCTTTCCAGAACAAAAGCCTTAATCTGCAGGAGAAAGGGAAAAATACTGTTTCCTTTAGACTACTGGCAAAACTTAGGGAAGAACAAAACAAAATACCTCTCTGTCCCGAGGAAGGGGCAGGAATACAGAAACAAGAACTAAGAATGTATTGCCAATAAATATACTTGAGAAGAAATGTTAAAGAAGTTCTTCAGGCGGGAGAAATGTGAAACAACATAGAAATGCGTAACTAAAGACACAAAAATATGAAGAGCACTGGAAATTGATTAAATGAAGGTAAACTAAGATACGTGTAAAATGTTTAAATGATCCTAAAAGATAAATGACTGTCGAGTAAAAATAGTAGCAATGTATTACGTGTGTATAGGATAGGTAAAGTAAAATGTATCGTAACAATAATACAAAGGTTGGGAGGGAGGAATTGAGAAGAAATTATTTTAAGATCCTTACATTATGAATGAAGCAGTATATTATTTGAAGGTAGACTGATCAATTAAAGATGTATTGCGTAAATGCTAGGACAACAACTAAAAAATTTCTAAAGTGGTATAAATCAAATAATGGAGATAAAATGCAATCATAAAAAAGTGTTCATAAGAGTAGAAGTCAATGAAATTGAAAAACAGAAAAACAATAAAGTCAATAAAACCAAAACCTATTTATCATAAAATATCAATAAAATTGATAAGCCTTTAGCCAGACTGACAAAAAATAGAGGAGATACAAATTACCAATATCAGGAATGAAAGAGGGAAATTACTACAGATCCCACAGACAATAACAAGATAATAAGGGAATGCTATAAACAACTCTATGACCATACATTGGACAGCATAGAGGAATGAATTAATTTCTTAAAAGATACAAATGATCAAAACTCACCCCAGAAGAAATATACAATTTTAATAGTGATATATATTAAAGAAATTGAATTGTACTTACAAGCCTCTGAAATATTCAACAGTTAAAAGAACAAACAAGAATAGGTCTAGATATTTCAATGGAAAATTCTACCAAACATTTAAAGAGGAACTATCACTAATTATATACGATATAGTCTAGAAAATAAAAGGAGGGGTAACATCTCAGTTCATTTTATGAGGCTAGCATTACCCTGATATCAAGGCAGATAAAGACAGTTTCGAAACCTATAGACCAGTATCTCTTATGAGCGTTGATGGAGAAATACTCAACAAAATATTAGAAATCTATGAAAAGAAGAATACAACATGAACAAATGGGTTATGTTGGGAAAGCAAGTCTGATTTTTTTAAATTAATTTTTAAATAATAAAATAATTATTCCATTATATTAACAGCCTAAAGAAGAAAAGCTGCATGATTATATTAATTTATGCAGAAAAGGCATTTGACAAAAGTCAGCATTCATTCATGATAACTCTCAGCAAAATAGGGGTTGGAAATTTCCTCAAGCTGATAAAGGGCATCTAAAAAAATGAAAACAAAAAACAACCCTACAGCTAATATTATACCTAATGCTGAAAGACTGAATGTTTTCTCCTAATGTTAGAAGACAAGAATATCCTCTCATACCACTCCTATTCAACATTTTACTGAAAGGCCTAGCCAGTGCAATAAGGCAATAAAAAGAAATACAGAACATACAGATTGGAAATGAAAAAAATGAAACAATCCCTACTCACTGACAATAGAATTGTTTATGTAAAAAAAAAAAAAAAAAATCCCAAACCATCACCAAAAAACCCGACCTAATTAATATGTGAATTCTTAACCATGACATGTTATGAATGTCCAGTTTTCCATGTGTGTGTGTTTGTGTGTGTATTTATAGAGTTATCATTCTTGCTTTCTGACTATCCAGCATTCAAACATTATCAATATTGGAGGAGAATCTCAAAATATATGTCTTTACCAGCAAGCTAAAGGGACCAGATAGATATTTATTCTCTCTATTTCATGGGAGGTATAACTACATGATTGAGTCTTGACCGATCAGGTGCTCCCATGCTGGGCTCAAATTTCAAGGAAGTAATGAAATTATACAGGTGGCTGTTGGAGATTTCTCATGAGGACAGCTGAATCAGGAGTCCCTCAAGGCAGAGGTTTGTGTCCGGGGATGGTGGGATTTTGTTTATAACACTACCAGGCTGGACTATGATATGAGCTGGCTGTATTCTTGGTTGCCTCACCACCCTTTGTTCCTGCCCTGTTGCCGAGCCTAGTTCACCAGCCTTGTTGTTGAGTCTATAAGCTACCTGATATCCAGAGTTTATTCCTTCAGTTGTTATCAACAATGTGTGTGTGTGCATGTGTGTGTGTATGTATTAAAAAATGGGAATGGGATTATACTGCTTATATTGTCCTGTTACTTTATTACTTAAACATATATACTGTCAACATTTTTCCATGTCCATGATGTTGCTCTATTTAGTCATTTTAATTATTGCCTGGCATTAACTTATAGGGATTTATTGTAATCTGTTTAACCAATCTCCCATGACTGGACATTTAGGTTGCTTCTAACATTTATTTATAATAAACAACACTGCTATACATATCTATACATATAAATCTTTTGGATTTTGACTAATTATTTCCTTAAAGTTCTAGATGTAGAATTGCTATATCAAAGGGTAGGTACGTTTTGCAGGTTTTCGATTCATACTGCCAAATTTCTTACCCTCTCCCTCAAAAAACTTGTGACAATTTATACTACCATCAGTCATATGCCTTTATGACAATGTTGACTTCCAGGCATACTACCAACTTTGATTATTATCTTTGTGAAATTTTTGAGTTATTATGTTCAATGACTTTGCAAATATTTGTTAGCTATTTGTAATTATTGCTTTGTGAGTGACTGCTATTGTCTTTTGTTCATAATTCTTTTGAAGGAAAGGAACATACTTTTCTATTTAATTTATAAGAGCATATATATATATATATATAATTTTTTTTTTTGAGACAGAGCCTCTCTCTGTCACCCAGGCTGGAGTGCAGTGGCATGATCTCAGCTTATTGCAACCTCCACCTCCCAGGTTCAAATGATTCTCCTTTTATATTAAGGCATCTATCTGTCTAACATCTATGGATCTATACATCATATATATTAAGGTATAATGGCCATGTATGTTGCTATTCCCCCCAATTTTTATTTGTGTTTTTGCTTGTTTATTCTATTCTGAATTTTTTCCCCATTTGTATATAGTCTATTAAACAATGCTTTATAGTTTCTGTCTTTGGTTGATACTTCAAAATAACTTTCCCGTCCCAAAATGGTAACAGTATTTACATGTTTTACTGGTACTCTTATGTGTATTTTTTTATAAAATAATCATATAGAACTAATTTTGTTTTAAGGTACAAGGTACTAGCTAACATTTTCTTCAAAGTTACTAAATTCTTAAGTATGTTTGAATTTGTGAACTCTGTATTTCTGAACTTTTCTTAATGTCTCCTTAATCTATGCTAGGGCTAAATTATTCAATTAATTAAACAATTTCAAGATTTCAGAAGTTTTAATATTTAACGAGAAGTCTTCAGCCTTGGAGTAGAATGTTGTTGCTTGTTACTTAGTGCTGGGGAGTCAGGGGTGCGCTTGATCCTAGTACACTCTCAGGCTTTGGCAGGCCCTGTATGCCTGGATCTCAGGAGTAAAGCTTTCTCAGAAATCCTGCCCCTCCTCCTCCTCCTGTGGCTGCTGAACCCTGCCTTGTGTCATGTGCAGGAGAGAATGTCTGGATCTGGGCCTCAGGACTGTTTCTTGTCCCTTCCCCAGGGATCAAGGGTGTTTTGGCTTTCCCCTCCCCCAAGCTGCGGTAGGTCTTCACCTGTGCCCCGACTGCAACAGGCTGTACTGTCCCTCCCCAATGGCTTAGGTGGGAGGAGGGTGTGGCTGTAGCCTTATGCCTTTCCTTCAGCAATGTTGCCCCTCTTCCCTGGGCCTGCACTGTGCAGGGAGGCTTCTTTGCTCTCCCACCCTGCCTTTGTCCTTTCTCAATCAGTAGGTGGAAGGGAGTGGAGAAGAGCCTGCAAGTGGGCACAAATTCCTCTTGTATCTGCAGCCCCCAGGGATGCTACACTCATGCTAGTCCACTTCTGGCCTTTAGTAATTTGTTAAAAGCTTTAGATGAATTCTTTTTATATTTTTGTATGTCATCCAGTGTCTCTTCCCATACTCAGCCACAAAACCTTGTTTATGTCCCATCTCTTCTTGGGGACGCAGCCTTTCCTTAGATTTCAGGCTTTTGGGTTCCGTGTGATCTAAGCTTTCTGATGGACTCAAGAAAAGGTATGGTTTTGTGGTCATCTGACTTTGTTGTTGTTGTTGTTAGGATGGGAGAGGCACTATTTTAAGCTTTCTTTGTAGTAAGCAGGAGGGGAACTCCTGTGTTTTCATCGCTAATCAAGCATGGACCCTGCCCTTATTCTCTTTTTAAAAATTTTCTTGGCTATTCTCACATATCTGTTCTTTTAAATATACTTTAGAATCATTTGCTCAAGCACCTCAAACCCAAACACCTCCAAAAAGAATTCCTTTTGGATTGACATGGTGTCAAAATATGTAAACTGACTTCAGTCCCAGATGTTGTTGAAACTTCATTCCCAAAATCTGAATAGAGCAGTCAGAGCGGGTTGTGATTGGAAGACCACCTCCATGGCCAGCCTGCCTCTAAATCCCACCTGTTTTGTTTTGGGGTCTTGAAATTCCAGCATTAGAGTGCAAAGAAATAGTTCTAGGACCTTAGAGGATGAAAATGTATGCAGTTTGTGTTGGAAGGACCAGCATAATAACTAATGTGCAACCATCACTCCACTTACAAATTAAGGTCACAGATCTAGACAAACTATCGTGTGAATTAAGTGAGTGAGTGAGTAGGGAGAGGGACTCTGTTAAGAACAGGGGAGCTAGAGGGGAAATGACTGGCTCTGGAACTGAGAGCACCTGGGTAGCTGAGAATGCGGACACTAAATCTTCTGGGGACAAGAGGAGAGGAGCAAAAGCCCCACAGCCACCTCTGTGGTTGTCACACTTCAATCTGGCAGCTAGAGAAAAGCCCAAACCAGGCCAGATGAGGCTCCCCTCAAGGACTATCTAGATTGTGTGCTAGAGGGAAAAAAGGGGAAAACCCTCCAAGAGGATCCAGCAGTGATCACAGCTATTGATTTGTACTCCCACAGCCCTTGCGGCCATGCATCTCTTAAAATCAAATGAAACAACCATTGACAATTTCGGTAAGAATTTTCCAGTAGGAGAAATAGAGAAAGGAAAAAAATTCTGAGAAAACAAAACAAAACCCTTCTTGATGTTTTCCACAGACTGCTTTAGAAAGAGAAAGACTGATGCAATCCAATCAAAGACAGTGATCCTCGGTTGACCCAGGACATTTCACAGACCCAGAATGCAGAAGGCGCAGACACCCACAAGCAGGCCTCAGTTTTGACTTTTTAAATGCAACCATTTTTTGTAAATTAATATTTAATTTTCAACCAACTCCAGCACCTCATTAAGGAGGGGCCTGTTCTTTGCCAAACTCTTTCAAGGGAACCTTCTGGGTTTGAGTGTAGGTGTCAGCAAACGTTTCCCAGTATGTTCTAATGGGGAAATATTTATTTTGTAACACTCCTTCCTAACCGAAAATACAATTATGTGACATGTTTTATATGACCAAGGGGATTTGGGCTAAGATTTTGTATCCATAATGTACCCTAATATTGAGAAATACCATTTTTAAAGTATTCTCTTTGGCATTGACAGGGGACTGCATCCTGGAAAAATAGCACTTCATGGGAATTTCCCTTTAGCCCTGAGAAAAAATAGTTTGGGAACACATAACAGTATATTTGGTTTGGGATCTTAAATCCTGCAGGGTCTCTGAAAGAGGCAAATGAGTGTGAGAAAGAATTAGTTACTGCAAGTTTATTTCATAATGGCCTATAAAAAATATACATGTTCCATTTCTAAAGCCGCTATGCCCTTACTATAGCTATAGCTATTTTTTAAAACAAGAAAGATTTTCCACAAGTCATTTTCTACTTTGGGTGGGATAACATTTAGAGCAAGGTATAAAGGACCTTTGCCAGAGTAATTACCATTTAAGGCAAAGGTCTCCAAGATTTTACTTGGAGCTGAAGATCTTGGCGCAGCCCTGGCTCTGTGGAACACCACACACATCCAGTGACCATGGGAAAGCTGGCTGCCTGCTGGGCAGTGCTGCAGCATTAGTACAAGTCTCATGCTCTGAAGGGTGAAATGTGATGATCTGCTAAGTGAAGGCTCTGTCAGGAGAAGCCAGAGGAATGGCAACAGCTCACCGAACCAAAATCCATGAAGTCCCAGCCCTTTTTCATCATCACCATTTTTGCGTACAGAACATGTCCCTATGGGCACCTCCAGGGAGTGGGTGCCAGGACTCAGTGAGCCCAGCCCAAGGCCAAAGAGAGTTTATTAGCAGAAGGATCACTTACATGATTTGGAACCATAGGAGACAGAGATGTGTGATGGCTGAAAGCAGAACTTGGGCTAATGTTTATGAGAGAGACCAGCCAAGAAGCCTATGCGTTAATTAGTGTTCTGCTGGTTGTTGTGTTAGGAGGCATCATTCATCACTTAAAATAAGACCTTTTATTTATTTATTTATTATGCTTTAAGTTCTAGGGTACATGTGCACAATGTGCAGGTTTGTTACATATGTATACATGTGCCGTGTTGGTGTGCTGCACCCATTAACTCATCATTTACATTAGGTATATCTCCTAATGCTATCCCTCCCCCCACCCCCCACGCCCTACCCAAAGACAGGCCCTGCTATGTGCTGTTCCCCATCCTGTGTCCAAGTGTTGTCATTGTTCACCTCTCAGCTATGAGTGAGAACATGCGGTGTTTGGTTTTCTGCCCTCGTGATAGTTTGCTGAGAATGATGGTTTCCAGCTTCATCCATGTCCCTACAAAGGACATGAACTCATCATTTTTTATGGCTGCATAGTATTCCATGGTGTATATGTGCCACATTTTCTTAATCCAATATATCACTGATGGACATTTGGGTTGGTTCCAAGTCTTTGCTATTGTGAATAGTGCCGCAATAAACATATGTGTGCATGTGTCTTTATAGGAGCATGATTTATAGTCCTTTGGGTATATACCCAGTAATGGGATGGCTGGGTCAAATGGTATTTCTAGTTCTAGATCCCTGAGGAATCGCCACACTGTCTTCCACAATGGTTGAACTAGTTTACAGTCCCACCAACAGTGTAAAAGTGTTCCTATTTCTCCACATCCTCTCCAGCACCTGTTGTTTCCTGACTTTTTAATGATCGCCATTCTAACTGGTGTGAGATGGTATCTCACTGTGGTTTTGATTTGCATTTCTCTGATGGCCAGTGATGATGAGCATTTTTTCATGTGTCTGTTGGCTGCATAACTGTCTTCTTTTGAGAAATATCTGTTCACATCCTTTGCCCACTTTTTGATGGGGTTGTTTGATTTTTTCGTAAATTTGTTTAAGTTCTTTGTAGATTCTGGATATTAGCCCTTTGTCAGATGGGTAGATTGTAAAAATTTTCTCCCATTTTGTAGGTTGCCTGTTCACTCTGATGGTAGTTTCTTTTGCTGTGCAGAAGCTCTTTAGTTTAATTAGATCCCATTTGTCAATTTTGGCTTTTGTTGCCGTTGCTTTTAGTGTTTTAGTCATGAAGTCCTTGCCCACGCCTATGTCCTCAATGGTATTGCCTAGGTTTTCTTCTAGGGTTTTTATGGTTTTAGGTCTAACATTTAAGTCTTTAATCCATCTTGAATTAATTTTAGTATAAGGTGTAAGGAAGGGATCCAGTTTCAGCTTTCTACATGTGGCTAGCCAGTTTTCCTAGCACCATTTATTAAATAGGGTATACTTTCCCCATTTCTTGTTTTTGTCAGGTGTCAAAGATCAGATGGTTGTAGATGTCTGGTATTATTTCTGAGGGTGCTGTTCTGTTCCATTGATCTATGTCTCTGTTGTGGTACCAGTACCATGCTGTTTTGGTTACTGTAGGCTTGTAGTATGGTTTGAAGTCAGGTAGTGTGATGCCTCCAGCTTTGTTCTTTTGGCTTAGGATTGTCTTGGCAATGCGGGCTCTTTTTTGGTTCCATATGAACCTTAAAGTAGTTTTTTCCAGTTCTGTGAAGAAAGTCATTGGTAGCTTGATGGGGATGGCATTGAATCTCTAAATTACCTTGGGCAGTATGGCCATTTTCATGATATTGATTCTTCCTGTCCATGAGCATGGAATGTTCTTCCATTTGTTTATGTCCTCTTTTATTTCGTTGAGCAGTGGTTTATAGTTCTCCTTGAAGAGGTCCTTCACATCCATTGTAAGTTGGATTCCTAGGTATTTTATTCTCTTTGAAGCAATTGTGAATGGGAGTTCACTCATGATTTGGCTCTTTGTCTGTTATTGGTGTATAAGAATGCTTGTGATTTTTGCACATTGATTTTGTATCCTGAGACTTTGCTGAAGTT
The DNA here is from genome assembly GCF_028878055.3 of Symphalangus syndactylus. Lineage (NCBI taxonomy): Eukaryota > Metazoa > Chordata > Mammalia > Primates > Hylobatidae > Symphalangus > Symphalangus syndactylus. The sequence goes on along the minus strand of NC_072430.2, from coordinate 56,133,437 downwards.
GCTTATCAGTTTAAGGAGGTTTTGGGCAGAGACGATGGGGTTTTCTAAACATACAATCACGTCTTCTGCAAACAGAGACTATTTGACTTCCTCTTTTCCTAATTGAATACACTTTATTTCTTCCTCTTGCCCGGTTGCCCTGGCCAGAACTTCCAACACTATGTTGAATAGGAGTGGTGAGAGAGGGCATCCCTGTCTTGTGCCAGTTTTCAAAGGGAATGCTTCCAGTTTTTGCCCATTCAGTATGATATTGACTGTGGGTTTGTCATAAATAGCTCTTATTATTTTGAGATACATCCCATCAATACCTAGTTTATTGAGAGTTTTTAGCATGAAGCAGTGTTGAATTTTGTCGAAAGCCTTTTCTGCATCTATTGAGATAATCATGTGGTTTTTGTCTTTGGTTCTGTTTATATGATGGATTATGATTATTGATTTGTGTATGTTGAACCAGCCTTGCATCCCAGGGATGAAGCCCACTTGATCATGGTGCATAAGCTTTTTGATGTGCTACTGGATTTGGTTTGCCAGTATTTTATTGAGGATATTTGTATCGATGTTCATCAGGGATATTGGTGTAAAATTCTCTTTTTTTGTTGTGTCTCTGCCAGGCTTTGGTATCAGGATGATGGTATCCTCATAAAATGAGTTAGGGAGGATTCCTTCTTTTTCTATTGATTGGAATAGTTTCAGAAGGAATGGTACCAGCTCCTCCTTGTACCTCTGGTAGAATTTGGCTGTGAATCCATCTGGTCCTGGACTTTTTTTGGTTGGTAGGCTCTTAATTATTGCCTCAATTTCAGAGCCTGTTATTGATCTATTCAGGGATCCAACTTCTTCCTGGTTTATTCTTGGGAGGGTGTATGTGTCGAGGAATTTATCCATTTCTTCTAGATTTTCTAGTTTATTTGTGTAGAGGTGTTTATAGTATTTTCTGATGGTAGTTTGTATTTCTGTGGGATCGGTGGTGATATCCCCTTTATCATTTTTTATTGCGTCTATTTGATTTTTCTCTTATTTCTTCTTTATTAGTCTTGCTAGCAGTCTATCAATTTTGTTGATCGTTTCAAAAAACCAGCTCCTGGATTCATTGATTTTTTGAAGGGTTTTTTGTGTCTCTATCTCCTTCAGTTCTGCTCTGATCTTAGTTATTTCTTGCCTTCTGCTAGCTTTTGAATGTGTTTGCTCTTGCTTCTCTAGTTGTTTTAATTGTGATATTAGGGTGTCAATTTTAGATCTTTCCTGCTTTCTCTTGTGGGCATTTAGTGCTATAAATTTCCCTCTACACACTGCTTTCACTGTGTCCCAGAGATTCTGGTATGTTGTGTCTTTGTTCTCATTGGTTTCAAAGAACATTTCTATTTCTGCCTCCATTTCATTATGTACCCAGTAGTCATTCAGGAGCAGGTTGTTCAGTTTCCATGTATTTGAGCGGTTTTGAGTGAGTTTCTTAATCCTGAGTTCTAGTTTGATTGCACTGTGGTCTGAGAGACAGTTTGTTATAATTTCTGTTCTTTTACATTTGCTGAAGAGTATGTTACTTCCAACTATGTGGTCAATCCTGGAATAAGTGCACTGTGGTGCTGAGAAGAATGTATATTCTGTTGATTTGGGGTGGAGAGTTCTGTAGATGTCTATTAGGTCCACTTGGTGCAGAGCTGAGTTCAATACCTGGATAGCCTTGTTAACTTTCTGTCTCGTGGATCTGTCTAATGTTGACAGTGGGGTGTTAAAGTCTCCCATCATTATTGTGTGGGAGTCTAAGTCTCTTTGTAGGTCTCTAAGGACTTGCTTTATGAATCTGGGTGCTCCTGTATTGGGTGCATATATATTTAGGATAGTTAGCTCTTCTTGTTGAATTGATCCCTTTACCATTATGTAATGGCCTTCTTTGTCTCTTTTGATCTTTGTTGGTTTAAAGTCTGTTTTATCAGAGACTAGGATTCCAACCCCAGCTTTTTTTTGCTTTCCATTTGCTTTTTTCCATTTCCATTTCCTCCATCCTTTTATTTTGAGCCTCTGTGTGTCTCTGCATGTGAGATGGGTCTCCTGAATATAGCACACTGATGAGTCTTGACTCTTTTTCCAGTTTGCCAGTCTGTGTATTTTAATTGGAGCATTTAGCCCACTTACATTTAAGGTTAATATTGTTATGTGTGAATTTGATCCTGTCATTATGATGTTAGCTGGTTATTTTGCTTGTTAGTTGATGCAGTTTCTTCCTAGCCTCGATGGTCTTTACAATTTGGCATGTTTTTGCAATGGCTGGTACTGGTTGTTCCTTTCCATGTTTAGTGCTTCCTTCAGGAGCTCTTGTAGGGCAGGCCTAGTGGTGACAAAATCTGTCAGCATTTGCTTGTCTGTAAAGGATTTTATTTCTCCTTCACTTATGAAGCTTACTTTGGCTGGATATGATATTCTAGGTAGAAAATTCTTTTCTTTAAGAATGTTGAATATCAGCCCCCACTCTCTTCTGGCTTGTAGAGTTTCTGCTGAGAGATCCACTGTTAGTCTGATGGCCTTCCCTTTGTGGGTAACCCGACCTTTCTCTCTGGCTGCACTTAACATTTTTTCCTTCATTTCAACTTTGGTGAATCTGACAATTATGTGTCTTGGAGTTGCTCTTCTTGAGGAGTATCTTTGTGGCATTCTCTGTATTTCCTGAATTTGAATGTTGGCCTGCCTTGCTAGGTTGGGGGAGTTCTCCTGAATAGTATCTTGCAGAGTGTTTTCCAACTTGGTTCCATTCTCCCTGTCACTTTCATGTACACCAGTCAGACGTAGATTTTCACATAGTCCCATATTTCTTGGAGGCTTTGTTCATTTCTTTTTACTCTTTTTTCTCTAAACTTCTCTTCTCACTTCATTTCATTCATTTGATCTTCTGTCACTGATACCCTTTCTTCCCCTTGATTGAATCAGCTACTGAAGCTTGTGCATGCATCACGTAGTTCTCATGCCATGGTTTTCAGCACCATCGGGTCATTTAAGTTTTTCCTACCCTGTTTATTCTAGTTAGCCATTCGTCTAATCTTTTTTCAAGTTTTTAGCTTCTTTGCAATGGGTTCGAACATTCTTCTTTAGCTTGGAGAAGTTTGTTATTACCGATCATCTGAAGCCTTCTTCTCTCAACTCATCATTCTCCATCCAGCTTTGTTCTGTTGCTGGCAAGGAGCTGCATTCCTTTGGAGGAGAATAGGCACTCTGATTTTTAGAATTTTCAGCTTTTCTGCTTTGGTTTCTCCCCACCTTTGTGGTTTTATCTACCTTTGGTCTTTGATGATGGTGATGTATAGATGGGGTTTTGGTGTGGATGTCCTTTCTGTTTGTTAGTTTTCCTTCTAACAGTTAGGACCCTCAGCTGCAGGTCTGTTTGAGTTTGCTGGAGGTCCACTCCAGACCCTTTTTGCCTGGGTATCACCAGCGGAGGCTGCAGAACAGCAAATATTGCAGAATGGCAAATGTTGCTGCCTAATCGTTGCTCTGGAAGCTTCATCTCCGTGGGGCACCTGGCTGTATGAGGTGTCAGTCAGCCCCTAGTGGGAGGTGCCTCCCAGTTAGGCTACTTGGGGGTGAGGGACCCACTTGAGGAGGCAGTCTATCCGTTCTCAGATCTCAAACTCTGTGCTGGGGGAAGCACTACTCTCTTCAAAGCTGTCAGACAGGGAGGTTTAAGTCTGCAGAAGTTTCTGCTGCCTTTTGTTCAGCTATGCCCTGCCCCCAGAGGTGGAGTGTACAGAGGCAGGCAGGCCTCCTTGAGCTGCAGTGGGCTCCACCCAGTTCGAGCTTCCCGACGGCTTTGTTTACCTACTCAGGCCTCAGCAATGGTGGACACCCCTCCCCCAGCCTCGCTGTCGCCTTGCAGTTCGATCTCAGACTGCTGTGCTAGCAATGAGTGAGGCTCCATGGGCATGGGACCCTCTGAGCCAGGCACAGGATATAATCTCCTGGTGTGCCGTTTGCTAAGACCATTGGAAAAGTGCAGTATTAGGGTGGGAGTGTCCTGATTTTCCAGGTACTGTCTGTCATGGCTTCCCTTGGCTAGGAAAGGGAATTCCCCAACCCCTTGCACTTCCCAGGTGAGGCGTTGCCCCGCCCTACTTTGGCTCATGCTCCATGGGCTGCACCCACTGTCTGAAAAGCCCCAGTGAGATGAACCCAGTACCTCAGTTGGAAATGCAGAAATCACCCATCTTCTGCGTCGCTCACATTGGGAGCTGTAGACTGGAGCTGCTCCTATTCGGCCATCTTGGAACCCCCGCCCTTTTTTTTTTTTTTTTTTTTTTTTTTGAGATAGAGTCTTACTGTGTTACCTAGGCTGGAGTGCAGTGGAGTGATCTCGGTTCACTGCAGCCTCTGTCTCCTGGGTTCAAGCAATTCTCCTGCCTCCACCTCCCAAGTAGCTGGGACTACAGGCACCTGCCACCTTGCCTGGCCAATTTTTATATTTTTAGTAGAGATGGGGTTTCACCATGTTGGCCAGGCTGGTCTCAAACTCCTGACCTCAGGTGATCCTCCCTCTTTGGCCTCCTAAAGTGCTGGGATTACATGCGTGAGCTACCATGCCTGGCCAAAATAAGACCATTTATTGGAAGCCAATTATTTTTATAAGATAATGACCCTATGAAACTGGTCAGAGGGAAATAATTTATACATACTAATGAAAATCAAACTCATCATACTAATGAAAATCAAACTTTACAGACACAATAGGAAATATAGAAATGTAAGTTTAAACAAATATTTATATATTGACTCATAGTCCATTCAACATAGTCTTTTGTTTCAGGCATGATTGGTAGAGGCATAGTTGTCTGCCACAATGTCAGCATCATCAGTTTAGGAAACTATCACCCTCCCCCAACATCCTATTTTTCTCTTATAATTTCTTATGATTCCTTCATCCACCCATTCCTAAACCAATCATCAACTCCCAGTTATCACTGTGTATGGAGGAGTACTTCTTTTTAACCTCCTACCCAATATGTAAAAAGTAATATTTCATTTTGCCTATCTAAATTTACCTCATATCCAAGGTAGAAAGGACAAGTAATTTCATTATTTTGGAATTTGACACCAACTCTCCATGTTTATCTTCTTTGTGTCTTTCACAATTTTATAGCTTTATAGCTTTTTTTCCCTTTAACTTTTTTTAATCTTTCCAGGAAAAAAAAAAGACATTTTTTTGCCTGTATAGAAGGCATTCCATTTTCTTGACCATATGTTGCATTTCTCTGGATGTCCTCCAGCTCCAATTTGCCTTCCCAGCAAAGATGTGTTTTTTAAAAAGCAGTTGAGTCACAACATGTTTTATTATTTTTCCTACTTCATCAAACACCAGTTTGTTGTGCTAACAGCTGTTAGTAAAGCCAAAAGTTAGTTAAGTAAGTAAATATTTTAGTTTCAGAATAGAAATGTTGACAGAGACATAAATTACTAATTTGCCAAGCCTTTTGGGAGAGACACACACACACATATAACTAATCTTGTACACACCCACCCACTTTCAGAATTACCCGTAGCAGCCAGTCGATGATTAATAAATTGGTAAATTATGAGTGTATTGACATACATATGTATACTAACACCCAATAAGACGAGAAAGTGTGCAAGTAAATTACAGGTGTGATATGGTATGGCTCTGTGTCCCCACCCAAATATCATCTCGAATTGTAATCCCCACGTATCAAGGGAGGGATCTGGTGGGAGGTGATTGGATCATGGGGGTGGTTCCCCCATGCTGTTCTTATGATAGTGAGTGAGTTCTCATGAGATCTGATGGTTTAAAGTGTTTGACAGTTCCTCTCTCTCTCTCTCTGTCTCTCTCTCTCTCTCTCTGTGTCACCTGCTGCCATGTAAGATGTGCCTGCTGCCCCTTATGCCATGATTGTAAGTTTCCTGAGGCCTCCCAAAGCCATGCAGAATTGTGAGTCAATTAAACCTTTTTTCTTTATAAATTTCCCAGTCTTGGGTATTTCTTTATAGTAGTGTGAAAACAGACTAATACAAGGTGCCCACAATACTAGCTCTTTAAGCTAGAGAAAGCTCCCAAATGTCACCTGAACAGACCCATTTTCCTAAATTTGGCAACATGTGAAATATCCAAATCAAACTGTTGTCTTTCTTGTAAACTCAAAATTATTTTATTAGGTATTGACTGAGGCCAACCATGTCAGGCATCACAGATTCCAGCTATAAATTTAGGGAGACACTTGGGTTGCTGAGACACTGGGTTATGGAGAGAATTAACAGGGTAATAACTGTGATGTGCTTAGAAGAGGGCCAGGCACTTAGTGTTATTGTTATTTCAAAGGGTCTGCTTTTTAACTTTTGTGTTTTGTAATCAGAAGAAAATAGAGTATTTAGAAATACTTAATGAGAAGGACAACACTGGAAGTATGGATAAAGTACTGTGGGTGCATCAAGGAAGGAACCACTGGGCCTGCCTGTGGGAGCTGGGAACGGTGTCAGAATGAAGATTAATTTGAGCCTTGAAAGATGGAGAAGGTAGGGGAACAGCAAATACTATCTAGACCCATTCTTGCTTCATTTTGAGGCAATTTCCTCTTGTTCAGGATTTTGGAGAGAGAGAACACCCTGATAAGAGATGCCCTGATAATAACCCATCTTATGTGAGGGATGGTAAATCACCCATAATAAAACTTTCAAACCATAACCTGTCCGGTTCCTTTTCTCTTACATTAGGGGATTTATTTTCATGGGTTTTTCCCCCCCTTTGTTTGGGGAAGAGGAAGACAGGAGGAGCCTTAGCAAAATGATCAAAATAATCACAATGTGTCTTTGCCCAGTGCCCCTCGCCCCCACTCCCACTTCTGGGGGGTTTCAGTAGGTGGATTCTCCCTGTGCTCACTGAACCTGGGCTCCCACTTTTCAGTGAAAAAGGAACCTCTGAGCTCATTCTCACTGGGCTGTCCCAGGCTTACCATGTAGGGTCTGCATCCTAAAATGCAAGCTTTCTTGGAATGATGTCTTAATGCAGAGGTTCCTAGACCAGTAAAACTCCCCCCAGTTTTGGTAAACTCTGACAAAGTGCTAACTTTTTATTTTGCTAAGTGAGAACATTAAAAAGAAAATGCATTCCCACCTAATATTACCCACGCTTTCTGAAAGAAAGCATATTTTCACAATAATAAAATAGTGGAAAAGGATTTCAAATACAGTTTTTAAAATGGAATATAATTGGTTTATGAAAAATCTACCTTTATTCAGCTGCTGACCTGTGATGGTCTGCATTAACTCAAAGGGATGCATACCTAATGGTCGCAAGTCAGTCACCAGCAGGGACGGAGTGGGAACAAATTGAGGAAGAAGAAACAAATAGTCTTGGTTTTCTGTGCATCCTTGGCATGGACGGGGTGCCGCCTCCAGGATCTCTGCATGCTCTGTAGCTCAGCTTTGTCAGCCTCCAGCATATAACCGTTGTCAGAACTGGGCCTTGGTCTCCAGGATGGACAGCCCAAACCATCTGAGTCAGGAATTGACCTGTATGAATCTGTTGTCTCCTTAATTTGCTATCCTCATTGTTTCAAAACATGAAGTCAAAACTCATGCTTGACCACAGCCCAAGCTTAAAGAGCACATTAGCCCTGAGTGCCTATTTAGGTTGAGAAACTTGAATGCATCAGGTGAGGCTAATGTGCTTCAAATATTAGACTCTCAAGCAAGTGCTTTTCTCAAGGAAACTGTCCCCTTTGAGGTACCTGGCATTTCAAGCCAACTTGGGACACATCAAGTGTCAATAAAGTTTGATAAATCATAGCAGCCATCCCAGCCTTCTATCAAAAGGGTCAAAGTGCTACTAGCATTAGGAAATGAAATATGCAAAACCTGCATTTCTATTTTTGGTCATGCTCTGCAGCGTGCTTCCTAGAATAAATTGCCACTGCACAGCAGGGTTCAAGGAAACAGTGCTGACTGCCTCACTCTCCTTGCATTGTGATGCACAGAGATCAGTGGGCTGCCGATTTGTGTCCTGAATAAAAATGGATTCCAGGTAGAAGAACTGTGGCTCCTGACCATTTCCTGGATCTCGCTCAAGAGAATATACACAAGTATTTATTTATAGCTGCTCAACTCCCTTTCAGACACACTCTAAATTTATTATTCCTGAAATCGAATGAGTTGTAATCACTGATTATGGAAACATTGAGCAATTTCAAGGCAGGCTGGGGAGGAAACTTTTGTCATCAGACTCTCCTGCATTACATCCTGCCTGGCAGTGACTTAACAATTTCATTGTCTGTATTTTCACACTTGTGAAATCAGGAAATAGCACTTGTATTGCAGAATTATTATGGAGATTGGAAAGAATAACCAAACAGTGCAGGACACAGAGTAGGCCCTCAAGAAATAGTTTTGGTTTTCATTGTTAAGACTTGTTTAGGGAAGGGAAGTGAGCTCCTTTAGCAGTTCAAGGTTTCCCTCCCACTCTGGGACAGGGTGGTAGAGGTATGAGAGTAGAGGCTGCTAAGAGAATATGGCCTGTTTCATTGTGCTCTGTTTTCTCCTTTTGGCCTCATGGAGGGGCAGGGATGGGTGTCATCAAAGGGTGACCTGAGGAAGTAGGAGAGCAAGTGGCTTCTCCCTGGTTCTCAGAAGTCTAGGTCCCTCACCTGGCTCTTATCCACAATGCCTGTGCTGTTGGTAATAGTTCACGTGCACATGTCTCCTTCCAGTTAGGTTGAAAAAAATCCTGCAGGCACACACTCCAACGTGGGCTGCTTTGTATGTCTCCCTGGCAAGGCACACAGCAAATGTTGGTTGTTGCCTTTGGAGGCCAGGTTAGCACAAAGCAAATAGGGCTTGGGTGGGCTCAGGGACAACTAAAGGAGTTGGATGACTAACTCCCTTTTCTGTGACCATCCCTGCCTCTTGTTTACTCCATTGAAAAAGGGTGTAGGGAGGTCAGTTGCCGCTGCTGATCTGCACAAAGGTCAAAGGCAGAGCCACTGAAAGTAGTCTGCTCCTATTTTTGAAGCTTTCTTCTGTGGCTAATATTGCACTTTGTAAACACTTGGTACTCAATAAATTCCAGCACACATGTGGAAGCAATGGTGCCAACTAGCTGGATTGAAAGTACTAGATACCCAGTGTCCAGAGCATTGGCTGATGGAGAGGAAGAGATTCCCTCCGCTTCTGACTATGGGTGTGCGGCACAAGCCCCTGGCGGGCCTCACATCCCCTACTTAGCACCTGTCAATCTCCTGTCCTCTGTGAAAGAGCCTGCATTTCTCCCTGCTGGGCCCGCCACTTCTCCAGGACTTTTTCAGTGCTGTCTGTCCAAGTCTTTCTGCTGCTGGAAGTGTGGGAATGGGAAGTCAGCTCTAGCCATGGCTACAAAGAATTCACCTTTCCAGCAGCCTGCAGGTTTTCTTCTTACCGGTACAACAGTTAGTCTCATTCTCAGAATCTCTGAGTCCTGGCCAGTGAGGCTTCTATTCTTCTTCCCCTGGCAGAGGCCAGCTCTGATGGTGTCCCCACCCAAGGGGCAGACACCCATGTGATTTCAGTGGTTCGGAGGAATAGGAATGGAATGGAAGGGTGAGGTCTTTTCTGCTGAAGCTCAAAGCACTGTGGATGTGTAGCCTGAATCAGGGCACTGAGTTCACTCTGCTCAGTTTGCTTATATGTTAGTTTATGGCAGCTGTGGTTGCAAATAGGATCAAATTGTGCAGTTTTTAATTCTGTGTAATGCTGCTGTGAAAATGGACTTAACTGCTTTTCAGTATGGTCATTATGACTCTCTTAACTTCCCATACTCATGAAACCTAGCATGAGTCATGGCTGGAGAATCTCACTCCACCCCACGGCCCCCACTGTCCCGAGAAGCAGAAAGGCTGGGTTCCTGGGGTTTTTCTTCCTGGCAGTAAACTCCCTCCTCCCTGCAGGACTGTTATAACTGATCCACAGTTAGAACATCAGGAAGCCCATAACCAGGCAGGGCGGGGGTTTCTCCTTACCAGCTTGCTCCCCATGCAGCAGGGAAGCAGGTGTCTGCTGCAAATCTCCCCGTGTTGGGGGATGGGAAGAACAATGAGGCTGAACAGACACAAAGGGAGCTGTCCTGTGCTCAGACAGCCCCAGTGACATCTTCAGGCCCAGCCAGGATCCTCCCTTCCCAAAATGGAGCCTATTTGCTCCTAGTATTAGTAGGGCTTTTTCGATTGCAAAGGACAAAAACTCCTCACTTAGGCCGCTATATTCGTTTGCTAGGGCTGCCTTAACAAAGTCCCACAGACTGGATGGCTCAAATATGGATTGTCTCACAGTTCTGGAGACTGGAAGGCCAAGATCAAGTTGTCTGCAGGGTTGATTCCTTCTGAGGCCTCTCTCCTCAGCTTGCAGAAGACCGTCTTCTCTGTGAATGCATGTGGTCCTCCATCTGCATATGTCTACGTCTTCCTCTTTTAAAAGGACACTACTCCTGTTGGATTAGGCTCCACCCTTGTGACCTCATTTAACCATAACTACCTCTTTAAAGACCCTATCTCCACTTAAGGTCACATTCTGAGGGACTGGGGGTTAGGACTTCAACGTGCCAGTTTTCTGGTGGGAGGACACAATTACTTGGCTTCCCAGAGCAAAAGCCTGTTTAAGGATATTGATGGCCTGGAGCTGAGCAAGGCCAATGTGGGGCAGCCCCAGACAGCTTTCCACTTCTGTCTCCACAGCCTTTCCATTCCCTCTGGATGAAGTCAGGTGTTTCTGTTATACGCACTCCTAACACCCCTCTGTTTTCCACATGGATTTACTACCTCTATATTTAAATAATGTGTTGTGAAGTTATTTAGTTAATGTCCATCTTCCTGGTTAAATGGAAGCACCAGGGCAGCTGGATGAGTCACCGTCTTCTTTGCAGCAACCCTAGTACTTGGCCCAGGCTGGGCACATAAAAGATGCTCAATTCATAGTTGCTGAATTGAAAGTCCCTTGCTCTTGGTGCTTCTGCTCCTCTGCCTCCTTACTGGCCAGTCAATCCTGCAGTAGCCTTGATCCACTTGGCCAGCATTTCAGACAGTCACATTCCATTATTTCACTTCATATAATTTAGACTGCAGGGGAGATGATATTTCTTTTTTCACCCATCACTAGGTTCATGGCCAAAGCCCCTATAACAAATGAAAGATTAACAAGAGAAAAGCAGACAAATGTATTCAATGTAAATTTTATGTGACACAGGAGATTTCAGAAATAAAGAGCCAAAGAAACAAGGAAACCTGTGTATTTTTATGCTTAGGTTTGATGAAGTGTGGATGGTCATGAAGAAGTATGACTGGAGGACAAAAGAGTTTGATCTAAAGGGAATCAACAGGGAAGGGGGACTTGGCAAGGCCCATTTGTTCATATTCTCTGTGTCCCAGTGTCTTCAGAGATAAAGACATTCGTTTCCTCTGGATATAGGGAGGGCATCTTTCAAACGGTGGTCTTAGGACCTTCTTCAAGGGAGAAAGATGGGAGAAAGTCTGACAGTGACGTTCCTGCTTCTGCTGTTTCCTCAAATGCCAAGGTGCCGTACTTTCATGTAATGTGTCCTGACCCCCATCAGTACTGTAGTTTACTTAATATTCTCCTTTACAAATAATTCATGCTTTTACTTAAATAACAGATTTCAGAAGGAAACATTGTATCATGGGTTTGACATCCTGCCTATATTTAAAAATTAAAAGTTGTTAAAACAATCACATAGCTATTAAAATACATGTTTGTGTAACTGTTAAAGTTATCTCCTGAGCTGCTTGTGGGCTGCCTGTCCTCAACAGGTCCTGGAGGGAGTTAGTCTACCTGGCTTAGCTAATGATCTCTCAGGTGGCATTGAATAGGATGCTCTTAGCTGCAAGTAATGGGAATCCCACTGATCCGGATTTAAAGAATTAGAACTTTGGGAGGCTGAGGTAGGTGGATCAGTTGAGCCTAGGAGTTCAAGATCAGCTTGGGCAACATGGTGAAACCCCATCTCTACCAAAAAAAAAATATATATATATATATATATATAAAATATATTTTATACTTAGTGTATTATATCTAATTATATGTAATATCTAATTATATTAATATAATTTAATATTTAGCCTATTATGTATACAATTAGAACATTGATTGTCTCACAGAACTGAAATATTGGAATAGTGTGGTTTGAGGGCTGGTTGTTTTAGAGGCTATATTATCTCATCAAAGACTGACATTCTTTCTCCCTCTCAGTCCTGTGAGCATCAGGTTTGGCTTCATCTTCTGGGTAGTAGCAAAATGGCAGTAGCAGCAGTCATAGGCATCACATTGAGATACATTGTTCAGAGGAAGAAGACGGATTGTCATTCTGCTTTCAAAAAGCACCCAGCAGACTTCCCTATACATTTTTTAAAGTATTTATTTATTTATAGAGACAAGGTCTTGCTCCATCACCCAGGCCAGAGTGCAGTAGTGCGATCATAGCACACTGCAGCCTTGAACTCTAGGACACAAGCAATCCTCCCCACCTCAGTCTCCTCAGTAGATAGTCCTATAGGTATGCACCACCACACCTGGCTTATTTTTTAATTTTTTATAGAGATGGGATCTTGCTGTGTTGTCCAGACTGATCTTGAACTCCTGGCCTCAAGCAATTCTCCCACTTCGCCTCCCAAAATGTTGGGAATACAGGCATGAGCCGCTGCACCTGGACTCCCTGTAAATTTCTTTGGCCAGAATTGGGTCACACACTCACTCCTGAATTGGAAAGGGAAATGAAGTGACTATGCAGGTCCTCTGGGGTGAAAACCATGCTGGAGTGGAGGCTGCAATGCCCACCACACACATCAGTGGCCAGCCTATGGATAGGTTGCAATTAAGACAGGTGCCCTCTGCTGGTGCATACAGGGGTTATCCCCAGCCCCAAACCCGCTGAGGCCAAAGGCCAGCTTTGACCTGGCATGGCAGGTGCCAGGACTGACACATCTGTGCTCTCCTCAGGCGACAATTTCTGTGGCCCTCAAGCTATGCCTGGCCTCAGACTGAAGCATCAGCTTCCAGAATGATGCATTGTTCTCCCTGACTCCTACAAGCTCTGGCTCACAGAGGACCTGAGCAAGCAGAGCCGGCACCCCACCCCGGCGTTGGCCCCTGAATCAGGGAAGGGAGACTCTGCCTGAGTCTGCTTTTGATGGGGCTTCACCAGCCCCGCAGGGCTCATTTTCTCTGTCTCCTGCTAAATTCCCTGGCTGCTCCTCCGCTGTCAGGTTGCCAAGCCCAGAGCGTCTCCTGGCTCCGTCTGCAGCAGGAATTGGACCTGACAATTGCTCTTCCGGAGCCAGTGATTTTTCAATAAGTAGTTGCATGGATCCCACCCACGCTTCATCTCCAAAACCCCCACTTGTGTTCAGCTCTGATTTACTAAGCACATACTACAAGCCTGGCTCTGTACTCAGCACTGCAGGTCAGGGGAGCAGGCAGGGCGCAGAGGAGGCATCTGACGTGTTCTCCGCTTTCGGCCTCATACTCCAGCCATAGCTGATGGCCACACACTTGGAAGTGAGCTTCCTAGCCAAGGTGGCCCTGGCGGACTGCGGGGCACACAAGTGGTCCAGATTAAAAAACAATACCGTGTGGGTTCAGAGAAGGGCAAGGTTGACACAGGCAGTATATGTGCTGATTATTCTGTCTACCCCCTACTCACCCCTGTGTCCACTCTTCCCTGCCATGTGCCCTGGATGCAATGGCTGCAGGCTGCAGCAACAGGCCCTTTGCCCCAGCTTCCAGTGGCCTTGCTGGTGGAGCAGCGGGCAGGAGGTCGCAGAGCAGAGGAAAAGTGAGGCCAGGATTTATGTTCCCTGCTTCCTCCCTGTTTTGCTGTGATTCTGACACTGGCAGGTTCCTCCAGAGCTACAGCTCTGGCAGGACTAGGGGAGCTGATGGCTTCCTGCTGTTGCTGGTCCCCATTTCCCTACTGGGTTCCCTGAGCCTCCCCACTCTGGAAGCAGCCCCTTTTTTCTTCAGAGTTGTCTTGAGGTTGTTTGGATGCTGACTGGCAGACCATGTTTAGGAAGTACTTCCTGCAGGAGCAGCACCCACATCTGGGCTCCTGAGATGAGCTGAAGTTGGATAAGCAGAGAAGAGGAAAAAGGGCTTTCTAGGGGCAGCACAGCCCCAGCAATGTTCACGAAGAGATGAAGTGAGCGCAGGGAGACACTGCCTAGGCAGGGAGGGAAGGTGGAAAACAAGGCAAAGGCTCCCCGTGGAAGCCCTTGACTGCCAGTCCAGGGAACTTGGCCTTTGTCCCATAGGCTACATGGAGCTGCTGGAAGAGTTGCTTGGTGTTAATAAAGCAAAAAGTTTTGACTTTGTTGTTAATGGCTTTGTTTTGGTTTTTATTTCTACCTTTTCCTTGTTATTGATTTTATTATCATCATTAATAACTACTACTATGTATTTAATCCTTACTGTTATGGGTTGAATTGGGCCCCCTTTCATTCATATGTTGAAGTCCTAACCCCCAGTCCCTCAGAGTGTGACCTTAACTGGAGACAGGGTCTTTAAAGAGTTAAAATGAGAATGGGCCCTAATCCAATATGACTGGCGTCCTTACAAGAAGGGGAAATTTGGACATGGAGACACACACAGAGAGAAGATGATGCAAAGGGAGAGGAAGACGGCCACATCCACAAGCCAAGTAGAGAGGCCAGGGACAGATCCTGCCCTCACAGCCCTCGGAAGGAAACAACCCTCCAGCAGCTTGATTTTGGACTCCTAGCCTCCAGAACCACGAGACAGTAAGTTTCTGCTGTTTAAGTCTGTGGCTTCTTATCGTATTCCGAGGGAACTGACGCACTCATCGTGGAACCGTCCTGTGCTGAGCAGTGCATCATCAGATGTGTTCTCACTGCAGCTGCACCTTGTGGGCAAAACCTCTGGCCTATCTGTGTCCCAGCACACTCTCATTCTGGCCACAGCACCTAGCACTCCGACACTTTCCTTTGGTTATTAACATATTTGTTTACTGAGCGCCTATCATGTGCCAAGCACCATTCTAGGTTCTGGGGAAACAAAACAGACAAAAACTCTTGCCATCTTGGAGCTGATTTTTGATGATTCTGTATTTATTTCCTGTCTGCCTCCACCAGAGGAAGAACCACTCGTGAGGGGGGCTGTGTCTGTTGCACTCACCACAGTGGAACACCTGTGGAATACATGCTAAGGAAACTAAGAGTAAAACCTTGACTCCCCTTGCCCATTTTGGTTTCAATCACGTCTGAAGACCCGACTCACTTAAAAGACCACTGGGCCTGTTGATGAGGGCAGCTGCCTTCCCAAGTAATAGTTGGTCCAAGGCCCTCTGGCTGTGGTGTGAGGAACAGGGCTTGGTGGCCTCGGGGGAAGAAGGCAGCTGGTGTGTGGTGTGGTGGACTGCTATCACTACCCTCCTTGCTCAATTTGCAGCCCTGAAATTTGAGCTTTCAACTGCACTGTCTGCTGGAGGCAGGAAGGAAAGGAAAGATGTTACCAGCTTTCTAGAGGCCCAAGTTGTGGGACATAGAAAGCAGGTTCTAGATGCTGAGAGAATCCTTCCACCCCATTTTCTGGGAATTCTTCTCACAGTCATTATTTCCCCATGCTGTCCTCTCTTGTTCATCCCAAAGTCCTAAGACCCTTCCTGCCAGCCCCCACCTCTGCCTCATCTACTCTCTGTGTGGCCTGACAGTGCAGCTCCATTTTCAGGTCTCATGCCTTCTTTTGAGCCCTGTGATCCTAAGCTGGTCACCTTGGCAGTGTAATTATACCTGAGTTACTCTGAGCCCTGCCAGACATGGGATTGCTCAGCCCACAACAACCAGGGGTGAAGAGAGCTGATGCTCACATAAGTTAGTGGGGACACCAGCCTCAGGGTGATGTGCCCTCCTCCCACACCCACATGCCAGACCCCGAAATTTGGACAGCCAGCCCTGCTGACCAGGGATCAAACACAAGCCCTCAGCAAGCTCGATGCTAGCTGTGGGTCTCTTTCTCTGCCATGAAAAACCATGTCCCAGTAAAACCATGGTCCCATGTAACAGTCATGTCCCTTCTGGCAAAGTATGAAAGTCTGTGAATGATTCATACACTAAGATTTTTTTAACTAGAGTGGATTCTAGGACACCCCATAATAATGCCTGTCACACTCACTTTTATTCCGATTTGCTTTCCTGGGTGGGAAAGAAAAGAATAGGAGGCAGCTGTAGGTGGGGAATTGTGCACAAGAGTGGACTAGTCCACAGAAGTATGCCACTCTTATGACCATCGTCATCCTGTGTGTTGTGGCAGAAAACATTGAGAACCAAACCTCTTTCAGGTTGTTAAGAGATGGACTTCTGGAAGATCCATTAACATAGTGCTTTGGAAACCAGCTTGGAAAATGTGACACGTTGTCACTTTGATCTGCTAAGCAGCTTACAAACATCCTCCCGCTCCTTCCCTCCACTCCCTCCAACTAAGCTTCAGCCCCACCATCTGAATTTTCCAAGTGAGATCACAGACCCAGAGTGGGTTGGCTTCAGACTCTAGGAGAGTGTCAAGGGCAGATGTGAGGTTTGGGGACAGAAACCATCAGTCCTCCAAAAAGTCTCCCATGTCCCTTGATCTTTAGCAGTATCAAAACCCAGCCCATCATATGGCAACTAACTTCTCAATTACTCAGGGCTCCAACATTGTCTGTGGGAGCAATTATAGAAAGTGTGGTGCGGGAAAGACTCAGAAGCCTCCTGGCTGGTGGGGACGTGGTCTTTCCCTGGGCTGAACTCCTGCACCTCTAAGAATGTAGATGAGCTCAGGCCACTTTGCCAGAATAAAATAGGCCCCAGGGGCCAGGGACCAGAGCTGCTTCCCTGGCGGTTTCGAATGTGCACTGTGAAATGAAAAGCCCAACTCAGGCTCATTCTCTTTTCTAGGAAGTATCAGCAACCCCTCCTAATTCTCTCTATTGCAACTTTTGTTGCCATGTCTCAGAGTAAAATCTTAGGTTGCCCAACCTTACCCCGGTGAAGCAGGAAGTCTTTGGGGGACACATCAGGATTTATTTGCTAAGGCCCCCAAATGTGAGCTTGGGCCCCCATCCCTGTGCCTGGTAGCCGTGGAGTTAACGGTCCCATTTTTATTTGTGTCTCTGCTGCCTGTCATGCAAGAGGCATGATGAATGCCCTGGACCTCCCGTGGTGGGCGGGGGCGGCGGGAAGCGGGGGTGAGGGATGAACTGAGGTGGGAAAGAAACGCAGGGCAGGTTCGTAAATAAACAGAGGCTGAGTCGGAAGACCCAGGGCCTCGCTCCTGCCGCGGCTTTCCGGGCTTCTGACGAGGGGAGCTCCTGAGGCTCCCTCTGGAGCAGGCTGGGGGAGGCAGTTATTGTTTTTGGATTTCACTAAGATGAACTCCAGATGATTTTCCAAGGGCTGATTTCACAGCACATTTGCCCCATCTGAGCAATCACTCTCCGCAACAGTTGGATTTCCATTTGGCGTTTACTTCGTGTGCCCGGAATCAGGACTGTCTGCCTCCTTGGGGTCGAATCGTTTTATTTTCTTTGGGGCTTGGCCAAACCCTTTCCGTTGGCCTTGGTTCCATCTAGCCATTTCTGTTTGTGCAGACAAAACCAGACTAGGTTCACAGAGGTTTCCAGAGTGCAGTGACAGTGCCTACTCCTGGAAGAATATAAAACCTGGGGAGAGAATCCACCAAACTGTTTTAATTTCAGAGACAGGTATTTAGCTGCAATGGAGGATGAAAGCCAGACCCATAGTCAACTGGGTAAGTGCTATCTTCTCTGCCAGGGCACTTCCGGAGTGGCCAGGCCGGGCCTCCAGTGGGTGTCTAAAGGCCCCTGTGAGGAGGAACAGGTTGACAGGTAGTCTTGCACACAGCAAAGGGAAGCCTAGAGAGTTGCAAGGGGACAAGGTTGCAGTGCAGTGGGGATGGGGGCCTCAGTGGAGCCCCATTGAGCTGCTTTGGTGACAGAGTGCCTAAGACAAAGAATCGGCAGACTTTGCAATCAGAAGCTCAGTGTCATTGTCCAGTGAGTTGCACCAGAGTCTCACGGTGTTTATTTCTATTTTCTATGTCATAAATTTTTCAATATTTACTTTTGTAGTACAAATGAAACCACCCAAGCAGCCTGAATGACATAGTGAGACCCCGTCTCTACAGAAATACAAAAAATTAGCCAGGCATGGTGGTGTACACCTGTAGTCCCAGATCCTCTGGAGGCTGAGGTGGGAGGATCGCTTGAGCTCAGGAGGTCGAGGCTGCAGTGAGCTGTGTTTGCACCAGTGCACACCACTGCGCTGCCCTCCTCACTGTTTGAGACAGAGCTTGACCCTGTCTCAAAAAAAAAAAAAAAAAATGAAAACCAGCCCAGATGTCACTCTACACACCATTGTGTTACTCAAGGAAAGATCTGTGCCTGGCCTTTGTGCACAGGTCACTTTAACCTCATTGTCTAAAGTGTTTGTTGAAGTGAACAGCAGCATGTTCCCTGTGACATGTACTGATCATGCTGTGCCCCATGTTGCCCTGTCCTGGAGTGTCTTCTCAGCCAGGATGTGTGTTCTCCATGGGGCTGTCCCCACTCCCTGAGCAGGGCCCTGGGAGTCCTCCTGCTCCACACAGCGGGGCCCCCAGCTCAGCCCCTGGGCTGCCCCTTTCTCTGCCCTCATCCGGCCTCATTCACACAGGTGAAGGACCACTTGCTTCTGTTCCTTCGTGCCCTCCTCAGTGCTCAGCATGAGGACAGAGTCTCAGAGGGTGCCTGTCATTCACTGGCTGGTTGAACACACTCCTTTATGGCAGCCTTCCCCTTCCCATTCCTCCAGCCCCTCTGCAGCTGGCTCTGTTGCCCTTTCTTTCACTTCTCCAGGGCTACTCAAGACCTGAGGTTGATGCCCCAGCCCAGGGCATCCACCCTTGCAGAGGTATGAGCCCAGGCTCTGGAATCACCTGGACTCCAGGCCTGTCTCTGCCATTTATCACCTCTGCACCCTTAAAAATGATTCTTAACCTCTCTGCACCTCAGTGTTGTCATCTGTAAAACTGAAGATGGAGGCCAGGCGAGGTGGCTCATACCTGTAATCCTAGCACTTTGGGAAGCCAAGGCAGGCAGATCACCTGAGTTCAGGAGTTTGAGACCAGCCTGGCTAACATGGCGAAATCCCGTCACTACTAAAAATACAAAAATTAGCCAGGTGTGGTGGCAGGTGCCTGTAATCCCACTTACTTGGGAGGCTGAGGCAGGAGAATTGCTTGAACCTAGGAGGCAGAGGTTTCAGTGAGCTGAGATCACGCCATTGCACTCCAGCCTGGGCAACAAGAGTGAAACTCCATCTTAAAAAAAAAATGAAGAGAGTTAGTGCTTCTTTGAGTTTTAAGTTGTATATGAAAGAATCTAGGGTTCTTAAAGAGCCTTGAAATTTTAGAGAAGTGTGGAAGAAGGAGTCCCTCACCACTGGGCTTTGTTTATTTTACAGTCAGCAAGCCTTAGGGACCCCTCACTGAAACTTTTTTCTTAAAGGCCTAGGATTTCACTGAAACCAAGAGGAACTTGCATCCAAACTGGATTCTAGAAGAAAAGGAGAAGTAAGGAAGCTGAAGAGTGCCAGGCCCTTGGGGATTGAAGCACTTGAGCAGTTCCATTTGCTGCAATTCTCTGTGTCTCTGGACCATGGGGATCGATTTTAATCCCTCAGTGAGTAAGCCAGCTGCTCCTTCCCTGACTGTGCTCTTCATCATGCGGGAGGTCTCCGTGCTGTGAGGCGGCCTCCTGAGTCTGCACCTGCTGCCTCCGTGTGTCTTGGCTTTCTTCTTCTACTCAGGCCTTTTCGTGAACATGGCTTGGTCTTCCCCTAAACTCCACTCCTCTGTTTGCCAGCACTTTTCTTCTGACTCAGTGCTCAAAATCCTAACTGTAAAACCCCAGGGAGATGATCTTAGGCATTTGAGGAAGAATCTTAGTTGGTAAACTAACTTCTCTATCTTCACTCCTCAGCTTTCTCCACTGCCTCCTACTCACTACCTCAAGATCCTTGATTGGAAAAAGCAAATGAGGGTCTGGAAAGAGATCATTGCCTCAGAAGACTTCAGGAGAAAACGCGTGATTAGAATAGGTGTCTGTTTTCTGTGAATGTGAGCACCATTATGCTTAGGCATCATTTCCAAGCAAAAAGAATCCATGTTCGAAATGTCAAGGTTGTTGTCTCCCAGGAAAACACAGCTGCTGAGTGATGGTCCAAGGCCAGTGGAAGTGTAGCAGGACCAGTTACAGACAAAACCTCTCAGACACTGGTTTTAGGAAGGAAGAGGCTTTAGTCAGCTGGGAGCATCGGTAGACTTGCGTCTCAAGATCCGAGCTCCCTGAAGTCAAGATTCCTGTCCCTTTTAAGGGCTTACAACTCTCAGGGGTCCACATGAAAGGGTCATGATACATTGTGCATGTGGGGGCTACGTGACGGGGGCTGCACGCACCAGTGATCAGAACAGAACAGAACCAAACAGGGAGTTACACAATGCTTCCTCATACAATGTCTGGAATCTATAGATAACATAAGCAATTAGGTCAGGGGTCGATCTTTAACTACCAGGCCTGGGGTGTGGTGATGGGTTGTTTGACTATTGAATTTCACTTCTGCCTCTTCTTTAACTCCTACTTTTTCTTTTCTTTGAGGCAGAAATTAGGCAGAAGACAATATGAGAAGTGGTCTCCTTCCTTTTTTCCCCCCTTTGAGAATCTCACTTATTAGTGGGAGTTCTCATCTTCATCCTCACTGTCTGGGTTTTCTTTGTAAGACAGATCAATAGTAATTCATGTAGTACACTTGTGCTGAAGTATTTTGATGGACTAAGGTAGTAACAAAACTTTTCATTACTTGAAGGAGCAAGGGCAGCACACAGGGAAGCAACAAGCAGGTTCCTATTACTATTATAATTCCTATTATAAGAGTTTTAAATCCTCCTAGCACTGGAAACCGTTTTCCAAACATGGACTAAGGATCAAACCCATGCAACACCTGCATGGGCACATGTGCCAGCTTTGTATATATCTTTATGTCTTCAACTACTTGCCCTTGGTCATCTATGTGCAGACAGCAATTGGTTAGGTTAAATTTTCCACAGACCCCTTCTTCAGCTGCTAGCAAGTAGTCTAAGGCTAATCTATTTTGATAGATGGCATTTTTCATTTGGGTTTATTGACGGGCTAAAACAGTCAAAGCTCTGCCGGTTTCATTAGTGATTATTTCTAAGACAGCTTGTAACCGTATAATCCGGTTGAGCGTGTAGATGGGGGTTCAGTATCCCTTTGAGCCGTTTTGTGCCCATGTGGCAGGCCTATTGTACTGTATGATTCTTTCAGGGGGCCACTCATCATCTTTCCATTCGCCTAAGGCTATGCTCCTCTTTTCTCTGGAAGCATAGACAGGGAAGCCTAGGAGCTCACCTGTTTTTACGGGCAGTAGGAAAAAGGATGGCTTAATGGTGCTAATGACACAACTACCTGCCCGTTGGTCAGGTAGCTTGGTGTAGGCTCTATGCCCGCATATCCAGTGTAGTCCAGCTGGAGCTGCCCAGTCCCAGGGAGATTTTGGGTGGGCCTAAACAATTTGTAACTTAGGAAACTTACTAAATGGGTTCTTTTTAGTATGGTTTAGACCTCACCAGGTGACTGTTCTTAATTTTATTTTAAAAACTGTGACCATAGGGGGCTTAGATGGGTTATAACACACATCAGGCTGGTCACTTCCTGGGCTACATACCTTGTACTGGGTGGCATTATACAAACAAGTCCTTTTTAGAGCTCCAGCACATTTATAATAACTATAGAACAAAAAGACACTTTTAACTTTTTGCCCTAACTTAGTGACCTGATGTACAGACTGGGAACAGTCCTTAGTTTGAGGAAGATCAGTTGAAGTCCCTACTGTACAAGTCCAAAATTTAAGGAAAATAAGTCCCATGGTGAGTTTCCTCATGCTTCGGCCATGCGTGGACCAGTCAGTTTCCGGGTGTGACTGCAGCAGGGCTTGTTGTCTTCTTCAGAGTCACTTTGCAGGGATTGTCCGGGCTTGGTCTCGCCTCCCAGGTCTCAGGTGCTGTGGGTTTCATGCGGCTGTGGTGCATCCAGGCTGGGATTCCTTCTACTTTCATGGCTGTGGGAGTGGTCAAGACAACGGTCTGGGGTCCTTTTCACCATGGCCGCAAGGGGGCTGCATTCTAATCCTTGATCTACACCCGATCACCTTTGCTGTCTTCTGTACCAAGTCAGTGACAAACGCCAGCCCATTGTCTGAGCCAATTCGTAAAGGCAGTCCAAACCTAGGGATGAGATCTCCACATTTGGGCATCTCAGTGAAGTCTACTTGGAGATCTTCAAAGGAGGCTGCTCCATAAGCCTGTATGCCAGGTGGGACGGTTGGACCTTGCCCAGCATTGTGCTGCCAGGAGGTGACACACTGCTGCACTACGTGAGATGGCAAGTGGCTGACAGACGCAAGATGTAGAAGTACTGGCCTAACAACTTTTCAAGTGACTCTTGGCCTACACAGGTGGTCTCATGCACAGCCAGTACGACTGCAGTTCCTAGCAGTTGTGGCATGGCTATTCTTCTGTCCGATAACCGGATCCATCCTTCTTTTATTACCTGCCCTCCCTGTGTTTGATGAAATGCCAGGGTGAAATGGATATCCAATTGGACTAAAGCACAAGAGCCGCTCCAGTTATTCGGCAGAGTGTCCAGTAAAGGTCCACCATGATACCACCACACATCCACTTGGGGATGAACAAGGGCTGACTATTGGTAAGCTCTGGAAAATTCTTAAGCTCACTGCATCCCTTCAGGTCTCCAAGGAATGCTAAGTTTCCTCCCTGTCGTGAGAGACACGAAGTGAACTTAGTGTTGGGAGACAGAAGCTGGATGGCCCTCAGGGGCTGACCTGCAAGGTGCTGAACTTCAGGATATAGCAGAGAGAGCTTGGCACGACTTATTATTCCAGGCTGTAGAATCCTGGAAAAGAGCTACCATGCAGTCCATGCCTGGCCGACTGGAGGACCACCTTAGTGGAAAGGGGACAATCTGGGCCTCTGGCCTGCCATGTGCGCAAGCATAACAATTGCTTTTGTTTCACATGCGGACAGAATATTTGATCCATTCCAACCAGGCATTTGCATCTTGGTATTCTGTCTTAATTGTCAAAGTTTGTTTTAAGTCTTTAACTTCTATGATCCTCTGGTAAAATGAATGTATGGTTTTAAGAAATCACAAAAACCAGTTGGGGCAGTCCATCCTTGCTCTTTAGTGGTCCACAGAACATTGGACCAACTATGGCATGAAAGCTCTACACTGGAGGGCAAGACTCCTGGTTGACACTGGAGTCTTAATCAAAATCTCCTCAGATTAAATGGTCCTAATTTACTATTGCCTAGTCTGAGGAGAGTCAGGAGGGACAGAGGTACTTTTCTGAAGTAGAGAGCTGCCTTTGACTTGGCAAGTCCCCACAGGGTATAGCAAGACAAGCATTAAATGCAATAGTTTGAGGTGAAATTGACTTGGTTATGTCTAGATGGTCAGCAATAGAGCAAGGAAAGAAAAAAGAGTAATACAATAGATGAAAGAGTTAAATTTTTCTTAGCTTTAGTTTGGTAGGGTTTTCTCCTGGGACTATGGCCTACGACTCTGAAGGGGTTGGCACTTTCTTGACTCGGGTGTGATGAGTCCATTCCTTTTTGCTGTAGGAACAGCAGTCTCGGTGGTTAACAGCACAAGGTAGGGTCCTTCCCAGGCTGGCTCGAGTTTTCCTTCTTTCCACCTTTTGATGAGAATGTGATCTTCAGGCTGGTGCTGGTTTACTGGAAATTCTAGGGGTGGTACATGTGCTAAAAGCCTTTTAGTTTTGAGGGAAAGGAAAGTGGAAAACAAACCAAGTATATTATTTATAAGAAATTGACCTTTGTTTTAAATGTGGGGACATCAGCAGTGGATTTTATAGTCCTTGGTGCCTTCTTACTGAGAAATTTCCTTCGGCACCTATTTTTATTAGTTTTTAGACCAAAGAAAGCCAAACACCATTTTATATTTGACAGTGCTTTCTATATGATTTTATACCAGATAAGCTAAATTTCACCTTTATATTAGTGTTATTAATGTTAAACTTAGTTTTAATAAAACTTTGTAGACATATTTATTCAATTTTTAATGTCTGACCATAAGATAAGATTTTTATAGACTCTTTTTAACCTTTTATAATTTTTGTTAAAGAGCAGGTCAGTGCTTTAAGAAAAACCCATCGTGTTTTTATTTTAATGTCCAGTTCACAGAAAAACTGGATGATACCCCTTTAACTTTAGCCAATATGTTTATACACAGAATTTTCTTTACGATTAACGTTTTAAAACTTGCTTAAACCTTCCAAACAAAAATTTGTTTTTAACCTTTTAATATAGGTAAAAATCCACATTCTTATGCCTCCTTATAATCCTTTTACTAAAAGTATATTTTACTTTCCTTATACACCTTGCAGATAAACTGTTTCTTCAGTAGTTTTACATTCAGGAGGCCTAATTACTTTTAAATTATACAACATTTCTTGCATAAATTCCTTTTTATAACACACTTTTTTTTCTTTCATGACTTTCACAGATAATTCTTCGACATGCCTCAACTTTCTGACTTCTTGCAAACATCCCTTTCTTTAAATAACCAGTTATTTTAGGAAAATAATTTACCATAAATTTACCATATAACATTATTTTACATAAATTCTTCTCCCCATCGCCCGCCTTTTTTTTTTCCCCTAAAGATGATAACCATTCTTTTCCAAAGCGAACTTCCTTCATGTCTGTGGACTAGACTGCCTAAGGCCGTAAGATTAGAAGTTAGGATAATACATGTTACACTGTTAACTTTTAGCAAACTTTACTTTTGTTGAAAACCTTGTAAGTTTGGGATTTCAATTATCCTTTGCTATTAATAAGACCTTGTTTAGTCCAGATTAACTTAGAACTGGTATAGATGGTTCCTTCCTGGTTCTGTAAGTACTTTAAGGCTTGGCTGGGTGGAAACAGCTCGCACTTTGAGCAGACCAGTTATTAGGCAAATTTCCTAACTCTGCTTTTACAAGAGTTTCCCTATCAATTACTAAATACCTATTGTGTCTTTTTCCCTCAATCACCCGGGAGGAACCATCTATCATCCAGTCCTGAAGGGAGTTCCTCCTCCTAGGTCTGGTCAGACATTTGTATGGTAATTAATTAAGACTGAGATCCCTTGTTAGGAAACCTGCTGGGTTAAGGGAATTATCAGTGGTTAATGTTAAATCTTCTTTTTCTAACAGAAAAGCCCCATACTTTAAGATTTTTGAGTTAGTAAGCTACCCATTTTTTTTTTTTTTTTTTTTTTTGACTTAGGATAGTTCTGAACTGGTGAGGTGTGCTCACAATGAGGTTTCCTCTAAAAGTTATTTTTCTATTTTCTTCTGTTAGCAAAGCCGTTGCCGCTACAGATTGAATGTATTTGGGCCATCCAAGGGGTACTGGGTTAAGGATTTTTGACAGGAAGGCTATGGGTTGTCAGTGGCCTCAGTACTTTCGGGCTACGCCCTTGTTTACACTGACAACAAGGTAGTATTGGAGTGTTATAGGGTCTCAGAGAAGACCTTTAATTATCAATTAAAGGTTCTAAATTTACCTTGGCTTTTAAAGGAATAGAGTACACTGTTGTTGTTGTTGTTTTTCTTAACTATTTGTATATTTCTTTTTCTCTCTTTGACTTTCTGTCTGTCTCTCTCTTTGACTTTCCTTTTGTCTCTGTGTATTCCTCTCTCTCTGCCTCTCTTTCTCTCTGTCTTTCACTCCTTTGTCTCTCTGTCTCTTCTCTCTCTCTTCTTCTCTCTCTTTGCCTCTTTTCCTCTCTCTCTCTTTCCTATGTTGTCTACTCTGGGTGGTCTAGGGGTGTGTGTGTGTCCTGTGGAGGTTCAGGTGTTGTGGGCTCAGCAGTGGGGAGTCTCTCTTCTCGGTAAGGGGGGGCACCACTGGTGCCGCTTCCTGCCGTGCATCCTCTGATGTTGGGTCAGACAGAACCTTAGGAGCTGACTTCACTCAGTAGGTGGAAGGAGATCCCCCTCTTGGCTATCTGTCCCTTTGCCACTAACACTGCTGCTGCCTGTCCTCTCAACCACTGTGGCGGGTTTAAAACTCACTGCAACCAAGTGTCTATGTATGGAAACTGATCTGGGTGTCCTGATTTACCAGTTACTTTGTGCCATACCTTTGAAACTAGGGACTTGTCTAGACTTCCTTCTGATGGCCATCCCCCCTCTAATGCCGGCCAATCTATCTCACACAAAGCCTTAAGCTTTCCAGGTGTCATAGCAATTCCATAGTCCCCACTGGATCCTTTCTTTAAATTCTTTAACATAGTTCCTAACAGAGTAGGCTTATTCTGTGTTTTACCCATTTTCCTCTCTCAGGGGACAAAACAACACTCTTACCACAAAGAGGGAACGCAAAAGGGGCAAAAAGTCACTCACTCACCAAGCAATTCACACCAGATCAAAATTAAAACTAAAACCAAAGGACGGATAAGGAGTTACTCATTCATCAAGCAATTTGAGCCAAGTCAGAACAGAAATCAAAGCCAAAACAGTTCAAATCCAAAAGTCAGAACCGAAATCAAAATCAAAACATTTCAAATCCAGTCAAAATCAAAACCAAAACCAAAGTGCTGATAAAGGCATGCCATGGGTGATCAGGCCATACTTCCACTCAGATGGAGTGGGCAAGGTCCAAGACCGGTCTTACCGTGTTCCAGATGTCAGGACTCCAAGCATGGATTCCTTCCCAGTGTTCAGCCTCTGCGTTAATCCTCTGTGGGGGTCTGCCACGCACTGCTCTGGCAAGGCGTTCCACCTGGGCAGTGGCCTACCTGGGAGCGCTCTCAGGATCCATGTCACTTAAGCTGGCCAGAGTCCCCCACAGGGATGCTCCACAGGGCAGGCCTAAGCTGCCTAACGGGCTGCCTCGACCATCCATTAATCACCTCACTTCCCGGTCAGGGAACCAAGAAATGTAGCAGGACCAGTCGCAGACAAAACCTCTCAGATACCAGTTTTAGGAAGGAAGAGGCTTTAATCAGCTGGAAACATCGGTAGACTCGCATCTGAAGATCCGAGCTCCCTGAAGTCAAGATTCCTGTCCCTTTTAAGGGCTTACAACTCTAAGGGGTCTATGTGAAAGGGTTGTGATACATTGTGCAAGCAGGGGCTATGTGACAGGGGCTGCATGCACCGGTGATCAGAATAGAACAGAACAGAACCGAACAGGGAGTTACACAGTGCTTCCTCATACAATGTCTGGAATCTATAGATAACACAAGCGATTAGGTCAGGGGTCGATCTTTAACTACCAGGCCTAGGGTGTGGTGATGGGTTGTTTGACTATTAAATTTCACTTCTGCCTTTTCTTTAACTCCTACTTTTTCTTTTCTTTGAGGCGGAAATTAGGCAAATAGGCAAAAGACAATATGAGAGGTGGTTTCCTTCCTTAGAAGGGCTGAGCAGGGATTACGAAATCTCAAATGCCAAGATCTTATGTGCAAACCGTGCCCAATGCTGTAAACATTATTATGCACTACCAAAGGCTATTTACTTGAATCCTACCAAGAAACATTAAGCATTACGAAACTTCTTTTAAAATATTGTTTTACATTTTAAAATAGAATACAACATAAAAATATTTATGTTAAATAATTATAATAATAAACTATGCAAAATGAGTAATAAGAAACAATATAACATGAAGTCATGTATATAATGTTTATAATATTTTTATAAAGTAAATAAGAGGTTCTTGTCTGTTCCTCTAATATTCTTTATTATCACTGAGTTTTGTTTTTCTTCTGGAAAGAGGGAGCAGGCAGAGGGAGATGGCTGTGGGGACCTCTGCCAAGCCTGAGTTGGGCCACAGTCAAAAAATGTTTGAGGGCATCATTCAGAAAAATAAGCCTGCAAATAATTTTTCTCAATTTCCTCTCTTTTTCCTGAAAGATGGTTTGAAGATGAATGGCTGAGGAGAAAACACTTTCAGATCCCCACATAGGCAATGGCAGAAAAGCTCCAAGTGTGATATTACAAATATGTATTGTCATCGAAGACAGAAATATTTGCCTTGTCCACCCAAAAGCACAGTGATCATATGGGTCGATTGTATTTTCTTCTCTATGTATTATGTGCAGAATTTCCCTTCAACAAAAGAAGGGAGGAAAGAAAACTAACCCTGCATTGTAGGCTTCTGCTCTATTTTAGGAGAGGAAAGATACTCAAAGACAAAAACCAGCAAGAAATGGCATTTGACATGCAAGCCTTTAGGAGATGTGCATAAACAGAGAAGCTCAAAGGGAGGCAGAGAAACCAGGATGCCATGGTTGATTATGTCCTTCCAGCAACTGCAACTGCGCCTCAATTTGCAGGGAAATACATTCCTCTTCATGGACCCTGTTCTGGGACCCATAGAATGCTCCAGGCTGCAGCTCAGACAGGAAGGTGTCCAATATGTCTTTGAGTTCCATCTTTGGGATCTCATGTGATCACTGGTGTGTTAGTGAGTGGGCAGGACCTCTGGCTCCCAGCACTAACCTCAGTTACATGAAGAGTCTGAGTCCGTGGCAGGATCTGGGCCCACAGGCTTCTCACCAACCCAGAGGCAGAAACAGACTCTACAAGCAACATAGAATGGCAGTGCTTTGTATCTACATTTATTAGTTTTTTAAAAATTATAAAATCTGGCTGGGTACAGTGGCTCATGGCTGTAATCCCAGTGCTTTGGGTGGCCAAGGTGGGAGGATCACTTGAGCCCAGGAGTTAGAGACCAGCCTAGGCAACATAGCAAAACCCTGTCTCAACATGGCTAAATAAAAAAATTAGCCAGACATGCTGGTACACACCTGTAGTCCCATCTACTTGGGAGGCTGAGGTGGGAGGATTACTTAAGCTCAAGAGTCCAAGGTTACAGTGAGCTATGATTGTGTCACTGCACTCCAGCCTGGGCAACAGAATGAAACTTTGACTCTTAAAAAAAAAAAATTATAAAATCTGTGTTTGTTTTACAAGAATTAGAAATTCTAAGCTATATAGAAAGGAAAATAAATATCACCATAATCCCACTGCCAGGGAGTGCCACGGGGTACTGGCACTGTTCCTCCAGCCCTGTATCTGTATATGCCTATATGCCCATTTATACCCATGTTGGATATCAGCAAGGATTCCCCAGCCTCTCACACTGCTGGAGAGGCTCAACCCTGTTCCATGCCCTCCAGAAGAAGTCTAAAGTCCTCCCCAAGCCTTCTGGAAATTCCATGGGATCTTCAGTCCTCAGGATCACCCCTTCCCCCAAGCATGGATTTCTATAGCTAATTTCCTGGTGGTGTTCCATTTTTCATAAACTTAGATGGAGGGTACGTCTTTCCCTGGGTTTCTATCCTAAATCTGCACTCACACAGATCATTTACTGATGAGGTGGACTTCACTGAAAATTTTAGGAGGGGGTGGAGTTGGAGTTAGTTTGAAGCCACAGTAGCAGCCAAAACACCAGGCATCTTTGTGCCCTACAGGCAGCCACCAGGCAGAGTATCTGTGACTTCTTCACCCCAGGAGGCCTCAGACTCACACCTCCAGGCTCCCAGCTTCCCCCTTGGTTCCATGCCCCTCCCCCGACCCTTCCCACCAGCGGCCCCCAAAGCATCTCTTCTGTTGCTTTGCCTCCCTCCCCTACGTTCTTCCTTCTAATGCAAGGAAGTTGCTTATAAAGGACTTTGTTTAAATAAGGACTGTTCTTGTAGCAACTGTTACAATAACAAAAATCTTGAGATCATACTCTACATACATTCTTTATTCTGCCTTTTTAAATTGAGCGTTACATTTTTAGCACTTTCCCATATCATTAAATATTTAGCAGCACTGGATTTCATCAAATAGATGCACCATTATTCATTTCTCCATTCCACTATTTTTGGATATTCTTTGCTTTGGGGAAATTTACCAAGCAGAAATTATTAGCTTGAGGAGTGTGAATATTTCTAAGCTCCCATAATTGCCATTTCTAAGGTCCCATAATTGCCAAATTGCCCTCCAGAAAGATTATGTCAGTTTGCACACTCCCCAGCTCTAAATGAGAGTGTCGAGTGACTTTATTCTTTAAACAGTTGGCTAATTTGACATTGTCTATGGAAGAGACTATTTTAGGGCAGTAAAGTGGTCAGAGTCAGAGCCACAGAGAGCCCAGGGTGTGAGGGAGCTTTTGGCCTTGGGGGACTCCAGGGCCCTAGGGCAGTTGATAAACCTCCCAGGACCTCCGGGGCTGCTCCATAGCCTGGCTCCCACTGGCTCCAGTGCTCAAAGCAAATTCTTCCCCCAAGCCCTGCAACTTTCCCTGGGGTAGTTCTCATTCCACCTCTATAACCAGGAAGGGCCCTTTGGGTAGGCACCCCTCAGCAACGACCCCTAGCTTGTCCTCAGCAGATGTGGTTGGTGATGGGCAAACTGGCCTTCTCCCCTGCTCAGTAGGGAACTGGACTTCTGGACCCACCCAGACTCATTTCTCCTGTCATTGTGTCAGAGGTGTTTGAACCAGAGGAACTCCATCTTAAATAGGAGCTGGTAAAATGAGGCTGAGACCTCCTGGGCTGCATTCCCAGATGGTTAAGGCATTCTAAGTCACAGGATGAGATAGGAGGTCAGCACATAAAGACCCTGCCATAAAGACCCTTCTGATAAAACAGGTTGTAGTAAAGAAGCCAGCTAAACCCCACCAAAACCAAGATGGCCAAGAGAGTGACCTCTGGTCATCCTCACTGCTACACTCCCACTAGCACCATGACAGTTTACCAATGCCATGACAACATCAGGAAGTTACCCTATATGGTCTAAAAAGGGGAGGCATGAATAATCCACCCCTTGTTTAGCATATTATCCAGAAAGAACCACAAAAATGGGCAACCAGCAGCCCCCAGGGCTGCTCTGTCTATGGAGTAGCCATTCTTTCATTCCTTTACTTTCTTAATAAACTTACTTTCACTTTGCAGACTTGCCCTGATTCTTTCTTGCATGAGATCCAAGAACCCTCTCTTGGGATCTGGATTGGGACTCCTTTCCTGTAACAATTGGAGTTTGGAAGAGATGAAGAGCCTCCATTTCCCCATCCCCCCATCCCTCCAGCAGAGAATATAGGGTCGCTTTCCCCCTTCCTAAAGGCTACAGAAGCTTACAGCAGCAGAGCCTCAGAGCACTACCCCCTCTTTCCTTTTCTGAAATGAGAGATGTCCAGGGAATCAGAGACATCTTTCCCTCTTCTCTCTGTTAGGATGCTGGTAAGTTCTGCTTTTCCCACTTTGTGAGCAAAGCACACATGTGCACAGCCAGCAAGCCAGATGATTTCTAAACAAACTAAAAATACTGCCTTATCTCAGAGGCCTGTGCTGAAGGAGCTTGTTTAGAGTATCGGATGGACATTTACAAATAGAAAATCCTTCCGTGTTACCTGCCCTTACACCCCATGGCTTCCTCCCCTGGAACACAGCAAACAACCTGGGGTGACTGGAGAAAGGGGCCATCAGGGTTTGGTGATACTGCGTCTGATTTGTCCTCTCCTCTAGACTCTAGACAACTCCAGGGCAGATCCTGGAGCCTCAGCCCCAGTCCGGGGTCTGGCACATAGAAGGTGCCCCACAAGGGTTGGTGGTTGGCAGGAACACAGCAAAGTGGGAATTCCTTGGCTGGTACTGTGCAGGTGATTGAAGCCAGCTGCCTAGGGTTAAGATATCTCATTTCCCAGTCTGGGTAGGAGGTACATGTCCTCCCAGTCAGGTACATGTCCACACATGTCCACTCTGTTTGCCTCTCCCTCCTACCCGGAGTCCTTCCACAGTGTCCCCTCCTTGGGACATCTGCTTCCCCAGCATAAGCCTCTGCGGCACTTTGCTGCAGAATGGAAGAAGATCAAGTGCTCTCCTGTTCCAGGTCAGGCACTTTGGATTTAACCTTGAGGCAGAGGCTGAGCTGCCCTGACAACCCGCAGCTCATTTCTACAGCAACACCTCCTGCAAAGGTAGCCCAGCACGTCCTTGGCCACCAGCTTCCTGCGATGATAAAAATAGCTGAGGCCCCGCAGCTGCTGAATGATGAATTCTGGAAGGAGATGATTGATTCTCACAGCTGAGTCTCGGGGTCAGCGAGTGTTGTGCAAGTGGAGACGCCGGGGTGAAGGATGTGGGTTCTGCTATAGATAGAGCTGTTGACAGAGTGATCCTGGGCTTCTCCCCACCTGAGGGGAACATAAACTGAGCTAATTGAAAGGAACTGCAAAGGGCTGTTGGAAATGATGCAGACGCGTGCATCCTTTGCTTTCAGACCATCTTTGACCTTTTTGGAATGTGCAGTCATTTCCCCTCCTTCCTTATTGCACAAGATTCAAAGTGGGGAGAGAGTGTTCATTTCCAGGGAAGGCAATGGGGTGGTAAAGCGAGAGGAGTGCCTGCTTTCCCTAAAACAATGGTGAGGAACTGTCAGGGCTTATGAAACACCACAGGGACACCAATGTCAGGCAGCACCTAACAGCCTGGAATTAAAATCTGCTCCCCACTTGCTCAGGCTGGAGGAGTGCTCCTGCTGGCCTTGCCAGGGCACTAGCCTGTGATCTACCATGGCTGCACTCTGATTAATCACAGTGATCTAAGGTTAACTGTGCACATGAAGCTCCTGACCAGCACCAGAGTAGTTTGTAAGCCAGTGCCCATGTCACAAAGCCATTGCAATTGCACCGTGCACAAATAAACAGCTGGGCCTGTGACATTGCACAGATGGACTGGATCTGGGCAATTCATAGATATCGCCATATGCATTTACTTTACAGTACATATTTTCTAGGCAATCTATCCCCCAGTGTTCTATAAAGTAATAAGAATAAGGTTTCAGAGAAAGGGAGGAGAGAAAAGTCACTGGAGAATGGGGAAATTAAGAAACAAATGAGAAAGGATATGTTTTCAGATGATATTATTAAAAAGATGATGAGTCGACGAGGTGGCCAGACGAAGAGAAGATAATCCAGATGGCTATTGCTCCCAAAGAGAAGGCTCTGTGTTGTAATCAGAGCAGAGAAAAAGGGTGAAGGAGACCTACTGGCCTTCATGAAAGAGACTAAGGGGATACCCTGCAGGGGATTCTGGGTGAGGACTACAGGCTTGAAAGCAAAGCAGACCCTTCCTTTGTCTTTATTGGAATCCTATGAAAGGCAAGTCCTGACTGCCTTTATGCCTTTCTCTCTGTCCTTTGCTCATTATCTGCTCCTCTGAATTATATCTTGCCAGCTCCAAACCCTTCCCCAGGTAGCTCCCATCTCTCCCACCCGCTAAGGTATCCTGGAGTCACCTCTGCCTCCATCAGTGCCCTTGGGGATGCAGCAAGTGTAACTGACTCCACGTGCTCCGGTTATCCCTGACTGTAGAGTTCATAACAGCAGCTATCTGTGTGCCTCCTCATTATGTAAAATTTAGAGTTGATTCAAAGGAGGGTAACAGGATGATGAGGGATCTGGAAATGGAGTCAGATCAGCTTAGGTGAGGTAGAGGGCTGATACTATAATTAGTCTGGAAAGAAAAGATTTCAGATAACCCTGCAGGTTGTCTCCAGGTCTGTCCCTCCTATTTGTGGGAGATAAATGGAGCCCTCTTATCTTCCAAACCCCTATTCTGTCCCACTACAAGAGGAGTTGCACACAGGTACATGTGTGGACAACCCAGGCTGCACATCCAAGCTGCATCTCCAGAGCCCACCAGAAAACTGCCACTTGGCCACTGCTGGAAGCTGGGGAGTGCACATCAGAAATGTGGGCCATCTTTCAGAGGACACACCCGGGAAGAAGCCACAGGCTGGGGTCGTTGGACTGGGCACCCCCAGGCTTGTTACCTGGAGCAAGTTCTAGAAGAAGGCCTTGCTGGATCCAGGTGGGCCCATCTCCGTGGTCCCACTAACTTGTCTTGCTCATGGAAAGTGGTATGACCCAGGAAGGGCTAGAATGGAGCCCCCAAAATGTGGGGCCTACGGAAGAGACCCCTTGCCAGGATCTAAGTCTGGTGCTGAGTATGACCAACTCAAGCTGTCCAAACTGGATGCCAAATCTGCTCCTTCCTCTACATTCTGCCTCATTAAAGCTTTCACTGTCTCCTGCAGGAGAACCCCGACAGCCTGGCCTTAACCCCTCACTTCTCCTCTTTCTCCATCTCCAATGCAGCATTCAGTCCTGCTGACTCCAACTCCTTCAGGCCTCTAGAATCTTCCCTCTTTCCCAGCCCCTGGCTACGCCCAGTGACAGTTCTCACTTGTGCCGGGACCGATTGCCTGGCCTCCTGAGTTGAACTCTTCTCCTCCAGTCTCCACACTGCCAGTCCAGCAATCTCTCCCTGAGGTAAATATGACCTTACCACCCCCTTTCCTACCTAAAGCTCTTCAGCGGTGCTCCCTATGCCAGTGGGATCAAGCCCAAGCTCCTGAGCCCAGCACACAAATCCCTCCATAGCCTGACCGCTGCCCCGGCCCCTGACTCGCAAACCTTGTCAAATATTCTTACAGTTAATGCAACAAACAAACCATTTCCTGCCACTTTGCTCACACTGCTCCCTCTCCCTGAAGGGCCTTCTCTCTCCTGTCTGCTTGGTTCATGTGAACTCACTTTCTCCCGCATGGAAACCCTTCCAATGCCCCCTACTCCTCCTTTCCTCCCCAGGTAAAATTGATTATCTGTAAGCTGAACTGAAGTCTACATCATAGCAAATAAAATAAAATATTTTCTAGCATTTAATTGTTCACAAATCTGTTTTTTTTTTTTCCACCAGACCATAGTCTCTCTAAGGCAGGGGCCACATTGTTCTTGGCAACCCTGTGCCTGACACAGAAACACGTGGTGAACTGAAATGGAAAGTGTGTATCTGATCAATGCTGGTTGCCACACATCTAATCCTATGTTGATGAGCACATGTCATTTTCTGTTCTTACCAGCTATTATATATGGTAACACTTTCTAAACAATGGACAGAAACTGACCACAAGTTCCAGGCATGCATGCAAGACAGGGGGAGTCCATAAAAGGTGCTCAGCCTTGCTGAGAACCCCTGGTATCACCAGCAACTGGAAAAGCACCCACAGTCTGCAGCAGTTCCAAGCCTGTGGACTTTGTGTCTCAGGTGCCAGGGTTATCTCAGGATGAAAGTCAGGCCAGTTCCTCCAGCCACTTGGCTCTGCATCCCCTTCTCCAACAGGAGGGGCCAGCAGTGACTTCTGGTTTACCTTTGGGAGGGAGGGAGAGGGGAGAGGCCAGGCAGGTATGAAACCTACTCAGGTGTTCAGGGCCCAATAGGCAGCTCGTCTACTTGCGACTCATCGAATGGGCAAGGATGCACACAGGATGCGACACAGCCCTGCCCTGGAAGGGCTCATACTCAGTGTGGAGGCCAGGGCAGTAAACCAATGGGGCGAATATGAAAGACCTGCCAAGGGAGAGGCAAACGCCAAAGGATGGGCACACACAGGCAGAGACTTCTACCCACCACCTTCCCAAGACCATGTGCTCCCCTCCCCTCACACAGGGGTCCCTGTCCCCCTTGTTCCCTGATCTTCTCTCTGCACAAACTGCCCGCTCTGCCTGGACCGCTCCTCTCGCTGTACCACGCACAGCCTGTTCCTTTCCATCTTCAGTGTCCGCTGAAATGTCCTTTCCTCAGAGGCTTCTTCTGTCACCCCCTTTATAGCAGCTTCTGTACTTTAAACTGCATTATTTGCTCTCAGCTTCTTGTTTATTTCCTTGAAAACATGAATTGAAGGAACCGTCTTATTTATTATGTGTATTGTGTCTCTATCCACTGGCTTCATGAGGGCAGAGGCTGCATCCATGTTGTGTTCTCCTGTGTTGACAGCATCTGGGACATAGTAGAGGCTTAATAATTATTTACTAAACAAATGAAGGAAAGAAGTGCTCTTGTT
Organism: Symphalangus syndactylus; assembly: GCF_028878055.3. NCBI lineage: Eukaryota > Metazoa > Chordata > Mammalia > Primates > Hylobatidae > Symphalangus > Symphalangus syndactylus. The sequence continues at coordinate 56,097,417 of NC_072430.2, read as the reverse complement.
GATTCTCTGGTAGGTGGTGATGAGAGATGTCATGGGAGATCCAGAAGTCAGGACATTCAAAGAGGGCCTGGTAGCACTGGCAAGTGTTTGCCAGATGGAAGAGGCATTGCAGGTGTGTGAGCAGCGATGTGATTCTGAGGGTGATGAGGGGTGGGGGTGGGGATATATGTAGCCCACCTGGGGAGGTAAAAGGGGGCAGCTATTGTCCCTTTTTGGGGGGATGGCCGCTCTCCTTGATGGATGGGACAATGAGGTAAACTATTAAAGGTCCATGTGGACACATCTACCCCTGGGGCACGCCCATCCAGGCTAAACAAAATCAGCACAAGCTGAACAATTAGAACTCAGAGAGCTACCTGAGGGATCTAACAAGGACAGCAAGGACACTCAAGTGACCTCAGATGATTCCGAAACCTGGGAAAAAGACTCCGCAAGCCCAGGCCATCTGATCATGAGACGCATCTCCTGACTGCCTCTGGCTGTTCACAAATAGCTGGCCAAGGACATTCCGGCTATGCCAGGCCACCAGGCCAAGTTCCCAGGGACAGCAATCCACCGCCGCTCTCCCCCCATCACACCCAAGGGAAGCACACAAAGTAGGCCTGCGTCCATGGCCTGGCAGACACCTGCCCCTGGCTTTCTGGGACAGTGCACTGCTTCAGCTGCCAGCAAAACAACCAGCACCTTTGCAATGGACCAGTGGGCAGGGCTGCCATTGGAGGAGCCCTGGTGATTTATGACACCCACGCTCAGTGCACCATCAGGGAGCTTCCAGGTAGAATCTCCAACTTCACCAGGCAAGGGCTCTCCCTTCCAGTGATTTATGGAGCCAGAGTGAGCCAGTTGTTTTTTCCCTTTCCCTCCTTCTCCCTCCTCCTCCAGGACAAATAGGTTTCACATCACTGTGGGCACTCTGGTCTGCAATGACAAGACAAAGAGGTTCCACTTGTCCCTCTGCCCCCTGCACCTGCTATCAGGGTATGATGGTTATTGGTCAGCAGCCACATCCATTTCACTGGCACTTTTAGCTCTTTATATGGTGCCTGGGCCACAGCATCAGCCACAGGGCTCTCTCGATGGCTTTGCCGGTTGCCCAGATATATTGCCTATCTAGAATAGACCTGGCTCCAAACTACAAGGTCAAACTTTCCTTTCCTGACCTAACTTACTTATTTCCTTCCTTCCTTCCTTCTTTCTTTCTTTCTTTCTTTCTTTCTTTCTTTCTTTCTTTCTTTCTTTCTTCCTTCCTTTCCTCCTTCCCTCCCTCCCTCCCTCCCTCCCTCCTTCCATCCTTCCATCCAAATAATCCATACATCTTGATTTCTTGGCATGAGACTCCAGGGGGCTGGGGTTGCCTTCCATAGCAAGAGAACAATCATGAAGCAGCTGGTGCCCTGAGCCTGCTTTGCTTGTGTTGTACAATGAAGGGCTTTGAGCTTTTTCAAAGTCATGTCTTTGCTCCAAGAGGTCAAAAATGAAAGAAGATGGCTGTCCATCTCTCTGTTATTCTCAGGTGACTTCGCATTGCTCTGTGGCTACATCACGGCAGTGGCGTCCTCAGGGTCGGGGGGGTAGCAGAGGCACAGCCAAGACAGAGTGGGAGGGAGACTATAAATGCCTCCCAGCCTCACTAGCTTGGGGAGTCAGAGGTCCTTGGCAAAGAGCCTTCACTCACTTACACCCCCAAGAAGTGCTTGGGAATTTACCAGGAGAGGCTGCCATCTATGGAAAATCACAGACAAAATGCAACAACCAATCACTCTGTGAAGTCCAGTCCCTTTTCCTCTGTCATGCATGGGGAAGGAAGAAAAAGTGAGCAGTCGGTCCGGCACCAAGCCCACCCGCCCTCACCCATAGAAGCCCCTCCGCAATCCACTCAAGAGAACTGAGGTAAGCCAGGCTGATTGTCTCAGCTCCAGATGTGGCAGCCAGCAGCAGGAGAACATGTCAGGTCTCTGGGATGCTGGGGCTGCTTCTCCAAGGTTACCAGGCTGCTGCATGTGGCTTCATCTTTCTGTTCTCTGGCGGCCTTCATGGGCTTCTGTAGCCTGCCTGTGCTGGAGACTATGGGATGTGTTGGGGCCCTGTTGTTGGGGATGTTGTTGGGTGTGGGCAAGGCACTGTTTCAGCAGCCCCTGCTCTCGGGGTGATGGCATACTGTGGGTGATTAGTAATATATGCTAGCATTTTGGGGCACTTACTCTCTGCCAGGCACTGTGCTAAGTACTTTATTTATATCGTCTCATTGAATCCTCTCAACAACCTGTCAGGAGCACATTATTGCCTGATTTTTGCAGATGAGGAAACTGAGCTTTAGGAAGATTAGATAATTATTCAAGTTCACATACTAGTAACAGGGAGAGCCAAGAATTGGACACATGATTTCAATTCTCGTGTGCTTAGTAAGTTGTACAGCCTTCTTCTATGAGGGTTATTGGGAATTCAGATATTTAAGGAGCACTAGGTAAATTAGTCAAAATTCCAAACAACAGTTAAAGCCAGGCTGTTTAGATAAAGCATTTTCCAGAATATGGGCTGGGACAAGGCAGGAACACACCAACCCCTTCAATTCCTCAGATGAGTCTAAGGCAGCCACCAGCTGCAAATGGTTTCCTCTGCTCCTGAGAGGCTCAGAACACGCCTCTTAGCCTCACCTGGATTTATGTGGCTGGGATGAGGCCTTGATAGCAGAATCCCAACGACATAGACATCTTTGAGGGGCCTCTATTCTGCCTATCATGCATAGGTTTCCTTATTAGTCTACATGATAGCCACATGAGGTATGTATTCTGATATGGCTTGGCTCTGTGTCCCCACCCCAATCTCAGCTCGAATTGTAATCCCCACGTGTCGAGGGAGAGAGGTAACTAGATCATGAGGGCAGTTTCCCCCATGCCGTTCTTGTGATAGTGATTGAGTTCTCTCAAGGTCTGATGGTTTTATAAGTGTTTGTGAGTTCCTCTTTCGTTCTCTCTCCTGCCTCCTTGTGAAGAAGGTGACTGCTTCCCCTTCCACCATGACTGTAAGTTTCCTGAGGCTTCCCCCACCATGCAGAACTGTGAGTCAATTAAACCTCTTTTCTTTATAAATTACCCAATCTCAGGGAAGTTGTTCACAGCAGTGTGAAAACCGATGAATACATATTCTTATTTTCACTCGCGTCCGTGTGAAGAGACCACTAAACAGGTTTTGTGTGAGCAACAAGGCTGTTTATTTCACCTGGGTGCAGGCGGGCTGAGTCTGAAAAGAGAGTCAGAGAAGGGAGATAGCCGTTTTATAGGATTTGGGTAGGTAAAGGAAAAAGGGGGTTTGTTCTCTTGTGGGCAGGAGTGGGGGTCACAAGGTGCTCAGTAGGGGAGCTTTTGAGCCAGGATGAGCCAGGAGAAGGAATTTCACAAGACAATGTCATCAGTTAAGGCAGAAACAGGCCATTTTCACTTCTTTTGTGGTGGAATGTCATCACTTAAGGCAGGAACTGGCCATCTGGATGTGTACGTGCAGGTCACAGGATATATGATGGCTTAGCTTGGGCTCAGAGGTCTGACATTGCTGTTTTCTTATATTAATAAGAAAAGTAAAACAAAATAGTGGTAAAGTGTTGGGATGGTGAAAATTTTTTGGGGGTGGTATGGAGAGATAATGGGTGATGTTTCTCAGGGCTGCTTTGAGCGGGATTAGGGGCAGTGTGGGAACATAGAGTGGGAGAGATTAAGCTGAAGGAAGATTTTGTGGTAAGGGGTGATATTGTGGGGTTGTTAGAAGAAACATTTGTCATTTAGAATTATTGGTGATGGCCTGGATACAGTTTTGTATGAATTGAAAAACTAAATGGAATAGGAGAAGGAGAAAAACAGGTATTGAAGGACTAAGAATTGGGAGGACCTAGGACATCTAATTAGGGAGTGCCTAATGAGGTTCAGCATAGCCTTGCCAGCAAAGATTATTTATTTACTTTAAGAGTTAAGAGTGGTGGTTTGGGGATGCTGAGCCTGATACCAGGAGATATCAGCTGTGATGGCTTGGAGAAACAGTTTAAACCGGCAGTGTAAACAAGAGCAGGGCATGTATGAGTAGTTGAGAACGGTGAATAGGAGTATGACTAGACAGAAGATAGTAGGGATGACAAGTTTTTTGGGGCACAGTCCAAGTTTGTCTGGTGTCTGGCATGAGACTGGGGCCTAATAAAAAGGATCGTCTATACAGGAGCTCAAATGGGCTGTACCTTGTAGCATTCTGAGGACAGGCCTGAATTCTGAGAAGGGAAAGTGGTAAAAGTATTGTCCAGTGTTTTTTAAGTTGGTGGCTGAGCTTGGTGAGGTGTGTTTTTAAAAGACCATTAGTCTGTTCTACTTTTCTTGAAGACTGAGGACTGTAAGGGATATAAAGGTTTCACTGAATACTAAGAGCCTGAAAAACTGCTTGGCTGATTTAACTAGTAAAGGCTGGTCTGTTATCAGACTGTGTAGAGGTGGGGAGGCTAAACTGAGGAATTATGTCTGACAGAAGGGAAGAAATGACTGCGGTGGCCTTCTCAGACCCTGTAGGAAAGGCCTCTACCTATCCAGTGAAAGTGTCTACTTAGACTACGAGATATTTTAGTTATCTGACTCGGGGCATGTTGAGTAAAGCTAATTTGCCAGTCCTGGGTGGGGGCAAATCCTCGAGCTTGATGTGTAGGGAAGGGAGGGGGCCTGAATAATCCCTGAGGAGTGGTAGAATAGCGGATGGAACACTGAGAAGTTATTTCCTTGAGGACAGATTTCCACAATGGAAAGGAAATGAGAGGTTTTAAGAGGTGGGCTAGTGGCTTGTACTATAGCATAGCCTGCCTTTGCTGGTGTGTGGCGATTAGGCCTGTTGGAACTGCCATCAATAAACTAAGTGTGATCAGGGTGAGGACCAGGAAAGAAGGAAATATGGGGAAATGGGGTGAATGTCAGGTGGATCAGAGAGATGCAGTCATGAGGGTCAGGTGTGGTATCTGGAATAATGTGGGAGGCTGGATTGAAGTCTGTGCCAAGAACAATGGTAATTGTGGGAGACTTAACAAAGAGTGAGTACAGCTGAAGGAGCTGGGAAGCAGAAAGTATATGCGTCAGGTGTGAGGAAGAAAATAGATTTTGGAAATTATGAGAGCTGTAGAGAGTGAGTTGAGCATAGTTTGTGATTTTAAGGGCCTCTAAAAGTATTAGGGCGGCAGCAGCAGCCACTGCAGGAAAAATGATGGCCAGCCTAAAAGAGTAAGGACAAGTTGTTTGGACAAAAAGGCTACAGGATGCAATCCCGGTCCTTGTGTAAGAATTGCGACCGCACAGCCCTGCACTTCAGCTGTGTGTAATGAAAAGAGTTGGGATGAGTCAGGGAGAGCTAGGGTGGGGGCAGTCTCTAAAGCTGTCTTCAAGGAACGGAAAGAGGAGTGGGGAAAGGATTTAGGATCTATGGGATCAGCTGGGTTTCCTTTTGTGAGTTTATATAATGGTATTGTTAGGATGGCAAAACCAGGTATCTAAAGGCAAAAGTATCTAACCATGCCCAGGAAGGAAAGGTGTAGTTGTTTTGTAGAAGGAGTTGGGGTTTGAGAGATTAGCTGGACATGATCAGCAGGAAGAGCATGTGTGTTTTTATGAGAATTATGCTGAGATAGGTAACAGATAAGGAAGAAATTTGGGCTTGACTGAAGTAATGGGGGTTGTCTGTGAAGCTTTGCGGTAGTACAGCCCAGGTAATTTGCTGAGCCTGATGGGTGTCAGGGTCAGTCCAAGTGAAAGCGAAGAGAGGCTGGGATGAAGGGTGCAAAGGAATAGTAAAGAAAGCATGTTTGAGATCCAGAACAGAATAATGGGTTGTTGAGGGAGGTATTGAGGATAGGAGAGTATATGGGTTTGGCACCACGGGGTGGATAGGAAAAACAATTTGGTTGATAAGGTGCAGATCCTGAACTAACCTGTAAGGCTTGTCTGGTTCTAGGACAGGTAAAATGGAGGAATTGTAAGGAGAGTTTATAGGCTTTAAAAGGCCATGCTGTAACAGGCGAGTGATAACAGGCTTTAATCCTTTCAAAGAGTGCTGTGGGATGGGATATTTGCATTGAGTGGGGTAAGGGTGATTAGGTTTTAATGAGATGGTAAGGGGTGCATGATCGATCACCAAGGAGGGAGTAGAGGTATCCTATACTTGTGGGTTAAAGTGGGGGGATACAAGAGGAGGATGCAAAGGAGGCTTTGGATTGGGAAGAAGGGTGTCAATGAGATGTGGCTGTAGTCCAGGAATACTCAGGGGAGCAGATAATTTAGTTAAAGTGTCTTGGCCTAATAAGGGAACTGGGCAGGTGGGGATAACTAAAAGGGAGTGCTTAAAAGAGTATTGTCTAAGTTGGCCCCAGAGTTGGGGAGTTTTTTTTTTTTTTTTTTTGAGAAGGAGTCTCTCTCTGTCGCCCAGGCTGGAGTGCAGTGGCGCAATCTCGACTCACTGCAAGCTCCGCCTCCCGGGTTCACGCCATTCTCCTGCCTCAGCCTCTCCGAGTAGCTGGGACTACAGGCGCCTGCCACCGTGCCCAGCTAACTTTTTTTTTGTATTTTTAGTGGAGATGGAGTTTCACCATGGTCTCGTTCTCCTGACCTTGTGATCCACCCGCCTTAGCCTCCCAAAGTGCTGGGATTACAAGCGTGAGCCACTGCGCCTGGCCTGAGTTGGGGAGTTTTAACAGGTTTAGAAGCCTGGCCGTTGATACCTACAACAGTTATGGAGGCAAGGAAAACAGGCCCTTGAAGGTAATGTGGAGTGGGTAGCCTCCATATTGATTAAGAAGGGGACGGACTTACCTTCCACTGTGAGAGTTACCTAAATCTCAGTGTCTGTGATGGTCTAGGGGGCTTCTGAGGCGATTGGGCAGTGTCAGTCTTCAGCCACTAAGCTGAGAAGATCTGGGAAGGAGTCAGTCAGAGAGCCTTGGGCCAGAGTTCCAGGGGCTCTGGGAGTGGCTGCCAGATGAGTTGAACAGTCCAATTTCCAGTGGGATCCTGCACAGATGGGACATGACTCAGGAGGAATCCTGGGCTGCGGGCATTCCTTGGCCTGGTGGCCAGATTTCTGGCACTTGTAGCAAGCTCCTGGGGGAGGCAGGCCTGGAGGAACACCTGGCCACTGCAGTTTAGGTGTTTGGAAGTTCTTGTGTGCTGGAGATGCGGCTGGGGTTTGTCTCACAGTCGAGGCAAAGAATTGCAACTTAGAAATATATTGCTACTTGGCTGCCTCTACTCTATTATTGTACATCTTGAAGGTGAGGTTAATTAAGTCCTGTTGTGGGGTTTGAGGGCTGGAATTTAATTTTTGGAGTTTTATTTAATGTTGGGAGCAGATTGGGTAATAAAATGTATATTGAAAATAAGATGGCCTTTTGACCTTTTAGGGTCTAGGGCTGTAAAGCATCTCAGGGTTGCTGCCAAACGAGCCATTAACTGGGCTGGGTTTTTTATATTTGAAGAAAAGAGTTTAAAGGCTAACTGATTTGGGAGAGGTCGGATAAAGAAAAAAGAGTATTAACCTTGACAATGCCTTTAACTCCAGCCACCTTTTTAAGAGGAAATTGCTGGGCAGGTGGGAGAGGGCTAGTTGCGGAACGAAACTGTAAGCCGGACTGGGTGTGAGGAGGGGAGGTGATAAAAGGATTATAGGGTAGAGGAGCAGAGGCTGAGGAAGAATTGTGACCTAGCTAGGCCTGGCCAGGAGGGGAGAGGTCAGATGGGTCTGTAGAAAAGGAAGATTAGAAAGACACAGCAATGCTTGGGGTTGGGACAGAGGGGACAGGCGGGAGGGAAAGAAGGAAGATTTGGGACGAGTTGCATTGGGAACAGAGACTAGGGTGGGACTGATGTGTAAAAGAATGCCTGGACATCAGGCACATCAGACCGTTTGCCTATTTTACAACAAGAATTATTTAGATCTTGTAGGATGGAAAAATTGAAAGTGCCATTTTCCGGCTATTTGGAACTACTGTCGAGTTTGTGCTGGGGTCAAGCAGCATTGCAGAAGAAAATAAGATGCTTAGATTTTTAGGTCAGGTGAGAGTTGAAGAGGTTTTAAGTTCATAAGAACACAGGCTAAGGGAGAAGAAGGAGGAATGGAAGGTGGAAGCTTGCCCATAGTGAAGGAGGTGAGCCCAGAAAAAAGAGAGTAGAGACACGGAGAAGGAGTGGGGGGTTCTTCCCCTCCAGAAAAGCAGAGAAGGGGTTGGGGCATGGAAATAAGGGGTTGGGGTGCAGAGTATGAGGTTGGGATGTGGAAATAAGTTATCAGGGTGCAGAGATAAGAGGTCAGGGTTCCTGCCTCTCCCCCAGAAAAGCGGGACTTGCCGCTAAGGGTGAAGGAGAAGGGGTTGAGGGGTTCTTGCCTGTCCCCCAGAAAAGCAGAGAAGGGGTAGAGACATGGAGAGAAGGGGTTGGGGTTCTTGCCCCTCCTCCAGAAAAGTGGGACTTGCCGCTAAGGGTGAAGCGCCAAGGCAGGCATCCCTGCGTGGTCTGACACCTCTGAAACCTGGGTGAATAATCAGAGAGGCATCCCTGCAATGATTAAACACCAAGGGAAGGCTACCTTCCCAAGTCCATGACCAGAGCTGGAGTTTTGGGTCCACAGATAAAACATGTCTCCTTTGTCTCTACCGGAAAATGAAAGGAATTGAAATTAAGAGAAGGGAGAGATTGAAGTGTGGCACCAAGATTGAAAGGAGAAAGAAGTTGAGGGATAGTGAGGGAGGTTGGAGAAGAGAGTAAAAAGAGGCCACTTACCGGATTTGAAATTGGTGAGATATTTCTTGGGCTGGTTGGTCTGAGGACCTGAGGTCGTAGGTGGATGTTTCTCATGGAGCAAAGAGCAGGAGGACAGGGGATTGATCTCCCAAGGGACGTCCCCCAATCTGAGTCATGGCACCAAATTTCACTCCGGTATGTGTGAAGAGACCACTAAACAGGCTTTGTGTGAGCCACAAGGCTGTTTATTTCACCTGGGTGCAAGCGGGCTGAGTCCAAAAAGAGAGTCAGCGAAGGGAGATACGGGTGGGACCGTTTTGTAGGATTTGGGTAGGTAAAGGAAAAAGGGGGGTTCTCTGGCGGGCAGGAGTGGGGGTCACAAGGTGCTCAGTAGGGGAGCTTTTCAGCCAGGATGAGCCAAGAGAAGAAATTTCACAAGATAATGTCAGCAGTTAAGGCAGGAACAGGCCATTTTCACTTCTTTTGTGGTGGAATGTCATCAGTTAAGGCAGGAACCGGCCATCTGGATGTGTACATGCAGGTCACAGGGGATATGATGGCTTAGCTTGGGCTCAGAGGCCTGACACTTATTATTACCATTTTGCAGATAAGAAAAGTGAGGCTCAGTTACTTGAGGGTTAGAGGGCTGAGGTGGGAGGATCACCTGAGCCTGAGAAGTCGAAGCTGCAGTGAGTCATGATTGTGCCACTGCATTCCAGCCTGGGTGACAGAGTGAGACCCTGTCTCAAAGAAAAAAAAGAGAAAGAAAGAATGAATGAAAGAAAGAAGGAAAAAAAGAGAGGAGAGAAAAAGAAAGAAAGCAAGGAAGAGAGAAAGAAAAAAATAAAGAAAGAAAAAAGAAAATAAATAAATAGAAAAAGTGAGCCTTTCTGAATTTGCATGACTTGTCTAAGGTCACACAGCTAGTAAGTGTCAGGGCCAGGGTTTAAACACACATGATTTTTTTTTTTTTTTTTTTTTTGTGTGTGTGTGTCTTCTAATTTTTTTTTTTTTTTTTTATACGTTAGGGTTTTAGGGTACATGTGCACAATGTGCAGGTTTGTTACATATGTATCCATGTGCCTTGTTGATTTCCTGCACCCATTAACTCGTCATTTAGCATTAGGTGTATCTCCTAATGCTGTCCCTCCCCTCTCCCCCCACCCCACAACAGTCCCCGGAGTGTGATGTTCCCCTTCCTGTGTCCATGAGTTCTCATTGTTCAATTCCCACCTATGAGTGAGAACACACGGTGTTTGGTTTTTTGTCCTTGCGATAGTTTACTGAGAATGATGTTTTCCAGTTTCATCCATGTCCCTACAAAGGACACGAACTCATCATTTTTTATGGCTGCATAGTATTCCATGGTGTATATGTGCCACATTTTCTTAATCCAGTCTATTGTTGTTGGACATTTGGGTTGGTTCCAACTCTTTGCTATTGTGAATAGTGCCGCAATAAACATACGTGTGCATGTGTCTTTATAGCAGCATGATTTATAGTCCTTTGGGTATATACCCAGTAATGGGATGGCTGGGTCAAATGGTATTTCTAGTTCTAGATCCCTGAGGAATCACCACACTGACTTCCACAATGGTTGAACTAGTTTACAGTCCCACCAACAGTGTAAAAGTGTTCCTATTTCTCCACATCCTCTCCAGCACCTGTTGTTTCCTGACTTTTTAATGATGGCCATTCTAACTGGTGTGAGATGGTATCTCATTGTGGTTTTGATTTGCATTTCTCTGATGGCCAGTGATGATGAGCATTTTTTCATGTGTTTTTTGGCTGCATAAATGTCTTCTTTTGAGAAGTGTCTGTTCATGTCCTCTGCCCACTTTTTGATGGGGTTGTTTGTTTTTTTCTTGAAAATTTGTTTGAGTTCATTGTAGATTCTGGATATTAGCCCTTTGTCAGATGAGTAGGTTGCAAAAATTTTCTCCCACTCTGTAGGTTGCCTGTTCACTCTGATGGTAGTTTCTTTTGCTGTGCAGAAGCTCTTTAATTTAATTAGATCCCATTTGTCAATTTTGGCTTTTGTTGCCATTGCTTTTGGTGTTTTAGACATGAAGTCCTTGCCCACACCTATGTCCTGAATGGTATTGCCTAGGTTTTCTTCTAGGATTTTAATGGTTTTAGGTCTAACATATAAGTCTTTAATCCATCTTGAATTAATTTTAGTATAAGGTGTAAGGAAGGGATCCAGTTTCAGCTTTCTACATATGGCTAGCCAGTTTTCCCAGCACCATTTATTAAATAGGGAATCCTTTCCCCATTTCTTGTTTTTGTCAGGTTTGTCAAAGATCAGATAGTTGTAGATATGCGGCATCATTTCTGAGGGCTCTGTTCTGTTCCATTGATCTATGTCTCTGTTGTGGTACCAGTACCACGCTGTTTTGGTTACTGTAGCCTTGTAGTATAGTTTAAAGTCAGGTAGCGTGATGCCTCCAGCTTTGTTCTTTTGGCTTAGGATTGACTTGGCGATGCGGGCTCTTTTTTGGTTCCATATGAACTTTAAAGTAGTTTTTTCCAATTCTGTGAAGAAAGTCATTGGTAGCTTGATGGGGATGGCATTGAATCTATAAATTACCTTGGGCAGTATGGCCATTTTCACGATATTGGTTCTTCCAACCCATGAGCATGGAATGTTCTTCCATTTGTTTGTATCCTCTTTTATTTCATTGAGCAGTGGTTTGTAGTTCTCCTTGAAGAGGTCCTTCACATCCCTTGTAAGTTGGATTCCTAGGTATTTTATTCTCTTTGAAGCAATTGTCAATGGGAGTTCACTCATGATTTGGCTCTCTGTTTGTCTGTTATTGGTGTACAAGAATGCTTGTGATTTTTGCACATTAATTTTGTATCCTGAGACTTTGCTGAAGTTGCTAATCAGCTTAAGGAGATTTTGGGCTGAGACAATGGGGTTTTCTAGATATACAATCATGTCATCTGCAAACAGGGACAATTTGACTTCCTCTTTTCCTAATTGAATACCCTTTATTTCCTTCTCCTGCCTGATTGCTCTGGCCAGAACTTCCAGCACTATGTTGAATAGGAGCGGTGAGAGAGGGCATCCCTGTCTTGTGCCAGTTTTCAGAGGGAATGCTTCCAGTTTTTGCCCATTCAGTATGATATTGGCTGTGGGTTTGTCGTAGATAGCTCTTATTATTTTGAGATACGTCCCATCAATACCTAATTTATTGAGAGTTTTTAGCATGAAGGGTTGTTGAATTTTGTCAAAGGCCTTTTCTGCATCTATTGAGATAATCATGTGGTTTTTGTCTTTGGTTCTGTTTATATGCTGGATTACATTTATTGATTTGCATATGTTGAACCAGCCTTGCATCCCAGGGATGAAGCCCACTTGATTGTGGTGGATAAGCTTTTTGATGTGCTGCTGGATTTGGTTTGCCAGTATTTTATTGAGGATTTTTGCGTCAGTGTTCATCAAGGATATTGGTCTGAAATTCTCTTTTTTGGTTATGTCTCTGCCAGGCTTTGGTATGAGGACAATGCTGGCTTCGTAAAAAACACAGATGATTTGACTCTGGTATCCTTTACTGCTCTATTATATTTTCCATAAGATACATACCACATAACCCTTCCATATCTTATTCTTTAACCTCATAATATATTTTGATCATGTTCTTATATGAATAAATATCTATCTACATTATCTTAATGGCTGCACCAATAATGGGGTAAGAATACAAAGGGTGGAGTCCAAATTCTTCTGCTTAATACTCAGATGATCTTATTGCTTTATGCCTTTGTAAAATAAAAATAATAGTAATAGTACCCATCACATGGTGTTGAGAGACTTAAGATACATAAATAAAATTTGTAAATCAAAACATTCTATGTAAGTGTAAGTCATGGTGATTACTGTTATTACAAACTGAATATAAGTTTCAGGAACAGGAGAATCCCCACAGGTAGGGGTATTGCAGGTAATGGACCCACTGTTAGACGAATGTTCTTACCTTCTGGAAATTCACCTGTCATTTGTGCCCTTATTTTATATGTTATACTTTAACATAAAGTTTATATTTAAAAACCTGTTCATGGATCCTCCTTTCCCATGGATTTCCGTATGTACCAGTTTCTAACTCTGGCACTCAGAGCCCTCCACAATATGACCCACCCTACCTTCTCAGCCTAAACACCCGAGCCCAACCCCACCAGGAGCTGAGCCATTCTTTTCGCTCATCCTCCCCTTCCCCACTTCCATGTCCTCCCCGCTGCTACTCTTCTCAAAATCACCTTCTCTGTGTGTTTTTCTGTCCTCTTGGCTCAGCCCTCTCTCCGAGTGCCCTTCTTCCTTAAGTTCCCATGCTGGGCCCTACTCATCAGAGGCATTCTGCCAACACATACTGCCTGGATGGGACCTGCCAGGGTCACAAGGCAACGCCTGCAGTCCTGGAAGCTCTCCTTCGTGGTTTCCTCTTTCATGGAGGACACTGACTTCATAGAGTTTTGACCTGGGATGGTAAATGTTTGAACACATTTCTGACCTGATTTGAGAAAAGCCCTACAGCTTGAAATGGAGCCACCACTGTTTTTGCCCTGCCTAGAAGTCCTCTGTGTTTTCTTCTCAGCTAAAGTATAAGTTCCAGGGGGGCAGGGGCCACAAGATGTGTGTGTTTACATCCACTTCCCACTGACCCCCACCATGGGCATGCATGTGGTGTGGACGGAGTCGATGCTCCATGGATCATGGCATGATGGTTACTGGTTGGGTGGGTTGCAGCATATCACTAAGAAACACACCACTACCTGCTCTACTCGCCATCTCTCTAGGGCTCTTTTGTACTCAGAAAGACACCTGGCCTTTGTTTTCAGTCCTTGAGCCAAATAATGTAAAGCTGCAGATTATTGCTAAGGCTGCAAGGCTCTGATGTGGCCAGTGGCTCAGAACTAACTCATCAGAAGACCTCCTGTTAGGGAATTGAGAGATAATGGAACATGTTAGACCAGGGGTTGTCAGACTTTTTCTGTAAAGGGCCAGATAGTAAATATTTCAGGCTTTGCAGGCCATATGATCTCCGTCACAATGACTCAACTCTGCTGCTATAGTGTGGGGACAGCCACAAACATGACATAATCAGAGTGTGGCTGTGTTCCAGTAAAACTTTATTTATGAACACTGAAATTTGAATTTTGCATGATTTTAATATTACAAGATAATCTTTTGACTTCTTTAACCATTCAAAGCTATAAAAGCCTTTCTTAGCTAGTGTGCTGCAGTTTGCCAACTTCTGGATTAGACCACCAAAGGGAACATTTTATTCCCATTCATGGAAGGGCTTCTCAGACAACTTGCTTCAGAGTCACTGAGAGGTGGGGTCAAGGGTGGTGGAGAATGCCTGCTAAAAGTGCAGGTTTCTGGTCCCAACACCCTAACTATTGAACCACATTACCAGAAGAACAGCCCAGGAAACTGCCATCTTAGCAGACTCTGCTAGGTGACTCATGCCCACTAAGTGTGGAGAATCATTTTAGCTGAAAAGAAATCAAAAACTTCTTAGAGAAGTTTTTAAATTTTGGTAGAAAAATGAAGCCAGTTGGGCTTGGTAGTGTGTGCCTGTAGTCCCAGCTACTTGGGCGGCTGAGGTGGGAGGATTGCTTGAGTGCAGAAAATCAAGGCTGCAGTGAGCCATGATCTTGCCACTGCACTCCAGCCTGGGTGACAGAGCCAGATCCTATCTCAAAACAAAAACAACAGCAACAAAAATGAAAGAAAGAAAAATGAAGCCAACCAACAAGACAAGTGCTTCCTACTTGAGCAGGCTTTTTTAGGACACTTTTGAGGGCACTTTGGGTTCTCCCATTTGTAAGTTGCTTCAGTCTTCCTCAGACTGCGAGTGCTGTGTTTCCAAAGAGAATGAGCAGAGGGCAACCCAAGCCTTTCTGGGGGAGATGTTGTCAACCCCAGAAAAAAAAAAAAATAAGAGTTCGCCCACCAAGAACTTTATCCTTGCTTGGCCAAACTCTCTCCTACAGGAGAAAGAGGGGGAGACACATTGCTGTGGGAAAAGGGAGAAGGAGAAACATCTGATATTGTTCCAGGAGCTACTTCTATCAGGGGCTCCTCTGCCCTCCATGCCCACCATTCACCCATCACTGGTTGGCATTGGGTGGGGGTAGTCACCCCCTGTAACCTACTTTCCAAGGCTTGGTGATTTTCTGTCTCCCATCGAAATGGGCAGGAAGTGTGTGTGTGCTCGGAGAGGGCAACTGTGTGTATTCTTGTGTGTTAGAAGTGGGGGTCTACCTAGTGCAATGTCTGTAACTAAGTGGATATAAAAGCTATGCATCCCTGCTTTTAGGGAGGTAACACATCAGGAGTGCAGACCCCATGGAGATGGGGTGTGTATGGGGAATCAGGGCTGTGAAGAGCACAGATGCTTTTCTTTTTCTTTCTTTCTTTTCTTTTTAAAAGCCAGATTTTATTTGTATTTAAAAACAATGCTCAGGAGACTTAAAAGTTCCAAAGCTGTGAAGATATCCAGTTTCAATGTACAGCTACAACAAGGTGCTGTCGATCAGTGACTGAGTCACAGAAGGCTCTGTAGCGCCTTGGGGACTTCTGCTCCTTTGTATCACTCCTAGTCTTGGCCTCATGGTTTTCTGCAAGTTCTCCTTGACTATAACTTTATACATGGCTGTCACTCCAGTAAGGACAACAAAAAAGCACCTATGGCTATAATTGTTAATCCAGTAGAGAAAACCACAAAGTCAGAGAGGTTGTGTACAACAACAATGATTTCCAGAATCACAGTCAATAACCCAAGCAGGTGACAAGCAGACATTCAGAGCAAGACAAACATCGGAATGGTAGTCCCATCCATGGATAAGCTTGGTCAGGTTGGTACACGAATTTTTGCTGGCACAGCAGGCAGCTTTTTAGTCAAAAGAAGGTCAGGAATAGTTTCCCCTGTCTATTGCACATTCTGAATGTCCTTACCATTTTTCTCCCTTGCTAGAAGAACTCTGGTTTTATTCTGTCATCCAGCCATAAGGAAGGTGACCTTGTCACAGTGATATGCAGATAAATGTTTGCCAACTGGTTTTTCAGGAGAAAAAGCCCTGCTATGTAGTGTTGGCCAATTCCTGTGGTGTAAATAGTCCCATCATGCCCAATTTCAAGCTACCAACATGAAGTCACTAAATGCAAGGCTGGGAGGAGATGTGCACTATCAGCTTGCATGAGCTGGTAGGAGCTGGCTCCGAACCAACACTGCCCCATTGCCACTCAGAGATAATAGTCAATCATGGTGATCCCATCTGTATTAGTCCATTTTCATGCTGTTGATAAAGATGTACCCAAGACTGGGCAATTTACAAAGGAAAGCTATTTAATTGGACTTATAGTTCCACATGGCTGGGGAAGCCTCACAATCATGGCAGAAGGCAAAGGAGAGCAAGTCACGTGTTACATGGATGGCAGTAGGTGAAGAGAGAGATTGTGCAGGGGAACTCCCCTTTATAAAACCATCAGGTCTCATGAGACTTATTCACTATCATGAGAACAGCACAGGAAAGACTTGCCCCCATGATTCAATTACCTCCCACCAGGTCCCTCCCACAATACATGAGAAATCATGTTGAGATTTGGGACACAGCTAAACCATATCATTCTGCCCCTGGCCCCTCCTAAATCTCCTGTCCTCACATTTCAAAACCAATCATGCCTTCCCAACAGTCCCCCAAAGTCTTAACTCATTTCAGCATTAACTCAAAAGCCTGAAGTCTAAAGTCTCATCTGAGACAAAGAAAGTCCCTTCCACCTATGAGCTTATAAAATCAAAAGCAGGTTAGTTACTTCCTAGATACAGTGGGGATACAGGCCTTGGGTAAATACAGCCATTCCAAATGGGAGAAATTGGCCAAAACAAAGGGGCTACAGGCCCCATGCAAGTCTGAAATCTAGCAGGGCTGTCAAATCCTAAAGCTCCAAAATGATCTCCTTTGACTCCATGTCTCACATCCAGGTCATGCTGATGCCAGAGGTGGGTTCCCATGGTCTTGGGCAGCCCAGCCCCTGTGGCTTTGCAGGGTACAGCCTCCCTCCTGGCTGCTTTTATGGGCTGGCGTTGACTGTCTGCAGCTTTTCCAGGCACACAGTGCAAGCTGTCAGTGGCTCTACCATTCTGGGGTCTGGAGGACAGTGGCTCACTTCTCATGGCTCCACTAGGCAGTGCCCCAGTAGGAACTCTGTGTTGGGGCTCTGATCCCACATTTCCTTTTCGCACTGCCCTAGCAGAGGTTCTCCATGAGGGCCCCACCCCTGCCACAAACTACTGCCTGGACATCCAGGTATTTCCATACATCTTCTGAAACGTAGGTGGAGGTTCCCAAATCTCAATTCTTGACTTCTGTGTACTTGCAGGCTCAACACTGCGTGGAAGCTGCCAAGGCTTGAGGCTTGCACCCTCTGAAGCCATGGCCCAAGCTCTACATTGATCCCTTTCAGCCACAGCTGGAGTAGTTGGGATGTAGGGCACCAAGTCTCTAGGCTGCACACAGACAGGGACCCTGGGCCCAACCCATGAAACCACTTTTTCCTCCTAGGCCTCTGGGCCTGTGATGGGAGGGGCTGCTGTGAAAACCTCTGACATGACCTGGAGACATTTTTCCCATTGTCTTGGGGATTAACATTTGGCTCCTCATTACTTATGCGAATTTCTGCAGCCAGCTTGAATTTCTTCTCAGAAAATGGGATTTTCTTTTCTATTGCATTGTCAGACTGCAAATTTTCCAAACTTGTATGCTCTGCTTCCTTTATAAAACTGAATGCTTTTAACAGCACCTAAATCAACTCTTGAATGCTGTGCTGCTTAGACATTTCTTCCACCAGATACCCTAAATCATCACTCTCAAGTTCAAAGTTCCACAAATCTCTAGGGCAGGGGCAAAATGCTGCCAGTCTCTTTGCTAAAACATAACAAGAATCATCTTTGCTGCAGTTCCCAATAAGTTCCTCATCTCCATCTGAGACCACCTCAGCCTGGTCCTTATTGTTCATATCACTATCAACATTTTTCTCAAAGCCATTCGACAAGTCTCTAAGAAGTTCCAAACTGTCTCACATTTTCCTATCTTCTTCTGAGCCCTCCAAACTGTTCCAACCTCTGCCTGTTACCCAATTCCAAAGTTGCTTCCACATTTTCAGGTATCTTTTCAGCAACACCCCACTCTCGGCACCAATTTACTGTATTAGTTTGTTTTCACACTACTGATAAAGACATACCCGAGACTGGGCAATTTACAAAGGAAAATTGGACTTACAGTTCCATGTGGCTGGGGAAGCCTCACAATCATAGCATAAGGCAAGGCAAGTCACGTCTTACATGGATGGCAGCAGGCAAAGAGAGAGATTTTAAAACCATCAGATCTCATGAAGCTTACTCACTATCACAAGAACAGCACAAGAAAGACTTGCCCCCATGATTCAATTACCTTGCACTGTATCCCTCCTACAACACATGGGAATTCAAGATGCGATTTGGGTGGGGACACACCCAAACCATATCATCGTCTCACTGGCAGTCATTGGCCTATGAGCAGACAATATTCTGGACTGGGACCACAACTGACCACATCGTGAACAACAGCACAGAGATAGGGAAAGGACCAGAGGCCTTGAGGATATGCTCAAGCTGCTGAAATAACCAGGTCTTGCAGCACTTTATATTAGGACTTCTGGTAATATGTATTCAGAAAAATTCCAGATTGTTCAAGCTAGTGGAGTTGAGGTTTCTGTTACTTGCAGCAGAAAGCTTCCTGATGGGTACACCTTCTCTGCATCGATTACTCAGAAAGGAAGAAGCAAGCATGTGTGAGTTATTACCCTGCCATTAGCACCTCACCATGGCCAGGTACAGAGGGGACCTCCAAGGACTCAGAGGCAATGGCCTAACAAGTCAGCCCCCCATGGCTCATTATCTTTCCTCTGCAGACCCTCCAAAGCCCATTTACCCTGTGAAATGCCACAATTTTCTTTGTCACCTGTCTCGCTCCAGTGCTGCCAGCACGAGTGATGTAGGGTATTATCTGGGCTTCAGCAACAGCGTGTGTGGCTGGAGTTTAAATGAATTTCATCAGCATGATTAAATACTTATTACATGAGTCAAACATACGGGCTTCATTAAGCTAGTGAACTCCCAGGAACCTCCTCTTCTGTTTATACAACCCATCTGGACTCTCAGATTACTTTAAAGAAATGGGATAAATGGAGTTCGATATGACAGCCAGCTCATCTTTCAGCGTTGTACTCTCAGAGGAAACTCATCTTCCATTGCTAACTCTGGCCTCCCTACAATTGAGTGCAGAGGTTTTTTTCCATCTGCTTCTGGCCTCCGTGAAAGCCTGACATGATGCTGAAATTGAGACTTTAAGAGTAACTTGCCAGGACATGGCAGACATACTTTTCTCATTGAAGCATGGAACATTGTCTAAAGTCATTTGCAAGCACAAACCTTGGGCTTTTACAAGGAGGCACACCTTGAAAGCAAAATAAAGGGCAAGGTTTAATTAACTTACCGGGCCCTCTGTTAGTCGTTATTAGAAGCTCTTTATCAAATTAAAGGCCTGCTGGGAAGCCAGCTGAGTGCCGAGAAGCAGTGACATGCGTTAAGTGCCAAAGTGGGTTTTAATTGGCTGTTTAAATGAAGGAAAGCTCCCTGCAGTGTGACAGACACACATCGTGGGGTGTGTGCCAACACACACACGCGCACACACACACACACACACACACACACACACACACGGAGCCCCAGGCAGTCTGGAAATCACAGGAACCACATTTTTGGAAGGCTGACATCCCCAAAGCATGACCACAGCCTACCAGGAAGGGAGCCCTAAAGCATGTGGCATTCCAGGCTCAATAAATGCCATAGTTATTATTTCTGATAATAATAAATAACAGAGCTGTAGCAGTAAGACTTTTGAATGCTGCCAAATTTGCACTGTACATAGTCCAGCTGAATTGCCAAGGTCTCTTACTCCTGGATTGAGCCCAGGATTTTGTTTTGTCTTTTGTGTCATCAAGCCACTAACATGTAAAATGGGAACGTGAATACCTACCCTATGAGAATGTTATAAGAGATTTACACAAAGCTCCTAGCCGTTCCCACCATGTACTGAAGGCCCAATGAATGGTAGTTATTTTGACCAAAGCATTTCTACTGTGCTCTTTAAAAAATTATTGGAGAGTATTTATTCCTCATAGTTCCAGTTATGCTAGGAGGCACTACAGGGTGGTGGCTGAGAGTACAGTCTTTGGAGTCAGATTGATATGGACTTGTGTGCTCGCTCCACCATATCAGGGGGCCTTTCTGAGCCTCGGGCATCTTTTCTATAAAATGGGATACATTCTACAAAATAGTTTATAACATACCTACTTCATAAAATGGTGGAAAAATTACACGACCGTGCCTGAAAAGAACTTAGCACAATGTACGTGCATAGTAGGTGTGATCGTCAATATGCTTCCTAGGGGAATGAGTGTGTTTCCTGTTAAGAGATGGAGACATGAAATCACAGAGTGGCTGTGAGACAGGCCCCAAGGACACTATACTTTTTCACATAGGCTGCGAACAAAAGCTCAATTAGTCAATCATTGGTGGAGGTGATGGGGTGGAATCTTAACAGAAGGCAGCAAGGACAGGGTTTTTAGGGATTGGAGACACATTCAGGACACATAGGAGAGCTCCGCAGTCAGTCTTTTGCTGGTGATCACCCCTTCAGAAAGCTGGGGCTTCCCCAGCATCTGAATATGAACATATTTGATGCAGAATAACTCCATGATACAGCTGGGACAAGAGGCCAGGCCTCCAGTTTCCAGTCTACAGCTTATTTTACTGAGAAAGTTTCTTGTCAGGGTGAGATTTTCAACTGGTGGGGAAAAAATTATTCCAAAACCACTGTTTTTTAATTTCAAAAGCAAGTTTGTTTGTTTTTTTTTTTTTTAAAGAATTGTATTGGTACTCTGAGCTTGTTATTTTAAAAGAAGCTGTCGAAGTTTTTATTATATGATCAATATCACTCAGGATTCTTTACAAGGATGATGTGCAGCAGCCACTGTAACTTTTGGCTTCTTGTCAGCATTATAATTTGGCGTAAAGTTATGGGGAGGTGACAGAGAGGGAGGGGAAGGAGTCATGTGACAAGAGAGGGTGGTGAGATCTTTTGAAGAAGTTAGAAGCGGTAAAGAATCTCAGCCTACAGCTGCTGGTGAGAAACTTAAAATACAGGACTGTGGGTCCTTGGAGCCATTTTGAATTGGAGGATGTTTTCATAAAGGCTGCAAAAATAAACCTTCCTGGATGAAAGCATGTGGCTACGTGCATTTAAACACACGCCCTCTGTTCCAGTAACACCACGATTCTGAGCTATCCCTGATGCACCAGCAAGGAAGAGAATAAACTCCTTCATTTCCCAACATCCTTGCTGAGGGCTTGGAGGGACAGCTCTCACTCAATTTTCCAGCCTGGTAAGGCTTTGAACATGAAACAGAAGTGTCCCCGGGGCTCTTACAAAATGAGCCACAGCAGGCTGATGTCAGGGCATGGATTCATGGGCTGCCGGGGGGTTAATATCTCTTGCAATTCCAAATAAGAAAAAAGCCTGCATTCTTCTTCATTCCTCCCGTTTCACACATCCCTGGCAGCTGGGTTTCCCAATGCTTCATTGAGGCCAATGTGCGTGAAGGAATGGATCAGCAGGAGCAGGCCATCGGGCGGCCATTTTAAGCCCTTGGCCTCCATCCCCGCTCCCCGCGCTGGGGCGAGACAGACAGGCCTTTGTGTGCCTGGAGCCAGCTAAGCCAGGATGTGACTGCGAGCTGGAATCTGACCTTTCATGGGCTCCAGCACCTGTCAGAAAAACGAACAAGCTTGGGGTGTTTTTTCCGCTCCGGACTTAAATGCCAGTTTTGTGACTCCCTCACAGTGGAACTGTGCCAAGGCAGTTGTGGTCAACTCCAGCTCTCCGAGGAGCAGACCTGAGACATAAGTGATGGACGGCCCCGCGTTTCTGAGGCCTGGCCAGCTCTCGGCTCAGGTTGAATTCAAGCCGAGCCCAGGACTTCAGTGCTTTGAGTTAGGAACCTCAGAGCAGATCAAAACAGCCACATTACTCCGGCACCCTGTGGTGCATGTGAGTGTGTGTATGTGCACGTGTGTGGGTGTGTGTGCATGCATTCAGCACTGGAACAAAGACCCAGTCACGGTGATCCTGTCATAGATGGCTGTCCATTCATCAGGGGTGGGATTATGGAGCAGTGTTTGCACCCCCTCTGCCCACCCTGTCTTGGCCTGCTGTGGCAGTCTGATTATGAACATACTAGTCATTCTTGGGTTGGACCCTGCCACTTGTCATCTACAGGACCTCAGTCAAGTGACTTAACGTTTCTGAACCTCAACTTTCTCAGCCATGAAATGGGGATTAAAATGCCTTATTCCAATGGTGGTTGTGAATTAAATGAGATAATATATACAAAGCACCAAGCATCTTGTGAAAGCACCTTGGAGACACTTAGTCAATAGCCACCATTTCCTCCCCTGTTGCAGAGCATGCTTGGGCTGGAAGGAAATGGGAGTTTCAGTCACTATTGATATTCGATTGCCCAATAGACACACACAGTTTTGATCATAGAAGAGGGGCTAGCTCAGCCTATCAATGGCTTCAGCTGTGGGAAGACAACTTTCCTCCTAAGTGTGGCCCCAGAGGATGTGGTGTTCAGGGCTCCTTAGTGGCCTGGCCTTTGGCTGGGAGTGGCTGTAGCTGTCTAAAGGGGCTGAGGGCTTTGGTGTGGACCTGTGATTGGTGCACTCCCCTCCACCCCAAACAGGTTCAGAACGCTATAGGTGGAAGGAGGCTAAAGCGCGCCCATGCTCCAGCCCAAGGAGCTTGTCCATTTCAGGTGAATATGGCCACTGCCTCTGCGTCTTTGGCTCCAGGGATCCTGCCTCTGCCCTCTCATTTCACAGGATGGTGGTCCAAGACTAAGAAGTAACAGCTGAAGTGGAAGACAGTGTCTGCAGTTATACAGATGGCTGGCCCAGAGCTTGAGACATGCAGGAGATGTCAACGAAAAAAATTCAAAATCGAATCCTCATTCTCAAGGCTATCGATAATTTAAAAGTTCATAAATATTGATCCCATAAAATCTGATTTTGGAATCACATAGATTCCAAAATAAACAAAATTGTATTTTAGATATGAAGTTTATGTTTCTTTGACTTTACCACATCTTGTGAAAATGGCTGGATAGATTTTTACCAATTTTGGAGGGTGTGATGAGGGTGACAGAAAATGTAGGCTCTGCCCTGGGAGAGAGCTTGAAGAGATAAGTAATCATCCGCCGGAGGGAATGAAACTGAAATCTAGTGACAGGTAGCTGTGCCTGGCAGGCAGAGAGGAGTGGCCCTCAAACTAAGAGGCTGGGCCAAGAAAACAAATGGCAGTGGATGAGCCCCACATTGGAACGTGGTTGTTGATTTGCAACATGCTGCTTCCTGTAGAGCAACTCTGGGTCGTCAGCTGCAAAGTGAGGAAAACAGATTTATTCGTTTAACTATTCTGAAGAATACAAACTAAACCAGTTAGTACACACAAATAGCCTGTAATGCTATAATGTCCATTATCTTTATTTAGTTTAAGTTCCTTCCTTCCTTCTTTTTTTCCTTCCTTCCTTCCTTCCTTCCTTCCTTCCTTCCTTCCCTCCCTCCCTCCTTTCCTTCCTTCCTTTCTCTCTCTCTCTTTCTTTCTCTTTCTCTTTCTTTCTTTCTTTCTTTCTTTCTTTCTTTCTTTCTTTCTTTTTCTTTCTCTCTCTTTCTCTTTCTCTCTCTCTCTCTTCTTTCTTCTTCCTTTCCTTGCTTCCTTTCCCTCTCTTTCTTTCTTTTTTCTCCTTCCTTCCTTTCTTCCCTCCTTTTTCTTTTCTTTTTTCTTTTCTTCCTGTAGAGCTGAAGGTCTTTTCTTTCTGTAGAGATGAGGGTCTTGCTATCCTCAGCAAGTGCTTGCGATCCCCGGCAAAGTGCTGGGATTATAGGTGTGAGCCACTACACCCAGCCTAGTTCAATTTTTTAAAGGATATTGTTGCTTGTCTAGACTATACATTTTGTAGCCTTTCTGTTACTAGTGTTTGAAACATAGTCTGCAGTGTGCCAAACACTTCCCTTCAAATGCTTCACATTTAATTATCACAAGGATTCTTCTACAAGGAAGCTTCTGTTGCCCCCATTTCACAGATGAGGCTCAAGGAAGTTGGGTAACTTGCCCCGCATCACCCAGCTAGTAAATGGCAGAGTCGGGGCATAAACTTGTGTCTGTTTATTCCAGAACCCAAATTCTTCACCAAAATGGGATGTTGCCTTTTCCTGTGGTTTCTTAAAACGCCATTCATTTACTACAAAGATATTCAGATGGTCAAAATTTGATTTTGTTGACATATAGTTACTTTAGTCAATCAAATTGCACACTGAAAATATATTTCTTTGTACCTATCATAAAGTCTGGGTTTTGAAAATTCAAATGAAACATTTTTAAAGCTCTAAATTAGATTTTCGCTGGTAAGCATGTTATCTGATCATGTTATTATTTGATGTTTGATAAATACTCACCGCTACTGTTTGGTGCTCAGTTGGACAGTTAAAAGGTGGCTTGTTTCAGTCTTAATCTGAAATACATTAAGAAGGGTCACCCAAGCCCAGGCAGGCTTTGCTAAAGGTTTTTTGCATTGGTCACAGTTTTGACTTATAGATCAACAATTAGTTGCAGATGTCGACAGTAATAAGGAGTGTAGAAAGGGTCAGGAGAACACTTCGTTCCCATTTGAGAGGAATTTAGAACTTAAAAAAATACTCTGTTAATTCTGAGCTGCCAACATATACACATTTATGCATGTATGTAACTCACTGGAAAAACAGTCAAATTTTTGAAAGTAGTAGACCATAGTTCTATAGACTTTAAAATGCAATTCAATAAAAACTCGGTTTAATAAGAAGAATAACAAGAATCATTTTCACATTTCTTTCATCTCTGTAACTCAACAAACATGTAAGTTTCAAAAATTACAATAATGACTCATATAAAAATGTTAACAATAATAATGAGAAGCACACCATGTTCAGAGCAAAGTGCTAAGTGCTCCATTTGTCTATTTTTGCGTTCATCATCACACTCACTCTCTGAGTGAGACTCTGTCATTTGCTCCACTTAGAAGTAAGGAAAATGGAAGGTCATGGAGGGCAAGGTCAAGACCCAGCCACAGCTTGGGCGCCTCACCCCTGTATGCTACTGCCTCTCTCAACAGGCCATGCTTGGTGTGAGGCATCATGCCAGTCTCTCTGGAGGATCCACATTGGGAAAGACTGTATCAATTTTTTTTTTTTTTTTTTTTTTTGAGACGGAGTCTCACTCTGTTGCCCAGGCTGGAGTGCAGTGGTGTGATCTCAGCTCACTGCAAGCTCCGCCTCCCAGGTTCATGCCATTCTCCTGCTTCAGCCTCCCAAGTAGCTGGGACTACAGGCGCCCGCCACCATGCCTAGCTAATTTTTTGTATTTTTAGTAGAGACGGGGTTTCACCGTGTTAGCCAGGATGGTCTCCATCTCCTGACCTCGTAATCCACCTGCCTCGGCCTCCCAAAGTGCAGGGATTACAGGCGTGAGCCACTGCCCGGCCGGGAAAGACTCTATCAACTTCTAGAAGCCAAGGATTAAGAAAGGGCTGAGATGCAGATACCAGACTTGATGGGAGGAAGGATGCAGTGAAGTCCAAGAAGCCCACTGTGAAAGGACAGGAGGGAAGGGTTGCTTCAGGAGTTCGCTGACCTCCACAGGGCCACGAGCTGTGAACTGTGACCCACCATCTGAATCTGGGGCCAAGTTCTGTTTTTTATATGGCCCTCAAACTGAGAATGTTTCTTTTGTGTTTTTAAAAGGTTTTATATTTTTAAAAAGTTTAAGAGGGTTTTGTATTTTTTAAAAGGTTTATATTTTGGCCAGGCACAGTGGTTCATGACTGTAATCCCAGCACTTCGGGAAACCGAAGTGGGAGGATTGCTTGAGGCCAAGAGTTCAAGACCAGACTGGGCAATGTAGCGAGACACCGTCTCAAAAAAAAAAAAAAAAGTTTGTATTTTTAAAAGGTGGAGGAGAAAGAGGAGGAAGAGGAGAAATGGGACAGAGGCCCACAAAGCCTAAATTATTTCCTATCTGGCCTTTTACAGAAAAAGTTTGTCAATCCCTGTTCTAGACCAGTGTTAATAACATTACAATTTTGCTATATCTGTAATTTACAATTTTCTAGTAGCTACTTTAATAAAGTAAAAAAAAAGGTAAAATTAATTTTAATGGTGTATTTTATGTAACCCAGAATATCCAAAATATTATAATCTCAGCATGTAATCAACATAAAAATTATCAATGGAACAATAACATTCCATTTTTCATATGAAGTCTTTGAAATCTGATTAACATTTGACACAACACATCGAGTTTGGACAAACTACATTTCAAGTGCTCAACAGCCGCATGTGATAAGTGGCTAGTGTCCTGGACAATGCAGGTTTCACTATGGTGAATACACAAGGCTCACCAATGAATCAATGAATACACAAGATGTAGACAGTGGGGAGACAGCTGGGCATAGTCTCAGTCTTGCTGCCATGCTGGGCTGCATAACTCTTTGTTGTCAGGGCCTGGCCTGTGCATTGTATGATGTTTAGCGATATCCCTGGACTCTACCTACCAGATGCTAGTAGCACCCCTGCCCCAGCGTAATAACCAAAAATGTCTCTAGACATTGCCAAATGTCCCCCGAGGGGCAAGAACACCCTGTGTTGGGAACCACTGCTCTACAGCATGAAAAAGCTGTGTGTGGGAGGATACCTGGAACTGCCCAGAAAATGTCCTCTGAGTCATGCAATTTGATGGAAGAAGGATAATTGAAGGAGAGTAATGAAAGGTTTGGTAGGAAAAGCTGAGGCCAGATCTCAGGCTAAAGCATTTGAAATGTATTCCCCAGGCAATGATAGCCATCAAAGAGTTTTGAGCAGCAGAATGAAATTAGCAAAGTTACAAATTAAAAACATTTTTTTTCTTCCATCTTTGAATAACTAGATTCTTTCTCTTCTTTCTTTTACTGGCACAGATAGATTTTTTTCCCCCTTAAAGAAAAGCATCATTTAAAGAGCCAATGCCCCCACCCTGTGTCTGGTGGATGGTTTTTATTAAATTCCAGTAGAGGGATGGGTTTCCTAAGCAATCAGCCAGCCCCTTGGTGAGCAGGCTCCCTGCCACTTAGCTGACATTCCACCCTGCAGGAGCTGAGGAGAGAGGAAAATCAACACTGAGCAGGCAGAATGACTGTAGCTTATGCTGTTGGAATTTCCAGTGGGGCCACCTGGTCACAGATGGGTCACAGGCACCAAAGCACGGAGATGGAGGGAGCCTGACAACAGCCTCGGGGGCTGACAGTTGCTACACTGTTCTATTTGCTTAGTCCCTGACATCTAATGGCTAGGTTTCTAATTCCAATAACAACAACCATAGTAATAAATTGGAATATGTGTGGGTCTTTACAGTTGATAGTGTGATTTTATGTACATCATTGTGTTTAACAGTGAGCATCAGGACCCAACCTTGAAGGAGGTGCGTACATTGGAGATGCATATTTGGAGACTTGTTACTGGGGTGGGGGGGTTATGGGGCTGTTTGTCCAGCTCTAGGGGATATTCTCCTTTTGCCCTATGGGATTCACTCTCTTTCTCCACCCTGTTCTGTGACCCCGAGGCTGACCTCTTTGGGCTGCAGCAGCTGGGTTCTCTTGCCTTCTGGTTTCCTGCTGGGTTTAGCCAAAGGGAGGCACAGTAGGAGATCAGAGGGCGGGGTTGAGTGAGTTTGGGGTATTTACTCCCCAAGCCCTGCCTGCTGGGTGGTGGGTTGGCAGGGGCTGCATCTCTACTGAAGACCACAGCTCCTACGATGACAAGTCTCACCAGATTCCTAAAACCACTTTCTCTTCCTGTCCTTTCAGGCCTGGGGATGGGAAGGCCACAGTGCTGTCATTAGCCCCAGGACACTTCCTCATTTCTCATAGGTTTACCCACACTTCTGTAAATCATCTATTCAAAAACTCCCTTCCGAGTGTGCCATCTGCTCCTGCCGGGACTTTACTGACGTTCCAACTCAGGTTAGCTTCTACTTAGGAGAGGACACATCTTTGTCAACCATCCCAACAAGCTATCAGGAAAATTCAAGCAAGGCTAGAATGAGTAGCTTGGCCTTTGAAGCCAATGTGTTGACCCCATTTTATAGCCAAAGAAAGGTAGGCATGAAGATTTTCTGGCTTTTCCTGGGCTACCAAGTGCTTGGTATACAAGAATTTCAATCATAAACCCAAGAATCCACACACCTAGTTCTCATCCAGAGAGGAATGTATGTAATGCTTAATTCAGTGTTTTTCTTTCTGGAATTTCTAACAATAATAAAGGAAAAGGAACTCAGGGAAAGTGTCAGAGAAAATCACGTTGTTGTTTTCCCTTCCTTATGTGTAGATGGTTTGAAAGAATACAAACCCCACCCTGAGCTACAATGTCTGAACCAGACCCGTCAGCTGTCAGCAGGCTAGCCCTGTAACTGAGCATCAGCAGAGGGAAATGTGTGGTCTCAGCTCCTCTCTGCTCTCCGCCTGGTTCTGTACCATGGAGAATAGGCCTGGAAGTCACATCATCTGCACTTCCTCATGGAGTCTCACTGATTACAAAAAAGAACAAGCACCCCTCTGGGTTTTGTCTCAGCCAGCTTAACAAAAGGAAATGATTAATGCCGATTAGTCAAAAAAGGCTGCGTCTTTCTTAAGACCCTTCCCAACTATTCATGAGCAAATGTTTAGCTTGACAGCATAAAGATTAGTAAGGGCAGTAACAGCAGAGATGTTATTGGCAGCTACAGTACCTAAAAACTACATCAAAAGAGAAGAAAGGGCCGGGTGCAGTGGCTCACACCTGTAATCCCAGCACTTTGGGAGGCCAAGGCAGGTGGATCACCTGAGGTCAGCAGTTCAAGACCAGCCTGGCCAACATGGTGAAACCCCGTCTCTACTAAAAATACAAAAACTAGCTGGGCATTGTGGTGTGCACTTGTAATCCCAGCTACTCCAGGAGGCTGAAGCAGGAGAATTGCTTGAACCAGGGAGGTGGAGCTTGCAGTGAGCCAAAATCGTGCCATTGTACTCCATCCTGGGCAACACAGCAAGACTCCATCTCAAAACAAAAAAAACACACACAAAAAAAAAGAGAAAGAGAGAGAGAAGAAGGGAGTACTTAAGTCGTGCTAGGTGGAAGGAACTGAGCAGCCTAGACACTCAGGCTCTTAAGGCAAATAGGGAGTGGGGTGTGGGTACATGCAGGATATCAGGGCTCTAGTCTTGGCCCACTGGGTGGCTTGGGGCCAGTTCCTTCAACATTATAATCTCAATTTCCCAGGAAGGAAGATACAAGGATTTTAAACACTATTAAGTTGAATGCTCTCAACTCTGACTCCACGGTAAAAAATCCCCTGGACAGCTTCTGAAAGAGGTACCGGGTAGTGGAGCGGTGATGGGGAGGCGGGGATGGTTAATGGGTTAAAAAAAAAAGTTAGAATGAATAAGGCCTAGTATTTGATAGCACAACAGGGTGACAATAGTCAATAATAATCTAATTATACACTTAAAAATAACTATAATTGGATCATTTGTACATAAAGGATAAATGCCTGAGGGGATGGATACCCTATCCTCCATGATGTGATTATTATACATTGCAGGCCTGTATCAAAACATCTTATGTACCCCCATAAATATATACAACTACTATGTACCCACAAAAATTAAAAACTAAAAATTAAATAAATAAAATCCCATAAGCTAGGCCACTGTTAACAAATAAAATAATAATAAAAGAGATATGTGTGCTTTGCACCATACCAATTTGATTAGCATCGCGGGATATGAGATCCTGGCATTGGTTTACACAGCTTTGTTAGCAGATACGGTACCATCCTTATACTGACAAACAGTGCCCTATACCGGATCCCACACCTCATCCTTGCCCCACTCCCCAGCTTTACGTGACTTTCTCCAAGGAAGTCCTTCTTTGGTGTCCAGGACCAGACAAGACCAGCAGGGATGTCCAAGTGGAGCACTTGGCCCATGTTTCTCCTTTTTTTGGGATACCCTGACCCTGTGCCACTCCCTATTCTGGGTGTTGGGAGTCAACCAGATGCTCCAGGGAGCTGCAGCACTTGTGTTTATGGGGTTATCCTGGTTGGACTCCAGGTTTAGGAGTGTTCCTGCTGCCTGGCAAGGATTTTTTTCATGGGATTATTCAACACTGGGCAGCTAGGACGGTACTGATCCGCTGATTTGGGGTGACTCAGATATTTCTTATAGACAGAAGTTTTGCAAAAAATCTTTACCTAGTATCCCACACAACCTGGGGAGCAGTCCTGAATGAATTATACCAATCTGTTGACATTGTTTATCTCTGTCTAGGTGAAAGGATTATGGATGATTTGGGTTTTATTCTTTATATTTTTAAAATTTAATTGGGAGGAAAATGAGTTTATATGCTGGTAGAATTTCTTTTATAGATAAAAACCGTTTTAGTCATCAAAACGCTGAGATGAGTCATTTTATGAGCAAAAATGATGGAAACTCCAAACTAGAGGGAGCTGGTGTGACAATGGAAGCTAAGATTCTTTGCATAGTAAAGTGAGAAGCTTGGGTTTGCGAGTGGGAAGGAAGAGATGTGGGTATCTGAGGAAGAAGCACAGCAAGCCCAGGGCATCTAGAGGCCGGGGCTCTGGCACTGAGAATTCCTTGCTGGGGGCTGGAGGCCAGGGGCTGCTGTTGTCTGCTATTCCTCTGAAGCTTGTGGGCTGTTGCTGTGTGAATGTGACCCCTCTACTGCTACAGCCTTCAGTAACATCAGCTCCATATACAGCTTTGGATTGTGGTTATTTAGAGCAGAAAGAGATGGATATGTTCAGAGTGAAGGAGATGCCTCATGGAGGGCAGGGGCAGAGGCAGGCACCATGGATTCAGCTGGAATAGTAACTCGAAGCCTGGCATGATGAAAAGAGTTGGGCAAACCCTCCCATGATTACCTGGAGATACCGGGAAGGAAGGGTCCTGAATTTCCCACATGAGGACTAGCCATGTTTCACCGTGTTAGCCAGGATGGTCTCAATCTCCTGACCTCGTGATCCGTCTTCCTCGGCCTCCCAAAGTGCTGGGATTACAGGCATGAGCCACTGTGCCCGGCCTGCTCTGCTCTTAACAAACACACATCTCATAGTATCACAGGTTGCTGCAATTGGAGGCCATGCCCTACTCTCCCAATTAGAATGTAAGCCTCTACAAGGTAGGAACTTTGCCTTTTAACTCCTTATATTCTTCCCAGCAGCGTTTTTCAAATATAGGCCCTGACCCAGCAGCAGATTATGAAATTAGTTTAGTGAGTGTCACCAACATTAAATTAAAATAATCAGAATGAAATAGAACAGAAAATGTCTGATTGCAAAATATTTAGTGTCATGAACTGCATGTATATTTCCCTCACCCCCAAATTCATAGTTTGAAGCCCTAACCCCCACTGTAGCTCTATTTGGAGTAAGGACGTAATTAAGATTAAATAAAGTAATAGGGGTGGATCTGATAGGATTAGTGTCATTCTAAGAAGAGACACCAGAGAGCATGCTCTCTCTCTTTGCCTTTTATATACACACATGTGAAGACAGTGAGAAGGTGGCTGTCTGCAAGCCAGAAGAGAGCCCTCACCAGAAACCTACCCTGAAGGATCTAGGTCTTGGACTTCTAGCTTCCAGAACTGTGAGATAATACATTTCTGTTTAAGCCACCCAAGTCTATGATATTTTGTTACAGCAACCTGAGCAGACTAATGTGCCTACAGGAGAGTTGTTTAGTGAAATGTGTGTGGTTGTGTGTGTGCGTGTGTGTGTATGAGAGAAAGCTGGGTTTGGGGTTTTGATACAAAAATGTGTTTCTTAGTATTGATCATGATCAAGAAAGTTTGAGAGCAACTGTACTACCAGACTTTATGCATAGTGGGCACTTGATAAATGTTTAATAACAAGGAGGAAAGCAAAGAGAGATTGAGAAAAGAGGAAAAGAAAGAGGCAAGGAGGAACGGAGGAAGGAATAACAGAAGGGCATTAGGACAGTTTTCTGTCCTCAATATGAGCAGAAATCACGGGCCCTGCCAGGCATGATTTACATAATTTGGGAAAAGTTTTGATGAAACTGAGACAGACAGAAAAAGGCAGATAGGGAGTAACCAAAGAGTTCACAAACCAAAACCTCATAAATCAGTCCTGACATTTCATCATCTCATTTTTGACTCATTCTGGTTTGTGAGCCTTGATATAGGAGTTTGCAATAAATTTTAATTTCCTGTTGGTTTGAGAAAATTCAAGACTGCGATATTTGAAAATAGTTTTAGGCAATCCAGCTCCTTATTGCCAACTGGATTTCTCCTTGATAGGTCTGATTTGATGGTAATTCAAGCATTGCTTTGTAGCCCTAGACTGAAATAACCAGGATAACCCTGATCAGAGCAAAAGATCTTCCAGAAACCTCCTGGGTTTTTTTTTTTTTAATCAGACTACCCATGAACTCAATATATATTGATGCACACAGAAGAAATAATACCAGAGACAAACAGAAACATTTCTTAATGAGAGAGGAATAAATTCAGTAGGAGAAAATAACAGTCCTAAACATGTATGCACCTCATAAGAGAACTTCAATAAACATGAAGCAAAACCTGACAGAATTGGAGCCAAGCTGAAAAAGCTCCCAATGGCCAAAGTTGGAACATTCTGAGCAACAAAGTAAATAATGTGGTATTGGATTATATCCTAAAGTATAAAATACATGCCCTTAAATCAACATGGATATAAAAATGATAGAATAGGTAAAAAAAGAAGACACAATTCTCCTTGTAGAAGTATCCCAAATAATATATATTTCACCCTCCCCTTGAGTGTGGCTGTGCTTAGTGACTTGCTTACAAAGATTGAAGTACGGAAAGGAGAGAAAAAATAACTTTACAGTGCAGAAACCTGGCAAATGCCGCCTTGGCCTAGTAGTCAATCAATGATAAGTCATTGACAACATGTACCTTTGATATGATGTGATGCGAATGGCACTTTACCTCTGTGATCTTCCTTCTCCAAACCCATAGCATCAGTCTAACCATTAGATAAACATCAGACAAACCCACATTGAGGAATAGTGTACACAATATTGGACCAGAACTCCTCAAAACTGTCAAGGTCCTTAAAAATAAGGGAAGTCTGGAGAAACTGTCATAGACAAGAAGAGGCTAAGGAGATTTCATGGCTAAATGGTATGTAATATCCTGGATTAGATCTTGGAAAACAAAACGGATACTAAGGAAGAAATAATGACATTGAATAAAATATAGGGTCTGGTTAAAAGCCATGTTGGTTCCTTTGTGCAACAGACGAACTACAGTAATGTAAGATATTAACAGCAGGGCAAACTGGGTTCAATGCATGTAGGAATGCTCTGTACTCTGTAAACCCAAAACTATTATAAAAATAAGAGTAAAGAATCAGAACTAAAAGGAAAAAGACAAA
This sequence comes from Symphalangus syndactylus, assembly GCF_028878055.3. Lineage (NCBI taxonomy): Eukaryota > Metazoa > Chordata > Mammalia > Primates > Hylobatidae > Symphalangus > Symphalangus syndactylus. The sequence continues at coordinate 56,064,004 of NC_072430.2, read as the reverse complement.
TATAGGAGATTTCAATATTTATCTCTCAATAAATTGACAGAAGTAGACAAAAATTAGTAAAAATTAGAAGTCTTGCACAACACTGTTCATCAATCTACCTAATTGACATTTAGAGAACACTCTATCCAACAAGAGCAAAATACATACTCTTTTCAAGAGAATATGAAATATCTACAAAGATAGACCATATCCTAGGCTGTAAAACATGTCTCAGTAAGTTTTAAAATATTTAAATCATATACTGTGTATTATTCTCTGACCACAAAAATTAAGCTCTAAACAAAAAGATATTGGAAAATTCCCAAATATTTGGAAATTTAAAAGCTTACTTCTGGCCAGGGGGAGTGGATCATGCCTGTAATACTAGCACTTTGTGAGGCTGAGGTGGGAGGATTGCTTGAGTCCAGGAGTTTGAGACAACTTGGGCAAGATAGCAAAAACTCATCTCTACAAAAAATAAATAAATAAATTTCTTAATTATCCAGGTGTGGTGGTACATGCCTGTGGTCTCAGCTACTCAGCAGGCTGAGGTGGGGGGATCACTTGAGCCCATCAGGTGGAGGCTATAGTGAGCTATGATCACACCACTGCCATCTAGCTTGGTTGACAGACTGGGACCCTGTCTCAAAAACAAACAAACAAACAAACAAGAAACAAAACAAAACAAAATCAAAACTCCCCTCACTTCTAAATATTTCATGGATCCCAGAAGAAATTGTAAGGAAAATTAGGAAGTAGTTTTAAATGAATGGTAATGAAAACACAATGTATCAAAACTTGTGAAATCAACCAGTACAATGATTCAAGAGAAATTTGTAATATTTAATGCTTAAATTAGAAAAGAAGGAAGATTTCACATCAATGACCTCAGTTTCCTCCCTATGAAACTAGAAAAAGAAAAGCAAACTAACCCCTAAAAAATAAAAACAAAAGAAATAATAAAAATGAGAGCATAAATAAATGAAACAAAATGGAAGAAAAAGAGAGAAATTAAAAGCTTTGACAGAATTAATAAAATGGATCTACCTCTAGTGAGACTGATTTTAAAAAATAGAAGACCAAAATCACCAATATCTGGCATGAATGAGAAGACAGCACTACAGATCCAACAGACATTAAAAGAAATACAAGAGGGCTGGGTGTGGTGGCTCACACCTGTAATCCCAGCATTTTGGGAGGCTGAGGTGGGTGGATTGCCTGAGACCGGGAGTTGGAGACCAACCTCGCCAACATGGCAAAACCCCATCTCTACTAAAAATACAAAAAATTATCTGGGGATGGTGGTGCATGCCTGTGATCCCAGCTACTCAGGAGGATGAGACATGAGAATCGCTTGAACTGGGAGGCAGAGGTTGCGCTGAGTTGAGATCATGACATTGTAGCTGCACTCCAGCCAGTGTGACAGAGCAAGACCCTGTCTCAAAAAAAAAAAAAAAAAAAAAGAAATATAAGGGGAAATACCCCAACAAAAAGAAAAGAATAGGCAAATGATTTGAACAAACACTTTACCAAAGGTGAGATATGGGTGGTTAAAAACAGAACAGAACAAAACAGAAACAGACCAAAAAACAAAAATTACTTACTATCATTCATCATTAGGAAAAAACAAATTAAAACCCCAATCAGATATTATTACACCCTGTTTAAATGGCTTAAAGAGTTCTTTACATATTCTGGCTACAATCTTTTATAATATATATGTTTCACAAGTATTTTCTCCAACTCTGTGGCTTGCCTTTTCATTTTCTTAACAGTGATTTTTGAAGAGCCAAAGTTTATAATTTTAAAGAAGTCTAGTTAATTAATTTTTATCTTTCAAAGTTTGTGCTTTTTGTATCCTGTATAATAAAGTCTTTGTGTTAACCCAGTTCAATTTTTAAAAACATATTTTCTTCTAGAAGCTTTATACTTTAGCTCTTACAGTTAGTTCTATTATCCCTTTATGTAAACAAATTGTGTATAAGGTGTGAGATCAGAGTAAAGAATCGTTTTATTTTCTTATGGACATCCAGTGGCTTTTTGAAAAGACTTTCCCTATGGAATTACATTGGCACCTTCACTGAAAATCAATTGACAATATATATGTGGATCTATTTCTAGGCCCCTATTCTGTTCCATGGATCTATCTGTCTATCCAACACCACATTGCCCTAATTATGTAGCTTTGTGGTAAATCTTAAAATCAGGCAGTGTAATTCCTCCAACTTTTATCTTTTTCAAAATAATTTTGAGAATTTTAGTTATTTTGCATTTTAATAAAAATGTTTAAATAACTATTGATTTCTACAAAAAATCTGTTAGAATATTGATTTGGATTGTGTTGAGTCTATAGATTAATTTGGGAAGAACTGAGATTTTAACATTATTGAGTTTTCTGACCCATAAATATGGAATATCTCTCTATTAATCTGTCTTTCTTTAATTTCATTCCATGAAGTTTTATGTTTTAGTATCCAGGTGTTGCACACATTTTGTTTAATTTATACCTAGGTATTTTCATGTTTTTAGATGCCATTGTAAGTGTTACGTTTTATTTTATTTTATTTTTCTTTTGAGACGGAATCTCGCTCTGTTGCCCAGGCTGGAGTGCAGTGGCGCAATCTTGGCTCACTACAACCTCCACCTCCTGAGTTCACGCCATTCTCCTGCCTCAGCCTCCCGAGTAGCTGGGACTACAGGGGCCCGCCACCACGCTCAGCTAATTTTTTGTATTTTTAGTAGAGACGGGGTTTCACCGTGTTAGCCAGGATGGTCTCGATCTCATGACCTCGTGATCCGCTCGCCTCGGCCTCCCAAAGTGCTGGGATTACAGGCGTAAGCCACCACGCCCAGCCCAAATGTTATATTTTAAATTCTCAAGTCCTAATTCTTTGTGACTGTGATGTTTAATACTGAGTGGCAACCTGTTTGGATTGAAGGATGCAAAGTATTGTTCCTGGGTGTATCTGTGAGGGTGTTGCCGAAGGAGATTAATATTTGAGTCACTGGACTGGGAAAGGCAGATCCACCCTTAATCTGGGTGGTAACAATCTAATCAGCTAATCTAATCAGCTGCCAATGTGGCCAGAATAAAAGCAGACAGAAGAACGTGAAAACATCAGACTGGCTTAGCCTCCCAGACTACGCCTTTCTCCTATGCCAGATGCTTCCTGCCCTTGAACATTGGACTCCAAGTTCTTCAGCTTTGGGACTTGGACTGGCTTCCTTGCTCCTCAGCTTGCAGGTGGCCTATTGTGGGACCTTGTGATGGTGTAAGTCAATACTCCTTAATAAACTCCCCTTTATGTATACATCTATCCTATTAGTTCTGTCCTTCTAGAGAACGCTAATATAGTGACCAAAAAAAGATACAATTGATCTTTGTTTAATAAACTTGCATACTTCAACTTTTCTAATCTTACTTATTCATTCTTGTAACCTTTTTGAGAATTCTTTAGGATTTTCCATGTAGATAATTATGTTGCCTACAAATGAAGAAAGTTTTACTTCCTCTCGTCCACTCGCCATGCTTCCTCTACCCCCTGCCTCCACCCTACCCCACCTCTGCCCCATTTCCAATATCTCCAGTACAGTGCTGAATATAAGTAGTAAGAGCAGTAAGATAGGACATAATCCTAGAGGAAAGCATTCAGTCTTTTACAACTAACTATAATGTTACCTGTAGGTCTTCCATGCCTGACTTTTGATCAGAATGAAGAAATTTCCATCTATTCCTAGTTTGCTGAGCTTTTATCATGAATGGATACTGAATGTTGTCAAATGCTTTATGTGCATCTATTGAGATAATTAGTCAATTTTACTTTTTCAGTCTGTTAATATGGTGAATTACACTAATCGCTTTTAGTATTAAACCAACCTTACATTCTGAGACAGATACCAACCACTTGGTCATGATGTATTACCTTTTTATGTATTACTGGATTTGATTTGTTCAAATCTTTTAAATTTGGGTGTGGGGGCTATGTCACGAAGGAAATTTATTTTTAGTTTTCTTTTTCTGTAATGTCTTTGGTTTTGGTATCAGGGTAAAGCTGGACTCATAAAATGAATTGGGAAGTATTCCCAGTTGAATTGGTAATAGTTATACCTTAATGTTAAGTTCACCACTGAAGCCATCAGATCCTTCTTTGTGAGGAGGATAAGTACAAATCTAATTTCCTTAACTGATAATGGATTACTATCTATTTCTTTTTTAATGAGTTTCAAATAATAGTTTCAAATAATTTTTAATGAGTTTCAAATAATAGTTTCAAATAATTTTATAATGAGTTTCAAATAATAAATGAGAAACAAATGGGCAAAAGATTTGAACTGCCAGTTCACCAAAGAAGATATCCAAATGCTAAGTAAGGACATGAAAAATGCTCATTCATCATTAGGGAAACACAACTTAAAAACACAATGAGGTACCATTACGTGCATTACAATGGCTAAAATTAAAAATATTTATAATACTATGCATTGGTGAGGACATGGAGCACCTGGAATTCTCTTAATTACTAATGGGAAATGTGAAATGGTACAGTCCTTTGAAAAACAGTTTAAAAGCTTTTTATAAAATTTAATATGCACTTACCATATGACCCAGTAATTCAATTCTAAGATATTTACATTAGAGAAATAAAAACACGTGTTCACCCAAAGATATGTACATAAATGTTCATAGCAATTTCATCTCCAGTAGCTAAAAGCTGAAAATAATTCAAATAACAAATTTGTTTATTCATGTATACACAAATTATAGTATTTCCTTATAACGGAATACTTCTCAATAACAAAAAGAAGTAAACTACTGATACATGTAATAACATGGTGAATCTCAAAGGCATTATGTTAAATGAAAAAGAAGCCAGATATGGAACACTGCATGCTGTATGTTTCAATTTTTATGAAATTCTAGGGAAAACAAAGCTATAGTAACAGAAACCAGATTAGTCTTTGCCTGAGGCTGGAGATGATGAAATGAGATTAGTTGCACAGAATCATATGAATACCTTTTTTTTTTTTTTTTTTTTTTTTTTTTTTTTTTCAAATATACTAAAACCTTTATTAATGAAGAGAATGTGTTACAGAAATAGTTCATTTCCAGAGGAAGAAATAATATATAATGCATAAGAACATATCTACAAGTAAGGAAAAGTAAAGGAAAATATCACTATAATTAGCATTGAGTCCTTTAGAAATGTTCTATATCTTGATTGTGGTGGTGATTATACAACTGTATACACTCATCAAACTATACATTTAAAAATGGGTGGATTTTATTGTATACAAATTATAACTCAATAAAATTATAAATTTTTATAACTGATGAAAAAAAAAACAGGTACGGGACTTCACCCCAGAGTGGTAAGGCCCTACAAAGCCACATGACATGACACTCTGTGGATGCAGGGAAATGTGAAGAATTTGAGCCATTAAGATTAATGAAATCAATCTTCTATAAAGGGTTTGATTATAACAGAACCTATCAATTGTTGGAGCTAAAAAGAATTCCTTCAATAAATAATTTGTTACTTCATACCCACATTTATGTTGCCTTTTGTTCCCAACTTTTGGCTGGTACTTTGATGTCATTTCATATTACCTCTTGAACTTAAGTCTAATGTTTTTGTGCTTGGATCCCTTTTAGTGACTAAGAGACTAAGAATTTAAAAGTTTTGGTCATCTGGCCAATCTTAGGTGATCTTTACTTAAACTCCTGGGTATTTGCAATGACAGACTTTTATATATTATTCTTTCTCAGTAGAAAAGCTGAATGACTAAAGACAAAAAAAGTTAATAAGCTATCATGAAAAGCCATTTAGGGATTTTATACACTTTCTCTTTAAACGTAACAAGCCATTCACATGATCACTACAATTTATGGAAAAATAAATTATTGCCATTGCAGACACTGTAGTCAATGAATAAAACCCTTCACCCTATTCCTCTAAGAGTGACATATGCTAGGACTATCTCTTCCTCAAGAGGCCTGATTTCTAGTAATGAGAAAATTGGTTCTGTGCCATAGAATCCTATGAGAAATTGAGATTGGAACCACAACACAGAGAACAGAAACTTTTATACTTTTAAAGTTTCTTCTCCAGTTTGGTATGAACAAAGCTTTGTATGCAAATCAAGAATACAATAAAAAATATTCTCCCACCGGGAGCGGTGGTTCACGCCTGTAATCCCAGCACTTTGGGAGGCTGAGGCGGGCGGATCATCTGAGGTTGGGAGTTTGAGACTAGCCTGACCAACATGGAGAAACCCCGTCTCTACTAAAAATACAAAATTAGGCAGGTGTGGTGGCTCATGCCTGTAATCTCAGCTACTCAGGAGGCTGAGGCAGGAGAATCACTTGAACTTGGGAGGCAGAGGTTGCGGTGAGCTGAGATTGTGCTATTGCACTTTAGCCTGGGCAACAAGAGTGAAACTCCATCTCAAAAAAAAAAAAAAATATATATATATATATACATATACATATATATATGTGTATATATATTCCCCCAAGAGCACAACTTTGTGACCTTCTGCAAATGACAGAGTCAGTCTGGTACGGAGGTGGGGGGTTGTATTTTGCCAAGTTTAGAATTCATTCAGTCTCTTTAGTCTAGGCAAATCCCACCAATAAGAACAGTTTGATGTTCAAATTTGTTTATGCTTTGTAAAATAGAACTTCCTGGTTTTTAATTCCGTAAAGATTTTTTGAAATGAAGTGGCATCTAAATATTGGTTTGATGAGTTAAATGCAAATGAATCAGAAATATATGGATACACCTTCCCTCAAATTTACCCAAAATTTTAATAAGGAAGTGCTAGCCAAACATACTTTGGGTTGTGTTTAAATACCTGGCAAAGCATTTCAAAACATCTGGGGAACCCAGACTGCATTCCAAATGGAAATTTTTTTTTCTGTTTGGGTGTTTTGTTTAAATTTTACATGGGAAACAAAACACTTGGATTTATCTCCACAAATATGAATCTATTTTCAGCATTTATACCTCACCTGTCACACTGACAGGAAAGTTATCATAATTTTTTTCCCGGAAATGAAATCAATTTTCAGAGGGATGAGAGATTCTGTTGAGCTGAGAGTAGTCCAAATCTACGTTGGGCAAGTCTCCAAGCCTCCTTTTGTCACCTGGTTCTTCTCCGCCACCCCAACCAAGCCCAGTGTCCTCTAGCTGAGTTAGGAACCTCTGCTTGACATCATTGTCAAGCAAACAATGAATCCCATTCTTGAATGTAGCAGATGGATCCCTTCTCAGCTCCACTTATTCTTCTAGACCTCAGGGTTCTCATCTTCAATTTCTGTCCTGTCTCCAGACTTTGCTCCAACTCAGCTCTCTGGCTCTTTCTACTCTGGGCCCCCTCAGTAGGATATCTCCACTCTAATTCAGGCTTTTTAGGACAAACTCTTTCTCTCCCCTCACGCAGCTCCCTATGAAGGGAAGCCTCTCTCTGAGTCTGGACTGTTCTGGTCATGGAAGGGGATGGAGGCCACTGGAGGACCTCAATGAACTCAGTGAAGAACTCAATGAATGTAAGGCCAAGGTCTTAGGAGGAGAAATTCCTACTGATTTGGGATGAATGGCTACAGAAACTTCCAGAGGTAGTTGTCAATGGAAATAGGACAGGTAAAATTTGGTTTGGGGTGCCCTGGTCCAATGACATGTAAGTTACTGGGAAGTATGAGAATCTCTCTGTCTGTCCAGCCAAGGACAGACGGTGAAGGACAGTTACAAGGCAATGATTCAAACAGTCAATTAATTGGGTCTTCAAAATTTTTTTCTACTCTTTTCTACTGGTTCTCTTTGTTTTTGTTTTTTCTTAGACTCCTCTCATGCTTATCTACTGGTTCTCTTTGTAATTTTGATAATTAGGACCTCAAAGGGGGAAAAGTCAAGAAGAGAGATAAAACTCAAACTGATCAGCTGTGCTACCTTTTAGCAGTTAAAAAGTTTGAGTTTATGTCCGAATCACTAGCTAAAGCGGAAGGATTAATGACCAAGTAAACTGTGCATGTTGGAAGGGCTGGTAATTTATGTCTTCTCCTTCCCACCTGACACTTCAATCAGAGGAGGACCACTGAATCAAAGGAATTTTTAAAAGACCAATTCTTTGACATGAGAACAAAGGCCCAATTCTGAGACCAAGCCTGCTGATTAGGGAACTGCTCATTCCCCACTGTGGATTTAGACTGGTGGTTTCCAAACCTGGCTGCACATTAGATTCACCTGGGAAACCTTAAAAAATAACAATGGCTGGGCCAAAACCCAATGCTGGGTGGAGCCCAGGCATCAGCATTTAAAAAAAAAAAACAACTCCCCGGTTGATTCTTAGGTACAATCAGAGTTGAGAATCATTGGTTTAGATTGTATTATTAGGTTGGTGCAATCTGAGAAAATTAATGTTTGTCTTGTGGAGGTGCACTTATTTTAAGAGGTCAACTAGTACAGAAATTGGGAATGGTGCAAAATAAACTTGAACTCGAGGATCCATGTCCACCCTCATCCGTGAAATTACAGACACTCCTTCATGTTCTCACTGTCTCCCAAGCCAAAAGTGTCAATAAACACTCATGTTCACCCTGCTAAAGATTGCAGGGGAGGGATTCATTAAACTGCAGCTTTCGGTAAGCATTCCAGGAGTGAGATCTCATCCCATGAGTACAGGTAGGTGTGGAGTTTTCCCAGAGGAGGTGATGTCGTTTTCTCTCTGGGAATGGTTTCTGGACCCATAAAATACAAATTTAATCAGTTTCAGCCTTTGTCCCTCCTGTTCTATAGTTTCTTTCTGAAAGTATACCAACCCACCAGTAAAGAAATCTGCCTGTGTCTTTGCAGTTTGTGTGATGATATTGTGGTGACTGAGGGGGTAAAGTGGCAAAAAGGAGCGGGTCCTCCTGCCTCCTTCTCTTCTGGAGAAAAGGTGGACAGCCCATCAGGAAGACCACAGCGCTGCAGAGGACCAGATGATAATAGGCTCCCCCAGATAAGCCAGCAGCTGAGGAGGCAGACAGTTCCTAGTCTCTAGAGGATCTCTGGAAAAAGGATTTGTTCAAGAAGAAACAAATTTTCTGACACCATCACGCAGTATGTGCTAAAAAATCTTGTATAAATGACTTCAAAAAAATTCCTGATTCATAGCCTTGGCCAATTTTCATCAAGTAAATACTCCTACCATTGCCAATTTCAGGCTACCGACCTGTAAAATGTGTTACTGAAAGAGGAGTTGGGAAGAAATGTGCAAAATCAACTCTGGCAGGCTGCTAGGAGCAGACTTTAGCACATTCTTGTCCCCATGAGTGAGGGGTGCCGGCCCCTTGCAGAAGGAGGGGACCAGCAAATTCTTAGAGGTTCTGGTGTATTTTCTATAATTTTGTGCACTCTGTGTGTTTTTTCTCCTCTTTTAACACAATCAACCAGCATTCAGCTGTGATTCTTTCAAGTATGACCCCATGAACTCAGGCTAAAATAAGTCATTTATCAGAACCAAAATCTGTACTTGGATCCAAATAGGCAGAAAAGGCCAAGGACTGCACCTTCCATAAAATAAGAAAGACAATATTTTTGAATGTTTTCTCACATTATTCTAGTCACAAACAGTTTGAGATGGTCGATAACAGGTACCATTTACTGAGTGCCCACTATGTACCAAGTCCACGTATTAACTCATTTTATCTTTATAACTCTATTAGGAAGTTACTACTATGAGGACTACTGTACCTTTTAAACAAATAAGAAGGGATTCACCATGTCTATTATAATAATAATAGTAAGAATGTATAGTTTCATTCAAAATATTCACCATGGTAAATATTTTGAATGAAACTATACATCATTCTAGACTATTCAAAAGGCAGTTTGATATGGTTAAAAATAGCTGACATTCATTGAGTGCATAGTATATACCTGGTGTTTTCATGAACTCTCCATTGGATTTTTATAGTTATCTATGAATCAGATTACTATGTTTATTTTACAGTTAAGGAAAGAGAGGACAGAAAGTGACTTCATGACAGTCAGGTGATTTGTTGATGTCAAGGCCAAGAATCCAACCCAGGCAGCCTGGCAGCAAAGCTCACTCTTATATATAGGACTCCACTACTTTTGCAAGCAAGAACATCACTAGGTGATATGTTTTAGCTGTGTCCCCACCCAAATCTCATGTTAAATTGTGATCCTGTGTGTTGCAGGTGGGGCCTGGTAAGAGATGATTAGATCATAGGGCTGGTTTCTAATGGTTTAGCACCATCCCTCTAGTGCTGTCTTGTGATAGAGTTCTCATGAGATCTGGTTGTTTGAAAGTGAGTAGCGCCTTCCCCTTTGCTCTCTGATGGCCATGTGAATATGTAGCTGCTTCCTCTTCACTTTCCCTTCACCTTCTGCCATGATTGTAAGTTTCCTGAGGTCTCCCCAGAAGCAGAAGACTGTACAGCATGCAGAACTGTGAGCCAATTAAACCTCTTTTTTTTTAATTAATTACCCTGTCTCGGGTAGTTGTTTATAGCAGTGTAAGAATGGACTAATACACTAGGCAAATCCCTAACCTTCGATGTGAATGTCTGGCCTCATTTTAAAAGACTGCACTTCTTACTTAAATGTGGCTCCACAATCACCCTTCTCAATACACACACATTCTTCAGGGTATAAATGGTATACTATGGTTGGAATGTGTTATATGTTGGAAACTTGGTTGCCACCATAGCGGAGTTAAGAGGTAGGGCCTTTGGTAGACAATTGGCAATGAATGGATCAATGCCATTTTTGAATGAATGGGTTAGTTATCATGGGAATGGGTTCCTGACAAGGTCAGTCCCCTTCCTCTCTTTGTCTCATAGGCTCGCTTCTGCCTTCTGCTCTTCCACCATGGGATGACTCTTCCCCAGATGCTGATACCATGTTTTTGGATTTTCCAGCCTCCAGAATCATGAGCTGAATAAGCTATTTTCCTTTTTTTTTTGAGACGGAGGAGTCTCTCTCTGTCTCCCAGGCTGGAGTGCAGTGGCACGATCTCAGCTCACTGCAACTCCGCCTCCAAATAGCTGGGACTACAGGCGCCTGCCACCACACCCAGCTAATTTTTTTGTATTTTTAGTAGAGACGGGGTTTCACTGTGTTAGCCAGGATGGTCTTGATCTCCTGACCTTGTGATCCACCCGCCTCAGCCTCCCAAAGTGCTGGGATTACAGGTGTGAGCCATGGCACCCAGTCTAAACTATTTTCTTGACTGAGTCTGTGGAATTATTACACCAACAGAAAATGACTAAAACACAGTGTGTTTTCACTTTGGTGTTAGATACCGTTTAGCATTGTGTTATTGAGGTCTATAACTTAGAGCTGAAATATCCAGATGCCAACATGTCAGGAGATGAATTTGGAATCAAGTGCAATTCTCCTAATTGCTAACCAAATTCAATGTTATCCCCTTAAAAACCATTCCTAAGCCATACACAATTCAGCTGAACTTAAAGGGTTAAAGGACGTCTGTCAGATTTCAGGAGAAATCTGTTGATTTCAACCTTTAGACTCTTTAGTACTAAAACATTTTGGAAGTTTCTACTTCACTGAGTGACATAATTTACACCTTTCATTCTAGAGTTGTCTTTACTGAACCACACAGTGGTGTTCTTATGTAGACAAAGCTACTGGAGTTTAGAAACAGGAAGAGCTAGAAACTCGCGTTTTAAAGCTTACCCAGTGGGGTATTTCCTTAACTTTCCAAATTCTGACATGTGTTAGGTAGTCAGGAAAGAATAATGAAATTCCCCAGGAAAAGCGTTCCATAAATGGCAGCTGTTAAAATGTGGTTTTCTAGGTAGCTACGGGCCTGATTTCCATCCCATTCTTCTTACCTCATGCAGGACTGGTCTTAGGTTGCTTTTGCAGAGACAGACCTAGAGTCCTGCAGAAAAGCCAAGCCTTCCAGAACAGCCCAACGATAGCTCAGAGGCTCTCCAGCACACCGCTGAGTCTCTTTCTGAGAGTGTGTGTCTGTGTCACACAAGAGCTATGCTGGCTTTCAATGGCTGCTCTCACCGGAAATAGTGCCAGCTTCAATTAAGTCCTGTCAGCTCAGTCAGCACCATCTGATGAGGGGAAGGGGAGGAGGTACTTGTACAATGGAAAGCAAACACTAGGAACCACAACAGAGATACAAGGCCTAGCAGGCAGCCTCAAGTAAGAAAGGATAAGATCAATGGAGTTGAAGATGAAAAAGGACAAGGGATTTCTGGAGGGTCCATCAAAAGTAGCTGCACAGTGTAGAGTTGTCAAGGAATTTGATTAGGCCCTGAGGGCCTGCAGGGGTGAAGAGGAGTTTGAGAGGTTCTGGTCCTGGGGCCCAGAGGGGAGTGGCAGATTTAAATTACGGGTTCACAGCTGTAGCCTGTGGTCACCAAACCATGGCTGAGGGAGAGACGTGTGGGAATTAAAAGATCCAGATAGTAACATTCTCATACTTTTATATATTGCCTTACAGTACGGTCAGTTCTGCTATAACATGATACATGCATTCCTAAAACTCACTGTGTTATGCAAAATTGCACAATAAAAACAACAGGGCTTAGAGAAAAGACAGGGTCAGGGGCACAGTACCTAAACACTTTGTTGGTAATACAAAAAAGATAAGAACTTAATAAAAATAGTAGCACAGTTTTGTGCATGTTAAATAATGAGAAAAATGCAAATACTACAATAAATATGGCACTTTATCTTTAAAAAGACCTGACATATGCTGATGGAAGAGGGAGCTGAGAGGGTTGCTGCTTGTGTTAGGATGAAGTGGTAGAAGGAAGATCACCAACATTTTTTATTTTTTGCAGCCTTAAAATCCTGAAATATATGCCATTTGAAGCATGCATTTATAATGGATATCCGTTTCATCAAAATTGAAAATTTGAAAATGTAGCATTTTCTTCTTTAGTTAATTTCTGTATCCTTGCTGGAAATTCCTTTGCAGTTTTCTCATCCACACTTGGGGATTTCACTCAACAGCTGAAGTCTTTGGAAATAGTGGTGATACTTGAAATCACCAAATCAGCCCCTCATAGAACAAAAGGTGCCATTTCTGCAGAATGTGGCAATTTCCATTAAGGTTTTCGCATGTAGATAGTGCTTTTTCTTTGTGAGCGAGGTTGCCCTTATTTTTCACCACTTGGTTTTCAGTTTCAACAATGCTCATCTTTCCATCTCTTCTATGTCTTCATGCCTTTTTTTTTTCTTTTCTTTTTTTTTTTGAGATGGAGTCTTGCTCTGTCGCCAGGCTGGAGTGCAGTGGTGCAATCTCGGCTCACTGCAACCTCCGCCTCCCAGGTTCAAGCGATTCTTCTGCCTCAGCCTCCCCAAGTAGCTAGGACTACAGGCACGTGCCACCATGCCCAGCTAATTTTTGTATTTTTAGTAGAGACAGGGTTTCACCATGTTGGCCAGGATGGTCTCGATCTCTTGACCTCGCCTGTAATCCCAGCACTTTGGGAGTCCAAGGCAGGTGGATCATGCCTTATTCTTATTGATTTCTCAGCACTTGAACTTATTCCATCCACAGACATTTCTTTTATTTCTATGGTCTGTTGCTTGGGAGATAGCATAGGTTCTCTTGATTCTCTCAAAATGCTTTACTTCAATTTCCCCCCTCAATACGCAAAGCTTTTCTTTCCCATGCCCTGCTTGGGATGCTTAGACATGCTGGAGACGTTGAATGAATTCTTGTTAATACACAATACTTTACAAATGTGAAAGAATAGGAAAATATAACCTTGTAGGATGACCCAGTTGGTTGGGATAAGTAGATTAGTTAGAATAACACATCTGCAAGGTAGTAGGGCAGATGCGTGGAATATGTGCATGTGGCATTTTATGAATCCTGACAAGACTCAGTTCAGCTGGGTGCCGTCTTCTATGTTAATCTAGTTTTCTCTTGCAGATAAAATTGCCTGTGAGAAACTTGAATTATGTTCACATCATCCCCAATACTTTAATTCAATCACAGTAAATTCACATTTTAAAAACAAGTGTTATAGCCAACTATATATGTACCTCTGTTCATGTATTTTCTCATTTGATCATGTTAATAATTCTGGGAGGTAGATAGGAAAGTTAATATTCTCATTACACAGACGAAAAAAACTGACTCTGAGGAATGTCCCACAGCTTGGAAATGAGTCTGGAAATACCAGAAGTTAAGATAAGAGTTCTGACCACGTTTAAGTCCCTGTTCCTACTGGTTCCTAAAGCCAGTTCAACTCACTGTCTTCTGCAAGTTGGGTATTGTGAGCCAAGGAATTTTCTTCTTTTGCTTAAAGTAGTTTGAGGTGGGTTTTTGGGTTTCTTTTGTTTTGTTTTGTTTTGTTTTGTTTGAGACAGAGTTTCACTCTTGTCACCCAGGCTGGAGTGCAATGGCACTATCTTGGCTCACTGCAACCTCTACCTCCCGGGTTCAAGTGATTCTCCTGCCTCAGCCTCCCAAGTAGCTGGTATTACAGGCGCCCACAACCACACCCATCTGATTTTTATATTTTTAGTAGAGACAGGGTTTCACCATGTTGGCCAGGCTAGTCTCGAACTCCTGACCTCAGGTGATCCACCCGCCTCGGCCTCCCAAAGTGCTGGAATTACAGGCATGAGCCACCGCGCCTGGCCTCCAGGTGGGATTTTTGAGTAATGCAGAGCCTCAGTGAATATGGGGTTACCTGGGTAATGTTCAAATTCTCTACCAGCTCTGACTTTCTGCCACGTTTTGATTTTTAAACTAACTCTCTTCAGGTAGAAGGCACTGTAAATTTCAAGGTTTGCCTTTGAAACAGGAGGCTCTGCCTGTGCTGTGCTGTGCTGCAGGCACAGGATAAAGGAAAATTGTTCCTTCATCCCCTGGGTGCTGGTGGAGAAAGTCCCCGGTCAGAGAAGCTGGGAACTTTCTTTTGGAGGGGATTGGCTAGGTTTGCACCCATTTAGGCACGGCCTTTTCTAAAGACAGTGACCCTTCACTGTTCCTGTCACTGCCATTGCGATCTGTGTCATCAGCCTTGCTCACCCGCAGAGCAGATGCTCTGGGTGTAGTGGATCCTCCTCTTTCCCCTAGTCCTGTGGTGTCCCGACTGCTCCCAGTCAAACCCAGCCGAGTGACAGGAAGGGATTCCAACATTGGGCTCAAGCATGACTACTCCTGCTGCTGCTATTCAGTGAGCACCCCTCCGTGCCCTAGGCCTCTGAGAAGCACTTCACATATTCATTCATTACTTTCACTGGTATTTGTTGAGAGCCCATCATGTGCCAGGATGATTCTTTTTTGTGTGGTTTATTTCATTTACTTCCTACAACTGGAATGCCCAAACAGACTGGCTCCAAGCCCATGCGCTTACCCCTGTGCCTTTCTGCTTCTCTCATTCAAGGTTGCTAGACACTCAGTCTGCCCCAATCATTTTCCTACTTACCGGAGACCTGAAAAACTTGTCAATGACCTTCCCATGACCTGGATAACAATTTCTAAACTTGTCACTGCCTGTTATGTGTGGGTACAGTTGTAGTTCACTTCCACTTTGATAGCATATGCATGAGTGTCACCTTTGTGTATGTTTTGATGAGCTTTAGGCTCCCTTCCTCCCCCTGCCCCTTCCTGTCTTTCTTCCTTTCTTATTTTCAAATTCATGCACTGGGACCTGCTCTACAAACTTAAGAGAAAAAGTGAAAGAACAAAGAAGGCAGAGCAATCTAAATACTGACAGTGTTGTTTTTTTTTTTTTTAAACTTCATGAATGGAGCCTTTGAACTCACCAGCCATAGCTCCTTCCTAACCTGTACCTTTCATGTCCTGTTTCCAGCTGGCGTGGAAAATCTGAGGTGCCCAGGTCCTGAGCCTGTGCTGAAACCTGGCCGTGGGTTGTGTCTCTCAGTCCTCCATCAGCAGTGGCAGCCACAGTTGCTGGAACGGAGGTGAGCCAGGCACTTCCTGCCAGGCGCTGAAGTCCATTGCAACAGTCACAGAACCAAGCTGGGAAGGGAAACAAGCCTGCATGAGCCTTCGCCCAATGTGCCCAAGGACAGCCACAACAAAAAAGGACGAGGAGAAATTCTTACATCCAATGGGCATGGGGCTGGGGAGGAAGGGGGTGTTTCTGGGTACTGGGACTTTCTGCCTTGACTATAACCCAGGTTCTCAGCACAGGGGATGTGATTCATGGCCAAGAAATTCCCCATGGCCTTGGATGACATTTACGTTGATTACTTCTGAGTCACATTTCTGGGAGAATATTTTTTTTTTCTCACCAAAGGCAAACTGAAGGGAAAATGGCATGGATAGTGGTTTGGAGACAACAGAGGAAATGGGGTCACTTGTGTTGTTAGGAGAGTTAAAGACATGCAAGAATGGAAAGAAAAACAAGGCAAAAAAGAGAGGACATTAAGAGGTGGGAATCATCTCCAAGTGGAATGAGGAGAATTGAGGTCTCAGGATTTGTAGTTTCATAACTCTGGGGATGAAGGGATGGGGGCAGCCCAAATGGACTCCGCCCTTTTGTCTCTTGTAACGACAGAAATTTAGAATGTAAGAGTTGGGGCCATCACTCACGCATTTATTTCACAAGTATTTGTTGAGCACCTTTGGTGTTCCAGATTCTAGGCACAGGAGATGTAGTGGGGGAACAAAATGTAAAGTCCTGCCCTGGTGGCATTTATCTCAGTGGAAGAGAAAGACAACAAAGGAATGGCCAATCAAATGGTACATTTTAATTTGACCCTTTTGACTTATTAACAGAAATGCAACAGATCCAGGATGGTGAGAACATGCACACTTTGCTGCACCGGGGGGAGGACAAAGGAATGTGACTCTTCAATGGCACTGGACTTCAGCAGTTCAAAGGGTTGTCTTGGAGTCCTGACTCTCCCCTTTCCTGGGAGAATAGGCAGGGGTGTGGACCTGCTTGGGAGGAAAAATAGAGGGTGTCCCTGATCCCCCTATTATGTATGTTCCAAGCCTCATCCAAGTAAAAGCCTTCTTAATGCAAATGTAGAAGATGTCAGTTTAACCATGAACTCCAGAAGTGTGTCTGAAAACAAGAAAGCAATGTTCCAAGTCCAGTAAGATTTTAATTTTTTTTTTTTTTCCAGACAGGGTCTCACTTTGTTGCCCAGGCTGGTCTCAAACTCCTGGCTTTAAGCGATCCTCCCAGCTTGGCCTCCCAAAGTGCCAAAATTACAAGCATGAGCCACTGTGTCCAGCCTTTCAGTAGCATCTTAAACCACCAACAGAAAAACGAAACAAACAGAAAACACTTTTCACCAGATTAGCATCACTTCTGCTTGACTTGAAATAATAAATCTCAGGCTATTTCTTACAAAGCACTATTTGTGGCCAACAGGCAGGAATTTGCAAAGCAAAGGAAAGCAATATTGAGGAGTAGAACGCGCCAAGCATCAGTTATCAAAGATCTGGATTCCCATCTGGGCTTGCCACTCATTGGCCCCCGGAGGGAGTCCTATAAGCTGGGTAGATGGAAAACAGAACATCAAGAGACCCAGGGAAGGACTCAACCAGGATGAGAACAGGCATGGCTAGAGAGAGGGTGGGCACCCAAGAAGATGAGATCAACTGGACCAACATCAAGAGCTGCAGTGAGCGTCTGGGACCCCAGCATCTCCCAAACCTCCAAGAAGCCAGAGTGAAGGAAAAAGACGGAGATGCTTCCAGAACCTGAGTGACCCGGATTCAAGGAGGGCTGGGAGGGGACAGGGGTGTCCAATCTTTTGGCTTCCCTGGGCCACACTGGAGGAAGATTCATCTTGGGCCACAGATAAAATACACTAACGATAGCTGACGAGAAAAAAAAAAAACCCTCAAAAATAATCTCATAGTGTTTTAAGAAAGTTTATGAGTTTGTGTCAGGCTGCGGGTTGGACAAGCTTGGTCAAGACGAAGAGCTGAAGGCTGCCTGGCTGCCTGGCTACCCTGCTGCTGAGAGGAAGGCAGTTTTGCCTGACTGGAGCCTGTATTCTCTAAACCCAGGGCAGAACTCCCCAACACCCTTGGGCCACACACCCTCTCTGGCCATCTGGCTGCTCTCTTGACCCTACCTTCTGGACCGCCCTTCAAGGCTCTGTCCTCCCAACTGACGTCCCAGGAACTGCTACACAGCAATTCATCCAGGACAGGCAGCCTCAGAGTGAAGTCTTTATTAAAGCCAGTAACAACTTTGGGAGGCCGAGGCGGGCAGATCATGAAGTCAGGAGATCGAGACCACGGTGAAACCCCGTCTCTACTTAAAAATAAATAAATAAATAAATAAAAATTAGCCGGGCGCGGTGGTGGGCGCCTGTAGTCCCAGCTACTCAGGAGGCTGAGGCAGGAGAATGGCATGAACCCGGGAGGCGGAGCTTGCAGCGAGCCAAGATCGCGCCGCTGCACTCCAGCCTGGGTGACAGAGCGAGAGCGAGATGCCGTCTCAAAAAAAAAGCCAGTAACAAAACATGACAATAACAAGAGAGGGAGGGAGAGATAGAGAAAGAGATAAAGAGAGAGAGAGAGAGAGAGAGGAGAGGTGGGAATGGAGGGGAAGGGGAGAAAAGGAAATGTGGAAGGAGAGAGACAGCCATGGGAAGGCTTCAGCTAAAGGCTGACTGAGGCTGGAGCCAGAGGAAGCCAGCAGCAGGTGAGAGTGGGTAACGCTAACCAAAGAGAGATTTGGAACCAGCCCAGAGCTTCCTGATAATCTCCAGGGACCACCACGGTGCAGCTCCACAGCTTCTCCCCAGCAACTCTCTTCCTTTTTTTTTTTTTTTTTTTGAGACAGAGTCTCACTCTGTCACCAGGCTGGAGTGTGGTGACACAGTCTCAGCTCACTGCAACCTCCGTCTCGTGGGTTCAAGTGATTCTTCTGCCTCAGCCTCCTGAGTAGCTGAGATTACAGGAGTGCACCACCACGCCCGGCTAATTTTTGTATTTTTAGTAAAGACAGGGTTTCACCATGTTGGTCAGGCTGGTCTCAAACTCCTAACCTCGTGATCTGCCCGCCTCGGCCTCCCAAAGTGCTGGGATTACAAGTGTGAGCCACCGCGCCTGGCCGCAACTCTCTTCTTAATCACTGTCATCCCTCTTGCTTGGTTCTCAGAGTTCTGCTCTTACTCCCTGCACCCAATCCCCCACTCAATAAGAGATGGGAGGGAAGCTCAGCTCAGATTCTGCCTCCCGTTCCTACACATTCCCAAGAAGCCTCATCCTGCTGGAAGGCCTCAGTTACTCCTTCTAAAGCCTGTTTCTTTTCTTTCTTTTTTTTTTTTTATTGAGACAGAGTCTCACTCTATCGCCCAGGCTGGAGTGCAGTGGTGTGATCTTGGCTCACTGCAACCTCTGCCTCCTGGCTTCAAGCAATTCTCCTGCCTCAGCCTCCTGAGTAGCTGGGATTATAGGTGCGCACCACCATGCTTGGCTAATTTTTGTATTTTTAGTAGAGACGGGGTTTCACCATGTTGGCCAGGCTGGTCTTGAACTCCTGACTTCAGGTAATCTGCCTGCCTCAGCCTCCCAAAGTGCTGAGATTACAGCATGAGCCACCGTGCTCGGCCCCTAAGGCCTCTTTCTATCCACCTGGCCTCAGGCCACCCACCAAAGCCAATCAAAGAAGTGACCAGATCAAAGCTTTGTTGGTTGCAGAGAATATGATTTTGACGTGTGTGTGTGTGTGTGTGTGTGTGTGTTTAGGAGAAATGTAGATGTTGTACCTATAGCTCCAAGAAAAGGGATTTATGTTGCATAGGTAAGGAGCTAGAAAGGGTCTCTTAGCTTGGTGGCCATCCAACAACATGAATTAAGCTAGACCCAGCAGAATCTGTGATTGAGTAGATACCCATAATGTACTCCCATATATGCCGTGTGCTCTACAATTCCTTACCTGGAAATGAGATAAATTACTATTATTGTTGTTACTATTATTTTTTCTTGAAAAAGGAGACACAGCATGTGATGTGCTGCTGGCTTAAATCAGTGAGGGGCGTTATGAGAGACATTCAGGGTGAACCTCTGAGCCGATCATGTCTCTGGTTAAAGAAATGAAGAGAATCTGTACCCTGTCTGGCAGCCTGGTGATTGCTGAGAGACAGAGGGGAATGCCTAGGACAGAAATGTCCCAGCAGTGATGGTCTAGCCTTACTTACCAGGGACCAGCGGAAGCCCATTATCATCATGAATTGCATTTCTTTATCATTTTTAAATAATCGTTTTATTTCAGAAATGATATTAAAATAACAGAAAGCCAAAACAAAAAATTCCCAATCCCATCCTGAAATCAAATCAATGACAAGTATGCATGATATACATCGAATATAAAATTCTGTCCATGATGTTATTAAGAATACCAAGCATGCATGTGGACATGCCCGGACAGGTGACACCAGCAAATCACTGTGGGCTTTCTCAGGCTCCAGCCCACCCATCCTATTCTCCACCAAGTTTTCAGACACTTATCAAGATGCTGTGGCTTTGAAACCATGAAGGAAGAAAACCCAAAGCTCAGCCAAACTCCATCTATTCTCATTCTTCCTCTCCCATGTGCCAGTCTACCCCTATGAAACATTTCCAAAGTTCTCCTCGGGAGGCAGAGCTGCTACATTGTGTCTTGGCCCCTTGATTTGACGGCAGTGAATGAATCAAGTTTATACGTTTGCCACCAGACAAATGGAGCTTCATCTGTGGTTGTTTGTACATGTGTGTGCTTTTGCATTTCAATGGCTTCTTCCTTCCCTAACCTAATCTGCTAAATGCAACATTTACAACAAGCCTTGCAGGCATTATTTGCCCCCGACTGGGCCCTGATGACCTCAAATGAAGGCTGCCAGCTTCCCCTGCCAGAAGCAAGAGGCACCAGGAAAAATGGAAATTGGACAATAGTCTTGTATACTCTCTGCTCTGCCATGAATGGCCTTCAACAGGAAACCAATCAATGGAATCAAAAGAACACAGTTTCCTGTTAACATAAAGCAATGCCAAATCCACCAGACTTTATTGTTTCATGCCCTGTGCCAGTCATTGTCAACTATAGTGTAAGTAATAACATATGACTGGAGTTGTGGTTTTAGTAGAAGATTCTTTTGCTTTTGGCACCGTGCACACACCTTCATATGCTTTATTGCCCTTTCCCAAACCTAGGGAGCTTTCTTTTCTTTTGAGATTTCTTTTCCCCTAAAGAACTATTTCTGGCTGTTTTGCTGCATACCAGTTCTTAAAACCCTAGCCAGCCGACTCTTAATTCTTGACAGTCTTTTCTTAAGCAACACTTTATCTATATATACATATACATATATATAATAATTATTATTATTATTATTGCATCACATGGGGCTAAAATAAACCCACTGTGTATTGGCTCTTCCACAATCCTGCTTTTCCTCTGAAAATGGTTAGTTCCCTAAGACTGGCTTTGGGAGAGAAAACCTCTCACATAATATTTTTCTTACTTTCCAGGCTGATCTTGAAGGTGATGATAGGTCATAAGCTGCAGCCTCTGCAAGGATGTTACAACCCCTGGAGCAGGCGGAAAGTACATGTGTGCTTGGAATGCAACAAAAGGGAAAAGTTACTAGTGTGGTTTGGACAGGGCCTTGCATTTTTAACCCTTTACCCAAACCTAAAGAAAACACAACTCTGTTAGCAACTTGGAAGTTTTTTCCTAGAGTGACATGATTAAGGTGGGGGTGTGACTAGTTATCTGAGTCATTTTTTTCAGACAGTTTGGCTTAGTGGTTAAGATCTTTGGTACCAGATGGAATGGGTTGAAATCCCAACTCTCTCCCTTAACATCTGCATGATTCTGGGAAAGTTGATAAACTTTCTGATGCTCACATTCCTTGTCTGTAAAACAGAAAACACTTGTGTTCTGGGGTTGTCCTCAAGAATATGAGTAAAAACTGGGGTTTTCCTCTCTGCTCTATTGTGGACGCCTTTAGCAGTAAGTGTACCTGGTAAGTGCTCAGTGAATGGCATCATGATTATGAGGCAAGCACAGACCCCCGTTCCAATCCTGCTGGTGTTCAAAGCTTTGACTCAAGCCACCTCTGGTTTTGTATGGTTTAGTCATGTGGACAAATAACCAATGTGTTAGCAATGCATTTCTTGGTTCTCAGAAGATGGTATTAAGCCTCTGATCCTACTGCATTAGGATGTGATCATGTGGAAATGTGGGATTATCAGACACATGGCTACCTGGGAGAGAGAGTAGGGGGTTGGAGATGAAAAATAGTTGGTGGAAAGGTCTTCATTTTTCTCCCATTCCCTCATAGGCATGCAGGAACAACTGATTACTGTGTGTGTATGTGTGTGTGTGTGTGTATGTGTGTGTGTGTGTGTGTGTGTGCGCGTGCGCATACGTGGTCTTTGTATTCCTTTCTTTTGTTAAGCCTAAGAAAACTTTCAGTACAGTGTCCCAGGAAGCCACCACAAATAGATAGAAATTAACCTTTTATATGAAACTTTCTTTCCATCCCATCTAAGGCTGGCTGGTAAAGGTGGAAGCCTTTCGTGTTTCAAAAAAAGGTCTGTGTGTACTGGTTTCTACTTGAAACTAAAAGTTTTAAGTGCTTTTGTCTTCTGTACCCAGGTCTGTTGGCAGAAAATCTTGTATGACTTCCCCCAAGTCCATCTAAGAGAGAAGTTGCTTGCTTGCCATATTATCTTGGCTTCTTCCAACTACCAACCCCAGCACCAAGGACCATTTCACAAAAGAATCCCTCTCCTTGAAACTCAGTTTCCCTTTGGTGTGTCAGGACCTTAGCTTGAGAATGAGAAGAAATCCCTGCAAAATAGAAAAGTTGAAGTCTACAGTCTGATTGGTTTGGACTGAGAGAAAGAAAGCAAGTAACTTTGGGTATACAAGTTTAACCCAGAGAAATTATGTTTCCTAATTTGGGGTGGTGGTAGTGGTGGTAATGGTAGTACTGGTGATAGTAGAAATGGTAGTGATGATGGAGGTAGTGGTGGTGGTAATAATGGCGATAATAATGGTAGTGATGTTGCTGGTGTTGGTGGCAGTGGTGTTTTTGTTGGTAGTGCTGGTTGTGATGATGTTGTTGGTAGTGGTTAGTGTTGGTGGTGGTAGTGGTGAAGGTAGTGGTGATAGTGGTGGTAGTGGTAGTGGTGAAGGTAGTGGTGATAGTGGTGGTAGTGGTGGTGGTGGTGGTGGTGGTGGAGGTAGTGGTGATAGTGGTGGTAGTGGTGGTGCTGGTGGTGACATTGAGCATACAGTAGAGGGTAGTTCTTCTCACCACATCTTCCATACCTGAGGCATTATCACCAACAGGTTCTATTGTTTCTCACTGTAATGCACCTCAGCAAAATAGGCCTTTAGAATATAAAGAACATGAGATGAAAACCCACACACACAGATTCACTCGATTTTCTCCTGCCCCTTGGCTAAGTAAAAATCACCTACCAAGTTGCCAGTCCCTCTCCCTTACTTTCCAGGAGAGCATCTGATAGCTCCTCTTCTTTTTTTTTCTCCTTCTCCACTCCCACTTCCTTCTCCTCTTTGTCATCATCCTCTTTTTCCTACTTCTTCCCTGTCTCCAAATTAATCTTAGCAGGGAGTCCTGAAGCAAATTATCATGTTACAAGCCTAAATGTGATAGCTTGTCATCTTTCATTATTTTTGACATTAAAAAAACTGTCAGAATTCTCTGAGACCTGTCTTTGGTTCAGGGTGTTCTCTTTGAGGCCAGGGGATATATAAGGATTACAAAAAGGAGAGTTGCTCCAACATAGTGAAAAGAATGTAATGGAAGTTTGGAAATGATCTCCAATTCCAGACTAGTGTGCACTTTTAGACCATTGCATTCGAAGGGGCTACTGATTAAGGCTGTAAAATGTTTGCATAATTGTGGTTTATTTTATAGAGTAGAGGTCCAGGGTCACTTCATTACCCCGATTCATTATTTTGCTTATTCCCACCCCCACCCCACCCCACTGCAATTTCCTTGAATACTTAGATTTGATAAGCAATTAAAAAATAACTGTCTGGCTTGTTTTCTGAAGATTGGTGCTTTCCACGGACTGAGTTGCCGAAGACTGGGAGAGTGTGTTTTCATATGGAAGGTCACATCTATTCATCAGAGGCTGTTTATCTTTTTCTGGCCATTCATTTAGAGCAGCCACAGTTTTCTGAAGAAGCCACATGCACCACACTCCAACAGCAGAGAATGATTTGGTTCAGAGTGGGTAATGCTAGGGCCATGGTCTTGGTTTAGAGATATTTCAGAACTTTAATATTTTGGTAACCCATGCTCTATAAATCATTGAATTACATCAAGTCTATTTAAAACCCCTCTGGGCAGCTGTTTAAAATGCTGTCACTGCAGTAAGCAATGTCCTTAGAGTCACATGGCAGGTCGGGGCCAAGAAGGGGATGGGTTTTGTTTGTGTTTCTTTAACTCCAGTTAGGTTTACCCTCTGACTCTCCACTTCTGTAAATAGTCCCTCCATTTCCAGTTATTTTAAAGCCAGAATATGAAGGCCGCTTAGTCCATCGGGGTCAAGCCTTTTCATCAAATCAGATTCTTTTTCCTTGCATTCTTCTCTTCAAGCCATTTAGTGAAACAAGCACAAATTGTTAACTTCAGATTAATATGTTTAATAAGTGAAATCTGGACTATTTCAGGAAGGCAGGCAGGTCAGCAGTCTGGAGGATTGGTTGCAGCTGAGGGTTCCCGTGGGCTTCTCCTGGGTCATCGCTGGGAGCTGAGACCACCTGTGTAGCACCTGTAGGCAAGGCGGGCCTAATTACCCCAGAGATCCCGGCTTTGCTGGCCTTGCTCTCTGGCCTCCAGATTTGCTCTGATTCTGACAGTGCAGGGGGTATCAGAGCTCAGGTCCGGAGGAAAAGCCTGGAGTGAGTGAGGCTGGGAGCTTCCTCTTCAGAACTCTGCATGCTTATCGGGGTGTAATGCCTGCCTCTTGCTGCCGCTCCAAGCTCCTCCAGGAGAAGGACGCTGCTTCTGTCTGGTCCACGATCGTATCAGGGTCTGGGTAAGCATGTGCTTGAGTGCACAAAAAGAAAAATGTAGCATCAGCAATCTTGTTCAGAGTTTTTCGATCAGAAAAAAATATAAATTAAGAATGGAATGTGCTACTTTAATTTTAGCAGACATAAATATTGTAACCTTAACGAAATCAAATTTCATTTTGAATTCCACACTGCATGCGGAGTGGGAAGAGGACATCCTTATCTTTTCAGAGCCTTGGGCCCCACAGTGATCTTTATCCTTCTCTGGCACATAGTGGGTGCTTAATAAATTTATCCAATCAGTTCATGAATACTGCAAACTAAAAGCAGGGGCTTTGAAGTCAAGATCTGAGTCTGACTCTTAGCATCCCACTAACTCACTGTATGACCTTGGACAGATACGACAACCCTTTTGAGTTTCAGGTTAATTTGTCGGGAGGATTAAGTGAGATAACCCATGCTATATATTATATATGTGGTCTCTGTTAATAAGGAATGGAATATATCTAGCATAAAGTATGCCCTCCATTGGATGTGCCCCCGGGGCACCCATAACTGTCCTGTCTTGAGAGACAAGCGCTGGCTGTACCTCTGCCTTTGCAGGTTAAGGAAAGAGGGAAGAGGGGAGGGGAGGCGGCCCAACTTTCTGTGCCTGTCAAGGCAGGGTTGGGCAGCTGCGGGCTAGGAGGAGGATACAGGCTCAGCTTCTGCCCCCGCCCCCAGCCTGCAAACCGAGGAAGGCTGGCCCGCGGCTCTCAGGCAGCTCTGGCTCCCGCTCCGGCTCCGGCTCCGGGTCGGGCTCCCAGGGAGCGGCTCGGGCAGGCGGCCTTGTGGCTCTGCAACCCAACCTCTTCCCCTCCGGGCGCCTCCCGGCTCCGGGGTCCTGCTGCCTCTGGGACCTCCTCACCCCCAGACGTTGCTGTATTTTGTGTGTGTGAGATGGAGTTTCGCTCTTGTTGCCCAGGCTGGAGTGCAGTGGCAGCAATCCCGACTCACTGCAACCTCCGCCTCCGGGTTCAAGCGATTCTCCTGCCTCAGCCTCCCGAGCAACTGGGATTACAGGCGCCTGCCACCACGCCCGGCTAATTTTTGTATATGTACTGGAGACGGGGTTTCACCATGTTGGTCAGGCTGGTCTCAAACTACTGACCTCAGATGATCCACCCGCCTCGGGCTCCCAAAGTGCTGAGATTACATTCGTGAGCCACCTCGCCCAGCCCATTGCTGTATTTGAACAGAAAAACCAACAGTACATAAAACAAAAGGACAGCACTGGGATCGAAAGACGATCTGCTCTTTCGGAAGAAAACCCAGGGTGCGGCGGCGACTCGCAGCGCTCCCAGCGACCCAGCGCCCCCGCGAGGCCCGGGCAGCGTCCGCGCTCCCTACAGGGGGAGGCCCGCCGGTGTTTGGGAATCCCAGCGGGGTCCCCAGCTTGCCGGTCTCCCAGCCCTGACCTTACTGAGATTTCTCACTAGGTCACTGTTTGTTAAGAAAACAGAGTAACAGAAACGAGGCAAAGTCCATAATTTTCTTCTTGCAAAATTCTCAAGTTTAGGGCAGAGGCAAAGGGGGGATGGAAGTGTGCCCCGACTCTGTAAGATATTCCCCTTCTCGGAGTTGCCCCCAGTGCAGGGCCTTTCCCCTGTCTGCCTGCCTTGAGATGCTTCCTTTATTGCTAACAGACTGCACTGAAATGTTGTCTCTCTCTCTTTCTCTCTCTCCCTCTCTCTTCTCTCTCTCTCTTGCTTCTGTTTCTTCCTGAGAGTAGGGGAGGCACATATTCTCCCCTCTCCGTCCCTCCCTCCCTCCTTCCCTTCCCTTCCTTTCTTCCTCCCTTTCTCTCTATCTTCCTACCTTCCTTTCTTTTTGGTTGAGTGTATGTTACTTGATTTTTATCTTTTCTGATAATGACCACGCTTTTTAACCTGTTGCTTTCTTTTAGGAAGTTTGACCTTTTTTTCTCTTTCTCTCATCACTCGCACTCTGCCAAAATGCAAAGTAAATGTTCAGATTTAATTTCTAATATATGGGTAGAGTCCTCCTCCCGAGCCAGGTCAGTGAAGCCACTGATATATTTTTTTATATGATCTTTGTTGTAATGGTACTATCAGTTTTCTACCTGAGAGCCCTGTTTCTTTCTCTCTCCCTTTCATTTTCTCCTTCCTTCTCTCTCTCTTTCTTTCTGGGACAGCACAAGGACTTGTTCAATTTCATCTTCATCAATTGCTAGCTTTGTGACCTTGGATAAATCATTTAGCCATTCTGTGCCTCCACTTCTTTATCTGCAAAACAGAGTTAATAATGTCCAACCTATAGGGTCATTGGGCTGATAAAATATATTACATATCATAATGTACTCTCCACATAGAATACACACAATGGGGACTGTTATAATAATAAGTTAAGGTGCTGCTCTTCTGAATAAAACAAGTTTTCTCATCCTCACCACTCACCTCCGCCCCCAACCCTTTAAGAAAAGTTTGGTTAATGGGTTCCAGGCTCTGGGATCTTAGGTTAGTCAGGTCTTCACAGTCCTTCGACTTAAATATTCATATCATTGCCCCCAAAAGAGAGACCAGTAGTTGCTTCCCACCCGAACATCTGTATTAACCTTCTAGTCTCTCTGACTCTACTTATGCCCTACTTTAGTCCATTCTCTAAACAGCAGTCAATATGGTCTTTTAAAAGCAAAAATTCAAGAGAAAACAAGCAAACGAAAACCCCAGGAATTCCAGATTATGTCATTCCCTTTCTGAAAATCCTTCAGTGGTTTTTCTCGCATACTTAATGTGAAATCTAAACCGTGTTCTCCAAGACGAAGGCTTGCCTGTGCAGTCCCACCCCAGCCTGTCTCCCACCACCCTGCCTCTTGCTGTGTTTCCACTCTAGGACCACTCTCCCATCTTTCTGTTCTCTTGAAGGCAGGACGTTCCTCGCTCTGAGGCTCTGCACTCACTGTTCCTGGCCTGAAACTCTCTTCCCCGATGGACTCCCAGCTCATATGTCACTTCCTTAGAGATGCCATCCCACTACCTGATCTAAAGTAGCACCCACACCCCACCCCCAGTTACTTGCTATTTACTTTACCTTATTTCCATAGCACTGAAATTATTTATTCATCTATTGATCAAATGAATAAACCTACAATTTAGGGTGAAAAAAAAATTACTTGTAAACCACCAGCTCAAGCCAAAAGACCACAGAAACAAATGCAATAATAGCTTTCAATGAAAGGAGAGTCACAGGATTAACTAATTTCTAAAATCAAAACAATGAAAAAGATTATTATTAATAAGAAGTCTGATTCTGTGGCCTGTGATCAGGACTCGGGTGAATATAATTCTGCACAAAAGAGAGAAAATCTGACTTCTCTCAGCCTGAAGAAGGTGGAAAAATTTTCTCCAAGCAGCTTCAGTGAAAGTGAGAGGAGGGAATGGGTTTGTTATTTTAGCTATGACAATCTCCTATGTATTCTACACTTACACTGACTGAGTTTGTTAAGGTAACCAGATTTCGCTCACCTATTTTTTTCTCAGGCTCTCCGGAAAAGCCTGTTTTCTTGACTTAAAATACATTTTGGCTTCTGTGGAGAAAATTCTAGGCTGGGTACAGTGGCTAACGGCTGTAATCCCAGCATTTTAGGAGGCTGAGGTGGGCGGATCACTTGAGGCCAGGGGTTGGAGACCAGCCTGGCCAACATGGCGAAACCCCATCTTTACTAAAGATACAAAAGTTAGCTGGGTATGGTGGTGCACACCTGTAATCCCAGCTACTCAGGAGGCTGAGGCAGGGGAATCACTTGAAGCTGGGAGGCAGAGGTTGCGGTAAGCTGAGATGGAGCCTACAGCCCTGTCTCAAAAAAAAAAAAAAAAAATTCTAGAAACAACATATACTAAGCAATTGGATCAGAATTTTTCACATCTCAACTTACTCTTTCTGAATTGCCTGGCTTGTATTGTTTAGAGCCTTTGGCTTTGGTGGCTTTGGGAGTTTGTTGAACTATTGCAGATTTTGTATGCTTTTTCCTTGAGTAATTTGGTTTTGATCAAATCCCCAAATAAACTTTTTCCTAAGTTCTTTCCCCCTTAGTTTACAAGCTCATATGTATTCCAGAAGAATGTAATCCACATGGCTAAATTCATGTACACTCAGCTCATCCCAGGGTCATTGGCAGGGAGATGGATATTCAAAGCATATGAAGAATAAGAAATGTTTCTAAAACTGTGTGTGTGTGTGCCTGAAATAAAGACATATTTTCTCAGAACCCTAAGTAGGCAACTCCACCAGTTAGCTGTTACTCTGATGTGTGAAATAGGAAGGTTTGAAGCAGTAGATGATACAGGTACATATTATTCAAATTTAATTTTTAAAAATAAGTTATTTCTATTTTCCCGTTGTCGTTTCTGGATTTTCCCTCTCTATTCAATTCCTGAGCAGATACTCCCAGACTCGATTAGTTTTCCTATATGAAAAGCCAGGTCAGAAAGATAAAAGAGCCACGTGATTTGGGGCAAGTTAACAGTTAACAACTCTGAGCCTAGGTTTCTTCATCTGTTAAATACAGATAAAGGTGTTTATTCTGAAAAGTTATTGCAAGAATTAGAGATGGTGTAGGTAAATCACCACCTCTCAATAACATATGACCTGTACTAGAATTTTAACAAATAGTAAATGGTCTGAAAAATCCAGGCTTAGTAACATTTTATGAAGTTTTACACTATTATCACCAAAGTTGGTTATCAGGTAGGTGTGTGTAGAGGAGTGTGCAAAAAGGAAACGGCTGCAGTGTGGCCAGGTGGTCAAGGTAGTGCCCTTGGTAGGGTGCTTTCAGAAGGGCTTCTTCAAGAGCAGCAGAGCTTTCTGACCTACATGTTCAGGCAACAAGACACTACTGAGCTTAGCATCTATAGTAGATGGTCAATTGGCCATTTGGCTAAGGCCAACCAAATGTTGATGAGGGTCACAACGGGCTTGGGGCCACACTTTGGAAGACATTGTCATAAACAATTTCTGTTGGACTTCATGACTTTTGGGACTTCACCTTCCCTTCCTTTTTAAAATATTGGCTTTCTGCAATGCAGTTCTGTGAACAGAGCAACCACTTCTAAACTGGGATATGAAGAGAGTCTCTCTCTGTCCCAGCATGCATCTAAAATGTGCATGAAGTCACCATGAACATGAGGTGTCTCCAGGTTCTAGGATCTGCAGACCACAGGTTATGTTTTTTCTGTTAAGAGAGAGTATTTAGAGGGAATAATTAAAGGCAAAGGAAGCCATCCTAGGCAATTATGGGAAAGATGGTGTCAGATGGCAGGGCAAACCACTGTGGTAACCTCTAGAAGTAATTATGGACATCTGGATTGATGAAAAGAACTAAAGGGTGGCAGGCATTCTGCATTTGGGACTAGGCTTTCCCAAAGGAAGATAAATGGAAAAAACATGTTTGCCTTAACTGCTGACTCATGGTACAAAGTTTTAATTCAGAGACTTTAATTGAAAATGCAGCAAGAATGTGAAAGATTTACATTAAAAATATTTTAGTATATTGGCAAGACATTAATTACAAAACCAGATGGTCATGGTAGAAAAATCAACCAAGAGGCCTTTGTTTTTCTTTTGCTTTCTTAGCATGAAAAATTTTTACTTTGCAAATTTCAATCTTCTGTTAATCATAAACAACATCACCTTTGTATTAAAATTAATGTAAAGAGTGATTATCTGTTGTTTTAGAATATAAAAAAAAACAGAAATCATCATGATCAAAACGTAGAATATGAAAGCATTCTTGTGATAAATGTTTCATGACCAAGACACTAGTTCTTTCTCCCCAGAGGCTGGCCTAATGAGACCATATTTCTTGGCTCTTATTGACCATGACCACTGTCTCAGTCAGGGGTCATTTGTTTGCAACAGAAGGTTGGAACAGAACAGCCTGAAATCTGCTCAAAAAGGAGGGTTTATTGTAGGGATACAAGAGACTTTCACTCTCAGAGAATCCATATTCAGGGGATATATTGGGCCAGAAATCTCACCTGATAATACATCCCTCCCTGTTTCTCTCAAGGCACAAAGTATCTTCTTTCTATCTTCCTCTGCACACCTGCTCTAGGATAAACACATTGCTTTCCCAGGCTGGCTTTTCCTGCTTTTCTGAAATTAGTGCTCTGAACAATAGGCCCACCATGGCTGTCTATTTGGGTTTAGATCTACCACTGTTCTCTTCATTTACTAGGTGTCCCATCTGTCTTTTATCCCTCTTTCTCTCCTTTCTTTTCTTCTGTCCTTTCTTAAATTAATTTAGTTTTTTTAAAAAGTATTCCATTTCCTACTCTCTATTTGCTTGTTGTTATACATTCTTTAGTTATTCTTTTGTGCTTACCGCAGAGATTAGAAATATGCATCCTTGATGTATTAGAGTCTACTATAAATTAGTACCATTAATACATCTAGGACAATGAAAGAAACTTCCAGCATTTAAGCCCATTGCTATGGTTTGAATATACGAATATTTACATCATCTTCAAATTCGTATGTTGAAATCCTCATCTTCAAGGGCATGACATTTGGAGATGGGACCTTTGGGGGGCAATTAGGTCAGGGTGATAGCACCCTCATGAGTGGGATTAATACTCTTATAAAAGAGACCCCTGGAGAGATCCTGCACCCCTTCTACCATGTGAAGACACAGCAAGAAGGTATCATCTATAAGCCAGAAAGCAGGCCCTCACCAGACACCAAATTTGCCTTGATCTTGGACATCCCAATCTCCAGAACTGTGAGAAATAAATTTTTATTGTTTATAAGCCCCCCAGTTTATGATATATTGTTATAGCAGCCCAAACAGACTAAGACATCCATTTACCCTATTTTGGCTATTGTTATTGTTGTCATATGTTTTGTTTCTAAATAGTTGTATTCTCACAAAACATTGTCATTATCATTTTATTCATTTATTTATTTATTTAGAGATGGAGTCCTGCTCTTGTCACCCAGGCTGGAGTGCAATGGGGCGACCTCAGCTCACTGCAACCTCCACCTCCCAGGTTCAAGTGATTCTCCTGCCTCACCCTCCTGAGTAGCTGGGATCACAGGCATGTGCCACCATGCCAGGATAATTTTTGTATTTCTAGTTCAGACAGGGTTTCACCATGTTGGCCAGGCTGGTCTCAAACTCCTGACCTCAGGTGATCCACCTGCCTTTGCCTCTCAAAGTGCTGGGATTACAGGCGTGAGCCACCGCGCCTGGTCATCATTATCATTTTAAACAGTCAATATTCATTATGTTTTACCTGCATATTTACCTTTTCCATTTCTCTATATTCTTCCTGGTATTACCATGTTTCCATTTAGGATCATTTTTCCTTTGCCTAAATAACTTCCTTTAGTATATCTTTTACATAGATATCTGCTATCAACCCATTCTGTTTTTATTTTGAACTCTACTCTGTGGTCTCTCAATGAGTTTATCTTCTATTTGTGGTACTTTCTGTGCCCAAATTTACTCAAATAAATTGGTTTCCCACCTTCAAGTATAGATTACCATAATTATGATAAGTTTTTATAGTGTATGGTTTAAAGATGTATCTTTTACCAAAAAGAGAGGATTCAAAGTGCATTTTATAACTGAAGACCTATCACGTTAGGTTTTGAAAGCCTACTCTGTGTCAGGCAATGTACTAGTCACTGGGACTGTAAAATTAAATGAGGCATGTTCTTCGTAAAATCAAATGGGCATATACTATTGGGGAAGACAGATGAGTAAATGGTTACATTAAACATGATAAGAATTATGCATAGGATATTTTAGGAACCAAAGGAAGAACATCCAAATTAGAATTAAGAATCAGGGCATATCTCCCAGGAAGGCACCTTGGATTGAATTAAAGGAGTAGGAGTTGTTGAAGATCCATGTGTCAGTTAAGAGTTTGGTGAGGGGTTGCTTCCTGGCTTGTAGATGGCCACCTTCTTACTATGTTGTCACATGGACTTCCCTCAGTGGACATGGAGGAGAGAGAGAGGGAGAGAGAGAGACAGAGAGAGCAAACTTGTGGTGTCTCTTCTTATAAGGACAATAATCCCATAGGATCAAGGCCCCACCCTTATGACCACATTTAATCTTAATTACTTCTGTAGAAGCACACTGGGGGTTAGGGCTTCAGCATATAAATTTTGGGGGCATGGAAACATTCAGTCCTTTATAGATAGGTGGGTTTTATGAAAAAGACAGAAAAGCTATTTTTGTGCTGAAGTAGAAGAGGCAGTAAGAAGGGCAATATTAAAGATACAGGAGAGAGAGACAACGTGGGTTATTGAAATGATGGCCACAAAAAGCCAATGCATAAAGTCCTTAAAATAGCCTATTAAAAAAAATGCTAAAGCATAACGTTGGATCCCAGAGGAAAGGAGAAAGGAATTGGTACCAGTGAAGACATCTATAGGTGTTTTGGGAGGAAATTGCCACGTAGTGTTAAGGAGCAAAGCCATCTGAGAATGTGGTGACGGTCAGGAGTAAGGAGCTTAGGGGAAAAGGTGGAAATGTGATTGCTAAAGGGACAGCTGCACCAAGAGACCATGGATTGATAATGGCCCAGTTTCCCCCTTTGGATGATGATACCAGTTTAGGTAACTGCTTTACATATATTTGAGGTTGCTAATCTGCTCAGCCGTCACTATCATTTTGCAACAGCTCTCATCTGAAGACAGCAAATTGAAACTTGAGTTTAAAATCCTACCTTTGAGTCCAGAAGTACAGGATAAGGAACAATACAGTAGCAGATTACATTAAAACTAAAAGGAATTTTAGTTGACAGGACTATCAAAGTTACTGCTGCTAAATGCCTTTTTGGCTGCAGAAATACAATATCTATACCACGGAATGTGAAAGCCCCTTTCCAATCTGTGCCTGTCAGGATATAACTGGAGAATTCTGACCAGTACACATTAAGAACACAGATAAACTATGTTATAGTTACACAGAACAACAGACAGGACTCATGCTTTGCTATGTGACACGTGAACATAGACTCCCAGGGACATTTAAACTGGAAAAAAGAAGATTCAGCAATAAGAAGATCATTGTCCATTTAATCAGTCTATTTATCTCTTTTATTAAGTGCTATCACTTCAAAAGATCTTTCACACCTGCAGGCTTATTGCATCCCTATGACTTCTCTCAGACATAGGGACATTATTGCCCAGACTTCACGGACAGGGAGACTAGGACACCTAGAGGATAAATACAGGAGACAGTTTGGGCAACTGACATTCAACAACTTGCTCAGCCGTCTCACTCCTTACTTTCATGATAAATGTTTTCTGTTCTGTTCTCCTAGCAATCCTCCCATCCTTCAGAGCTCAGCTTAAGTTCCCTCTCCAGAGGCTTCCTCTGCCTCATCGAGCCCTCACTGATTTTCATCTCCTTTGAAATTTGACAATGTTCAAAACAATATAAATAAAAGGACATATTTTACCATGGAATGTAATACTTGCTGATATATTATTTTGTGTTGTTTGCTCTAGTTTTAGATGTGTTTGTCACCTCTCCCTACATATAGTGAGAGTTGGGGTTATGTTTTATTCTTTTTTCTTACGTCCCACAGGGCTTAGCCCAGTGCTAATTTGTTTCTTACAGTTATGAAGGCTGAGAAGTCCAAGGTTGAGGAGCCATGTCTGGTGAGGGCCTTCTGGCTAATGACTCTCTGCAGAGTCCCGAGGCAGTGAGGGGGCTGAGTGTGCTAACATGTACTCAGGTCTCTCTTCCTCTGCTTCTAGAGCCACCAGTTCCCCTCCCATGATAACTCATGAATCTATTAACCCATTAGTCCATTCATCCATGAATGAATTAATCCATTCATGAGAGCAGAGCCCTCATGACTGTATCATCTCTTAAAGGCCCCATCTCTCAATATTGCCACGTTGGGGATTAAGTTTCAACATGAGTTTTGGAGGGGAGAAAGACAAACCATCACTATATCTCTATCTCCAAGGCTGTTCACTACACACACTTGCTTGAAAAGGTGATCGGAAACAAAGGACAGTCAGTGACTCCACTTGTGAGGTGCGTAGAGATGTGAGAGACCCATGGATAATTGTCTTCCAACTGTAGAAGATTCTCATATATTCCTGTGTTCACATTTTGGCAGCTAATCAGAATTGCCAATCAAATCCTTGACATTCTTCTGATCAGTAGAGTAGGTCATCAAAACTGGAATCCCATGAGGTTTAAAGTAATTGTTTTGTTTGTAAAATACATCCTGCAAATATTTTTATTTTTCTGAATTGATCCTTAAAAAACAAGTTATTCTTGACTGGTCTGAAGTATCTATTGTCCATTTTAAGCTTTACTTCTGGACAACTAGTTTCTGAGATTTCATGTATTTAAGGGCAATGCTTTTCATTTTCTCTGCATTAGCCATCCACTGGCTATTTCTTTAACAACAATCCCATTGCACTGAATACATTGTCCTTCATGATGTAGCCTAAGCCTTCTTCAAACTCATTCACCCATGTATGCCCTGCCCCAGCCTAATTACTGGAAGCTCCCCAAACATGACCTGTTCTTCCATCCTCCGTGCCTTATGTACACTGTTCCCTCTGTTGGAAAGCCTGACTCATCAAGTAAACTCCTACTTGTCCTTCAAAACTAGGCTTGTGCTTTACCTCCCCTCCTTCCCTATGTCCCCAAGTGGAATTATTGACCTCTTCGTTCATGACCTTTGTTCATTTCTATAATAGTGTATATTATATTGCATTGTAATTATTTGTTTACATAATGATCTCCCCACGGCTAGTGTGTGGCCAGAAACTGTGTCTCTATATTCCCAGTGCAAAACATAGTAGATGTTCAAGAAACTTTTTTCTTTGAATGAATGAGTACATTAGTCAGACTTCCTAGTTACGAGTTACTGAAACAGACTCAAATGGTCTCAAGAAAAAGTAAAGGATTTGCTAAGTAGCTACTGCAGACCGATCAAAAGGCTGAAAGGCTATGTTTGGAAAATGGGCAGGATGCAAGGAAACTAAGGAGGCCAATCAGCAGAAATAAACAGATTTTCACTACCATCTTATATTTGTGCATCATTCCCATGAGATCCTCAGGCTGGGGAGGGTGTTTTATTGACTGAGCCTGTGTCACTTATGGACAAACTGGGATAAGTTTGACCTACCCCCTTAAGCTTGCAAGGCTGAGGGATGGGGAAAGATGCTACTTCCCACCAAGCTTACACACAATGGGGGAAAAGCAATTATCTGAAAGGAAACTGGGATGTCATCAGTAGGGGAAAGAAATGTGTCTAACTCCAAAAAATGACCAATGTCTACTACTAATAACTGAAACTTTCCAAAAAAAAGAGACTATGATTTAAAAATCAATTTAACATTGAATGGTTTGATTATCAGCAAAATCACCATGACATTTAGCACCTTTCTTTTCCTTGATGAACTCAGAACTCTTGCATAGATTTAATAATGTGTTATGTACCCTTTGGGTGTCTGATTTACTGACTTGAGCTGAATGATTGGACTCAATACAAATAAAAAGAGCTTGCAAACTTCACCCATGGTTTTCCAGACATCAAGGAACTAAGCTCTTTTGCTCCCTGGAGAAGCTAAAAATTCTAAAATGAAGTGCCCTCTGCTCTGGTTTCTGCTTTTCAGCATTTCTCTTCTGTTTTCACATACTTTTGCTGCTTTAAAATTAAATCTAAGAAACTCATTCCATATTTTTCATCATCTGCTTTTGAAAGTGAATGTTATGGATTTATGGTTTGGGATTCTTTGATGTTAGAGCAGCAAACTATGCTTGCTTCACTTGTTTTTGTTTCATTTTTTTTACATTTATGAGGCTTTGATAATTTGATTTATTAAAATACCACAGTCAATGTAGGGGAACTGACACCATTTGCATTGTTGGAAAGCGTCATGAAACATCAGGCGCTAGTTCCCCATGGAGCGCTTACCTCTATTATTATATCTCCCCCTCCCCTTCGGTCTTCAGGAAAATTTGGCATTAAACTTAAGCTGCACGCAAAGAATATTCATTCCTAGAACATTTCAGTACTTTTGGATTGGATTCCATCCCCCAATTTTGATTTTGAATCTGCCAAGATGTACAGAATGATACATCTAAAGCTAGTTATGATATACAAGCTAGCTTTCCTTATCAAGAAACAGAAATGTTCCTTCCTCTTACCCTGTAATGATTGCATATCTGGTATATTAAAATTTGAATTTCATATCATATCCCTTTAAATGTATTAACAAGTACAGTTTGGAACTTTACATTATGAATCCCTAAGGATGAGTAATGACCAAATGGTAAGATTGACCCTTTCTGCAAGTGGAGGGTATTTTTTTCTTTTCCATTTCTATAGGAAGTGACAGATGGGGAGAGAGGGAGAGAAAACAGGATAAGTTTACCCAGAATGAACACCTGGATAAGAAGATTACCATAAGAGCTTATAATCATAGAAAAAATGTCAGGGTTGGAAAAGTCCCTAGACTCTTCATTCATTATAATTCCCTCTACCAGTCCACTGGGTTTCAGGAAAACAGGAACGCTCATATGCTACTGTTTAAGTGAGTGTGTGTGTGTGTGTGTGCGCGCGCGTGTGTGTGTTTGTGTATTACAGGATATTATAAGAATAGAATAGGGAATCTTCCAGGTATCTGAGGAATAGAAAAAAGCCAGGTCACATGGGAACCAGGACTGGAAAGTCAGAAACCAACAGGATTCTATCTCTTTCCATTTGTCAGGGACTACACAGTCTCTTCTCCTCAAAATTGACCATTCAGCTCACAGTGGAATATAGCCTTATTACAGTAGTCCCTCCTTATCCAAGGCTTAATTTTTTTGTGGTTTTAGTTACCCACGATTAACCATGGTCTGAAAACATTACATACAATAAGATATTTTGAAAGAGAGAGACTATGTTTATACAACTTTTATTACAGTGTATTGTTATAATTGTTCTATTTTATTATTAGTTATTATTGTTAATCTTTTACTGTGACTAATTTATAAATTAAACTTCATCATAGGTATGTATGTACAAGAGAAAACATTGTAAATGTAGGATTCAATACTACCGGAGGTTTCGGGCGTCCATTGAATGTCATGAAACGTATTTCCCACTTATAAGAGGGGACTAGTGTATGTTTTTTCATTCAACAAGAAAATAGGCAATTAGAAAAGTCAGAAAATACAAAAAATTGTGGTTTAAAAATGAAGCAAACTAATCTATGGGATTATTTTGAACTGATGAAGTGTCAAGAGAGAGAATCCATTTAACTGTGGTACTCGGAATATTCTTAGCATGATGCAAGTTTAATAACAAGAATTACAACACCTTCTGAATGGATTTATTCACGTGACCTAATAATAATAATAACAACAATAATGAACTCTTATTGACATTTTACTATGTGTCAGGCACCGTGCTAATGCTTTATAGATTATTTAATCTTCAAACAATTATTTGAGGGTAGGTATTATTGTCTCATTTTTTTTTCGGATGAAAAATTAAGGCATGGAGCGATTGAGTAACTCCACCAAGTCACACGGCTCTTCAGTGGCAGAGCTATTCTAAGCCGCATGATTTACTTCTATGATGTATTGCTTCTGGCTAAGCTATGTTATCCAATCAGCAATAAGCTATATTTACACAATCATTATTATAAACACTTTTTTGATTTTTTAAAGAATTATTCTATAAATAAAGCATGTGACTTGATTATAATAACAAAAGGAAATATAAACATTATCAACCTTGATCACATAAAAATAGTAATATAAAGTTAGGGGAAAGAGGGGAACAAAAGGAAAATAACACTGACTTCCTCATATTTCTCAGTAAAAGAGATATTATTTAACATTACTACATCAAAAAAGCTGTGTTTTTAAAGTTATAAACATAGCCAATAGAACTAAAAGTAAAAACAGGTTAACTAAAGTTGGAAGGGTGATTAATATATGTGAGTCAAATTTGTAATTTTTTAAAGCACTATTCAAGAAATCCTTGAAGTTGATAAGCAAAGAAACAGCATAAACATGTTATTTGAATTGTGTAGATGACTACCAGGAAAAAAAACTATAAGCAAGTGAAAACCAGTTACCTACAAAAAGTGAGCCTGTGCTGCTGATTATGGAGTGAGATTTTTACTCTTTATTTCTTTCCATTTAAGTGATTATTTCCATGTGCACACATTACTTTTTATGATAAGAACCATGCCCATACTATTCACTTCAGTAAATCTACATCTAGGTTTCCATCCCAGAGAAATGCACATCATATACATGTAAGTGACACCAAGTGAGATGAGGGGCTTCTTCCAAAGGCTGGAACCACAGCCCCCCGGGGGCTCTGGGTAAACATTCCTAGCCCCAGTGGTCTTGGGTTCTTTTGTACCTATCTGAACGCCATTACACACCCACACATCCCAAGGTTCAGCCCAGAGATGGGAGAAAACAAGGACACTTCTGAACTTCTCACTCACTCTTCTCTTTTACATAGTCCCAGGTGGGAGTTCCACTTCCTCTTCTGGTCTGTGTCTTACATTCTAATCCCAGGGCACAAAAAGCCTCAAGGTTTGGCCTTAATGGTAGATGGTGTACATGAAGGAAAAGTAGCTTACAGAAATGGGTACACAATTTTGGGAGGTATTTAAAAGGTATTGTCTCCTTTACATATATAGATGAGTGGAAAATGGTGTGCAAGGATACAGGCCACTTCAAAAGCAGATGGCACCTCTAGGGAGAGCAGTGGGGGAGGGGAAGACGTATTCATGTAGGACACAGGTAATTGTGGGGTTTTTTGGTGCTATGGACATTTATTTAGTGCTTTTGTATGTTTTACCCATTTTAATCATCACAATAGCCAAGTGAGGTTAGTTTTTATCTCCACTTTAAAAAAAATTAATAGACTATTCTTTGAATAGTTTTAGGTTTACAGAAAAATCATATGGGAAGTATAGAGAGTTCTTATATACTTACCCTCACACCCTCCTCCCCAATTTCTCCTATTATTAATATCTTGCATTAGTGTCATACATTTGTTATATTGATGAGCCAATATGAATACATTATTATAAACCAAAGTTCATGGTTTACACCAGGTTTCACTCTTGGTGTACATCCTATGGGTTTTGACAAATGCACAATGTCATGCGTCCACCATGACAGTATCATACAGAATAGTTTCACCGCCCTAAGACTCCCTGCGCTCCACCTGTTCATCTCTCCCTCTAATTGATTTTTTTTAAATCCCTGATTGTCCTGCTTGCCCTGCATGCATTTCCCTCTTACCCATGAAGTGAAACCTGGTCCACTGCACCTGTTCCTTCAGTTACTGACTGCTGCCTGTGATAACAGTAGCATGAGTGGTCTTCAAGCACCTCATATCCTGCCACTACCGCCACTTGTCAGGGGAAAATCCAGACAGGATGAGATCCACATTCCCAGCTGTCCCTGTCTTCCAAGGAAGAGAAACCCTAAACCAGAAGCTAAAGAGTGAAACCAGATATCCCAGGGAAGGGGTGGGGGATGTTAGGTTCCCGGTGGTCTGCAAAAGAGGTGCCAAGCCAGAAACCCCAAAGTGCTGGGAAAGCCAGCACAGAGAAGCAGATAATGCCAGGAAACATCTCAGGCATGGTGGAGGGGCTTGGGGGGGACTCAAATGACAGGACTGAAGATTTGTGAGGATTTGTGAGGCACTCAAAAATTGCAGAGCGATTATGAGCACTAGGGGCCGATCCTGCTTCCTGGAAAAAATCAAAGCCTGACTCCCAAGGTTGGCATTGGGGGCATCTCTTGTGGAGACAGCTCAGAGTGAGGTTGGGAGATACTTTTCTAGGAAGTGTTTTTCAAATATTTTTTTTACTGTGACCTATGGTAAGAACATATTTCAGGTTGAGCACGGTGGCTCACATATGTAATCCCAGCACTTTAGGAGGCTGAGGCGGGAGAATCACTTGATCCCAGGAGGTTGAGGCTGCAGTAAACCATGTTCATACCACTGTACTCCAGCCTGGGAGACAAAGAGAGACCCCGTCTCAAAATAATAATAATATATTTCATATTGGCATCTAGTGCACAAATGTGGTGCACACACAAATACCCACACACTTTCAGCATTAGCTGGGAACTTACTAGAAATGCTAGCAATAATCAGAATCTGCATTTTAATAAGATTCCCAAGTAATTATGATGCATAGAAAAGTTTAAGAAACTGCTTCGGGGGCCCCAAGCTAAAGATGAGTAAATTATAATGTACTTAA
Organism: Symphalangus syndactylus; assembly: GCF_028878055.3. Classification (NCBI taxonomy): domain Eukaryota; kingdom Metazoa; phylum Chordata; class Mammalia; order Primates; family Hylobatidae; genus Symphalangus; species Symphalangus syndactylus. Next base: position 56,022,765 of record NC_072430.2, on the reverse strand, counting down.
CTAATGTTAAATACATCAGTTAATCTCACTCCTTAAGTTTCCTCCCTTGGCAACCAGAGCCCTTTATAAATTGTCTAAATACTGCAGGCTGGGATTCTGTTTTCCATTCCTCTAAAAATCTCACCACATAATAACTAAAACTAATAACTTACTTGTATTATCAAGCTAACCATGTGCCAAGACCTATTCTAATGGTTTACTTCTATTAACTCTTAATCCTCTTTGTTACTTTAGTAAGGTAAATTCCATTATTTTGCATTTTATGTATAAGGAAATTGAGGGATAGAAAGTTTAAATAACTTTCCCAGGTTACATAACTAATACATGGAAAAATAAAAGTATAAAAATACAAAAGGGAAAGAGCAAGAGCAGGAAGTGTATAAGGGATAGAAAATGGTCAATAGGCCAGGGGCAGTGGCTCACACCTGTAATCCCAGAACTTTGGGAGGCCAAGGAGGAGGATTGCTTAAACTCAGGAGTTAGAGACCAGTCTGGGCAACATAGGGAGACCACATCTCTACAAAAATAAGAAACAAAAATATTAGTCAAGCATGCTGGCACATGTCTGTGGCCCCAGCTACTCAGGAGGCTGAGATGGGAGAATCACTTGAGCACAGGAGGTTCAAGGCTGCAGTGAGCCGTGTTCATGTCACTGCACTCTAGCCTGGACAATAGAGTGAGACCCTTTCTCAAGAAAAAAGAAAAAGAAAAGAAATAAATAGAGGTATAGGGCATCCTATCTAGAATTATGGAGGTTATCACCAAAAGAACTAAAAACAAGTTGAAATGAATTATCTCTAGAGAATGAAACTGAGTAGGCTCTTCCATACGATTTTATTTGTTACCAGGTGCTTTGTATTATTTGTTATTGAGTAAGCTCTTCCATACTATTTTATTTCTTACCATATGCTTTGTATTATTTTGATGACATTTTAATTCTAATTTAAGCTTAATATAGTATTTTAAAAGTCCTGGGTTCTCCTTGGGACCAGAACTTTAAAAGATAAGCAACACTCATGACCAGCGTCACCAACATTGGAGCAACGGTGAAGTCTAAGCACGTGATCTTCAAGAGGAAAGCAACTCGTCAATGAGCCTGGAGGTCCTCCTGCACCTGGAATAATTGCTGCCATGGCCAACAGTGACAGATGGGCTTCACTGTGTTTAAAGAGCCCATGGGTTTCCTTATAGAGGACTAAAGGCCTTCAAGAGAGCCCTGGCCCTGCCCCACTCTGTCAGTCAGGATTCTGGCAGGAAACAGAAGTAGTTGAGATTCTGAAGACAATTCCATAAAGTGATGAGTTACTGAGGCATGAGAAGGGTAGGCAAGCCACAGGGGATGCTGAGCAACCAGGGACTAGCAACCTTGGAAGCCCCATTACCACTCCTGGGCTTCCAGGGGAGAGGAAAGGAAGCCCAGTGGGAGCTGCAGATGTGATTGTTGCTTTATCCTGAATTCCCTTAGCCCACATCTGGGTTGACCCATGTGAGGTGAGCACTTCCTGCTGTGCTGACAGCTTCCCACCTCCTCTTCCCACCTTTCCCAGGTGCCTCTCCTCTCTGCTTCCCTACCTGAGGGCTTTCCCCAGTTCCAGGGAACTGGTTCGGCCCTTGCACAGGACAGAGCTAAAATACAGGTAAAACACCCCCAGAGGCAACAAACTAGGAATGGTAGTCAGTGGTGAATAAGCAACATTCCTTGGTCGGGAGATTCTGAGAGGAATTCTGCACTGTTCCTCAAAGCCCAGGAGGACTGATCCTCTCATGTCCACAGTGGCAACTGCTCATCAAAACTCCCTCTTTTGGGTTTTCTTCCTTCTCTGTCCCATTTCTCCTTTTCCTCACATGTGCTTCCTGGCATCACCTCTCCAAAACATCATCTTCAGCCAGCACTTTTCTCAGCATCCACTTTTGGGAAAAAGGTACCAAACAATGACACCATGGAAAGGAGGCTGCCCATTAGAGGCTGTAATTGGAGGGAGCAGGGAGGAGTTAAGATAGGAAGGTCAAGTTCAGTTTATTGGTTTATTTCTATAGTTAAGATAGGAAGGCCAAGTTCAGTTTATTTCTATAGTTGCTGTAACAAATTATGAAAAACTTGGTGGCTTAGCTTAAAGCAACTGAATTTATCTTCTCACGGTTCTAGAAGCCAGAAGTCTGAAATGAAGGTGTCATCCGGGCTGCAGTTCCACTGAAGGCTCTAGGGAAGACGCCTTCATTGCCTCTTCCTAGCTCCTAGCAGTCCTTAGCTTGTGGCTGCATCACTCTAATCCCTGCCTCCATCTTGACATTGCCTTTTTCTCTGTGTGCCCTCTCCTCTTCTTAAAGGAAACCAATCATTGGATTTAGGGCCCGCCCAAATTCACTGTGACTTTGTCTTAACTAACTACTTTTGCGAAGACCCTATCTCCAAATAAGGTCACATTCTGAGTTTCCAGGTAGATATGAATTTTAGGGGACACTAATGAACCCACTATACGAGGGAACATGGGGGAAGATAGACAAGTACTCAGACTTCCATGTCTTTCCATCCAACAATCTCTTTCAAGAGAACAAACCCAATTAGAAGCAAGAGGGCAAATGAGATTGGGATATGCAATATGCAGGTCCAGCATCCTGGGGTCCAGAGAAAGATGAAGGTGACCTGGAGACAGGAGGGGAGCAGTGGGGAGTAACCTGCCTCTTTTTGCAAAGGCTTTATTTCTCCTGTGATTAGAAAAAAAAAAAAAAGATGTTGGTGGGGCATGGTGGCTCATGCCTGCAATTCCAGCTCTTTAGGAGGTCAAGGCAGGTGGATCACCTGAGGTCGGGAGTTCAAGACCAGCCTGACCAACATGGAGAAACCCTGTCTCTACTAAAAATACAAAATTAGCCAGGCGTGGTAGTGCATGCCTTTAATCCCAGCTACTCGGGAGGCTGGGGCAGGAGAATCACTTGAACCCAGGAGGTGCAGGTTGCAGTGAGCCCAGATCGTGCCGTTGCACTCCAGCCTGGGCAACCAGAGTGAAACTCCATCTCAAAAAAAAAAAAAAAAAGTACTGACATCCCCTAAGGGCCCATGAGATTCTGCATCTTCCTGGGGTAGCACTACCTGCCCACAATAGAAAGGATGCTTATATGGCAGGGTGGGAGGGAGGGGCGACAACTGCCCTGGCATCTGAGGTCAGACTGGGTTTGCACATCATGTGGAACCCTGACCCTGTCCAAGATGGAGCATGCTGCTTTCCACTTCTTGTCCCTGCTCTGGTTTCTCCTTGTTTCCTTGTGCATGTCTGGATTGGCACACCCCGATCCATTCGGAAGACTCAATCCACTTGCACATGAGCTCCTGGACATGAAGTCCCCTTTGGTTTATGCTTTTGATGTTTTCTGCCCATACCACCCAATTCCCTAGGCCCAGGTTCTTAGCTGCACTTTTTTTATTTTGCCTAACTCTTGAATTCTTACAGCAGATAGATGTTTTCAATCTACAAGTGATGAACATAAACCTCTCTTTTAACATAATAATTATGGATCCATTAAAAGCTACTATTTATTGGGTACCTAGTGTCTACTAAGGGCTATGCTAAGTTTTCTTTATAAGTTTTCTTTATAAAATTACTTTATTCATGCATCAGCATGATCTAACTTAATCCTCTCTACACTTGAAAAAGTAGGCATAATCAATACAGATAAGAAAGGTGAGATGAAGCTATTTGCTCCAGGTCAGATAGCTGGTTTAGTGGCAGAGCCAGAATTCAAACTCAGTGGTGACAGACTAAAGATGTGCTCTTCCTGCTCACGTTTGCCTGGGTTGAATTAGAGAAGCAGAAGCACTATGAATGATATGGAAGGAGGCATTGCATATAGGGATTAGATCACATGCAATTGTGGGAGTGAGAGGAGGAATCTAGCGTTAACCCAAAAGTCCAAGTACATGCCGTGCTGCTGTCTCTGCATCTTGTGTTGGGGCCGCAGTTGGGAATGAAAGCTGAACACGGAGAAAGGCAAACTGGAGCCCACCTGGACAACTAGAACCCATGAGGACAAACTGGAACCTGTCTTTGTCTCTAAACACTTCCAGGCTTGATACTGAATTGCCCTGCAGAAGAAGCTGGTGCCCTTTGCCAGGGAGTAGCCCTGATACATGGCCCAGGACTTGGAGAAGCTGAAGGAAGAGCTCGAGGAACTGTGGGTTGCAGTGATCTGCCCCTGTGTGAGGTAAGCTAGAAGAACAGTGACAGCGTGCACAGTGCCGCAGTGCGTGGCACCTTCACCAACCTTCAGAGCCTCGACATGGACACTCCATCACTTCCACAAACTTCTCTCGTGACCATCCCTATCCCAGAAACAAGCAGAGAAAGAAATCCTTAGAAAGGCAGTTCCAGCCTGGCTAAATCAACACAGTACAAAACCACCACGTGTTCTCGCATAGCTTTTACTGGATTGAAAGTGCCAAGAAAGTTTTGTTAATTGTTACAATTCTACACAACATCTAGTAGGATGCTTTGCATACAGTAGGTACTCTGTAAATATGTTCCATTTGGATGAAATAACCTAAATATTAGTCTTGTTTGTTTGCAGTCACACATGAGTAGGCAAGCCAAACACAGCTGTGCAGCCATCGGAGAGCAGAAGTGATCTCCAATGACTGCGGCCCACTCCTCACCCGCTTAATTTCTTCTCCACTGTGGCTCCTAAACTGCCAAGTGCACCATGCATTTAATATCCCTCCACACTTAAGATTGCTCATGATCGCCGGGCGCGGTGGCTCACGCTTGTAATCCCAGCACTTTGGGAGGCCGAGGCGGGCGGATCACGAGGTCAGGAGATCGAGACCACGGTGAAACCCCGTCTCTACTAAAAATACAAAAAATTAGCCGGGCGTGGTGGCGGGCGCCTGTAGTCCCAGCTACTCGGAGAGGCTGAGGCAGGAGAATGGCGTGAACCCGGGAGGCAGAGCTTGCAGTGAGCCGAGATTGCGCCACTGCACTCCAGCCTGGGCGACAGAGACAGACTCCGTCTCAAAAAAAAAAAAAAGATTGCTCATGATCTGAAATCGTGTCAAGAAGATTTGAACAAAAGTGGGAAATTAAGATCCACACTAAAATCCCTCGAAACTTGGAGTGGAAAAAATGACAAAAAATAACCTGCCACAGTCCTAGCCAAGAGGGCAGTTATTATAACTGGAGAGGCGGGAGCGAAGCGATTCAGCCCAGGTGAAGAGGCCGCCAGCAGCCCCCATATCCACAGCACCAGAGATTTTTTCCAAATCCCACTTCAAATCTCATAATCCCTCCGTCCTTAACTGCTGAGGATGAAGTCATCCTTTCCTTCGTTTCAGACAGAGGCTCACCACTTCTGCTTTAGGGCACTGCTGTGGTCTAGCAAGCCTGTGGCTTTCAGGCTGGCTTAGAAAATCCAATCGCACATGGAAAAACACAATATAAAAAATTATGGTCTCTTTTCCTCCTTTATAAATAGATGTCATTAACTTTGGATCAAGCAAGGGCATTACTGTTCTAGATCACCGAAGGAATTGCAGAGTGTTTTTCAATACTGACGAATGGATGGACTTTCCTGTTGCAGAGAGGTTGTAACTATGCTATCACTGGAAGGCTGAGAAGTATCAATTTTCAGAGATTTGTCACTCTAAAAAACCTACAGAAAATGGAACAGAAAATATAATCAGAGTAATACGTAGACATGCTCACATCTGCATATTGCTGATACTTGCCTGAGTTATCTAAAATTCTCTGGTTCCACTCAAAGGATTCTCAAGAAATAGGTTTTTCTTTTCTATGTTTCTTCTTTGTTCTGTCTTATGTCTGTCTGTCTCCTTATATCCGTCTAAGTATTTATCTTTCTGTATCTATGTGGTGATACAGTCATCTGGAAGCCCTGGTTAATGTAGAGATAGTAAGTTATTCATTCATTCATCAGACATTTTATGAGCAACCACTATTTGGCAGGCACTGTGCTAAGTGCTGAATATACAAGGGTAAATAAGTTGCAACTCCTGTCCTTGGATCTTACCAGTCTATTGGTGGGAACAGGCTTTTAAACAGATAAATTGCAAGATGCTAAGAGCAAAGACAGCACTGAGTGCTCCATGAGCAGAGGAGGGAGCAACTCATTGCACTGAAATAACATTTTCCACTTGTCTCAGAGAATCATCCTCATGCACACATTTCCTGGGCCATAAAATATCCTTACAGATCATTTTGAGTTAGTTTTTCAAGGTTGAGCTAATTCAGTGGAATGAGGGGTTGTCTTTCTCTGCCAAGGCCTACCCTTATGTCAGAGAGAGAGGGGTGGGTAGAGAAAAACACAGGGACAGGCAGGAGGGGAGGAGGGCCCTTGTCTCTTTGCCTGCCAAGGGAATAGCACATTTAAATTCCTTGGTGCTGTTAGTGAATCATTAAGTTGTTACGAATTTTGGATGTGTGTGTTTGTCTGCCCTTCTGAAACTCCCTCCTTACCCTCTCTTCTGTCTCCCACTTCTTTTTAAAAAGGTCAGCAGAAATCACAAAGTCAAGGAAGAGTCTTGGTTTTTGTCCTTTTGGTGGATTAACCCAATCACATTGTGACATTTGTCTGAGTCATTAGGAAATCTACATTCCAAGGTCTATAAAATCCCATCCATGCCTCAGCAGGGAGAGGAGAATGCAGAGTTGCCAAACTTCACACTCTCCCAATCCTTGCTGAGTCTAAATTTGGGCCCAAATGCAAAGAACTGGGGTTCTGTAATCATTTATAGCTGGCAAAAGGCAACTGCCTAGTTTGTGAAAAAGGACTTCATGGCCATCAAAAGCTGTTATGGTGTCACATAGTGATGAGTTTAATGTAAATGAATCTGGAACATCTGGATCAAATTTCCTCTCAAACAAACAGGCTATGAAAACTAGTGGGCAAAAATGTCTTCTGGCCAAAGGCATTCTGGGTTATTCCTGAACCCCAACTGTCTACAGCAGTGATTTAAGAAGGGGCCCAGCAGCTGCTCTGCTACTTCTCCCTGCACCTGGGTCTATGGCAAATGAATCTGAAGCAAAATGGACTGACCATGTAACCATCATTGTTGGAATTGAAAAACTGGAGAAATGTATTCATTTAACAATGGTTTATTGAGCACCTACTATAAGCCAGCTATTATGCTATAATCTGGGGATACTACAGGAAACAAGCCAGACCCAGACCCTGCTCTCTGGGAACTTATAGTTTAGAGACAACTTAGAGGCACACATTAAACAAGTTAGCATAGAATCCATATAATCAAGAATTCTAGGAATTCTTTAGGCACACATTAGACAGCATAGAATATGATGGTTGGCGTAGGTGCTGTGGGAGCTCAAAGCAGCCCTCATGAGTCACACTGTGGGGGGTGTACTGAGAGGGTGTTTCTGAGGAAGTGGCCTTTTTGGCTGAAAGCTTGAGAATGTCTGTTTAACCACCGTATTTCTCATCACCCATCTCAATGTCTTGTACCTGGCAGGGCCTTAAGAAATGTGTGTTAAGTGAATGGCTTCTCCAAACAATGCAGAGAGTTAGGTGGCGAGGGAGTGGGAGAGTAGAAGAAGTGAAAGGCCCATTCCCAAGGTCAGGGTTAAGAGTTTGGAAATTGCTGGATTATATGATCATCATGGTCCGTCTATGTCTGTCATTCTATAATTTGAAGCTCTATGAGGACCCTTTACAATGTCCTAAAATTAGGTTTGCCCCTACCCATGGCTTCATGATAGTTACTCTTGGTGGTTGTCTGTCAGCTCGGGATGCTATGGTAAAATACCATGGACTAGGTGACTTAAACAACAGACATTTATTTCTCACAGTTCTGGAGGCTGGAATCTAAGATCTTGGAGTCAGTATAGTCAGGTACCTGGTGAAGACTCTCTTCCTGGGGGGTAGTTTTCTCCAGCCTCCTCCCCACCTCACCCTTCCCCATCTGACCCCTCTTTCTCTCCTGGTAGTGAGCTTTCTCTTCTATCTAACGTCCTGATATGTCATTGCAATGAGAGCCCAAGGTCACTAGGGTTTGATAGATAGCTTCCTAGAATTCCTGCTTTCAATGCATTTTTGGCCTGTGCAGATTCATTACTTTCTTTTTGTCCAGCAAATCATTTAAAAATCATTGTTTAAATCATATGTTTTATACTTTATCAGAAGGGGTTTTCAGATGTTCTAGTTGAGCATATTTCTGGAAAGAGAAAGGAAAGCATTTACATCTTCTCTACATTACTAGGTGAAAAGCTTTCTGAAGAGGGATTATTAATCTCTGTGCCAATTACAGATTGATTGCATTAATCTTATTAATCCTTGTTTCTTATTTTCCCTGGGCATTATCCACAGACCCTAGCACAGTGATTAAACAATTAGATGCTGTGATGGTTCATTGCGTCTTTCAGCTTTGCTAGGCTGTGGTGCCAAGTTCTTTGCTCCAACAGCAATCTAGATGTTGTTGTGAAGGTCTTTTTTTTAGATGTGATGAACATTTACAACCAGTAGACTTTAAGTAAAGGAGAGTACTCTTCATCATGTAGGTGGGTCTGGGTCACATCCAACTGACCAAAGGCCTTAGAGCAAAGACTGAGGCATCCCAAAGAAGGAATCCTGCCTTAAGATTGCATCAGAGAAACCCTGCCTAAGTTTCCAGATTGCCGGCCTGCCCTGTGGATTTCAGACTCAAGACTGCAACATCAACTCTTACCTAAATTTCTGGTCTGCCAGCCAGCCCTGTAACCTTCAAATTTGCCACCCACAGTTATGACTCAATTTCTTAAAATAAATCTCTCTCTCTCCCTCTCGACATATAAAAATATCCAATTGGTCTGTTTCCCTAGAAAACCCTAACTAATACAGATGCTCAATAAATATATTTATTTGTTAAAAAAAATATTTATGAACAATAGGTATTTGATAAGTGCTTGTTATTTAATTGTGTGACTTTTTGAAGCCTCTGTCCTGAGGTCTGCCTCCCTTTCAGGGCTTGCCATTTTTTGATAGAAGAGTACGACCCTGCTATAGCTATGTTCCACTTTCTATGTTGCAATAAAGCATTGGCAGATATTTAGAAGTATGTGCCACAGCTTTCTAAATACCTGCCAAAGAATGGGTCCCGTTCTTCAACCTGTATTCAACTTTGTGTAGTATAGAATACCCTTGTGCCAGTTGCAGAATTGAGACTGCTGCTTAGAACTGGTATGGGTTTTAAGATGCATCCAGGAGAACAAGGGCTTCTGGGATTCCACAATCTACTCTGCCCAAGGTTGCAGCATAAAAATTGTTACCAAATTTTATACACTCTGCTGGCTAATAAAATGTGTGGCTTGGGGTTTGCAGCATTTCTGGGGCATTTCTCTCTACATTTATTTTGTTATTCAGATCCTAGCCACCTTTTGCTGTCAGGTTGGTGAAAAGCCTGGGGATAAAAAAATTAAAAAATTGGGGCCAGGCACGGTGGCTCATGCCTGTAAATCCCAGTACTTTGGGAGGCTGAGGAGGGCGGATCACCTAAGGTCGGGAGTTCAAGACCAGCCTTGCCAACATGGTGAAATTCTGTCTCTACTACAAATACAAAATTAGCTGGATGTGGTGGTGCATGCCTGTAATCCCAGCTACTGAGGAGGCTGAGGCACGAGAATCGTTTGAACCAGGGTGGGGTTTGTGGGGTTGCAGTGAGCTGAGATTGGGCCACTGCACTCCAGCCTGGGTGATAGAGCAAGACTCTGTCTCAAAAAAAAAAAAAAAAAAAAAATTAAAAAACCAGAAAAGTCAAAGTTTGCAAAGAAATAAGAAGGACAGAGATGTTTGCAGAACTTCTGAAGGATGGGGAGCCCAGCAAATTTCACCTCTACTTTTCCAAGCTTACACTTCACACTTACTTCACTCCCCTGGCAACCGCTTCACAGCTTTCTAGGCTTAAGAGAAGCTGGGCTGCTGAAGGGCTGGTTCTTGAGATGTCATGTGGATAGTTTTGACTCAGCTCGAACATGAGAGAAAGAGCTTTCAGTTACTTTGTGTAGCCTGGTGTACAAAAGTAAGGTAATTTTTAAAAATTATAGTTAATCTAATATGGATGTTTCCTTATGAGAAAAACTTGGAGCCAGGTCAGGGAACAAAGTTATTCTGGCATTTAAAAATATAAAACGGTTGCATACTGTGGAATATTATGGTCAGGGCTGTGTCTTTCTGGAACTCTTTCTGGAGCCCTTGATCTATACCTTAATCTGAAGGTAGCTAGATCGGCATATACATTTGTAAAAATTCATCAAGCTCTACACTTTAGATTTGCACCCTTTACTAAAAGTGAGCTATGTTTCCATTTTTAAAAGAGAGAGCGAGAGACAGACTGGGCGTGGTGGCTCACATCTGTAATCCCAACACTTTGGGAGATCGAGTCATGAAGATCACTTGAGCCAGGAGTTTGAGACCAGCCTGGACAAGATGGTGAGTCTCTCCCATCTCTAAAAAAGATTTTAAAAATTAGCTTGGTCTGGTGGCACATGCCTGTAGTCCCAGCTACAGGGGAGACTGAGGCAGGAGGATCAGTTGGGCCCAGGAGGTTGAGGCTGCAGTGAGAGGTTGAGGCTGTAGTGAGCCATATTCATGCCACCACACTCCAGCCTACGTGATGGAGTGAGACCCTGTCTCGAAAACTAAATAAATAAAATAAAAAATAAAAGAGAAACAAAAAAAGGAACTCATAGTGTAGAGGGCAGATTAGTGTTAGTTCCTCTTCTGAGTCTCCACTCGCACTTAGAGGAGCAGCTCTGTGTCTCCTTAGTCCGGCCTCCTCTACTTCCTGTTTCCACATCTTCCCGACCTCTCCATAGGATCACCTCAGCCCCAACAGGAACATCATCAACTTCTTCCTCCTCACTAACTAATGGGAATGCCACCAGAAACTTCCTGATGTGTACCAGAAGCAGTTGGGGCCAGGCCAGGAAGGAAGGTTATTCTGGCATTTGAAAGAATGAAAACATTGTCCTGTGATACACAGATGTGCACTCAGCATCCACAGGGCTGGCTCAGATGTCAGCCGGGATATTTGACAAGCAACTGCTGCTCTTTGAAAACCCCTCTTCTACTTTTTAAAAGAATTCCTGTTCTTTTAAACTTCTATCAGGCTAGAACAGATACTCTAAATCTCATGCAAAGACAAATACAGGGCCTGTCTTGGAACCATATGAAGATTGAGTTTTGATTTTATCTTCTGTTTATTTCTCTGGCAAAGCTGATGTTATGTTCATGGTCAATAGACATGAATGTGGAACTACTCGGACCCGGTGCGTTTCATTCCCCAGCATGCTTACCTTGACTTCTCTTTCATTTCTATTCTCTAGTTCAACCAAATTCATAGAAGCATTATCTAATGGAAAATGAAGTTAAAACAAGCAGGGTTCTCTCCAAAAAAAGCAAAACTTGAAATATTTCTTAAAGGGAGGGAAAATACATCTGCCCCACTCATCACAATCTTCTTTCCATGCTGTCGGCCTTTCTTCCTCTCTCCCTCTCTCTGTCTCTGTCTCGTTACCTTTCAACCCTATACCCTCTTCAACACTGTGCCGTGCAGGTAAACTTCTGGGAAGAAAGCAAACAAGAAACGGAAGCATGACTGAGCTACCCCCTTTCTCACCTTATAGGTTTAGTAAAACATCCTCCTTCATTGTTGGGATAAGAAGCTTTGGTAAGGAAATGAATAAGCTTTGCTAAGTAAATGAAACAGATTTATGGGCACAAATGTATGCATTTGTACATTCCACACTGGCCAGATTCACCAAAATAAAATGTTCTCCTGCCCCCCCAATTTCAAGGGAAAAAGAGCTTAAGTGGAAGCAAAGCATATACAGACAGAGAGTTTGGCAGCTTAAAAAAAAAGTCTTTAAAAATTTTAGTTGAACCTTGGCTTTTGTCTCTAAGCCCTCAGGGGGAAAATGTGAGCTTGTTTCCTCATTGAAAAAATATCACGGCATTTGACAGGCTGAATTCTTTGATCGTCAAATGTTTCAGTGATTTCTCCAGCGCTCCCCCGACGCTCCGTCCCTCTTCAACCCCCACCTAACTGAGGCTTTGTAACCCGATGCTCTATAAAGAGCTTTTCCACAGGAGCATCAAGAGATGTCCTTGCTCAATATTAAACCTGTCCCCCGACTGCCCTCCTTCCAAACACAGTCTCCTCCTGAGGCTTCCACTGCAAGCCTTGGCTGGCAGGAGAAGCTGGCCCAGCTGTTTTGAATTAGGGGCAATGGGAGGCTTCCTTGTAATATATGACTTAATCAGTGTCCCTGAAGTAAACAGTCCAAGCTGTGGCTGGAAATGACCCGACATTGGACTTCATCAACCTCCTTTGGCTCTGAAGCTGAGAACGAATTTGGATCTCTATAGGTGTGTTATAGGGTCTCATTAGCAGATAGATAGCTGTCCTTGGACCTCTGGAGGAGTGAAGTATTCATGTGGTAGTTGTGTATTATTAGGGTTACCAGATAAAACACAAGATGCCCAGTTAAATTTGAGTTTCATATAAATAAGAAATATTTTAGTATAAATGTTCCAAATATGGAATGGCAACCATATTGTAATTGATGCTTCAGAAGTGAAAGAGCCATTCTGTTCTTTGTTTTACCTCCTTCCCACTGAGGCAAGGGGGGTCAGCTCCTGTAAGTCTCCATCTGTAAGCCTTGAGTCATCTCTGTTTCTATTGGTTCATGATTTCTCTTTAATACCAGTTTTCTGTCACTTTGACCAGGTGAGGAGTTAGTTAGCCTCATGAGGAAGCTGGGTGACGGCTGTCAGTGTGTACCACCCTATAAGCCAGAGGCTGAATGCTTAAAATGTTGTCATTATATAGATCAGTTCCTTTCTATCTTAGAGTTTTGTTAACCTACTAGTTGTATTACCCATCATTAAATAAAAAACAGAAACATACAAAACATACAACATTTGAGTTGTTATAATTTTCCCTAACTGGAATCATTAAGAGCATTGTGTCAAGTTTTTCAGCTTTATAACAAAGCTTCTTTATAAATCTTATTGCATTGTTATTGTTTAAGGCCTGCATGGAAAATGATTCATGAGAAATGAGGTGGAGATGGCAGAGCTGCTTTGAGAAAGGTGTCAGAAGGCTCAAGGAGGTTGCAATGCTCAAATGAATTTAGTATCTAAGACTAGAGAACCTGCTACCTGACTACATTCCTTGGGAGGCCTCTGGTATATTCTTTTCACTGAAGGACTAAGGAATGCACTGGTATAGGGTCCCAATATCTTCAAGCTCAGCAGTTCATGGGAGACGTTGCCACAGTACTGGAGAAGCCCTGGGAAGGCAGACAGTCCCAGGGCCTCACCATCCGTGCTTTCTCCCCAACCAAACTGCTCCTACAACAAATCCAATTCCTACCAAATGTACCACAGTCCTGAAATGGTTGTGAGAAGTGAAGGTTCCTGATCGCCTTCATCCAAGGACATCTCCTCTGTCAGGGAGCAGAGTCTTCCTAGCAAGTGTACACCCAAGAGGGGAACTTTTTTGATCACCTCGGCCAGAGCTATAGCTATTGGACAAAATGGGCGGAAAAAACAACAGTAGAAGCCTATTAGATTGGATGAAGGAAAGGAAGCCCCAAATCATCCCTCATGCTAGTTAGGAGAGACAGGGCATTTGAGGATTAAAGAGATTTCTCAAGAAACACAACAGGAAATGAGGTGAGGCCTTACAAACAGGGACCAGAAGGATACACTGGGACAGTGAAAAACCAGATAAGATTTGCAAGAGCCAACAAGAAGACCAAGAATCATGGCACTGAACATAAAGGACAATGAAGAGCTTAGCTAGGAAGGACCAACTCCACACAGGAGGATATAGTAAGAAACGACGAGAGGAAAATTGTTAGCATGGTGCATAACACAGTCTAGTCTGCTCACTTAGAAATTCATAAGGAAAGAGTAGATATATTCACATCATCAACAGGGGAGGCAAAAGCAGAGTTAGCTAAAAATTAACATGATGATAAGAGAAAAGGGGAAAAGGAAAGGAGTAAAAGAAAAAGGAAGAAAACTAAACAGGCAAAGATACAGAATTTAAAGTTTAATTTTTATTTATTCCTGTTCTCACATTTTATTGTATTTCCCTGGCAGACAGCCCACATTCTGGTAAGTCTCGGGAAAGGGGAGGGGTTGGCAGAATAATGTCACTGTAGGGATTTGAATCTTATTACTTGGTGCCGTTAGTGTTGGTCAGACATTTATAAAAATTACACGCTGTGGTGGCAGGTCATTTTTTAAAAAACTGGATCTGGAGCTGAAAATTTAGGACAAAGATGGGGGTTTCGGATTAGTTTAAAAGAAATGAAAGAAAATAGGACAAAGGTGTTGAGAAGGTGGAGAGCCCGCTGGCAGCGATCAGCTCAGAGGGAGCTGGAGAGCCCACGGGTTACCGAGAATGAGAAGAACCCAGCTGCCAGATCCCTGATGAGCCAGAGCTGTTTGCTTCATGGAACTTGTCTTTGGATGCTTGCTTCTCTGGGGATTTCCCATTAAATTAACATTATGGGTTACAAGTGGAGACAAAATCTTTGGAATTGTGTTTGGATGCTGGATATATCTATTAGCCCTGCTTTTTCTTCTCTCTCATCTTCATCTCCCTTTTTCGTTCTTGGTTTGCTCTCATCTTCTGCTTGGGAAAATATTGACATGTCTGCTTCCCTCCATGTGCCCCCTCCCCGTTCTTTTCTTTCCTTTGCTCCTTTTTGTCGTGACAGCGATGGGGGCATATTAAAGTGATGCCTGCCTGAGAACCGCTGCTGCCTATATTCTTCCTGCACAGATTCTGTAGCTGGCACTCTGCTCCCCGAGGATAGGATCGTGGTCCCCACTTAGAGAATCTCCCTAGCCCATGCATAGTGGCCTTCATAGCAGCTTCTAAGATTCTTTGGAAGGGTGACATCCTCCACCCAAGTCAGGGCCTCCAGACCCCCCAGTCTCACCCCTGTCTCATCAGCCTCTGGAGCATCTTCCCTTCCTCTTCCTTCCTGCTGCAGCTTTGTCAGATCATTTTCTAAAACACTTGCCCAGTGGGAGAAGGAAGGGTTTCAGGTACATATTTCCCTGAGTGGCTTTTTGCTAAAAGGCAGCCTGGGAGAATATTTATAATCCAAATGGTCCACAGAGATTGCCATCCCATGTGACCCTCATCACCTAAGGGTTCTCTCGGGTCTGAGATAGGGGGAGGTAGAAGGCAGCCTGCAGTGCCCCCTCCCACACACTGCCTGCTCTTGCCTTGTCTCCAAAGAGTACTGACGCCTGCCTTCTGAAAAACAGAATCTGTAAAGTGATATTTGCCCCTTTCTAATCGCAGAAAAGTTGTCAGACTGGTTCTGACCCTCCCAGAGGCATTGCTCTTTGCTGCACAATGTGCATTGTGTTTTAATCATGAAATTAGTGCATCCAGGATCATTAAAAATGATTTTCATAAGGAAATCTTTCAAAATGATTCTTGGTCGCTCAGTGTCTTACTTTAGTTCTGTTATCCCTACTTGACAGTGTGTGTTTTTTTCATTTATTTGGTGTTGTGTAGATCAGAGAAGGATTTTTATTGGCAGTATCCTCATTTGCATCTCTTTATGTTTTTAAGACAATAAATGGCATTTTACTTCAAAACTCCCTCATATCCATGGACTTAGAAAGATACAGACTAGACTCATATTTCCTGTATTAAAATATTTGCACAAAAACACCGTACTTTCTGGCGTGTCAAACAAGCTAATGTGTCTCATGAGAATTGTGTGTTCAGACATGAACAACTCCGCGAACTTTTTTGTGTGTGAATCATTTGAGCTTTGAATGGGTTTCCTCATGGGGAGATACGATTGCATAAAATATTCGACTTCTACCTGAAATGTATCATGAGGTAGTCTTTCAACAAAGACTGTTAGTTCTACAATGGATAAGCAGTTTTTGAGAAAATAAACTCTGCATGGACAAAAAGCTTTCAGTTTCTTGCATATATTCTGTCTTCTCGGGAGACCAAAGAGCTCTCATGAGCTCATGAAATTTGAACCTCAAAGATTCGTCTAATTGAGCTATTTCTGTTTCCACATTTTATTCCCAGTGGCCAGTTTCACACCCATAACATTTAAGAGACTTGGAAAACCTGGGAGATATTTTCAGCCTGTCAAGATGCCTTTTTTTTCCCCCTCTTCCTTTGACTTTTAAAAAGGAGCTATTGACTCTCACTCTTTAATTTTTGCACCAAACAGCCTATCTCTTAGTCTTTTCAGATCCTCGCAGGGGATTTAAATGATGAAATCCAATTCTCCATAAGCAAAGGTATTTCATAGGCTTTTAGAAGTGGAAGAGACTTGGAGGACATTCAGTCTTTCCCATTTAAACGGCTTCAACCCAGGAAAGGATCCAGGTAGAAGGAGAAGGAATCCCACAACACCGGGAGAGACTTCACACAGAAAGAAAAGATCATTTCCACCTTCAGACTCCAGACATCTTTCACCATCGACTCCTGACATCAAAGGGACAAGATGTGGGGGTGGGACCTAAAGGTCTGACTTTCGGTTTGGGTTTAAAATGAAGTGACAGTGTTTCCCTATAATCAATTTCTTTAGCTTCTAGGTAGACTAAAGTGTCTTTCCTTTGAGACCACAGCTGAGATGAGCCCAGCACAATTTCCACTGCCTGCAGCCCACAACCTCATCTTTGGCTCCTACCATTTGGCCTAAGGTCAACTTCTCTCTAACCCCGGCCCTCCTCCCTGGGAAGACTCTGTTGCCTGATCTTTCTTTTCCCACACTCCATTATATGGCATGATATCTGCCTCTGCATTTATTTATTAGGACTCAGATCTGTAATATACAATGGTACCCTTCCTGTATGATGCTGTATCTGTGTAACAGAGAGAATGAGAGGCTCTGCTTGCTGTGGAACTGTCATGGCCAGAGGCTTGCAAAAGAGCTAACCCTCAGGAGGCCCCTCAGAGCCAAATGGCTGTCTCAAAACTTCACCCTCACGATCCAGCGGTCCAGACAGGCAGCCATAAACAGCTCCTTGTGAGGGACTGCATTTGCAACTGGCAACCTTACACCCACATGTCTGGCCCTCATTTAGTATGCTAGCTATATTTTTTAAAAATTAACATTTTGCCTAATAAGCCTCCTCTTTGTCATTGTTGCTTTCCTTCAACATGTCCAAGCAGGCTACAGAGCCAGGGTGTATTTTTCTTTAAGCAGGTAATACAGTCATATGTTTCATAACTCAAAGTGACATTTTAACAGTGTGCACTGAGAAGTCTCGCTCCCACCCCTGACCCTGGGCACCCATTCCCACTCCCCTGTATGTAAGCACTTTTATAAGTTTCTTATCTATCCTTGCAGTGCATCTTTTTATTTTTACTTTTCCACCTGTTTTTTTGATAAAATTTTTTTATTTTAGAATGTTTTTAGATTCACAGAAACATTGCAAAGACAGTAGAGAAAGTTCTTGTATGCCCTCATCCCATCTCCTTTATTGTTATTATCTTACATGGTCATTGTGCATTTGTCACAACTAAGAAGGAAGCACTGACTGGTATGTTACTATTAACTCTGCGCTTTATTCATATTTCACTAGTTTTTCCATGGATGTCCTTCTTCTGGTCTAGGACCCCATCTGAGATCATGCATTGGTTGTCTTGTCTTCTTTGGCTCCTTCTTGCTGTGACAGTTGCTCACGTTTTGCCTGGTTTTAATGACCTTAACAGTCCTGAGAAGTGCTGTGTTGGGTGTTTTGTAGAATGTCCCTCAGTTGGGGTTTATCTGATGTTTTTCTCATGATGAGACTGGGGTTATGGATTTGGTAGGGGAAACCACAGAGGTATATTGCTACTCCCATCACATCATATCCGGAGATCCATTGTGTCCACATGACTTATTATCCTTGTTGTGAACCTTAATCACCTGGCCAATGTAGTGTCTGCCAGGTTTCTCCATCATGAAGCTACTTCCCCCACCCTCTCTTTTCATGTTCCACTCTTTGGAAGCAAGTTTCTGAGAGCAGCTGCACTCAAGAGGGTCTACAGTGTTTCTTCATCTGTGTGTGGTAAATTGGCAGGGCCCTTAGGAGTGCCAAACCTAGGCTAAGACTGTTCCTCCAAGTGGTACTTTCCTAGCAGGATCTCACCTCTCAACAGGACTCACACATTGTCAGAAGCAGTTCATGCACTTTCCAAGTTACTGGGCTTTTGCTCTGTCATTTTAATTATGTCTCCTACCTAAGCCCTCTGTATTAAAAGCAGCTTTGGCCGGGGTGAGCACCAAACCCTCTAGTCTTCACTAGGACAATACTCTCTCCATTAAGTTTCAGTGGCTTTGCGTTGGATTTTGTTTTGATCTGAGCCCTGAAAAAGAGTGTGTGGCTCACAGGATGGTTATTTGGATACATGCACACAGGCTTAAAATTAAACATGTCTGTTTTTTAGTTCTAGCTCTGGAACTTTCTGTGGGGAAATAAAAATCTTTTAACCTATTTCTATGTTACCGCGGACTCCTGCACTGCAGGCTTGGGAAATTCATTTTGCCTCCCAGAGTTTCAGAGTTCCTTTCTGCCAAGTGGAGATGACAGCGTGAGGCCCGGGCTGCATATCCTCCTAAGCACTCTGTGCTGGACTGGATGGACCCAAGCAGGCAGCTCCCGATGGTAAAGGCGGTGTGCCGTGAAGACACTGAGCGCAGAATACCCACTCTGTCCTCTGTGAAGGGCTCACAGGCCACGCAGCATGGAGCGCATGGTAATATGCATAAGTTCTCCACGATTCTGGGAGAAATAGCTCCACCCACATATGAGTAAGTGTCGTCTGCTCTGTTATTGCAGCAGTAACACCAAATTTCTTCCACTTTCAGTCAGTTTATAAAAATAAGAGAGAAAACAATCTATTCTGATGAAAGAGTATAAACATTCTTGGAAGACATACTTTTTTTTTTTTTTACAGACCGGGTCTTGCTCTGTTGTGCAGGCTAGAGTGCAGCGGCACAATCTTGGCTCACTGTAACCTCTGCTTCGCAGGATCAAGCGATTCTCCGGCCTCATCCTCCCATATAGCTGGAACTACAGGTGTGCGCCACCAACACTCGGCTAATTTTTTAATTTTTTTGTAGCTGGGGTTCGTCGTGTTGCCCAGGCTGGGAAGACATAAATATAATCTCAGGAGTGGGAATGTTTTTAATGAGAAGTAAAAATATCAGGTCAACTGATACGCCTTGTAGAACTGACAAAATGAAAATTCATTTTACCAAAATCTGGCAGCCCCTTCAAGACTCTGCTGAAGACTCACCTCCGTTATAGCACAGTCTTAACTGTAGGCAAATCATACCATGTTAAATTCTCAGTACTCACTCATTCTTTCAACCAGTAAGCATTTATTGGCCTCCACTCTGAGCCAGGCACTGTGTTAGTTATTCATCCTAAAGAGCATGAAAAATATTGTTCTAAGTGTCAGCACTACCTTCGTGACTCATTAAAATCTTTTAAATACATTTATCCAGGA
Source organism: Symphalangus syndactylus (assembly GCF_028878055.3). Classification (NCBI taxonomy): domain Eukaryota; kingdom Metazoa; phylum Chordata; class Mammalia; order Primates; family Hylobatidae; genus Symphalangus; species Symphalangus syndactylus. The sequence goes on along the minus strand of NC_072430.2, from coordinate 56,003,270 downwards.
CCAAAATATACATCTTCAAGCCAAAGATTATATTATTCCTTGGCCACACCTTCCAGCAAGTCATCATTTCTCTAACACAAACTACCCTGGCCCCAGAGAAAGTCAAGAGAGGAAAGTATGTGTGGGATGTTGTGGGTCGATTACATTAAAAGAATGTGACAACTTGATGTGGGTTTGTGATATTTCAATTGGCTTATACCGGGCAAGGGTGACAGATAGATTTATGTGGGGCAACTGTGTCCTACTCCTTTTGCTTTCCTTAATCACAAAAATGTGGCAGAAAACTGGATGTTGTAGATAGACCATGGAATTATGTGGTTTCCACAAAGCATTGTATTTGGCAGTGGTTGGGAGACAATGATCGTTCTCTAAAGATTCTGGGTTCTCTTAATCATGAAGGCAAACATTTGAGCATTCAGTCATTCCTAACAAAGGCCTAAATATTATTATATCCAGGGCTTGTCTTGTCCTATGTGCTGAGCGAAGCATTGGCTGATGATAGAATAGGCTCTCCCACCCAAAAATATTCTACCCACCACCCCCTTCCACTTCCCATTACCACCATTTATTCCTTGCCTTCCGTCCCACTACCAAATCTCTCTCAGATCTCCTTGGCTGCCACCCCTGGGGTTTTCACAGTGAAAGTCCTAGTGTACGATACATCTACTGAGATGGGTAATGCCTTGGTCCATTGTCAGCCATTCACCACCTAAATTTGTTTATCAGATTAACTTAGCCACTTTGCAAGGCCCAGAGAGAATAAGAGGACAAGTGATTTATTGATTTTTGGTGGCAGAGAAGAAAAACCTAGAACAAAAGAATCTAAATAAATTGGCAGTATAGAACAGCAGTTAATCATGTGGTTCTCAAAGTCAGACTGCTTTCCTCGCTTACTCACTCTGTCATCTCCAAGAAGTTTCTTAACTGTTTTTCCTGCATTGGTACAACAGGATTGACAATAGTAAGAGTATCTGCTTCATAAGATTGCTGTTGTGGCTGGGCACGGTGGCTTATGCCTGTAATCCCAGCCCTTTGGGAGGCCGAGGCGGGGGATCACAAGGTCAGGAGATCGAGACCATCCTGGCTAACACAATGAAACCCCGTCTCTACTAAAAATACAAAAAATTAGCCGGGCATGGTGGCGAGCGCCTGTGGTCCCAGCTACTCGGGAGGCTGAGGCAGGAGAATGGCCTGAACCCAGGAGGCAGAGCTTGTAGTGAGCGGAGATGTGCCACTGCACTCCAGCCTGGGTGAAAGAGCGAGACTCTGTCTCAAAAAATAAATAAATAAAGATTGCAGTTGTGAGGGTTAAATGAGAACATTTTTATGTTAATGCATAGGAATGCCTGGCATATATTAGGTTGGTGCAAAAGTAATCACGGTTTTTGCCATTTTTAAAGTAATGGCAAAAACCGTGATTATTTTTGCAGCAACCTAATAGTAAGTGCTTGATAAATATGACATCTTGAAGAGAGACCTGAGCAGCCAGATGTTAGCATGAGGGCCCTGGGGATTTTAATCATGTGCAGAGGGTAGAGAAACATTGCTGAGTAAAATACATTTGAAAACAAAGGCTCATAACCGTTTTGCTGGCAATTTGTTTCTACCCTAAGTGTGGCACCCACAAACTTTTCTTCTTAACACTCCCTAAATACCTTCCAGTTTTCCATCAACAATCAACAAATGGATTGTCTGCTCCAATTTCTGCAGCAAGTATCCATTTACATTGTCCCAAAGGAAGGAGGACTCTTGTGTTTTCTGAGTCATGGGTCAAATGCTGTCAAGTTTTTCATTCATTATACAGTAGAGAAGAGGCTAGCATCATGTCCACCTTGGGTCACTACAGTAGCTTGGGTGACAAGTAACTTGGCCATTGAATCCCCAGGATAGAAGAAATGCTTGAGTCCAGTCATTTATACAAATACAAGGACAGAAACAAGGTCAAAAGTTGAAGTGTAGAAGACAGAGAGAAAAGCAGTTTTTAAAGTCTAGACAGTATATTAACAGCAAGGGATTAATGTGTTGCACTCTGTTTATAGGAGCTTTTTGCTGACAGCACAGAACCTGAGCCCTCCTCTCTCCTCATAGCAAGTTCCCTTCTGCTGTGTCAATAGAAGCCACCTCTTCTCAATCCTTGGAGGATTGGCGATCAGAGTTTGTACTTGGTGTCTACAGAACAAAGGGAAACAGAAAAAGGAAGCATATCTTGAGGACTTGCAATATTGGATAGAAGATGAATCTATCACATCAGTCTGGTAGCAGCTCACAGTTGTATTTTAGCCTCCCAAGATTTTTTTTTCCTAGTAACAAATGAAAAGATAGATGAATAAGAGATCATCAAACCTTTTCTATATGTACTTTGCTTTTCTAAGGAAAGCAGTTTGGGAAAGAGTTTTTCTTTCCTTTTTAATCATTTTTCTAAAGTTACAAAATGTGTCAGGTACTGTGGCTCATGCTGCTAATCCTAGCACTTTGGGAGGCCAAGGCAGGAGGACTGCTTGAGCCCAGTAGTTCAAGACCAGCCTGGGCAACATCGTGAGATCCCGTCTCTTTTAAAAAATTTTTTTTAATTTAAAAAATATATAAATCAAATTATAAAATGACTTTAATTAGAATATTGGGGCAGTGGCTGGTGGGAATGTAAATGCATTTCACCTTTCTGGAAAGCAATTTGACAGTATGTAACAACAAGCCATCAAAATAGGCATATCCTCAACCCAGAAATTCCACTGGTAGGAACTTATACTATGGGGACAGCAGCATAAATATTTAGATAAGAGAACATTCTCATAGTATAATTTATAATAACTCCCCAAATGGAAATAATCTAAATACTCCAAAATAGGGGATGTGTTAAATATAATACAGTGGGAGTACCAAGCAGCCACTAAACACCTTCTTTAGAGAAGTTTTTCATAACATTGAGATATAAGGTAGTGTTTAAGATTCATTGAGGGTTGGAGGGCAGGCGCTAAGTGTACTGTACAATGGGCTCCTGAACCTGGAGATAGACTGCAGGAAGGACTGACCCCTCGGGGTAAAAAAGGCAAGAAGGCTTTTAGCTGCTTGAATAAAATTCTGCCAACGAGACCAAAGCTAGCTATGGAATCTGCCTGCCATTGTTCACCTGAGGCACCTGAATGAACGAGCAGATTTCTCATAATTTGTGTACTGAGCTCTGGTTACATAAGCCACTAGCTGTTTGTGTAAATGGCTGTTTTACCCTTTGCTGAATTGGAAGGAGCCTGTTTGATTAGAACAGCTTATATAACTGAAATCTGAGACTGAAGGGAAGATTTGGCGGGGACTGTTGATTGCATTGGAGGGTGGATTGGAAAGGAAACTTTTCCAGAGTGAGAGGCTCTTATTTTGAGGCACTGATGTGGAACAAATTGTCCCCGACACCCCACCTAACCACATTAACACACAGTGAAATGTAGCCCATCGATAGAAATGGGCTCTATTCCTTCTTCCAGGGGGAGAACAGGTCTGTTTCTTTCCAAGGATCAAGCCAGGTTAACACACATGTGCACAGAAGCCAGTCAGAATGCAATGTCGACGGCATGGGCTCCAGCAACATTCCAACCCCCTCTGCTTTTTAAAGCTCAAAAACATTTCCATAAAGGTTTTTTGGGGTGGGATTTTATTTTTGTAAGAGTGGGTGTGTTTGTAGTCTTTTTTCCTCTTTAAAAACTTTTTTTTCCCTTTTTTCCTTCCTGAATTTTAATGGGCCCTTAAGTAGGAGTCTGCTAGGATTTTAACATTCAGTGAAAAAAGGTACAGGATCTTCGTCTCTCCAAAGCAAGCCTAGGGTGCATTTTCCAGGCCTTTCTCCCACACCCACTCAGCTTAAACCTCAGAGGCTGTGTGGGTGCTGGCCAAAGCCTCCTGCTTCCAATGCATATGCTTCCTGTTTTGTCTTTCACCTCATTTGGACCCTGGGGTAGATTCAGTTCTCATCTTTAGACTCTGTTATTTCAGTTTTTGGTCTCGATGTCACTTAATCAGGAAAATGCTAATTCCTCAGGAGGGAGAATAAAGTCATGACTCTCTTCTTAGGTTTATATTAAAATCTCCTAGGAGCCCCTCAGCAAGTAGCTCAACTCCTTACCTTTGATTTTCCATCTGTAAAGGGAAAATCTGTAATGTGCGTTTAGTCCTCAAATGCAATAATACCTGAAAGCCATTTGGGAGCAACTTAGGTCGTGTCTCATTCTCTGAAAAGGTGTAGATAATGTATCAGATCATTTAAATTGCATGCATCTTCATATTTACAAATCAAATGTGTTTCCATCTATATGTATGACAGAAGTGTTTATTCACAAACACACACATTACAGAGAAGCTGTATGCAAACTCTCACCACTGTCCCCCAACATATACAATGGTTTTCTGTGGGATCCCCTCTCACTTCAGCTACTTGCCAATCCCTGCCCTCACTAAGAAGGCCCTCTTCTGATTCAGAACTCTGCCCTCAGGAAGAATTTTGTTGTCCAAATTTCATACCAGAGGAACTACAGTCTTGTTAAAATAGTCACAAAGGTGTGAATTACTTAGTATGGTTGATCCTGGAGAGGAGACGTGCTTATTTCTTCTACTCTAGGATGTCCTCTATTATAAGGTCTACCATCAATTTAATTTAGTAATAGCTTTGCCTTTCATAGAGGAAGGGAAAACTACTACATTGATTATATTCATTAACAGGGAGATACATTCCAAGTTCAAGGGCAGGAAAATGGACATTATCATTTATTTACTGTAGTTAAGAAAGCGCAGACTCTGGAACAGATTGCCTGGATGAGATCTCTCCAACACTGAACAGCTAGCTGTGTGACCTTGGGCAAGTGATAACTTCTCTGTGCCTCATTTCTTCAACCATAAAGCCAAGATAATAGCATTTCTCTTACAAGGTTATTGCAAGGACTAAATGATTCAATATACACAGGGTTATTGCAAGGACTAAACAATTCAATACACAAAGTGCTTAGAACAGTGCTTGGTAACTGATCAATACATTTAAGAATTGCTAATTCAGATGAATCTTTTTTTTTTTTGAGATGGAGTCTCACTCTGTCGCCTAGGCTGGAGTGCAGTGGCACAGTCTCTGCAAGCTCACTGCAAGCTCCACCTCCTGGGTTCACGCCATTCTCCCACCTCAGCCTCCCGAGTAGCTGGGACTACAGGCGCCCGCCACCTTGCCCAGCTAATTTTTTTTTTTTTTTTTTTTTTTGAGACGGAGTCTCACTCTGTCGCCCAGGCTGGAGTGCAGTGGCGCGATCCCCGCTCACTGCAAGCTCCGCCACCCGGGTTCACGCCATTCTCCTGCCTCAGCCTCGAGTATCTGGGACTACAGGCGCCCACCACCATGCCCGGCTAATTTTAATTTTGTTTTTATATTTTTAGTAGAGACGGGGTTTCACCGTGTTAGCCAGGATGGTCTCGGTCTCCTGACCTTGTGATCTGCCCGCCTCGGCCTCCCGTAGTGCTGGGATTGCAGATGTGAGCCACCGTGGCCTGCTGAATCTTTTATTTTTCTTATTCCCGAAACTTGGCAGTGTGTGAAAAATATTTCTTTCTAATTCCAAACTAATCTGATGAAATGTAGAGATCTTCTCTCCCCTCCCCCTGCAAAATACAAATCTGTTTAGACACACAAAATGGGTTCATGGGTGTGATGATGTTGAAAAAAACAGACTCCCCTTCTTCCTGCCATGCTCTCACCACAGTCACACAACACTGCTAACAGCAGCTGTGTTTCCCCACACATCAAGCGAGTAATCCTCCAGCAACAGACACCAGCTGGATGTCCTCTAATTCAATTCAACCTGACACTCTCTACCTAGACACAGCGTCAGATCCCACAAGTTGAGGGTTCAGTCCTCAAGACAGCCACCTCCCCAACTGCCCAACTTCAGATGCTAATCACAAGCCACAGGTTGTTTCGCTTTTCCTTCTGACCCATCTGCTATAAATGGGGGTTCCCACAATCCCCTCCTACGGTTTGATTAATTTGTTAGAATGGCTCACAGAACACAGGAAAACACTTATGTTTACCAACTTTTTATAAAGGATATTTTATTTTATTTTTTTGAGACCGAGTCTTGCCCTGTCGCCCAGGCTGGAATGCAGTAGAATGATCTCGGCTCACTGCAACCTATGCCTCCTGAGTTCAAACAATTCTTGTGCCTCAGCCTACTGAGTAGTTGGAATTACAGGCTTGCGCCACCACGCCCATTTTTTTTTATTTTTAGTAGAGACAGGGTTTCACCACATTGGCCAGGCTAGTCTCAAACTCCTGGGCTCAAGCCATCCACCCGCTTTGGCCTCCCAAAGTGGTGGGATTACAGGCGTGAGCCACCGTGCCCAGCCAGGATATTTTAAATGATACAAATGAACAGCCAGATGAAGAGATACAAATGGTAAGGTCTGGAAATATCCCTAATGCTAGAGCTTCTGTCCGCTTAGAGTTGGAGAATGAATCCCCAGTGCGTAGAAGTGTTCTGTTCCCCTTCTTGGATGCTCCCCCTCCCACAAACCCAGTCCTTTTGGGTTTTTCTGAAAGCTTCGTTACATAGGCCTAATTGATTAAATCATTGACCATTGGTGATCAACTTAATTTAAGCCCTCTCCCTTCTCTTGAGGTTAGGGGATGGGGCTGAAAGTCCCAACCCTCTAATCATGTCTTAGTGTTCATGTGACCATACCCCATCCTGATGCTATGCAGGGGTTGCCAACCGTCAGTCAACTCATTAACACAGAAAAAGACATTGGCAATTCCAAGGATTTTAAAAGTTATCTGTGCCAGGAAACAGAGACCAAATATATATTTCATAGTATCATTGTCCACCCCTACTCTTCAAACACTGATCCCTTACATCAAAAGGATATAAAAACTCAAAAGATACTGCCATATTACCAAAAACCAATTCCATTATTAACAGTTGGTCCAGTCCACCATATGGTATGAATATGTCTCCCAGGTGAGGCCACTCAGGTTTGCAGACTTCCATTTGATCTTATCAGGTTCCAAAAGCCAGAGTGTCAGAGTGGGCAACATAGTGAGACCTTGTCTCTACAAATTTAAAATTAGCTAAGCGTAGTGGTGCACACCTGTAACCCCAGCTACTCAGGAGGCTGAGGCAGGAGGACTGCTTGAGCCCAGGAGATTGAGTCTGCAGTGAGCCATAATCAAGCCACTGCACTCCACTCTGGGTGATAGAGACCTTGTCTCAAAAAAAAAAAAAAAAAAAAAGGAAAGGAAAAAAAAGCCAGAGTGGCCTCAGCAAACATACAGTTTTACCCTTTAAGGATCTGATATAATTGAGCTAAGAGAAAACGTCATGTCTTTCTCTGAGCCTCTCTCAAGGTATTAGTACAATATTGAATGATACGGTTTGGCTGTGTCTCCACCCAAATCTCATCTTGAATTGTAGTTCCCATAACCCTCAGGTATGGTGGGAGACACCTGCTGGGAAGTAATTTAATCATGAGAGTGGTTACCCTCATGCTGTTCTCATAATAGTGAGTTAGTTATCACGAGATCTGATGGTTTTATAAGGGGCTTTTCCCCTTTAGCTTGACGCTTCTCCTTGCTGCTGCCATGGCATGTGAAGTTTCACCATGATTATAAGTTTCCTGAGGCCTCTCCAGCCGTGCTGAACTGTGAGTCAATTAAGCCTCTTTCCTTTATAAATTACCCAGTCTCAGGTATGTCTTTTTTAGCAGCGTGAGAATAGATGAATACATTGGTTTTCCCTTATTCCATAACCCATTTATTTATTCTTTTACCCTCGGATACTATTTCTCTTTCTCTGCATTTATAATCGAACTTTTCCACCTTTGGAAGGAACATTGTTCTGGTCTACACCACAGGTGTAACACTAGTCTAGCAAATACCTCTCCCTCAATCCATTCCTATTTAGATAAGGTAATATTATTCAGGTGCAGAATTAGCGAGCTATTTTTACCACTAGGCGATATAGCTGCATTCACTGTTAACCCCAATTTTGCCAGACGGGATGAAGGCATAATCCACCCCTATTAGGTCCTTAGAAATTCTGACAGAAGGTTTAAAAACATAGTTACCATTTCTTGCTTAGGAACCATCCCTGTTTCCAGTGCTTGTTATTACAGCCCTGGTCCTGTGACTACTGCATTAGGTAAGGTGGGGGAAATTGAGCTGATGTGGGGAAGAGATGAAAACAAAATGTGGTCATTATACTAGCGTGCTGTTCCCTTGGTAAGAATTGCATAGTCATCCTGGCATCCCTCCTACCAGTCGTCCCCACCTCCACCAGAAAGCAGGGGAAACTCTAGGGGGGACAATCCTTTAGTCCCACTCACGTCGAGCATGAGCACACACTCATGAAGCTGTGCAAGCCAGCCCTTCCTGCATTTCTCTCTCCCGTCTTAGACAACCAGTATTTTAACTGCATGTTCCACTGCTCTGTTCAACTATTACTCTGAGAAGGATAACTCTCTGCCCATTGCTGTACAGTGTGTTCCTTGGTCTAAAGAAATGAAGGTCAGCTGTCCAAATTCATGCAATATCATCTGTTCTGGTTTTTTATAGCACTCTGAGCATTTGCATCTTCCACTGTGTAAGCAAAGCCAAATCCAGAGTCAGTGTCTATTTCTGTCAAGACCCATTCGTAGCCCCTCAGGGCCATCAGCATCAGTCTCACTTGCCAGCTATGTTCAGGGCCATCCCACCAGGGAATCTGCCACATAGCCATAGGCAGTCTCTGTCTCTTTTGCTGACAAACAGAACAGTTTTTATTGGCATTTTGTGTCCCAGAAGATGCCGGAGGAACGTGTCTACATGAGCTCATCTCTGCACTGCTGCACGACCCCCATATCCACTCATGTTATGGACCCAAGTGGCCCCCTTAAGCAAACACATAGGGATATCTACTTGTTGATCCCAGACACCTTTAGAACCTGGAGGGAGTTCTTCTGATGGGCATTGAGATGCCTACCTTAAGGCACCCCTTAAATTTCCATAGTAATTTCCAAAGGACCATGCTCCCTATGGGCATCCCTTTAATAGGCCAGGTTTCCATTGCCCTCCTATACCATCGGGCGTTTGGTCACTGACCGTGGGTCAGTAGGAACCCAAACCTAGAGGCTTTTAGCACTGTTCAGTTTTTTCCATCACCACTAGGAAAACAGCATGCAATTCAGCTCCCCATGCTAATTCGTTTTTACCTTCTTCAGTCAGAGTGGCATCATTCCCAACGCTATGTTATCCATTCACCGTGGAACTGCCATCCACAAACCATAAGCCCTAGTCTGTGTTCCATTTAGGACTATCAAAGAAAGAATTTGCCCCTACCAGCACTTGAGCTTCTATTCTACACTGTGTGGGCTCAGGCAATCTTACTAGTTCCCAATTAACCTGCCCAATTAATAGTGATTGAAGGGCAGATTTTCTCTTCTGTTTTACAGTACTAGGTACGGGAAACACTTCCCAGTCAGATACAATGTCCATCTCCAGAATACAATCAGGCAAAAGAGATGCAACCACTTTACATAAAGCATGTTTAAATACACTAACCCTCCTATAAACTTTTATCTTTGTTAAAAGAAAAACTTTAGACAAATTAAATTTAATAGTCTAATTGAGCAAAGAATGATTCACAAATTGGGCAGCCCCAGAATGAGATTAGGTTCAGATGACTCTGGGGCTGCCACATGGTCAGATAACATGTATGGATAGAAAAAAGAAAGTGACATACAGCAAACAGGAGTGTAAACTAAAAATAAAATTCTAAGCACCCCCAATCAGCTGAATGGACCCTTCCTCTCGGCTAAGGGTATTCCAAAGTTAAGTAGTTCAGGCCATGATAGGAAGCAGGGGTCAGACTTGCCTTGTGATACCCTCCTTTTTTTGGAATTCAGGCATAATTGACCAGCATTAATATTAAAACAGAGATCTTAAGACTTTTTGTAGCAATAAGACACCAAATTCCGGTGGCTCATGCCTGTAACTCCCAGCACTTTGGAAGGCCGAGGCGGGCAGATGACGTGAGGTCAGGAGTTTGAGACCAGCCTGGCCAACATGGTGAAACTCTGTCTCTACTAAAACTACAAAATTAGCTGGGCGTAGTGGTGTCAGAGGCGTGTGAACCAGAGCACCTCCATCTTAAATAGGAGATAAGTAAAATGAGGCTGAAACCTACTGGACTGCATTCCCAGATGGTTAAGGCATTCTTTTTTTTTTTTTTTTCCGTAAAAGTTTTTTTTTGTTTGTTTGTTTGTTTTGTTTTTTATTATTATACTTTAGGTTTTAGGGTACATGTGCACAATGTGCAGGTTTCTTTTTTTTTTTTTTTTTTTTTTTTGAGACGGAGTCTCGCTCTGTCGCCCAGGCTGGAGTGCAGTGGCGCAATCTCGGCTCACTGCAAGCTCCTCCTCTCGGGTTTCTTACATATGTATGCATGTGCCATGTTGTTTTCCTACTCCCATTAACTCGTCATTTAGCATTAGGTATATCTCCTAATGCTGTCCCTCCCCCCTCCCCCCACCCCACAACAGTCCCCGGAGTGTGATGTTCCCCTTCCTGTGTCCATGAGTTCTCATTGTTCAATTCCCACCTATGAGTGAGAACATGCGGTGTTTGGTTTTTTGTCCTTGCGATAGTTTACTAAGAATGATGTTTTCCAGTTTCATCCATGTCCCTACAAAGGACATGAACTCATCATTTTTTATGGCTGCATAGTATTCCATGGTGTATATGTGCCACAATTTCTTAATCCAGTCTATCATTGTTGGACATTTGGGTTGGTTCCAAGTGTTTGCTATTGTGAATAGTGCCACAATAAACATACGTGTGCATGTGTCTTTATAACAGCATGATTTATAGTCCTTTGGGTATATACCCAGTAACGGGATGGCTGGGTCAAATGGTATTTCTAGTTCTAGATCCCTGAGGAATCACCACACTGACTTCCACAATGGTTGAACTAGTTTACAGTCCCACCAACAGTGTAAAAGTGTTCCTATTTCTCCACATCCTCTCCAGCACGTGTTGTTTACTGACTTTTTAATGATCGCCATTTTAACTGGTGTGAGACGGTATCTCACTGTGGTTTTGATTTGCATTTCTCTGATGGCCAGTGATGATGAGCATTTCTTCATGTGTTTTTTGGCTGCATAAATGTCTTCTTTTGAGAAGTGTCTGTTCATATCCTTTGCTCACTTTTTAATGGGGTTGTTTATTTTTTCTTGTAAATTTGTTTGAGTTCATTGTAGATTCTGGAAATTAGCCCTTTGTCAGATGAGTAGGTTGCAAAAATTTTCTCCCATTCTGTAGGTTGCCTGTTCACTCTGATGGTAGTTCCTTTTGCTGTGCAGAAGCTCTTTAGTTTAATTAGATCCCATTTGTCAATTTTGGCCTTTGTTGCCATTGCTTTTGCTGTTTTAGACATGAAGTCCTTGCCCATGCCTATGTCCTGAATGGTATTGCCTAGGTTTTCTTCTAGGATTTTTATGGTTTTAGGGCTAACATTTAAGTCTTTAATCCATCTTTAGTTAATTTTTGTATAAGGTGTAAGGAAGGGATCCAGTTTCAGCTTTCTCCATATGGCTAGCCAGTTTTCCCAGCACCATTTATTAAATAGGGAATCCTTTCCCCATTTCTTGTTTTTGTCAGGTTTGTCAAAGATCAGATAGTTGTAGATTTGTGGCATCATTTCTCAGGGCTCTGTTCTGTTCCATTGTTCTATATCTCTGTTGTGGTACCAGTACCATGCTGTTTTGGTTACTGTAGCCTTGTAGTATAGTTTGAAGTCAGGTAGCGTGATGCCTCCAGCTTTGTTCTTTTGGCTTAGGATTGACTTGGCAATGCAGGCTCTTTTTTGGTTCCATATGAACTTTAAAGTAGATTTTTCCAATTCTGTGAAGAAAGTCACTGGTAGCTTGATGGGGATGGCATTGAATCTCTAAATTACCTTGGGCAGTATGGCCATTTTCACGATATTGATTCTTCCTACCCATGAGCATCTTCTTCCATTTGTTTGTATCCTCTTTTGTTTCATTGAGCAGTGGTTTGTAGTTCTCCTTGAAGAGGTCCTTCACATCCCTTGTAAGTTGGATTCCTAGGTATTTTATTCTCTTTGAAGCAATTGTGAATGGGAGTTCACTCATGATTTGGCTCTCTGTTTGTCTGTGATTGGTGTATAAGAATGCTTGTGATTTTTGCACATTGATTTTGTATACTGAGACTTTGCTGAAGTTGCTTATCAGCTTAAGGAGATTTGGGGCTGAGACGATGGGGTTTTCTAGATATAAAATCATGTCTGCAAACAGGGACAATTTGACTTCCTCTTTTCCTAATTGAATGCCCTTTATTTCCTTCTCCTGCCTGATTGCCCTGGCCAGAACTTCCAGCACTATGTTGAATAGGAGTGGTGAGAGAGGGCATCCCTGTCTTGTGCCAGTTTTCAAAGGGAATGCTTCCAATTTTTGTCCATTCAGTATGATATTGGCTGTATTCACCTTATTTCTTAATAACCATTTAAAAATGTCCACCTTCCTGGAAAGTTCTTTTATTCTCTTCTCTGTCTTTTCCCATTCTCTTGTTAATTAATCTAATGTTTTCATTAGCATCTGTAAGACCCACAAAGGGAAGCTGTGACAACAAACTGGATAAAGCTTCTTGAACTTTCTTTTGAGTTTGCAAAACAGTACGGTTATATGGGGATCTCCATTAAAGGAGCCCCCTGAATAACAGAATTTACTATAATTCAGCAGGTGAATATCCCAGTCTGTATAAAGCTGGTCCCACATAGCTTGCATATGAAGCATATTAGCTGCTGTAACTGGAGTGTTCCACTTAGCATTTCTAGGTGGAGTCAGGCAATCTGCCTCCTCAGAGTAAACAGACCTTAAAATGGCTTTTATCCAGTTCACCAGGCTCGTTATTCCCTCAGGAATCACCTCCGGTCCATGACTGTTCCATAGTGTGCTGTGGATATTGCATCAACCCAAACATACTCTTCCACCCTGCAGCATTTAAAACCAAAGATACTGCCCCAAAATTAGTTAGCTCTCACAATCCATTTTACTAAGGGTTCTTCAGGAAGCTGATGATACTGCAAGGCTCTTGTATTGCTTCGAACCCCAAGAGTGTGCCAACAAACAAGACAAGGTGGTGTGGAGCAACACACTGATTTAATGAGCGCCTGGGTGCAGGTGGGCTGAGGCCTAAAATAGCTTCAGCACCAAATGAGGACAGGGCAGGAGTTTTATAGTCTCCTGTAAACAGGAAGTGTCTCAATCTGATGTAACTGCTTCGAGGTACCCGGCTGGCCTCTCTGTCCGTCTTCAGGGGGTACATGTCTTCTGGCCAGCTCTCTTCCTGCTTCTGCTATCTTGCTGAAGCAGGCTGCTGGCGCAAGTGGTCTTGCACCTTGGGATTGGGCCTGAGAAGGGAGGAGTTATTCATTCCCTTAAGCTTTCAGGCTCTGGGGAGAATCTTTCAGATACCAGTCTACAAAATGAAACAGTTCCTTCACACTATACCCTCTGGTTTCAATAGCTTCTTTGTTTTGCCCTTACCACACACTGACTACCGTCTTGGTAAACACAGGTCTTAGAGGTACTTTCTGTAGTCCTAGCATAATTTTTTTCTGGGAGATGGCTCTGAGGCTAATGACTGAAGTTCTAACTCACTGAAATCTGCACTGGGGGTAGCATCAAGATCTGACCCAGCACTGTCTTTTGATTTCATTTTAGCTGTTACAGATAGCAATAACCACATAATTGTATATTTTACTTTTTTGTTGTTTGTTGTAAGTTTGCATTTCTTTATGCACCCAGCAAACCAACTCTCCAGGAGTTGAATGCATCTCTAAATTTCACTGGAGGTTTCGCCGTTGGTAACTGAGTGCAACACAGCTATTGCTTCATATCATGGTGATATGGCTCCAATGACTGTAGAAACACCATGGGTCCTTTGTCTCACACTGATAAGATTGACACGGACATGCGTGCAGTGATTTTAAGGAGTGAAAAGTTTAATAGGCAAGAAAGAAGAAAGAAGAAAACAGCTCCCCGGTACAGAGGGAGGGAGGGAGCCTCCAAACAGAGAAACCCCACATGCTGCAGAAAGCAGTTGGTTATATCGGGAGGTTGGAGGAGGCGGTGTCTGATTTGCACAGGGCTCAGGGGATTCGTTTAGCCAGCTGTGTCATTCATGTAGCCCTTGAAAAAACTGACCTTCCCACCCTAGCCTTTTAATATGCAAATGCGGGTTGCCATGAAATCCTGCACATGTGGTGTTATCTGGAGGTGGCCATGACACCTGCCACACGTGGTGACAAGGATAAGAGGGCAGGAACTTTCATGTTGGGTGGACCTGGTTTCTAGCTGTCTGCATGTGCATATCAATGCTTGCCAGTCTGGTTTTTCAAGCCGCTTTCAGTTAGAAAGGCAATGGTTTGGGGGTTGCTCTTTATTAAAGGAAAATTCCACCAAGAACCTTCACCCTTTCCAGCTTCCTAAAAATTATTTCTGAATAACTCCTGTATTAATAGGTGGTCAAATGGTCACCTGAGAATCAAATTTATCACCTTCCACCCTATTTGTCCTTTTTTGCCCAGAATCACATGTTCCTGTGAGTCAGAGGCCAGGCTAGTAAATCCCACTTCTGACACCAAATCTGAGGCTATTGAGGAAAAACAAACTCAGTTTCTCCTACTATACTCTCACAACACAGAACACTTCAGTAATTAAATGTGTGAGGGATTTTCCCCACAAACCAAGCAAACGTAAATTCTACAGCTCTAATTCAATTTAATTCTGACACTATGTACCTGGAGGTACCATCAGATCCCACAGGTTGAGAACTCAGTACTAGAAGACTGCCCTTCACTTCAGATGCCAGTTGCAAGTCTGGGTCTCTGGGATAAGTCAGGATTCCCACAACGCCCTCTTCGAATTCAATTAATTTGCCAAATTGGCTCACAGAACTCAGGAAACACTTACTTACATTTACTGGTTTATTATAAGGGTTACTACAAAGGACACAGATAAAGAAGTGTATAGGGTGAGGTTATGTGAGGAAGGGGCACAGAACTTCCATGTCCTCTCTGGGTGCACCACCTTCCAGGACCCTCCACATGTCCAGCTATCCGGAAGTCCCCTGAACCCAGTCTTTTGGGGGGGGTTTATGGAAGCCTCATTACATAGGCATGATTGATTAAATCATTGATCATTGGTAATCAACTTAACATTCATCCCCTTTCCACTCCCCAGAGGTTGTGGGATGGGCTGAAAGTCCCAACTCTCTGCTCATGCCTTGGACTTTCCTGTGATCATGCCCCATCCTGAAGCTACCTGGAGACTTCCAACCATCAGTCAACTCATTAGCATACAAAAAGACATTGCTTTGGAGATTTTAGGAGTCCTAGGCCAGAAAATAGGATGAAGACCAAATATGTATTTTACTCTAGCACAATGGGTTTTCAAGGCTCTTTGAAATCTACTCATATTCCTGATCAACTTGGTGAAACCTACAGGGAGCCACTTTGGCAAGTGTGTAATAGTGGTTCAGAGTCTAGGTTTTGGACTCAGGCTGACTCTGTGTGGCCATGGGTAAGTTCCATGACCTCTTTGAGCCACATCTCCTCATGTATAAAATGGGAATAAGAACAGTATCTACTCTGTGGACTTAGCCCCTTGATAGAAGCATGTTTAATGAGATAAACCGTGTTAGGCACTTGGTGCAAGGGAATCATGCCATTATTTGGGAATGGAGGGAGATTAACATGTTGTTCCCAGTGCATTTCTAGCCACCTCCCCATTACAAAAGAACTTAGAATTGGGAACTAATACCAAAATTCTAAAAAATGTCCCCTATAATATGAATTAGGGGAAAGAATAACAACAGCAGCAACAAAAGTTAAACAAATAGTGAGGTGACATACTTCTAAATATTTAAGAAATTGTTACTTTACTGAAAGAGTCTAGATAAATACTCTTAGAGTGACAATGGAGCAGGAAGAGTCCCAAATTTGCTCTGGGGAGCTGGATTTTAATCCACACCTCCCATGCCTCACCAGCCTTACAGACAGTGAATGGTCATACCTTAACTCAAAAGTCTCCCCCAATGACATCAGTTTGGAACACCCAAAGCCTAGTACATTTTAAGAAAACTCTTCTAAATGGCCACAGGATCTGACTTTCAGCAGGCAATGCTTATTTATACACTGCATATGTTTGTTTGTTTGTTTGTTTGTTTGTTTGTTTTTTGAGACAGAGTCTCACCGTCGCTCAGGCTGGAGTGCAGTGGCACAGTCTCAGCTCGCCACAACCTCCACCTCCCAGGTTCAATCGATTCTCCTGTCTCAGCCTCCCAAGTAGCTGGGATTACAGGCGTCTGCCACCAGCCCATCTAAGTTTTTGTATGTTTTGGAAAGACAAGATTTCCCCATGTTGGCCAGGCTGGTCTCAAACTCTTGACCTCATGTGATCCCCCCACCTCGGCCTCCCAAAGTGCTGGGATTACAGGCATGAGCACCATGCCAAGCCATGTTTGTTTTTTTAAAGGCCAGTAGGAAACAACAAAATGTTAATAGTTGTTATCCCTGGGAGATAGGGTTATAGATTATTTTAATAATTTTATAATTGTAATTTATAATTTTATTTATAATTTTAATTCTTTGTATTTTCCTGCACTTTCAGTAATTTGTTTTTGTAATAAACATGTGTTGTCTAAATAATTCAACAATTAGACATTAGTCTATATGCCAGGCACTTTGCTAGGTATTGAGAATGCAGCATCCATTATTCCTGGTGTTTACAGTCTAGGAGGGAATAAGACAGTGAATAAATAAATACACAAATAATTAATTGCTTTCTCTTCAGAGAAGTCTAGAAGACTATGAAGTCAAGAGGGATTTGACCTAGACCCAATTCTGGGAAGGCTTCTGAAAAAAAAAAATAACTTTAAAGCTGAAATCTAGCTGGGCACAGTTCACGTCTGTAATCTCAGCACTCTGGGAGGTCGAGGTGGATGAATCACTTGAGGTCTGGATTTCGAGACCAGCTTGGCCAATATGGCAAAACCCCATCTCTACTACAAATACAGAAAAAATTCACCAGGTGTGATTGTGTGCACCTGTAGTCCCAGCTACTCAGGAGGCTGAGGTAGGGGAGTTGCTTGAACTCGGGAGGTGGAGATTGCAATGAGTGGAGATCGAGCCTGGGCGACAGAGAGAGACTCCAACTCAAAAAAAAAAAAAGAATAAAAAAGTTGAAATCTAAAGGAGGAGAGAAAGAGGAAGATATTCTAGGTGGAGAGAATAACATGTGCAAAGAGCCTGAGGCATACGGTGTATTTAAGAAACCAAGAGCAGGCCAGAGTAGCTACAGCTTGGGGAACGGAGGGTGTTCAGATATGGCAAGACCAAGCAAGCATGGTCTTATAGATCTTATTAATGGTTTTTGCATTTTATTTTAAGAGGAATTGAAAACCAAGGTTTTAAACAGAATATAGTAACAGAGAGCTATGTCCATTTCATATTTTATTTTTAATTTCAAATCATTTGTTATCTGTAAGGAGTTCTTGGATTTGGATTTTTAAGGCCAATTTAATGGATTCATCCTATATATGCATTAAAGTGTTTTATAAAAAGCCTTTTTTCTTAAAACATTAGCTTCCTCTGGCCAGGCATGGTGGCTCATGCCTATAATCCCAGCACTTTGGGAGGCCAAGGTGGGAGGTTTGCCTGAGCCCAGGAGCTTGAGACCAGCTTGGGCAAGAAGGCAAGACCTCATCTTAATTTAAAAAAAAAAAATACAGCAACACAAATAACACTTTAGCTTTCTCTATACAGGGAGACTTGGATTTTGAAAGCTGCACATCACTGCAGCCTGGCTCTCCCATCATCAGTTTGGGGCAACAGAGCATGCTGGAAAAGACAGGAGCATAGAGTAGAAGGCTGAGCAGCAAGAGACCCTCCTGTGTACAGCAGGGAGTTGAGGCATGAGACTGCCACATGAGCATTCTGTCATGAAGTTTCATGTGCCATGGAAATGCAAAACAATTCAATTCCCAGACCAGCTGCGGTCAAAACACAGCTGGACAAACGACAAAAGCTAGAACCTGACAAATTGGGAGGGATTTTTCAGCTGAGGAGTGCAAAGCTGGGTCACTGTCATGCCGATTAACTAGTTCAAGCTTAAGTGATGATCTCAGGGACCTGAAATGGTATATGAGTAATCCTCACATGCCAACATGAAGTTACATGTGTTACATTGCTTTTGAGTTTGCTTTACATTTTTGTTTTAAACCTACCCTGTTCTATCATCTTAGGAAATCACTGTATCAGAAGTAATTAGCCATGTGGCTGCTAAATAACAGATGAGAGGTTTCCAGCAAATGCCCCTCTCTAGTGCTCCTAAATCAACTGGGCATGTTCTGACCTCCAGGTGATTTGAATGGCAGAGGTAACTGCCAGAACACACCCCTGCCCCTGGAGTGACTCAGAGGTTTAGTGGACTCTGGAGCCACAGGAACGGGCATCTGGTAGTCAACCTTTTCCTGTAATGAGGAGTTATTAAATATTCACATCAGGAATTGAGGCTTTAGTCCGCCCTCAACTGGTCTTCCAACCTGTTACCTATTATGCCTCACACTTTATATACCCCCGAATACAACAAGAAGAAACTTGTGAATGTTCTATAAAATCTGCTACTGACATCAGGGTGGGTCTTTGAGGCTTATGGTTATCCTAATAAAACAAAGGAATGTGTAACAGACTGTAGCCGGCAGACCACCAACTACTTTATTGTTTAAACACAAAAGCAAAA
The DNA here is from genome assembly GCF_028878055.3 of Symphalangus syndactylus. Taxonomy (NCBI): domain Eukaryota; kingdom Metazoa; phylum Chordata; class Mammalia; order Primates; family Hylobatidae; genus Symphalangus; species Symphalangus syndactylus. Next base: position 55,984,454 of record NC_072430.2, on the reverse strand, counting down.
CTTTGGTAAACCTACTATACCTGAGGCACAGCGTGTGGCTGTTTCTTAACCCTCGAAGACTCTGTTATGTACCCAACTTCAGCTGACAACTGTATGTTTCTTGTTTCCCTCCATGTGAGTTTACTAAGTTACATGCTTAGACAAGAAATACCTGTTGATGGAGTGGTTATGAATTACAGATTGGAGCTTGCAAATCAATTTGGAATTTTTAAAAAATAAATTCAAACCAGATCTGTGAGGCCAGCTTCTCCACAGACAGCATAAGCATGAGGCAAAAGAAGAGCCCGAGCAGATAGGCAGTCGGGTAGCCCTAAGATAGGTGGGAAGGAGGTCTTCTGTGACCCCAGAATCCTCTTTCTTGATCTCTTCCTTTCCCCACCACCACCCTCATGCTCGGGAACTCAGTATCCTACTCTTATCATGATGCAGATGCAGGAAAGTGTCTGTATCAGCAGAGGAATGGCAGGAAACTCTCAAAAGAGTTAAGTGCAGGGAATTAATCGAAGGAGTTATTTCGTGAGATGTGGGAAGGTAATGGAAACCAATGAGAGACAGAGGAGCGCCCAAGGACTATTACCAGCAGGGAGCTGTTCCTCCCCACCAAAGGGGCCAAGGGTGAAAGAGCGCTTATGAGAATCAAGTAGGCATTTTAGTAAAGGAAGCTGGTGGGGCAGCCTTACAGTGGTCAGCCTCTTAAGGCACAGAGTAGGCCGCAGATGGACAGAGAGCCCATCTGAAGAGGCAAACAGAAAATAACCAGCACAGAGCCTGGCATTAGATTATTCAATCTGTTACTATGTTCAGGTTCATTAGTATCCAAAATCTAGTAGGTGTGAAAGAAAAGTTAGGAATCATGCTAGTATTTTATTTTTAATCCTTGCACTAAGAAGTTTCCAACCATCAGTGAGCAGATCTGGGAGGGTGGAAAGAACGACCTGTTTCCCAATTGCACCCAAAAGTTAGTGGTTGCTGGTCTTTTGAATGATCAGTGATGTGAGGGACAGCTTCCTGGTGAGACCTGATATAAGACCCTCTTTTAGGAGGGTCCTTCGCCCTCCCAAAGTGCTGCTATTCATTGGACAAATATTGAGTCCAATGCAGTGTCCACTTGCAACATTTTGCATGTAAAAGCATTTTCTAGGCCAGGCACGGTGGCTCACACCTATAATGCTAGCACTTTGGGAGGCCGAGGCGAGTGGATCACCTGAGGTCAGGAGTTCAACACCAGCCTGACCAACATGGCAAAACCCCATCTCTACTGAAAAAAAAAAAAAAAAAATTAGCTAGGTGTGGTGGCATGCGCCTGTAATCCCAGCTACTTGGGAGGTTGAGGCAGGAGAATCACTTGAACCTGGGAGGTGGAGGTTTCAGTGGGCCAAGATCGACCCACTGCACTCCAGCCTGGGCAACAGAGTGAGACCCTGTCTCAAAGAAAAAAAAAAAAGAATTTTCTTATTAAGTTTGTTTAATCATCATGAATCCACGCCCCTCATTTCAGTCTTGAACTTTTGACAGAGCCTTCCCCCAAATTTCTATTCCTCTGGCCTTTCTCCCTTCAAATCACATCTCCCACAGAACCATCAGATTATTCTATCTAGAAAAATAAATCCCTGCTTAAAACCCTGCCCTAGCTCCCCATTATCTATCGTGTCAAGTCCAGACCCCAAGAATGGACTCCCAGGTACCTCTGCAGCCTCATTTCTTCTCTACTCTCCTTCTTGCCCTTTAAATAACAACCATGTTGGCACTTTTATTTATGCGTGTGTGTATTTATTTATTTATTATTTTTATAGAGACAGAGTCTCCCTATGTTGCATAGATTGGTGCTAAACTCCTGGGCTCAAGCAATCCTCCCACCTCAGCCTCCCAATGTGCTGGGATTACAGGTGTGAGCCACTGTGCCTGGCCATGCCAGCACTTTTTCTCATGTCTTTCCAGGCCCATGAGACACTCTTCGGCCCCCATTGTTGACCTGCCTGTCTCCCGGTGGTTATTTTGAGAAACAGCTCAGGGTAACAACTCCAGGCTGCCATACTGAGATGCTCTCTAGCCCTGACTCTTCGTCAACACAGAATTCCCTGCATCACATTGAAATGCCTCATCTCTCACCTTCACTGGGAACACTGTAAAGGCAGGAACTATGTCCTATTCATTGAATAATCAATAATCCTCCCCAATATAGTATATGGTAAGAGTTGGCATTCAAAAATATATGATAAACTAAACTAAATGATGACTTCCCTAAAAGAAAGTGTTCCCTTAAAGCAAAGTTCCCTAGGACATTAGACGTTTTTTTTTTAACTCTGTAGGAACACAACCTATACAGATATTTCATTACTGTTACTAGGTTTCTCTATATGTTCAATGTATACCTCAGCCCCTTAAGAATTGGTTTAAATGAAAATCCAAGAAGTTTTGAAAACTGATTGATTAAATGATGTTTGGTAGAATGAATGAAAGGAATTGAAAGTTGGCCTGGCATGGTGGCTCACGCCTGTAATCCCAGCACCTTGGGAGGCTGAGGTGGGCAGATCACCTGAGGTCAGGAGTTCGAGACCAGCCTGGCCAACATGGTGAAATCCCATCTCTACTAAAAATACAAAATTTAGCCAGGTATAGTGGCATGTGCCTGTAATCTCAGCTACTTGGGAGGCTAAGGCAGGAGAATCGCTTGAAGCCGGGAGGCGGAGGTTGCAGTGACCAAAGATTGCACCACTGCATTCCAGCTTGAGAGACAGAGTGACTCCATCTCAAAAAAAAGAAAGAAAGAAAGGAATTGAACAGAAAAAATAAGCCACAGAGCATCTGACTTATGGAGGCTTTTAAAACACCCTGCAGTAGACGAGGTAAAGTTACACAGTTACCTGAAGACAGCAGTAGAGATTATGTGGAAATACTGGCATTGACAGGCTGACCTCCATGTCCCCATGGGCCTTATTTTCTATAATTCTAAAATGGCTTTCAAATACAGGATACTCCATCAACTTGGAGATGTAATCATCCAGTGTCATTTCACAATGGTGTAGGTGTAAGACTTCCATGTATGGTCTGGGAGTGTGTTTCTAAGAAATGGGAGTGCTAAACGAAATGAGTCAAACATACTTCAGTTCTCATGAGCTATATCCTCTGACAACATTATTTATCACCTAAAATCAATATCCTCTAGATGTCTTTATCTTCTTGGTGTTCTCTAGCACTCCTGTCCTGGTGGGTTGACCCATATCTAAAATGCAACCTCATCCATTCAACTGGAACTCACCCACCTAGAGTTACTGGAAAGCTTGCATTTCACATTTGGCATGTTACCTCAACCATCAAAATAATCTGGAGTTGGTTTATCCTTTGGGAAACTATTTGCTGCAAGTCAAAAAATCATTAGTCAGAAAAAGGATGTTAATGACAGAAAAAGAGAGCAGCATAAACAAAGCTAAGATACTGGCTGCCAACCACTCAACTTGTGGAAGGGCAGATGGAGGGGGTGCTTTTTGGCCCTCAGACTTCATACCAGCTTACCAGCGCCATAACTATCAATACCATCTGAGCGGGCCTAAACAAGGAAAGCTCATGTGGACAAAGGGGCAAGGAGATGCTTCAGAAATTCCAACTCCTCTTGAAGAGTGTCCAGTGCTGGGAATCAAAAGTAACAAAATTATCCAGTAAAGCCCCTGCCTCACCACTGCAATGTAAATATTTTCTTTTCCTTTTTTCCCTCAGAATGTGAAGTTAAAACTCACCTAATTCAATGGTTTTATGTATGTATGTATGTAGGTATGTATGTATGTATGTATTTAGAGACAGCATCCCACTCTGTTGCCCAGGCAGAGTGCAGTGGCTTGATCTGGGGTCACTGCAACCTCTGCCTCCCGGATTCAAGCAATTCTCATGCCTCAGCCTCCCGAGTAGTTGGGATTACAGACGTGCACCACCATTCCCAGCTAATTTTTGTATATTCAATAGCGACCGGGTTTTGCCATGTTTACCTGGCTGGTCTGAAACTCCTGATCTCAAGTGACTCGCCTGCCTCGGCCTCCCAAAATGCTGAGATTATAGGCATGAGCCACTGTGCCTGGCCTTGATGGTTCAATTTATGTGGACAACAAGCAACTGGAAACCCTGGCATTATAAGCAGCATATTTATTGTGTATGGTGTGGTCTAATTCTGGAGAAACCACTTATAAAACCACCTATCCTCACTTAGGTCTCCAGTTAAAGAAGCTTTAACAGTGACTGCAGCTTCAACTGTATAGTTGCTTCTCCTCTAACAGTTATGGCTGGGACACAGCGCCCTTCTCTAGAAATGAGTGCTAGAGCCAGGGAGCAGGGGAGGAGTCAGTCTACCCAAATGCAAGTTCTGAATGTAAGAAGGTGTCTGTTTTGTACACATTCACTTTGGCAGCACATATACTTTAAAAAAAAAAATTGGAGCCATACAGAGAAGATTAGTATGCATGGCCCTTTACAAGTATGATGTGCAAATTTGTAACACGAAGCTTTCCAAAAAAAAAAAAAAAGGGAAGTGTTGACACAAGTGTGAAGACCATGATAAACAGGTATAGAGATTACCATTTGCTCCACCAATGGCACATTTTTTTTTTATTATTTTTTATTGTTTTGAGACAGAGTCTCGCTCTGTCTCCAGGCTGGAGTACAGTGGTGCAATCTCAGCTCACTGCAACTTCCGCCTCTTGCATTCAAGCGATTCTCCTGCCTCAGCCTCCTGAGTAGTTGGGATTACAGGTGCATGCCACCACACCCAGCTAATTTTTGTATTTTTAGTAGAGGCAGGGTTTCACCATGTTGGTCAGGCTGGTCTCGAACTCCTGACCTCGTGATCCACCCACCTTGGCTTCCCAAAGTGCTGGGATTACAGGCATGAGCCACCATGCCTGGCCCACCAATGGCAATTTACCCAAATGTGTTGAAAACTTACGTCCACAAAAAAATCCGCATGGCTGGGCACGGTGGCTCGTGCCTGTAATCCCAGCACTTTGGGAGGCCAAGGTGGGCGGATCACTTGAGGTCAGGAGTTCGAGGCCAGCCTGGCCAACATGGTGAAACCCCATCTCTACTAAAAATACAAAAATTAGCCAGGCGTGGTGGTGGGCACCTGTAATCCCAGCTACTCGGGAAGCTGAGGCACAAGAATCGCTTGAACAGAGGTTGCAGTGAGCCGAACTCCAGCCTGGGCGATAGAGCAAGACTCAGCCTCATAAATAAATAAATAAATCTGCACACGGATGTTGATAGCAGCTTTATTCATAATTGTCAGAACTTGGAACAATGAAGATTCCCTTCAGTAGGTGAATAAATAAACCACAGTACATTCTGACAATAGAATATTATCTAGGAATTAAAAAGAAATGAGCTATTAAGCCATGAAAAGACATATGGGAAACTTAAATGCATTTTACTGAGTGAAAGAAACCAATCTGAACAGGCTACATGCTGTATGATTCCAGCTATATGACGTTCTGTCTCCATGGGCAAAACAACGGAGACAATAAAAACATCAGTGGTTGCCAAAGGTTAGGGGGAGGAGGGGACAGATAGGTGGAGAACACAGGATTTTTATGGTAGTAAAACTATTCTGCATGATACTGCAATGGTAGATACATGTCATTATACAATTTGTCCAAACTCATAGAATGTAAGACACGAAGAGGGAAACCTAAGGTAAACTATGGACCTTGGGTACCAATGTAGGTTCATCGATTGTAACAAATGTACCACTTTGGTGGGTTGATAGTGGGGGAGGTTGTAGGCATGTGGGGCAAGAAGTAGATGGGAACTCTCTATATTTTCTGCTCAATTTTGCTGTAAATCTAAAATTTCTCTAAAAAAGCCGTTTTTTAAAAAAATGTCTAGCATATTTTTAAAAAAGATATACAGGAAGCAGAGTGAAAGTGGATCTTTTAAATATTTGATTTAAATATCAGTGTTCAGCCGCTGAGAGGTTTGAAGTAGTCAAAAAGGGATGTTTTATTTTTTAAATTTTTGTGGGTACCTAATAGGTGTATATATTTTGTGGGTACATAGTAGGTGTATATATTTATGGAGTACATGAGCTACTTTGATACAGGCATGCAATGTGTAATAATCACATCATGGAAAATGGGGTATCCATCCCCTCAAGCATTTATCCTTAGTGTTACAAACAATCCAGTTAGACTCCTTTAGTTATTTTTAAATGTACAATTAAATTGTTACTGACTATAGTAACCCCGTTGTGCCATCAAGTACTAGGTCTTACTCATTCTTTCTCATTATTTTTTGTACCCATTAACCACTTTCCCTCCACTACCCTTCCCACCCTCTGATAACCATCCTTCTATTTTCTGTCTTCTTGAGTTCAGTGCTTTTGATCTTTAGCTCCCACAAATAAGTCAGATCACGGGAAGTTTGTCTTTCTGTGCCTGGCTTATTTCACTTAACATAATGACCTCCAGCTCCATTCAAGTTGTTGCAAATAGTAGGATCTCTTTCTTTCTTATGGCTGAATGGTATTCCATTGCATATATATGCCACATTTTCTTTATCTATTCATCTGTGGATGGACACTCAGGTTGCTTCCAAATCTTGGCTATTGTGAACAGTGCTGCAACAAATATGGGAGTGCAGATATCTCTTGGACATACTGATTTCCTTTCCTTTGGGGACATACCCAGCAGTGGGATTGCTGGACCATATGGTAGCTCTATTTTTAGTTTTTTGAGGAAATTCTAAGTCATTCTGTATAGTGGTTGTACTAATTAACATTCCCAACAAAAGTGTATGAGGGTCTTATTTTTATTTTTATTTTTATTTTTATTTGTTTTGAGATGGAGTTTCACTCTGTCGCCCAGGCTGGAGTACAGTGGCACAATCTCGGCTCACTGCACCCTCCACCTACTGACTTCAAGCAATTCTCCTGCCTCAGCCTCCTGAGTAGCTGGGATTACAGGTGCATGCCACCACTCCCGGCTAATTTCTGTATTTTTAGTAGAGACAGGGTTTCACCATGTTGGTCAGGCTGGTCTCGAACTCCTGACCTTGTGATTTGCCTGCCTCAGTCTCCCAAAGTGCTGGGATTACAGGCGTGAGCCACCGTGCCCGGCCGAGGGTCTTATTTTTAACATGTCTTTTTTGATCCATCCAGCTCCATCCTCACCAGATTGCTTCCCTCAGTATGGAAACCCATGCCTGCCTCCCTTGGTGTCATATCAGAACTTGGCCATGGGGCAGCATGATTCCTCCTTGGTCTGTCCTGTGGCTTCAGGAGAAGGCCCTGCTCTGTGGGGAGGAAGGAAGACCGTGACTTTCTCCAGCACACCTTTCCCATGCACCCACAGATTTGGGATCTGGTCTCAACAACCCACGTGAACTTGCTCTGAGTTCCTGACAGAGGAAGCTCCTAAAGTTAAGAACTAACTTCCACCCTTAGTGGACAATCACTTGAGATGCACCAAGGGTTGGACCACCTTGCTCTGCCAAGGTCAGAGCACTCAGTGAGGCCAAGCTCAACTCTGGGATGAGATAACTGGCTGAGAGTGGCCTGGACAAATGGAAACAGAGGCAACGTGACTTCCCCTTTCCATATTTGCCCAGCTTGATAATGACACACAGAAAGGAGACACAGTGTATATGTAAGTTTAACAGCACAAGTAAAACTAATAATTTTCCAATAAGAATTGACCAATTTATTCAAAATTTGAGATGTTTAAAGTACGGACTTGAAGCCTACTGTTCATACACAGTCATTATTAAAGTATACGTTTCTCAAATATTGCAATCCCACCTCCAAAGTCACAGATTCTTTTCTCCTTGGTCTCTCAGGCCTGAAAGTCTTTGTCCGTATTTCTTCATTCTGCAGCCTGACGGTTACACCCCAGGTACTGAATACACACACACACACACACACACACACACACACACACACACACACACACACACACACACAAGCAAGGGACTCTTATGAGCGTATGGTGGGCAAGAGAGACCTCTGCTGGATGAATGATGGCAAACAAGCGTTGCTCTGCCCTAACAGAAAAACAAGAAACATTTTTTACAGTGGTGATTTGGAGGAGGAGAAAAATTGTTTTTGTTTTAAAATCACCTTTTAAACTCTATGAGATTAAAAACCAACCCCATAAGCTATGTTTTTTTAGGTTTCTAGAAACACCGTTTGTGGACTGTGCCATTTCTATAGCACTTTAATACTTACGTTAAGCAATTTTTTAAGAGCTCTGTATATTCTGCACACAGGTTCTAAGAGCAGCTTAACTGCCTAATAGCTGAACTGTTTCTTTTCTAATTGCCTGCCAGCATTCCATGTTTTCTGTGCACAGGCAGGGATGTGTGAGGCATGATTCTCATAGACCCAAAATCATAGGATGGACTTCAAGACTGAGTTTTCAGAACTCCTGGGGAAAGGAGATGTATTTGAGATAGGTCAGCGGGGGATAAAAGCATTCAAAGAAAACTTGACACACCTTGCCAAACTTTTCCCCTTGGCTACATATTTTCAGAATCTTTAGGTCCTTCATTGGGGTGGGGGGCGGGGAGAGTGAGTGCCTTTGAAAAGAGGAAGTTCCCTTGCACACAGCATATATCCTGATGCATTAAAATATGCTCAACTTTGCAGTGTCCTCTTTACACACTGTGTTTCAGGGGCACAGCAAAGGCAGAGCTTGGTGGTTCAACTCTCTGCCTCTCATGTAATGCCTAATTATACTGGTTTCTAATCTGACTCTGCCTAATTAGGCAACGGTGCCCAAGTTTTCCAAATTTCCTAAGCCTCGTTTCCTCCTCTGCAAAATTGGAGTGGTTGTAGTGTCCACTGCAAAGTGTTACTAGGAGAGTTTGACGAGATAATATATAGTCAGTGCTTAGCATAGTGGTGGCTGGCCTATAGTAAATGTTCAATGAACACAGGTATAATTATTAAAGGTGGGGTAAACACATACACAAATGTTTGTGTACATGTTTCCTTCCTTCTTCCCTCCGTCCCTCCTCCCTTCCTTCCTTCCTTCTTTCCTCTCTCCCTCCCTCCCTCCCTTCCTCCCTTTCTTCCTTCCTCCCTTCCTTCCTTCCTTCCTTTCTTCTTTCAACAAATATTTATAGAGTTTCTACTATGTTGAAACTCTGTGCGAGACATTGAGCAGCATAAAAAGCTGAAAAAGTTATGTTTCTATTCTCAGGGAGCTTTCAGTCTCTCTCATGCTTTATCATTTGGATATAGATCAGTGATTCTAAAAGCTGTTTGCTAACATCCCAGAATGGCCTTAGAAGAAAATTCCCCAAATTCTCAGGAAAATAAATAACAAGCTTTTACCTGAAATATTAATTTATGCCTTTCAAATCTTAAAAGACAGAAAAAGTCGTGATAAAAGTCCTGCTAGACCAGGCACAGTGGCTCATGCTTACAATCTCAGCACTTTGGGAGGCCAAGGTAGGAGGATTGCTTGAACTTAGGAGTTTGAGACCAGCTTGGGCAACATAGGGAGACTTTCATCTCTGCAAAAAAATGTTCTAATTAGCCGAGTGTGGTGGTGTAAGCCTGTAGTCCCAGCTACCTGGGAGGCTGAGACGGGAGAATCACTTGAGCGCGGGAGGTAGAGGCTGCAGTGAGCTGTGATTACACCACTGCACTCCAGCCCAGTGACAGACCCTGTTTAAAAAACAAAACAAAACGAAACAAACAAACAAACATAAAAACCTCCTAAAAGATTGGCAATCATAGATGTCAGTTTTTGAGAGGAAAGTTGTTGGTAGGCAAACCTTTAATTTTGGGCAAGAATAAAAGCAAGTTGATTTTAAGGTTTCTCTGGCTGTATGAATATTTCTTCCAAAGGACATGGTCAGAAATCTCCAGGGAATTTCAAATGTCTTTTCTGGGGAGAATCCGGTTTTTCTGGTGTAGACAGGCACCCCCAAACCATCATCAGTGCAACATGGCTTCCTCCTTCATTCCTCCTTCACCAGCTCTGTACTGCCGCCTGCCACGTTCCAGGAAGGGTGCTGATGCGGATCCGTGAATAACCAAGACAACATCCCCTGCCTGGGAGGGCTGCGCTGTTCCATCCTCACTGCAGTCCCACACTCTCAAATGGACCCTTCAAGATTATGGCAGCCCTTCTTGCTGCACTATCAGGATTAGGGCTGGAGTTGTGAACCCAGAATAGCAAATTCAATTCCTCTCAAATCAGTTTCTCAATGTTGTCCTTTAACCTCTTAGCAGGATTGAGGGAGTTTCTTTCTCTTCATTAGGCAGGTTATGGGACTCACTTAAACCAAGCAGCAAAGAGGTTAATTGACCAGGTTTGTGTTGTTATTTATATGTCATGTAAACACCCAGCTGGTCCTGGCCTTTACATTTGGCCATATCTCAGCAGGGATCACAGGATGAACTTGACACTTGTGAGACTCCCCAGAGAGGTCCTGAGATTGGGAACACATTCTTTTGAAGTGTGTCATCTGCTTCAATCTATTCTTTAGGCCAAATCCTAATCATCACACCTGTCCTCCTTATAAGGGTCCAAGTGTGGATGAGGCAATTTTTCCTTTTTCTGTCCGAAGAAGAGATTATTATCTTAAAAAAAAAGACAGTCTTGTAAGAGGCAAGTTCAAATACAAATTAAAATAATAATAATACTTAGCATTTCCACCCCACCTTTCATCTGCAGAGCTCAAAGTACTTGGCAAACATTAATTAATTCTCAAAACAGCCTTATGAGGTGAGTAGGGGTATTATCTTTATAATAATATATAAATACTGGCTGGTTCATGAAAGCAGCCACTTAAAAGGGACAATGCCACAGGATTAGTTTCAAAAACAGTCTTCTCACCTGGTCTAGACTTAACAATTTTGGATAACACATTTGGGAGTGCCAAATATCCTAATAATACGATATCCCAGAGTGAACATATATACCCTTTCAAAGTGATGTCTCTAGTGGTTTAAGGCAGTCTTATCTATTTGAAGGAACTTTTTAATGTTAAAAAATTCTAATTGTGGGTTGTTCACTTGAAACGATGTCAGTCTAAACATGAAAGGATTCTAAACTCTCCTAGTGCATAAAGTTTAGTAGCACGAGTCTGGGATTCTATTTCAAATGCATTTGCACTTGAAGGGGTTGTGACAATTTCAAGGTTTTATGTTTTTACTCATTGATTTAAATTTTGAGCATGTCGCAAATCACAGTTCCATGACTTGTCAAAATGCGTACCAGCCAGAATTTCTGTCTCATCACCAGAGATGAAAAATACCAAGACAGATAAAAGCTGACCAGGAATGCATTAAATTGGCTCCCGAATGAATCATACAAAAAGGTGGTCTATTTTTATTTGGTATCCTTTTCTTCCTTTGTCTCCTGTCATGACCTCCTTTAGCAAATAGAATAGTATTCCATTTTCCAGTTGCTAACCTGAATTCCCCAGAGTTGATTTCTGAGCACAGAACCGTCAGTGAAACCCACCGCATGTGGGCTGTGTTCTGTCATAACTTTGGTTCCATCTGTGCTTATTTTTCCTGAAGACAATGCTCGCCTATGTGAAATTGTACTGGCTTTTTGATCCTGAAAAATTAATTCTTTGGGTTAGTAGAAATCATACTTTTTCTATCCTAAATTCACCCCACATCAAGAATTACCTTGCCCTCAGTCAACATTACTTCAGGATTTTCTTTGTTTTATTGAGATGTAAAAATATCCCCAGATGCTGGCTGAAACCATTGTTTATTTTCTTGGTTGGGTAAATCCTCTATTTTAAAATTGTATTTGTTGCTCCGAATTTTTTACTTATTGATCCTAGTATGTGAATTGGTCCACTTGATCATGGAAGAAACCTTATATACCACTTAACCATGCAGTATTGATCTGCTAAATCTATCTGCTTGCCTCTGTCAATGGCTTCACTTAGCAGCCTCGAGAGAAAACCTGCTTTTGGTCTCATAGCTTGGTTGAGCTGATGGTCTCCAATCTCCAAAGTGGGATAAACCAGATTCCTTCACTGTGTTTATCTTGGCCCGCCATGTCTCTTTATGGAGAAAATGGTCCAAATAAAGTGCTTCCTCTGTGTATTTTGACAGGAAACACTACTAATATGCTTTCCTTTTGTTGTGTGCCTTTCTCCTTTCTCCCAGTGTTGTTTAAATATTTTCAGTACAATGACACATTTATTAATCCACTACTCTCTGCATGGGGCATGAAATGATTGGTTCTTCTGTAATGCCCTCTTAGAAAAGGTGGTTTCTCCAGTGAGAGTTAATAATATTACCACTATTCATGTAAAAAAACGCTGAGACAATCTCTTAAAAATGGAACACATTTATCTAAAACAGCTGGTAAAGAAAGCATGCAGGCCCAGCCAGAGGCGGCGAGGTCAGAGGTCAGGGTTAACACCGATCTCGGTGGAACTTTGAAGCTGACATTTTACAGATTATATGTGTCTCAGCGCACAGTGGGCATGGCATATAAATTGGACTTAGAGGCCCCTATTTGTTCTCTGCATTTTTATGAGCCCACAGAGCTCTTCTTTGAAGCAGCATACATAGAAAATAAAAACTCATTTTAATGTTGTAGAACTATTTACAATAAATCACATTTACATCCTGCCTTTTCCTAAGTATAAGATCTCTCTCTCTCTCTCTCTCTGTCACATACAGACACACACACACACACACACGCATACACACACATTCATGGAGTCTATTTCCCAACCTGGGGAGCTTATTTTTCACCTTATAGTATTGTAAACCTAGCTTCCTCTCTCTCCTTGCCTTGACTTAGGAATCAGATTAGAGATGCAGCTATATTTAGTACCACAAGGGCACCTTTTGTAAGTCATGTGAGGTGATTCAGCTAGAACGAGCACTCCTCACTCCCAGGACAATCCCCTGATACCATAAAATGCTTGCTATAGCATGGCACTTCAGCACTAGAAGAAAGCATCTGATTTCAAAGAGATTGAGTTCCACTCTGGAACTAATTATATCATTCGTTTTATGGATTTTTTTTTTTTTTAAGTTGCTAGGTGTTTTAACTGGAGAAGGCTGGCGACTGAGAGAGAAACGTACTGGCAGAGATTCTGCCATGGGCACTTTAGCCACCTAATTAATTTTCAATAAAAACTCGCAATAGTTAATTTGCTCTAGACCCCAATGTAAATCAAACTGAGACAAATAGGTTAAAATTAGAAATGTGTGATGGAAACCATGTTGATGGTCAAAATTACCTTTCACCCTGGAAATAACACAGATTGACAGGGAAAGAAAATGAGACCACACAGGTTTTTGTTCAAAGAGACTCTTAAGTGAATTAAATATTTTATTAAGGGGAAACCTGGACCAAAAAAAAGGTATCCAAGATCTATGAAAGAATGTTATTTTAATAAAAAGTAAAGTTTTAAAAAGAGTTACCTTAAAAATCAAAAATCACAAAATTAAGACATCACTTTCATTATACAAAGTAGCCTGGTATCCCCTTTTATTTTTTTTCCCAGACTTAACATGATATAGGGTATAATAGTAAAAATACTATAAAGTTATTAAGTTCCTAGATCTAAGGTGGCAGACGTACCCACCCAGTGCCACATTCCTTCAGCTCCTATGTTTTAAAACATTACTTTCCAACATCAAATAACCATTTTTACTTTTATGAGAACACAGACATAGATTTTTTATGATTTTATAATTATACTTCAATCCTCCAATTAAAATGCCCAGACAATATAGATATCTTTGGCCCAGTCTATTGGACAAATATTATTATTAAAGTTCCTTCCAGGACTTTATATTTGCAAAATATTTTGTGGGCTTTAATCATTTTAAATTGCCTTAACTTTGCCCATTTTCTCCATGCCACTCTGTTATTGCTCAGACAACCATTTCGTTTTAACCCACAAACTACTCACGTGATGCAAGGTGAAATAAGCTAATTTTTTAACATATTGGAATGTTAGTCTCAGTGATTGTTAGCTCTTTCCCCGTCCTTTGCTGAACATGGCAATTTAAACTACCCCTGGATTCTATTTTTATTTCACTTTTGCCAAGTTCACGAAGTAAATTCCCTCTTTCCCACTCAATCTGGCTTTTCTTCCTGCCCCAAAGGAATGATGTTGTCACTGTGATGTCTTCTAATGCACTATAAATGCCGTGATGAATTGGAGGCAGGCTGGTTGCTTCTGAGTGGGAGTCCATTATCCTGTCAGAGTGTTCCTTTCCTGTAACTTAATTTTTATTGTAACAAATGACTAACTACCAAAAAATGAAACAATGTGATGGGCCAATCTAAAGTGGCCTTCCTCTGATGGTAAGTGGAGCAGAGTGACAATTGTTTGCAGCTGCTTTCCAGAGGGCTCTCTGATGACATTCACTACCCGAATTGGAGTTATCAAAAGCATTTTCTGGGCATTTATGAAAGATCCTCATTCACATTGACTGACTAACGATACCAATATAAATAAAGTGCTTTGCAAAAGAGGTCATGTTAAGAATAAGAGTGGAAGAGACAGATTCTCGAACCTGGCTGCACACAAGAATCACCTGGAGATCTTGTTAAACTGAAATTCAGGGGCTCAGCTACCATCAAAGGAGATGCCCGTTTAGTCTGCTGAGGTGGGACCTAAGAACAAGCATTTTAAACAAGCATCTCTGCTTTTTAAATCTGTTGAAGCAGTCATACACATCATACTGTGAGAAACACTAGCCTAGAGCTCTGGTCAATTAATCTTTTCAATAAATCTCCACTGCACACTTGACCTTTATTTTATAACAAAGCATTTTTTTTTTTCCTGCTTGGATTTCTAACTAGGGTAGTTCACTCATATCCTAGTTCCAATTTGAATATGATCTGTTCACAATTGGTCCATTTTCCCCTGATTTGTTTTACAGATTAATAACCAACATGTCTGAAAGGTTAAAATCATCCGTTACAGATAATTTGAGAATATTAATCTGGAATCCATCAATCCCCAGAAATCCAATAAATTTGGTGTATAAGTGACCGAGACTTTATCTGGACCAGAGGGTTCACAGATTTCACCATATTCCCAAATGGGTCTGTGACCCAGAAAAGATTAAAGACCAGTATCCTGGAAATGAACGAATTTGGCCTCATTAATATGAAACTTCCCTATCAAATAAATGGTTGCAATGTCTAAATGGTATAACTGATTACATGTCTAAATAATGTAACTGATATTAAGGTTTTAGCTTTACAGGTGATTAACATTTTATAATAAAAATAAGGCTAATTGCAACCCTTCTGAAATATTAGAATGTTGTTTGATATTTGAAGTTTAATATGTAGTGTAATTGCATTGTCCCGGAAGCACTGAAAGTTATCTTCTAAGAAACATTTAGGAACTAAGGACAGAATCACTAGGTTTTACCTCTATGGGTTTAAATGGAGTCTATTTTGGAGGCAGAGTGAAACTGAATACATTCTAGAAGATCATGGAATCTCAGCATGAATTCTTCCATCTATTAAACATTTATTGAGGGCCCATCAAGAAAAATAAAAACTATCATATATTTATTGGAAGCTGAGGCTAGCAGATTTGTGAAATATTCCAGTTTCAACTAAACATATGCACACCTGTGAATTGTCATGGTGGCATTCTGTAGCCATTAAACTTTCAGTTGGAATAATTTCAGTAAATCACAGTTAACTTTATTAATCCATGTAATCTGTAAGAACAAAAGGATGATTTTTTTTCTTAAAAAAATGTTTGAACATCACTTAGTTAAAAGGCTCGATGAGAGTGGGAGATGATTGTTGGAGAAAGAAGCAAAATAATAGTTTTGTGAGTAAAACCACAAATCCTTTAATCTATTGATTTCCACAGAAATAATGCTAACCTTTGTGGATAATCACAAAACATGAAATGAAAGACATATCAAAGAAATATCAAATATTCTGGCTGTACCCAAACAACTTCTGGTAGGAAGACAAGATGTACTTTAAGGGACTTCCAAGAATTTCATTTTAATCACAACCCTTGAGGTGTTAAAGGGGTTCATGAGGTCTCAACTCATTGTCAACTAATTATCTTTAAGTTGTTGTCAGCACATTCTAATTATTATGCTCCTGTCAGCTCCACCACTGGGGGTGCACAATCCTAGAGTAATTGGTTCCAAAAACAATACCACCACCACCACCAAAAAAACCAAACAAACCAACAAACTCAGGGATGACTCACCTGGCTGCTGCTTGGTTTGCTAAACTAAACTGTTGCCGTCACCAACACACACATGCCCGTGCAAAAAGCTTTTAAGAACTTTCATCTTTTTAAAAGAGCAAGGGAAAAAATCAATAAAGTGGTGGCCTGGCCAGCAGTAGGGAATAGTTGAAGCAGCATGGGTGGCTGAGCTGTATGAGAAACAGATGTAAGCTCTCTGGGAACTGGGCAGGCATTTCTCTTTACAGCCAAATCAACCAGCCAATGGAAGGCAATTAATGTCTCTACCATCGGTCACCCACCCATTCCCAAAAAGATTATTCAATGTGGCTGCTGAGGCCAAGAGTAGAAAGCGGCATCCATCCAGCTGGAGAACATATGATTTGGGCTCACACTTTACCCAAGTCATATTCTTAAATATGATTTATTTCGAGGTCTGAATCAGCAGGGAAAGGCTCTCTTGCTGTTCTGACTTGGCACATTCTACCATCAGACAAGTCTAAATTCATCTGTTGCCATTTACATCCATATCTTTTTTTTTTTTAATTTATTTTTCTTGGCCTAGGAATCCTTTTAGAGTTGGTAAAGGACATGGACCTGACACAAAATGATTCTTGCTGGTGTAGAGTTAGATGTTACAGAATTAAGGATTTGGAATGATTCAACCCCTTTGGAAAACTGGCAGTTTCTCATAAAGATAAACAGGCATCTACCCTACAACTCAGCAATTCCAGTCCTAGGTATTACCCGAGATAAATCAAAAGATATATCCACAGAAATAATCATTTAAGAATATTCAGAGCAGCACCGGGCATGGTAGCTCACGCTTGTAATCCCAGCACTTTGGGAGGCCGAGGCGGGCGAATCACGAGGTCAGGAGTTCATGACCAGCCTGGCCAACATGGTGAAACCCCATCTCTATTAAAAATACAAAAAATTAGCTGGGCGTAGTGGCGAGTGCCTTTAATCCCAGCTACTTGGGAGGCCGAGGCAGGAGAATCGCTTGAACCTGGGAAGTGGAGGTTGCAGTGAGCCAAGATCAGCACCACTGCACTCCAGCCCAGTGACAGAGTGAGACTCTGTATAAAAAAAAAAAAAAAAAGGAATATTCAGAGCAGCATTACTCATAATAGCTCCAAAATGGAAACAGCCCAGATGTCCATTCACAGTAGAAAGGTAGGATAATCAAGTTGCATATTCATACAACAAAACACGACTAGGCAATAAAAAGGAATGAACTACAGATACACAGTATGATAGAGAATCTCAAAAGCATTGTGGTGATCAAAAGAAGCTGGATATAAAAGAATACAAGCAGTATGATTCATTTATATGAAGTCTACAAATGGGCAAAATTAATCTATAGCGAGAGATGTCAGAAGTCAGAAAGAAGTCGCCTTTGGCAAGGGGATAATTGAGTGGGAAGGGGCACAAAGAAACTTTTTGGGATGATGGGAATAGTCTATATCTTGTTTTGAATCATGGTTATGTTTGTGAATACAGCAGACAAAATGCATGGAGCTGAACACCTAAGATCTGTACATGGCATTGTATGTAAATCATGTCTCAAGGTTTTTAAAAATTGAAAAGCGAAGGATTTTTCTAAACCCAGATGATGCAACAGAAAAAAAAAATGAGGAAATTAAAAAAAATAGGGAAAATGGGGGGAAGTGGATGATGCTGGGGAAAGCCAAATTAATTAAGGATAAGGATACATATGAATGTGTGTAGAAATACCCAGCCATCTACCTAAGATTTTCTCGAGTGCTTACTAAGGGCCTAATACTGTGCTAATCACTTTAATATACATTATCTCATTTAATCTTCTTTTTCTTTGACCCTCTAGTACACAGAATTGGATTAATCATATTCCTTGGTTCATGACATATTCTCATCATTGGTCCATTTGTAGCTAGTTTGCTAGTTTTATTTAGTTGACTACTTATTTTTATTCATTATATGTGTTCACAAGCCTGCCGCTCCATCACAAACTAGCACCTTGACTATAACCAGTTATCTCCCTATTTGATCCTCTCTCCCTCCCATTCTCCCTTATTCCCTCTCGTTCAAAGCAGTCATCACCCTGGACCTTGTGTTTATCATTCTTTTTCTTTTTTGCATATGATTCTATTGCTGCTGTATAGACTCATAAACATATAGACTTCAATGTTATTTAGCTTTACCTTTATGAAAAAATGTGCTATACATAATCTTTGGAGATTTATTTTTTCCTTTAGTATCATATTGCTAAGATTCATTTATATTATTGTGTGTTTCTGTATCATTTAATCTTTACTACAACCTTGTAAAATTGGTGTTACTATCCACATTTATGGAAGATAAAGTTGAGGCTCAGAGAAGCTGATTAATATGCCTAAGGACACACAGCTAGGAAGGGGCAGAGGCAAGATTCAAAGCTGAATCTCTTAACCAATATACTACACTGCCTTCTCAGTTCTATTGCCAATTATCTATAGCCATATCTCTATCTATACCTATTTGTATCCATATCCATTGCTGTACATATTTATATATAAGCATAAATGTCTCCAGGTAGTGGAATACAAAATAATCAGCCAAGTTCATCTAATAATTTATGGGTTGTTATACCTTGATAGAGAAATACGAACACAAGCCTATAACCTCAAGGGTCAAGTCCTCTAAAATTTAGAATATACAAGCAGGTAATGTCTAAGGAAAAGCATCTGAAGTCAGAGTATTGTATGTGTGTGTGTGTATGTGTGTGTGTACGCACGTGCATGTGCAGTTTCTGGAAAGTGTCTAAGAACAACATCCTTATTTTATTTAATCTCATATGCTAAAAGGGCAAATACATGGGCATTGTTTAACTGAGTCCTTGCTTTGCACCTTATAACTGTATACCAGAGGCCGTGGAAACTGGATCGCCCTCTCAGGATGCCATTACAGCCAAGCAGAATCTCATTAAAAATCAATTCCTCGGGTCCATAAAGCCAGTTTATTTTATCTTCCTGCAGTGCCTGCTGCTAGTAGTTACACAGTTCCATTGTGTGGCAGTCTTGTCTGTTAAGAACATTGCACAAAACGGCTATTTAAAGATTTTCCATTTTTATGTTAAACTTTATAATTTTACAGTAGTTTAAGTTTACAGGGTTTGCTTTTCAAGCTTAGGGTATCTTGTTACATGGGTTGGAAGTAGCATTGCCAGTCCTAAGGTTCCACTAATTAAATATTTGCCTTTATAAACTAGATGTTGTCCAATGTGAGTGTGCAGATTTAATTGGGCAGCAGGGCTCCAGAGCTAAGAAAGCCTGATTTGGCCACTTTCAGCAATTTCTCATTCATTGCCGCTTTCTGATTGTTGAATTGTGCCTAGGGCCTTCACTAGTAGTAACACAAAAATCAGCTAGGGAATTTGCTCTTTGTAGTAATCCTAATTCAACTCTCACTAAATATCTTAGAAATCAGTATCAGCCAAATTTTATAAATGGGGAGTTGAAAGCACATAGAGATTTAGTGACCTGTACAGGTCACCCTGAATGAGCAACACAGGCAGAAGAAATTGGAGAGGCTACTCTGGCCCCATCTGGAATCTTTTAACTCTTTTGACCCCCTTCAGCGGGCTTCAGAGCTCGCTGATTTCAAAGATCAGTGACCTCTTTGGGATAGTGCTTGGCAGTGAAACAGAGAGGCTTGAATTCCTTAGATTTTGGCTACTGTGGTCCATGACGCAGTTTGAGTTTGTTTTTTAGAAGAGTCTGTGCTGTTAGTGAGGAGAGTAAGGAGGGATGGGGAATGGTGGGTTGGGCTGGGATTGAAGTAGGAAGATGTTTAAGATCACTAGAGCCACCCAGTGTTCCTTCCCTACCACGTGTTGAGGACTAGCATAAGCATGTCATTACATTTTTTTTAAAGGTTAGAAGTTGACATTGGAAGGAACCAAATCCAAAACAATCCTCAACATAACCTTTTTCAAATTCTCAGTGGAAAATAATAGGGTTGTCCTCTGTTATGAACCCTTGCAATTTTGACAATTGCATTTCTCCTCAAGAAACCATCCCAGGCGGGTGCAGTGGCTCATGTCTGTAATCCCAGCATTTTGGGAAGCCAAGGTGGGTGGATTGCTGGAACTCAGGAGTTCAAGACCAGCTTGGGCAACATATTGAAACCCTGTCTCTACAAAAAATAAAAAAATTAGCCGGGCATAGAGGTGAGCAGCTGTAGTCCCAGTTACTTGGGAGGCTGTGGTGGGAGGATAGCTTGAGCCTGGGATGCGGAAGCTGAAGTGAGCCAAGATCCTGCCATTGCACTCCAGCCTGCGTGACAGAGCATAACCTTGTCTCAAAAAACAAAAACAAAAACCCTCACTTTACAGAGGAGACACAGAACATTAAATAACTTTTCCAGGTCACATACTCAGGTATTGGCAGAAAATGGACCATCACCCAGGATCACCACCTCCCAAGCCAGTGCTTCTCTCTGTCACCCCTCTGCCACTAAGAGCACCTTTAATAAACCCTACACCAAATCGTCTTTGGATTTAGAGTCATTTTAGTCTGGGCTTGAAAACATAAAATTGAAATATTGCTACATTAGTGTACAGTGCTAATGTTTGCTTAGGGTGAGACTGGGCTAGGAGAATAAGACCTAGGGAGAGCTCCAAATAAGATCCCCCAGCTGGGTGCAGTGACTCATACCTGTAATCCCAGCACTCTGGAAGGATGAGGTGGGAGGATCACTCGAGGTGAGGAGTTCGAGACCAGTCTGGCCAACATAGCAAAACCCCATCTCTACTAAAAATACAAAAACTAGCCAAGCGTGGTGGCATGCACCTGTAATCCTGGCTACTCGGGAGGCTAAGGCAGGAGAATCACTTGAACCTGGGAGGCAGAAGTTGCAATGAGCTGAGATCACCCCCAAGAATGTGAAAATGGAATCTTCAACAGGGAGAAAGAGTTTTAAAGACTACTGAAGCTTTTAGAAAAATTAGAGGTCCTTGGCTGGACACGGTGGCTCATGCCTGTAATCCCAGCACTTTGGGAGGCTGAAGTAGGTGGATCACTTGAGGTCAGGGGTTCGAGACTAGCCTGGCCAACATGGTGAAACCCCGACTCTACTAAAAATACAAAAATTAGCCGGGTGTGGTGCCACGTGCCTGTAGTCCCAGCTACTCGGGAAGCTGAGGCAGGAGAATCACTTGAATCTGGGAGGCAGAGGTTGCAGTGAGCTGAGATTGTGCCGCTGAACTCCAGCCTGGGTGACAGAGCGAGACTCCATCTCCAAAAATAAATAAATAAGTAAATAAATAAATAAATAAATAAATAAATAAATAAATAAATATTATAGGTCCAGAAAGTATGCAGTGATAAATAGCCCCTGAAGCTGCATAAAGCAAGAAGGTAAGAACATTTTTAAAAGCAAGGAACTTCTGAAAGTGCATAAAAAGTAAAGTGCATTGCAGGGAAACATAGGAAAATCATTCATGAGCCTCCGAATCAGTGGCTTGACTCAGCACTGAAACATAGATCTTGAGCAAATACAGACGGAAACTTGTTTTACGAAGGACCAGGAGAGGAATTGTCTCATAAGAATGTGTAACTAGAAATGGCTTTATATGCCTGGTTCATCTATATGCCTGCTACTGCACTTATTTGTGTATATTTTTTGCTAATAGAGGTCCTAAAACTGATGTAAGAATCTGTGTACACTAAAAAAAATTCTGATTCCCCAAGCTTTGCTGAAACAGAGCATAGGGAGGGAGATGGGGAGATGGGGAACAAGAAACACAGTTTTTGAAGGAAAAGCAAAAACTTCATTCCTTGGGCGGGATGGTAGAGGGTGGGGTTGAAGGGAGTCTTCAACCACGCCAAGTCTAAATAGACTGGGAGGCTTTTATTTGGAACTCTCCTTTGGCAACGTTTCATCACAGCATGGTTTCCATTCTTGGCGGAGAAAAGGACCTGGAGGCTACAGAACTGGCTCAGTCTTCACTCTGACAATACGTTCACAATAATGGAAGACATCTTTTCCCTATAACTTTGAAAAACATGAAAGCAGATATTGGCTCTGAGTATGTCTGATAGTCCAACTTTATTTCCTGTCAACAGAAATAACTGTGATTTATATGTGGTCATCAACTTCGCATACTCACAGACAATTCAGATTGAGAGAGTACAGCGAGATGTAATGCTCGGAGCCGTGATGTATGCCTATCCAGCAAAGCTTCCCAGTCCAAGGAGACCTCGGGGACTGAGAACGACTCTTTAATATTCTCTCTTCTGACACTCTATCCCCAAGTGCATCCTTCCAGTGAGGTATATTACATGGGCTTCAGATGAACTACATGTCGGCTTTGATCTCTGTAGCCCCTCAGCTACGCTTCTTGTGATCCTGAAGGTTGGTTGGACTGAATCCAATAATTATAATGAGATGCTGAAGGCTGAGGAGCTGATTCATGTTGGCATCCGGCACACTGTTTTATTCTTTTAGTATTCGTTTACATCAGAGGAGTGAGAGCATTTTAAAAATTCCATTTTCTTCTCAGAATGGATTGATAGTGCAGGCAGTGGAAATTGGGTGAATACACCTTTTCAGTTAATGCCATCTTATGTCATCTGGTTTTGAATTCAAAAGCATTTTTTTCCACTGTCCTGTTGTTATGCTGTATAATTTATTGAATTTAAGATGTCGAGAATCATAAGATGCACCATTACGTTATGTACCACTAAGAAAAAAATGCTGCCAATTAAAATATCACCTAACAATTTTTTACATTTTTTGTACTTTATCCTTATTAAAAGGGTTCTTTTACATTTGTTTAGATAGATTTTTCTTATGCATCATGCTTCTGCTGATATGAAAAGAAAAATATACTTAAAATAAATTAAGGTTTATTTTGGCTAAGATTTTCCTAACATTCCTTCATGTTCAGAGTCCAACTCTTCAGAATCCCTTAGAGACAGAATCTTCAATGTCTATGTTATTGTACACAATGCAGTGTTTTGCCCCAAAATATGACAATACTGCACAATGACAGCTACATCCTGACCATTACCTGGCTGACAGTGAGTCTGTCTAGGGGCCAGCGATTGTAAAATGCTATGGATTGTGAGAAGCCAAGACTTTGAGATACATCCTGATTTTAGAAATGTTAAAATGTGGGGGGAAAGTGCAGTTTAGAATGGAAGAAATATTTGTTTTGGTATTGAAGAATGGTACCAGCTTCACTTACACACAATTTTAAAATAGTTTACAAAAATTTATATTTCTGGCCGGGTGTGATGGCTCACACCTGTAATCTCAGCACTTTGGGGGGCCGAGGCAGGCGGATCACCCGAGATCAGGAGTTTGAGAAGAGCCTGGCCAACATGGTGAAACTCCGGCTCTACTAAAAACACAAAAAATTAGGCGGGCATGGTGGCCCATGCCTGTAGTCCCAGCTACTTGGGAGACTGAGGCAGAAGAATCGCTTGAACCCGGGAGGCGGAGGTTACAGAGAGCCGAGATCGTACCATTGTACTCCAACCTGGGTGACAGGGCAAGAAGCTGCCCCCCGCCAAAAAAAAATTGTATTTCTTAGGTTCAATATCAACTTCAGAAAAGTAGGCAAAGTTTAAATCATTTCCACCTAAAGCTTTTTGCTTTGATTGAATGACTGTTCCAGTATAAGCAATTCAAAGCAAGTCATAGAATGCTAACTGGGCATACTTAATTTTGCTTCTAGAAAGACTCTGGAGGTTTTCTGCTCCAGAAAGAAGTGACTATTGTAAGTGTATCAGTCAGTCCATTAAGCTGTGAGTCAGTTTCATACAGTTCCTGGGAAAGGCATCTGCCAATATTTATTGGTCTTTCACTTAAAAAGAAAAAATATAGTTTCAAATATAAAAAGACATATTCTTCCTATTTGGCAAAGACATTTGGTGAAAAGCAAAAAAGTGGCAGTCTTTTCCATTTTTTGTGCCTATGCTTATGACAAAGTAAATGACGTGTACTTTTCCAGGGTTAGGGCCAAGAATTTTTTCTTTATGACATAGTTGTAAAACTAACACATTTGTGAAAAAGTTTTTTAGAGGAAAAAAGGAAATTTGGAGTAACCACTAGAATTATATTGCAGAAAATATTGTTATTTGAATAAAAATTAATGATAAATTTTTTGAACATTTAATCGTAATGTATAGAAAGTCACAAAATTATCATAAAATGTATAAACATCCAAACTTTATTTACTCTCAGGAACTTTAATTAATTTATTTGTTTTTATTTAAGTTTTAAGTTCAGGGGTACACGCAGTTTTGTTACATAGGTAAACTCACGTCATGGGGGTTTGTTGTACAGATTATTTCATCACCCAGATATTAAGCCTAGTATCCATTGGTTATTTTTCCTGATCCTCTCCCTCCTCCCAACCTCCACCCTCTGATGGGCCCTAGTGTGGGTTGTTCCTCTCTATGCGTCCATGTGTTCTCATCCTTTAGCTTTCACTTATAAGTGAGAACATGCAGTATTTGGTTTTCTGAGGAGCTTTAATTTTTATAGCTACTATTTCACATGCACATACACAATCACTTCAGGGCAGATTTTTTTTGCTGTGATTTGCGTTAGACCCAAAGGTAATTAAATGCTGGTGATTCTGTCCATGTCCAGCGGAGGGCAGCAGTGCACATCTTTAAAAACGGGATTCTCATTACAGATTGGACCTACATCAACCTGAGAAATCGTACGCTGCGTTCCGTGTCGCTGCAGTCAGGCTCCGGCCACAGGCCCCGTCAGGGGCAGCGAGGCCACGGCGAGGTGACTTCAGGGGGCCAGGTGGCAGAGCTGAAGGCTTTTCTCAGTTCTGTAGAACGAGCTTCCCCAGCCCCCGAGTGTACAGCGCAGGAAAAATGCAAGACTCCATGACATGCAAAGGGGCTGGCACTGAGCCCACTGCTTGACTGCTGAGTTTACCTTTGGTAGTAAATTTGAAGAAATGTGGCTAAAATGCTACTTATTTCCTTCCCAAGATTTCTGTCTTAGGGTTAATTTCTACTTAGATTGCATGGCCTCCCGCTTTCTGCTCTGATGAAAGACAATGAGGTTGGGCATTGGTGGCTCACACCTGTAATCCCAGCACTTTGGGAGGCCAAGGCAGGAGGATCACTTGAGGCCAGGGGTTCGAGACCAGCTTGGCCAACATAATGAGACCCCTGTCTCCACAAACATTTTTTAAAAAGAAAAAAGACAATGAAGAGATGTCATGGCTTTGGTGCTATGAGTCTGTAATACAAAAGCCATCTCTCCACGCTAGCAGTGGCCAGGGTTTTGCCTCCTTCATACAGTGCCTATACTCACCAAAATTCCAAGGGGACTTACCTGCAGGGGTGCCTGTGTTCTTTTGAACTTTCCATTAAAATGGAGTGCACTGGGCAGTGGTCCACCTAATGTCATTTTTGTTTTTCAACTTAAAGAAGACACATATAAAAATTATTCAAATTTATTAATGAGGTTGCAAATGCTTAGGAATCAATTATTCTAACCTTGTGCATTACTTGAGTCTGTAGAAGCACTGGATGCAACACAGAAAAAAGTACAGTCTAAAGGTATCATGATGCGATGGTTCACACCTGTAATCCCAGCACTTAGGGAGACTGAGGAGGGAGGACTGCACAAACCCAGGAGTTGGAGGATGGTGAGGCCCACACAGCAAGACCCTGTCTCTACAAAAAAATCTAAAAATTAGCTAGGTGTGATGGCACGAGCCTGTAGTTCATGCTACTCGGGAGGCTGAGGTGGGAGGATCACTTGGGCTCAGGAGGTCAAGGCTGCAGTGAGCTGTGATTGCATCACCGCACTGCAGCCTGGGTGGCAGAGCAAGACCCTGTCTCAAAAAACAAAAACACAAACAAGTAAAGGGGTCGTGAAAGTTTAAGTCTTAGACTCCCTGCCAACCTTTTCATCAGCACAGAGTAAATTCCCCAGACTGTTATTATTTTATCAGTGCTGAAGAGTGTATACAATGTATGCACAACTTAAGGAATAATAGCAAGATGGACACTAGTGTACCCACCTCCCACAGTATTACTAGTACTTTGATACACCTGTTTGCCCTCCCTGCCGCCATTCACCCCTTCTCTCCCAGGGGTAACCACTCTCCTAAATTGTTATCTTTTCTGTGTTCTTCATTATAGTATGAATTTCTCTCTATTCTGTTCCATTGGTCTACTTGCCTACTCTACATTAAAATCACCCTGTCCAAGTCACTGAAGCTTTCCAATTAAGTCTTCACTTCTGGTAGGTCAAGTGAAATCCCCCTCCACCTTCTCACACCTTCAACTCCAGTTCTTTTTCAGGGCTGTCTTGTCTATTCTTGTTCCTTCACAGATTTAGTCTTAACATTCATGATTAATCATTATTTGCATACAAACTAAAAGAAAATTAGAGGATGAGAAGTTGACTCCTTTAGCGAGCCTCTCAGTCGGCCAACCTGGTTTGAATTCTGGCTGTCTATACTGCCTGTGCTGCCTTAGACTAATTATTTAACCTCTCTGAACCTGGCTTCCTCATCTGTGAAATGCAGTTAATATTAGCACCTACTTCATAGGATTGTTGTGAGGAATACAATGTGATAGGCAAAGCACTCAGAACATTGCCTGGAAAGTGCTCAACAAATGGCAGCTATTTGTTTTGTCACTGCTGACTTTGAATAGCCAGGGAGCTTCTGAAGTCACACTGCCCTCAGCTGGAAACCTGGCTGTCCCCAGCCAGCTGCGTAACACTGGACCACTTTCTCTCTCTCTCCAAACCTCTGTTTCTGAATTTGCATAATGGGGATAATATTAGGGTTGTTTAAAGATGACATGAGAAAACCAAGGGAAATCACTTAGTGTGATGTCTGGTAAGTTGTATGTGCTCAACAGGATTTTAAGTAGATTTCTTTTTCTTTTCTTTTCTTTTTTTTTTTTTTTTTTTGAGACAGAGTCTCAGTTTGTTAACCAGGCTAGCATGCAGTGGCGCGATCTAGGCTCACTGCCACCTCCACCTCTCAGGTTCAAGCAATTCTCCTGCTTCAGCCTCCTGAGTAGCTGGGACTACAGGCACACACCACCACGGCCAGCTAGTTTTTGTATTTTTAGTAGAGACGGGGTTTCACCATGTCGGCCAGGCTGGTCTTGATCTCCTGACCTCAGGTGATCCACCCGCCTCGGCCTCCCAAAGTGCTGGGATTACAGGTGTGAGCCACCACGCCTGGCCCATAGATTTAATTTTTAAAGTGAATTGCATCTTAAGGCTAAAAATGGTCTGCACCCTTGATTCCGAGTATCTACAAAAACACTTGCCTGGGAGTCATTGGAAAAGAATGCTGGTAGTAACAAAAAGTTTATAAAATCACCTCTTGTGATCTTGCAACTTTTCTTTGCTTTCAACTATCGGAGGTGCAGGGAGGAGAAAGTGTTCATTACTCAGGGCCGGACTCTCTTTCCTGGGTCCCTCCTCTGGTTCCACAGCCCGCTTTACTGGCTGAGGGCAGACAATGCAAAGCCATGTCTTAACTTGATTTCCAGAATCAGAGGAAAGTTTAACATAACAAAATTTTATAGCTCCTGCCTAGTAACATATATTACTTAAAAAAAAAATACCTTTCCCTTATCATGCATTATTCTTTTACATGTACATTTTCCTGACGTATTGAAGTAATATTCCGCGGTTTGCTATGAGTTGGAGGTTTTATGGCCCTTCTGTGGCAGATCAGACTAAACATAATTCATTCATAGCTACTTAGTGCTCAGGGAAATAAACCCCTGAACTTAAATAACTATGGTGTGACCTCTGTAAAATATTATTTATGGCTTTAAAACTACTATTATGTAGATATCAAGATGTGCCAAATGTTATAAACCAAACACCAGCCAGCAAATGGGACAACTACTATTCCATTTATTTTTTTCCTTCCTTTCTGGATATTTCTCTGCAAATACTACTTCTGTTTAAATGGATTCTGGGGTAATTACCCGGCAGGGGAAAGCAATGTTTATTTACATTTTATTATGGAATATTACAGTAAGTAAAAAATTCTCTTTCATAAAGAAGCACCACAAAAATGTGAACATTCATTAACATACTGGAGTTTAATAGGAAATATATTGATTACTTTTGAGCATAAAGTAACTATCCTATCAATGAACTAATGTAACCCATCTGCTATTAATTTCTGCAAATTAGTTTATGGAGGAAAACCTGATTGTACATTTAAGTTATCCAGATGGGATACGCTGAGCATTTCCATGCTGTTAAGAATATATGTGCATTCTCAGCTGTCTTTAAGATTTTCAATGTTTAGAGTGCCATCTCTGCATCTTACATTATTAGATGCATCTCTGCATCCAATAATTTCCTGAATTATTTCCTATGCATTCAACTATATTGTAGGAAATAAAATGTTCAGTGGTAAGAAAGTAATGGAGTCATTGGTTTCCTAGTTGTCATTCAACAAATGTTTGAGGACCCATCATGTGCTGGTTATGGTACTTGGCACTGGCAATAAAGATGAATGAGAAAAAAATTCTCAGCTCTTGTAGGACTAGCAGCCTGAATATGGAGATAGATAAATGAATAATCAGCTTCTAGGCACATGGCAAATGCTCCAAGAAAGAAATGGAATAAGTACTAAGAGAGGACTAGGGTAAGGACAGGGCATGGGAGAGGCAAAGAAGACTTGCAAAGAACTTCACAGAGGATGAAAACACAGAGTCAAGTCTTAAGGAAGAATGAATGAGTAGATTCTGGTGGTCAGGTGGAGGAGCAAGACCAGCATGAGCAAAGACACAGAGGTTAGGGCCTCTTTAAATCATTCAATATGGCTGGAATTTGGTGGGGTGTTGGAGGAAAAGTGGATGAAGATTTAGAACGAGGCCAACCATGAAGGTGTGTATGTCCTGCTGAGGAGTTTACTTTCTCCTGTAGGCTGTGGGTAGACAGGAGTGATTTTGCATTGAGGGGTAACATGATGAGACTTGTGTTTTATGTAGCTCATTGTGGCTGTGATGTGGAGAATAAACTGGAGCCCAATTAGGAGGCTTCTCCAACTTTCAGATGAGAAATAGCAAAGCCCTGGGCCAGGGCAGTGGTAAAGACAGAATTGACTGAAAGTGCATTTGGGATATAGAAGCAACAGGATCTGATAGCTAGGTTGATTCTAAGAGGAAACAGAAAGGGAGAAATCAGGGAGGCAATTCAGGGATACTTGAGGGGATAGAGGAGTCATTTTCAGCATCTGATGCTATTCTTGGAAGGATGGGTTTGGAGAAGTGGCCAATAAAGTTAGTATGGCCCACACAGAAGTTATGGTACCTATGGGGAGGGTATTTAGATGTGTTCAAGAGGTTTTTGGAAATGTGAGTTTGGAGAGAAGTTAGGGTTGGAGACACGGATTATGCCACTTATATGTATGATGTTCAATAATGTTTTTAAAGATACATGAAAGTGAATATATGAGTGTTGGGAAAAGAAAGAGAGATCAGATTGTTACTATGTCTATGTAGAAAGAAGTAGACATAGGAGACTCCGTTTTGTTCTGTACTAAGAAAAATTCTTCTGCCTTGAGATGCTGTTAATCTATAACCTTACCCCCAACCCCGTGCTCTCTGAAACATGTGCTGTGTCAAATTCAGGGTTAAATGGATTAAGGGCTGTGCAAGATGTGCTTTGTTAAACAGATGCTTGAAGGCAGCATGCTCATTAAAAGTCATCACCACTCCCTAATCTCAAGTACCCAGGGACACAAACACTGCGGAAGGCCACAGGGACCTCTGCCTAGGAAAGCCAAGTATTGTCCAAGGTTTCTCTCCATGTGATAGTCTGAAATATGGCCTCGTGGGAAAGGAAAGACCTGACCGTCCCCTAGCCCAACACCCGTAAAGGGTCTGTGCTGAGGAGGATTAGTATAAGAGGAAGAAATGCCTCTTTGCAGTTGAGACGAGAGGAAGGCATCTGTCTCCTGCCCGTCCCTGGGCAATATAATGTATCGGTATAAAACTCGATTGTATGTTCCATCTACTGAGATAGGGGAAAACCGCCTTAGGGCTGGAGGTGGGACATGTGGGCAGCAATACTGCTCTGTAAGGCATTGAGATGTTTATGTGTACGCATATGTAAAGCACAGCACTTGATTCTCTACCTTGTCTATGATGCAGAGACCTTCGTTCGTGTGTTTATCTGCTGACCTTCTCTCCACTATTATCCTATGACCCTGACACATCCCCCTCTCCGAGAAACATCCAAGAATGATCAATAAATACTAAGGGAACTCAGGGGCTGACGGAATCCTCCATATGCTGAACGCTGGTCCCCTGGGCCCCCTTATTTCTTTCCCTATACTTTGTGTCTTTTTCTTTTCCAAGTCTCTTGTTCCACCTAACGAGAAACACCCACAGGTGTGGAGGGGCAACCCACCCCTTCATATGAGCTAATTGGCTCATCTAAGTAAAACTTAAGACCACAATTCAGTTGTTTGCAAACTACATTGAAATAACAGATAAGTCTTCATCCTTGAAGACCTGTAGGAAAAAATGAAAAGAATAGAAGCTGTTTTACATGCTGTCACTTAGCATGAATAGGAAATGTTTCCTTTCTCATTTTGGATTCTTTAACAAAAATTGGAAATGTCTTTTACTTATTAAAATCATAACAAGAATTAATCAAGTCTTCCTTTGAAAATACTCATGGTCCATTCCAATGATTGTCATTGCCTCATCCAGAAGTTATGCTTTCTTTTCTTTCAGAACATCACTTACTTTTATAGAGTTCTGTACAAAACTGAGCAAAATGTAAAGGAATATATTTCTACCTCATTGGTCTTGATGACTTTCTAACACTTCATGCATTTTGATGGATAAGATTAATGCAACCACATAGAGTTAAGCACCTTGGACTTTCAGAACAAAGGCCTTTTAGAAGAACAAAGTATCATTATTAATGACACATCATTTACAGTTTTCATCATAATGTAAGGTTTCAGCCACTATAATGGGAACTTAGTTAAGAGCTCAATGTAGAGGGCAAGGCTATTAGCTAAGGTTCTTGACGGTAATACCTTTTGCTCCTAAGGAAAAAGATAAATCACACTCAAATTGATCAAAAAGACAAGCCAAGGGGTTCAGAAAGAGGTGAGCCACCATTTGCTTACTAAATTTCTCAAAGGCCTTGTCATCAATGAGTCCTGGTGGTGAGCCCTGCCCTCATCATGGGTTTCCTTTGCTGCCAATCCCTTGTCTTCTAGGTATCCCGCTCCTCCAGAAAAATGCCCCATGCTTCAGACCTCATCTTTCCCTTTATTCTCCTCTCCTGTCTCCTTACAACCCCCAAAGTTTCTTGGGTTTCATTGCCACAGGATTTTTCTCTGTCCTACGTGAACTTGGACAGCAAAGTACATTAAATAAAGGAATGCTGGTTTGCTCCAGTAACCTAATTGACATGAGTACCGCTGATGACGGCAATCTTAATGCAAGGTGGCAAAGCAGTGGGGACGCATTTTTTCCTGAATACGCGTTGTCAGTGTATTCAGTGTTTGTTGTATTACTAACAATTAAGTAAATAATGGAGGATGCCTGTGTACATAGCATCAACACTATTAGAAAAATTGGCAAATTCCTGACGAACTGCTGCTCTTATGTAAGAATCTCTTTGGGAGCTTAATGTACTTCAGGTTCATGAAGACATTCTTAACGACTCTTTTGAAACTACTGTTTTGGTTGGAAGAGACTTAAGGGACATTTTCTTGGGGAAAAAAATTAAAGTTAATTAAAAAAAAAAATGCCATCTAAAATCAGCCAGCTCTGTTTTAGGTAGAGAGAAAAAATCTGGAACACAAAGAAATGTCCAATAAAAATAACAGAAGAGGGAATTTACTTTTTATTTTTCTTTTTCTTTTAAGACAGAGTCTCACTCTGTCACCCAGGCTGAAGTGCAGTGGCATGATCTCGGCTTACTGCAACCTCCACCTCCCAGGTTCAAACGATTTTCCTGCCTCACTCTCCTGAGTAGCTGTCACTATAGGTGCCCACCACCACACCTGGCTGATTTTTGTATTTTTAGTAGAGGCGGGGTTTCACCATTTTGGCCAGGCTAGTCTCAAACTCCTGACCTCAAATGATCCATCCACCTTGGCCTCCCAAAGTGCTGGGATTACAGGCGTGAGCCACCACGCCTGGCCGGGAATTTACTTTTTGATTATGTGTATGCCCTTGGACTTCTTATATCCAAGGGCATATAGGGAACTAGTTGATGACCTTGCAGCTCTACCAGCAACTTTGAGAGTTACTCAAGATTGTTGAGATCTCCTATGACAGGAAGACGGCAACAGACTTAAAGTAAGGTAGAAAGGGTTTTGATTATATATTATGAAGTGATATTTGCTCTAAAGGAAATTCCAGACTATTAGTCCGTCTCTGAATTTTGATAATTACATAGGCTTGGTTTGGTGGCTCACACCTGTAATCCCAGCACTTTGGGAGGCCAAGGCGGGCAGATCATTTGAGGTCAGAAGTTCGAGACCAGCCTGACCAACTGGTGAAACCCCATCTCTACTAAAAGTACAAAAAAATTATCTGGGCGTGGTGGTGTGCACCTGTAATCTCAGCCACTTGGGAGGCCAAGACATGAGAATCTCTTGAACCCAGGAAGCGGGGGTTGCAGTGAGCCAAGGTCACATCACGGCACTCCGGCCTGGGCAACACAGTGAGACTGTCTCAAAAAAATAATAATAACAATAATTTTATAGTGAGCAAATTGGTTAGTTGATTTGATTGTGGAGATACCTGGAAAATCTTTCTTGTCATATTATTGTTTTAATTTTTTTTAACCATCTGAGGAAATACAGTGACATATTATTGTTTTAGGAGCTCTCACCAACTACTTTACTTTCTCTTTTATGCTTTTATTTTACAAAGTTAAGTCAAAGCTCATTTCCAGTCCAATTGTTGAGGTTCACTCTTTTCTATCTCACTTCCCGAAGATACCTCTAGCTAGGGAACATTTACTGGGCAACAAGGGAATTCAGGCCAACAAGAACCTGGAAGCCTGAGACACCAGACAAAATGCTACAGCACAGGGATCATTGCAGGAAAATGTTTCCCATTTCAGTTTTAAAGTTTCTGCTGCTTTGAAATCCAAAATATCCAATAAATAATTGCAATTTATAATTGAAGTAAAATGCAGAAGACTACTATGATCACATTCTTTAATAACTTTTAATACTACAAAAATTTTTTAATTGATATTTATTAAATTCAAACAGTATTTGAGGACTATCCAGTTTATATACATGTTGAGGTTGATAAAGTTCAAATTCTGTTTTAGGAAGTTAACAACGAATTGAGTTCATTTTAACTGAATGTTATTATAAAAGATGGTTTTCTTGCTGCAATGTAAATCTGCTATTAAGAAATTAGCAAAGTGGCTAGGGCTGTTTGTGCCTTTAAGATCATAGTTCAAAAGAATTAAGCAAACTCGATAACAAAGGTAAGACAAACATAACCTTTATTCTCTCTCAAAAACCCAGAGAACAGGGCCTGGAACCATATTCATTAATTTAATCAGAATCAGAATACTTTAACTTTCATAGTCTCATTTAAAATTTTATAGCGATATACTGATCATTCTAAAAATAACAAAATACATGTTGCTCTCAACTACATAGTAAAAAAATGTAGTAAATTCTCTTACCCAAAATAGAGGAGGGGTGGGCTAGTGAGCTGCTCAAACATTTGTAACAAATAAAAATTTCTCTATGTACATATAATGATCATGTTTTCATAGCCTAAAATCACCATACAAAATCTAATAATTAAATTTGTGTCGTGTTCAGGAGTTGGGAAGCCAACACATTGAATTAACAAAGTATTTTTGGTATATGTAAATAATGGGATAGAATCTCTTGAATCAGGATGTCCCAGAAGTTCTAAGGCAGATATCAATGACATGCACATTGTCCATTGTTCAGTAATTTTCAAAGACTAGAATAAACTATGTAAACTATTCAATACAATTGAATATTACTTAACTGCTAAAAAATACTTCAAGATCTTGCACTGCCTTAAGTGAGTGAGTAGAATCAAATTAGTAATTGGAAAATAGCTGTAATAGCAGGCACCAAAGAATTCTGACAAATACCAAATAACTGTTTGCTTTTACCAAATAAACTGGGAAGATGATATCACAAAGGGTTTTAAGTTATTTTGCCATACAAGGTTTTTAAAAATAAAACTACTGCTTCTTAGAATAACTTTAAACATACTGATTGATGTTACTCAATCAATAAAATCAATTGAATGATTTTAGTTGAGTGTTAATGTCATCTCAAAGGTTCAAATAATCTTAATCTAGTTTACATATAAGACTATATATGCCTTAGCATTGATTCAAATATGATTACTAGAAATCAACAGATTTCATTTGAAAAGATAAAAATTTTTTTTTTTCCAGGTCCAAGGGAAAAGGTATGAATGAAGCCCTTTCTAATCACACACACACACACACACACACAATGACAAAGAAGACTGAGCTAGGAGGCATAGACGTGACTTTAGGGAACTTACTTTCCCTCGAAGATATCTTCCAGCTATCTGATTCTACGTTAAAGCATTTCCTCTAAACTGTACAAACTGGCCTCACATTTTCGAGTTTCTACACAGTACCTGGCAAAGTTTGCCTGTTGGCTTTTATACCAAAATACTAAAATATCAAAAGAATAACGTAAACCTTGTCCTATAACTCTGTATGCCAACTAGTTTTCCCGATAGTGATTTTTAAAAAATTCATTCCACAAGTCATCAAGAGCTTCCTACGTTCAAGGCAGAGTGCCAGACCAAACCTGGAACATCATGGTTGTCACTGCCCCTGGGAACAAATTACTATCTGAAAAAGTGAACTCAGTTGACTGCTTCAGGCCCAACCTGGTTCAGGGTCGTGATTCCCAAATTGGAGGGAATATGGGACTCTCCAGAGGAGTTTGTTAAAACACAGCTTCGAGGATCTCATCCCAGCCTTACTGTGTCTGCATCTCCGTTTGGTGTCTCCTAATCTACCTGCATATTTAACAAGCATGTTCTCCCTCACGCCTCCACGTCTCTGCAGGTAATTTGTGGGCCTCACTCTCCATTCCAGCCCACTCCCCCCACCAAAGAAAAGAAAACCACTGTACCGTAGTGGCAAAAGCTCTGGACTCAAGAGTCAGGAGTCACTTGCAGCTGCCTGATCTTTGTTACTTCACATTGCTAGGTCTCTCAATCTCTTCCTCTAATAGGGGTTGAACAGGAGTCTCCACAGGGATCCCTTCCACTCTCAGACTTGAAGAACCTCACATGGCAACTCGGTGTCGTGAAGGAGGTGAGAAGAGTTTGCAAGGATGTGTCACTCTGCAGTCAACATCCCTCCCCCCGGGCAAGACAGTAGCAGCCCCCCAAGAGCAAGGCGGGTAAGTCCCTTCTCTGGTCCCCTCATTCACAAAGGGAGGAAAAGCGAGGCGAGGTTGGAACTGGGCGAGGGGCGAGGAGGAGATGCCAAAAGCACCTCGCAAGAGTTTTGGCAAGAAGCAGGAGGGGTCCCTGGAAAGCCGGAATCACTCCTCGTCGTCGTCGTCCTGGTCCTGGTAGCGAATGTAGACGACCAGCATGACAAAGCCGGTGAGGATGCAGAGGGAGCCGACGATCAGGTAGGCGATGCCCAGGAAGGGGTTCTTGCCACCCATCCACGAGATGCTGCTGAAGATGAGGAGCTTGTGGCCGCCGAACGCGCGCACCGGGTAGTTGTAGGTGATGTTGACGCGGTAGGCGCCCCGCGGCAGCCCGGCCGAGTAGTTGCCCTGGCGGATGCGCGCGTACAGCTTGCGGAACGTGGGCAGCGCCGCCGTGCGCATCCACACCACGAAGTCCTGATTGATGAAGCCGGTGTTGTTGGGGTCGGGGCTGAGCTCGTAGACCGGCCGGCGCCAGTTGGGCGGGGGCGCCGTGCCCTGGAAGGCCAACGCCAGGCTGCCGTTGACCAGCGGCGGGTTGCGGAACTTGACGTGGTAGTCGGTCCACCAGGCGATGCCGGAGCGGTCGAGCGGCACCTCGACGTAGGGCCCGCCGGGCTGGCGCTGGTGCCAAAGCGAGAAGGAGTCGTTGAAGAGGCTGTTGGCGATGGCGCCGCAGGGCGCGATGGGCAGGCCGGCCGCGCTGCGCTGGTAGGGGGCGCACTCGTTGACCGGGTGGCGCAGCGCGCTGGGCAGTCCGCTCAGCTGCGCGTCGTCGCGGGACACGCCGTAGCGCCGGTTGTTCTGGTAGAAGTTTGTCAGCTCGTAGTAGAGGTACACGGGGCCCTGGAAGAGCTCGGGCAGCGAGAAGTACCAGGCGCACGAGCAGGGGGGCGGCGGCGCCCGGCCCTGGCCGGCCGCGGCGCACACCGAGCAGTTGCCGGTACCCGGGTCGCCTGTGTAGTCGTACTCCAGCTCCTTGATACCGTTGGAGGAGTAGTAGAGGCCCAGGCCCAGGCCGATGAAGGCCAGGCCCGCGCAGAAGAAGAGCGGCAGCGCGATGCTGGCCGACAGCAGCGGCTGCCAGGCGGGGAGGCGCTGCTGCGTGAAGGCGGTGTTGTCGGGCTGGTGGGCGCCCCGGGCCGTGGCGCTCCAGGTCATGGCGGCCGCGCGGGGGGGACCGACGCGCGGGCTGACCGAGGAGGGGGGACCGACGCGCGGGCTGACCGAGGGGGGCCCCGCGGCGGGACGCCTCCCCCTCCGCGCCGCGCGAGCCCGGGGACTGCTCTCGGGTCGGGTTTCCCGCCGGCTCAGGTGGGTTTTTGCCCAGGCCCCGCCTCTGCCTCCCTCACAGGTGAGTTTAGTTCCAGGCCCTACGAGCAGTGCCCACACCCCCCAGTTCCGCCTCCTCCCAGGTGCGCTCCACCCCCGCGGGTCACCGGGAGCCGCACCTCGCCCGCCCCTTCCGAGGTGAGCAGGTGGGTGTTTCTTACCTCACCTGGTAGACTCAGTCTCGCGTTTCCTCTCAGTCCGGGTCATCGGACTCCACCTCCTCTCCGAGGTGAGTGGCGGCCCCGGGCTGCCTCTGAGTGGCTCCTATCTGGCTCAGGTACCACCTTCTCTTCCGCCTTCCAAGTGACTAGAGTTCCTGGGCCAGTCTCCCGAAATCAAAAGGCGCTCCGGCCTCCAGCAGAAATTTCTGCTGAGGGCTTCCACCGTGGTCCTGGAGGCTTCAAGATTTCAGATTCTTAATCCTCTGTTATTTGCGGGATAAAGGTGACTCTAGACCATTTTGTCTTTTAGGTTAGCTTCAGAAACCCCTTTCGCCCAGCTTTCAGTCTC
Source organism: Symphalangus syndactylus (assembly GCF_028878055.3). Taxonomy (NCBI): domain Eukaryota; kingdom Metazoa; phylum Chordata; class Mammalia; order Primates; family Hylobatidae; genus Symphalangus; species Symphalangus syndactylus. The sequence goes on along the minus strand of NC_072430.2, from coordinate 55,946,992 downwards.
AAGTTGGGAGTGTCCAGGAAATTACGTTATGATAAATCTGTTTCGAATTCAACGCCTGCGTTCAAATTCTAGGTTTTTTTTTTTTTTTTTAAGGGAAAATGATTTTCTGGCCAGATCACCCAGTCTGGCTGTATAACTAGGAAATGTAGAAAGTTCTCTAAAAATAAAATGATCCTTAAAAAGAATCAAAGGCTGGAGAGGTTCAGAGCCTTTAAATAACTCTCTAGCTGGTGGAGAAACCAAGAAAGGAAAAAATGTGCTGGACTACATGTGATTTCATTTTCTTTTCAAATAATTTGCCTGACTAGAGAAAGGCCCAATCTAAGGTCCCAGGAGACCTAGCTGCTATCCGCAAAGACATCTGGAGTGTCTGGCCTAAGGAGGTGAACTACAAGGATTTATAGGATTTATTATAAAAGGAACTCAAATTAGCTCCCTACGTTGCCTGGGATTCTGGCTTTTTTTTTTTTTTTTTTTTTTTTTTTTAATCTAGGTTGGTATAACATATACAAGGGGGTATTGGGACATTCTGATTTCTTACTAAATCTTCCCTAGGTATTGTGTTCTTGCTTCTCCTCCAGCTTGTAAAATGCAAGTAATACAAATGTTTTCTCTATTACACTACACCTAGCATAATATATTATATTCAGGAGCCATTCAAAACCCATTGAACTTGGAAAGTTAAAATCCTTATTAAATTTAACAGAGGAATTTTGTTAGCGTCTTCCAAGTGTTCAGTCCTATGCTAATTAGACAAAAAAGGACCTTTGACCCCAAGGCATTTGCAGTTTGATAGGGGACATATTAGGAGTAAGAAACAATCAAAATAGCCAATAATAGCTATTAATCATAGGGTGTAATCAAGTATCAAATTGTGCTCTACAAGTCATACTAAAATTAAAAAGTAATATTGTTTTAATAATAGAACATTGATTCCAGTTTGTTAAATGAATGCAAGTTGGAAACCAGGTATTAGAGAAGACTGAGGGAAATTCAAGTGACTTGAACTTCAATTCCCTCACTTCTTATCATACCCCAAGAGAGGAAGTTCCAAAATTCTCAACAAGTTCCCATAGTGTGATCCAGTCTCCAGTCACCCTTTTTTTCAATAAAAGAATAAATAGTTCTTTGTATCATTATGGTTGAGTTCCACCCACCTCCGTTTCATTGAATCACTAGTCCACAAAACTAGTCTCTAGGAAGGAATTCAGTTTTCACAACTTTAGTAGATTTTTTTTTTTTTTTTTTGAGAGAGAGGTGTCTCCCTCAGTTGTCCAGGCTTGTCTCAAACTCTTGAGCCCAAGAGATCCTTCTGCCTCAGCCTCCCAAATTGTTGGGATTGTAGGTGTGAGCCATCACACCAAGCCTATCTGGTGAATCTTAAGTCTTTATCTAGTAGATCACCACCACACCCCTAAAAGGGCAAGCCCCATTCTTGAGCTGAGAGCCTTTCCTCCTTTTCTCCTATTCCTGGATGGCCTAAAGGTACTAGTTTATTCATTCCACTAATTAAAGTGACAGATTTTCAAAGTCAAAAGGGAATATTTCAAGACAAGGAATGGTCAACAGAGTTAAACACAGGCTGAGGGTTCAAGTGAGATAAATGAAAAGGAATTATGGGGTTTGACTTTTGTGGGAACACTTTGGGTGGTTTGTGTGGCAGGAATCAGGTTACCATCAGGTGCAGGGAAGGGGAAGTAGGTAGCAAGACAGGAAGACACCTTTTTTTTTTTTTTGTAGATGAGGTCTTGCTGGGCGTGGTGGCTCATGCCTATCATTCCAGCGCTTCGGGAGGCCAAGGCAGGAGGATCACTTGAGCCCAGCAGTTTGAGACTAGCCTGGGCAATGTAATGAGACCTTGTTTCTACAAAAAATAAAAATAAATTATCTGGGTGTGGTGGCATGTGCCTGAGGTCCCAGCTACTCAAGAGGCTGAAGTGGGAGGATAGCTTTAACCAGGGAGTTATGATTGCGCCACTGTACTCCAGCCTGAACAACAAAACAAGACCCTGTCTCAGAAAATAAAAATAAAAAAAGAGAGAGAGAATGGGGTTCTAAAGGAGAAAGCCTGTTTTTAGAAATGTGTGGAAAGGGAAGGAGAATGGCAAGTGATAACTGTCTAGAAGAGCATGTATCCTAAAGGAAGGCTTCTTTTATAGATGTCAGAGAAGCGTGTATTCTGAGGGAAAAAGATAATAGTGCAGATGAGGTTGAAAAGAGGGGTGGCAAGCTTACTGATGGTGCAAAGGCAGGAGCAGGCTGGAGACACTGATCCACCAGCCAAAGCCACTGGTTTCAGAGAACAGGTGCAGAGTTATCTCACCTCTGAAACGAGAGGGCAGGGTGATAAAAATGCCCTCTGCAGAATGCAACTGGGCATTGGGCTCCCGCACCTCAGGCTGGGAGAAAGAAATGACTGAGTGTGACCATCATATGGTGGTTTTCAGGGCAGATGAATTTGAAAGATAAAAAATTCAAGGTATTGCAGTCCTTGTGGAGCGGTGGCTAAAGTGATGTGCCTTAGTAGTTAATCTGAAAGGCGAAGAAAATGAAACCAACCCTGTGGATCAAAAGAAAAAGAAGATACTGGTAGATTGGCAGTCCTAATAATGTTAATTGGCAGGTGCCGTGAAAGCTGGGAGGAAAAAGTGCTGGTATGAGATGGGGTGTTAAAGATCTTGGAGGTGAAGCTGTACCAAGGTCCATGTATACACTATATTTCCCCTACCAGCTCGTAAGTTCCGAGAGGTGGAAGACTGATATAGATATACATTGTCGTGTTCCTCAGAGTTCACTATGTAAGGAAGGTTCAGATCTCATTTCTCTAATTTTATTACACATGTTGTGATGTATTAAAGGATGCTTGGATCATGTAAACTCTTCAGTACCAGTAAAATAAGAAACAAGTTCACTCTAAACAAATATATTTTTATCAGTGTTATTAAGAACTCAAAGGAAAAGAAAAAAGGCATTTCTGGTCCAAATACTGCTAAAATCACTTCATTTTTTCATTTTATCTCCCAGACTTTATCCATGTAAATATTTAATTTTTAATAGGTTGTAATTAAGATATACACACAATTATTCTAGTTGTCAAATTACCTCATTTTGGAATGAGATGAAGATTGAAATAAATATTTTCTGTGTTCCTTAATGGTGCCATAATTCATAGGTCTATCATATTTAACTATTGTTGGACATGTAGGTTATATCCAGTTTTTCAGTATTCCAAAGAATATGATAGTGACCATCTTTTTTGCATATAACCCTTTTTAAAAAAAACTTTGTGTCTCCCTTTCCCCCTGACGTTTTCTTTCAGATTTTTTTCCTTAGGATAAAATTCTAAAAGTAGGAAAGGGACTTAAAGGTGAAGCTCTTTAAAAATACATACTGCTAGAGTCATATTTACACTGCCACACCAATGTATATATTTTGATACTTTCACCAAAAATTTGCCAACAAAACCAAGAGCTAACTACAGAATATATTTAGTCTATGCCAATAAACTCTCAGATACTAGGAGAATAGTATAGGATAGGGGAAAGAATGCTGGCCCGACCTTAAGGAAGTTCAGATTCCACCCGGAAAGTTCCTCAGGATATAACTATGTGACCTTGGTCAAACTGCTTAACTTCTCTGTTCTCATGATTGCTTATCTGTACGAACGTGTTTACCAAAATGATTGTTGGTGTGTCTTTTTTAAGCAAATATTTCTGTTCCTGGTCTTCCTTACAATGACTCATTGAATAATAGCTAACACAGAGTACCTTCTGTGAGCCAGTACTTACAGTCACTGTATAAGCACATTATATACATTGTCCCATCTAATTTGTACACAAATGGGGGGCATTCAGTCCAATTATACTCAAAGAACTGAAGCAAAACTAAGATTCAAGCCAGTGCAATGGAGGCTGCCTGAGTTCTCATAGTTGTAATGGGGAGATGAGGGCTTCAAAGGTCAGCTTAATTCCAGCGTCCTGCATCTTCAACCATGCTACACTGTAAGGCCTTGGCATATTTCCTCCTCAAAAAACTCCAAGAACGTTAACCTTGAACCATTGTTTATTGTTGCAGATCTACTCTTAACACCCCAAAGATAGGCAAATTCTGTTCCATTTACACAGAGTCCCAGGAACAGCTGAGTTGCTTGTATTTTTGTTTTTACAAAAGCTTTTGTTTTAAAGCCAACTTTTGTTTAGTATGCTCATTTCTCTTGCTAAAATAAAAATAACTTCACTTGTCTGGCTGTTCTCAGTTTTTGCATTTAGTTCATTTAATTCATGACTATTTATCTTACTGTAACAGAACCTGGGTTTTTAATTGGCATTCCCTTATATAGGTTTATACTGCTCAAGATTGTTGCCTATTACTCTGCCCATGGGGCAGCTTTTATTTAAAAAGAATCAAATTAAATTGCTTCATAAAATTACAGCATGTGCTCAGAAAAGTTTTTAAAAAATTCTGTGTGCCTGGACTTCATTTTTTATTAAGAACTGCATTCAGCAGACTTCCTGTTTCAAAAATTATGGAGTGGTACCCCCTAGTGGAAGATGCAGAGAAACTTTAGTTAACTAGCACTCTAAGCACCAGAGGCACAAAAGACAGAAGCGAATTCTCTCCACTCCCTGCCACGGTGTGTTGGTTCTTTGTCACTAACTTACTGCAAAACAGTGGTCAAAGAGAGGGTGAACTCACACCAGTAATCCCAGCATTTTGGGAGGCCGAGGCGGGAGGATCACCTGAGGTCGGGAGTTCGAGACCAGTCTGACCAACATGGAGAAACTCCGTCTCTACTAAAAATACAAAATTAGCCGGGTATAGTGGCGCGTGCCTGTAATCCCAGCTACTCGGGAGGCTGAGGCAGGAGAATCACTTGAACCTGGGAGGTGGAGGTTGCAGTGAGCCGAGATCACGTCATTGCACTCCAACCTGGGCGACAAGAGTGAAACTCCATGTCAAAAAAAAAAAAAAAAAAGAGGGTGAACTGTGAGCACAGTTGGGTGGGTTGAGTTGCAGGGGACAGTATAAAGTGAAAAATGGGACTGAGATGGATAACAGAAGGTCTTAAACAGCAGAGGCATTAGGTATGGGATAGCCAGATTAAAAGACAGTTGGCAGGGTGCAGTGGGTCACACCTGTAATCCCAGCACTTTGGGAGGCCAAGGCGGGTGGATCACCTGAGGTCAGGAGTTAGAGACCAGCCTGGCCAATATGGCAAAACCCTGTCTCTACTAAAAATACAAAAATTAGCCAGGTGTAGTGGCATGCACCTGTGATCCCAGCTACTTGGAAGTTGAGGCAGGAGAATCGCTTGAACCCGGGAAGCGGAGGTTGCAGTGAGCTGAGATCACACCACTGTACTTCAGCCTGAGCAACAGTGCGAGAGTCCGTCTAAAAAAAAAAAAAAAGATAAACCAGCAAGGATAGGGTTGGACTTGAATTGTATGGGTAGAGTTTGGCTGTAGGGCTGTAGGGGTTGTGCTTGGTGAGTTGGCAGGAGAGCAACACCAGAATAGGCAAAGGACAAGTTAGGTGACAGAATTGAGACAGAGGGGAAGGAAGAGCTCTGTACTGGAAAGAAGAGCAGGGGTTGACTCAAAAGTGAATTAGGGCTGCGCCCGGTAGCTCACGCCTGTAATCCTAGCACTTTGAGAGGCCAAGGCAGGCAGATCACTTGAGGCCAGGAGTTTGAGACCAGCCTGGCCAACATAGCGAGACTCCATCTCTACTAAAAATACAAAATTACCCAGGCATGGTGGTGCACGCCTGTAATCCCAGCCTCTTGGGAAGCCGAGGCATGAGAATTGCTTTAACCTGGGAGGTGGAGGTTTCAGTGAGTTGAGATCGTGCCACTGCACTCCAGCCTGGGTGACAGAATGAGATTCCATCTCAAGGGAAAAAAGAAAAAGAAACTGAATTAGACTGCCCAGTGTGGCCAGTGAGGGGGCTTTATACCCAAGATGAGGACTGGAAGAGGGAGGGCGACACCATGACAGTGTCTGTGGAGCCAGTCAATCTTTCGAGGCTAGAAGCCACCTCCTCTGCCATCCTCTGTCCCCAGTGTAGTGAAACTCACTGGTTTGGGGGAAGTCTTCACCTCAGCGACCTCAGACTGGCTTTACCCTCTGCATAGTGATATATCTATTTGAAACTTTAGGAATTTCTTATGTATCAGGTAAATAATTAAACATTTCAAAAATTTCAGAAAGTTATCAGATTTTAAAATTGAATAAATATCTGTTGCTACATCAGAGCAAAGCCATATATTCTAACAGTCATAAACTAGGGAGGGAGGGGTGACATCCTCTAGGAAAACTCAGGTGCCCAACAAAGACATGCTTAGATGTCCTTCCCTGTGTGATATCATCAATAAGCCAAATATGCATACTCTGTTTTTTTTTTTCATTTTTTCCCCCAGAACCACCAGGAAAAAAAACTAAATAAAAATTAAATTTTATTTTTTTGTAGAAAGAGAGTCTAGCTCTGTTGCCCAGACTGGTCTTGAACTCCTGAGCTCAAGCGATCCTCCTGCCTCAGCCTCCCAAAGTGCTGGGATTACAGGCATGAGCTGTGGTGCCCAGCCTCAATAAACATACTTTCAATTCCATTACCTAGGTCACTGATTCAGATGCAAAAATACCTTGGCCCACCACCCTAGGAACCTATGTCATGTGCCTGATCAATACTGACTTGTTAATATTCAGTCTGGAGATTGTATACCCATGGAGGGTTGCAGGGGCCCCTGACTTTTTCTCTGAATAGTAACTCTGAATTTGTAGTGGCTGTATTTAAATTTTTAGTTTTCTTTCTGTAGGAAAAGTTCTGTGAGGATGGCTGCATTGTGTCAACTTCTAAGCCAAAGTTTGGGAATCTTAATGGAACCAAGACTGTAGATGATACCAGGAAGTTCACTCAGAGCAGGCTCTGATATGATGATAGGAGCTCTGGGAGCCGCTCACCTACTTCAGCTTGATATTTCATCTAGCAATTCTCTTTGACTTAGTTGGAAATTTCTGGGATGCAAGGAACGGAAACTTATTCAAGTCAGCTTTAATAAAAAGGTTGTTATTGTTCAGAGATGAGGGATGTCACAGAAGGAAGAATTGAAGGAAGCAGATCTGGCTGTCACAGGAGTAGAACGTCATGAGGCAGCTCCCTTCTCTCTGCACTGTCTTGCCTCTGCTTCTCTCTGCAGCTCAGGCAGGCCATCTTTAGCAAGGCTCTTGGTTTTTGCACCTCCAAATCTTGGCTTCTATGGCTTTTGGTTGCCACATCTTTGACTCTGGCTACCAGTGCTATGTCACCTTGCGGGTGATACAGGCATGAGCTAGCACTCCCAGCCCCACTTTTAAAACATTACTGGGTGAGCAAATTCCTTAATAAGAACATCTATAAACCCAAGTTACGTGTAAAGGAAGGGGACCAGCATGATGAGGATCTAGATCCAAAGAGGACCAGTTCAGGGAACTAAGCATGTAAAGGCTGGGCATAAAAATCTTGAGGTGAACATAGTAGCCATCTTCAGCATCCTTAAAAGGCAAGGAGTGATTTTATTCTGTATTACTCCAGAGAATGAACCTAGAATATATGAGGGTCATTACCAAGGAAACTGCCAAGGCCAGGTGCAGTGGCTCACACCTGTAATTCCAGCACTCTGGCAGGCCAAGGCAAAAGGATTGCTTGAGTGCAGGAGTTTGAGACCAGCCTGGGCAACATGGCAAAATCCTGTCTCTATAAAAAATACCAAAATTAGTTAGTCATGGTGGCATGTGCTTGTGGTCTCAGCTACTCAGGAGGCTGAGGTGGGAGGATCACTTGGGTCCAGGAGGTGGAGGCTGCAGTGAGCTTTGATTGTGCCACTGCACTCCAGCCTGGGTGACAGAGTGAGACCCCGTCTCAAGTATTGAGGGTGACTTTACACAATAGAACAACATGCAAAAAATACTTCACAGCATAAGAGTGAAGGCAGAAGGAATATATTTTTAAAAATAGAATGGAGCTGAATGAGAAGCTGGTTTGTGAAGCACCTGCCATGAAACCCTGTGGCCTTGCTGGTGGTAGTCTGCAGGGCTGCCTCAGGTTTCCTAGTGGCCAGAGAAGGGAAAGGATAAGTCATTGCATCTGTGAGAGAAAATAAGCCATTCGCTCAGAAGAACTTTAAAGATTTCTGCCTCAAAGAATAGGAAAAATGTGTCCAGGCACGGTGGCTCATGCCTGTAATCCCAGCACTTGGGGAGGCCGAGGTGGGCGGATCACAAGGTCAGTAGATGGAGACCAGCCTGGCTAATATGGTGAAACCCCGTCTCTACTAAAAATACAAAAATTAGTTGGGCGTGGTTGCGGGCACATGTAGTCCTAGCTACTCGGAAGGCTGGGGCAGGAGAATTGCTTGAACCTGGGAGGCGGAGGTTGCAGTGAGCCGAGATCACACCAGTGCACTCCAGCCTGGGCGACAGAGAGAGACTCCATCTCCAAAAAAAAAAAAAAAAAAAAAAAAAAAAGTAAGAAAAATGTTCTCCTTGGGATTCTCCCAGAGATGTTGTGAAACTGGGGAAAAATAACATCTTTTACAACATACTTACGGTAAATACCTCAGTGAGTTCCTAGGATTGTTTCTTGTAACATCTGCCAGAGTGAGACAGGATGGTGCTCGGTCAAGGCACAATTCAGAGGCCCCATGATCCAGTCTGGGTGTGCCATTCTGTGGGTCTCTGCCGTGATGTCTAAGGATGGGTTAGAGGACCTAGCAGTGTTTCCAAGATGTCCTCTGAGGGGCAGCTTCCCAACATCGCGTTCTCCTGTCCTTGGGCTTCTAAGAAAGACAGGGTTTGAACAAGGATTCTGTGGTTTAAAGAGTTTGAAACTGACCTAAAAGAAATGGGTGCATTGCTGTCCTTCACATAATCCTCTGCAAATATCTCTCATTTCCCAAAGTTCAGTAGTTAAGGAGCAGCAGTGAGTTACAAGATTAAGTATCCTTCAGTTAATAGGGTTGCTTAAAAACAAAAAAAAAGATTAAACATCCTGATAAGTTCCTGGCACACAGAGCATCCGTGTTGCCAGTTAAATACAGAGCCATATGTTTTAATAAGCCAGCAAGCTAGGGAGGGATTGACAACTTCTTATTAAAACTGAGGTACATAGCAAGGACATATGGTAGACAGAAGGCCACTGCACCTCAGCTTGGAGGTGGGCTAAAAAAGGACTGTCTGTCTGTGCTCAGATTCTCCTTAAGAAATAATTTAGTGTTTGCTCCAACAAGACAATATACCAAGTACAGCCTCAGAGATTTTAGCCTGAAGAAAGTTTAAATTTCTTATAACCAAATGTCAGTTTTTTCCATAAACAAATCTCAGTAAGTCCCTTATAGAACATCTAGCTTTTTATACTGAGAGGGGTATATGTGCATAAGTTTTAAAATGTATATAAATTAGAAAGTTGTTTTTGGATTTAGAGCAACTGGCCCTTCTTTGTGATAATAATAGCTAAGATCAATTGCCTATTAATGCCCTCTGGTTCTTTTTTTTTTTTTTTTTGAGACGGAATCTCGCCCTGTCACCAGGCTGGAGTGCAGTGGTGCCATCTTGGCTCACTGCAACCTCCGCCTCCCAGGTTCAAGCAATTCTCCTGCCTCAGTCTCCCGAGTAGCTGGGACTACAGCTGTGTGCCACCACGCCCTGCTAATTTTTGTATTTTCAGTACAGACGAGGTTTCACCATGTTGGCCAGGATGGTCTCGAACTCCTGACCTCAGGTGATCCGCCTGCCTTGGCCTCCCAAAGTGCTGGGATTACAGGCGTGAGCCACTGCGCCCAGCTGCCCTCTGGTTCTTGATAATGAAACCATAGCATTGATGAACCAGAGAAAGCCTCTGATGAACCAGAGGAAGGTCTCTATTCTATATTTCTTGTAATTGGAGTAAACACTGTATCTAATCCTCAATGGACTGTTACTCTTGACCTTGAAATACAGTGGTATTAAGTGCAGGTTTCTTATAAGCTTTTGTGGCTGAGGGTGGGAGTGGGGATGGGGAATCAATACTGAGCTTGCATATCTCGGCCTATAACTGATTTCAGTCATCTGAGTCAAAGATTATGGAAAGGTCAATAAAAACTGCATGCACTCTTAGGTTTTTCTTATCAGATTGCTCCACAAAATTGATAAAGAATTTAATAATGATCAGTGGTGAAATAGCTGGGCCTCTAGAACCTTGTGTAGAACATTGGCCCAAGAGTCCCAGAACTCACATCTTATCAGTCAGGAAGTGGCATGTATTTTAGATGCACCACCTAGTAAATTAGGAGGAGAATTAAAAAATTACCCTTGGGAAAAATGTGACAGACCAAACTCTGGTCCAATCAATAAGGAAAATTTTCTCATTAAAAATACCACCAAAGGCCAGGCATAGTGGCTCATGCTTGTAATCCCAGCACTTTAGGAGGCTGAGATGAGAGGATCACTTGAGCCCAGGAGTTCAAGACCAGCCTAGGAAACCCTGTCTCTACAAAAAAAAAAAAATTTAATTAGCCGTGTGTGGTAGTGCACACCTGTGGTCCTAGCTACTAGGAAGGCTGAGGTGGGAGGATTGCTTGAGCCCAGGAGGTCATGACTGCAGTGAGCTGTGATCACACCACTAGACTCCAGCCTGGGCAGTGAGACCCTATCTCAAAAAAAGACAAAACAAGCTGGGCGTGGTGGCTCACACCTGTAATCCCAGCACTTTGGGAGGCTGAGGCGGGTGGATCACCTGAGGTCAGGAGTTCAAGACCAGCCTGATGGGGTGAAACCCCGTCTCTACTAAAAAGACAAAAATTAGCCAGGCATAGTGGCGCGTGCCTATAGTCCCAGCTACTCGGGAGGCTGAGGCAGGAGAATTGCTTGAACCCGGGAGGTGGAGGTTGCAGTGACCCAAGATTGAGCCACTGCACTCCAGCCTGGGCAACAGAGTGAGACTCCATCTCCAAAAAAAAAAAAAAAAGACAAAACCACGAAGCTGGGTGCTGTGGCTTGCACCTGTAATCTCAGATACTAAGGAGGCCAAGGCAGGAGTATCACTTGAGGCCAGGAGTTCGAGACAAGCCTGGGCAACATTGTGAGACCCCCCATCTCTAAAACACAAAAAGAAAAATAACACCAAGAAGGGATTTTCCCTGTCTGCTCACAAAACCAGGTGATTATTCAGCCTTTATTTCAAGAGTTCTGTGGGAATAGTGTATATGCATCAGAAGCCCTACGTAATATAGTGGCACATGATTAAAGAATGAAAGTGCAAAGTAATAACATTAAAAAAAATAAGCTTATCTTCATTAACCTCCCAAGAGGGAAACAGGAGAGGTACAGGTGGGTACCAACTGTCTGTTAGGGCAAAACTCTAAAATGCCTGATTGACTACAACTGCATCAACAGACCTTCCATCTTCACAGAGGGCCTGTCAGCTGGTGCAAAAGAAGCACCTGGCCCTTTTAGCCTCATCTCAAATGACCATGGCAGGGGCAATACGCTAGAGCTTAGAAGCCTGGTGGGCTAGGCAGCAAGTGTGACAGCAATAAAGAACAGGCTTCTGAAGGACTGGTCCCGGGTCTTCCAGAAGCAGAGAAAGGACTTCCCATTGTCCCCTCCCCTGAAGGTCCACACAGCCCACCTCTGGCTGACCTTACATTCAAGTAGATATGGAATCTTATCGCAGCACTAAAATAACAGCGTTTCTTTTGTCCAGCTTGTACAAACAAAATACTCAACCAGACACCAAATCACTCAGTTCTCAGAACACCTGAATATTTTTTTTTTAAATTGTTAAAAATCAGAGCTCCTTTGGGAGGCGGAGGCGGGCGGATCACGAGGTCAGGAGATCGAGACCACGGTGAAACCCTGTCTCTACTAAAAATACAAAAAATTAGCCAGGCGTGGTGGCGGGCACCTGTAGTCCCAGCTACTTGGAGAGGCTAAGGCAGGAGAATGGCGTGAACCCGGGAGGCGGAGCTTGCAGTGAGCCGAGATCGCGCCACTGCACTCCAGCCTGGGCGACAGAGCGAGACTCCGTCTCAAAAAAAAAAAAAAATCAGAGCTCTTTATTAGAAGCAATCTGTGGGTGATAATAAATCTGCTTTTAGAGTTTTATTTAGCTAGATTTTTTTATTGTGCTAAATAATAGAAGGTTACTGCCAGCACCATCTCTGACCAGTCTGCAAACTTAGAGCAGTCAGCCTCTGCTTGCAAACTGAAAAGTTAGTTTCCTAGACAGCACCTGTGGTCTTAACTTCAGTACTTCTCCAAAGAAAATCTTACCAGGAAAACTCTGCCCAGAATCTGTCTATTAACAGAGCTGATAACCAAGCTCTTTAAAGGTAATAATATGTTTATATTGAGTTTTATACTTTCCATGTTCTGAGGTGGCCATTTTCATTGCATGTGTCATCCCACTAATGTGGCTATACTTATTTGTTTGTTGATGCCTGACAGTTCATGTCAGTCGAATTGCCTGCCCCTCTCAGGTGGAACACTCTCCACTCCCAGAGATGTGGGATTTAACAGAGAGACACCAGACGGACATTGTTTGAAGTTTTATTTTTATTTTTATTTTTTTTTGAGACGGAGTCTCGCTCTGTTGCCCAGGCTGGAGTGCAGTGGTGCGATCTCGGCTCACTGCAAGCTCTGCCTCCTGGGTTCACGCCATTCTCCTGCCTCAGCCTCCTGAGTAGCTGGGACTACAGGTGCCTGCCACCACGCCCAGCTAATTTTTCCTATTTTTAGTAGAGATGGGGTTTCACCGTGTTAGCCAGGATGGTCTCGATCTCCTGACCTCGTGATCCGCCCGTCTTGGCCTCCCAAAGTGTTGGGATTACAGGCGTGAGCCTCCGTGCCCGGCCTTGAAGTTTTAGATTTTTAATTAAATTTTGTTGATTTAGGATCATAATTCCCATTTATTAATATTATTTATGTTCTGATTCTTTATATCTAGTATATTAGCCTTGTGTCACCCACGCATGTGATCAATATAACCCTTCATCCAAGTCACGAATAAAAATCTTTTAACTGTGATGGTAGACTTATTGATGGAATATAAGATGAGCATTGAATATGTTGTTGCAGACCTGTTTACTGTCATAATAAGATATCAATAATACACTGAAGACTGAATAAAAAGTCATTGAATATTGTGCGTTTTTTATTCATTGTTGTTACAAATGTGTTTGAACATAAATATAGAAAAAGGCCTGCAAGGAGATGCACCCCCCCAAAATAATATCAGTATATATCTCTTAGTGGTCAGGCTACCAGTAATTATTTGCTTTCTTTTTAATTCCTATACTTATCTTCTTTTTTTGTTGCTGTCAAGACAGAGTCTTGCTCTGTTGCCCAGGCTGGAGTGCAGTGGTGCGATCTCGGCTCACTGCAACCTGCACCTCCCGGGTTCAAGCGATTTTCATGCCTCAGCCTCCCGAGTAGCTGGGACATGCACCATTACTCCAGGCTAATTTTTTATATTTTTAGTAGAGACAGGTGTTGCCATGTTGGCCAGGCTGGTCTCGAACTTCCAGCCTCAAATGATCCACCTGTCTTGGCCTCCCAAAGTGTTGTGATTACAGGCATGAGCCACCACGCCTGGCTCTTATACCTATCTTCTAAAAAATAATGTGATTGACATGCAGTTGTTTTATAAACAGAGAACATGAAAAAGGATTCTGTATTTAAAAAAAATTCAAAAGAAAAAATATCAAAGAGAGTCCTGTGGTCTCTAAAGACCTTCCAGGTCTGAAAGCCTGGTTTCAGACTGCCATGTTACACAGAATTACTGGAAAAGATTTTTAAAAACATCTCCCCTGGGAGAGTCACCAGGTGATACTGATGTTGTCAGTCTCTGGCCAGCTAGAGGACAGAGCCATGTAATTTAGTATTGACACATCTAACTCCTCTGCCTCTTACTAAATATGGGACCTCAGGTTACTTGAATTTAAGAAAAAAAACTTGTGTCTCCTGAGCGGCAACGTGGAATATTAACATCAATCCTGAAGGATGGTAGTGAGGCTTAAATGGAGTAATGCCGAATCCAGTGCCTGGCACAAAGTAAAGCCTAGTAAGTGATACGTTGGTCTCCATAGCATCTAGCCCATGGTTCTCAACCTTATCCATAGGTGATTCCATACCACACGCCTTCCTTCTTCTCCCTTTGCAGCATATTCTAGACCAAGAGGAAGTAAAGAAAGCAATGGCTTAGTATGGCTGTTACTGTTGCTGCCAGTTTGTGGAAATCATTGTTTCGAATGCTCTCTGTATAAAGTGATAACCCCCTGATAAATAACTTATATTTTCACTCTTTTTTTTTAAACCCTTTGCTGCTTTTCTTGTGGCTTTCTCATTATGGTGGAAATCCCCCTTAGAATTCAGGTAAGCCTAGAAGTTCATTCAAGAAACATTTGCAGTTGTGCCTGAAGCAGTCCGTTAGGGATTGATATGATCTTCATTCCCCAAAGAACTTGAAGCCAAGTGGAAAAGACAAATCAGTAAAATACCAGTTTCCACATCATAACATTTTAGAGAAATTTTTGTTGTTTTGAATATCTCACTTGGTGGGAGAGAGTAAAAGGGTAAACTTTATTTTTAAAATTCCTTTTTCAAATAGAGCAGGATATTTAAAAAGCAGTTCTTATGGGGGAGTTACCAATTTTGTATAGAATATGGTTCAAACCACTTCAGAAGGGCTGAGATCAAAGAGACTTAATCTTGAAGAGGTCACAGAGCTATGAGGCATTGTCTAGGAGGCATTGTTCTTGGGGTAGCAAGCTTGGCAGCTCCTCATGGGGGATCGGCTAAGCTGATACACACCCCTTCTCCTCCCATCCCTTCTCCATGTGTGCTGTACCACTTCCACACTTATGTCCCCAGAGTTGGGTGGCAGTATGAGCAATGGAAAATTCCTTTGACCCCAGGGCTGAGCTGTGAAGGTCATGCCACGGGGTGCATCTTTCCAAAATAGAACCAATGGATCTCAGCTCAGCTTCACTTTCTTTCTCTAAAGTCCAAGATACGTTCAGTAGCCCCATAATCTCCTCTGTCTTGAAGGGCTGCAGGGAGAATGGTTAGAATAGTCATTTTCCATGTAGAAGACTGGCCATCTGCTAAACTTGTAGACATCAAGATAATATCCTTTTATCTATCCCCCTAATCTTACCCTCCCTTTAAAAAATTATCCTAGTTAAACATATTATTTCATCCAAGGTATTTCTAATGATTTTGTTTCTGTGGGAATAGTGTATATGCCTGAGGAACCCTATGTATTATAGTTTCAGGTGACTGAAGAGTGAAAGTAGAAAGTTGTAAAGTGCATGTAAGTTATGGTTTCAGGTTTGTCATGAATTATTTTAATTTAAAATGTGATCTGTAGTTATCTATGCAATATGATCATTTGTAACTCACATGACAATGACTAAGGCAAAGATAAAATTTTTGTAGGCAAGGCAGTTAACTATGCAATTTTGAAGCTTGTAATGTATTAGATTTTACTATTTTATTATTATTTCAGTTCTGATTCCCTTTCTTCTTCTTTTGGTTTATGGTTTGTGACCATTAGATGGCACTGTGCATCTCAAATATGGAAAGCACTTGGCATTCAAATGCTAGGCTATGCAGAAGAAAGTAACGTGCATTAGTTAATATTTTCATGCTATGGTTTCAATCAGGGTAGAAACATTTTATTTTTCATATAAAATTTGCCAATGTTGTAGTTTATTAAGGAGAAATCCGGAATGTAATTCCACAGTCTCATATGAAACTTACCTTGCATACCGAAACTGTTCCTTTCTATATGACACAAGAATAATCCCTCTCAAACTTATACTTGGGTCTGGGGCTCCTGAGTCAAATGACAGAATACAGTTCCTTCACCTCCACTTTAGAGTATTGTGCTGCTGATTTTCTAAGAATGTTGGTGAACTCATATTTGTCTGCTGCAGTGGTCTCCAACCTTTTTGGCATTAGGAACTGGTTTCATGGAAAACAATTTTTTCATGGAAGGGGAGGGGATGGTTTCAGGATGAAACTGTCTACCTCAGATAATTAGATATTAGATTCTCATAAGGAATGTGTGACCTAGATCCCTTAAATGCGCTGTTCAGGATAGAGTTTGTGCTCCTGTGAGAATGTAGTGCTGCCACTGATCTGACGGGAAGTGGAGTTCAGGGGTTAATGCTGGCTCGCCCGCCGCTCACCTCCTGCTGTGTGGCTGGGTTCCTAACAGGCCACGGGACTCAATCGTCCATGGCCGGGGGGTTGGGGACCCCTGGTTTAGTGCGTTCTCTCATTTGTAGGTCCTTATCACCAGAAGCATTTTCTTACAAATAGGACGCAAATTCATTTACAAATTACAAATCATCTGAGGTGCTAGTCTTAACTCTAGAAAAGAATAAAATTAATTGGCTTTCAATCCCAGGAGCTAGCTTTATTACTCTTATCTTTAATCAGCTAATGGAAGATGATGTTACTGACATTTCATCCCCAGACTTTGTCCCCTACATAGCACAGCCCTTGATACACCAACAATCTCTTTGTTCCCCTTAATCTCCAGCCTTCTCTCCTACTGTACACCCCCTTCACTCCAGAGCTCTGCCTGAGGCCTTGTGTCCTCTCCTTCTACAACTTCCCGTGAGCAGTCTCACCTGTGCCCAGGACTCCAGTTCCTTGATGGTGTTCATGTTTCCCAGTCTGTATCTTCAGTCCTTGCAGCCACTTCTTCCACTTGGATGTCTTCAGGCACTTCTAAACTTAACTCATCCAAAATTGTGCTCACTATGCCCAACTTCAAACTTAGTGTTCCCTCTTTCAGGGAATGCCGCCATCATCAGTGACATGCCCCATGCAGAGATCTGAGAGTCAGGATCAACCTTCTCTTACTCTCATCCCTCAACTTACCCAGGGATGAGGGGAGGAGCCAGGATTTGGAACCAGGAAGTGCAGCTCCACATCACGATCCCTTATCTACAACATGATAGAGAAAACAAATAAGATACATATTCATTTACAAATTACAAATTATCTGAGGTGCTAGGCTTAACTCTAGAAATGTGAAACACATTTTCATTATTTTAATTGAGGATACTAGTATCTATTTAATAAAACTTTGTCATGTGGCACTGTTTCAGTATGTAGATATCTGAGAGTAAGAGGGTAGTTTTTTTGTTTTTGTTTTTGTTTTTACCAAAACTCTTTTTTTCCTGCTTTTTACTGTTACCAGCGGCGAGTCCCTCTGGGTCTGCAGCAACCTCAATTCTTGCCTCCTGAGAAGAAAGAATTTGACCAAGGCGCATAAAGCAGAAAGATAGTGCAAGGCAAGTTTTAGAGGAGGAGTGAAAGTTTATTAAAAAGCTTTATAGCAAGAATGAAAGGAAGTACACTTGGAAGAGGGCCAGGCGGGTGACCTGAGAGATCACGTGCATGGTTTTACCTTTTGACTTGGGGTTTTATATGTTGGCATGCTTCTGGGGTCTGAGTCGCTTCTCCCTTGATTCTTCCCTTGGGTTGGGCTGAGATAAAAGCACTATCTTATGTTCAAAGATCACATAATGTAGGGTAAAGGAGAATAACTATATTTACACCATCAGAACACAGTGTATAGGTGCCGTAAGGGAGATGTATACTGGGGGACATGGGTACAAGGAGGGAGAATTTAAATCCTCATGGTGGTTCCAGAAAGATTACACTGAAGAAGGGGCCGCATGTGCAATTGCCAGCCAGTGCCTGGGAGGGGCTGCATGCTCAGTGTGTTTATTGGAGTTGTATGCATGCTCACCTGAGGCGTTCTTACCTTACCAGTCAAAAGTTCCTAGAAGGTCATATTTACTAGTTAAAGTCTGCCATGTTGCCTCCTAATGCATATGCTTGAGCCCACTCGCCCAACTCCTGAGATCTTATTGGGAAGCTGCGGATCACAACTTTCAGGTTTTTTTCTGCTGAGAGACTGCCTTCCCCTGGGGCCACTTGTGACCAATTATTATTTTAGAGAAACAGTGTAACAACCACCTGACCATCACTTGATGGTGGCCTGACATTCCTGGTGGGGCAGGAGGAGCCCTCTTCTGCCCTGCTCATACCTGATTAGCTACCTACTGTAACAGTACCACAGCATCCTTGTCTCAAAACCTTGCAGTAAACTTGCAACCTTTTGCCTTTCAGGTTTTCAACTCCACTTTCATCTCCCATGAGATCTTTTTTTGAGACAAGCAAAGCCTCTCAGTTCAGCTTATATATTTTTGAATACACCCCCCCAACCTAAAATCAAACTAGAGCTCTGCAATTAGAACATAGCTACAGAAGTTAACAAACTGTATTGTTATTTGATATAAGAAAATGTGATCATAAACCTATGCATTATTATAAAACCTATTTTAAAATAAACATTTCAAAGGACAAATAACATTTTTCATCAGTTTGAATACTGTCTTACCTTTTGGGAAGTAATTCCATTGCAAAGATCCTTTCCCCATAGGTAAGTTTTTCTTTCTCTTATAATCCAAAGCCTGTGAGTGTATATCCAAAGTCTCATTTCTCTACTTCACTTTATCTCATAATACAGTTTTCCTTTATCTTTTCTATTTTTCATTTAATATTGAACTGGAGCATTTCTGAGCATTTCATTCAGTATCTGCTATCTAATCTTTTTGTTTTGTTGTGTGTTTTCTTTCTCAGGGGTTTTGGAATACTTCTGTAGGATGTTTTCTTAGATAACATGTAACAGGAAGGGAATCAAATTCAAAGGGAAAAATGTTTAAATCATCTTCTCAAGACCAATAGTATATTCTGATTGAAAGAATCTCCATATGACTATCATTCAACCACTTGATGAAACGGCATTTATTGAGCACCTGCTAAGCCTGGCAATATGACAGGCACTGGGAAAATGAGATAAAAGCACAGTCTTATGTTCAAAGATCACATAATGTGTGGTTGAGGAGAATAACTATATTTAGACCATCAGAACACAGTATACAGGTGCTGTAAGGGAGATGTATACTGGGAGACAAGGGAACAGAGGGAGAATTTAAATCCTCAATGATATAGGAGTTAAAGAGAAATATTTAGGCAGATAGTGAGGGTAAGGAAGTCCTTGGTAAGGTTTTCCTTTTAATGAAAAGCAGCCCCCAAATCCTTCCTTTTCTAACAAAAAGAAGCCTGACGAGCTGCAGACAGATAAGCAAGCTGGAAGCTTGCATGGGTGAATGGCTGGCAGCTGTAGACAATGGGAAAAGGCTACCTGGGGGCTAGGCATGTTCAGCATGGCAGTTCCATCTTCCCTTTTGTCAACCTGGTGAATGGTAAAGAACAGAAAACGTGGCACTGGCAAGGTAGAAAATCCATTTGCATAATAAAAGATTAGGGTGGGGTGGTCAGCTTCTTCTCCTGTTATGTAAACATCACACCTGGTCCAACCGATCTTTGGGGCCCTATGTAAATCAGACACCACCTCCTCAAGCCAGTCTATAAAACCTGTGTACTTCACCGTGGGACCGGAAGACCCACTCAGGCGCCCCGCTCTCTCTGCAGGAGAGAGATTCTCTTTTTTCTTTATTTTGCCTATTAAACTTCTGCTCTTAAACCGACTTCTTGTGTGTCCATGTCCTCGATTTCCTGGCATGAGAGAATGAACCTCAGGTATTTACCCCAGACAATGACTCTACTTCATCATAGTGGTTCCAGAAAAATTACACTGAAGAAGGTTCACAAGCTAAATCTGGAAGGATGAATCAGTACAGTCATTATTATCATCACTGAAATAAATATGATTGGGTTTGAACTTTGGAACTTTTATTCAGAAGGAAAAGAAACATTTTTCAAATAAAGTTATAGGATATGTTTTGCATTTTTGCATATATCTTACCTAAGATATCTCATGGGACTTTTTTACTTCAATTATATTTAAGATTTAAAATGTCAGAATGTTTCACATTTTGTGTTTATGTCATAGTTTTTGGCATGCAACTAATGCTCAATTAAGGTAAAGTGTGCATACAGTGAAATGTACACATCTGTTCAGGCACTGAGGCTCATGCCTGTAATCCCAACACTTTGGGAGGCTAAGGCGAGAGGATTGCTTGAGCTCAGGAGTTGGAGACCAGCCTGGTCAACATGGTGAGACCTTTTCTCTACAAAAAATACAAAATTAGCTGGGTGTGGTAGTATGTGCCTGTAGTCCCAGCTACTCAGTAGGCTGAGGTGGGAGGATCACTTGAGTCTGGGAGTTCAAGGCTGCAGTGAGCTGTGATTGCACCATTGCACTCCAGCCTTGGTGACAGAATGAGATCCTGTCTCAAAAAGAAGTACATATCTTAAAGGCAAAATTTTATGGATTTACCAAATGATACACCTTTGTAACTACCACAAAAAGTTTATGATATAGAATTTTTTTCATCATTCCCAAGAGTTCTCTCATGTTCTCTTTCAGTTGACATTCTACATAGGCAACCACTGACCTGGTTTCTATCACCACAGAGTTTTCCCTGTTCTATTTCTTTAACAGAGACAGGGCTATTCAGATTTTCTATTTCTTCTTGTGTCAGATTTTTACATGTTGTGTTTTTCAAGAAATGTGTCCAATTTATCTAAGTTGTTGAATTTATTGGCATAATGTGATGCACAATATTTCCTTATTATTCTATTAATAACTATATGATCTGTGGCATAAAATCTAAGCATATACTTAACATAAATCCTGCCTTAAGCAAATTATAGGCTGTGAAGCATATAGCATTCTTGCCTTTCCCAGAGGGGTCCACTTCAGTTGTTTTACACATTCCTTCTGAAGCAGTGTACCCTTTCTTTATGACATATAAGCCCTGGGTCCAGGTTGGGGGAAAGTTTGGGGATCCACCATCTCGTCTCATGGCTGCCCTAGACATGGCTTCTGTTCCTAAGTTCCTATTAAAGGTTTCTTTCTGAGAAAACGGATTTGTCAGCCTCTTTCTTCAACATCTCAGCTACCTTAATTTTTGGGGGTAGGTTTTCATAGACCTGCTCTCTATGGAACATCCACAAATTTTGATTTTTAAAATTATTATTCAGGCTAAAATATCTTCTAAATTTACTGTGATTTCTTCTTTAACTCAGTTATTTAGAACTATGTTGTGGGACTTCCAAATATTTGGGAGTTTTAAGATATCTTATTGTTATTGATTTCTAATTTCATTCTGTTATGTTTAGAGAGCATATTCTGTATTTTTCAATCCTTTGAAATTTATTAAGCCACATTTTATATTTCAGCACGTGATCTATCTTGGTAACTAGTCCATGTGCACTTGAAAATCGTGTTTATTCTGCAGATACTAGGTGAAGTATTCTCTATCAATTAGGTTAAGTTGGTTGATAGTGTTCAAATCATTTATATTCACATATTTATGTCTAGTTTTACAAAGTACACATAGGTGAATTAAAAATGTTCAACTGTGATTATAGATTTGTATATTTGTTCCTTCAATTTTTTTTTTTTTTTTTTTGAGACAGGGTCTCACTCTGTCATCCAGGCTGGAGTGCAGTGGCATGATCACAGCTCATTGCAGCCTTGACCTCCTGGGTTCAAACAATCCTTCTGCCCCAGCCTCTCGAGTAGCTACAGATGCTACAGCTACAGATGTCTACCACCATGCCCACCTAATTTTAAAATTTTTTTGTAGAGACAGGATCTCACTGTGTTGCCCAGGCTGGTCTCGAACTCCTGGGCTTGAGCGTTCCTCCCACCTTGGCCTCCCAAAGTTCTGAGATTATAGGCATGAGCCACTGTACTGGGCCTGTTCCTTTAATTTTCATATCTTGCTTCTTATACTTGAAGCTTTTTAGTCACATAAACATTTATATCTTTTATGTCTTCATGATGAAATGACCATTTTTCATTAAGGAATGTCACTCTTCAACTTTGATAATTCTTTTTGACTTGAAGTTTGTTTTGTAGAATAATAGTGTATCAATACAAGGTTTCTTAGATTTGCTTGGTCTGTGTTTTCCCTTCCTTTTACTTTCAACCTATCTGGATCTTTAAAATGCATTGCATCTCATGCCGAAGCTCTTACTTGAATCTTGCTTTTTATTCATCCTTGCAATCTTTTTCTTTTCTTTGGACTGTTTAGTTCATTTATATTTAATATAAGTATTGATTTGGTAGGATTTAAGTCTATCACCTTGCTATTTGTTTTCTGCTTGTCTCATTTTTCATTTGTTTCTCATTTCCTCCTTCATGGCTTTATTTTGGTTTGTACAATATTCTTAGTATTCTAATTCATTTATTGATTTTAAAGTGATACGTCTGTATATTTTTATTTTTTTATGGTTGCTTTAGGGCAGCATTCTCCAACTAAATGTTCTTTAGTAGTGAAAATGTTCTGTGTCTTTCCAATATGGTAGACACTAGCTCCATGTGACTGTTGATACCTTGAAATATGGCTAGTACAAGTGAAGACTGAAATTTAAATTTTATTTTTAATTAATTTAAGTTTAAATTTAGTCACTTGTGGCAACTGACTACCATAGTAGTCAGCACAACCTTAATAGTCTGTTTAGAGTTAATATTGTACTACCTCATGTGAAATGTAAGAATCTTACAATAGTACAATTTTGTTAACTCTGTACTTTTTTCTTTCTCCAAAAGCATAGCTTAAACTAAACACACACACACACACACACACACACAGCCACAAACAAAACCCTCTGTCCTTTTTTGTTATTGCTGTCATGTATTTTACTTCTATATGAATTGAGAGTCCTAGAATATATTTGTCTTTAAATAGTCTGTTGTTTTAAAAAAATGAGAAGAAAAAAGGTCTTTATATTTACATGTCTACTTACCATTTCTGGTACTATTTATTACTTTCTGTAGTTTAGATTTCCCTCTGCTATCATTTTCCATCACCCCCCTCCATTCCTCTATTAGTATTTAATATGTTTACAATGAATCTTCCCAGCATTTGTTTATCAGAAAATGTCTTTTTTGTTTTCATTTTTGAGAAAATGTTAGAATTCTGGCCAGATGTGGTGGCTCACGCTGGTAATCCCAGCACTTTGGAAGGCTAAGGCAGGAGGATTGCTTGAGCCCAGGAGTTCAAGAACAGTTTGGGCAACGTAGCCGAGACCCCATCTCTACAAAAAAAAAAAAAAAAAATTAGTTGGACATAATGGTATACACTCGTAGTCCTAGCTAATTGGGAGGCTGAGGTGAGAGGATCACTTGAGCTTAGGAGGTTGAGGCTGCAGTGAGCTGTGATTCCATCACTTCACTCCAGTGTAGGTGACTGAGCCAGACAAGGTCTTAAAAAAAAAAAAAAGCTGGGTTGCTCTATTCTTTCAGTACCTTAATGACATCATTCCATTTCTTTTGGCCTCCACTGTTTCTAGTAAGAAGTCAACTGTGATTCATAGCATTATTCCCCTTATGTCATTGACTTTTTTTTCTGTTTCAACATTTATTCTATATTTTTGATTTTTAACCTTTTGACTACAGTGTAGCTGGTGTGTTTTCTTTCTTTATTTTATTTTTTGTATTTATTCTGCTTGGAGTTTGTTGATTCTTCAATCTGTAGGCTGATGTTTTTCACCAAATTAGAGAATTTTTAAAAAATTTCACCCTACCCCATTTTCTTTTTCCTTTCTTTTACTGAGACTCTAATTATTATTATCTTTTATTTTAGAGATAGGATCTCACTCTGTCCAGCACGGGCTGGAGCACAGTGGTACAATCAGAGCTCACTGCAGCCTTTACTTCAAGGCTTAAGTGATCCTCCCACCTCAGCCTCGCAAGTAGCTAGGACTATACACATGTGCCACCATGCCCAGCTTTTTTTCTTTTTTTGGTAGAGATGGGGATCTCTCACTGTGTTGCTCAGGCTGGTCTTGAACTCCTGGGCTCAAGTGATCTTCCTGCCTCAGCCTCCCAAAGTGTTGGGATTACAGGTATGAGCCACCATGCTTACTTAGCCTTAGGACTCCAATTATATATATACTAACTTTGTAGGGTTGTTCCAGAGTTCACTGAGGCTGTTTATATATTTTTTCCAATATTTTCTTTTCTGTTATTAAATTATATAATTTCTATTGCTCTCTCTTAGAGATAATTCACCCATCCTTTTGCCATCTCCAAACTGCTCTAACCATCGAATAAATTTTACATTTCAGATATTTGCTTTTTATTTCTAATATATCCATTTGGTTTATTTCTTTGCTGATCATTCTCATCTGTTTAATCATGTATTCATCTTTTCCCATGCATCCTTACATATATTTATACTAGCTGTTTTAAAGACCTCATCTGCTAATTCCAACATTTGGGTCATCTTAGATTCTGCTTCTATTGACCGTGTCTTATTTTAATTATGAGTCACATTTTTCTGCTTCTTTACAGGTATAATATTTTGTAACCTCCTGTTGAATATTGTTATAAAGCAGTTATAGAGAGTCTGGATTATGTTATCTTCTTTTAAATGGTGTTGAGGTTTATTCTATCAGGCTATTAAACTACTAAAAAATCCTCTTGATCTTGCTAGGCTTTGTTTTGTTATGTATTATTATTATTTATTCTATGTCGGTTTTATCCTTAGTCCTGAGACATGGCCCTTTGTCTGGGGCATGGTATTTACTCCTAAGGTGTATCGTCTTTAGAATTTCAATTGAACGGATGAGGTGCTTAGTAAGGTCTCTCCATTTAGGTTGGGACGATATTCCAGTGTTTGCAGTACTGCACAGCCTATGATATCTTGGCCCAGTTCTCTTGTTCATAGCAACCATTCTCTGCTAGGCCTCATTAAGTCCTATCCTGCACATGGGCTACACAGTAACCCTTGTGAAATCTTCTTTGTCCTCTTCTTCTGCACACTCCTTTCTTTCTGGTATTCTGTCTTACAAATTTCAGGGATGACAACTACTCTAAACTTTTATCTAGATTTCTTCAGCTCAGCAAGACTTCCATATTTCCTTGGATTCCACTTCCTTTTAGTCTACGTGGTGTCCCCAAACAGAAAGCTGAAGAGGACGTGCTGATCACTTTGTGTTTCCTTTCTCTCAAGTATCACTGCCCTGCAATGTTTTTTGTCAAATGTCTAGAATCAGTTATCTTGTATATTTCTAGTTGTTTCTAGTGGGAGGATGTGTCTGGCATTAGCTACTATCTATGGCCATAAGTGGATGTCCTCTTATGTATGTTTTGGTATATTGTCTACAACTTAATAACATACGAAAACACAATCACATTTTTCCTTTTTAAATTTAAAGATCTGTCTTTCATTACTGTATTAGGCCACTACTCTTCATGATTATAGATATTCTTAATCTAACTTCAATAACCATTAGTTTGTTGAAGTTCCTTTAAATGATTATAATTAACATTTCTAAATTATAATGATTAATAATTAATGTGAAATATACATCTGTATGACTCATTGCAGCTTTTACCAAACATTGAAAAGACATTTTTAAAGAGTTTAACACAAGATTTGGGTATAGAACAAAGTATATTCTAATATGCTTCTATTTTTTTAAAGTGAGATAAAATAAAATTTCAAGACAATAAAATCATCTATACAAACCTTGTTCACTGGTACAAGATTTAACTTGTAATTTTCTTAAAAACAACAGGGCCAGGTGCAGTGGCTCATGCCTGTAATCCCAGCACTTTGGGAAGCTGAGGCAGGAAAATCGCTTGAGGCTAGGAGTTTGAAACCAGCCTGGGAAGCATAGCAAGACTCTGGTCTCCACTATAAAAACAACAACAACAATAAATAACTTTTTTTTTCCTACTGGTTATAATTTCACTGGCACATCGAAGAAAATGCCAGAAACAAACTTGCCACAGACATTGTATTTCTAAGAAAGCTGACATATATCATCAACAACAGCATAATTTATATGTTTTACTTTATTGTTTAACAACCATATCAAAGCAATCTAAACAATAATGCTGTTTAAATCAATCAATCAGATAAGGCCTATTGATTTAGTAATTTACTTGAGAATAGGACCCGCTCTGGGAACCTCTAGCCTTACATTCTGAAGACCCAGAGAATGTGTAATAAAAAACATGCAGATACTCAGCTCTGATTCTGGCTCCTCATCTGTAAAATAAAGGTTTGGTCTAGAGTTCTCTAGCACATCTTCAAATGGACCCATTTTTCCTGTGATTGTCTGGCGCATCTTATTACAATGCTGTTTTTTTGTTTTTTTTTATCATAAAACATTCATTCTATACATTTATTTTCATCTCAAAGTAATGATGGCCATATTTCTGTGTGATTATAACAATCTTCAAATAACTATAAATGGGAACAAAAACAAACATGCAGCTAAATGCCAGGTAATTTTATTTTATTATTTTTGAGTGAGACAGGGTCTCGCTCTGTCACGCAGGCTGGAATGCAGCGGTGCAATCAGGGCTTGCTACTGTGACCTTGAAGTCCTGAGCCCAAGCAATCCTCCCATCTCAGCCTTCTGAACAGTCAGAACCACAGGCACCTTGAAGTCCTGAGCCCAAGCAATCCTCCCATCTCAGCCTTCTGAACAGTCAGAACCACAGGCACCTTGAAGTCCTGAGCCCAAGCAATCCTCCCATCTCAGCCTTCTGAACAGTCAGAACCACAGGCACACATCAGCACACCTGGCTAATTTTTAGTTTTTTTTTTGTAGAGATGGGGATCTCACTATGTTGCCCAGGCTTGTCTTGAACTCCTGGCTTCAAGTTATCCTCCTGCCTTGGTCTCCCAGAGTGCTGGGATTACAGGCATGAGCCAATGTGTCCGGCCCCAGGTAATCTGAAAACTTAAAATGTGTAACAATTATTCTATAAATATAATGCATTGAGTCTCTGATTGTGATTACATAAATGGACCAAAACTAAGAAACATAGCTTGTGCATTTACATGGAAATATAGATGCTAGAATGATATCACTGCCTGCCACCAGTTATCTAAAACAGAGTCCAAGTTTTTAAAGTCATTTCCTAACTAATGTTAACAAGCACAGGTGTTTCCTGACTTCAGTTGTTCGGGCTCTTAAAATGAGTAACTCAGGGAAATGTGTAAAATTCCTTTGTTGACTTCCTTTCTCCTGTATCAAGCCCAAGTTGCACCTTAGTACTTCAATGTGGTTTTTATATTATCACACCCATTGTACCCATGAGCTTATCATCTGCCTTTATTTTTGTTATACTCACCAGAGAACTTTTGTCTTTCTTGCTACTTGTGTTATTTTTCAAGTGTTCCTCCACATATATGTGTGTGTGTGTGTTATATATTATTTTTTATTTATTTTTTGAGACAGAGTCTTGCTCCATTGCCCAGGCTTGAGTGCAGTGGTACAAACATGGTTCACTGCAGCCTCGAACTGCTGGGCTCAAGTGATCCTCCCACCTAGCCTCCCAAGGAGCTAGGACTACAGGCATGTGCCACCACACTGGGCCTAGTTTTAAATTTTTTGTAGAGACAGAGTCTCACTATGTTGCCCAGACTGGTCTTGAATTCCTGGCCTCAAGCAATCCTCCTGCATCAGCCTCCCACAATGCTGGGACTACAGGCATAAGACATCACGTCCAGCCTCTTGCATATTTAGAATCTCAGTTTAAGTGATTATATTTGGACTAAAAGAATATGTCAAAAATTCTACCTCTGAGCTGGGCACCATGTCTCATGCCTATAATCCTAGCACTTTGGGAGGCCAAGGTGGGAGGATCACTTAATATCAGGAGTTCAAGACCAGCCTGGGCAACATACTAAGACCCCGCCTCTACAGAAAAATACAAAATTAGCTGGGTGTGGTGGCACAAGCCTGTAGTTTCAGCTATTCAGGAAGTGAGGTGGGAGGATCACTTGAGCCTGGGAGGTCGAGGCTGCAGTAAGCCGTGATTGTCCAGTGCAGTACAACCTAGGTGACAGGAGTGAGACCCTGTCTCAAAAAGAAATTACCTCTGATTTGAAGGTTCTCTGCAAGTGGCAGGGTTGAGCCCCCTGCATAGTCATGGATCTGTGGCAGGGGCCAAAGGATGAGGTGAATAGGAGGGGATCTGTGGCAGGCAGGAAGGATAAAGCAAATGGAAGGGAAAGTGAGCAGCAGGATGAGGCAGAGCTGATAACATTAATACAATGCTGAAGGGCTTTGCAATGTGCTTTAAATTCAGTTTCTCATTTAATTCTGTGCAATTATATGATTTGTCCCAGGCCATCTAGCAATTTTGGGAGGATGCAAACCAAAGTCTTTGAAAGCTATTGTCTCCTATGCCTAGGGTTCTTAAACTTGAGAGAAGAAAAATCACCCAAATTTGTCAAATATTGTCAAATCCCAATATTTGTATCATCTAACTCCCCATGCCACCCTAAAAGGTCATGAATGGAAGATCTGAATTACCTTGCTATTGCCTACTGGCTTCTAGAACTAAAATTATGTTGACTACTTTATTAGTCCATCTTCACACTGCTATAAAGAACTGCCGGAGACTGGGAAATTTATAAAGAAAAGAGGTTTAATTGACTCACAGTTCCATATGTCTGAGGAGGCCTCATGAAACTTACAATCATGGCAGAAGGGGAAGCAGGCACATCTTACATGGTGGCAGGCAAGAGAGAGTGTGCAAAAGGGAAAGAACCGCTTATAAAACCATCAGATCTCGTGAGAACTCACTCACTATCACAATAGCATGGAGGGAACCCCCCCGCCCCATGATCCAGTCACTTCTCTCCCTCAACAAAACACATGGGGATTACAATTCGAGATGAGATTCGGGTAGGGCACAGAGCCAAACATTTTCATTCTATCCCTGGCCCCTCCCAAATCTCATATCTTTTCACATTTCAAAACCAATCATGCCTTCCCAACAGTCCTCCAAAGTCTTAACTCATTTCAGCATTAACTCAAAAGTCCACAGTCCAAAGTTTCATTTGAGACAAGGCAAGTCCCTTCCACCTATAAACCTGTAAAATAAAAAACAAGTTAGTTTCTTCCAAAATACAATGGGGGTACAGGCATTCGGTAAGTACACCCATTCCAAATGGGAAAAATTGGCCAAAACAAAGTGGCTACAGGCCCCATGCAAGTCCAAAATCCAGCGGGGCAGTCATTAAATCTTAAAGCTCCAAAATGGTCTCCTTTGACTCCATGTCTCACATCCAGGGCACACTGATACAAACAGTGGGCTCCCATGGCCTTGGGCAGCTCCACCCCTGTGGGTCTTCAAGGTACAGCCCCCTTCCTGGCTGCTTTCCAGGTGTTGGTGTTGAGTGCCTGTGGCTTTTCCAGGCACCTGGTGCAAGCTGTAGGTAGATCTACCATTCTAGGGTCTGGAGGATGGTAGCCGTCTTCTCACAGCTCCACTAGGCAGTGCCCGAGTGGGGGCTCCAACCCCACATTTGCCCTTGCACTGCCCTAGCAGAGATTCTCCATAAGAGCTCTGCCCTATCAGCAAACTTCTGCCTGGACATCCAGGCATTTCCATACATCTTCTGAAATCTAGGTGGAGGTTCTCCAACCTCAATTATTGACTTCTGTGCACCTGCAGGCCCAATGCCAAGTGGAAGCTGCCAAGGCTTGGGGCTTGCACCTTCTGAAGCAATAGCCTGAGCTGTACATTGGCCCCTTTTAGCCACGGCTGGAGCTGAAGCAGCAGGGCATGGGATGCAGGGTGCCATGTTCTAAGGCTGCACAGAGCAGAAGGGCCCTGGGCCTGGCCCACGGAACCAAGTTTTCCTCCTAGGCCTCCAGATCTGTGGTGAGAGGGGCTGCTGCCAAGATCTCTGTGACATGCCCTGGAGACATTTTCCCCATTGTCTTGGCAATTAACATTTGGCTCCTTGTTACTTATGCAAATTTCTGCGGCCAGCTTGAATTTCTCCCCAGAAAATGGGTTTTTCTTTTCTATCGCATCATCAGGCTGCAAATTTTTCAAACTTTTATGCTCTGCTTCCCTTTTAAACATAAATTCCAATTTCAGATCATCTCTCTCAAGTGTGGAGGCA
Source organism: Symphalangus syndactylus (assembly GCF_028878055.3). Lineage (NCBI taxonomy): Eukaryota > Metazoa > Chordata > Mammalia > Primates > Hylobatidae > Symphalangus > Symphalangus syndactylus. Next base: position 55,917,033 of record NC_072430.2, on the reverse strand, counting down.
AAATGCCATCTGTCTCTTGGCAAAAGGATAGCAAGAATCACCTTTGCTCCAGTGTTCAATAAGTTTCTCATCTCCATCTGAGACCACCTCAGCCTGGGCTTCATTGTCCATATCACTATCAGCATTTTGGCTCCAACCATTCAACGAGTCTCTAGGAAACTCCAAACTATCCCATATCTTCCTGTTTTCTTCTGAGCCCTCCAAACTGTTCCAACGTCTGCCTGTTACCCAGTTCCAAAGTCACTTCCACATTTTCAGGTATCTACAGCAGTGCCCCACTCTTGGTACCAATTTACTGTATTAGTCTGTTTTCACACTGCTACAAAGAACTGCCTGACATTGGGTAATTTATAAAGAAAAGAGGTTTAATTGACTCACACTTCCACATGGCTGGGGAGACCTCAGGAAACTTATTTAGGTTGGTGCAAAGTAATTATAGTTTTTGTAAACGTAATTGTGTTTACCTTTAATGGCAAAAACCGCAATTACTTTTGCACCAATCTAATACAATTATGGTGGAAGAGGAAGCAAGCAAGTTCATCCTACATGGCAGCAGGTGACAGAGTGTGCAAAGGAGAAAGAGCCCCTTATAAAATAATTAGATCTCACAAGAACTCACTCACTATCATGAGAACAACATGAGGGAAACTGCCCCTATGATCTAGGGCGGTTGACATGTGGGGATTACAGGTCCCTTGACATGTGGGGATTACAGGTCCCTCCCTTGACATGTAGGGATTATAATTCAAGATGAGATTTGAGTGGGGACACAGAGCCAAACCATATCAACTACATAGTGGGATTTTATTAAATTAGTACTGAAAAGAAGCAATACCTTAATTTACCTACTTTACTTGTCCAGCATTTTGGATAAACATTTGCTAAATTTCTGTGTTCAAAACAAATGATTCTTGTGCTTCAGCTTCCTAAGCAGCTGGGATTACAGGCATGTGCCACCATGCCTGGCTAATTTTTGTATTTTTAGTGGAGATGGAGTTTCACCATGTTGGCCAGGCTGGCACATACACATTTTACACCAAATAGGATCATGATGAATTAGTTTGATAACCTGCTTTTTTCACAACAATATGTTGAGAAAATCTACAATGGCTACTGTAGTAAATAGTTATGGCTACATCCTGGTAAAATAGTCAATTTAAAGTGAAGCTCTCCGTATTAGTCCATTTTCATACTGCTATGAAGAAATACCCAAGAATGGGTAATTTTTTTTAAAAGAGGTTTAATGGACTCACAGTTCCACATGGCTGGGGAGGCCTCACAATCATGGCAGAAGGTGAAGGAGGAGCAAAGGCACATCTTCCATTATAGCAGGCAAGAGAGTGTGTGCAGGGGAACTGCCCTTTATAAAACCATCAGATCTCATGAGATTATTCACCATCACAAGAACAGCATGGGAAAACCTTCCCCCATGATTCGATTACCTCCCACTGGCTCCCTCCCACAACATGTGGCGATTATGGGAGCTACAATTCAAGATGCAATCTGGGTGGCACACAGCCAAACCATATCACTCTCCCCCAACCTCCCACAGCTATGAAAAACATAACTAAGAAGGCCTGAGTGATCTTAACATTAAGATCATTTGAATTGATAATAAACATTTTGTGTATTAAATTTTATCACTATAAAAACTATTCAGTTCAAAGGCTAAAAGAGTGTGTAGAGGTTTTCATAAATGACCTAAAGGCAATTCCAAAGGATTTTGAAAAATCCAAGTATGATGCCCAAGGACAAGAATGAAATTACTGACTGGATGGCCACTAAGTATACCAGAGAATGCCATCAAGACCTAGAGAAAACCCAGTAAAGGGTAAAGAGAATGATGCTATTACAGCAAAATAGTCATTTTCCTTTCACAGGTTTCTTACACAAGCCATACAGTTTAATAATTTGGTTATGACTTGTAGTTAATAATTACTTGGCTTGTTAATGGACAAGAACCAAATGAGAAAAGTTAATGGAACAACCGGACCATTAGCTGTATTAATAATAGCTTTAGAGAAAATGATTACTATTTTAAACCATATTCACATGCTTCTATCACTAATCCTTTTTTAAAATGTCAAAAATATTAAGTTCCGCATTCAGAATTAAAGAATTTTAAACCATTTTATTTTGAGACAGGGTCTTGCTCTGTTGCTCAGGCTGGAATACAGTAGTGTAATCATGGTCGGTGATCAGCCTCAACCTCCTAGACTCAACCAATCTGTATTAGTCTGTTCTCATGCTGTTGATAAAGACATACCCGAGACTGGGCAATTTACAAAAAAAAAAAAAAAAAAAAAAAGGTTTAATTGGACTCATAGTTCCATGTGGCTGGGGGGCGCCTCACAATCATTGTGGAAGGCAAGGAGAAGCAAGTCACATCTTACATGGATGGCAGCAGGCAAAGAGAGCTTGTGTAGGGAAACTCCCCCTTATATAACCATCAGATCCCATGAGACCCACTCACTGTCACGAGAACAGAATGGGGAAGACCTGTCCCCATGATTCAACCACCTCCCACTGGGTCCCTCCTGCAACACGTGGGAATTCAAGATGAGATTTGGGTGGGGACACAGCCAAACCACATCACAATCCTTCTGTTTTAGCCTTCTGAGTAGCTGGGACCATAGGCATGTGCCACCATGCCCAGCTAATTTTTAAAATTTCTTGTAGAGACAGGTTCTTGCCATTTGCCCAGGCTTACATTATTTTAGTTTGGAAAGATATTTTTGCCTCATTTGGTGACATGCTAGTTTTACGTGTTAGAAGCGGATATAAAGAAATGTTTGCAGTGACTAAATGCAGTTAGATTTGGCTCCCCTAAATAATTTATCTCTTCTTTTTTATTGTGTATGAAGTCTTTTTTTGTGTATGAAGTATTTTTTATTGTGTATGAATCTACAAAACTATAATTAGGCTGTTATAAATCTGTTTCTTAATAGAATGGCAGCAAGGTTTTCCAGGGTTCACACTATTGCTAGAAAGGCACTTAGGTAATATAAAGGATTTCAAATGAAAATATTCTAATATGGGTAGATTCAAGTAGGTGAGATGTCAAAAAATAAATTAGCCATAGAAGAGATTTGTATTTGTTTTGTTTACATACATAAATATTTAACCTCACTCGATTTTCCTGTTAGAAAACAGTGGCAGAAATGTTTTATGAAGTCGTTGCTCTTGATCACCAGGCTGTCTGGGCAGTTGTCAGTACAAAGTGTTACTAACTTGACTGCTTTTTATGGGAGGATTACTTTACTTGTGCTTTTCTGTTCTGATCTCAATCCCTGGAATCTGTCTTACTTAAGTGGGCTTTTGAGGCAAATAGTCATCGAAGGCTCTTCTTTTGGGGAAACCTGAGGAAGGGCGAGAAGCTCTCCCTGTCTCCTGGATCTGCTTGCCCTCTTAGGACTCTTCCCCTTTGGGTTTCCTTCCCTTTATTCTCTCTCTCATCATGAGCTGTGCATCCACTAACACCCTAACAGACTGGCCGTCAGGACCCTTTGGCTAGCTGAAGTCCTCACTCTCTGATCTCATCCCCCCATGCCACCCCGCCCTGACTTTGCCTCTGTTCCTTCCTCCAAGTCGTTGAAGATCTTTCCTTTATCCATCATGAAGTCTGGAAACTTCCCAATGATATTTCTAGTTGTGGGTCGTTCTTTACTCGTTCTGCCCAATGCACTGCATCATTTTCAATATGAGACCAGTGTTTTTCTTTCATTCTGAGAAATGTTACTATATCTTTGAAATATCTTACATTTTCTGTTCTTTTTGTCCCATGAGGAGTACATTGTGGCCCCACTTATTTAGATGTACCTTTGCATGCTCAGAAATGGATATAGACAGGCACTTCTAGGACCCCTGCCCTGCAAACCAGTCTCTCCTGCTTGCTGAGAGTCTCAGTCTTCCCCTTTGTACTCAGTGTGTAGTAGCGGTAGTTTTCAATCCTACTATCCATTAGAATCATGCTGGGATGGAGCTTAGGCATTTGTTTTTCCAAAAATTGGTCAAATCTCAGCTCTACCATGTATTAGCTATGTGATCCAATTCACTTAACCTTTCAACTCTTGGTTTCCTTATTTGTGAAATAGAGATAATAACATTTCATTTGGTTGTCATGAGGATCAAATGAATAATGTTTGTCAAGTGCTTTGTTGGCTGGTGGATGCTCAGGAAATTATAATACAGAAGCCAAGGTAACAGCTGAAGTGTACCATGTGCCTGGCAAGGTATCAAATGCCTTATGTTAATTATTTTATCTTCAGAGTCCTTTAAGTACATTTATTTGTACAATGCTCTAAAAATTGTTTTCATTTACCTGTGCTGCATTCTTTTCTTTATCCTTTTGTATACATATTTTTTGTACTTCTTAGTGTATTTATATTTCTTACTCTAGTTTTCAAATGTTATTTACTGGATTTTTTTTTTTGAGACGGAGTCTTGCTCTGTCACCCAGGCTGGAGCGCAATGGCGCGATCTTGGCTCACTGCAGCTCTTGCCTCCTGGGTTCCAGCTATTTTCCTGCCTCAGCCTCCTGGGTAGCTGGGATTACAGGCACACACCACCACACCCGGCTAAGTTTTGTATTTTTAGTAGAGATGGGGTTTCACCATGTTGGTCAGGCTGGTCTCGAACTCCTGACCTCAGGTGATCCACCAGCCTCAGCCTCCCAAAGTGCTGGGATTACAGGTATGAGCCACCACACTCAGCCTATTTACTGTTTTTTCTATGTTGTTTATCATATATAATTTTAGTAATTACATAATATTCCATTAAGTCGCTATTCTATAATATACTCAGCCATTCCACTATGGCTAAACTGGTTCTTCAGGCATAGAACCCATTTTACTTTGAAACTTCTGATGTACACTGTCAAACTGCCCCTCAAAGCCTGTGCCATTTTATAATAACATGGGGTCAAATTTGACCTGGCTGTGTTATTCTCTGAATTCTCTAATTCTATTAAATGGAATGGGAGTTGTGTGAAATGTTCCTTAATAAATTAGAAAAATGACAGTGATTCAATCAAGTAACCAATCAATTTAAAAAGCATTTTGATAATGTACTAGGAATTATATACAGAGAAGTCTAAAGTTATAGTGTGACTAAGACAAGAAACAGTAATAGTGATCATGGAATAAAACCCTCTAGTCTATAAAATGACCTATAATACAGATATATCTATATTGCAATAGTTACTATATTGTATCACATACAATCCATTAGTGATCAGCATGGGATGTGTAGAGAAAGGGAACCCCTTGCTCCCCTGCTTTCAGGGTCAGGGCCAGCTCTGGATAAAAGTTGTTACATAGGAGAAGTTGATATTGGCAGACAGTTCCTTCTTACAGAGACCTTGTACTGTGTGCTGCTCCCTATCTGACCTTATGTTACATAACATAGGCTGGAAACAATTAGAGTTTTCCTGGAGATTAATTTTGAGATGCTGATAGCAAAGATCCTCATTCTGCTGGGGCTATTAAGCTGGGAATGTAGGAAGTTGGGGCTGTTGATGACCATCTTCCCTGGCTGTATTTAGGGAGCCAGTTGCAGGAAGAGAAAATGAGGAACAGGGAGAGGGGAGCAAAACCAACAGGTGATGAGAGGGGGAAGGAAGGAGAGAAAAAGTGCTTGAGCTAAACAGTGAGGGGGTAGCTTGACAATTACCATAGTAGCCTGCATTTTGCCTGTAGCCTTTTGGGGTTTAAATACTTCACGTCAAATGTGTGACTTCAATCAGGCAATTTTGGGCAGCAGGCTGAGAGCCAAAACATAGGTGTTTCTTTTTAACTAAGGCCCATGCTCTTGCCATGTCTTGGGTGTCATTCCCTCCTGCAATCTCAGAACCCTATGATCTCTCTCCTCGGTGTTGCTTACCCATTCTAAACAAGCCCTTCTTCTAGTGATTCCATCTTCTTCTTCAGCTCTCACTCTCCTTCCCATTCCAGCCAAACCTCTTGAAAGGGTGTCTGCATTCACTCTCTCACACCCTTTTCACCTCAACCTACCCTAACAGGCTTCCACTCACAACCCCCTACTGAAACTGTTGAAAGATTACTAAGGACCTGTCCATGCCAACTCCACGTGCCATTCTTTTTAAATTTATTTTTATATTTTGTAGAGACAGGGTCTCACTTTGTTGCCCAGGCTGGTCTTGAACTCCTGGGCTCAAGTGATCCTCTTGCCTCAACCTCCCAAAGTGCTGGGACTACAGGTGTGAGCCATGGTGCCAAGCCCATGTGGCATTCTTTAGTCCTTGCCTACTTAATCTCTTGACATCATTTGACCTAGCTGACAATTCCTCCCTGCTTGAAAACTTTTTGGTTGGTTTCCATAATACCTGGACACCACATCTTCCTGGCTGCTGCTTTTATCTTACCTCCCTGGCTACTGCTTGTCAACCCACTTGCCTGCTTCTCCTCCACCTATAAATGTTGGAGTTGCTGGAGGGCTCTGTCCTGGGTCCTCTTCTCAAGTTGCATTCTCTTCCTATCTTCCCATAAAGAGTCTGATCCACTATTCTAGCTTCAATTACTATCTGTATACCAATGGCTCCCAAATTTGTCTTTAGCTAAGAGACTGCCCCTCTGAGTGTCACAACCACATAGCCAATTCCCCACTTCAGATTTCTGCCTAAATGTATCAAGATATATCAAACTTGATAAGTTTTGAATTAAACTCTTCATCCTCCCCTCCCACCCCCAACTCTTTACCCCTGCCCCAATCTCTTCTTGCCATGTTTCTTTCTTTTTTTGAGACAGGATCTCACTCTGTCACCCAGGCTGGAGTGCAGTAGCATGATCATGGGTCACTACAGTCTCAGCCTCCCAGGCTCAAGTGATCCTCCTGCCTCAGCATCCGAGTAGCTGAGACTACAGGCACCTGCCACCACGCCTGGCTAATTTTTATATTTTTTTGTAGAAACGAGTCCTCACTATGTTGCCCAGGCTGGTCTCTACACTCAAGTGATCCTCCTATCTTGGCTTCCCCTGCGACCACAGGCACGTGCCCTGGCTAATTTTAAAAAGTTTTTTGTTGTTGTTTTTTTGGTAGAGAGTCTCCCTATGTCACGCAGGCTGGTCTCAAACTCCTGGGCTTAAGCCATCCCCCCACCTTGTCCTCCCAAAGTGCTGGGATTACAGGCATGAGCCACCGCACCTTGTCTCATGCCATTTCTTAACTCCCTAATAGCTCCCTAGTCCACACAGTTGCTCAAGCCAGATTCTGCAAGTCATCCTTGATACTGTCCTCTTCCTCATTCCCTTCAATCTGTCATCAAGACCTGTCAGTTCTACTTCTGAAACGGTTCTTGAATTCATCTGTTTATCTTCATCTCCATCAGTACCACCTGAGTCCTGGCCATCATCTTCTCACCTCTGGACTTTGGCAACAGCTTCATAAACTGGTCTCCCCACACTCGTGCTGTTTCTTCCAGTCCACTCCCCAGAGAGATATTTTATTTTACTAAAAAAATAAAATGGGACTACAGGCACACACCACCACATCCAGCTAATTTTTTTAGTTTTTATTTTTTGTAGAGACAGTCTTGCCATGTTGCCAAGGCTGGTTTCGAACTCCTGGGCTCAAGCAGTACTCCTGCCTCAGCCTCCCAAAGTGTTGGGTTTATAGGTGTGAGCCACCTTGCCTGTCCCCAGAGAAGTATTTTAAAACACAAATCCTCATCTTACCCTGGCTCTGCTTAACAGCCTTCAGAGGCGTCTAGTGGCCCACAGATAATGTCCAAGGCTTTCCTATGATCTACCAGTCTGCTCAGTGTGACCACCTTTGCAAGCTCATTTCAGCCACTCTCCCCTCACCTTCCTCAGCTCCAGCCACGTAGGGTGCTTTGGGTTCCCAAACAGGCCAACCCATCTGTCTTCTCGGGAGCTCTGAATGAGCTGATCTCTCTGCTATTTGCTTCTTCAAGGAACCCTTCCCTGACCACCCATCCAGTTATAATACATCACCCCTTGGCACTGTGGGCTTTTCCTTCACTGCACCCTCTTCTGTTTGTTGTTTTTCCTTCTTGTGGGACTGTAAGCCCCAGGAGGGCAGGCACCACGACTGTCTGACCCGCTGCTCTGTCACCATTGCCAATCCTGATAGGTACTGATAGGGTGAAGATGGAGTGTCTGGTATCCTCATATCCCAGTCCCAGGACAGCTGTGTGGCCACCTACCATTTGGGGACTGTTTTCTTTTTAAAATTAAAAAAAAATTTAAAGTCTACACGCCATGATTCTGTATGGGGACTGTTTTCTTTTAGCCCCAAAGTCCAACAGCAGCAAATCCTTTAGTGGCTCTTAAAGCTAGAGTTCAGCTGTTTGGAGGAAAGGGTGACAGAGTTGACCCACAGGGTAGATGCGACATCTTCCCCTGGAGCACTAAGGCCAAATAGGAGCCCCCTGGACGTTTGGGAGCAGGCTTTACGAGCCCTGCCTAAAGCTAAGATGTCGTTAGAGTGATTCGTTGCATGCCTGCCTTGTTCTCTAAGGAAGCTTTGGCGTTTTCAAGACAGGCCCTCTCCCCCCTGGCTCATTGTCCTTCCTTGTTTTCATTCTGTATAGTGCTGTTATTACGGGTCAGGCCTTCTTGCACTCATGTGAAATCGTTGAGAACCTACCCAATTAGAAAGTTCTGAACAGGGCCTTAGAGGAGTGGGGGCTAGAAAGATGAACCTGGGGCCAGGCACGAGGGCTCATGCCTGGAATCTTAACACTTTAGGAGGCAGGGGCTGGAAGATCACTTGAGCCTAGGAGCTGGAGGTTATGGTGAGCCATGATCACACCGCTGTATTCCAGCCTGGATGACAAAGCAAAACCCAGTCTCTAAAACATAAAAGAAAGACAGGAGGGAAGGAAGGAAGAAAGGAATGAAAGCAAGCCGAATCTGCTCCGAGGGAACCAGTACAGCAAGACAGAATGTAATCAAGTATCTTAAGAGTGGCCTAGGCTTGGCTGGGTGCTGTGGCTCACGCCTGTCATCTCAGCACTTTGGGAGGCCGAGGCAGGCGGATCACTTGAGGTCGGGAGTTCGAGACCAGCCTGACCAACATGGAGAAACCCCGTCTCTACTAAAAATACAAAATTAGCCGGGCGTGGTGGTGCATGCCTGTAATCCCAGCTACTCGGGAGGCTGGGGCAGGTGAATCGCTTGAACCTGGGAGGCGGAGGTTGTGGTGAGCTGAGATTGCGCCATTGCACTCCAGCCTGGGCAACAAAAGCGAAACTCCGTCTCAACAACAACAACAACAACAACAACAAAAAGTGGCCTAGGCTTTATGGGAAACAAATGGGTTGTGGCTGGCCCTCAGGGAGCAAGCTTTGTGGCATAGCAGCGTAGGCCAAAAGGTCCTCCCCGGAGACAAAATCTGCAGGGGCCACGGGGTGGGAAGCATCAGAAGGCTGCCCACTCTGACTGCAAATACAACAACCTGGAGTGTTCCTAGAAGAGGCAATTTCTTCCGCGTGTGTGTTGGGGACAGCCTGTGTGTGTGAACATTTTCTGCCCTTGCCGCGCAGGGCTGGGTGGACCAGGAACCACCCGCAGAGGAAGAGACTTACTACCTCTTGGCCATGTCTGTCTCCAGAAGAACCGACCTTTCCTGCTCTTTGTGCAACAAGGCACACCTTCCGAGGAAGGAGGCGAACAGGATTTCCATCATTACTACTGCCCTATTAAAACACATACATACACACAACTGTGTAATTAGCCTCTGCAGGAAGGGCGCACAAACAGGATGCGTTCGAGCTGACCCCGGGATGAGCCATCCCTGTAAATATTAGGAAAAAGAACCTCCCCGCCGTGCCCCCGCCTCCGGCCAGGGCCTCTTGGGGATGGCCCTGCAGGGTCACCAGCCCACTGGGGAGGTTGGGAGAGAGGGGGCGGGCGACTCCTCGCCGCGCAGGTTCCTGGCTGGAGCGCCCTCCTCTGCGTCCTCCCAACCTTCCATCCCTCCCCAGGCCAGTCTCCCACGCCTCAGGTGTTTGCTCGGGATGGGCCACTAACCCTTTCCTTTTTGGCCTGCGCCCGGGGTGGCCCCTAACCCGCAGCGCACGGCCAGACCCAGCGCTAGAAGGAGGGCGCGCAGGGCGGCGCAAGCGGGCACTGGACTCCCGGGGGCTTGCGCGGGGATCCACCCACCGCAGGGACGGGCCGCGGACGGCGCGCCACGCCCCCGGGGTCCGGAAGACGCGGGAGCGGACGCGGGGGTTCTGTGAACTTGGAACCTGGCGGCGCGAGGTTCTCGCCGGGGATGAGGCGGCGGCAGCTGCTTCCTGGTTTGAAGCTCGCCGAGTGGGGGAGAGCGTGAGCCTTCGGAGGCGGGGGCAGGAGGCGAAGCAAGAGGAGGCGGGGGAAGAGACGCTTGGGGCTGGAGCTCACCGGACGGGTAGCTCCGGCTCTCCAGGGAGAGGAGCTGCCCGGCCCTGGAGAAGGGGCGAGTCCCGCGCGAGCCCCCGGAAAGCTCCGCGCGCTTGGAAGGGACGGTCGGGCTTCCCCGGCCCGCTGAGGGCTCGGCGGCGGGCTCCCCTCCTTTCCACCTCAGGAGGGAGGGAAGGAGGGGAGGGAAAAGTCCCACGGAGGAGGCAGAATGGCCAGTCGAGGGGCGCTTGGGCGCTGCCTTTCCCCAGGGCTGCCTCGACTCCTGCAGCTGCCCCGAGGGCTGGCCTGAGACGAGACTCCCGGTTCTCCCGCTGCGAACCAGCGCGGCCCCCCGGGGCCGGGGCAGTGGCGCCGGCATGTCGTCTGGCACCATGAAGTTCAATGGCTATTTGAGGGTCCGCATCGGTGAGGCGGTGGGGCTGCAGCCCACCCGCTGGTCCCTGCGCCATTCGCTCTTCAAGAAGGGCCACCAGCTGCTGGACCCCTATCTGACGGTGAGCGTGGACCAGGTGCGCGTGGGCCAGACCAGCACCAAGCAGAAGACCAACAAACCCACGTACAACGAGGAGTTTTGCGCTAACGTCACCGACGGCGGGCACCTCGAGTTGGCCGTCTTCCACGAGACGCCCCTGGGCTACGACCACTTCGTGGCCAACTGCACCCTGCAGTTCCAGGAGCTGCTGCGCACGACCGGCGCCTCGGACACCTTCGAGGGTTGGGTGAGTAGCAGTGACCCCTTCCCTTTGTGTCCACCCAACCCCCGTTCCCCTTATGTTGTTCAAAACTCACCCAGGTCCCGCTTTCCCATCGCTTTGTGGCTGAGGGAATTCCCTCCAGACTTTGGTCCTCGTCCAGGTGGACGCGGCACTGGTGACGCGACCGCGGTGGGTGTGTGCAGCGGCAGGTGTGTCTCCAGGAAGCCGGCCTGGACACGATCCCCTTTCAGGACGGCGGCTTGGCCTAACGGGAAGTCGGGCAGGGGTCCAGGGCGGTCACCCCTTCCGCCCAGTCTTTGGGTAAGGAGCTCCAACTTTCAGCACGCGAGTGATACGTAGGAAAGGCAGGGAAGGAGTGATACGAAAGGGACTTGATTTGGGTAAAGTGCTTCAAGCGCTACTTAGGAGAAAGCCGTACATTCTCGCGAGTATTATTCATGATGTTTATGGATACATGTTGGTTCAGCCGCCCAGACGTGCACACGTGTTTCGGCTTGCACATCCCAGAGGTACATGAGCTACACTGGCAGGGATCTGAGCGCCTGGGTCTGCACGTTGGCAGTTTTATTATTTAGTAGTTTTCCAAGGAGATGAGATTTACATATACTTGCAAGTAACTTAGTCCGGGGTGGGAGTCCTGCAGTATGGGTTTCTGCTGCTATGGGTCTGAGAAGAGGCTGTAAGGACTCCTCGGGAGGTTGTTAACTGCCTTCCCTCCCCCCATCACCAGCCTGTGTTCCTGGGTATTGACGTGTAGCTACCCGCAGCTTCCCACTTGCCTCTGCTTTTCACATAGTTCCCATGAAGCAAAATTTCTGCTGTAAATCAATTAAAACTTCTAGAGCACTCTACACGGTGCTAACATGATTTTACTGCCTAATCCTCACACTGTCTTTGTGATGCAGGTGTTATCGTTCCCACTTTGAGATGATGGAATGATAATTACAATAAAGTAGTCTGGTTTGGCAAAGCGGAGTACGTCATTTGAAGACTCTCAGGAGTTTAATAGTTTAAGTTCTGGAGGGAGTCAGTTTTGAACCCAATATCAGTATTGAAAATCTGTTTGAAATTTACAAGTGATGAAATCGGATGGTGATGAAGGCTCATTTAGGTATTTATTTTACACTTTGTGGAATTGGTAATTTTACCGTATATTTTCTAAAGTTAAAGATGGCTTGTGGAGATATTCGTTTCTTTTAAATAGAAGTACAAAAACCATAATGACTGTTTAACCTTAATCGTCAAATTATATTGAGTTAATTTCCCTTGAGCCTAATTTACTTTGTGGTACTTAGAAGTGGGGACTAGAGAGGAATTGCTAAAATACAGTTAGATATTTACATTTATCCTGTGAATTTCTGGAAATGAAATAGAAGTGAGTGTAGGCATCCACATGGAATTGTTGAGTTCTATTCGTGTCTGATTAGGAGTTAGGTTGGGCAAAGCTCTAGAGGAACTAGGTTCTGAATTATGGTAGTGCAGATTGGCCAATGGCCATGAGAAGCATCTCTTCTTGGAGAGAGCCTAGACTCGTCCTTCTCAACCATAATGTGCCCACTTGAATCACCCAGGGACCTTTAAAAAATCCCCACTTTTAAAGATTCTAGATAGGAATCTCTGGCTGTGGGACCCCATTATCCGTACTTTTAGGCTCCCCAGGTGATTCCAGTATGCAGTCAAGGTGGAGAACCTGCGGCCTACATGAAGACCAAAAGATGAGGACTTCTTGGTGTCATAAGTGTAGGAAGATCCAGGTTATCTGACTAGGTGGCGTGTACAGAGCTGCTTGTTGTTCCACTGGATGAATAAAGGATTCAATGTAAATCAGATTTCAATATTTATAATGGTCTGAAATAATTACACTTAGATGTTTAATATAACCCACTGGTGGTGTTTTGGAAAACGTTGAGTGTTTGGTTGGTAGGGAGGGTCAGCATTTAATTGACCTTGAAACCAACGGTTTTTCATGCATGTGCATGCATCAGAAGGCAGATTTTTTTTGTTGTTTTTTTAAAAAAGGTTTTGTGTATTTCAGAACTGTAAGGATATGGTAGATAGGATGGGCAGAGTGTTATTTCTTTTCTTTTTAAAGAAAATCTTGTTAAAAAAATATTTGGAAACATATGGAATGCATGCTTGTTTTTTAAAAATTATCCTTTATAGGTTCAAAAACGCTTCAAAAAAATAGAGATGGGGTCTTGCTACCTTGTTGACCAAGCCGGTCTTGAACTCCTGGCCTCAAGCCATCCTCCCACTTCAACCTCCCAAAGTGCTGGGATTACAGGTGTGAGCCACTGCATCTGGCCCAAAGGTGCTTTTGAAGTTTAGGATTAAAGAAATACTTACTTATCTTTAGTATTTTAAATTGACGTGTAGTTTATTCAGAGAGTTACATGTGAAATAATTGAATTTACTCCATAATAAATTTATGTGTTGCAAGTAGAACTACAGATTACTGACTTAAAAAAAACTATTGAAGTTGCAGGTTCAAAAAAACCCCCAAAACCTAGTGACTTAGTTTTTGCTAGATCCAGAGAAGCTCTTAGCTGTAGGTTATGGATGAGAGGATTCAATATGGTTAAGATCTCAATTTTTCCCAAAGTATTCAATAGATTTAGTATAATCTCAATCAAAATCCAAGTTTGTTGTAGAAATTGACAGACTGACTTTAAAATTTATATGGAAATGTAAAGTACTGAGACCAGTCTAAATAGTTGTGAAAAAGAACAAGTTGGGGGACTTACACTATCTGATTTCAAGGCTAACTGTAACATGACCGTAATCAAGATAATGTGGTATTGGAATAAAGAGAGTCATACAGATCAGTGGAATGAATAGAAGAGAGTCTAGAAATAGATCCACACATATATGATCCACTGATTTCTTTTTTTTTTTTTTTTTTTTGATCCACTGATTTCTGATAAAGCTGCCAAGAAGGCAACTCAGTGGGGGAAATGATAATCTTTTCAACTAATGGTGCTTGAACAACTGGATAGCCACATACAGTAATATGAGCCTTGACGCTTACCTCACATCCGACAAAGACATTAATTCAAAATGGATTATGGACCTAAATGTAAGAGTTTAACTGTGAAACTTCTATAAGAAAACAAAATTGTAGTGACCTTGGGTTCAGCAAAAGTTTTTTAGATAGCGTACAAAAGGCACCAACTATAAAAAAAATCAGTAAGTTGGACTTTATCAAAATGAAAAACGATTGCTTCCCAGAGAATGTTTAAGAAAATAAAAACCCAAGCCACAAATGGGAGAAAATAACTGCAACGTGTAAATGAAAGATGTGTAACATGAATATATAAAAGAACTCTAACAGCATAATAATAATGAGAAAAATACCTAATTTAAAATCCAACAAACGAATTGTAATTTGTCAAATATTTCAATAGGCACTCACCTTCATGCCAAATAGCACATTAAAAGATGCTCAAAATCATGAGTCATTAAGGAAATGCAAATTAAAACCAAAATGAGATCTCAGTATGCTCCCATTAGAAAGGTTAAAATTAATAAGACTGACCATACCAAGTGTTGGTGAGGAAGTGGAGCACCTGGAACTCTCATATGCTACTGTGAGGAATGTAAAATGGTAAATCGTGTTGGAAAATAGTTTGGCAGTTTCTTAAACTATCAAACATATGCCTACTGTATAACTTACTCTTTAGTATTTACTGAAAGAAATGAAACCATTCATACAAAGGCTTGTCCACCAGTGTTCATAGCATCTTAATTTGTAATAACCCCCAAAGTGGAAACAACTCAAATGTCAACAGATGAATGTTTAAACAATTGTGGTTTATCCATACAATGGAATATTACTCAGGAATAAAAAAGATGAGCTGTTACACATGTAACAACAGGAATGAATCTCAGAATAATTATGCTGAGTGAAAGAAGCTAGACAAAAAAGTACGATTTCATTTATGCAAAATTCTAGAAATGAAAAGGAGTCTATAGTGACAGGAAGCACATCAGTGGGTGCCTAAAAATGGAGAGCAGAGGTGAGGGAGGTGGATTACAAAGGAGGCAGAAACTTTTAGGGGAGATGAATATTTGTATTATTCTGATTGTGGCAATGGTTTCACAGTTATATACATATGTCAAAGCTTATTAAATAGTTCACTTTAAGTATGTGCATGTTACTATATGACAATTATACCTGAATAAATCTGTGGGGAAAAAAACCAATAAGGACTTACGCATATTTTACTGAAGATGTTAAGTAAGATGCTAGTAAATGACAGAATTTCAGTTGAACCAAGTCTGACTCTTGAAAACTACATTTCCTCTTTAGTGCAGAAAATATTTATGAGAGTGGGAGCATAGAAAAAACGAAATCACAATAAAACAAGTTAGTTTCTGATTTTTGGACACAGTCTCATTTTCTAAATTATCACTGTCAGTTTTTTTCTGCTGCTTCTAGAACATGTTTATTTTGCATAATTTCTCTGGCTTCCAAAAACTGAAGAATTGCCTCTGTTTAAACTCTGTTTTCTTCTTTCGTGTACTTGCTCTTGATTGCTGACCTTCTAAATGGGGACCAGCATCTAATGCTTAATGAAGAGTGCTGGGGACATGGGGAGGCAGGAGGAGCTGGAGGCTGCGTCATGGAAAGACCTTGGCGCCCCCTCAGGAAGGAAGGACCGGCTTGGCAGGATCCCAGGCTGTTTTCCCGGTTCAACCCTCCCGAAGACATTGTGTTCTCTGCAGCCCTGGAGGGCCGCTTTCTCTCAATTTCTCAGTGAGGTACCTGTTTTGTAATCAGTCCTGTCAGGTGAAGCAGCCATGTTACTACTGGACAATCATGGATTATCTTTTCCCTTCCTTCCTGGATCTAGGTGTCTGAATTTATACCACCAAAATTATTCCAGATTTTCTATCTAGTGGTTCATTCTCTTTTGTACTTTGTAGTGCAGTTGTTTATTCTCATGATTGATTTTTTTCTGAGCCAGTTGGAAGGAATGTCTAACACTGACTGATCA
The DNA here is from genome assembly GCF_028878055.3 of Symphalangus syndactylus. Classification (NCBI taxonomy): domain Eukaryota; kingdom Metazoa; phylum Chordata; class Mammalia; order Primates; family Hylobatidae; genus Symphalangus; species Symphalangus syndactylus. The sequence continues at coordinate 55,900,935 of NC_072430.2, read as the reverse complement.
ACCCACAGTGTTTAAGAGGAAAAACATATTTTAGAATCTTGAGGGAGTTTTATTTCAGTGTATGTGAATTGTATTGGCTATGTAGCATCTTCATTTTCATTGTAAGAAGAATTTTGCTACAGTGGGACCAGCTGCTTCTCATCACAAACAAGTTGTGGCTCAGATATTTTCCCCTTTGGAGAGCATTTTCCTGGCCATATTATTATCTTGCTGTCTTTCGTTGCACTCATTGTTCTCTGAGATCATTTTGTTAATGAATTTGCTTATTATACTTTCCTCCTTTAGATTACAAATGGCTTGAGAGCAGGGACCCACCTCTCTTATTCACTGTCCTAACCCTGGGACAATGTCTCATATGTAGTAAACATTAAATATTTGTTAAACAAAATTTTATGTGATTGGGGGACAAGTAAAGTGTAAGTACTTTGGGAGCATCTTTCCATCTTTCTAAAAGAAATAAATGAAAATAGTTGAGGAGTTACTGGATGAACAGTATTCCTCTGTTCAATCAATCAATGACATACCAATATGTGCTTGAAAGACTGGGCCTGACTGCTGTATTCTTTGAATATGGTAATGGATTGAAAACCTTGTGTATGGAAAATTCCCTGCTCTTACGTCATTTTAAAAGACTATGATTTTAAAACTTGTAATACGTTATAACGTTTTTCACTTGTAATTTTCATGCCCAAAATGTTAAAGTCAGGGCAGAAGCAAGACATCAGCATTTAAAAGGTTGTGCCTCAGACTTGGAGAGGAATGAGGTTGGTGGGTGGAACGTGAATCATTTTATCTTATGCAACTCTTAGTGAAGTTTTGGTATCTAGTAAGTATTTAGAATGGTGATTAGTGGTGATGGTAAAAGTGTGGTGCATTTTTATGAGAAGAGAAGCATTTGCGTAGAATAATAGAGGTGCCTGGGATTTTTGGTAGTCCTTTTTTATTTAATAAAGCAACTGGGGCCAGGTGCTATGGCCCGCATCTGTAATCCCTGCACTTTGGGAGGCCAAGGCGATAGGATCCCTTGGGCCCAGGAGTTTGAGATCAGCCTAAGTAAAATAGTGAGACCCCCATCTCCACAAAAAAATAAAATTAGCCAGGCACGGTAGCACATGCCTCTAGTCCCAGCTGGGAAGCTGAGGTGGGAGGATCACTTGAGTCTGGGAGGTTGAGGCTGCAGTGAGCCATGATCATGTCATTGCACTCTAGCTTAAATCACAGAGCAAAACCATGTCTCAAAAAAAAAAAAAAGAAGCTGAAAAAACAGTCAACTAGATTGTGTTCCCCTTTTGTGTTGACTTCTTAGCTCCACTTTATTAGAATGTGATAAAAATAAGGCCTAAGTGGAAACTCAATCCCTGTCCATGGTTTTCCACTCTTATCATTATTGTATCCAAAATAGTCTTTCTCAATTGCCAAACCAATAGTCATTTCTTTACTTAAAACTCCTCTGTGGTTCTCCACTGCTCTTAGATAAACTCCAGAGTCTTTTTTTTTTTTTTTTCTTTGAGACAGAATCTCTCTCTGTTGCCCAGGCTGGAGTGCAGTGGTACGATCTCGGCTCACTTCAACATCCGTCTCCCAGGTTCAAGTGATTCTCCTGCCTCAGCCTCTCAGTAGCTGGGATTACAGGCACGCACCACCACACCTGGTTAATTTTTATATTTTTGGTAGAGTCAGGGTTTTGTCATGTTGGCCAGGCTGGTCTCAAACTACTGACTTCAGGTGATCCACCTGCCTTAGCCTCCCAAAGTGCTGGGATACAGGCATGAGTCACTGCACCCAGCCAAAGTCCAGAGTCTTTAAAATGGTATAGGATGTTCTCCATGATCTATACCCTGTTTTCCTCTTGAGCCTTTTCTCTTACATTTCCCCAGATTACAATGAGCATCTTTCAGTTCCTCAAAAGGAGGAACACTTTGCTAATTCTTACTTGTGCTTCAGGTCTCATTATGGACATTAATTACCCAGATAACTGTCCCTGATGTGCCAGTCTGGGTTTGATCCTCCTCCTAGTGTTCCCTCAGTATCCTGAGATCTCTTTTGCCGCTGTCTCCTCTAACCTGAAAGAACGGACGTATGAATGGATTGGCCTCTAATGGAAGCATGTGACACTGGTCACAGGGAGTTCAGGGTGTAGTTGTTTGAATAATTGACTAAGATTCATCCGCTTGGCTCTTGTAGTAGTGACTCTGACAGACTACTACATGTTTCTATTTGAAATGCCAAGCCCTAGGTGAGCATCCACTGAGCATGTACTAAGTACCAGGCATTGTGCTCTATCCTATAAAGTCAAGTGGACAGGACACACATGACCCATTCTTTCTTAGGGCTTGTAATTCCAAGGGGGAGGGAGATTGGGATAAAAAGCAAACAAAAGCAACTAGGGAATTACAGAAGTACTTACAGGCAGGTAAGCCCCTGGTTTGGGGAGGTCGGGAACATCTTCCTGGATGAAAAACAAAGAGCTGACTTTTAAGGACCCGGCAGAGAGAGCCACAGCCTGCTTCAGTTAAATGACTGTGAACAGTCTTTGCTCAAGAGAAGAAAAGGAACTTCTGACCTGATAATGTTTCCCAGAGGGACGTCGCAGATGCCCTTTTGAAAGGTAAATGTTCCTGACCTACAGAAATGTTTCCATCTTTGGAAAGTTTGGGAGGGAACTGTTTCCATGCTTGTGAACAGATGACCTGCAAAAGAACTTTTGACTCCGCAAAGGCAGAAAGTAGGAACACTATATTTGAACCATCAAATACCTTAACTTTTGTATAGAGCATAAAATAATCATAGATGTTGAAGCAGGATGATCATCTAATTCAGAACAACAACAAAAATCCTGATAGCTCTTAGGCCTGCAGACAGCCTGTAGGTATATTCATTTGGCACAGATGTTTTTAACATTGAAACTGAAGGCATTTAGTGCTGTGGTGCTGCAGTTTGCCACAGATCCCACCACTCCCTGTTATGAAGCCAACTCTCTTGACTCATTACTTGCTTGGACCTGGGACATTTTAAATTTTGTGACATTGTAGCTCAAGCCTTTGTTTTCAGAATGTGGGAACCAAAGTTCCAGCCAAATCATTACTGTTGCCCTAACAGGGGTGTCCAATCTTTTGGCTTCCCTGGGCCACGTTGGAAGAAGAATTGTTTTGGGTCACACATAAAATATGCTAACACTAACGATAGCTGATGAGCTAAAAAAAATCCTCAAAAAAATCTCGTAATGTTTTAAGAAAGTTTACAAATCTGTGTTGGGCTGCATTCAAAGCTGTCCTGAGCTGCATGCAGCCTAGGGGCTGTGGGTTGAACAAGCTTGCCCTAGCTCATGAGAAGTGTGATATACATACATTTAATATGTATTAACATCTATCTAATCTATATCTATAAAAATATAGATATACTTACTTAGATTTATTTAGATATGTAATAATTTATTAATTTATAAAATGCATTAGTTTAGATGTATATTTACTTAGATTTTTACTTACATATATATTTGTGTCCTAGTATTTCAGAGAAAGCTAGCTTACTAGTAAATATATGGGGAGTTAACTTTTACTGCAAATTAGTATTATATTAACTATCCAATTTAAAAAGAAAGCAAACTCTGCCAGGCTGGTGTGGTGGTATGCACCTGTAGTCCCTTCTACTGGGGAGGCTGAGGCAGGAGGATCGCTTGAGCCTAGGAGTTCAAGGCTGCAGCGAGAGCTATGATCAAGCTGCTGCTCTTCAGCCTGGGCAACAGAGTGAGACTTTGTCTCAAAAAAAGAAAACAACAACAACAAAAAAACCCTCTTTTTATTTCAGTATACAACTCCCAGCAATAGGGGAACGCTGTACTTTAATGGGAGTCAGGAGAACTGGGTTCAAGCTGTGACCTTAGGCAAGCGTCTACTTATCTGGGTCTCATTTCCCTGTTATATTGTGAGGCGGCTGCACTAAACGATCTCCAAAGACCTTTACATCTCTAAAGCCTCTGCTTCCATGTATTAGGCAATTACATAATTTCTTCCCTTTTGGAGTAATTGGTTTGGTTTAAACTGTCAAAATGAATTATGTGTTATCCAAGTTAGTAACTCCTAAGAATTAAATTGGTCCAAATCTAAATTGCTTAGAGTTGGAGAGGATTTAGCTCACACCTAAGTGACTTGTATAGCATTGCTAGTGATGTTGGTATTTTCTTGGTTTAGAATCAGCCTTAAGGAAATACATTTCAAGACATGCAGTTGTATTTCTTGATTTACGCTAATACACTCCTTGTTCTATGGGATGGTTGTAAGTTATGTCCCTGTTACAGCAAGTCAGAGAGAGACTGAGAATCCCACTGTTTTGCTAGAAGCCATTCTCACTAGTATGGCAATTACAGCATTATTGTCCGAAAGTATCTGTAGCTACCAGTTTATGTATCCACCCAGGGTGATGACAAATACTACAAATCACTGTAGGACAGACATTTTAATTAGAGGGAGGAATGAGCCCAAGGGTATTGACTATGGTAGTGTTTAAGTGCTGTGTTAAAGAATTTTATGAGATGGGAAATTTTTGTTGAGAATCATGGTCCTATCTGGAGATATTTATCAAGATTATTATGTTAGTGTGCTTCTGTAGCACCAGTAAATTAGAGCAGTATCTGTCAAAGCACATAGGACTTTTGTAGTAGAAAGCCCACTTAATAGGAAGATTACCAACAATGCTTTTATTATGTACTGCCTTCCCAAAAGTTCCTTTGATTGCATATAAGTTTTACCCTTGCACGCCTTTGACCTCACAGGGAGATAAATGCTTAAAAGTTACCAAAGATGTTTAGTTTGTGCTTGCGGTAAAAAATTAAGAAATTTGCCAGAGCATAAAACCATGGTCAACATGAGCCCTGTCATAATTGCATTAATAAAATAAGTCCAGGCGAGAGTGAGCATATTCTATACCTTGTCCTGTATTTCCAATTTCAGACCTAGCCTCTGTTCTCCAGGCACTTAAACAAAAACCGCAAAGCTGCATATTTATTCGTAAGTCACATCTGTCTCTTGTACTTGCATAGCTCTGTCTCTCCACCTCTCGTTCGCAAGCACTTAAGTATGATACACTTTTTCCTTACAACGGACTTTGGTTTTTGCGTCTGTGATGTTGGAGGGCTGGGCCCCTTGAGCTCTGTGGTCCTTCCGGTGTCAGAGTTTTGTGGTTCTGGTAATGGTTCCGTTGGACAATGGAAATTCTTCTCCCTTCTGAAATATATTCAGGAGACTTCTGATACTCAGATTTGTTCTGGGCTCTGAAATTATTTTGGGAAGCATACCCAAAAGTCATATGTGTATTAGCCTAATTCCATAAACAGAATACATTTATTTATTTGCAAACTGTGGGCCTCTTAGATGCTTTAATATAGATTACTGTTGTTTAATTATGGTACAGAAGAGTTGAGAGCAGATTCCATCCAAAGCAGTGCTTTTGAAACTGTTGTTGAGCCCTAGACCCTTTTAGAGATGATGAGAGCTGTGGAGCTGTTTCTGGAAAAATGCACATATGTGCATATTATGATATTCTGGGAACAATGTCATCAGATTAGTAGCCCTCCTAAAGCTTTTCCTAAACCTAAAGGACACAGGACCTCAGGTTGAGAAACCTCAGTTGAAAGGGTTCAAAAGTAAGGCTTTTATTAATTCCTAACATTCAGGGTGTGGTTCTAGTGTTTTCTTTTGTATTTGAGGACATTTTCACTTCAATTAATTATAGAAAATAGTTGCTTAGTAGAAAACAGGAGCTAGGAGCTATAAATTTTAGAGAAAAAGATGTTCTTAAAAATGTGTTCTCACTTATGGCTCCTAGTGAAATACACTAGATGATGACCCATTTTAGGACCTATTTGGTTGTGTTATTTAGGTATTTTCAAAAGCCTCTATTTTTTGAAAGAATTTCTTTGAGGTTTGCAGTAGATGAAAACTTAAAAAAACAAAACTAGGACAGTTTGAGTGACCCTGGCTTGGTATCTTTTGTTAATATAAACTTTTCCCTTGTAAAAAGAAATAGGATTCATCTTTTTCATACACTTTTTCTTAAAACACACTCTTTTTGAGCTGCAGTGGGCATTATGGTCCTCTCTGAAAGATCTTGCAAGGAATACGGGAAAATGAAGCTGGAATTATTATAGTTACAATGTTGGCTAAAGTCGGGAGTCGGGAAAGAATCTTGGCCTGAAGTCCAGAGAGCTGGAGTCTCACTTTACCTTTAGCTAGGGGGGCTGCTCTGTGGACAATCTCCATTCAGCTCAATTTCCACCAACATCAGGTTGCCTGTAAGATGCTGTAAGATGTGGTGGAGGCAGCAGGGAAGCCATCCAGTCAGTCATTCATAGGTGTTTATTAAGTACCTACCTTGTGCCCTAGCCTGTTCTAGGTGTTACAGGTAGGGCAGAGAATGCAAGACCCAGCATCTCGGCTCTCTAGCACTGCTGCCCTACCACAGGGAGGTGGATAACAAGCAGGCAAACGCATGATGAAGAAAATGACAAATGCTGGGTAGGTACCAAGTGGAGAATCAAAGTAGGGTGACTTGATTCAGTGTGACAAGGTGGCTGCTTTACCTGGAGTGGTCGCTGTCTGCAAAGGACAGGTAAAGCACAGTGCAGCAGAGTTGCAGCACAGAGAGGGTGACAATTCAGCTGAGGCCTGACTGACAAGAAGCACACAGCCCTGTGAAGATTAGAGAAAGAGCATTCCAAGCAGAGGCAACAAAGGCCCTACTATGGGAACAAGCTTGGCAGGTGGAAAAACAATGGAGGGTGGTAGAAAGAGAGTCGGCTTGGTGTCAGAAAGCTTGGGGCATTGTCCCAGATCTGTTGCTTCCTAGGAGTGTGAACGATGAGCAAGTCCCTCCATCTCTGATGATTAGTTTTTTCTTCTGGAAAATGGTGCTAATGTTTGCTACCTCATAGGCTTGGTGTGAAGATTAGATTAACTACATTAAACATGCCCAGCACAAGAGAGGCACTGGAGAAATGCTAGCTTTGATTGCTTTTTAAATTAATTAATTAATTTAATTTTTTTAGAGACAGGCTTGCCGTGTTACCCAGGCTGGTCTTGAACTCCTGGGCTCAGGTTATCCTGCTTCAGCCTCCCAAAATGCTGGGATTATAGGCAAGAGCCACCACTCCTAGCCTGGTTGCTTTTTTTATTTAAATCTTTAACAAAATTATTTATTTATTTATTTATTTATTTTCTCTAATCTTGGCAGGCAAAGCTTTGGTTGCTTTTAATTTCCTGAGGAAATGAATATTTTGACAAGGGCCTTCTGAAAAGAATCGTACTGGCTGAGGAAAGATACCCACAGAGTTGCCTCTTAGAAAACAGGGTGGTGGTGTGAAAGTTTCTTGGGGTGGGGTAGGGTATAGTCTTGTTGGTGCTCTCAAATGACATCATAGAAGCATCTGGTTATCTCCACCTCCTTCAGTAACATGTTTTCTAAAGAGAGGATGGGGAAAGGAAACAAAGACTCTGAAGTTTATTCCGTATTTTTCAGTTTCTGAAAAGTATATTTGTTTTCTATGGACTCATAAATATTAATGGAAAGTTTCAATAATTTAGATGGACAGGATAATTGCATTGTAGTGGTATAACTGATGGGGCCCCGACTTGTTTTTATTTGTTACAAAACTATACATTTATGGCTGAGAATTAATAAACATACTAACAGTAATCATAAAGGAAATAAAACCTCAGCCATTGTAAAAAAAATAAAAAATAAAAAAACCCACAACCTCCCCCCACCCCTCCCCCCACCAAAACTAGATATAATTGATTCTTGCTTACTTCTGAAAGCTCATTTACTTTTTTGATTATAATTTTATGAACTAACTCTGGGTAATTTTGCCTATTTTGAATAGTTTTAGATAATGCCTATTTTGGCATCTCCCTGAATATTTCTGACCATCCCTTCAACATTTATTTGGTCTGTGTTTAAAGAAGACACATTAACATTTGCCTAAGTCACATGAATTAGGATGCAGAATCTATAATTATGGACTAATAATACACAAATACAGGCTTTGGGTAATATTTATTGGACAACTACCATAATTATCAGTGCATCACAGTGTGATGGTTGGGTGTCAGCCAGATTGGGGTTCAGCTATTCATTCTGCCTCTTATTAGCAGGGATAATTTAACCCCTGCAAGCCTGTTCTCTCATCCACAACACAGTACCTGCCTCACAGGGTTACTTCAGAACACAGTGAGGACTTAATGTAAACCATCTACACAGGGCATGACATATACTACCACAGAAAAATCATTGTTGATGTCACCGTCATTACCACCATTCTACCCTCAGCACTTCAATATGAAGTGATGGGCCCAGCCCTTTTCTGAAGTTAACTTTGAAAGCAGATATTTATTTACATAGAATTTAAGAGAAGGGATTTTTGAGTACAACTTCCTCACTGGTTTTGCTTTTTATGTAGGATTCTGGAATGTAAATCAGTAGGAGATTTCTAGTTACTGGTGGAAGAGAAGATGGCTTCCTTATCCTGGAATCACAGCGATTGGGGGTAAATTCTATACATAGGTCCTCTCTGAAAGATCTTGCAAGGAATACGGGAAAATGAAGCTGGAATTATTATAGTTACAATGTTGGCTAAAGTTCGTTCATGGAACACCTTGAAATTAAATCTGTTGGTTTGCTTATTCAATATTGGACAGCAGAGGGTCTGAGTTAGAACCAACAAACCAGAAATAAATCAAGTTGCAATATTTAGCCGCAAAGGACAGAAAGAGGCCTTTGAAAAGCTGAAGTGAGTACTTTTACTGCTGTAATTAAGGGAAATAATGGTATACAGGCTCTTTCAATTGGCATTAAAATATATTTTCCTTGATTAGTTTGAATATCCAATACAAGTTGGTGGATGTGAATTGTTCTGTCATGCTTTCAAGGAGGAAAACTCTACTTTTAAAAGTGCGTCATTAGGGCCGGGTGTGGTGGCTCATGCCTGTAATTCCAGCACTATGGGGGATTGAGGTGGGCGGATTGCTTGAGGTCTGGAGTTCGAGACCAACCTAGCCAGCATGGTGAAACTCTGTCTCTACTAAAAATACAAAAATTAGTTGGGCTTGGTGATACGCACCTGTAATTCCAGCTACTCAGGAGGCTGAGGCATGAGAATCGCTTGAACCCAGGAGGCAAGGTGGAGGTTGCAGTGAGTCGAGATTGTGGACTCCAGCCTGGGTAACGAAGTGACAGTCTGTCTCAAAAAAAAAAAAAAAAAAAAAAAGTGCATTGTTTGAATATGGATTTATAGATGTATTCAAGGGCACCAACAATTTTTTTTTTTTTTTTTTTGAGACAGGGCCTCACTGTGTCCCCCAGGCTGGAATGTAGTGGTGTGAACATGACTCACTGCAGTCTCAACCTCCTGGGCTCAAGTGATCCTCCTGCCTTAGTCTCCTGAGTAACTGGGACCACAGGTGTGTGCCACCAAGCTCAGCTAATTTTTTAATGTAGAGACAGGGTCTTGCCATGTTGCTTAGGCTGAACATTTGATTTGGCTTACAGAAAATATGAAGTACTTTTTTTCCTATGTGGACTCAATTAAACAAAAAATTTTATTTTACAGAGATAGGATCTTACTCTGTTGCCCAGTCTGGAGTGCAGTGGTACATACAATCTTAACTCACTGTAACCTTGACCTCCTGGGCTCAAGTGATCTTGCCTCAGCCACCTGAGTAGCTGGGACTACGGTCAGGCACCACCGTGGTTGGCTAATTAGAAAACCTTTTTTCTTATAGAGGTAGGGTCTCACTATGTTGCCCAGGCTGCTCTCTAATTCCTGACTTCGAGTGATGCCACCCTTCATGGCCTCCCAAAGTGCTGGGATTACAGGCATGAGCCACCATGCCCCACCTGGGGACTCATTTGAAGGTGATCATTTCTACTTTTATTTGTTTACTGGACACTTGTTCTGGGACCTAGATCTTTCACAGTTGATTTTAAGCTAAAGGTTTCTGAACTGTATATGTACAATATTTCAGAAGAAAAATTTCCTTTGCTTCATAGTACGGCACAACAGTGTTTGCATTTGATGTTTAGCGTAGCCTTGGTTTTGGTTGTTCAGAAGCCTATGTTAGCTCTTTGGCTGTGCCAAGAATATATTGTTTTTGAGTCTCCTTGCCGGGCCTCCTCGCCTTCTTGTCATGCACATCCTGTACCTGGGTTGTGGTTGTATTGATTTGCTGGGGTGCTGCTGTTGCAAATGTCTGGAGTGAATGAGAATGTTTGTGGGTGTCTGCCCTCACCTTGGCCACTGACCTGCTTTCAGCCCTGAAGTACTGCCATCTGCATGAACATTAGGGACCCCCAGCCTCCCCCACCACCTGGTAAAGTGCCCTGCACATGCTTGGGATTCAGGAAATGTTTGTAGAGAGAAAAAATTCCTTATCATTCCTTATCATTCTCTGTCTTGAGTCTGAATCATGATTCAAACACTTTTGCTAAAAGGTTTTCCCTTGAAAAATTCATATTTCAGATATAGATATACTTTTTTTTGGTATATGTGAGTTTAAGAGCAGCCTCAGGAGTAGTTTAGAGAGAATGAATATACCAGTATAGTTTTTATTCCCTTGATTACTTAAATAAGTATTAAAGGTGTGTGAAAAGATCAGCTGAATCCCAGGTTCCTCAAACAAAATGTTAACTTTTGTTTGGGTGATAAGAGATGGATTTCAAAATGGGAAAAAGCGAGACTGAAACCATCATCCCGCACAGACTGTGTCAGGAATGTATTAATGACAGCCTGCCCTTGATAAGAACAGGACACCAACAGGGGGCATAAACAAGATCTAGGTACAACTGTGACCTTGAGTTTAAGTTGCCATTTAAACTCATTTTCCTTAAACCGTCCTTTTCTGGCAAAATAAGTGACTCCTGAAGTTGCCTCATTAGAACTCTAATATGCATTTTTCTCTCTGAAATGTTTCAGATGGGTATTGACTCCTTCTGTTGTCATTTGGTCCTATAGGACCAAACTTGTATATGTAGAATTTTATTTTAAAATAGGAAAAATCATGATTCTGAAAAATTGTGCCTGTCAAGATATTAAATGACTGTTCCCATTAATATTATTGCCATTAATATTTTGAAGTCAAATTACATAGTGACAGCTCTCTGCCTGAATGATACTTAATGTTACAAGGAAGAAACTGTCTGAGAGAATTGGAAGAGATGCTAATGAGGCCTCCCCACCACTTTCCCTTTTAAGCCCCTCACCTATCACCTACTCCTCCATCCCCTAGACTTAAGTAGGTTCCCTTACTTTTCTTCTGCTTGGGCCATTGTTTAGAAAGGTCTGAGTCTTGGGATGAGCTGACCTCCTGTCAGGGCTTAGCCCTCCACCTGCTCTGCCTGAGTCCCCTCTGTGTTCTCCCTGGGCCAGGCCTTCCCTTCTGTGTTTTCATCCTCTCCTGTCCTCCTGACACCTTCATTTAATTTTAACTCACTGCAAGCTTCGCCTCCTGGGTTCACACCATTCTCCTGCCTCAGCCTCCCAAGTAGCTGGGACTACAGGCGCCCGCCACCACGCCTGGCTAAATTTTTGTATTTTTAGTAGAGACAGGGTTTGACCGTGTTAGCCAGGATGGTCTCGATCTCCTGACCTCATGATACGCCTGCCTCAGCCTCCCAAAGTGCTGGGATTACAGGCGTGAGCCACCGTGCCCAGACTTTTTGTTTTTGTTTTTGTTTTAAATTAAAGTTATGGTTGCAGTGAGCTGAGATTCTGCCACTGAACTGCACTCCGGCCTGGGTCTCACGCTGTCATCCAGGCCGGAGTGCAGTGGCGCAATCTCAGCTCACTGCCACCTTAACTCCTAGGCTCAAGTCATCCTCTTACCCCAGCCTCCTGAGCAGCTGGGATTACAGGCATGCGCCACCATGCCCCCAGCTAATTTTTTAATTTTTTGTAGAGACAGAAAGGTCCTCTAGGTTGCCCAGGCTGGTCTCCAACTGCGGAGCTCAAGCGATCCTCTTGCCTTGGCCTCCCGAAGTGCTGGGATTACAGGCTTGAGCCACCGTGCCTGGTGAAACCTTCATTTTAAAAACATACCCAAATCTTTCTGAGCACTCAGCCTCTCAGTCCTCTGTTGGCCTTGCCCACTTTCCTTTTGAGGTGGGGCACAGTGTTTTCCTTTCCCTTCTGAGCCTCTTCCCTGACAGCTGTCTGCAAATGCCCTTCCCTGCCCTGTTCATTTTTCTTCCCGGTGCCCATCCCCAGGAGACTGCACTGGCGAAGCCCAGAAGTGACAGCGTAGTCAAGTCAGTTCTTCTTTGTCTTGTTGGCTGCTACCTTCTTCAGATTCATTGCTCCCCTGTTTCTGTGTTTTTCTAATGTTTACTGAGGTATTTTTAAGTTTCTTTTTGTATCTCTTTCCTCATCCCTCAACCTAGTAAATACTGGTGTTCCCCAGGTAGGAGGGGGCGGGGGTGGGTAGGAGGTGGTTTGTCTTTACATTGTTTTCTTTGTCATGGCACATGGTCTCGTCAAACTTTTAAGTCTCAACAATATTGCCCATATGCCAAGTACTTCCAAAGCTGTCTCTTGTCTTCCCCACTGAGCCCAACTATTGCTTCTGGAACTGGGGCAGGCTTAGGACAAACCACTTTATACTCCGTCTCCTTTAATCCTCACAGTAGACTATGAGAGAGGAGGAGTGCTGTGGCACCTGCATTTCTCACCCGAGGAAACTGTGGCTTAGACAGGCCCGATATCAGGTCCAAGGTCCCATGTCTGATATGCTTGCTGGACAGACCTGCTTGGACATCCTTTAGGCATCTTCAAGTCAACATGTCCACAATTAAATATCCCATCTTTCCCCTTGACCTGCTCCTCCTCCCATTTTCCTGGTCAGAACTGGTCTCGCCATTGTTCAGTCACCTGGCCACCATTCTAGACTTTTCTTTCTCCTTTACCTCCTTCCCCACCTCAGTTGATTGCCAAGTCATGCCAGATTGGCTTGGTAAATACTTTCTGACTCAATTTCTTCTTTTCCCCACAATTACCACACTCGTTTATATCATACATGTGGATTATTGTGATGGCCTTGGAACTGGTTTCCATGAATCTAGTTGTATTCCCTCAAATCCATCCTCCATAAACTGCCTGGATGAGCTTTCTAAAACTCAGCCCTAACCTCCCTCCCGCCAGAAGTCGTTTAAAGGCTTCCTGTGCCCTGTAAAGTTCAGGCTCCTGGGGAGGGTTCCCAATTGGCTGGCCCTTGCCTGCCTTCCCCATTCCATCTTCCACCTTTCCTTCCCTTCCAGTTTATGAGCTAAGTACTAATGGACAGACTAGGTTTTCTTGCCTCTGCTCATGTCTAATTCACCTTATTTACAATAAATGTTGGAGGAGGAAGGAAGATAGTCCTTTGTAATTTGTACGGAAGGACTTGTATAACATTAGAAAAGATAGGGGTGAATAAGTTACATGGAAAAAATATGTCACTCTCCATGTAACTACAAAGATATCCATAAATAGGCCTGAGCATGCCACACGCACATGTCAGCACAGTTCACAGCATTCACTGAGCACCTGCTGTGGCCAGAGACCACAGTAGATGCTGGGGGTGAAAAGCTCAAGGAGCTCTCCCTGTAGTGAGGGAGACAGCAGAAACCCACAATTTCATCATAGGAAGGTTGAGTTTAGGAATAGAAATGGGTACGGGATAGTAGGGGATTGTGAGCCTGAGTATTCAGGGAGGACTTCTTGGAGGAGGTGATGTACAAGTTCAGTCTTCAGGGAAAGTCAGTAGTAACCAGGTTGAAGGTAGTGTAAATTCCTTTTCTCCTTTTTCCTCTTTGGGATTTGTATTTTTCCCATGGAATTTTACCTGTACAGGTCATTTTACACTGGACTAACAATGCTTAAGTGCTTTTTAAAAGCAAACTGTGCCAGATTTATCCCATTGGTAGGAACTTTCTTCGTGAGGTCAGAGGCTTTGTCTTGGTTCCCATTGTATTGCCAGTGCATGGCCCCTGCTAGGTGCTGAGTAAATGTTGGTTGAATTGGATGCCTTGAGGTGAGGCATGAGAAAGGGTTCTCCTCCTCCCCCTGAAGGTGGTGAGGATAGTTGTGACAGTTGACACTTGCATGGGGCTGACCTTGTGAGGTCCTAAACCTGGTGACCTGCCTCTGCAGTGTAACTGGGCTGTCTCATGGGAAGGGCAGAGCCTTTTCTAGATGGCCAACTCTGTGTTCTGAACAGGAGTGCCAAACTCATTTGGAGGGGAAGGGAGCGCCCTTTTAAAGCCTCAACTACTCATTAAATTCAAGCAGAAGGATGGTGAAGGTGGAGCTAACTCATTTATTAGCATATAATATGATCAACCTAACTCATATAAATGTAGATTATCTTGGTTTGTCTTTTCCTGGCTGGAGAAAAGGCTTGGAGACGTGCCTTGGATTGTGAGTTAGTCAGTGAGCAGCTGCTTAAAGATCTGAAAAGTCCTAGAATATGTCATCTGTGTAGGCTTTATCCTTTAATTAACTATGGATTTTTATCTCCATACATGTGAAACTAATGATTGACTTGGTTCAGACACTGAATTGTCAGCTCAAACCTGCCATTCCACTGGGCTTCATCACTATGTTCTATGGGTGTGAAGCCTTTGTTTTTTCAGAGACCCATTTCCACCAGCGGGTTTGCACTGTAAGTGTTTCCACAGGAACTCTGCCCTTTGCCAGTGTCACTGTTGTGGCTGTGCAGCAGAACCCACAGGGCGGAGGTGTTTCAGCCCTCACTGAAAATGCAACAGATCTTAACATCTCTTGCTGCAAATTTTCCAGTGTGTTCTGGTCTACCTTGGTATCTTAAAACCAGGCTCACTGACTACCACATAAGAAATGATAGTGGGGTGTCTTAAATGATCTGTTGAAGACCAGCAGCCAAAAAGATTGCCCTTAGTGTTTCTCTCTACCGGCTAACATTAGACAATGCCATGTAGAAGCTGCTGTTAGGGTTTGAGAACTGTGTCACCTCATTCTCAAGATAGCCAAGGAAGTGTCACCTCTGGAGAAGGCAGTTCTGTCTCTTTCAGTTTCTCCGTGGATCAGATATTGTTCTGAAGGAGGTGGTTTTACCGATTCGTCTCACACAGACTTCTTGCCTTTACTTTTATCTGACTGCTGACAGGGTGGGCTGGAATATAATCATTGCTTAACTGGACTTGACTTTCAAGGCCTGATTGGCGTTTCCAGTATAGCAGTTGCCTGAGTCATCTAGTTTTGGAACTGATAAATCAAAGGACTGGCTTGGAGGTTAGTGTCCTGTCTGGAGAATGGGCTTAATGTAACTTCAGTTAAGAAGTTAATGAATCTGAAATAGTTATAACCCAAGGAAGAGATTTTCCAAAAGAATGTCGCTTTAGAGAAATAATGACCAGTTCCCTCAAAAAAAAAAAAAAATGGAAAAACAGACACTAGACTGGATAGAAAAGACTTACATGTTGAGGCTGATTTCTCTTATGGAACTATAAAAGGACTGGACTCTAAGGAAATGAGGGTCTTCAGTTTCATTGGTGATATTTCCATTTGTTCTGGAGCTATGATAGAACCAGGACTAGAGAATGCAGGGCATGATGATAGATTTTTTTTTTATGTAGCACTTTTAAACATGAAAAATATATATCTAATGTGCCAATGTAAGACCTGGCCTTTTTGTAATCAAGTAATATTTTGAGTAATAATTGATTGCACAACATCCTGTGACACACTGTGAAAGAGTAAAATTGGCTTAAAAATTTTAAGTACAAAGACATTTCAGAAGAGTTTTGTCCATAACTTTGTTAGACTGAAATGAGTGGAATTACATTTGGCACCAGGAAATGGATCTGGATTATTTAGAACAAATGTTTTCCAGGTTTGAATCTTCTATGTGGAAGTACAGGCTGACCTCTTTGCCTTTTCCCTGGTCCAGGATCCTGACAGTCAGTTCTTAAGCTCTGTTCCTCCAGAATTTCATGTTTATGCTGCACAAGGCCTGTATTTTATAATGGTGGCTCTTGTGGATGATGACTTCCTCGATGGTGTAACTTCCAGTAATCCCCCTCATCATACTGAAATGATATCAGTATATCATCCGAACACCATGGAGCTTGTCATTTGAGGGACACAGCTTGCTTGTGTACTTGGGAAAGAAGAGGTTTAGCGTGGTTTCAGATCAGTGATGAGCCCAGTGATCTCTGCAGGTTCCCTTAGCTCTGAGAATTCTGATGTCATATGCACTTCTGCTGCCAGAGTTGCTGCTTCATGACACTGGATGTGTAAGAAGAAAGGAAAATAAATGTAAAATGCCTGGCACCACTGAGGAAGTAGGGTCAGGAGTTAAGTTAGACGGTGACTGGCATTTCCCAGCCACACAAGTACAGAAGTGTCCTGTGGTACAAACGGAGGCAGGCTGGGGAGGTCCATTGTGTGCCAGGTGTTTCCATGAAGATAAACTGTTGAGTGCCAGGTGTGGCAGCTGCAAACAGGGATTTGGGGGGCAAAATTTAATCTTTTTTTTTGTGATTTGTTGAATGAAGTGCCTAATGTGTCTCAGTAACTTACTTGAGAGGAAAAGAGCCGCAAGCAAGGCAGTGGAGAGTGCTGGATGGCTGCCTTGTGACCAGACCTGTTCTTTTAAGGCCTCTGGAGCCAGCTGTGGGACGATCAATCCAGCAGCTGCAGGTACGCCTCGGGTGGCACTTGGGTCTGTAGTCAGCGGGGTTGCCTGTGACTGAGAGTGGCAGAGTGGTCACTTGCACTGATGAATCCTAACCCTGCCGATCTTTGCTTGGGTGATGGCTGTTTGTGTGCTATTTCTAGAAGTTCCTCCTAATGCCTGTCTATGTGACCTGTTTTCACTAGATCCAGATTGCTAGCCCCTTAAAGCTTGAAGAATCTTAAAGGTCATCTGGAACAAAAGATTTATTTATTTTTAACCTGGTGGCTACCCTGAACCCCCCAGTTGATTGACTGAGGTTAGTCTTGAGCATGCCCTGCTTCACATGCTAGTTTTCCAGTTTCTACTTTGGGAGAATGACCTTATCCTTAGGCCGGCCAAGAGGGCTTCTTTCTGTTCCTGTCACAGTACTAGGCTGTATACTCATTCACCCTCAGTTCCCTTTTCTGGTATATTTCTTAACAAATTATTTCCCTCTTTCCACTATTTTTAGGGGTAACAAGTCTAAGATATTTACATATAAATGGGTCTCCCTTCTCAAACCCTTTTCTAGCAAGCACTTTCTGAGAGGACAGTGTCTTACCAGGATCTTCTGTCACTGTGGTCCCTTTGAGGGTAGAAAAGAGCAGATTGTTGTGAAGTCTTTTGTCAGCCTCTTCATGTTTATAAACATACTTAGTTTTCCAGACTATGTAGGTTTTAGACTTCAAGTGAAAAGAGTATACATTGTTATGCAGCAATAGAAAACAAAACAACTACAACAAAATTGTATTTTTTCTCCATACAGAGGCTTTAACTTTCAATATTTGTGTATGGAGACAAGGCTGACAGCCACAGCAGTAATTTCATGATGGCTGAAATAGCTGTGAACTGTGCATTAACTTGTTCCTTCTGTCTTAAATTCTGCTGCAGTGTTGGAGCAGGGAAGGCGAGCAGAGGAGTGATGAATAGAGTAGCAGGTGGGATAATATACAATAACAGGAGATACACAATAAGGATTAATTAGGTGTCAGGCTAAGTACTTCATGTGCATTAATTAATCCTCAGAATACCTTCAAGATATTCAGATTATCTTATTATCCTCCTCTTTGTGAGGCAACTGAGGCTCAGAGAGGTTAAGATACTTGCCCCAAATAAGTGATGAAGGCTGGGCACTGTGGCCCAGCACTTTGGGAGGCCAAGGCAGGAGGATTGCTTGAGCCAAGGAGTTTGAGACCAGCCTGGACAACATAGCAAGACCCCATCTCTTTTTTTTTTAAAGTTGTGGAGCTAGAGTTTGAGCACCTGCATGGAACCACTAAACTACATTACACCTGCCTCAGGTGGTTGATATGAGGAAAAATAAAAATTTTTCAGATGGACTCTGGGTATTTGCCTTTTAAGGCTATATGCCTTTTAATTCTGATGTAAAGTGGTAGAGAAATGATTAAAGGTTTAAGAGTTGATAGGGCCCTGGGTAGGAGGGACACTTTACATGTGTTGCGTGTGCATCTGCAGCAGATGACAGCTCCCCAAACGGACATGCCTCCCTTGTTCAAGAAAGCTTGTCAGGGTGGCACCAATTTTTTTTAGCAACTTAATGAATGAGGTATCAAATGATCACATAATACAAATTTGATTGATCTCCTTTGGGATATATCTCCCCTTAAACATTGTGCTGGCTACACTATCCATTTCTATAATACCTTTGATTTTATCCTCTTTACTCCTAACAGTGAATTCCTAGGTAAAGTCACAACTGAATGTATCAGCACAAGCGTGCTGCATCGTGTTGTACGTTCTGCAAACGGTAGCTTGAGATAGTGTGTCATTTCCCAGTTCTTAAGGCTGTGGCCTACACCAATGGCCTTATTTTCCCTTTTGATTTTTTTCAGAATTAACTGTTATTTTGCCAATAAGTTTAACATTTCATTGGAGCAATTATTATGTGTCTGGGGTTATGCAACACATGGGATGTGCAGAAATAAAAAGATAGTTTCCCTGCCCTCAAGGAGCTTGTCTTATAAGGAAAGCAGATATATAAACACTTCTAGGGCACAGAAATTTTCATGTATGTGTGTACTATGGTGTTAATGCAGAATTCTCTAAAGGAATAAAGCTTTCATGACCAAAGCAAGCATGGGCAAATGTTTCACATCTTTCTGCCTGTGTTTTGCGAGCCCATTCTGTTTAATGTGGGCGTGATTTAAAGTCGACCTGCAGTCCTGGACTTCAACCAAACAGCCATTATAGTAATGAACATTTAAAGGAGTTATTTTTCCAAAGCATTATATAGTTTTTCACATCCATCTTTTCATTCCCTTATTAGCTAATGATGTTGATGTCCTCACAAGCATTGTTTAGGAATGGCTTAGGAATTTTACCATATGTTTACTTTGGCTTGTCTGCTGCCCCTTGCTTTGTAATCTGTTCACCGGTGATTTAGTTGTTTCTTTGTGTCCCTTGGAAGTTGCAAGTTGACGAGTGGGGACTGGTGGGGAAAGAAATCCAGAATAGATATTTCTAAAACTATGAAGTGAAAATTCAGGAGAGACTGTCATAACTCCGCTTATTTAAGGTGGTTTGGTTTGTGCCAAGCTAAAGGAGGGAATATTGATTGAATTACTTTTTTAAAATGCAATTAATTTCATTTAATTGTTTTCCCTGGAGTTGTGGGGATGAGGTATTGCGGTTTAAAGCAGTTTGGTTGTGCTAATTTTTTTCTGATTATCTTCAAGGCTCCATGGATAGTGTCACCGCAGGTCTATTCATGCTTTCGTTCCTCCTTTACCTGCCTTCATCTACTTTCTCTGGGCATTGGTACCCATACCCAGGTGTGGTCAGTTGGAGTAACTCCTGCCTTGCTGGGCTTAACTGTGGTGTTTCTGGGCCTAAGGCAATTGGAACATCTGTAGTTTATTTCCCAATCCCAATTTTGTGGAGGTTTGTGGTCAGGCTTTGATTCAATTACTCCTAAGTAGTGGCCCGTGTTAAGTAGAGGCCGTGTGAGACAAGACACTTAATGTAGGCCCCTTGGAATTGTTGGGTCCTTTTCATCAGAATTTGGCTAATGATGCCTCTCTCTCTTTTTTACACACTAAAGCCTAATACAACTAGTAATGAACCTCATTAATAATTTGTATTGGCAGATGTGAGGTGTCACACATTAAAACTGTTTTACACCATAAGCATTGACTTCATTCGGTCAGTGAGGGAGGATGCAACCACCTTTGCCAAAATAGGAAGGAAGAGAAGACCCAGAGTTTTCAGGGAACGGAATTAAATAGCACTTTAATGAGCTTGGCGGAGGCAGTGGGGTGAGGAGAGGAAGTTAATAGGCCCAGGGAGGAGAGTATCTTACTGGTTTCTCCAAGCTGATTCTTCTGGGTACCAAGAGAGCTGTGGAAACCCACAGGGGAATGCCCCGGTTCCTTTCCTTCCTTCTTTCTGGTAAGGGTTTAGATCTATTTATTTGATGGTCAGCCTTCCAGTTTTATCAGCACCGGTCTCTTTGTACAACTTCCCAAATGTACAAACTCCAGACAGATGAGTACAGTTGGTGTTTTCCCGGGAGGGTGTTTCTCCCTGTGGTCTGTCACAGCCAGAGAGCAGGGGGCCAGAGAGAGGACTGATTGCCCATATGTTCCAGGTGAGTTGTCAGTGGTGCACCCAGTTTTAAAATGCTCTGGGGGTGTGTGGCCATGAAGTGGATTTTGAATGAATAG
The DNA here is from genome assembly GCF_028878055.3 of Symphalangus syndactylus. Lineage (NCBI taxonomy): Eukaryota > Metazoa > Chordata > Mammalia > Primates > Hylobatidae > Symphalangus > Symphalangus syndactylus. Next base: position 55,880,534 of record NC_072430.2, on the reverse strand, counting down.
AAGGAAAAAGCTCGTGGATGAAAAACGTGAGCCATTTGAACCGTGTGTGGTGTCTGGAGAGACACGTGGTCTGGCAAAACTGACAAAGTTTGCTTGGGGAAACAGAAGCTTTGCCTCCACCTCTGATGCTTGGGCTGGGATGAAATAAGCCACTTTTCTGTTTAGACTGTGTTTAGATGGAGGGAAGCTTCTTTAGTTCTTTATTGGGTGCAGTGAACGGCAGAACTTTTATTACTTGCATTCTTAATTTTAGTTAGCCATGCTGAGCTGCGTTTACACCCACCTTGGTATGTAATTTCTGTGACCTTTTCCACTTCCTTCTCTCCTATTACAGTCACCAAAAGCCACTACGGGTAGCCATTTGTTAATATCACCCTTATTAGGAGTCCTCCAGGCTCAGTTAAGGTCTCCCTCCATCTTTCCACCCCCCCATTTTATGCCTTCGTAGCCACTGGCACTCTGCCTTGCGGCACTTGCATATATTTATAATCAGTGAGTCACCTCCTAGACTGTCAGCACCATGAGGGCAAGATCTGCAGCCCACCAGCAGCCTCTGCTTCCAGCACAGCACTTGGCACACAGTAAGCACTCCCTTAGTATTTGTTGTACTTGTCAGTGTTTGTTGCCTGAATGACACAGAAGTGTTCCCTGCTGGAGAAGGGATTCGAGTTAAATGGAATCATCCAGAGAATTTGATAAAATGATGATGGCTATCCGTTTATGCTCTTACAAGTATGCACTTGAGACCTCTAAGTAGATGTTTATTTGCTTAGCCCTTTCCAGGGTTCATTTGTTTATACTGTTTCCTTTCGTATGTATTTTCTGCTTTGCCCCTCACATAATAATTCTTGGAAGCAAGTAGATCATTGTTTCCATTTCAGTTGAGATCACTTTAGGGGCATGTCTGGGATTTGATGACATATCTTCCACTATCTTATGCTCCCTACCTCACATTTATTGAGTACCTGCTATGTACCAATCCTTAACATTTGTTATTCCAGTGTATCTCCCATCAGTCCTGTTGAGGTAGATATTGTTATCCCCATTTTACAATGAGGAAATCAAGGTTCTGAGAGATTAGATAATTTCTAGGAACATACAGCCAATAAAAGGGAAAGGAAGAGTCTGAGTTTAAACCCAGTTCTTTGGTGCTAGGGGTACAGCTGCTGTCTGTGGGGCATGCCAGATGACACCTTTTTGACTCTTTTGGTAGGGAATGGGGAGGAATGCTTGTCACCTTAGAAATGCTGTTCGTGGTGGCTCACACCTGTAATCCCAGCACTTTGGGAGGCCGAGGTGGGTGGATTACGAGGTCAGGAGTTTGAGACCAGCCTGGCCAACATGGTGAAACCACGTCTCTAGTAAAAATACAAAAATTAGCCAGGCATGGAAGTGTACACCTGTAATCCCAGTTACTCAGGAGGCTGAGGCAGGAGAATTGCTTGAACCTGGGAGGCGGAGGTTGCAGTAAGCTGAGATCATGCCACTGTACTCCAGCCTGGGCAACAGAGTAAGACTCTGTCTCAGAAAAAAATAAATAAATAAATAAATAAATAAATGCTGGTATGTCCAAGTCTGTGTTCATTCTTATGTTCATGGTTGTTTTACAAAAGCTGTATTTAGCAAGTACTCAATGGCAAGTTATGCCAGGACTGTGCTTGGCATAACTTGGATATATAGGTGAATGAGGCAGCCATACAGAGAAATATGACAAGAGTATGTTTTAAATGCCCCAAAGAAGGTTTATGGAAGGTGCTGCAGGAATGTAGAGCTGGGAAAATAACCATCATTTATATAGTGTTTTATATGCTGTCTCTTGCTTTTATATTTGCCCCCATTGTATTCTCTTTCTTTCTCTCCTTTCCTCCACGTCTCCTCCCCTCTCCTGAATTTTAGGATTTGGATACATGTGTACATTTAAAATTTGTTCTAAATACTTGAAAGCACGCTTGCTTGTTAGTTACGTGTCCAAAGCCTGTTGACTACTGGGCCCCAGAGGAACACTAGCATGTGCCCTTGCCCTGCCTGTTTCTTTGTATACAAACAGTATACAAAACATACAGAAGAGAACTGATGGATATTTAGATCTATGGGCTTTTATAGAAAATAAGAATTACTTTTATTCTGTAAGGTCAGTGTTTACACCTTGTCTGCTTGCTCCATACTCCTCTAGAGACTAAAACACCTCATTGCTTCTCAGAATCATTTCTGAAACTGAGGCTAGAAACTACAACAGAGACTCTCTCCTCACCTCTTCACCAGCATCCCTTGCCTCTTAAAGTCACTGAAAGAATATCCCCCCTCCCCCATGGAGGGGTAATAACACTTTGTGTCTGTCTATTCCAGGAAGCTCGAGTGCTTTGCAACGCTTTACCCAGCATCCCTGGGGGCAGGATCGGTGCACGTAGATGTTTACTGTGCCAACCCCTTAAAAGGCTTTCTCTTAGCTTAGACCCTCATCTAACCCAGACTAATAATAAAAATTCCCCAATAACTTTGCTGTTGTAGATCTTACAGTGCTCAGAGATTGGCCCTTTAATATCCATGGTTGGCAAACATTTCTGTAGAGGTATTGTAGGTTATTTTGACTCTCCTTGTAAGAGCCAGTCTGTCTTACATGGCCTCAATCAAGGAAACAGGCAGTTCGGCTGCTTCCTCTTTATGGCATCCTTTTGATGAAGCACCACTTACTTTACTTTGCATATTAAGGTCCCAGGATACATGGGTACATGTATTTTTAATCTATCAATCATTTCATATAACGTAAGTAAAACTCATTTAGGAAATTGCAGAAGTTTCATAAAAAGATAGTCTACTAAAAAGCTTTAAGAGAGCTATTGATTCCCAAAAATAATTGATTGGGCCGTAGCGTCAGGTGTGCTGATACAGAACCACATCGTTGTGATTTATTTCTGCTGTCTTTGTGAGGGGATGGAGGACACAGTTCTTCTGGAAGAACGTGTTTATAAGTCTTCCTTCTCCCAGATGGCACTTCCAGCTAAGGTCCTGCAGAGTTGCATTCTGCCACCCTTCCTGGAGCCTGAGAGATGGGCGAGGAGTGCAGGTGGTGTTGTTATGTGGTAGCATGTCAAGGAGGCGGGCAGGAAAAGGCAGACTGATTTTTGGTAGCATTAGTCTTTCTTCTCTCCTTCTCTGCTTTTCTTTATTCTGAATTTTAAGATTTGGTTGCATGTGTACATTTAAGATTTGTTCTAAATACATGAAAGCACGCCTGCTTGTTAGAAGGACATATTTGAGGGAACTAAGTGGTGTTTGGAGGCACAGTGAAGATTTGAGAGATTCTGGGGGACGCACGTTGGGTGTTGGTGGTTTTCCAGTTGGTATCATAGTGTCATATTCTCTTCTGCAATTATAGGTTTAGCTCTTTGGGACCCAAAAAGACAAGATTAGTCAGGAAAGTGACATGCACTTGGCATGCTGTGGCTTCTTTTGAGGAAAAAGTGACCCAAATTTGAACATCCAACTTCAATTCTTAGTAATTGGCAGTGGCTCCTTGCATCTCTTTCTGCTTGACTATAAAACTATAAAATGCTGCTACTAACTTTGAAGGCTGCTACTTACAAGGCTAGGTGAACAGACTTTTATATTAACAACTCAGACTAACCTTGGGAAGCATCTGTGCTCCCTCACAGAGAAGTTGCTTTCACGTTTTTCACAGTCAACCTGGGTGGCCCTCACCATCAGGAGTGTGGAATCTCAAGAGTAGCAGCACAAAGGGGTGGCAACTTGAACCCCTAGGTTCTAGTCCCAGGTCAGCTGCTAACTGCTGTGTGAACTCAAGGAAGTGATCCAATGGGATCATCTTTTGACAAAAGCATCAGGTCACTAATCACCAAGGTCTTTTCCACCTCTGAATTCTGTGATCTCTACTCTTGTAGGTTTCCTCCCTAATAATTTCTGTAGGTCTGCTTTTTGAACTATTTCCCTTATTTATGCTTTCCTTAAAATCAGATTTGTTCTCATTCTTCTGGTCCCACCCACATCCACTGTTAAAGAACACAGTGAATTGATGTAGAAAGATGTCCCAGATATAGGCCAGGTGTGGTGGCTCATGCCTGTGATCCCAGCACTCTGGGAGGCCAAGGCAGATGGATCCTTTGAGGGCAGGGGTTCAAGACCAGCCTGACCAATATGGTGAAACCCTGTCTCTACTAAAAATACAAAAAATTAGCTGGGTGTGGTGGTGTGCACTTGTAGTCCCAGCTACTCAGGAAACTGAGACAGGAGAATTGCTTGAACCTGGGAGGTGGAGGTTGCAGTGAACCGAGATCGACAGAGCGAGACTCCATCTCAAAAAAAAAGAAAGAAAGAAAGACAGAGAGAGAGAGGAGAGAGAGAGAGAGAAAGAAAGAAAGAAAGAAAGAAAGAAAGAAAGAAAAGGAAGAAAGAAAGAAAGAAAGAAAGAAAAAAGAAAGATGTCCTAGATATATTGTTGAGTGAAAAAATATACTAACAGAGCGGCATGTCTGGTATGACCTATTTCTGAAATGAGAATGATAGTAGTATCAGTATAGGTCTGCATTGTTAATTTGAAGCAGTTTAAGTCAGATGTGTTTCTGAATTCAGGATTTTTTCAGTTTTACATAGGACAATGTATTAAATACATTTACTATTAAATAACACCTCCAGTGGGGGCTGGGGTGGCATCTGTAATCAAAAACATTAATACTTCTGTGGCGAAACATGGATGTTCACACTAAGTGGTGTAAATAAAGATTACACATTGCCTTATGTCAGTTCAGGTAAGATTTTGACAACAAATGTTATAAAATTTGTTTGGGTTTTGAAACTTTTTGAATATTGGGATTGTGGATAAAAGATTGTGGACCTGTATAGCCAAAGGGGGGAAAAATCTGGAAAATGAAGCATCGAGCGCTTAGCAATACTTTTCTTGAGTGGAGAAGTGGGGTGGAATTATGGGAGACTTTCATTTCCCAAGTTATATTCTTTTCTTAGTAAGCATGTATAATTTTATAATCAGAAAAAATGATTAAAGATACATGTGAGATATAAAGATTTACATAAAGTAGCTGGAAACATTTAACCAATCTGTAGCTGTTTGGGACTTATTTATATTAGGACAACTAAGACTTGTTTTCTCAATTTTTCAAACTTTTGTAATGTGATTATATTTCATACACACTTAAAATTTTTTGTAGATGATAGTATTGGGAAAAACGAAAAGGAATATATGATCATAATTAAAATGTCAGTGGAGAAAAATAAGGCCCTTAGAGTACCCTGCGGGAAATCAGGAGCCACTTCCTCCTGGATGCTTTATGTAGCACATTATACTGACCTATTAAATAACAAGAATCAGGCTGGGCATGGTGGCTCATACCTGTAACCCCAGCACTTTGGGAGGCTGAGGTGGGAGGATCACATGAGGCCAGGAGTTTGGGACCAGCATGGACAACATAGCAAGACCCCATCGCTACAAAAAAAAATAAAAATATAAATTAGCCAGGCATGGTGGCACATGACTGTGGTCCTAACTACATGGGACACTGAGACAGGAGGACTGCTTGAGCCCAGGAGTTTATGGTTACAGTGGGCTATGATTGCACTGCTACACTCCAGCAGGGGCAACAGAGTGAGACCCTACCTCTCAAAAAATAAGAAGAAGAATCACATGGATGAAGCAAATGATGATAACCAAAATATAATGTATGGGAGATCACTTTATAAAGATGTAAGGCTATACAATAATTTAACGTGTTTTTGAAGTAACATTGCAATTCCTAAGGGGACCAAAATGAATGGTTGGTTTTAACAGGCTTTGTCTGAAAATTGGCTGGAATAATTGCTTCCAAACAGAAGATACTTGGAATTTCATGTATGGAATATGGATGAGATGGTTGATATTTGATCGTTTAATTCTATCAGTCAATATAAAATGATCTATATTATTCTTAATTTTCACACTTTTCTATATTTCTAATCCTAATATACTCATTTGTTGCCTTTTCCCACTTAATTGTATAATTGCAGTTTCCATGTTGCTTATAATAGCTGCATAATATTTCGGTCACTGGTTTACATAATTTACCATCTTCTTATTGCTGTTTCTATTTGTGTGTGTGTGTGTGTGTGTGTGTGTGTGTGTGTGTTACAAATAACACCTCCGTACCTGTAGCTGTTTCTTTTTCTTTTTCCTTTTTTCCCCCCTATATTTAGGGGTTGTTTTCTTGGGGAAGATTTTTTCTGAATGCATGAGGAACTTAAAGTTTATTCTATAAGCATTTATTCAGCATCTACTGTGTACAGGGCCCTGGAGATACAGAGATGAATTTTAGAACCTATGCACAAGCTGTGTCCATTTCCTGGACTCTTCCTCCCTCTCCCTTCACCTGATGAATTCTCCATTTAAATTCCACTTTCCCAATGAGGCTTTTATGTGTTCCCCAGAGTATTTTAGGCTTTTCTGTACTTTTTCTTCTCATTTAGTCACAGTTATACTGTGTACATCTCAGAATAACTAAGATTACTTCATTTTTGCCTTCCTCGTTAGACTATTAAACAGTAAACTCTGAGAACAGGTTTTATGTCTGATTTGTTTTCCTTAGTACCCTCAATACCTGGGACATTATGTCTGGCGTATACCCGGCACAGAAATTCAAATGAGTACTTGCATAAATGAATTAGATGAACAAATATTTGAATATGATTCTTGCTTTGAGAAATTTAAATTAGAACTGAAAAATGGATTCAATGGATAATTTCGATGATGTATAAGTGCTTTATAGAAAATAGAAAATAAACCTTTTCCTAGCTGTTATCTTTTCCTCCTTTACAGTGAATCACTTGGAAGAGGATTCAATTCCAGCATGTCATTTAATGTCTTACTTTTGCCCATATTCTGCGTAGAAATGGGCTTATCTTAACTTCTTTTCTGCTAAAACTGTTGCTTTTCTATGCAAATCCTACTTTATTTCTCATTGCACTGAACACCATTGTCATTCACCTTTTTCACTTTTTTTTGACATGTTGGTTATCTTTGTTTTTTTTTTTCTTATTATTAAAAATCCTGTTTCTTCAGCATCCCCGTTTTCCTGGTCTTATGTGATAGCTATGCCTATTCTGCTCTTTATGACCTTTTAAAAACTATTATCTCCTTGAGGGAAGGGATAGTGTGATCTTTTGGTAGCAGACTTTAAAAGATCCACTTTCTTATATTTTAGTGTATCCCTTGGGTCAAATGGAGGATTTTTTTTTTAAAGGATGATCATCAAATAAATATTTTAAGTAATTTGACCAAAATTTATCTTCTTACCTTTTTCCTAAAAATATACACTAAATAATTTTAAGGGAAGATTTTATAGCCTCATATTCAACATGGAAATTTCTTGATTACTATTGCTCTGACTTTATTAGTTGCTTCATGGGTGGCTTCTGAATTCATTTCTTGGAGTGTTACTATTCAGGGCTAACTTTGTTAGTATTGCTACGTTGTGATTTAATTTTTTGCCGCTTACACATTCTAGCCAATCTGGAAGATCTCCACCAAAACACCTGTATAGTTCAGTCTGAATTTAGAAGTGTCACTTGCAAGAGACGCAGCAACGTCAGGCCCGCGAGACTCAAGTGAAGTCTCCTTCCATGATAGATCTTCTTATACTTGGTAGAAACTGGCAAGTGACTCACCAGGGGTGGAAGCCTGGAAAACAGCCTGCCGAGGAGGGTAGTCTTTCTGGTAACACGTCGCCACCCCTTTGAAGCATCCAGAGAACCGGAAGAACAGGAACTGCCTGTCAGACTGACTGAGCGCTTGGCATTCTTTCATGGAAAGATGACAACTCATCCAGGGTGAAAGAGGAAGTAGAGGGGGGTGGCAGGGAACAGGAGGGTGACCTTACATTTCCATTGTTTTGCAGGCTGCCTGGTGGAGTGCAGTGGGTTGTTTGGGGGTTGGGAGGAATTGGAATCATGTACTTCTATTGTTGCTGTCCAAAGTGGATGTCCTGTGCTGTGTTGCCAAAGAGGGGAGCTTGTACCCATTTTATCCTTGTGCTCCTTCGTAATCCAGATGGTTTGTGATCTGATATTTCTTTCGCGCTTAGCCCTGGACTCTATCGGTTAGAATCCTGGTATCATTTTAAGAATTGGGATCTCCTATGCCAAATTTCTGTGAAATCTAAGAGCCAATAGACCAGTGTATTTTTCTGGGCTATCTTTGGCTTTGACAATGGCATGTTTTGCGTGTCCGTTGATTTTTGTCTCAGTTTATTGGCTTAAGTAGTAAGAGGCAAGGGATCGAACTGCAGCAGTAGTGTTATTTTGATAATTTATTAAGTGTTGTCTTGGGAGATCTTGTGGGGGGAAAAGAGAGTTATCTTGTTTAGTTCTTTCTTATAGGAAATTTTGTTTTATTTTGTTTTTGAGATGGAGTCTCCTTCTGTCACCCAGGCTGGAGTGTGGTGGCATGATCTCAGCTCACGCAACCTCCGCCTCCCAGGTTCAAGCGATTCTCCTGCCTCGGCCTCCCAAGTAGCTGGGATTACAGGCACCCACCACCATGCCTGGCTAATTTTTGTATTTTTAGTTGAGACGGTTTCACTGCGTTAGCCAGGCTTGTCTCAAACTCCTGACTTCAGGTGATCTGCCCGCCTCAGCCTCCCAAAGTGCTGGGATTATAGGCATGAGCCATCACACCTGGCCTTATTTAGTTCTTTCTTGCTATGGCTAGAACCCTCCCAAGAGTAAAATAAAGACTTCAGTGGACAACCAGTGGTGAGTTCACTTTCCAGAGAATGGTGAGTCGTCAGAACACTGGTCAGTACTCCCAATTCTGTGGCATATCTGCACATCTGCAATCTTTGGTCAGCAACCTTCCAGGACTGCCTTCTTCACACTTGTGCCTGAACTTCCAAGCCATACTGGGCAGGTTGGTGCTGCCCATTTCTCCCATGCTATTTAACAATTACTCCATGCAGTTACTCTTCTTCTTAAGGCCTCTCCACCTGCCTCACTCTTAACATATGACTTTGTATCTGACTTTACTAAGCAACTTGAAACTTGATGAGCTCCTCCGTTTCCTGTCCTGATGCCTGCAAACTTATGTGTAGTCACAGTTATCTTCATCTGGTTTTCTCAAGGGGTATCCCATCTGCTCCTGCATCCTCCTAGGCCTTGCTCTATTGTCATTGTCCCTCCCTCTCTTTCTAATTTTCAGCCATGTTTCTTTACTGTCTCTTTCTCCTTGGCTGTCAAATGTTCTCAGTGTTTCCCATTTTTGTGCTTCTCCTACCTACTAATGACTTACCTATTTGTTAACTCCAGTGGACATGCTATAGTCCTTATCTTTCTGGAGCTTCTTGTTGTATTTAACCCAACGTATCCACTCTCTTCTCTTAAAGAGTTTTAGCTTCTGCAACCATCTATGCTTCTTTTTTCTTGCTGCCTCTACGTCTTGTATCTCCTTGGTGGGCTTCTCTTCCTTTGCCCACCTGTTACTGTTGGAGTTTAGTTCTGGGAGAGTTGCTCTTCTCTCCTCATATATACTCTGGCTTTGGGACTTCATCTGCTCTCTGGGTTTTCACCCTCTATGTGCCATTCCCATGTCTCTGCCTTGCACTGCCTGGTGACCAGGTTCTGCTGGTTGTCATGTGAGTATTGAAAGGCTCCTTAAATTTTCCAGGAGCTGAATGCATGACCATTTCTCCTAAACCTCCCCTTTTTTCTGTATTTAGAGACCGTATTATATGTGGTGGTTAAGATTGGTGCCCTGGAATCAGATCTGGATTTGAATTGGGGCTTTGATACTTTCTGGATGTTTGAGCTTGAACAAGTCACTTAATTCCCTGAGCCTCAGTGTCTTTCTTTTTAAAATGGGGATAAAAATAGTATCCATCTGAGAAATTCTTATGAGGTAGATTGTAATGCATTTGTACAGTGCCTGGCTCAGAATAAGACTGGAATAAATGTTAGCTGCTGCTGTTCTCTTTCAGTTTCCCTATTCCACGGAGACATCCAAGCCAGAAACCTGGGAGTCATCCTTAATGCCGTTTTCCTTTAGCTCCTTAATGCCTGTTTTCTTTAGCTTCTATACCTAGCCAGTCACCCAGTGTGACTGATTTCTAATCACGGTTTACTTCTTCCTTCTGGACATTTCTGAGTTTTCCTTTCTCTTGATTCCCATTACCACTACCTGTGCGAGGCCTTTATCCTTACTTTCCAAGATGGAGCCACAGCCTCCTGCCTTCTTTATGTTCCTGTGATCCTCCCTCCAGTGTGTTACCAGGCTGCCTCTCTGTGTCTAACAGGGTTTCCACCCTGGTTGAAGCCCTCTTGTGATGCTCCATTATATGCAAATCAAAAGCCAAGATCCTTAACATGGTATTCCTGGCTGTCCTCCTGGCCCTTGGTGGCATTCTAGCCTCCCTCTCACCACTTCCTGATTCCGGCTTCATCCTTGAGCAACACACTCTTGCTGTGTTCCCTGCGCAGGCCCTGCTCTTTAGGCTGTTTCCCACCTTTGTTAGCCATACTGCTTGGAATGCTCCCTTCCCTGCTTTTGCCTTAGTAACTCCTCATCCTGAGGACTCAGCTCAGGTGTCACCTCCTCCAGGAAGCCTTCTCTGACCCTTCCAGGATAGATTAGGTAATATTCCATAGAGTCCTGTCATTCTCTGTGCCCATGATGCACTTACCATGTTGGATCATAATGTATTTATGTGTCTTTCCTCCCAGACTCAGTCCTGAAGGGCAGAAACCATGTGTCATTCCACTTCATATTTTTGTGCCTAGCTGGATGCTTGACATGTAGTAAGTGCTCATGAAATGTTTGTTCATTGAATGACTGAATTCAAGCACCAGTAGACCTCTGGATGACCGTGGTTTCCTGTTTCTGTGGACCACAATGCTCTGGGGCAGCACTAGGTATCAGAGGTTCAAGCCATGGCTGGAGCAGCAACTCCTGAAGTAGACACCCTAATATCCTTCCCACTGAGTTCCTAGTTCTACATCCTGGAGTGAGGCTGTCAATTCTGAAGTGTCAGAGTGTGTCTGAAAATTATTCCTGTGAAAAATAAAATATTTCACATTGCAGGCCTCATTTTTATGTTATTTTTCCCAGAGAACGTTTTAATATTTTAGAACTTGTGGTAAGGTTAACACTTTCTATTTGCATGAGAACTTCCCTGATGGGAGATACTGCAGGTGTAAATTTTTCTGAGGAGTGTCACACCACTGTGGAACTATTTTCCATCGATCTGGAGATAGGGAACTTGTATACTCTGGGAGAGAACTTCTTTGAGATGTAAACTAGAGTGACCTACTTTAGAGGCTGCCTGTATCCTAATTTTCTATTTTAAAAGGGTGATGGCTGAACACTGAAAAGCTCGGGGAACTGTGCTGCCCGATATGGTGGCTACTAGCCATATGTGGCTACTTAAGTTTAAATTGAATTAAAATAAAATGAAGTGGAAAAAATTAAGTTCATCAAAAAATTAAGTTCATCAGCCACATGTAACTGATGACTAGTGGCTACCTACCATATATAGAACATTTCTATTATTGCACACTATTCTACTGGACAATGCTGTTTTAGGATGTAGAAGTCCTGATGGATAATATCAAAGCCACCTTACCATAGACAGAGTTTTACAGAGTTGTGAAATAATTCTTACTGGGAACACCAGATACTTACTTACCATTTTATATAGTGTATGTGGCATTCTGTCATCTTATCATTAGAGCATGCCTGTATCTTTAGGGACAATAGCATTCAAACACCAAATAATGTTACATTGTCTGTCTGGAAATGTTTTCTTATACAACTCAAAGGGGAAGAGAGGAATATGTCGTGAGTAAATGGAATTATTTTTCTCTGCACCACATCATTATAAAAACTCAAAGAGGTTGGGTGCAGTGGCTCACGCCTGTAATCCCAGCACTTTGGGAGGCTGAGGCAGGTGGATCACTTGAGGTCAGGAGATCAAGACCAGCCTGGCTAACATGGTGAAACGCTGTCTCTACTAAAAATATAAAAATTAGACGAGCATGGTGGTGGGCACCTGTAATCCCAGCTACTCGGGAGGCTGAGTCATGAGAATCATTTGAACCCGGGAGGTGGAGGTTGCAGGGAGCCGAGATCACGCCACTGCACTCCAGCCTGGGTGTCGGAGTGAGACTCTGTCTCAAAAAAAAAAAAAAAGAAAAAAAGAAAAAAACTCGAAGAGGCTAAAACGCACCCTGGAACTAAATATTTACATTTCTTAAAGCCATGTGTGTTTTCTTTGGATGAAAGGATAACAAATGATTTGTATTGTTGGATAATGTAAAAACACTTTAAAAAGTTAAAATTGAAAGAAAGGCAGGATCTTCTACTTTCCTTTATTTTCCTCCCCAGTTATCCAACCCACTTGGCTTCTAGGAGCCTGAGAAGTTGAAGAAGTAAACAGAGGTTTAGTTCAGCTATTAACCATGCTAGGAAGTTCTAGCTATCTGGTGATACCATGGAACTCACCAGAATCTTTCATTGTGGAGCAGCTGCTTTTTACACTTGGATACCAGTACCCTAGATGGTGGGAGGGACTGGAAGGATCGTTCAGGTCAGGGGTGATGGACTTCTGCAGTCCCTCTCACATACACTGTTCAAGTTATCTACATACACTGTTCAAGTAGGGTGTGAGTCATTCCATGGTCGACAACCCCAGTGGACCACAGGTGACTCCCACCTGGGTGGCTTCGGGAACTCAGTTCAGAGGCTGCAGCAGGTGGGATATTTTTTGGATTATGGAGAGCTGTTTGATTTCACATCAGTGGGTTCTTCCCTCAACCTTGTTCAGATCAGTGCCTGAGTAAGTTCTAATATATTAACCTTTTCTGAGAGAAGAGATGTGAGGATGAGGGTGGAGGGTGTGAATCCTGTTTTCATCATCCTGTTTCTCTTCTGCATGCAGTGTCCACTTGCTGAGGAACAGAATAGAGGAGCTGTAAGTTGGGGTATAGTGTGGCAAGGTTTGTGAGAGACTTAAGAACAAAGGGTGTTTATCATAGGTAATTATCACAGTGTTGTTAGAGTGTAGGCAGAGCAGCTTCCTAACCAACATTACAAGTTTATTTTGCTAGTGAAACCTTTTATTTACCAATGAAGCATTAGAATTTCAGAGAGTTAATTGTTTGTGAACTTTGTTCATGGTCTTTCTGAAAATTTCAACTCTCTGTTTAGTTACAATGAGGCTCATTTTATAGCCTTTATTGTCCTCTTTTGAGAAGAGGCAGTATAGGTAGATAGGAACATGGGCTTGGGAGCAGATAGACTGGGAATAGAAATCCATGCCTGATGCTTGGACAAATTGTTTAAACTTCTGAATGTTAATTTCTTAACCTGTAAAATGGGAATAATAATGCTTACCTTACAGGCAAGGGGACAATTTCTATGTGTGGAATAAAAAAAGGAAGGTAAGCTGACTCATTTTCAGAAAGATCTTTAAAAATTAATAAACATGCCATATTCCTTAATCTTATTTATGATTATATTTGGTTTATTTAAGTTTTACCATGCATGTCTACTTAGTGTTATCAAACTATAAGGAGGAAGGGCTCTTGGTAAAATCAGTGAGATAATCTCAGAGTCTGTGCTCTTAGGAAATTAATTAAAAATTAAATCTGATCAAAAGATCTGTTTTAATAGTAAATTCCTTTTTAAGACTAATTGCTGTATTATCTGAAAGGAAACAAGCTGAGTGCAGTGGCCCATACCTGTAATTCAAACACTTCGGGAGGCTGAGGTGGGAGGATTGCTTGAGCTCAGGAGTTTGAGACCACCCTGGTCATCATAGCGATATTTCATCTCTAGTTTTTTATATTAAAAAAAAATAGCTAAGTGTGGTGATATGTACCTGTACTCCCAGCTACTTGGGAGGCAGAAGAGGGAGGATAGCTTTGAGCCCAGGAATTCGAGGTTACAGTGAGCCAAGATTATATCACTGTACTCCAGCCTGGGCGACAGAGTGGCATCTTGTCTGGAAAAAAAAAAAAAAAAAAAAGGAAACAAGGAGCCAAGGGAAATGGGGACACTAGGAAATTCAAAGGATTATTTATTGGCAAACAGCGAAACCCTTGATTATTTGAATGTTTTGCTATTTTGAGTAATATTATTTACTGATTACAGTGCAGTCTGAGAAATAACAAATCCATCATCCAAAGAGTTTTTGAGGCTAGACCACTGAGTTTTGACTGTTCACATAATTATTACATATTTGTAAAAGTTGGGTTTCATGTGACTCTGACACAGAAGAGGTGGAATAATCAAATGTTCCTCTCTAGAATACTATGCAGTGATCATAACGAAAGGAAATGAAGGTTCCCTTTTCCCTAATGCCTATATTGCTCAGGCCAGCACTCCTGAAGATGTGTGTTCTGTTGAAGCTTCATAATGTTTCGATGACCCCCTTTGCATCTGAGGCTGGGTTAATCCCCAGAGGTACAAAGACAAGTCAGGGATGGCATCTGTCTTGGAAATGAGGTTATCCTGAAGGGGATGTGGACATTGGTACAGGGGATGCCAGTATCAAATGATTGGTGTTGAACAGGGAGCTGGGAGATCATAGAAAACAGCCTCTTGCCTCATGTGAGAAGAAGGGAGGTTAGGGCAAGCTTCCTGGAGAAGTCGCCTAGACTGAGTCTTGAACAATGGGTAGAACTTAGATGATGAACGGGTGACAGAGGAGGAGAAAGGCATTATAGGCTAAGGGAACAGCATGAGTGTCAGTGCATTAAACAGTCTGTGTATGCTTGCAAGGGCAAGCCTTTCCATGTCAATAGCATATAAAGCATAAGGGTGGGAATCAAGGACTATAAAAGTGTAGTTGGGGGCCCAGCCATGAAGAGCCAAGTATACTCTATGAGGGCTTAGAGCATATGCTTCTAGCTGATGGGGAACTGTTGAAAAATTTTAAGCAGGGGTGTAAATGGTCAGATTTTCCTGGTTTGCTATGGCAGCTCATTAAGTCATAGATTTGGGGCTGGATAGCAGGAACCTATCATGATAGGCTCAATGTAAGAGGATGAATATCTGTAAGAAAGCAGTGAAAGTCAGGGCTGGAGAGGAGAAGATGGGTTTGAGAAGTACACAAGATTTGGAGTTGATACAATTTTGATCAACTGGCTACAGGGAGTGGATGAGATGGAAGAGACCAGAATGACACTTGAAGTTCTGGTGGCCATTTTGGACCTAGGGAATATAGGAGGAAGAATGGGTATTTAGGGGCCAAGGTGATCTACTGATTTTAAAAAGTGTCTATCTGGCAATTGAATGTGAGTCTGACGCTCTGGGAAGATGGTGTCGGGAGATAGGAATCTGGGAGTCATCACCTAGAGGTGGTAGTTGGAGCCATGTGAGTAGGTTGGTGCCCAAAGAGAACTCTGAGGATGAAGAAGGCAATGGGCAGGGGATGGAGTCCAAGGGAATACCAGACAGAAGTGGAGGGATGGAGGGAAGAGAAAATTTCTAGAAAAGACTCAGAAGAATTGGTCTGGAGGTAGAATCTGTGGTGTCACAGAAGCTGGGGCAGGGGACAGTTTTATTTTTAATAAAAATTTTTTACATATATATGTAAAAATATGTAAATGTATAAAATTTTATATATATACTTGTGTGTATATATATATGTGTGTGTGTGTATATATATATATGTGTATATATATATGTGTGTGTGTGTATATATATATATATAAATTGCCCAGGCTGGTTTTGAACTCCTGGCCTCAGGCGATCCTCCTGCCTTGGCCTCCCAAAGTTCTGGGATTACAGGTATGAACTAGCCACGCCTGGCCTGGAGACACTTTTAGGAGATTTATAGCTGAGATAGCAAACCTAAGTCACCCTTAGTATTTGATGAAGTAGCAGGCAAGATAGAATGGGATTGGGAACTTGAAGAGAATGGAGACTGTTTGGAATATCCCAGTCACTGAAGAAAATGGGAGATGAGATGATTGAGGAAAAGTAAAAGAAGTGTGAAGAGATGCTGAGGCTCAACTGAGATTAGAAACTGAATTTACAGTGGCCCAAGTGTGTGTGGCTCCCCAGCCTGTGTGTCAGAGGCAGCAGACGTTGAGACTGGTCCAGGGTGGATTTTTACCAGTCAGATGTGGCAGAAAAGAAGGTGTGAGGACATGTGTTATGTGTTTGCAGGGGGTGCTTTTAAGAATAGGAATGCCCAGGTGTGGTGATTCATACCTGTAATCCTAGCATTTTGGGAGGCTGTGGCTGGTGAATTGCTCGAGCCTCAGGAGTTCAAGAGACCAGCCTGGGCAACATGGTGAAACCCCATCTCTACCAAAAAGTACAAAAACTTAGCCAGGTATGGTGGTGCATGCCTGTAGTCCCAGGTACTAGGGAGGCTGAAGTGGGAGGATCACCTGAGCCCAGGGAGGTCGAGGCTTCAGTGAGCCATGATTGCACCATTGCACTCCAGCCGGGGCAACAGGGTGAGACCCTGTCTCAAAAAACAATTAAAAATAAAAATAAGGAACAGGAAGGAGTGTGGCTAGGAGGGGCCTAAGAGGATAGAAGGAAGCAGTTCATAGACCTGGATGGCTGGTTAAAAAGCAGATGTAATAGAAGGGCAGGAGGCTGTAGGGTGATGTAGTCTCCAAGACAGAGCAGTTTGAGGGAGTGGCCATGGGAATGGCTGGGAGAAGTGGCCTGGCAGTGAAGGCCAGTGAGGTAGAGGATAGCCCACAGGGAAACCTTTGTAGAAATGGGACTTTTATTCCACTTGTAAGATTCACACTGAATTATAGCATTGGATGTGTAGAATAAGAAACTTCATTTGGGTGTTTAGGAACACAGTAGATAGGTGTGTGTCCTAAATGTTTTGAGCCATATGCAGGGGCAGGTATAGGGTAGTGTATCTGAAGATGCTGTTGGGATTCTATTGTCATTTATTTATGATGTGGTAAAAAGTCTGACTTTGTGTCTCTTTAAAGGAAAGTTTTGACAATGAATATAACTTATGATAATACTTTTATGTATTTACACTTTTCAAAGTCATTTCATAATGTTTGCTATTCAGTTTAGTTTAGTGGCTCTGGGTAATCTATTTAAAGTCAATTTTCAGTTTGTTAGTTTCTGTAGACTACAAGTATAGAGGGAATATGTGTTTCACATATTTCACTGGGTGAGAGAATGGATTATTAGCAAGAACTGAAATCTAAAATAAATTTAAGCAGTTTCTAGTGCTGAGGGATGCGATAGATTTATGCTGAATTGTGTATTTCTGTATTTGATTTTTTTTTTGAACTGCAGGCAGCTGTGTCTTCCAAGGTGTGAAAAAACGTTAAAACATATCATGTATTTTCTGGCCTCCTACTATATACCAGGTGGTATGAGGACATAAAGAGGCAGAAGATATGATTCTTGCCCCTAGAGAGCTTCATATTTAGCTGAAGAAACAAGACATAAACACAGGAAAAGTTAGCTAATAATGCAGGATTTAAATAGCAAGGCATGACATGACTAATGGGGACATGCATTGTTTAGGCAGTAATTCCTACAGGAGTTCAGAAGAAAGAGATCATTTTAGGCTGTGACAGTAAAGGAAGGGTGTAAAGACTTAAAAAGAGAAAAGAGAAAAGGCTTATGTAGAGGAGCTGAAACTTGGGAATGACTGAAGCCTCGTTCTACCACTTGTGCCTTACCTTGTGCCTCAGTTTCCCAATCTGTATAAGATAATGATGATGTGTTACCTCCCAGACTGTCAGAAGATGAGACAGTGATTGCAAAAAAGTTCTTTGCAAATAAAGCCTGGTCCCTCCATAATATGTAGACAGTAAAAATCGTACACTTTTTGAAAGTATTTGATTGAAAGTATTTGAAAATTTAGGTTACTAGGATATAATTTCTGTCGTTCAAGTTTGCCAAGTAGGATTTTTTAAATTAGCATATTTCCAAAAGTTTGACTTTCTTCTTTTTCCTATTAAGGAGAGATTTGTAAGACTCTGAAAAAATTTTAAGCAAGCAATTAGACACATTATTACTTTGGGAAAATTGCTTTTATGGCCAGGCATCGTTTTCTGTTTCTTTATTTCGTTGAGCAAAGATAATGACTGATAAGGAAGTAAAACTAGAATGGAGCCAGATCCAAACTTAGGAGGAAAATATTTTGTCACTTTTGGAAGTTCAGTGGAGGTTGCAGGTTGGCTGATGACCACTTTGGGTGAACCCAGCCTGACACTCAGCATTTTGGAGACGATAGTCTCAGCATTCACAGGTTTCCTGGGTATAAGGAAATGGATGTCGGTCATTTCAACTGTACTGTTAATTGCTTTGGGAATATGAATGGTATTCATTAGGCAAGGAAGCTTGTACCCAGCTCTGTAATTAATGTGAAACCTTTTCATACAGCCAGTGGCTCTTCAGCATCTCTGTACTTCATGTTTATGTGTATACTTAGGCTTGCTTCAGTGGCCAGAGGCTTTGAGGCATTCAGGGCTCTGGGGGCTCTTATTATAATGGTAATGAAAATTGGACCGTAGAACTTTGGACCTCCCCAGCCTTAAATCCACTGAGAGGAGCTCTCTGTCTAGGGATGTGGCTCCTTCTGCTGGCTTCTTCCCTTCTCTAAGATAGCAGTAAGATGCACTAAACATGAGATTTCTAAAACAAATACTTTGATGAGTAGGAAAATCTGTTTTCCTGAATATATCCACTTTCCTACATATTCCATTGCTTCTGGAAGCGATGACCCAAGGGTTATATGCAGGACTTTTTCTTACTTTGGCAGACTGGAGACCCAGAGCTCAGAGAAGGCAGAAAGTGTGATAAAGAACAATAGGAAAAGTGGCGAGAGACAGGAAGATGAAGAAAGCATGAACTACCATCACAGAGAAAGGGTAGAGTCAGCAGGTAATTCTCAAAGGGATGTGCATCTGTCCCTAACCCAATCTAAATGCCTGACTCAGTGTCCTCAGAGGACACGAACCCTGGAAAACAAGTATGAGATGATACTACTCAGGTATTGCAAGTGTGTGTGTGTGTGTGTGTGTGTGTCAGAGGTCAGCCCTGATGTAATTGCCACCGAGGTCACCGTGGATGAGGTCATTGTGGGTGAGGTTACAGTGCAAGAGCTGTCTTTTGGTGCTGTTCTGGTCCTGTGATTTCCCTATTTTCAGCACCCAGTAGGTACGTGCTCAATAAATGTTTGTTGGAGGAATGGGTGCTGGGGCCAACCCCTTAACTCTGGCCTCTGTTGGACGTTCTGTGACCTGGAATCATTCTAGAAGGAAAGAGACTGCCCAGAGTAGATTGTGTCCTGCTTGTGACTTTCTTGGTAACAACTACAATGAATATGCTCCCCAGGCTCTTAAAATCTGGAGAGCTTTTTTTTTTTTTAGACAGAGTCTCACTCTTTCACCAGGCTGGAGTGCAGTGGCACGATCTCCGCTTACTGCAAGCTCTGCCTCCTGGGTTCACGCCATTCTCCTGCCTCAGCCTCCTGAGTAGCTGGGACTGCAGGCGCCTGCCACCACACCCGGCTAATTTTTTGTATTTTTAATAGAGACGGGGTTTCACTGTGTTAGCCAGGATGGTCTCGACCTCCTGACCTCGTGATCCACCCGCCTCGGCCTCCCAAAGTGCTGGGATTACAGGCATGAGCCACCACGCCCAGCCTGGAGAGCTCTTGATCTGTGGGTGAAGCTTAGTATGAGGGCCTTGGAGGAGCTTCCAAGTGTCTGAGAGCCTCATGAAATGGGATGCAAAGTTAGGAATTTCTAAGGAGAAAGTCAGAGGAGCCTCTGACTCCCAGCAGGCTGCTAAGCCCTTCCTTAACCAAGGTTCATCCTCCCATGTTGCCTGCTAGGCTGCGTTACAGCAGCCTCTAGTTCCAACATCTGCTGTAGATTTCTGACACTTGCAGCCTACCCTTCACCTCTTCTCTGGCTATTACCAGTACTTCCTCATTATCCCTAGTCATGAAAAAAAAAAAAAAAAAAAGGGAAGCTTGTCCCCAAGATGATCTTGCCTTTGAGCCTTGTGTGTTTCCTGACAGGGAAAAGGCCCTGGACTGCCATGTCCTCCCCTCTGGCTGCTTCATGCCGGGTCTTCTGCCTAATACCTGACACAAGGAGACTCCTCCAGACTGAACTGCGAGGAAAGGCTTTACAGGCAGAACAGGCTCTGCAGAGTTGCTGCTCAATAAGCCAGGGGTCAGCAGACTTCATGCTGTGTACCTTGGGCCACATGAGTGATCCTCCTGTAGATATTTCCGATCAGTGAAAACAGAGCTGGCACTGATCACCTCCTCTCTTACAGACTGCGGAGCTAAAGTGGGCTGATGGTTGGAGTGTGCTGTGAAAGTTTGAATGTTTTTGCAAATTTTATTTTATTTTTTGAATTTGAAGTAGAAAGCTATTTGATTATAAATGGTGACTTTTCCCTTCTAAAATCATTTAAAATTTTTGTACCCTTTGAAAATGACATTTAATTATAGGCACTCAAAGTGCAGTTGACAATAATTGTTATTTTTGGGGAATTGTTTAAAGGATGTTCATTCATGCATGCATTTTTTTCATTATTCACTTATTCAGAAAGGTGTGGAAGTCTAATATGTGCCAGGCACTGGGAAACAGTGATCCTGCTGCTCATATTTCCATTCTACACCCAAGCTGTATACTTGGTCATGTGGTTTGGAGCTTTGTAAATCTGCTTTACCCTCTTTGCCCTGAAGAACGTTATTAGAACTTGGTATGCAAAATACGCCATTGGCTGATTGTTGGAACACTTTTGAGCAGGTTTGTAACCACTTCAATGCACACCGTGTGAAGACCCACTAAAGTAGTGGTTCTCAAGGTGTAGCTTGCATCAATATCACCGGGAGGGTTTGTTAAAACAGCTCGCTGGACCCTCAGGCCCAGATTCTGATTCAGTCCCTGACTGCATTTCTAACAAGTTCCCAGGGGATACTCATGCTGCTGGTCTTGGGGATCACACTTGGAGAACCTCTGCATTAGAGACATTTCTTTAGACCTAAGGGCTTTGAAGTCTCTTCTCCTGAGAAATTGGTGTGGTTTCATTAGGGTTTATCGTGAATCTTGTTTGCAAACCTGGTTTTCTTTTTGTTTGCTTTGCTTCGCTTCAGAAATTCAGATTCAAATTTGTAGCTCAACTTTAAGAAAATTTTAACAGTTTACATCTTAACTTTTCCCAGCTTTGATTTCCTATTTCATTTTCCCCATTCTGATTTTACATGTTTACACAATATAAGTTCCTGTATACTGACTGTTTTGTGGAATGTAGTATATATTGATAAATATGATTGCAGTCTCTGTTCTTTTCTTGGACATTTATCTTTTGAATCAACTCTAAAGTATTATATGTTTTGACTGTTCAATGCATTAGTTATGGGAGTAGTTTCCCCAGAAGAATTAGATGATTAATAGCAACTAACCAAAGGATTGGAAAGAAAAAATTGGGAAGAAAGTGACAAAGTTCTTGGTAAAAAACAGAACTTTAATTCAGGACATAGGCGTGGGCAAGGACTTCATGTCTAAAACACCAAAAGCAATGGCAACAAAAGCCAAAATCGACAAATGGGATCTCATTAAACTAAAGAGCTTCTGCACAGCAAAAGAAACTATCATCAGAGTGAACAGGCAACCTACAGAATGGGAGAAAATTTTTGCAACCTACTCATCTGACAAAGGGCTAATATCCAGAATCTACAATGAACTCAAACAAATTTACAAGAAAAAAACAAACAACCCCATCAAAAAGTGGGCAGAGGACATGAACAGACACTTCTCAAAAGAAGACATTTATGCAGCCAAAAAACACATGAAGAAATGCTCCTCATCACTGGCCATCAGAGAAATGCAAATCAAAACCACAGTGAGATACCATCTCACACCAGTTAGAATGGCCATCATTAAAAAATCAGGAAACAACAGGTGCTGGAGAGGATGTGGAGAAATAGGAACACTTTTACACTGTTGGTGGGACTGTAAACTAGTTCAACCATTGTGGAAGTCAGTGTGGCGATTCCTCAGGGATCTAGAACTAGAAATACCATTTGACCCAGCCATCCCATTACTGGGTATATACCCAAAGGACTATAAATCATGCTGCTATAAAGACACATGCACACGTATGTTTATTGCGGCACTATTCACAATAGCAAAGAGTTGGAACCAACCCAAATGTCCAACAACGATAGACTGGATTAAGAAAATGTGGCACATATACACCATGGAATACTATGCAGCCATAAAAAATGATGAGTTCATGTCCTTTGTAGGGACATGGATGAAACTGGAAACCATCATTCTCAGTAAACTATTGCAAGGACAAAAAACCAAACACTACATGTTCTCACTCATAGGTGGGAATTGAACAATGAGAACTCATGGACACAGGAAGGGGAACATCACGCTCCGGGGACTGTTGTGGGGTGGGGGGAGGGGGGAGGGACAGCATTAGGAGATACACCTAATGCTAAATGACGAGTTAATGGGTGCAGGAAATCAACATGGCACATGGATACATATGTAACAAACCTGCACATTGTGCACATGTACCCTAAAACCCTAAAGTATAATAAAAAAAAAAAAAACAGAACTTTATTTTTAAACTATTGATGCATAGATAGTATCTACAACCAGTAATACATATGCATATATCTGTATGTTTATATGTGTATATATGTATGTGTGTATGTATGGTTTTTTATTTTTATTTATTTTTGAGACGGAGTCTTGCTGTCACCCAGGTTGGAGTGCAGTGGCGTGATCTCTGCCTCCCAGGTTCAAGCGAGTCTCCTGTCGCAGCCTTCCAAGTAGTTGGGATTACAGGCGCCCATCACCACACCTGGCTATTTTTTGTATTTTTAGTGGAGACGAGGTTTCACCATGTTGCTCAGGCTGCCTCGAACTCCTGACCTCAAGTGATTCGTCCGCCTCGGTCTCCCAAAGCGTTGGGATTACAGGTGTGACCCACCTCACCTGGCTGTGTGTGTCCTTTTAAAAACTGAGAACCCTAATACATAAACAATATATTTTCTTTGGTTGTTGGAGAAAAAGAGAAGGGATGAGGTGGTGATGAAAACAGTGAAGGCAAACTACAGTGGTTGCCCAACTTTATTGGAGTCACCTGGAGTTTGTTAAGTGCCATCCTGGTTTGCTAGGCCTGGGTGTGGGGCCTGCATTTGTAATGAGTGTATCAGGAAATTCTGGCCCACGAGAGGTGGGAGAGGTTTAGCACTGGGTAGAAAAATGAAAGGCCCAATCTGTATTAAACCTGCTCCAAATCTTTGTATCCATTTTTGGATAAGGAGTTCCTGTTCAGATTTTCTGCAACTTTTCCTGAAATCAGACAGTATAATGGGCACAATGTCATTCATATTACTCAGTCTTAGCTCCAAAAAGTACTCATTGTGTTAGATGTTCATTGGAAGTAGTTTGTAGCTGAATTTTTTCTCTTTCTTCTCTCTCTCTATTTCTGTCTTCCACTTCTGTTTTTAGTTGAAGAGAAGATACTTTACCAACAGCTTGTCTGAAAACAATTTGCAGATAGGAGCACTTATAGAAAACTCTTGGGGTTCTCACTGTGGGTCTTCTCCAGGGATGTGGGTAACACCAAACACTGCAGTATGGAAACTGGTGCAGAATGGGATGTGCTGTGACACTGGCCAGCTGGAGACAGTTGGGACAGGAGATGACTTAACATTAACATGGGAGTGTTACATACACAGTCTAGAAAGTCCAGATATTCTTTTGCACTGCTGCCTCTGGCTCTCTTTTCGTCTATTTAGTGACTAACCAAATTTATTACCTGTAGTAATCAGTTACTAATTTAGAATTTAATTTCTCTAAGAGTTACCTGGATTTAGGGCTCAGTGAAGGCAGTGTTTATTTAAAAGCGTTTTCTTGAATAAACATTTTAGAACAGTTTTAGATTACAGAGAAACTGTGAAGCTAGTACAGAGAATTCCCATATACCCAACAGTCAGTTTTCTGTATTATTAATGTCTTACGTTAGTATGCTACATTGTCACAGCTAATGAATCAATAATGATATGTTATTACTAATTAAACTTCATAGTTTATCAGATTTCCTTAGATTTTACCTACTGTCCCATTTCTGTGTTAGGATCCTATTCAAGATACCACATCATGTTTATATGTCTGCTTAGGTTCTTCTAGTCTGTGACAGTTTCTCAGACTTTCCTTGGTTTTGGTGAACTTGACAGCTTGACAAGTCCTAGTCAGGTATTTTATAGAATGTCCTTCAAATTGCATTTGTCTAATGTTTTTCCTGTGGTTAGACAAGGGTTTTGGGAGGAAGACCACATGGGCAGGCATAGTACCACATTTCATTCCGTCATGTCATATCAATTGCGTAATTAGCTTTTACATGCATACATGCTATCAAAACGACCTATCACTGTTGATGTGAACTTGATGGCGTGGCTAAAATTATGTTTGTCAGATTTCTCCCATAAAGTTCCTCTTCCCCTTCTTTCCATACTGTACTCTTGGGAAGGAAGTCACTGTGCATAGCTCACACTTTAGTTGTGGAGAATTATGCTCCACCTCCCTGAGGGAGGTAGTATTTAGAGAAATTATTGGGAATTCCTCTGCTTGGGAGATTTGTCTATTCTCCCCCTTTTATTTATTCTATCATTTATTTGTATCAGTATGGACTCATGCATATTTTATATTTTAGGTTATAGTCTAATATCACATGATTGTGCTGCTCAGATTGTTTCAGATTTGGTTTTTGGGAGCTGTTTCAATTGGCTCCTGTGTCCCTTCGTGACATGCCACCCATCCTGGTGGGTTTTTGTTGTTGCGTGTGTGCTTTTTAAAGTCACATCCTTATTCTTTCTGGCACTACAAGATGCCCCTGGCTCACTTTGTATATTCTTTGCCCTATCCCTAGAATCAGTTATTTCTCCAGGGACCTTAGTTCCTTTTGTTGGAGAATGGTTTTAGAAACCAAGTTCTGGGCACTGCGTGTCCTTGTTGCTACTGAGGTGTCATTGCTTTTAGGTCTGTTCAGCTGACAGAACAGAGAAATAGGTGTATACTCACCCTTTTATATACACATATCTATAAATGTTTCTATATGTTCCATCTGTATCTATATTAACTTGAACATGAGTTCATGCTAATGTTTTCAACTCCAATACAGTGTTACAGGCTTTTTTTACTAGCCTTTCTCCCTGGTCTGCAAACTCCTGCTCTAACAGTGAAAAACTGGTTCCTACCACCCACCATCCATTTACTTACATGTATACTGGTTTCAGAATTGTTAACCTGTATCCCTTATGAGAAAGAACTTTATTGGCTAGAGTTCAGTGGTTATGTGAAATTCGTTATGTGAAATTCATTTTGCCCTTAGATCTAGCGTCCATACTCATTTCTAAAGGTGCTTAAGCCAGCACCTTTTCCCTCACTTCTTTCAGTGAGGTTATTTCATGCATTTTGATACAGTTGATTCTCATGTCATAGTCTGCATTTCGTATTCCACCCCAGGATCTCTTGATACCCTAACATTTTTAATTGCATATATTCAAGTTCTATGTGCTATAAAGTTCTATGGGTTTTAACAAATGCTTAGTGTTCTCTGTCTACCATTATAGTATCATAGAGAACAATTTCACGGCCCTAAAAAAAAATTCTCTGATGGGCCTCAACTCACCATTTGGTTTAACAGTCCTGCTGAGAGAGTCCTGCCAGTTGCATCTGAGAGACAGTCCTGCTAGTTGCACCTGCTGAGAGAGTCCTTCAGTTGCATCTGAAACCAGTCTGGTTTTTAATTTTACCTGATGTTCAGAAAATGCTCTCAGGCTGTCACCGGGCTGAAGAACTAATTGGGTTGTAGCTGTGGCTGTGAATCTGGTTCCCAAGGACTGGCTGTATTAGTCTGTTCTCACACTGCTATAAAGAACTACTTGAGACTGGGTAATCTATGAAGAAAGAGATTTAATGGACTCACAGTTCCACAGACTGTAAAGAAGCATGACTGGGAGGCCTCAGGAAACTTACAGTCATGGTGGAAGGCAAAGGGGAAGCAAGCAGCATGACGGAGCAGAGGAGAAAGAGAGAGGGAGAGTGAAGGGGAAAGTGCCACACACTTTCAACCAACCAGATGTCATGAGAACTCACTATCTTGAGAACAGCAAGGGGGAAGTCTGCTTCCATGATTCAGTCACCTCCCAGCAGGCCCCTCCCCTGACAGGTGGAGTTACAGTTTGAGATGAGTGGGGACACAGAGCCAGACATATCATTCCGCCCCGGCCCGTCCCAAATCTCATGTCCTTCTCAACCAATTATGCCCTTCCTAACAGTCCCCCAAAGTTTTTATTTTTGTTTTTGTTTTTGAGACAGAGCATCAGTCTGTCACCCAGGCTGGAGTGCAGTGGTGTGATCTTGGCTTACTGAAACCTCTGCCTTGCAGGTTCAAGCAATTCTTCTACCTCACCTTCCCGAGCAGTTGGGACTACAGGCAAGTGCCACCATGCCCAGCTAATTTTTTTTGTATTTTTAGTAGAGATGGGATTTTGCCATGTTGGCCAGGCTGGTCGCAAACTCCTGACCTCAAGTGATCTGCCTGCCTGGACCTCCCAAAGTGCTGGGATTACAGGCATGAGCCACCATGCTTGGCCTGTCCACCAAAGTATGAACTCATTCCAGCATTAATGAGTCCACAGTCCAAAGTCTCATCTGAGACAAAGGCAAGTCCCTTCCACCTATGAGCCTGTAAAATCAAAAACAAGTTAGTTACTTCTAAGATGCAATGGGGGCACAGGCATTGGGTAAATGCTCCCATTGCAAAAGGGAGAAATTGGCCAAAACAATGGGGCTACAGGCCCCATGCAAGTCCAAAACCCAGCAGGGCAGCCATTAAATCTTAAAGCTCCAAAGTAATCTCCTTTGACTCCATGTCTCACATCCAGGACACACCAATGCAAGGGGTGGGCTCCAAAGGTCTTGGGCAGTTCCACTCTGTGCCTATGCAGGGTACAGCCCCTGCGACTGCTTTCGTGGGTTAGCATTGATTGCCTGTGGCTTTTCCAGGTGCAAGATGCAAGCTCTTGGTGGATCTACCATTCTGGGGTCTGGAGGACAGTGTCTGTCTTCCCACAGCTCCACTAGGCAGTGCCCCAATGGGGACTCTATGTGGGGGTTTCAACCCCACATTTCCCCTTTGCAGTGCCCTCGTGGAGGTTCACCATGAGGGCTCCATCCCTGCAGCAGACTTCTGCCTGGACATCCAGATGTTTCCATACCTCTTCTGAAATCTAGGTGGAGGCTCCCAAACCTCAACTCTTGCCTTCTGTACACCCACAGGCCCAACACCATATAGAAATTGCCAAGGCTTGGGGCTTGCACCCTCTGAAGCCACAGCCCAAGCTGTACATTGGCCCCTTTTAGTCATGGTTGGAGCTGCTGTGGCTGGGACACAGTTTGCCAGGTCTCAAGGCTGTACAGAGCAGTGAGGGCCCTAGACTTGGCCCCCGAAACCATTTTTCTCTTCTAGGCCTCCCAGTCTGTGATGAGAAGGGGTACTGTGAAGATCTCTGAAATGCCCTGGAGATATTTTCCCCATTATCTTGGCTATTAACATTTGGCTCTTTGTTGCTGTTGCAAATTCCTGCAGCTGGCTTGAATTTCTTCCCAGAAAATGGGTTTTTCTTTTCTACTGCATGGTTGGACTGCAAATTTTCCAAACTTTTATGCTGTGCTTCCCTTTTAAATGTAAGTTCCAATTTCATACCATCTCTTTCTTCACTCATATGAGTGTACACTTTGAGAAACAGCCAGGCCACATCTTGAATGCTTTGCTGGTTAGAAATTTCTACTGCCAGTTACCCTAAATTATCTCTCTCAAGTTCAGAGTTCCACAGATCTCTAGGGCAGGGCCAAATGCCACCAGTCTCTTTGCTAAAGCATAGGAAGAGTGACTTTTACTCCAGTTCCCAATAAGTTCATCAGTCTCCATCTGAGACCATCTCAGCTTGGACTTCATTGCCCATATCGCTATCAGCATTTTGGTCTCAACCATTGAACAAATACTAGGAAATTACAAGCTTTCCCATGTCTCCCTGTCTTCTGAGCCCTCCAAACCGTTAGACCTCTACCTGTTACCCAATTCCAAAGTTGCTACCGTACTTTCCAGGTATCTTTATAGCAGTACCCCACTCTTGGTACCAATTTTCTGTGTTAGTCTATTCTCACACTGTTATACAGAACTACCTGAGACTGGGTAATTCATGAAGAAAATAGGTTTAATTGACTCGTACTTCTGCGGGCTGTACAACAGCATGGCTAGGAGGTGGGGGGAAGCAAGCATTTCTTATCATGGCAGAGCAGGAGAGAGAGAGAGTGAAGGGGGAAGTGCCACACACTTTCAAACAACCAGATCTTGTGAGAACTCACTGACTATCATGAGAACAGCAAAGGGGAAGTCTGCCTCCATGATTCAGTCACCTCACAGCAGGCCCCTTCCCCAACATGAAGGGATTACAATTCGAGATGAGATTTAGGTGTGAACACAGAGCCAAACCATATCATGGGCAAAAGTTGATTTTATAAGAAGTGAGAGAATGAGACAGGTGAACATTTTGAAGCCTTGTGTGGCAAATATTAATTAGCCAGATTTATTAAAAACTCAGCTACTTGGGAGGCTGAGGCAGGAGAATTGCTTGAACCCGGGAGGCAGAGGTTGCAGTGAGCCAAGATCACGCCACTGCACTCCAGCCTGGGCAAGAAGAGTGAAATTCTGTCTCAAAAAAAAAAAACACTCACAAATACATTAAGATTTTATTCACAGTGTGGTGGGTATGGTACTCAAGGCCTTTAATGGGATTTTAATAATCCAAACCTAATTCAGTCTCCAGATGACTGTGCAGTATAATGGAGATAATGCCGCTTTACTTTTCCTTATTCAGAACATGGTCATGAAGATCTGTTCAGGGTAGCCAGCGTGCCTTTCCCAGCACTCTTCTTTCTCTTTTGCTGGTTCTGCTTTCTCTCATTCTCTAAACATGGCTTTGGTCCTTGATTCTTTGCTCTTTGAACTGTACAATTGCTCCTTGGGGGTCAGTCAGCTGTCTTGTGGTTCAGTTATTCCTGTGTGGATGACTCTACCTGCAGCCCAGCCCTTTATTTTAAGTTTCAGGTCCCATTTATCTTTTTGTCAGACATTTCTAATCTCCCTACAAATCAGTATTTTTAAAAACCAGAGTCATTCCAAACCAACTGACCCTCTATATTGCCTTACTTCTTGTGGTTTTAGTCTTACAGTCTTCCAGATACTAGAGCTGCCTTTGGGCTTTTCATCATCCCTAATCCTTAGCCACCAAGTCCTGCTGAGCTTCTTTTGTAATATTTCTCTCCTGCCTCCTCCACCACACACTTGTACCACTGAGACAGTCTCTTAATTCTGCTCAGCACTTCCAGCCCAGTCAACACCCCTCTAGTTTGTCCTCCAGCCTGTTGTTTTAGGACTGTTGCAGCCTAATTATTTGAAATGAAATTTCGGTTCTTAACTTGGCATCCAAACCTTTCGTCCATTGCATTTCCAGCTTTACCTTCTAATTTCTAGCTTTACCTTCTAATTCACTTAAATGAGGTACAATTTAATTAAACCATGTATTCCTTGCAGCTTCTGTGCTGTTTTTCCACATCTCTCTCTTTCCCCATGCTGGCAAGGTAAATTTTAGAGGTGTAATGAAATTTGCAGGTGGAAGTTATGGGGATATTGATTGGCTTCAGCTTAATGTAAGGATGACCTTTCCAACAGAATTGCTATTGATGGGGTGGGGTATCATGGAAGAAGTCTACCTGTCATCTCCCAGGTCATCTACTGTCATCTCCCCTTTAAAGGCCTCATCTTCCATATCTGCACATTTGGCTTCTCCTCTCTTTTGAAGCTGCTTGTTTCCATGTCCCATGACGCTAAACTTGGGGACTCCTCCCATCTCTCAGATTGTATTTTCTCTGGTTCTTTCTTTCACTCCTTTAGTGAATTTGCTTTTTCTTTTCTTCTTTTCCTGTGCTCTTTCTTGAAAAATTTCACGGCTCTTAGACTTAGTGTTTACCTTTTGAGAAACATTCCTAAATGATAACCCCAGCCCTATGTTTAACTACACGATTTGTCTTTATTTCCAACTTCTTGCCAGATATTTCTATTTGAGTACTTTTGTGTCCAAATTTAAACTCATTTCTTTCCCTTTAAAACATGTTCTTTCCCTGAGTTCCCTGGCTGATTAGTGGCAACAGAGATTGGCAGATCTTTCTGTAAAGGGCCAGAGAGTAGTATTTTTGTCTTTGTGGGCCATAAGGTCTCAATCACAACTACTCATCTTGTAGATAATATGTTAACTAAAGGGTTGTGACTGTGTTTCAGTAAAACTTAACTTACAAAAATAGGCAGCAGCTGGCATCGGCCTTTGAGCTGCTGTTTGCTGACCCTGATCTAGGATACCCAGGCCCCAAACTCCATATTGGCCTTTTCACTGCTTTTGTTTGCTCTCTTCACATGATTATTAATTTTCACTGATTTCACCCTTAGCAAACGGTTGATACTTCTAGACCATAGCTGTCTCTCTATTCATTGATCTAGTAGACAAAATGTTCCTTTTACATGTTAATCTCTATCATTTTACATAATCAAAAACCTCTAGTGGCTCCCCTTGGCCTGCAACCTAAGGT
The DNA here is from genome assembly GCF_028878055.3 of Symphalangus syndactylus. NCBI lineage: Eukaryota > Metazoa > Chordata > Mammalia > Primates > Hylobatidae > Symphalangus > Symphalangus syndactylus. Next base: position 55,849,850 of record NC_072430.2, on the reverse strand, counting down.
TACAGTTCTCGGGGTGCAGCTCTTTCTACATTTTGCCTCCAGCCTTCTCTCTTACTCCTGTATGGACATTCCTCCAATGACACTGATCAAGTGTGTTCTGATATTGGTTCTATCTCTTCTCACAAGGTGTTCCTGACTCAGAATGGTCTCACTTCCCACTAATTGAAACTTGCCTTCAGGCCTCAATTCAGGGTCCCACTTCCCAGGTAAAGCTTTGCCCTAGCCCAGTGATTGCTCCTCCTCTTGATCTGAATAGGGCTTTTTTTTTTTTTTTTTTTTTTTTTTTTTTTTGAGACAGCGTCTCTCTCTGTCACTTAGGCTGGAATGAAGTGGTATGATCACTGCAGCCTCCAACTCCAGGGCTCAGGTGATCCTCCTGCTTCAGCCTCCCAAGTAGCTGGGATTACAAGCATGTACCACCACATCTGACTAATTTAAAAAATTTTTTTTGTAGAGATGGGGTCTTATTATTGTTGCTTAGGCTGTTCTGGAGCTCTGGCCTGAAGTGATCTTCCTATCTTGGCCTCCCAAAATACTGAGATTACAGATGTGAGCCACCACACCCAGCACTGAATAGTGCTTTTGATGTTGCCACTGACCTATTCAGTTGAGACCGCATTGGGTTGTAATTTGTGGTGTTCCTCCCTCTCCATCTGAATTCTCAGAAGCTGTTAAGGACAGCCAAGTAGATGCTCAGATGTCATAGGTAAAGGTCATACATCGAACTCTTTGTCTTTCCTCCAGTTCTGCTTCCCCCTTGGAGTCCCTGTCTCAGTTAATGGCTCCAGGGATCATCATTGCCTCGTGATTCTGACTCCTTCTCTTTCACCTCCACCCTACCTGCATCAGTTACAAAAAGTCCAGCTGCTGCTCCCTCCTATGTCTTTCTCCTATCTGCCCCCTCCTCTCCATCCCTTCTGCTGCTGACTTAGCTCAGGTCACCACTGTCTTTCACTCAGACCATTGGAATAGCCTTTGAACATGAATTCCCACCACCAGCTTCTCTCCCCTTATAATCCCAACAGTCATGTATCGGGATCTGACATGTAGGTATGACCTTGTAACTTTGCTGATTGAAACCCCTCAGTGGCTCCCCATTGCCCTGGGATAAGGACCAGCCTGCCAGCATGTCGTGAGGCCATTATTGATTGGATGCACTTTCCTCTGCACCCCTATTTCTGACTTGTCTCATTTACCCAGCTTACATTTGATCATCTGTAACCCCTATACATCCTCTGTGCATTTGCACATTCGCCCTCTCTGTGTAGATGCCCCCCCTCCCCAGGTCCAGCTGGAAAACCATCACCTGAATTTCTAGGCATTGTACAAACGTTCCCTCTTTTGAGGAGCTTTCATCTCCTTCCCTCCAGAAGACCAAGAGGAGTAAAGGTGTTATCATAGAATAACTGTTGGGATAGAGACATAGGCTTGATCTATTTTCTAATGCCCCCTCAGATTCAGAGTCTTCCAAAGTTGGCCTGGAGACTGAGCAATGAATAATTAAGCAAACAAGTCTCTAAAACATCTTGAAATGCTTATGTATGCTAAATATGTAGTTTTAAGTTCTTGTTTTGGTTTTGCTGGAGCTTTTGCCTTCTTCCTCCATTACAATGGATGATGAGAATCAGCAATGTAGAATTATTCTGGGTTAGTTTATATCTTGTTTTTAACCTGGTATCTTCAGTTTGTTAAGACATTTTTCCTTTATTGTGGGAGTTCCCCTGCAAAGAAGGCTCACTTGTGGGGCTGATGACCACTGTCTCTAGGCGACCCAGAGAGGTGTGAAAGAAAGAAGGGGGCTGTGAGGCTGCAGGGAGTATATTCCCCATCTCCAGCCAGGGTCACACCTGTCACTTCTGTTTAGTACCTCTTCCTAGTAAGGACAGTGTATGCTCCCCTTCTGGAAGGGTCTACTTAGCAGAAACGAGGAAAGTGCCTTTTTGATGTGTTCTTTGATGTGGGGGACACACATGATATGGAGGGGATGCACAATTACTCTTCTGTGGTTCCTCTTTCTTACTCCAGGGTCTCCTTTGCCATGAGGTCCCTAGGGACGCCTTATTGGTGGAGAAGAAAAGTACCTTCTTATTTCTTTTTGGCTTTGTTTTGTTTTATGATGGGGTTTCACTTTGTCACCTGGGCTCTCCGGAATGCAGTGTTGCAATCGTGGTTCATTGCAGCCTCGACCTCCCAGGCTCAAGTGATCCTCCCACCTCAACCTCCCAAGCAGCTGGGACTACAGGTGCATGCCACCACACCTGGCTAGTTTTTATTTTTTATAGAGATGAGATCTCCCTATGTTGCACAGACTAATCTTGAACTCCTGGACTCAAGTGATCCTCCCGCCTTGGCCTCCCAAAGTGTTGGGATTTCAGGTGTGCCTTGGCCTCCCAAAGTGTTGGGATTTCAGGTGTGAGCCACTGCAGCCAACCCCTTCTTAGTTCTGGAGAGCAGAGTCTTGCCTGGCATCCTTGTGCTGTACCAAGAGTCCTCTCCTGGTTTCCAGAGAGGACATTTGACTTCTTCAGGAGAACTCACCCCACTCCTTTTGGTCCATTAGGAGCACCAGAAGCTTTGGACCTGATGGGCTGGGCTTGGTCTCTTCAGAGCCTCTGTCCTTATTCACAGAGGAGGTATCAGGTAGGCCTTCCAGCACAGAATTACATTACCTGGGAATTTAACTGGGAGGAATTGCAGTGGACTATTTTGAAGATCCTAAGGCATCCTTCATTTAATTTACATTTTCGATTCTTCAGATATTGGAATCAAAGATTGAGACACACACATAACACCAGAGCACACAGTAGACCATTTCTACCGTTAGCCATCTCCTTGTTAGAGAAAAAATAGTTTTGTCCTCAGAGGTATCTAACTTGACTATTTGTGATTTTTTACTATGGGCAGAAAAACTTTGAAAAATTAATTTTAATGTAAAAGAGTTTTACTTTTGCCAGATGATAACACTTCCTATGCTAGAACCTGGGGGTAATGGGATCTGACTTGAAGTAATTCTAAGTTTAAATTTATAGCAACCATGTGGGGATGTTCAGCTGGGAGGGGGAAGAATTATTGTGAGCCATAAGGATGTATTTTAGAAAGTTTCTTTAGTAGTCTTCAGATGTCTACTTGCTCTGTACAAAGTTCAGAAACTGTTTAGGACTTGGAACCTCAGAATATTAGATAGAAAAGGATTGACAGGCTTAGTCTACTCTGTTTTTGAGATGCCGAAGCCAGGTGACCTCCCCTAGTGGCAGGTAGGCAATGTTAAAGTTGTGATCATGGCTTGGGGCTCTTTTCCAACCTGCTCTCTGACCTCACATAGGATCCAGATTGAGCAGGGTAAAGGGTGGACCAAGGCTTTAATCAATAAAGTAATAACAGTGTTTTCCTTCATTTGAAACCAGTCAGATTTGATAAGCCCTACTTTTCTGTTCAGTTTTTGCCATCATTGTTTCCTGGAAGTTTTTAATCTGTGATACCTCTTAGTATGCTTTAACACATAACACCTAGTCTCATTGTTGTAGAGATGAAAGTAGAAAATTAGCAGGGATGTAGTATTTGCCTCTTGCAACTTCTTTTCCTTTAAACCCCTTCCCACATTGGGGGGACACATTGTGTGTCTGCAGCATGTGATGCTGACTCGGACTCTCCAGGCAGCTGACTAATGGCACCTAAACTGCCTGCTGCATTTTCCCTGCCCCAGCACAGACTTGCTTAGCAGCTCCTGCCTTGGGCCCTCATTGAGAACCATCCAGCGGCACATCAGGCTGGTGCCACTCCCAGTGGCCTTGGCAGTGAGGAGGTGAGGCGAAAGCACCCTCAGGTGCTGATGGCACAAGTCTTGCCCAGGCTCCCAGGGGAATGAGTGGTGTGATGACCTCATGTGCCAGAAGCCAGGGAAGGCATGCTTCAGGCTGAGAGAAAGCAACAGATGAACCTCAGGCAGATGCAGTCAGAGCAGCCTCAAGGGAGGCTGGTGCGGCACCAGCGTGGCATCTTCCCAGCATCTGAATGTTGGCTTGACCTTCGCTGTTTGTGTGACCTCACCCAATTCAGTAACCTCGCTGAGCCTCCCTTTTTCCATCTGTGCAATGGTGATGGTAGTACTTAACTCTGCAAGCGGTGAAGGTGAGAGATAATATAGGTCAAGCACTTAGCAGTTGACCAAGCTAAAGAGATAGCTGTTGTTTTTATTATTAGAAACACAGCCTCAGCCAGGCACAGTGGCTCACACCAGTAATTTTAGCACTTTGGGAGGCTGAGGCAGGTGGAGCACTGGAGCTCAGGAGTTCGACACCAGCCTGGGCAACATAATGAGACCTATCTCTAAAAAAAATACAAAAATTAGCCGGGCGTGGTGGTGTGCACCCATAATCCCAGCTACACTGGAGGCTGAGTTGAGAGGTTGGCTTGAGCCTGGGAGACGGAGGTTTCATTGAGCTGTGATTGTGCCACTGCACTGTAGCCTGGGTGACAGAGCCAGACTCTGTCTCAAAACAAAAAAACAAAAACAAACAAAAAACAAGAAAAACCAATACGATCTCCTTTTTCCTGTTAGGTTATTCGTACAATCCTATTAGAATTTTTTTTCTGTAGCAATTTGAATGCTCATTTTTAAGCCTGACAGTTTCAGGTGGAAGAGAATCATGAAATGCTTTATCATGTTTTTAGGTTCGTTATTTATCCCTAGAGTAAGACTTAGGAAAGCTATAGAAAAGAGCCATCCAGCCAGTAATTTGAATTTTGTCAACTTTATTACAGAGGTTTGCCCAAAGCCTGTAGAGTCTAGATGAACCTTCTACCTTTTCCCCCAAAATTGTTTTTTTCTTTTAATATGCTAGATCCCTTTGCTTATTCCAGGCTGAAATGAATGTTATATAGCTAGAAGTTTCCTGTCTGTGATCAATTCTAATGGCTTTTGTGAAGGGAAATGGTTGTAAATTATTACCAGTTAATTAAATGAGTGTTTCTCTTGAGTCCTTTATGCAGGCTTTTATCCAAGCCTGTTCAGAATCATGGAACATTAGAGCTAGAATATTTTTAGACAACTCTTGTTTCATGGACAAGGAGACTTAACCATTGATATAAGTACTTGCCCAACTCCTGCAAAGTGATGCCAAGGAAAAGCAAACTTTGGCTGAGGGTGTAGGAGTGGCTGTGCTGGGGATCCAGTGGGTACATCAAGCTAACAGAGTATAATTTCTAAGCAGTGAGCCCTTGTCATCCATATGTCACCGTTATTCTTTGGAGCCATCTTGGAGTGCTTTTATTTTTTACAAAGTGCTATCATGTAGGACTATTCTGTAGTAAATATTACCATTCCTATTTTTATAGGTGAGGAAATTGAGGTGGTCAGATGACCTTAATTAGCTCTTAGATCAACTCAACAGGTATATATTGAGTGTTTACTTGGTTCAAGGAGGCTCCTTGGGAATATAGTGTCAGATCCTGCTGGAATGGAGGTTACAGACTTATTGCAAGTGATGAGATATGTGTATGAAAATGTAAGTAATTGTTCAAGGTATAGATAAGTGTTAAGATAATAATAGTTGAGCTGTGAATTTTGAGACCGGAGGGATCAATGTGAATATCAAATCCTGGCACCAGTTTCTTCCTTCTGCTCACGAAGCTGTGTCATCTTCTGTGCTTGGTGACCCATCCAACCTGTAGCCCTAGGAGCTTCTCTGGGGAGTCTTGAGTACCTGGCAGTTGTCCCAACCCTGGGAGTCATTTAGTAAAGGTTCAAATGAATGAATGGATAGGTGCAGTGAAGAGAGACAGATTTTCCAAGCAGAGAACACGGCATGAGCAAATGTGTAGCTGAGTGATAGAGCCAGGAGAAGGGCCTGACTAGGAGAGCAGGTTTTAAAAGGTGATTTTTTTTCTTCTTTTTATATTTTAACTCTCTAAAGTGACAATTGAAGGAAAGGAATTTTGAAAACAAAGTTTGCATAGATTAGTGGGAAGGCAGCAAAAGGGGAGCCCAAGTGGTCCTGAAAGCCAGGTGGAGCAGGGTGTTTTATTCTGAAGACTCTGGGAGGCCAGCGGAGGCTTTAGAGGGGGAAGTTGATGAGATCAGCACTTTAGAAAAGGCTGTTTTGTTTTTGGTGGGGTGTCCCATGACTGCAGGAGAAAGGATGAGGGAGGAGGCCTGCAGTGACAGGGATCCTAGAGTGATGGAGGGAACAAAGGGAAAAACAGATGGTCACAGTGCCTCAAGTCAGAGTGGCTCCAGGATTTTAAGCCTGGGAATGCAGAAGAACAGTGGTTCTAGTGATTCAGTGATGACCACTGGAAGCTTTAGGAGGAAACATGGGATTGAAGCCCTTTAAAACTGGAATTGGCCCCTTAGAGAGAATCTGGCTCAGGCTTCCCAGATGGTGGTCTGTGGTCTGGCTATATCAGAGTTACCCACAGAACTTCTAAAAACAGCAGATGCCTAGAGCTCGTTCCCTTGCCCCAGAAAATTTAAAATCAGTAGATCACCTGTGGGGCCTGGGAATCTTATATTTAATCCCTCTCTGTGATTCTTTGGTAAAAGAGGTTGAATGGCCTTCCTGATGTCACAGACTGGTCAGGACAGAGCACCAGGACCCAGGTCTTCTCTAGCATTGCTATTACTCAGCCACAATGTGGGAGATAGGGGATAAGTTCAGATGGGGAGGCATAATATTTGAGGCAGCGCTGATTCATGTGAGTTCAACACTGATAGCTCTTTGAGGAAGGGGTTACTTGGCATGAGAACTCAAGGGTTAGATGGCTCTGAGGGTGCACGTTGGGAATCATTCAGTCAAGAAATGCTTTCCCGAGTGGCTGCTGCAAACCAGGCATAGGATAGATCTTCAGGGACTCAAAAGTGTAGGACAGACTAGTAGAAACAACATAGAGAACCCTAAAGGCTGAAGTTGTGTTTATGTTTTCTTCTCTGAGCTGTTTTGAGTAAATTTAGGTATAAGTTACAATGTGCGGGTTGAAATTCGTTATTTTGGGTATGGATGTCCAGTTGTTCTAGCACCATTTGTTGACACTGAGTTTTTATACTTTTGTTCATTTGTCTATTTGTATAGAAGAATCACATTTTTTTTAAAGACCACTGTTATCTGGGTTTCAACAAGGGCCCAGGAGTTGTTCTTTTTACCAAGAGAAGTGGTCTGTAGGGGAGGGGGTTAGTGTATTTATTGCTCCTTGAATGACTGTTATAGTAAGAATGCTAAGTGTGTTCATTTCTATGTGGGGCTACCCTAGACTCTGACCTCAGCTCTGTTCTGTTAGATACTCTGTCAGTGCATTAGCCAATGACATAGGTAGCCTGAGACCCTGATTTGGGGAGCCATAAAACTGAGAAGGGGAGTGAATGAACTGGCTGGATTTGTGATCCAGTGAACCCTGTGACCTGGAACAAGCCAAAATATTGCAGAAAAAATAATGAAGCACTTAGTTTTTGTGAAGGTTTTGAGCCTAACCACTGCACAAGCACAGGATGTGGGAAGCAAAGCCTTATAGCACCTAGAAAAGATGCAGAGGTTTTAGTTCATTGCAAGCTCAGCCTGGGTCACTGGGGCTTCTCAGAGTGCCCATGTATTCTCGCTGCCTAGGTAAAGGGCACTGTCACTGTCAAGATCAACGTCAGTGATAATCTTGCTCTTGCTGGTGAAGGTCAGGTCACACACTCAGCCTGACTTCACCCTTTTATGGGGGTGTGGAGAAATTGGGGCATGTCAGGAGGAAACTGACCAGAATGGTGAAGGAGGAGAAAACCATGTGATACATGAAGTTGCTGAGAGTTTGAGATACCCAGGTCTATTTTATTTACTCATTTGTTCCACAAACCATTTTCTGTCCCCTTATATGCAAGGTGGGGTCTCCTTTGGGGACAGGGCATAATGACTACAACATGATGCGGGTTCCAGCAGTAGTCTTCATAACAGCTGTGGAGTTGCCCACCTGCCCAAAAGAGGTCTGAGAAGGTCCCCCTATACAGGTGGGTCTTGAATTGATGGACAAATAGGAGTTGGACAAGTATAAAAAGGAAGAAAGGAGTTTCCAGCCAGAAAGATCACATACCCCACATCACTAGGCAATAAGCTACAGATGGGTAATGTGTAATTTTCATCATTTTGACTATATTCCCCAGTATGCTGCTTGACCCATAATGCGTTTGGTTGCTCTCTCAGAATAAATGAAATAACATACCTCCCTGGAGAGTGTACAAGAATTAAGAGATGGGGATACTGGTTGTATGCAGCTGCAGTGGTGGGAAGAGCTTAGGCTGAAAGGTAGGAAGGGGTATAGTGTCTAGGGCTATGTGCTGTGCTAAAGAATTTGGACCTTATCATGGACAGGAGAGGAAACACTGACGGTTTCTAAGTTAGGAAGCCATGTGGTCGGATTTTAATATTTGAAACATGTCACTGGCAGCAGCTGGAGGACAGTAGTCTGGAGATAGAAGGCAGCCAGAAGCCGTTCAGGGAGGCCAGATGAACCACGGCAGTAGGAGTGGAGCAGGGGTGGATCCAGGAGAGACTTCAAGAGTGGACGTGTTGGGATCTGAGAGCGATTGAATGTACCTTTTGAGGAGCTGGGCTTCTGGCGTGGCCTACTGGGTAAATACAGGGCTCAGGAGTGAGAGGAGGGCCAGGAAAGGGTGGTGTCCTGGAAGTAAGGAATGAGAGATTCATGAAGAGGAAGATCTCAAGATCAGATGCGGCAGAGAGATCAACTGAGATGAAGACAGACACATCTTTGTATCTGACAGTAGGACGTCACAAAAGTTGCTGGAGCTGTTTCAGTGCTGGTGGGAGGCAGGGAGGCAGAATGCAGGGGATAGCACGGATGTTAGAAGGCATAGAGGGATGTGATAATTGTTGTCAAATATTTGACCTATTCTCTTTGGCTGACAATTTGGATATGTTTTTTGAGTGCAAATGATAGAAACCCTTACTTAAACTGGCTAAGGCAAAAGGAATTTATAGGCTCAAATAACAAAAAAAAATCCCAAAGAATCAAGCAAGGCTTGATCTAGGGGTTTAAATGATGTTACGAAGAGCTGTTATCTTTCTGTCCCACAGCTCTCCCCTCTTTGTTGGCTTCATTCTGTAGCTCAGTGGGGGGACAACACGGGTGCCAGATACTCCCAAGTTTGTGTCCTTCCAGATTGAAGTTTAGCAGAAGCGAGATCTTGTCCCTTCCTTGTAGATCCAGGATTCCTAGTTGGACCTACTTGGATTTTTGTGCTCAAACCTGAACCAGTAGATGCTGATACCGGGTAGGGAGTTGTAATTACACTGATAGCCAGAGAGAAGGAATGTGCCTGCCCCAGGCCAGCTGTGCAGAGTTCAGTCAGTGCTCTGATCTGCTAGGCCTGGTCACATGTCCACTCTGGAGTTAGGGACAGAATCCCAGATGAGCCATTTGGACTACATGTGAGGGAGGGGTAGTTCTCAAATAAAGCTCAAGTGTTATTCCCAGAAGCTGGGATGGATGTACTAGCTAGAGACAGTGTCCACTGGAGCTGTAGAGGGTGAAACTAAGGTAAATGAGTGGAAATTATTGGTCTTGCTGCATTTGTATTCATAGAGAAAGATCTGTCTATGTTGTACAGGAATGAAATAGGCCAGCTGTTAAGGTAGTGAGTTGGTTGTCACTGGGAGGTGTCTAAGCAACTGCCGTGAATAAATGATAACAGCCCATCAGCAGTGTATAGAAGGAACGAATAACCTCTAAAGCCACATTTTTCAAACTGTTTCTCTGTGACACAGTAAGGAATACATCTTTACATTAAAATCTAGTGTACCCTTTTTTATGTATACAAAACTACACACAAAAGTTGCATGAAACAGTGCTTTTCCTTACTACCTGTAGCATGTTCAGATTTTCTGTTCTGTTTTTATTCTACTTTGAAATCCCTATTGTGGGCTGGGTGTGGTGGCTCACGCCTGTAATCCCAGCACTTTGGGAGGCTGAGGTGGACAGATCTCCTGAGGTCAGAAGTTTGAGACCAGCCTAGCCAACATGGCGAAACCCCATCTCTACTAAAATTACAAAAATTAGCCAGGTGTGGTGGCATGTGCCTGTAGTCCCAGCTACATGGGAGGCTGAGGCAGGAGAATCACTTGAACCTGGGAGGCGGAGGTTGCAGTGAGCCGAGATGTTGCTACTGCACACCAGCCCGGGTGACAGAGCAAGACTCTGTCTCAAAAAAAAAAAAAGAAAGAAATCCCCATTGTGTGCAACCCACTAAGTTGCTTTCATGTCTCTCTAAAAAGTTTCAACCTGCAGTTTGTAAAACCCTGTTCTAAGGTCCAGTGTCTTACCACATATGCCCTAGGTGGACAACACTTGAAGACCATGTTTAAATCTGGCTTTTCCACTACAATGGGTGACATGGGTCAAAAATGCGGAAGGAAACCTGTTCTACTTGTGAGAGCTCCTGCTTCTAACTGGTGGAATCTCCTGCTGTCTGTCAGAGTAGCTCCTGACCCATCTTGGGGTGGAAAGGCCTTTGTGGGCCCTCAGGGAAGTGTTGAAGGGAGTTTACGGGCTGGCTGTGGGCTGCAGGATGGCGGAGGTGGCCAGGCAGCAACTGTGCCTGTGCCAGCAGTAGTTATGTTGTGAGGTCGAATGTATGTGTATGTATGTATTCTCTGGCAGGCCTTTATATTGAAGATGTGGGAGTGGCTTTTAAAAGTAACGTATTTTTGACTTGAAACAAGTCAAGGCAGAGAGTGGAGACAATTAGAGGCTGATATCCTGTTTAGTCATCTCTCTAGAGAGCTCTATTTTCAGAGCTGTTCTATAAAGGTTCGCAAGTGGTATTAAGATAGTTAAGAGGATATTGTTAACAGTAGTCATGATACGAGTAGCTGATTTGAACAGGGAGGTGATTTATAGTGTGGTAACCACATTGGTAACAGGTTTTATGCAGAGAAAGGGAGGGTTGTAAGAATAGGTTGTTGTACAGGTTAAGCTTTCTGAATCTGAACAAAGCAGGCATCTTTTATTTTGAAAAAGTATATAATCAGGATGTGGTGGTAACCTAGGGTAAGTCCAGTGCATTTTTGGGGGCTTTGTCATGGGTAGATACAATAAATAAAAAAAATTAAATAGTACTGTTAAGAATCTTTGAGATTGGCTGGGCATGGTGGCTCTCGCCTGTAATCCCAGCACTCTGGGAGGCCGAGGCGGGCGGATGCCTGGTCTCACAAGTTCGAGACCAGTCTGGGCAACATGCCTCTCTAAGCCAGGCATGATGGCATGTGCCTGTGGTCCCAACTACTTGGGAGGCTGAGGCAGGAAGATCACTTGAGCCTGGGAGGTCGAGGTTACAGTGAGTCATGATCGCATCATTGCAGTCCAACCTGGGTGACAGAGGGAGACTCTGTCTTGAAAAAAAAAAAAAAAACTTTGAGATTGTATGTGGAAGCTATGTTAGAAATGCTAGGCCAACGCCAGGCGCAGTGACTCACACTTGTAATCCCAGTGATTTGAGAGGCTGAGGTGGGAGGATTGCTTGAGCCTAAGAGTTTGAGACTGGGCAACATAGTGAGACCTTGTCTCTACATACATACATACATACCTAGATAAGCAAGCAAGCTGGTTATGGTGGCACATGCCTATAGTCCTAGCTACTTGGGAGGCTGAGGCAGGAGGATTGCTTGAGGCTGGGAGTTCAAGGCTGCAGTGAGCTATGATTGTGCCACTGTACTCCAGCCTGGGAGATAGTGAGACCCTGTCTCAAAAAAAAAAAAAGAAGAAATGCTAAATAATGATGCCATAGACTTTTCAGATTGGAAGAGTGAGGCTCAGTGTGGTAAAGGACCTTGCCCAGGGTCCAGAACCAGCTGTGACAGAATCAGACTAGAGTTCTTGGCCTGGTCTAGTAGGGGGCTCTTTCCACTGTACCATGTGACTTATTTGCAGCTTATTTAAATTTAATATTTGACCGAAAATGGTCATTTGTATCTCTGCTCAAGCTTCTCTATATGCCAGGCTTCTCTTCAGATGAAAGGTCAAAGGCAGAAATGGAGCCACAGCCAAAGAAAGAGAAAAATAAAATAAAAATGGAGCCACGGGCAGAATCTGACAAGATTTATTTAAGGACAATTGTAAATTCATATATTTGAGTCCACAAGAGCCTCACAATGCAAGGCTTAGAGGTGTTCATGGATAGTGAAGTTAGCATCCGGTAGGAAGAGGGGAGTCCGCCCACCTAAGCTAGTGGTGATCAGAACAGAGCCAGAGAGTGCTGTTCATCCTGGGCGCCATGCTGCATGGGGTCTTTAGGAAACTGGACTATGTGCAGAGGACAACACCACATGAAAAGACTTCAAGCTGCATTGCTTGCAGAATGCATGTCTTGATATTTCAGCTGATAGGTAACTTCAAGGTATGTTGATACTCCCGTGACTAATCAAGAGAAGCAGTCCGACACAGTGTCTCATGCCTGTAATCCCAGCACTTTGGGAGGCTGAGGCGGGAGGATCATTTGAAGTCAGGAGTTCGAGACCAGCCTGGCCAACATGGTGAAACCCCGTCTCTACTAAAAAATACAAAAACTGATCAGATGTGGTGGCACATGCCTGTAATCCCAGCTACTCAGGAGGCTGAGGCAGGAGAATTGCTTGAACCTAGGAGATGGAGGTTGCAGTGAGCTGAGATCGTGCCACTGCACTCCAGCCTGGGCAACAAAGTGAAACTACCTCTCTCAAAAAAAAAGAAAAAAAAAAAAAAAGAGTAGTGAATGCAAGGTTCCTAAACTTCCTTCCCCAGCGCTTCCTTAAGATTGACTAGACTTCGGTGGAAATATGTAGCAGAGACTCTTTATACCTTTTACTCCATAAAACTAAAGATTTGCAGTTGACCAAGCCACATGTATTCATTGCCTTGTATGTTGCCATTATTTCTCTATTTCATATTCTTGCCATGTGGTTTAGTAAAATGCTGCTCTTATAAGCCATATGCATAAGATATGGAGATCTCAAAAACAATTACCAAGTATGTGGATGTGCCTGTCTATATTATGACAAGCCAAAAATGGGAGAGAATAAAATTCAAGAGGAAGGAAACTGATAAAATGTGGTTTCTTTTAGATTTGCTTTTCAGTCTTTACAGTTTTTTGAGCTTTCACTTGTTTCCCTGCCACTCTACTATTTAATGAAAGACTTAAATTTATTTGATTTGTGGCTGTGATTTACACATTAGGCCTCTCTGTGATGAATTGTTTAAGGCCCACAAAAATATTTTAATACTAACATATAATCTACATTTTTTTTTCTCTTTCTAGGTGGATCTTGAGCCAGAGGGGAAAGTATTTGTGGTAATAACCCTTACCGGGAGTTTCACTGAAGGTAAGAATGAGTTTTGGGTAGTTTCCAGAATACATGTAATCTTGGTTTACACTCAGTAGGAATTTCTATCATGGAAATAATAAAAAAGAGCATGTTGTAAGAGATGCTTCAAAAATCACTTTCGTAAGTTGGGCTGGCTAGTATTTTGTTGCCCAGTGGTCTGTTGGTTCAGATTGCCAAATTAAATATATTTGCTAAATCTGGCAATCTCATGTTTCCTTTAACACGCTCAATGAGTTTTTGTTTTTATCCAGTGTCACTGTAGCTGAATGGTTTTTGCGTCTTTTTGGTTCATGACTGTGGAACTCTACTTTACGTCTTTGGTTTTGTGCCAACCTTTTAGTTTGCCCGTGAATGTCTATGAAAGAAATTTAGGGATCCGGTTATCTTCTTTATAATCTCTATCTCATTTGTGACCTGTAAGAGATTCTGTTCTTCATCTCTGGCTACCATACTCTCTACTCCCCCATCCAGTATTTTTTTAAAAATTGAGATAAAATTTATATGGGGGTGAAATGATAGATCAAAAGTGAACAATTTGAATTTTGACAAATGCATACAACTGCATAACCAACACCGCAATCCAAGATACAGGACATTTCCATTATTGTGAACATTTCCCTGTACCCTTTTTCAATCCCCTGCTCCCAAAGGCAATATGTAAAGTGCTTTATTTCACCACAGGTTAGTTTTACCTACTCTAGAAGTTCATATACATGGAATTATACGGTATATTCTCTTTTATGTCTGGTTTCTTTCACTCAGCATAGTTTTTTTTTTAATTTTAATTTTTATTATTATACTTTAGGTTTTAGGGTACATGTGCACAATATGCAGGTTTGTTACATATGTATCCATGTGCCATGTTGGTGTGCTGCACCCATTAACTCGTCATTTAGCATTAGATATATCTCCTAATGCTGTCCCTCCCCCTTCCCCCAACCCCACAACAGTCCCCGGAGTGTGATGTTCCCCTTCCTGTGTCCATGAGTTCTCATTGTTCAATTCCCACCTATGAGTGAGAACATGCGGTGTTTGTTTTTTTGTCCTTGCGATAGTTTACTGAGAATGATGGTTTCCAGTTTCATCCATGTCCCTACAAAGGACATGAACTCATCATTTTTTATGGCTGCATAGTATTCCATGGTGTATATGTGCCACATTTTCTTAATCCAGTCTATCGTTGTTGGACATTTGGGTTGGTTCCAACTCTTTGCTATTGTGAATAGTGCCGCAATAAACATACGTGTGCATGTGTCTTTATAGCAGCATGATTTATAGTCCTTTGGGTATATACCCAGTAATGGGATGGCTGGGTCAAATGGTATTTCTAGTTCTAGATCCCTGAGGAATCGCCACACTGACTTCCACAATGGTTGAACTAGTTTACAGTCCCACCAACTCACTCAGCATAGTTTCTAGAAGATTCATATCATTGTGTATATCAGTATTTTTTTCATTTTATTTCTGAGTAGTATCCCATTATATAAATGTAGCATCCATTTGTTTACCCATTCTCCTCTTGGTGGACTTTTGGGGTTTTCCCTGTTGTTGTCTATTATGAATAATGCTTTTATTAACCTTCTTACACATAAATTTTTCTGGACATAACACTTTCATTTATCTTGGGTGATTATATAGGAGTGGAATTGCTGGGTAATAAAGTAGGTGTATGTGTAACTTCAGAAGAAACTTCCAAATGGTTTCCAAAGTGGTTTTATTACACTCCCACCAGCAACATATGAGAGTTCCAATTACTTCATATCTTCATTAACACTTTCTATGGCCATTGCTTTTCATCATAGACATTCTAGTGGGTATGAAATTATATCCTGTGGGTAAATTTGCATTTCCCTGATGGTGAGCACTTTCTCACATGCTTATTGGCCATTTGTTTGTTTATTTGATAATTTCCGGTTCCAGTCTTTTGTCCTATTTTCTAAAATTGGATTTGTCTTTTTATTATTGATTTAGAGGAATGCTTTATGTTTTCTGGATATGAGTCCTTTGTGAGAAACAGGTATTCTGATTGCTTTTTCCCAGTCTGTGGCTTGCTTTTTCATTTTCTTAATGGTGTCTTTGAGCAAAAGTTTTAAATTTCTATGAAGTTCAATTTATTAATCTCATCTTTTGTAGTTCATATGTTTTATGTCTTAAGAGATCTCTCTGTCATAGGGTCACAAAGATATTCTCCTGTTTTTTATTTTTAAGAAGCAAATAGTTTTATGTTTTATGTTTAGGTCTGTGTGCCTTCTTGAATTGATATTTGTGTGTGATGTTACAGAGAAGTTGAAACATTTTGTTTTCAATATACTAATGCAGTTGTTCTAGCACCATTTATTGAAAAGTCTCCCCTGACCCCTTGAATCACTGTGGAACCTTTGTTGACAATCAATTAACCATATAATGTGGATCTGTTTCTGGATTATCTGTTCTGTCCTGTTGATCTATTTGTCCATCTGATCTCTCTTTCTTTTCTCTACATTATGCCAGTATTACACTGTCTCATTACTGTTTCTTTATAATGAGTCTTATGGTTACATAGTATGAGCCCTCCAACTTCGTTCTTTTTTGTACGTTTAAGGTTATTTTAGCTATTCTCGGTATTTTGCAATTTGATGTCAGTTTTAGAGTCAGCTTATATATTTCCAGACAAAATCCTGCTGTATTTTGAATTGAAATTGCATTGGATCTATAGATCAGTTTGAGGGGAATTAACATCTTAACAATCTTGAGTATCTTTAAACCCATCTGTAGTCAAATTAGTCAATTCTGTAGTCCTTGGACATGGTCTTTGCTCATAAGGCATAGCCAGTGTGAGGTTTCAGTAGAAATCCCACGGTGTTTTAAGCCCATTAATTTTATGGCACTCAAGCTTCTAACTCTTTCTCCTATGGGTGGGAAACAGCTGAAATCTCAGTTCCTATCTTTCAGCATCCTAGCTCTTGCTCCTGTCTGGACCTCTTAGAGTTTCCCTTGCACATGCACAGTTTAGAAAGATGTGAAGACTTGAAGAGTTTACATATGTGGAGGTTCTTCTTTCTGTGGCCCCATCTTTCCAGGCTTTCTCTCCTCAATATCCAGTCATCTGGTAGTCTTGAATTTTGTCAATTCTGTCTTCAAGCCAATAAAACTGTGGTTCCATATTGAGTTCTATTTACCCAACCCTGCACAACCTGGGGAATAATCTGGAGAAAAGCCCTACAAATGTGGGTCTCACCATTAATGCAGTTTCCCTCCTTCACGTGTCAAATTCTCTCTAGTTTGTGCGTGTTTTTGGTTGTTCTCTCACATCATCAACTAGTTGTTTAAAATATTATTTTCCAGGTATTTTAATCGTTTGGTGGGAGGGTTGGTCCATATCAAGCTACTTCACCATTACTAAAACCTCATGAAGATTTTTAAGCATGTGGCTTAATGGTTTGTATTTTTGGTATTGGCATTTTGCAAAATTGGTTACACTTTCTTTGAGAAATAGTTTTCTTCACTCCTTTCAGCCAACCATTCCCATTCATGTGGGTGAATTGTTTTAATGTTAAAGTTTTTCAATATATCATCTCCATTATTAAATCTTGTCTTTTTGCACAAACCTGGATTTAGCAGAAACCTGGAATACTAGACATAAAAAAAAAACTGCCCAGGTTACAGTGTGGTGGGGAGGTGTTCTGCCTGCTCTAAGGTCTTTTTGCTTTGCTTGGTATCTTTTATGTACAGAGAAAAATGAGTCTGTTCCTTGCCTAGTCAAATAAAATGAATGTAGTATTATGGAACATTGTTGATAAAACATTCTCATCCTGCATGTAGAACATGGATCAGCTATGGTAGAAAGAAACACAACAGTGAGAAAGAGGCCAGGAGGAGGAGTGGGTAAGATTCTCTCTCATTCAAGCTGAATCAACTCTCTGCATTAAGTTACAAGGGACCATTGAAGTCAAACAATGCATGTTAGACCAGGTCTGATTGTGCCATAATCATTACATGACTTTTTTAGAGCCATGCCAACTCTCTAGGTCTAAATGCTCACCAAATACATCTGGTTGTTCTCATTGTATTTATTTCTTAGTTTCAGTGATGATAAGAATGAAATGGTAAGTCATACGTGAGGTGAGTTCTTACTAGGTCATTGCAATTGTTTCTTTCAGAGCTGACCCTGGGTAAAATTGTGAGATGAGTTGAGTTTATCTTTGGTAATTCCATCTTTGCTTTAAGCTAGTCCTTTCTGTCTGCCTACAGTTGTCTGTTACTGCAGCAAGAAGGCCAGTGGTCCCTGTCCAGAAAGAGTTGCTGATAAGGAAGAAAGTGAATTCATAGGCTAATTCACACTACAGTGATAGAGATTGATGTCATAGTACTGTAATCCTCTTAGGTGTGTTTGCATATTTTAAAAGATGCTGGAAGAGCTGCTTTATCCATGAGAAATAGACTTTTAATGCTGAAATTTTAATATTGAAATCTATGGGTGGGGTATATTTTAGGAACCCCAGATCTGTTCTCTGTGTCTCAGTGCGTGCATTGCTTTTTCAGTTTGGCTCCTAGACTGGGGCTCAGCTTGAGCTTGCACATTGCTGCTGCCTTTAAAACACAGCTCCCTTGTCACATGCAGAGGATGTGATGGCTGCCTGTCTGTTTGTGTTAAGTAAGAAGGAAATGGAGCCCCCCCACCCCCCCATGTGCCTGCCACAGCTGTGGCAGCAACCTGGACCTGGCACTGCGAGCATGTCCCTAGCTTGGCCTCGCTCCTGGAAGCCGCCTTAGATTATGCCCAGCCATAATATGACAGGTTGGCTGGTGCAACATTTGGAGCTTTGGTTCCCATCTTGGATGCTGAAAGCCTTCATGGAAAAGCAGCATAAGGTCAGGCCTGCCTAGTGTGTTTTGGACTGTGAAAAGGGCATTGTCCTGGGATCCTGGAGGCACTGTCAAAGCTCAGGAAATGTTGGCTGATCCTCTGTCTGTCTCACGGGGTTGTCTTGAAGATCAGATGATATAATATATGGGGAAGTGCTTTGCAAACTGTAAAGTACTTTATGAAGGTATGTTAGTGGGATTTTCATTTCCATGTTCCTATTGTCACAGCAAGGAGATCCCAGTCATTTCCCCTACCCCTGCCCCAGGACCATCTTGTATACTCAGCGGGTTTGTTTTATCTTAACATTGACTTTATGGCCAGGCCTGGTGTCTCACACCTGTAATCCCAGCACTTTGGGAGGCTGAGGCAGGCAGATCGCTTGAGCTCAGGAGTTTGAGACCAGCCTGGGCAACATGGTGAAATACCATCTGTACAAAAAATACAAAAATTAACCAGGTGTGGTGGTGCACACTTGTAGTCTTAGCTACTCAGGAGGCTGAGGTGGGAGGATTGCCTGAGCCTGGGAAGTGGAGGTTGCAGTGAGCTGAGATCGTGCCACTGCACTCCAGCTTGGGTGACAGAGTGAAACCTTGTTTCAGAAAAAAGAAAAAAAAAAAAGGAAAAGACTTTATTTTATACACAAAGCCTCAAGAATTTCATGGACAGTGACTAGCATAATGTTGGCTTATCTCCATGCCTGTTTTCATGATCTCCTGTGCAGGTTCTGCCATAAGCTCAGATTCTATAATCTCAAAGCTCTCCTTTAAAAAAAATTACTTAAATTGGACTGTGGTCTGTGATACACAGGACTGATATTGGGGCTACTGACTGCTACTTACCTCATTCTGTCTCATTTTTTTTTCATTAATTATACTGAGTTAGCTCAGGCAAAACTGTTAAATGTAAGACATGATTGAGAAATGACATGAGAAAAACCTGCTGGGTGCAGACCTGTAATCACATCACAGATGCTGGAGAGATAAAGATGAACAAGACATAGACACTCTCCTAGGAGCTCATGGGAGGGAAGGCAGATACATACTATGTATGCAATGCAGGGAGCCAGGTCCCATGGCAGGAATAAGCCTAGTGCATAGTGTTGGCACATGGGACTATGTAATCAATTTGGCCAGGAGGGTTTAGAGAAAGCTTTTCTGGGGAGGTGATGTTTAAAGCAAGTCTGAATGATAAGTAGGACTGTGCCTAGAGGGGAACAGAGTTCAAGAGAGGGAGACAGTTTGTACAAGAAACGAAAAGGAGTGTGGAGGTGCTAAAGGTAGGGGGTGTGGAGGTGCTGAAGATTGGGGAGTGGGATGGGGGGATGTGGCCAGAGATTTGGGAGGGCTTATGTGTGGACTTGCCCAGGACATGCTCAATTTGTTGGTTACACCAGAATAATTATACAACAGTGCCACTCTTCACTTTCAAAAGAGTGCCAGGTCAGACAATAAATTGCATGTTCACACCACTTCTAGGCTAATAGAAGTGATAAGATACCAGTGAATGGTTTTAAGCAGAGATCCGATTTGGTGGCAATAAGTTCAAGGGTGGGGAAGGGGTGTTAGTTCATAAGACTAGATCTAAGGTGTGGAGAACCATTATAGAGACTTGAAAGGTTGTCTCAGGGCAAGATTATTAGGGCCTGAATTAGGTTGGAATATGTAGGGGTGGAGAGGAGGGGGACAGCTTTGAGAGATGTCTGTGTAGTAAAATCAATAGGAATTAGCAATCCACTGGATGTGGGGGATGAAGAAAGAGGCGTCTCAGATGATGCTCAGATGGTGCCTCAGAGTCATTTACCAGGGTAGAAACTGGGAGAAGATGATGAATTCAGCTTTGGACAAGTGGAGTTTGGGGTGCTTGTGGGAAATCTAAGTTGCAATGTCTGGGAGAAATTGGAAATAAGATTCCAGAGTTTGGCAAGATGCCTGGGCCTGAGATGTAGCTCCAGGTGCCAGGTGGAAGACAGGCACATGGATAAAGAGGCCCAATGAGAAGATTTAGCAAGAAAACCAAGGCTGACCAGCAGCAGAACTCTGTGGAGCATCAAGATTTAAGTACTTTGGCTCATGAATTATAATTTATCAAACCAACCAAACTATGCTGAAGGTTTACTTAATGAACACCCATTTTGCTAAGATATTACTTATGCAGTAGTATCTGAGTGCTTGCTGTATGCCAGGGACTGTTTCACCAGATTGTTTACCGTCTTCCAAATTGGCACCAAAATGTTTGATAATGAAGTTAGAAGAAAGAACAGAACACAAAAGGCTTTGAAAAGTAACGTTTGCATTGGTGGTAACAGTGGTTTCTTCAAAGTTTGGTGATACAGTGTGCTGTGTGCAGGTTTATGCCTAATGCTGGGGTAAAAAGAACAGATGAACCTACTCAAAACCTACAGTGAAGGGTCTTCACTGAACTTAGATAGAACAAGAAAAACTCTTTTACAATCATTGCTTTGTGGAAGTCTCTCACAGAGCTCAAGGCTTATAAAATTATCAACTGAATCAGAAACCCCTCACCATTGTTCATCTTGTTAAAGGTGTCACTCTCCATCTGTGCAGAATTCCCCTAGGCACTGAGGCAGAAGTAGAAGTGATTTATTATTTTGAAAAAGCTGCCTAATGTCAATCTTTATTCTAACTAAGCCTTCCTGGAGCTAAGAACTGGATCTGAAGTCTGATCAAATTGAAATTTATTATAGTGATGAAACAGCCCTGGATTTTTAATGCAGCCTTCAGATGCCATCATTGTTGCCATGTGTATGATTGTCACTATGTTGGACTAATTTTTATCTGGAAGAGTGGAGTGGTAAAAAAAAGAATAGATTGAAACAATGGAGACTGAAGAAAATGCACTCAACTAAATTCATAACTGCTTTAATTGGAAGAGAAACAACAGAAAGAAATTAAAGTATGACATCATCTAAAGATGTAACTGGATTATTATGCTACTAAGAAATATGGTGAAAGATTTTACGATTTGAAGAGAACATAGTTTGCAGTAAATGAAGTTTGCTTGGACTCAGGGAACCACAAACTTAAATGGTTGGCCCACAAATAAAAAACCAGACATGATGTGTCTCCTGATGGAAGCCCACACAACATCGTGATCTTGCCAAAAAGTAGAGGTAGTTTTGCCCAAAAATCAAGCCTTAGACCAATCAGGCTTCCAGATCCAACCACCAGTTAAGAGGAAATACAGGGGACAGAGGAGCATTTTAAATTACACTATGGGATGTAATCAGCAAAATGCAGACTGTGGAAAAATTTTACAGGAAAATAGGCTTGGTTTCTTCTACCAAACATTGGAAGAAAAAAGTAAAGGAAAGAGAACCAAAATAACAAGAGAGAGGCATATTAATCATTTGCAATATATGGGCCACGTTTTATCCCAGTTCAAACACAAATTATAAAAGAAACATTAACTCCCAGGAGGCAAGTGAAGAAATGGAAACCGTGCCTGGATCTGTGAGGATATTACAGAATTGTTGATGTTATTTAGGTGTGATTGTGGTATTGTGGTTACTTAAAATAAAAAGAACATCCATTAGAAATACACTTAAAAATATTTACTGATGATATGATATGACATCTGGGCTTTACTTGAGAATAATGCAGAGGTGGGCAGAGGAGATGGGATAGAATTGAAACCCGATTAGCCATGAGTTGTTTACTGAAGCTGGGTGATAATTATATGTTGCATGTGGTTTATTATACTATTCTACTTTTGCATGTATTTGAAATTTTCATTAATAAGTTAAAAAGTAAAATAAAATGACAAATTTCAAGAATATCTGCCTCTTAAACAAAAACCAGAATCTGGGTTATGACATCAAAATGATGCTTGAACTTGAACATTTTACCTCTTTTCACTTACAAATTAAAGCTGGAGGGTTTTTTAATGTATGTATTTTATCCATGATTCTTAGTTTTTATGTATTATGAAAAGGTAAGTTAAAAATTTTAAATGATTAAAGTACTGTGCTTCAGAAAGACTTTTCTTTAAAGTGCTAAATAAATAATAAGCTGTGAGTGAAAGACTGCAGGTAGGAAGAGGTGAGTAAGATAATTCCTTTTGTTCCATCATAAAGTTCTCACTCACAGTGAATGACAAGTAGATTATCTCCTACTAACAATTACATAACATTTTGCAGTTGCGAAGTTTAATTTTAAGGTAGTTTCCTAAAAGAATAAAGTAAATCAGAAGGATTAATGGTAGAAGTATCTTTATACAGATAGTAAGACAAAGGTTCTTAGTGTGCTTGTTTCTTCCCCAGAGTTCCCAAGGCAAACATAAAGGTATTCTATTTTGTACCAGTTTTTGGGGAAGAAAAACTTCCTCAAAAACAAAACCTTGACAAAGAACCTGTTATTTGTGATTTTGAAGCTTGTTTAGAAAAAAAAGGCCTTTTACTTCTGCTAAAACCTTGAATTGTTCCTTATTTGAGACATTTAATATATAACTTGGAAAAGATATACATTTCTCCTGGGGAGACGATGGAAAGGCACTTGAATTTTGGCATCTGCTTTTTCTCTCTACTAAGGCAGTGTACAATGGTGCAGAATAAGAGTCTGATCTTTTTCTTTTTGTCCCATTGCCTCAGTTTTTAGCTCACATTTCTTGTCTCAAGCCCACAGGTTTACAAATAATTATATTCTCTGCGAAGTCATGTGGCACATGGACCAGCAAGGCAGATGAAGCATGTGTTACTGCTTTGAAGCTGCAGCCCACAGTTACCCCCTGTATCAACACTTCAGATGCATGTCATTTCTAAAGAGAAAAAGTGATCTCTGATGGTAGTTGATTTATAGCATTCCTTTCTCAGATTTTCAAGCCTGGTGACAAGTTGTTGATTTAATTTTTTAAAAACGTAGCTTTTAAAAAATTTATTCTTTTGGCATATTAACTTGAAGAATGAGTGACCACTTTAGCTTTTGTGTTTGTTTTTTGCTGGTCTAAGCAGTTGTGGCTATCAGGTTGAAGACAGGGTAGGAGAGAAAGAAAGGAATTGAGGGAGTAGGAGAATAGGAACTGGAAAGGGGCGAATGATGTTTTTAAAGGATTGAGACTAATTGTCCCTTGTCATAGATGCTCTCTCCTCTTCTCCATAATATCTAGTTCATTTGTTGAATGCCTTCTGAGGATCAAACACTGGAGTTGGCTTGTAATTTAGCAAATAGCAATGCGAGCCCTCATTTTATTTTCTGGTAGCAGGATAGCCTCTTACCTAGTAATTGAGAACCTCTACGTGTTCATACCATGCTATACATTATTCCATTTTCTCTCTATAACAAATTTCTGAGGCTATTGTAATTCTCAGTATGCAAATGGTGAACCAGACTCAGAGATGCTAATTTGCTATGGTCTTTCCTGGATAGTAAGTGCCAGAGCCCAGACACAAGCTCAGATTGCAATTCTGAGGTCCAAGATCTTTCTACACCATCCGGCTATCTGAGGAGTCGGGGGTGGGGCGGGGGCAGCATTTTGGTTTTTTTCTTTATTCCATCTTAGAGGAAAACTGTCCTCAGGATAGCATAATCCCACCCTCCGGAGAGTCTTGTCTTTTGGGATGATGTCTTTTTGCAAGGCTTCCCTTGAGTTCCTCCTCCTTAAACCGGAGGACCAACATTCACCCAGGAAAGGTGCAGCATTCTCAGACATCAGGCATGGATGGGCCAGAAAGCTCTATGCAGATTGAGTTTAAGATTTGCTCAAGTTTTGTTGTCAGTAGGTTCTCTTAATGTACATCTTAAGCTAGAACTCAGAAGATAAAAATACAATCAGTGAGTTCAGCGTAGGTATGATAGCTCTATATGCCTTTTTATACCCCAGTCGCCATTGGCTTCACCGCACCTACTTCTCTTATTTTGACTGACTATGAGTGAAAAAACTAGGTGGTGGCTTTGTTGGAAATTTTAAAATTCATTCTCAAAGTGTGATCCTGCAGACTTCTGAGAGTTCCAGAGACATTTTCAGGAAGTCTGCAGTTCCAAACTCTTTTCCTTATAATACGAAGATTTTATTCATCCTTTTTTTTCCCACTGTGTTGACATTTGCCCCAATGGTGCAAAAGAGAAATGGTGGGTAAAAGCATGGCACCAAACTATAAAGTCATCATTGTATTCTTGATGGCCATGTAGTTGCAGGAGGAAGAAATCTAGTTTCACTTAAGAATATCTTTGATGGAACAGTAAACATTATTCATGTTATTAAAGGTCAATCCTTGACTATATATCTTTATGACATTCTGTGTGATAAAATGGGAAATATGCTAAAAGCATTCCTGCTTCATACTGAAATACTGTTGTGTCTCAAGGAAAAAGGCACTTGTGTGATTGAGTTGTTAGCTGAGCTAGCCACTTTTTGCATGGAACACCATTTTTACTTTGAAAGAATGACAGACAAACCATACTATGGAACCGGCAAATTTTTCAGACATTTTCTAAAAAACGAATGAACTGCGCCTGTTACTTCAGGGAAAGCAACTGCAAGTATTTGGTACCTGTGATAAAATTAGAGCCTTCAAAACATAATTAGAATTTTGGAAAGTTTATATCCACCATTGTGAGCTTGACAACTTCCCAGTGCTTATTCTTTTCTCATGAGTTTGCTGTTATTAACAATTGTGATTTTTAAAAATTGTGTTATGAGATGTGTCAACATTTAGAAGATGACTTCCAATGATTCAGTGAACACGTATTTTCACAATGGCCAGTACGAGATGTTATAAAATCATGTATGGGTCAAGGATCTTTTGAAAGCATAAGGTAGACTAATGTATATTAATTTAAAGTATGAAAAGTTCATTGATACAGTTTTATATTGCAACCAACTTTTGAGAAACTACTCCTTGTTTAATTTTGTGTGGTATTAAAAAAGAATATCCGCAATTATCTGAAAAATCTATTAAAATTATATTTTTAAATTACTCTGTGTGAGGCTGGACTGTATTCATGTACTTCAACTAGAACAACATTACAATGGATTGAATACAGAAGCAGATATGAGAATCAAGCTGTCAGGCTGGGCGCAGTGGCTCCCGCCTGTAATCCCAGCACTTTGGGAGGCCAAGGCGGGCAGATCACGAGGTCAGGAGATCGAGACCATCCTGGCCAACATGGTAAAACCCCATCTCTACTAAAAATACAAAAAAAATTAGCTGGGTGTGGTGGTGTGTGCCTGTAATCCCAGCTACTTGGGAGGCTGAGGCAGGAGAATCGCTTGAACCAGGGAGTTGGAGGTTCCAGTCAGCCAAGATCGCGCCACTGCACTCCAGCCTGGTGACAGAGCGAGACTCTGTCTCAAAAAAAAAAAAAAAAAAAAAAAAAAAAAAAAAAAATAGAATCTAGCTGTCTTAAGTCAGACATTAAAGAGATTTGCAAATTGTAAAATAATGCCACTCTCTTCATCTTTGGGGGGATGTTTGAAAATGTAGTTATATCTTATTAAAATGTTTATATACTAACATGTAATGGAATTGTTATTATTTTTAATAAATGAATAAATATTTTTAAATGTCTCCATTTAAATTTCTAATTTGACAAATATCAATAGAATCCATTCAAAGGGGTACTTGGACCAAAAAATTTTACAATTTCTAGGTTATTTTTTTATTACGTTCTTTCAAAAGCCCAGTGCTTTAAATTTTAATGACCACAGGGAGAAGGAACTGACACATGTTTGTGTATGTTATAATCAGAAAAAATATATACAATTAGGTGATACAGGTGACAGAATTGTCATTTTTTTAAACTTTCTTTTTGTTTCTGATTATTTCTGCTGTGCAATGTACTTTTTCAGCCAGTTTTTGTTATAAGCCTGTTCTCATAAAAATAAGGTCAGGAAGTGACACCAAAACAACTCAGAAGCCTGTTACAGATAGCTTCATGCTAAACCTTTGCTTGATTTGAGCTTGATTTGAGCAGAACAAGGCAGTCACGATACTTCTGAACAAGTGATCAGTGCTGTAAGCACTAAAAGCCGAACCTCAAAAACAGCTCAAGATCCATGGACAGAGCCTCAGGAGACACATTTCTATGGCATTTTCTTACTGATTAGCATTCTCCTTTTGTAATCAAGGTTCTTGAAAAACAGAGGCTGACTCGTTTGTTAGTTTTTTTCAAGCTTTATTGTTTTTTCCTTGAAATTATAGTGATGTGGTATTCTTTCTATGGAACTGAGGTTTGGGTAAAACAAGAATGATTTAATTTTTTGATAGAAAAGTTAATTGCTCCAGTGTCTGTTTTCGTTATACTTCCATTTTATTTCCAGCAACCCCTTATCTCTCTGCTCTCTTTGTTTCAAATGAACAAGACAGTAGTTTGTTTTCCAGGCCACTTGTGTTGGTAACCCTTTTCCTAAGCTTTCCCTAATAACACCCTGTGTCAGTGGACAGATAGGAGGTAGGAAGACCTGCTTCTTCCCTTCTCCCATGAAACTTGTCTTCAGCATCCTTCTTTCATCCTGATGGCTGAGAGTTGTGTTCTGGTCTCAAGTCAGCAATGGATGACCCACTGCATGAAGTTGATGGGGAGTGTGGGGCATGGACAACAGTGGCCTGAGGTTGCAGATACATTCTTTGTATATGTAAGAGATCACCTTAGATTTTGTAAGTGGAAACTTAGTTCTCATAGGATTTTGGAGAAAATCAGTTGCCTCCTCTAGGAATTTTCATTTGTTTACAAAATGTCCTGGGTCAAGCAATACTTGTATGTTATCACCACTTAGGTTTAGTGGATCCATCCGTCCATCCATCCATCCACCCACCCACCGAGTATTTATGTAGAAAACTATGTAATGGATGTATATATTCATGCATGTGTGTATGCATGTACTTAGTAATGACACTGGTTTATTCTCACAGAACTCAAAATTTGGTGAGTATGTGGAGACATAAACAATTAGAAAGGTTAACATAATACATAACTCCACAGGTGATACATGCTATGGAGAAAATAAAACAGAGTAAGGGGACAGAGATGGGTCCTATGTGTATGCTGTTTTGTTCAAATCAGATGGTCAGGGAAGGCCCCTCTGATGAGGTATCATTTGAGCCAGAGGTCTGAAGAAGGGGAGGGAGTGGACCTTGAGTCTGTCTGTTGGGATGGGGAACAGGAAGTACAAATACTGTAAGGGTTGCAGCAGGGAGAGGAGTGTAGCTGGGCCTTGAGGTCAGGGGAGGTGCCCACATGGTTGTTGGCACAACTTTGGTGCCCTGCTAATGTCACTTCCCTCTTCAAGAACATACCCTTGTCACTTAAGTGATGTTCACTTATGCTTGCTGCTGGCTTACCATTTGGCTCACTGAGCATGTCTTTTCCCCTTTGGTTAGCGGCTTGAAGAGCACAGCATCACATCTATTTACGACTTGATGTATTTTGCTAATGCAGAAACCATTCCAAATTCATGATAACGACTTTCTCCAGTTCTGTGAATTCCCTCATGGTTTATTTTTGTTCTAAGCTAAATTAGGAGCCAATCCCCAGCTTAATAAGCATTAAAAGTTCAAATTGACTGTCTGGAAATCTTTAACAAGTCCATGCACTGCTAAATATAATTAGCTGTAATTCAGTTCTAGTTATGGGTTATTAAGAAATTACTCTTATTTGAGCACCTCACTCATCAAAAATAAAGTCAGAAAATTTAGGCGCAGCTGGAATCTTCTGTTCTTTTTTTTTTTTTTTGAGACGGAGTCTCACTCTTGTCACCCAGGCTGGAGTGCAGTGGTGCGATCTCAGCTCACTGCAACCTCTACCTCCCGGGTTCAAGCGATTCTGCTGCCTCAGCCTCCTGAGTAGCTGGGATTACAGGCACGCAGCACCACGCCCAGCTAATTTTTGTATTTTTAGTAGAGATGGGGCTTCCCCATGTTGGCCAGGCTGGTCTCGAACTCCTGATCTCAGGTGATCCACACCCCTTGGCCTCCCAGAGTGCTGGGATTACAGGTGTGCGCCACCATGCCTGGCCAAATCTTCTGTTCTTGAACTTGTGGTGAATTATCATTTGTTGAGGAGTTTTAATAAGTGTTAGTGATAGATCTCTACTAAATAACTGGAGAGGTAAGTAGGTTGGAGCTCAGTCTGGGTACCTTATAGGGACTTAGTATATAGCTTTTGGAAAGTTAATTCTTACTGAATTTTGATGATACTTCTTGTTTCATGTAAATGTGGATGCTTCCATTATGTGAGTCCTAAGATTTGGGATTTACCAAGTACTGAGAGTAGGACCTTCAAAAATATGAAATGCCAAGAGGATCTGTTTTAAAGCAATGGAATTATTTGAGAATTTTGAAAAATAGAGATTCTCAGAACCCAGTCTGAATGAGAATCTCTGGGGAAGAGGCTAAGGAAACAGAATTCAGATAAGCACTTTGGCTGATTCCAATGGTTGGCCAATTTGGATACCCCTGTTTTGTCCTAAATTATACCTAATTTGATTAAAGTTTTGGTGGCTGGGAGATTTGCTAGTTGAAAAACACATACAGGAAAAAAAAAAATGTATAGGGGAGTGTATTGCTTTGGTGTAGTCTTTTAAGAGTTGACAAAAACCCCAAATGTATTCTTTTAACCTTTTAAAATGCTGTGACAAGGGTCAGGTTACAGTTTTTGCATTGTTAGGGGGTCACATGAGACTCAGCAGCTACAGGTCTTGTTAATGTCTGCAAACACTCAGTGCTAATGTGGAGACTCAAGCCAGGCTTGAAAGTGATAAAATCAGGATGGGAATGTTGGCTTTGCCGCCCATCAACTGTTAGACTGGAGACAAGTTACAGGCATTTCCTTTTTTGTGGGGTAACTGAGACCAGGAAAAGACAATTGAAAGTGGTTCCACTTAAAATGGGAGCCACAATTTTTTCATAGTATATATCTTTAAAAAGGTTTGATTAATACTGTTCTTAAAATGGCAACAACAATTGTGAAAGGAAATTTCATTCATCTTATATTTATCAGTGTTTGGGTTCCAGTGGCACCTGTGTGCTAATTCTTAGAACCAAGAATGGATCACATAACTCAGTATGTATTTCTCTGACTGATTTGAAAGCATGATAACAGCTTCCACTTCACGCTGACTTTCTCAGCATTGTGCCGAGCAGAGTTATTTTTGCAAAAAGGTTTGAAGATTTCATCAGTTTTTCCAGTAGACAGGCATGGTTCCACCAGTGTTGGTCTCCTCTTTGTTGGTGATGAACTCGACATGTGAGATTTACTCTGTCAGGGGTTTGCTGTGATTGGAGTAGTGTGTTAGTCAATTTCATGACCTCCTGCATCCACTACAAGATCTCACTTTTTGATCTGGGGCTGATTTTTATGGCACAGTTTGTATAATGGGATGTATCTGCTACTCAGAAAGGGAGAACAACAGCCATTTACATGGTGGGCAGGAATAGGGTAGTTTTAAGCAAGGAGGGGTGTTAGAGTAGGGACTGATTTAAAAGTGGTCATTCTGTTCATCAGAGACTATTCTCATGCTCTGACCATTTAGTTTATCTAAATCTTAGGATTATAGGGATTTTAGTAATTAATACTCAGATGATGAGTTCAGGTGTCTCTGTAAAATGAGTAATACATTTATTAAGTCTAAATACCCTACCATTCTGAAGGTGGGACTGCATGTCTAATACCACCATCTTATCTAATGGTTCCTTGGGATGCACCCAGGCACAGGAGAACATAACAATGCTGGAGGGGTTCTAACCTAGGACTTCAGAAAGAATTCATCGACAAAGACTGAAGCTTAACTCTGGGAGGGAACCGTATTGATTTCCTTAAACATATTAAGGAATGGCAATTCAGTAGGACTCTGCTGTCCCCTTCCAGCCCCTCCTCAGTGAGGACCTGGTGGGGACACTCAGCCAGAGTGTGAAAGGAACAGCTTCAGGGCCCTGCTCAGATGTGTCTGGGAGCTGTCACTTTTTCCATGCCTCTTCCTCGGGTGTTGGACATCTTCATTTGAGACTTTTAATTCCTACATTCTTGGTCTTTGCCTGTCTGAATGCTTGAAGGTCACACTTAGTAAGTACAGCCTTTATAGAACCTTTTGTCTGATATGCAGAATATTGACTGCATGCTGGCTGTGTCTGTCTGTCTGTGCCTCTGTCTTTCTCTAGCCAGGGATTACAGACTGCCCATGGGCTGAAATCAGCCTGCAGACCAGTTTTGCTTTGTATGCAGCATAGAATAATGCTTCTGAAGTTTTGCAACTTGAACTCTTCAGACAGGGCAGAGTTCTCCAGTGTCCCACATCCCCTGTTGTCTGAATTTCCTCTGACTTCACACCTCTATGCCTCCTTCTCTGGCCTCAGTTTGCAATCCTGAATCTGAGCATTTGTCCCATGTGTTTACTGGGCAGTGTGCAGTGGCCTTGAGGGGGACTTTGAAACATGTTTTAGTGAGAAGGATCACTTCTTTACTGGAGTCAAAACTGAAAATACTTTCCCTTCGTGGAATACCATACAGGCGTCTCTCTTGCACTGTTCAGCATCCCATCCTACTCAGTGGCATTCCCATTGTAGGTTTTGGGTAGTACAGAGTATCACTGCTTTGGGGAGCTTTCGGGGGCATGGTGGAGAGAGAAATCTCTTCATTTTTTCAATTTGTTTGGATCAGAAGATTAGCCTGCTTTCAGGTAATAGGTCTACATTTAGTGATGCCTACAGTTCCCTGAATGCCCCCAAAAAGTTAATTTCTGGTGTCAGTGTTAATCCTTACAGTCAAAATTTCCTGGGAATTGCTATTGGGGATCTGTAGCTGTGCTGGAGATAGTGGCGTGGGTAGGGGAGGACCATCAGTTTGGGATCAGATGGACTTGGTTCTGCTGCCTGTCCTTCCTTGCTGCGTGACCTTAAGCAATGGTTGCCTTATGTGTAAAACAAGGGGCTAATGATACCTAAACCCAGGGTTGCTGTGAAGCTTATGAGCTTATGCACACAAGCACACACCCACAAAGTGTAGCATTAAGATCTGATGCAGACTATGTTCTCACCCACTTAGGAAG
Organism: Symphalangus syndactylus; assembly: GCF_028878055.3. Lineage (NCBI taxonomy): Eukaryota > Metazoa > Chordata > Mammalia > Primates > Hylobatidae > Symphalangus > Symphalangus syndactylus. Next base: position 55,818,659 of record NC_072430.2, on the reverse strand, counting down.
GAAATCCGTGCCCTATTTACTTCCATGTACTTGATGGTGAATCATCTAAAAGATACTGGAAAAATGTGATTACAGACGCCCCCTTTCTCGGCCATTGCTTCAAATCCTAGACAGCTATTGAACATCACCAGATAGATGTCATATTCTAGGAGGGTGCCATGTACATACAGGTCTGTGTTTCTACGTGTGTTTTGTAGGAGCTGTCATCCGTAAAGCTGTGGGTAAGAGAGAATTTCAGGGCCAGGTCGGGAAGGTGTGGGAGGGATTCACTAACTCTGAGGAAAGTGTGTGCTGCTTTGTCAGTTTCCTGTTCACTGGGCCACAGGGAATATGTTGGCTATTTCTGAATCTGCCCACCAGAGCCAATGTCATACCTTTTCCCAAGCCACTGCTTGAGGGTCCAGCTAATTGATGCCACTGCATTGACTCTCCTGGTGAGGACCGACTGTGCCATGGGGGTGGTGGCTGTGGGCGTAGACAGCCCTGTTCATGGGCATGCACACTGCCATGGGTGCTCCATGGTAATGCTGGTAGATAGCAGAACATGGATCAGGAGTTTTACTCTCCAGTATAGCATGACCCAGCCATGGGCTCAAGGAATTGCTCTTTGGGATATGTTTGAAACTCATCCCCTACTCTGGCCGATTCTTTTAGTACAGACATAGAAATGCAATGAGAACCTTCTCCCTGTAGTTCTGTTAAGATAAATGAGTGGTGGTGGCTTATACCTTTAATCCTAATGCTCTGGGAGGCCGAAGCAGGAGGATTGCTTGAGCCCAGGAGTTCAAGACCAGCTGGGCAATATAGTGAGATGCCAGCCATCTCCACTAAAAAAAAATAAAAATAAAAATCCAGGCATGGTGGTGTGCACCTATATTCCCAGTTACTTGGGAGGCAAGAGGATTGCCTGAACCCAGAGGTTTGAGGCTGCAGTGAGCCATGATTGTGCCACTGTGCTCCAACCTGACTGACCTGAGTGACAGAGAGAGACCCTGTCTCAAAAAAAAAAAAATGAGTTAATGTTTATAAGGTGTTTCTAGGTCCCAGGAAAAAGAAATGTTTTAAAAGCAGATTCTATATGCTTCTTGTTATTAATTTCTTATCTCTAGAGATTGAATGGTAAGTGCCAGGGCCAGCATTGTATGTTGTCAGGCAGCATTGGCCCCTGTCATCTGCCTTTTCCTCCTGTTACTAGGAGCTTGTTAGGTTTGGTCACCAGCCTGATGACCTGATCAAATGTTGCCTATCAACTTGGAGTGACTGTGGTTGTTTATTTTGTTATTTATTCACCAATAAATTGAGTTGGTTCACTCTGTGTATTTTTACAGCATTTGGCCTTTTCCCAAATATTTGCGTTAGTTTATTAAATTAGCTTCTCAGTTATAAGTTAAAGTGTGTGTTGACTTTTATGGTTTTAATTTTACAGGCTTGGTTGTCTTTGAATGACCAGATGGCATCTCTTGAGTCTGTGAGCGGTTTTGTTTCACTTAGGACTTCACCCCCCACCCTGTTTTTAAAAATGGTGATACGTTAAATCCACTTTAAATCTAGTATTTGATTATTAATTAAAATATGCATTTTGAAGGTAAAATTACAATTTTATTGCATGTAGAATGGGAGCATGTGTTGACAAACAGTTGATTAACTTGAGTGGATTTGGGTTAATCTTTTTACTCTGCTCCATGCTGCCTGCCTGTAGGGTAATATAAATCCGATGGGCTGTTGCTAGGCTCAGCTGCTTCTGGGTAGTTTGACAGGTTTCATCCTGTTAAAGGCTCTTTTTCTCTAGGCCCTAGATTCTAGGGGTGTTGGGGTGATGCTGGTGAATGGAGTCTAACTGCGTATTTGCTTCTTGCTTCCAGCACCAATTGTGGCCAATGGAAGGAGGCAAAGAGCACTGGTGTGGCTAAATTACTTCTGCAGTCCCCAGCATATTATTGGATGCTCTTTTCCCCTTTTCTTACCTTCTAATTTCAAAGATAAGCGTTACCTGTAGGCAATGCACCCAACCTCTATCCCTGTTGTGGTAGCTACACATAAACATAGCCAACATGGCCAGGTCCCTTGGGTGGTCACATTTCCTACTGTTCTGATCACTTTTCACTATTAACACTGACCAGTGTGCCTGGCTAATTCCAAACCGTGTGAATGGCTGTATCGCTTGGGCTCATGAAGCCTGTCAGGAAGAACTGTGCACAGATGAATTTTGAAAATGAGGATGATTGCAAAGGGACAGAAAGTATGAGACATCGTGGATGCTGTCTTTTCTTTAGGCCTTCAGTCATTTGAATGTCAGGACTTCCAAGCCTGGATATCCAGTAGGCCTCTGGGGAAAGTGCATCAGAACTCAGCAAGGATTGAGCCTCAGTGACTTCCAAGAGACCATCCCATCCAACAGAGGCTGTCTTCACTGTGCAGACCTTTGAGCCACCTCAGAAGACACCAGCCTTCATGCCCATCCTTTACACATCTCTTTGGTTCATGTACCAGTCCCCTGTCCTCCTCAGTGACCAAGATAGGAATGGTGTCAACGGATGATTATGGCATGACATAGAGTAACTCTTCACATAAAAGAGTGGACAGGGCAGGCACTTAACACTTGAGGACCTCTGTTCCAGTCAGCCACAGATGTATTTATTAGGCCTTAAACTGATGGGTTGGTTCTTGGATTTTTCAGTTTAAAACCTATAGGGGAACTTTACTTTTGGCCAAATGCTGAAACAAGTATTGGATTTATCTTCCCATGTGAAAAACAAAATATGGACAAAATAAATGAAACAATGATTTGTAAGACACTGGATACATCAGACAACAAAGGCCAGTGATTTCTGAGAGATAGGAAACAAATGAGGTAAGACCTCTGAGTTTTTTCAAACTGCCTTAAAAGAGTTTCCGAGCCATAGCACAGGAAAAGGGAACCATGTGGAGCCCAGCAGACTCCCTGAGTTGAGGATTGGATCTGAGAGTCCAGAGAGACTAAGGCCACTAGAGATCATGGGATACAGTACTAGAGAAAAGACAGCTGCACTGAGAGGTAACTGTGGAGATTTACAAAGTTCTGAGAACTGATCAGTGTAAAGAAGCTGCCTGAGTCTGGGGAAAGCACCATTCAAAAGGAGCAAAGATAACTGTTTCTGGTGCTCACACGGGGCCAGGAATAGTGCTTCTGCCACCAACCAGACTGGAAAACTTCAAGAGTCGTGGAGCATTGGGTAGAGTAGAGTACATAGAAGGACCTTGCCTCCTTAGTGGGGAATAACTAACCCAACTGAGCATGGCTTTAAATCTAAAAAGCAAGATCTGATCGGGCCGAACTATTTCCGAGTAACTTAGCTGTGTCCCAGATCAAAGCTGATTTTATAGAAATACAAAACTATCACTCAATAGGCAAAAACCACAGTGTCTGGCATCCAACCAAAAATTACCAGACACACAAAGAAGCAAGAAAGTACAACCCATAATGTGAGCAAATCAACCAATCAAAACTGACCCAGAATTAATGCAGATGTTACAATTAGCAGATAAGGACATTAAAATAGTTATTATAAATATATTCCATATGTTAAGCAGAAACATGGAAAATTTTTAAAAAGACAAGTAGAAAAATGAAAATAGAGAAAATAAACAAAAAGACCCAAATTGGATTTGAAACATGGGTTGCTTTTCTATGACTGCATCCTTATGTTACTTCAACCAAACCCATATGACCTGAACCTGGCCCCTGCTAATTTATCTGAACCATAAGCTCCTACTTACCTACTCAGTGCTCTCTCTAGCCCAGACTGGGGGTCATCCCTGCTGTGCTAACTCAGTGATGCCCAGGGGTCACTTGACCCTTTAATCTTCCTTCATGCCTGCTGTGCCAATGCCTGACCTGAGCAATCATCTCACAGATGATTGGATGTTGCTGGCTGGACCCATGGCATATAAATTCTTGGTATTAAGCAGATACTTAGCAAAAATGGAAGCATTCTTCTTGTGTTGGTTTCTCAGCAATTCCAAAACCTTTACACCTGAAAGCCCCTTCCCCCTTTTTTCCCACTCACATTCTCTTTCTCTTACTCTGCTGAGAAAATCCTGCAAGATCTGCCATCTTTATGTGCCCGCTGTCCCTCAGTGTGGCCATCTCTTTTCTTCCTTTCTGCTGGCTGCCAGGGAACCTCTCTTCCTACAGAAGCTACACCTTTTCCTGGGTGGATCCATCCTCTCTGGCCTCTTAACACATTCTCGCATATTCATTTACCTGGTCTGCCCACACTTTGTTTAGTCCCTTGCTCTCCTTTGGCTGCTTCTCCTGTGGTGATTTAGACAGAAAAAAAAAAATTCTTCCCCTGATCGTAGTTTCCTCAGCTACCATCCTATTTCTTTCCCCCCCTTACAGCCAACTATCTTGACACATGTTTTGTATCTGCATCTCACCACCAACTTTCTACTCAGCCCCTGCTTCTCTCTTGTCCAGACACTTTCTGATTACAAAGTGTACCTCTCCTTTCTCTGCAGTCTTTCATGTGACTGTGCTGCTGCATTTGGTACTGTTTCATGTTCTCCCTTTGGGCGCCTCAAACGACTGCAAACCCTTGGCCTCTATTCTGAGTGGTGGTCACCAGCACCCTCAGCTCCTTTTCTCCCATTCCCTTCAGTGATGACTCAACCTTCATCATTCTTTTTAAGCACCCCCCCGCCCCCACGTACCCTGTGCCTATATTCTAAGCAAGTGGCTTAGATCCTACTTAGTCAGGAAAATTGCATCAGGTGTGACTTGCCTCAACTACACTGACTTTATCTGCATTTCCACCCATCCTCAGTCCTTAGCCTCTGTTCCAGAGGATAGTTGTCATTGCTTTTGCTAAAGACCTGTGCTTCCTCACCGCCTTTGCTTCCCTTTCTTTAACTTCTCCATTTCCTTCTCTCTCATTTTCTTTCTGTGATCTGTAAACATGGCCAGGCCTCCTCCTCCTAAAAATCTCCTTGGGTACTTTCTAATTTGTCTCCTCTTTTTCATCCAGATGTGTTGAGAGTACAGCCTACATACTAATTCTTCACTTCATTGCCTTCTATTTTCTCCTCCATCCGCTACTTAAGCTCTCTGGCTTCCCTCACCCCACTATTCTGCTCAAGTAGCACTTGATAAGGTCACTGAGGGTATCTATATTGCCAAATCCGGTAAGCAGTTTCCAGGCCCCATCTTATTGGACATCTCTGTTGTGTTTGGCAGTGCTCATCACTCTTCCACCTCAGAGCCCACACTTTTTGACTTCTGCAACTCTGAAGTCTGTGGATCATCCCATTCTTCCCTGACTCTTCCTTTCTCGTATCTTTGGGCTTCTCTACCACCCTCTGCAGTTTGTATCCTTGGGGGATCCATCTTCAGCCTGCTGCTGTCCCCATTCACATCTCTGGTCATCTGTTTCAGTCTGGGATTTCACTCTGCCTGTTGCTCTCCACTCCTCCGTCTATATCTGAGCCCAGATCTCTCTCCTGAGTTCCAGCTTCCTGTGTCCAGTCATGTGCTGGGCACTCTCAATGGGCTTCATTTAATCTTTTTTTTTTTTGAAATGGAATCTCGCTCTGTCACCCAGGCTGGAGTGCAGTGGTGTGACCTTGGCTCAGTGCAGCCTCTGCCTCCCAGGTTCAAGTGACTCTTCTGTCTCAGCCTCCCTAGTAGCTGGGATTACAGGTGCCCGCCCTTATGCCCAGCTAATTTTTGTATTTTTGATAGAGTTGAGGTTTCAACAGATTGGTCAGGCTGGTCTTAAACTCCTGACCCCAAGTGATCTGCCTGCCTCAGTCTCCCAAAGTGCTAGGATTACAGGCATGAGCCACTGCGCCCAGCATGGGCTTCATTTATTTTTTTTTTTTTTTTTTTTTTTTTTTTTTTTGAGATGGAGTCTCACTCTGTTGCCCAGGCTGCACTGGCTAATTTTTTTGTATATTTAGTAGAGACGGGGTTTCATCATGCTGGCTGGGCTGGTCTTGAACTCCTAACCTTGTGATCCGCCTGCCTTGGCCTCCCAAAGTGTTGGGATTACAGGCATGAGCCACTGCGCCCAGCCCATTTAATCTTTCAGTTAGCAAACATGCATCTTCTGTCTCCACACTCTTGAATATGAAATGTTGAATATAATGAATAAAAGCATTCCCCCTCTGCCAAGCACCATACTATCCTGATTCTGTTTCTATCCCTTTGTCCTTCCTCTGTTTCCTTCCTGGGCTTATGTTCTTCAATATCTTAGAAGTGGGCACCCATCCTCATAGGGCCTTTCATCTGCAGGGACACTCTCAGTGGTTACCTTCAGGCCCCATTTTTCCTGTGAGCCCTGGTTCTGTGCTGTCTTTCAAACTCCTCTGGCTCAGACCTCAGTCGTCATTTTCCTCCCATATCAGCACTCTCTTCACTCCATTTCTGTCATTGCCTTCTTCTGAACACTGAAGCATGAACACACACATTTTCCCCACCTACACATTTTGTCTTTCCTACTAACTTAAAAGCAATTTGAAGTGTGTGTTCTATTGTGTACCTGTGCACCTCTCCCTCCCCAACATGGTGATATGTGAGGGCATAAAGTGAGGCAAAGAAAAGGCAAAAAGAAGAAGTTCCTGTCATTTCCTATTTTAACAAGAGTTGCAGAGGGTCCCCCTACCCCCCATCTCCCACAGCAACTTTGACATTAAGTGATCACTTCAGGGGTGGTATTTGTGGAAGAGGTTTCACCCACACTTCCGTTTCCTTAGGAGAGCTGAGGAAGGGGGTTAGCCATTAAAGAATGAAGATATGTAATCAATTTAATGAGGACTGTCATTTGGGGATTTTACAGGAATTTTTGACAGCATTTACTTTAGGCTACACTATGTGGAATCTTCCTTTCCCTTTGGGTAGTGGATCCCTTAATGCCATGTTTGTCTGGTTCCATAACTTTCCTGTCACCTTCGGTTTTTTAAAAAATTATGATAAAATGCACATAACATAAAAATCTACTGTCTTAACCATTTGTCAGTGTATAGTCCAGTGGTATTAGGTACACTCACATTATTGTAAAACCATCACCACCATCCATCTCCAGAATTCTTTTCATATTGCAAAACTGAAATTCTATACCCATTGAATACTAATTCTCCGTTCCCTCTCCCTCCAGCCCTTGGCAACCACCATTCTGCTTTCTGTCTCTATAGATTTGACTACTCTAAGTACCTCCTATAAGTGGAATCATACAGTCTTTATCCTTTTGTGATAGGCTTGTTTTGCTTTGCATAATGTCCTCAGGGTTCACCCGTGTTGTAGCATGTGTCAAAATTCCCCGCCCTTGCCTCTTTTTTCTTTTCTTTTTTTTTTTTTTTTTTTTTGAGATGGGGTGTCACTGTCACCCTGGTTGGTGCAGTGGCATGATCTTGGCTCACTGCAACCTCTGCCCTGCCCCTGGGGCTCAAGCCATCCTCCCACCCAGCTTCCTGAGTAGCTGGGACTACAGGTGTGCACCACCAAGCCCAACTAATTTTTGTATTTTTTGTAGAGACAGGATTTTGCTATTTGCCCAGGCTAGTCTTGAACTCCTGGGCTCAAGTGATCCACTGGCCTCTGCCTCCCAAAGTGCTAGTATTACAGGTGTGAGCCACCATGCCCAGTCAATTTCCTCTCCTTTTAAGGCTGAATAATAGTCCATTGTTAATATAGATCACATGTTGTTTATTCTTCCATCAGTGGGTGCTTGGGTTATTCACTTTCAGTTTTAAAACAATCTCTTGTTAGTATTTAAGATTGGATTTTGTTTATGTTGAAAACTTTAGTCTCAAACTCAGTTGAGATCTCCTTGGCATATAGCTCCCAGCTTGGCTCAGCTGCTGGGCGTGAAGAAGATGATGAAGCCTTGTCCTGAGGTACAACACCCCCAACCTCTTGCCAGCTCTCCCTCCTCTCTCTTTCCTCTCCCCACCCCTGCTTCTCTCTCCTCTCCCTTTCCCCCTCCCCCAAGAGTGATAGTAAGTAAACTCACATTTGGCAAAACCCCTTGGAGCCTCCTGCCATTAGCTTTCTGTTGGGGAGAGAATAGTCTCCCACCTGAAACACTGCATGCCCTCTAAGGCCAACACCCCTTTCCTTTCTCAGACTCATTCTGACTTTGAGGAAGTGGTCCAGAGTGGTGGAGGGGCTTAGCGGTCCTGTCTCCAGGAAGCCCTGATGGGAGGAGGCTCTCAGAACTTAAATTGTGGGGTACTTTGTGCCTTTGTCCTCAGGTGAAATTCTGGGACAACGGGAAAATTGCCACCTAACATTGTTTTAACACTTAAAAATTAAAGAGGACCTAGATTGATATGATATTTATAAAGGCTGTACATAGGGGCCCTGAAATTCTGTCTTCCTCTCTTCATCCCTTTTTCAGTATCCTTCATACTTGAAGAGGAGGGGTTGGGGTCCAGTATAGAATGGGGTTGTAAAGTCCCTTTATTAATCATTATTTCCAGAGGCGAGACTGCTCCTTAAGGATAGACGTCTTTGAAAGGGCTTCCTTCCTGTTGTCTGGACCCGATTGCTTTACCACATAGAACCGTCATCACTTTCCCTCTTTTTGGCAGTCTTTTTTGAGCTCTCATTATTGGTCTAACTGAAAGCGCCTGATTTCTAGGGCTTTAACTGAAAGCGCCTGATTTCTAGGGCTGTCAGTGCAGCACAGCAGAGGCTGCCCTTCAAATGGTCTGGCTTAGTGGTTTCTAATCCGTTTGATTAAGAAGGCCACTGCTAAATTTCCCAGAGCCTCACATAAGTGTTGTACTTTGTGTCTCTTTTGACTAATCATATACTTAGTGACAAAAATTTGGTAAATTAATGAAGCCTTTAATTGGGCTTATTTTTAATTTATGAAAGTATATCAGCACTTGTGCATATGTTAGACTTATTTTTCATTCGGAGACAGTGCTTGGTGCATTGTAGATTTATGGTGCCTTATAAGGAGTCCTCCCTCTGTCTTTGAAGTCCTAGACACACAGCTTGGGAATGGTCCTAATAGACTGTTTCCTTTAAAAAAAGAAAGAAGAGCCTGTAGTGTGATTGAATCTCTATCTGACAAGACTTAACAGTCTAAATGAAAACATCTAGGTTGAAAGCGTGTTTGTGTTTGCAGTACATTTGTGTTTGAGGTTTTTTTGTGGATGTTTTCAAGGACTGATGAGGAAGCCACACACGGGTTATTTCTCTGCTGAAAGGGTAGAGGCCAGGTCATCTGACCCACTGATTAAACTTGAAAAGGGAGAGTGTGTCTTTTGCCATCTCAAAGGCCAGCTGTTTATTGAATTTCTCCACCCTGCAATTGTTTTACATATGGAATAGTTCCTGGAGAAGGATCTAACATCTGCACAGGTCTATCCTGTTCTGTGGCAGTGTTTACTAAAGTGAGTTCTGCACTTACATTCACACACTGCAAACTGCACGTATGATATAAGTGTACTTGTCATGTAGAGTTTTACCAAAACTATATTAGATTATACTCTGAAGCATGTTTTGCATCTGACAGGTCGAGCTCATTCATTCAGTATTAAGTCCCTCATGGGCCAGGCTCTAGCCTGTGTCCTGGTGATAAGGAGGTAAATGTGACAGAATTCCTATTTTCAATAAACTCACATTCTGGAGAGGAAGGTGATCATCAAAATAAATTTTAGCATGATGTGTAATGATTAATGCACAGAAGATCTTTGGAGTCTCCAGGAAGAAGGCCTGACAACCTCTGGATGGGTTGGAAGATGAAGTGGACTTAGAGAGATGTATTATGTGGATCTGTCTTTATACCTGGAAAGGTTAGCCTAAGCATGGGGTGGGTGCTGGTTTCTTTTGCTGAGAAATGTCTCAGAGAACCTCAGAGTAGCAGGAGGCCTTTGTGATAGATCGGCCAGCTGTTTTTATTTCCCTGACCCTTCAGCATCAAAAAGTGCCAGTTGGACCCTGGGTTTTGCATTGGAATTAGTAAATAGATAGTTCATCAGCAATGATTGAAAAGCCTCTTGGAGTCTGTCCCATGAGAGCAAGGATGTTAATTCTGAAGCCTGGGCCATTTTCCATCCTGGGAATTATACTCTGCCCCTTCCTAAATTCCCATTGTGGTTTCAGATGAAGAGGCCATTGTTCACTTTCCTTCCTAAAAGAAGCAATATATTTAACTTCTGGCTCTTTGCCTGACTGATGGCGAGTTGATCTCTCTGAAGCCAACACCCGTGGCTTCCTATCAAGAGAAACACTCTGCCTCCATCTGATTTCCTTCTTGGGTTGAAGTTATTTAGATCCTACACTGGCTCAGTAGGAGGCTTGCCTGCCGTTATGTCCTACTAGGTGGTGACAGGGCCCTTGATTCCCTCCCCATGTTTAATAGAAATAAAGACAGAGTCTTAGCCCTTTAGGGCAGCTAGTTATTCTCCCAAAGACCTATTATAGGAATTTAAAAGCAAATGTCTGATGTGAAAATCTATGCTATTTTAGGACTTTGAAGCACAACACAAAAGAGTATCACTTTGTTGAATAGTTTGGGTCCAGGCAGGTGTCCTAGAGCAGAAGTTTTCATTTATTTTTAAGCAACAAAATTCTTTCTTTCCCAAATGAAATCTCCTACAGAATCCAAATACTGAAGGGTTTCTCAACCCCGGCATGCTTGGTATTTTGGGCCAGATAATTCTTGTTGTAGAAGCTGTTGTGTGTGTTGTATAGCAGCATTCCTGGCTTCTACCCTCTAGATGACATAAGCAGCACCCCACATTCTCTAGTTGTGACAACAAAAATGTCTCCAGACATTGCAAAATGTCACTGGGGAGCAAGATCACCTCCAGTTGAGAATCAATGCAACACAATCTAGAAAACAGACTTTTAATTAAGCTCCTCCTTCAGAACTCTGCCCAGGGTCCCTGACTGTCCCTGTTCAAGACCTGGTGGGGCGTTTTGGGCTACATAGATCCACTATCCTAGAGGGTTAAGTTGTCATTTTAAAAACCTGGGACATAGAGAACTTGTTATAAACAAAGCAAAAGAGCTAAAATTAGACAAATTCACAAGTACTTTGAACCCACATGTACACTAAACATTTCTGTCTGTGTATTATGTATATATTATATACTTGGATGTGTAACATAAGGGAAAAGAGTCAAAGGGTGGTGTCTGCCTTACTCCTTATGTGTTGAAGTTTGGCTACCACAATTTGCCGTTTTGCCAGAGATGCCAGCTGAAGGCCTGTGACTCACAGCCCAGTGATAGAGTCACCCTCACTGCACAAAATACTCAGCTTCTGTGGGGCTCAGTGGCACTGGCCCTGCTCATGGGCATTCCATGGTGAGTGGGCCAGCACCTGCAGCCTCTTTCAACCAGACTGGCTGGTTGGAGCTTGGACCATGGTTATTCCAAGGTGGATTTTTATCCTTCTGCCGTCTGTACTAAGCGGGTCATGTGTGCCTCTGTACGTGTGTGTGTGTGTGTGTGTGTACATGTGTCTGTGTCCGCTCTTCTCCTTTCAGAAGCCCAGAGCCACTCTGTGCCTGGCCACTCTGAGCATTGGTTGTGTGGGGGATGCTGGGAGCTTGGCACATGCTACTCCTACTTTTTCTTCCCTAACTTAGGATGATGAAAGTGTTGTTGGAGCCTGTCCCACAGACAGAAACTTGTACCTCATTTATGTGGGCATCAGTATAAACAAGAACAATCCCACTATGTGAGTCACCCGCACCTGCAGGGAGACGCACAGGCACAGGGAGGGAATTTGCTGCCAGAGGGTCTCAGCTTCAGTCTGTCTCCCCAGCAGGCTCATCCTAACTTTATTCCACAGCTCAAGTGCAGTGTGAATCAGCAGGCAGCCTGTGCCTAGCTAAAGGACTCTCGCTGTGTTTTGTTTGTTTGGCTGCTTGTGAAGATCTCTGGGCACATACAGCAGTGTTTTATTTTCCCAAAAGATCACATGACCACTACAGTCAGCCTTGGGAACAGATTGAATAAGCACAACTCATTTGATCTATCTGCAGATCTCCAGCCCTTCTAAGAAACTCACTTCCAGAAATGTTTCAGGAGTCCTGTAGAAGTTTGCTTAGAGCTCCTAGAAGAGGCTAAGCATCAGTTGCAATATCCCTCTATCACCCCCTTTCCCCCAGTGCCACTGCCATGGGCTGGAGGAGTGGGTAACTTGCTTAGGAACTTGGGTAAGGGACCTGAAGCTCCTCGCCCACTCTGGCCCTAGATAGGCTATAAGAATAAAACAAAACCTTGCTAAAGATTTGAAATTAGTTTGACTTATGTGAATCTCTGGTGTGAATTATTGCTACCAGAGAAATACACAGACCATTGAACTGAAAACAGAGCCTCAACACAGGCTGCCATTGCTAATGTTAGTTTATAGTAGCCATTATCTAGTAGTGCCTTTATCAGTGACCCCAGGTGTATAATTGGTTTGTTTTGAAAGAGTAGTGGAGTTCCCAGGATGCTTTTTGTCCTCCATGGTTCCCTTATAAGTGACTGTATTTCCTGAGCTCTCTGCACTTTTGTCATCTTTTGTCATCAATATATACAAACAGTTTCAGGCAATATTGATAGGAATGTGAAAACTAAACACTGTAAGATTGAGTGGACTTAATAGCTAAGAGTTGCAGAAAATATTCCTACATGTATACATAACTTTTATAATGTACAAATTGTTCTTATGTGCATACTCTTGCATAATCATCACAAGTCAGCCTTGTGACTTAGGCTCTCTCTTGGCCTTATCTTGAGAGAATTTATGAAATCTGATAATATTGCATCCCCGTAGGAAAACTTTTCAGTGCCTTGCTATGATCTCTGAAGGCCTATACTCCTCCTTCCCTTCCTAGGCTGGTATTGACCTGCTTTTTAAATCTCTCATCTACCAGACCTTCATATTCATTGTAGTTCTAGTAGTAGTGTACTACTTGTAGGTACCTGAATGTGGCAAGCTCTTTTCTACTTCTTACTAGTTTATGGAAACACCTATCTACCCATTCATTCATTCACTGCTACTTGTATGCTAGGCACTGGTGATATCCCCTAACCCCCTGGTCCTCCGTCTAAGCAGGCAAAGGTGGTGCTGTGTGATAAGAGCTTTGGTCTTGGTGCTAGAGGGAGCTGTAAGGAGGGCACCAAGCCTTGACTTGAAGGGATTAGGGAGGCTTCTCCAATAAGGCACCTCCAAAGTAAGTCATTTTAGTGTGAGGTGGATGGGAGAGTTAGGAGAGGAGAGGAAGAAAGAGATTAGGGCAGTTGTGGACCCCAGGCTAGACAGGGATGGATGAGTGATAAGGTTTTGGTGTAGTGGGTAGTGCCAGATGCAGGTGTATAGTTTTGAGGACTTTGCCCTAAGGCCTGAAGGCAGCCATTCAATGTTTTTGTTTTTGTTTTTTGTTTTTTGTTTTTTTGAGACAGGGTCTCACTCTGTTACCCAGGCTGGAGTGCAGTGGCACAACAATGGATCACTGCAACCTTGAACTCCTGGGCTAAAGTGATCCTCCCACCTCAGCCTCATGAGTAGCTGGGGCTATAGGCGTGTGCTACCATGCCTGGCTAAATGTTTTGTTTTTCTGTAGAGACAGGGTCTCTCTATGTTGCCCAGGCTGGCCTCAAACTCCTGGCCTCATGCGATCCTCCCTTCCTGCCGTGGCCTTCCAAAGTGCTGGGATTATAGGCGTGAGCCACAGTGCCTGGCCAAGTAAATGCTTTTTAAGTAGGAGCATAGCAGGGTGCAGATTGCTGCAAAGCATCTTTCTAGAATATATCCTATTCCCCTCATTCTCCCTCTAGTACTTTCTAGTATATACCCCATTCCCCTCATCCTCCCTCTAGTACTCTGCTGCTTAGGCTTTAGGTTTAATTCAGGCATCACTGTCTCTGTATGTGCTCCAGATTCCCCGGGCACCACTGGGGGTCCCTCTGCCCCATAGCACCCTGGACATGCATACTGGAGATAAAGCAGCAATTGCTTTTGTATTTTAACTGTCTAGTTGTGTGTCCTTCCTCCTAGACTACTGGCTCTCAGGATTTAAAAGTGTAGATTCTTGTTTCCCACCCCAGATATTCTTTCTTACTTTGGGACAGAGTCTAGGCATCTCCATTTTTTTCAAAAGAAGCAGAAACACTGCAGTAGGCTAATCTTATTGAGGGCTTGGTTTATACATTATGTGTGTGCACACACGATGCACACACACATACTTGATCTCATTCATGCTTATATCTGTATTTATTTTCTTTTATTTTTATTTATTTTCTTTGATCCTGTCATTCAAATATCCATATTTCTTAAGAATGTCTGGTATAAATCTGCTATGCTACAAATGTTTGATGGAATGAATGAATGAAGTTGCCCAAATTTATATGTGAAGATGTGTTGGAGCCTTAGTTAAAATTCATAGGTGATTCCGAGGCTAGGCCCTTTCACACCATCACTCTTACACTACGGTTGCTACACTGAGATGGCCTTTGAAAAGCAGGCAGCCCCACTGAACCACAGTATCCTAGAGACTAAGAAATGGGGACAAGAGATCTTTAACTTGCATTTTATAATTTTCAGTGGCACATCAATAATCTGCAAGGATACACTAATAGGATGGGTATTGGACACTCGTTATGACAGACCCTGGAGGATACAAAACTGTAAAATCTAGCTCTGATCTTCAAGAAATTTTTGGTCTACTTGAGGGTAAAAGGCAAAAATACACAGACAGTTGAATGACTGTGCCAGATCATGACGGTTACCGGGAGTATTGTGCACAGAAGGGCAATAGAATGATGCAGTGACTGACTAAGAAAGAGCATGCCATTAGCTGGAGTGGTCTGCAGATACCTTTGGATGAGGAAGCACTTTTATGAGGTTTGGCTTTAGAAAAGTGAGAAGCCATTCCAAGTGGGAGGAGTGACATGAGTGGAATCCTGGCAGGAGATGGGCTATGAATGGTGAGGGCATCAGTTTGACAGGAACATAGGTTTGTTTGTGTAGGGGAGTGATGGTTGATACCTAGAAGGGAGTGCTGGTTCAGGATTGGGAGGGCCTTAAATGATAGATGGGGCTATAATATAGTTGGGAATGTGTGGCACATTCAGCAATGTAAAAGTCTGTTGTCCTCGACCCCAGATCCATTCACCTTATTAATGAAGGTCACGAATTTTTAAATATAATAACTGATATGGCTGCGTTTTGTGTCCCCACCCAAATCTCATCTTGAATCATAATCCCCAGGTGTTGAGGGAGAGACCTGGTGGGAGGTGATTGGATCATGGGGGCAGTTTGCTCTTTGCTGTTCTTGTGATAGTGAGGGAGTTCTCACGAGATCTGATGGTTTTATAAGGGGCTCTTCCGCCTTCACTTCTCCCACATACTCTCTCTCTCACCTGCTGTCACGTAAGACATATCTGCTTCCCCTTATGCCGTGATTGTAAGTTTCCTGAGGCCTCCCTAGCCATGTGGAACTGTGAGTCAATTAAACCTCTTTTCTTTATAAATTACCCAGTTTCAGTATGTCTTTATAGCAGTGTGAGAACGGACTAATACAGTAAATTGGTACTGGTAGAGTGGGGTACTGCTATAAAGATACCCAAAAATATGGAAGCAACTTTGGAGCTGGATAACAGGCAGAGGTTGGAACAGTTTGGAGGGCTCAGAAGAATATAGGAAGATGTGGGAAAGTTTGGAACTTCCTACAGACTTGTTGAATGGCTTTGACCAAAATGCTGATAGTGATATGGACAATGGAGTCCAGGGAGAAGTAGTTTCAGATGGAGATGAGGGACTTCTTGGGAACTGGAGTAAAGGTGACTCTTGCTATGCTTTAGCAAAGAGACTGACAGCATTTTGCCCACACCCTAGAGATCTGTGGAACTTTGAACTTGAGAGAGAGAGATGATCTGAAATTGGAACTTATTTAAAAGGGAAGCAGAATATAGAAGTTTGGAAAATCTGCAGTCTGACAATGCAGTAGAAAAGAAAAACCCATTTTCTGGGGAGAAATTAAAGCTGGCTGCAGAAATTTGCATAAGTAACAAGGAGCCAAATGTTAATCACCAAGACAATGCGGAAAATGTTCCCAGGGCATGTGAAGGACTTTTGCAGCAGCCCCTCCCATTACAGGCCCAGAGGTCTAGAAGGGAAAAATGCTTTCGTGGACTGGGCCCAGGGCCCTGCTGCTCTATGCAGCCTAGGACTTAGTGCCCTGCTTCCCAGCCACTCCAGTCATGGCTAAAATGGGCAAATTTTTAAAAAGTCAGTTCAGGCTGTTTGCTTCAGAGGATGCAAGCCCCAATCCTTGGCGGCTTCCATGTGGCGGGCCTGCAGGTATACAAAAGTCAAGAACTGAGGTTTGGGAACCTCAGCTGAGATTTCAGAGGATGTATGGAAATGCCTGGATGTCCAGTCAGAAGTTTGCTGCAGGGGCGAAGCTCTCATAGAGAACCTCTGCTAGGGCAGTGCAAAGGGGAAGTGTGGGGTTGGAGCCCCCACACACAGACCCCACTGTGGCACTGCTTAGTGGAGCTGTGAGAAGAGGGCCACCATCCTCCAGACCCCAGCGGATGGTAAATCCACTGAGAGCTTGCACCAGGCACCTGAAAAAGCCACAAGCACTCAACACCAGCCTATGAAAGCAGCCAGGAGGGGGTATACCCTACAGAGCCACAGTGGTGGAGCTGCCCAAGGCCATGCAAGCCCACCACTTGTATCCACATGACCTGGATGTGAGACATGGAGTCAAAGGAGATCATTTTGGAGCTTTAAGATTTAGTAACTGCCCCACTGTATTTTTGACTTGCATCAACCTGTACCCCCTTTCTTTTGGCCAATTTATCCCATTTGGAATGGGTGTTCTTATCCAATGCCTGTACCACCATTGCATCTTGGAAGGAACTAACTTGATTTTGATTTTACAGGCTTATAGGCAGAAGGGACTTGCCTTGTCTCAGATGAGACTTTGGACTGTGGACTTTTGAGTTAATGCTGAAATGAGTTAAGACTTTGGTGGACTGTTGGGAAGGCATGATTGGTTTTGAAATGTGAAAAGATATGAGATTTCGGAAGGGCCAGGGCTGGAATGATGTGGTTAGGCTTTGTGTCCCCACCTAAACCTCATCTTGAATTCTAATCCCCAAGTGTTGACTAGAGACCTGGTGGGAGGTGATTAGATCATGGGGGATGGTTTCCCTCATGCTGTTCTTGTGATATTGAGTGAGTCTCATGAGATCTGTTGGTTTTATAAGGGGCTCTTCCCTCTTCACTTCTCCCACACACTCTCTCTCTCACCTGCTGCCATGTAAGACATGCCTGCTTCTCCTTCTGCCATGATTGTAAGTTTCTTGAAGACTTCCCAGCCATGTGTAACTGTGAGTCAATTAAACCTCTTTTCTTTGTAAATTACCCAGTCTCAGGTATGTCTTTATAGCAGTGCGAGAACAGACTAATACAATAACCATGTTCTCTTCTTTCTGGAGATCTCCAGCCACATTTGACTTCCAGGTCCGTGGCAAGCAGTCCAAGGTGCAACCTGGAACACTTTCATTTGGCTTCTTCATTTAGAGGAACATTTACATGTCCCTGCTTGTTCCTTCTACCCATGGCCTACACACACTGCCAAGCTGTCACCTTCCCTGTTGTGCAATGTGTTTGCCATCACCTTCAATGAAAACAATTTTTTAAATGTCAGAATTATTTTCTTAGTTATTAATCCCAAACACAGACACCAGAAACATGATCCAGAATAAATTTTTCAGTTCACACTGAGCTTGTTATTGCTGAAGCAAGACTCTTAGCTCTTTCACAAGTATGGACAAAATTCAGTAGGAATGTTTTCATCACAAGTCTTACTTCTTAATAATGCTTTGATCTAGGGTAATTTCTCTTTAGTCTTGGATGGTAATTTTGCCCAGGAAAGTCCAAGAGGTCTTATGTGAAGATTTCTGTTTTGTTTAGAGTTTGCCACAAATACTGGAAGGAGAAAGTTTTCTGTAATTTATACAGTTTTACGTTAGAAGGCTATATAGCTTATTTTAAAATGGTTTCTGTTCAAAAAATTTTCACCTACAAATAAAGTGCTTGGTCCTTGTGTTCACAGAGGAATTTTCTCATACAACTACAAGAAAATGTGGAAAACTTCGTCTGAGAAAATTCAACTTTTTCATCTCTCCTAATTTACTGCTTCAGGAATGCAATTTACCAAAGTGGGTTAGAAACTGTTTGTAACGGGGAAATATGTGCACTCTTTGAAAGCAATTGTCAACAAAAAGAGTCAAACTCTGTAAAATATTTGAAGAGGTTTATTCTGAGCCAAATATGAGTGACCACAGCCCAAAGCACAGTCTCTAGAGATCCTGAGAACATGTGCCCAGGGTGGTTGGGTTACAGCTTGATTTTATACATTTCAGAGGGACATAAGACATCAATCAGTACGTGTGAGGTATACATTGGTTTGGTCTGGAAAGGCAGGACAACTTGAAGCAAGGGGCGGGGAGTTGTATGGGGGAGGGTGCTTACAGGTTACAGGTGGATTCAAAGATTTGCTTATTGGTAATTGGTTGAAAGGGTAAATTAGTTATTATCTAAGGACTTAGAATCAATAGAAAGGAGTATCTGGGTTAAGCTAAGGGATTGTGGAGGCTGAGATTCTTATTTTGTAGATGAAGTCTCATAGGTGTCAGCCCTTAGAGACAATAGATGGCAAATGTTTCCTACGTAGACCTAGGAAAGATGCTAGACTCAACGGTTAATCTCTTTAGGATTAGGAGGACCTGGAAGAGGAAAGATCTAGTTATGTTAAAGAGATTCTTTACAGGTGCAAATTTTCCTCCACAAAAGATGGCTTTGCAGGGTCATTTCAAAATATGGCAGAGAAACATATTTTGGGATAAAATATTTTGATTTTCTTGTTTGGTTGTTTTGTTTGTTTTTGAGACAGGGTCTCACTCTGTCTCCCAGGCTGGAGTGCAGTGGCATGATGATGGCTCATTGCAGCTTTGACCTCCTGGGCTTAAGTAATCCTTCTGCCTCAGCTGCCCGAGTAGCTGGGACTACAGGCATGCACCACCATACTTAGCTAATTTTTGTATTTTTGTAGAGACAGGGTTTCATTATGTTACCCAGGCTGGTCTCAAACTCCTGGGCTCAAGTGATCCACCTGTCTCAGCCTCCTGGAGTGCTGCAATTACAGGCATGAGCCACTTCACCCAGCTATTACCTTTACCTATCATGCGATGCTAGCCGGGTGTGGTGGCTCACACCTATAATTCTAGCACTTTGGGAAACTGAGGCAGGTGGCTCACTTAAGACCAAGAATTTGAGACCAACCTGGGCAACATGGTGAAACCTCATCTCCACAAATATATATATATATATATATATATATATACACACACACACACACATATATATACACACACACATACATGTATTTATATACATACACATACATATATATACACACACATATACATACATACATATATATGTGTATGTGTGTGTGTATATGTATATATCTATCTCACATGATGCTTTACCAGAGTCAGGTTGAGTTGGTAACAGGGTTTCACCATGTTACCCAGGCTGGTCTCAAACTCCTGGGATCAAGCAGTCTACCTGCCTCACCCTCCCAAAGTGCTGGGATTATAGCTGCTCTGCACTCTAGCCTTTGTAACAATAAGGGTCTGTTCTGTCGGTTTTAGGTCTCTATTTTAGTGTTAATGCTGGTCAGTTGAGTCTAAACTCCAAAAGGGAGAGGATATAATGAGGCATGTCTGACTCTCTCTTTGTGTCATGGCTTTAACTAGTTTTTCAGGCTTTTTTTTTAATGCCTTTTTTTGAGAAGGGGTCCATTCAGTCAGTAGGGGGAGCTTAAAATTTTATTTTTGGTTTACAAAGTGAAGAGGCTTTCCTCTTTAAGTCCTCACCATATAACCAGTCCCTACCAGACGCTGAGAATAGCTTAAACTTTCTTACTGTCTTATTTGAGCCTGGGGTGGTTTGTTGTAGGCCCTTATCAAAATACATTTTTTGATAATTGATCCACTTTACTTCTTTGTCTGAGTAAAGCTTTAACCGGGCCCTTAAACACCAAAATTGCTTTAGTGGGAGCTCTTGTTTTGGGAAAATAAAAAATTTCTGTGTCTATCAATCACGGAATGCATTCCCCACTGGTTTGATTCTGAAATCCAATCATTACGTATAAAAGTTAAAAACATTTTTTTTCCCTCTAGCTAGCTTTTACTCTCTCTTTAAAATACCTTTTTTTGGAGGAGAGGTGGGGCAAGATATGTGTAACTATAGTTTTTTCTTCTTTTGCTTAGATGGTTTAAAGAATTCTGCATGCCGTAGTTGACATTCCATCATTATCCTGTGTTCCACAGTCAAGGCCAAAGGTTAAAAATAAGTTCTTAAAGGAAGCAAAATTAAAGCAAGAGGGAATTACCTCTGAATTGTTTTAGAGACTCCTAGCATTTTACATGAGTTTCTGTTGGTCTGGAGAATAGAAGGAAGCATGAAGGGTTTCATTCCTTGCAAATCAAGTGAAACTGGCTCCTACCCTCTTCAATACTTATATGGAACAGAAAAAGTAGACCGGAAGACCAGAAAGGGCACAGATTTTTATACCGTTTTCATCAGAATTACTATGTTCATGTTATGAAATCAATTTGTAAGTTTTGGGTAACAGCTTAAATAGAAACCTATAGAACTGAGGCAACCTTCTGTTTCTCAAAGACAGATGGTGAAGAAACATTTATAAATGCTTTACAGGTAGAGAGCATGTGCTTGTTCACTGTTTTTTTTTCTTTGTGATCAAAGAAGGATTTGAGGAATTTCTTTTAAAAATCAGTCTGTACAATAACTGAGTACATTACTTTCAAATAATGGAGAATAGTCACACCCATTGTTTTCAGGGCCTCAGGGAATCCTAGAAGGTGTGTCTTGTGGGCTGTGTCATAATTGGCTAGTTACAGTGGCAGTTACTAAAATCAAATCTGTTTCAATTAATAAAGAACTTGACAATGAAACTAACAAGACCCATTCTAAAGAGGCCGGGAAAATAAAATAAAAACCCATATGTACTAGGAATTGTAAATAGAGAGGAAGCAGAAACAATGTAATTTGAATTATCTTATTAAAATTTAAAAATATTAAAATTTAACTGGTTTCTCTTATTCAGCTAGAGATGGTATAAAAACTTGGCAGAAGTGTGATTTTTGTCTATCTGCTGGCCAGAATAATACTATATAGATGGAATTTTGTAGGTTTTATTCTCTCTATCCCCCCGTCTTCCAATATGTGTGTAGAAAAAGTAAACATGATCCCTAACCTTTCTGAAACCTTCTTTACCTTCAGTCTACACATATATAGTCTTGGGCAAAGAGTTATCAGGTAAATTCCATGGAATCAAGAGTAGAGGCATATGTTGCTTTTCTCAATAGGAAAAACAGTGACTGTGTCCTCCTAAATAAAGTCATGATTCAATGAAAAGACAAACAGCTCAATTTTTAAAAAATGAGCAAAAGATCTGAACAGACATTTTCTCAAAATAAATATCAATGGGCAATACACACATGAAAACATGCTCAGCAATTTTAGGCTTTAGGGATATGCAAATTAAGACAACAATGAGATACCACTAGAAAGGCTAAAATGAAAAAGACCAACAACACTAAATGTTGGTGAGACTGTGGAGCACTAGAACTTTTCATATTTTTAGTGGGAGTTCAAAATGGTACAACTGCTTTGAAAAATGCTCTGGCAGTTTCTTACAGAACTAAACAGACCACTACCTCGTTACCCAGCAGTTCTTATCTTAGGTATTTACCCAAGAGAAATGAAGCATATCTCCGTGAATAGAAAAGCAGATGCCAGCCATGGTATGATCTAGTGGAATAAAAGAATAGGGACTGTATCTGACCTTGCTGTTAGAGTAGTTAGGCAGATATGAGCGGGGCAGCAGAGGCCCGTCTCCCCCACAGGAATGTCAGGCAACCATCAGGTGATGGTCAGGTGGTTGTTAAACTGTCTCTCTAACATACTAGTTGCTCACAGCTTGCACCAGGGAAAGCAGACTCCAGTAGATAGAAAACACCTTAAGCTCTTAATCAGCAGCTTCCTTTTTTTTTTTTTTTTTTTTTTTTGAGATAGAGTCTTGCTCTGTTGCCCAGGCTAGAATGCAGTGTCGCGATCTCAGCTCACTGCAACCGCTGCCTCCTGGGTTCAAGCAATTCTCCTGCCTCAGTCTCCCGAGTAGCTGGGACTACAGGCGCGTGCCACCATGCCCGGCTAATTTTTTATATTTTTAGTAGAGATGGGGTTTCGCCATGTTGGCCAGGATGGTCTGGATCTCCTGACCTCATGATCTGCCTGCCTCGGCCTCCCAAAATGCTGGGATTACAGGCGTGAGCCGCCGTGCCCGGCCAATCAGCAGCTTCCTCATAGGATCTCAGGCATTGGATGAGTGGGCTCAAACTTGCATGCTAAGAGACAAAATGATGGAGTTTAACTGGTGTATGACCTTCCTCTAGGAACACTCAATTGGTAAGGGAAAAATGCCTCAAATGAGCATGTGCACAACTTTAGTAAACACACTGCACATGCGGCCCCTCCCAAATGCTGGCAGGCCACTGCACAAGCGGACAGCCCACCCCAAGGAAAAACCAAGGGAGGAGAGATGCAAACCTCAGCACCATGCCATTGTGTAAAAATCCCAAGTCAAGTGTCGGACGGGGTCCTTGGATCTCTCAAATTGCCCACTTGGCCCTCTTCCACATGTACTTTGCTTCCTTTCATTCCTGTTCTCAAGCTTTTTAATATACTTTAACTCCTGCTCTAAAACTTGCCTTGGTCTCATTCTACCTTATCCTCTCTGGCCAAATTCTTTCCTCCAAGGAAGCAAGAATCGAGTTGCTGCAGACCCATATGGATTCGCTGCTGCTAATGTTGCCATTTGGATTTTTTTTTTCTTTTTAGAGTGTTCTAGAATGCATGCTTAGAGAAGGGAATGTAATCCTAAGACACCACTCAGCTCTGCAACAATATAGCTCTGCAGTAATGAGTAAATGCTGTTTGTTGGTTTACTTTAAAGCTCTGCTACTGAATATATACAAATATACTGTTATATTTTCCTGGTAAAACCTTTTATTATACAATCACTTCTTTTTATTTCTAGCAATTTTCTCTTACAGTGTATTTTATCTGACGTTAATGTGGCTGCATTGCATGTCTTTTGGTTAGTATTTGCCCTGCTTTGCATCTTCTTTAATTCATTTACTTTCTACTTTTTCTACCTACGTCTTAGGTTTGTGCCTTATAAACAACAGGTGGTTAGATTTCCTATTTTTAGAAGTTTATTGAGATTCTCCCTCTACCACTGTCTCTACCAATTCCATTTTTTCCCACCTCTATTGGTTTGGAAGATAGACTGTCTCTCTCTTTTTTTTTTAAGTGATTATACTTGGAATTTTAACATGTCTATGTAACGAAGTCTAAAGTTAGCTACCACTTTACCCTCCTACTGAGCAATCTAAGGATGTTAGAATGTTTTTAACTCCAGTCACTTTTCCTCCTGGCTTATGTGCAGTTCCTTGATATTTTTGATATCTTTTTATTTTTCTTTTGAAGCTCCATTAACTAGATGTTATTACTTATTCCATCCTTCTTTGTTTATATTTACCTACATGTTTATAATTTTTTAACATACCATTTTCTTGTATAGCTCAGACCTTCCCTTGAACATTTCCCTCCTTCTTCAAGTACATTCTCTTCAAGTACATTCTTTATTTAGCGAAGGTATTTGGTAGTGAACAATCTCAGTTTTCTGAAATATCTTTATTTTGCCCTCATTCTGGAAAGCTAGTTTCTTACTTTATTTTTTTAATAGACAGAGGGTCTTGCTTTGTTGCCCAGGCTGGTCTTAAACTTCTGGCTTCAAGTAGTTCTCCTGCCTTGGCCTCTCACAGTGCTGGGATTAAAGGCACGAAGCACTGCGCCCAGCAATAACGCTAGTTTCACTGGGATCATGGACTCTTAAGAGCTAGAAGGAACTTCACTGATTATTTGACTCAGCCTTTTCCATTTCTAGAAAAGCCTGCCACCAGGCACAGAAAGAATACATGACTTCCAGAGTCCCTCTCTGTGTTGTCCAGACTGGTTTTGTACTCCTGGTCTCAAGTGATCCTCCCACCTCAGCCTCCCAAAGTCCTGAGATTATAAGCGTGAGCCACCGTGACCCCCTTTACCTTTTTCTTTTTTTTCCTTTATTTCTTCTTAATTAAAAAAAGGGGGGGATACATGTGCAGAGCGTACAGGTTTGTTACATAAGTATACGTGTACCATGGCGGTTTGCTGCACCTATTGACCTGTCCTCTAAGTTCCCTCCCCTCACCCCCCTACCTCTTTAAAAAAAAAAAAAAAAAAAAAACTATCAAAAATGGTGGCCAAGGTTCAAAGCTCTCACTTCGGTTTTGTGATAAACGTGGTTAATCTTTGGTGTTGGATTTCAAATTAGTCTGTTTACAGTGAGCAATAGTACAGCAGTTTTAAAAATCATGTTGAATCAGAAACACGAGAAAGGCAGCAGAGCTTTCTCTCCACCGTGCACTTGGAGAAGGAAATGACTCGGCAGCATACTCTTCATGGCTAATATCCTTTAAGATTTTTCCAAAATCATGAAACCAGAACTTGAGAGCTTAAAAGGGACTTTAGAAGTCTGCCAGTGGATAAGAGAGAAAAAAAAATCAAAAGGGAAATGGAATAAGCCAAACTAAAGGGCAGGATTCTTTTAGTTCTCAGCAGGAAACATATGTTTATCTGGAAAAGATTTTGGTTGGACAGGTCGTTTGTGTAAGAATCTTTTTTGTGAGGAAGGAAGATCAACCTGGGCTTGGAGGCTGGGGTGGGGGTAGAGAGAACAGTCCCTGAGCTTCCAGTAAATGAGAAAAATACAGATTTTAAACAGAGGAGCCATGCTTTCACGTTGATCATATGATCATGCTATCAGCTTACTTTTAAGTTGTGATGATGTATACGTACTTTATAAAATATGATTAAATGGTAACTTTAGTATTAGTAGCTACAAGAACAGAAACAGCAACTTTTAAAAAGATATGAAAAGATGTTTTGGGTGAAAAGTAGTTGGCTGTGCAACACATAGAGTATGACATACATCATTAATTTAAGACTGTAGATGTACAGTATATATTTGGCATGTACACCAGGATTTTCAGTGATTATTGATGTAATAAGATTTATGATTTTTAAAAAGAAACTCTTCATGATAGTTTTCTGTACCACTTACATTTTCCTTAGTGATCATCATATTGTCTTTATAAACAAGGACAACAATGAATCAAAAAGGGAGATCTTACATGGTGCCTGTTCTCTGACAGCTGAGACCACATCATAGCTACGTTGTTCCCTTACATTGCATTTACAATTGTTCCCTTACATTGCATTTACATTACATTTAAAATGTTACCGGGAGGACAGAGGCTCATGAATGAGATGTGTTCTCTCCAGTTAAATTTAGTAATGGGCCGGGCGCAGTGGCTCATGCTTGTAATCCCAGCACTTTGGGAGGCCGAGGCGGGTGGATCACGAGGTCAGGAGATCGAGACCACGGTGAAACCCCGTCTCTACTAAAAATACAAAAAATTAGCCGGGCGTGGTGGCGGGCGCCTGTAGTCCCAGCTACTTGGAGAGGCTGAGGCAGGAGAATGGCGTGAACCTGGGAGGCGGAGCTTGCAGTGAGCCGAGATTGCGCCACTGCACTCCAGCCTGGGTGATAGAGTGAGACTCCCTCTCAAAAAAAAAAAAAAAAAAAAAAAAATTTAGTAATGAAGAATCAGAAAAATCTCCAGATAATTGGAAAATGTTTACATTTTCAAGTATATAAAACCAGGATACATTATCTTGTTTAAGCTTGGAGTTGACAATAATACCATTTTGAGATGTTTTTCAGATAGGATGACAGTGAGAGTCATAGTGGGGTTGCACCTCCACATTATGCAACCCAAATGTGATGGAACAGAAACATTTTTCTTCATCATCCTGAAACCGAGTAGTGATGATCCACTGAGGAATGTTTAATTTTCATGTATTAAAAAATGAAGAATGTCTGACCTACTGTTAATGAAAAAAAATAACACCAAAAAGGAAGAATGAAGAAGTGGCAGCTAAAAGCCTTTTTATGGATGACATCAATAGAGGAAAATGAAATATTCATAGAATCACAGCAAGAGAATAGGAATTCTGAACATTTTTGTAGAAGGAAACTGTAGGATTCTTGCAGTTGATAGTAGGGCAGGAGGGAATTTCCATTCTTATGTGTGCAGAAAGGAGTAGACACAGTGAAAGTTGAAGATTATTGTAAACATTTTCTACTTCACCTTGAAGAAGTCTACAGAAAGCATATATGGCATAGCTGAGCACAGTAGCTCATGCCTGTAATCTAGCACTTTGTGAGGCCAAAGGGAGAGGATCACCTGAGCTCAGGAGTTTGAGACCAGCCGGGGCAACATAGTGAGACCCCAACTCTACATAAGATTTTTTAAAAGCATATATGGCAGTAAAATTTCAGTGAGAAATCAGGACCAGGGTGTGGGTGGCAAGCCACCCAGGTGCCGAGGCAACAGACCGAGGACACGAGCTGTTCCAGTATAATAAAATGTAAAATGAGAATAGTTATACCAGATATAGATCTTATATGTGATTATATATGAATATCATTAATCATTAGTTTGTAGCAATTACTCTTTATTCCAATATTATAATAATCCTCTCTCTATAGTCATAACCTATGAAAAACCAGGCCATACAGAGAGATAGGAGCTGAGGGGACACAGTGAGAAGTGACCAGAAGACAAGAGTGCGAGCCTGTTATGCCCAGACAGGGCCACCAGAGGGCTCCTTGGTCTAGCAGTAATGCCAGCGTCTGCGAAGACGCCCGTTGCCAGGCGGACCGAGGTCTAGCGGTAGCGTAAGTGTCAAGGGAAAACACCCGCTGCTTAGCAGACCGGGAAAGGGAGTCTCGCTTTCCCCGGGGGAGTTTAGAGAAGATTTTACTCCTCCACCTCTTGTGGAGGGCCTGACATTAGTCAGGCTCGCCCGCAGTTATCCGGAGGCCTAACCGTCTCCCTGTGATGCTGTGCTTCAGTGGTCATGCTCCTAGTCCGCCTTCATGTTCCGTCCTGTACACCTGGCTCTGCCTTCTAGATAGCAGTAGTAAATTAGTGAAAGTACTAAAAGTCTCTGATATGCAGAAATAATGGCGTAAGCTGTCTTTCTCTTTGTCTCCTCTCTCTCTCTGCCTTGGCTGCCAGGCAGGGAAGGGCCCCCGTCCAGTGGACACGTGACCCACGTGACCTTACCTGTCATTGGAGATGACTCACACTCTTTACCCTGCCCCTTTTGCTTTGTATCCAATAAATAACAGCGCAGCCAGACATTCGGGGCCACTGCCGGTCTCCGTGACTTGGTGGTAGTAGTCCCCGGGGCCCAGCTGCCTTTTCTTTTATCTCTTTGTCTTGTGTCTTTATTTGTACACTCTCTCGTCTCCACACACGGGGAGAGACCCACCGACCCTGTGGGGCTGGTCCCTACACCAGGGTAAATGTAAATACATTACTATAGCAGATAAATAAATATGGATGCCCCACCCATATTTCCTCTCATCCCACAACAGAAAGCTGGAAATGCTGAAAAATTAATACCCCCCACCCCTGAAGCAGCCATCAGCCAGTGATGAATGAGAGCCAGAGGATAAATATCCCAACTTCCTCACCTGCTGAGGGTGTTCAACCAGGTCCTTGAAATTCCCGACAGGAATCGAGTGTCAGTTGCCCACCCTGGAAACCTGCTCAGTAATACCCTTATCGTTGGTTTCCTTCCCTTCCCTGTCTCACTTCTGTAATCCCCTTGTGCATCTGGGGGTTCCTTCCTGAATAAACTGCTTGCAACTTAAGTCCCCATCTTGAACTCTGCTCCTGGGGGAGTCCAAACCAGGACAGGTGTAGACAGAGTAGAACAAGGATAAGCAAAGCAAGAGAGATCTGAAGACATCTCTAAGGTTGTTTGGGTGACTCCAAGGATAGTGGTACCATTAGCTAGGAGAAAGAGAGGGTGGAGGAGGCTGAGAAGAGGGTGCAGCCCAACAAATGCCAAGTTTTAGGTAGCTTAGGGATACCTCGAAGAGATACTGAGAAGCTACTTAGAAATAAGTTTATTAGCTAGAAGCCTGAGCTGGCCAGGCACAGTGGTATGCACCTGTAGTCCCAGCTACTCTGGAGGCTCAGGTGGGAGGATGGCTTGAGTCCAGAAGCTGTTTGAGGTCAGCCCGGGCAATGTAATGAGACCTCATTTCAATATCAACAAACCTCATCTCAATATAAATAAATGAATGAATGAATGAAACCAGAGCTATAGCTGTATATTTGGGAATCCTCAGTGTACAGGCAGTTGATGAATGAACATCCAGAAAGACTAGAAGCATGGTATGCAGGGAACCTCGGAGCATACACATATTTAAAAATTGGGTGGAGGAGAAAAGCCAGTGAAGGAGACTAAGAAAGATGATTATAGAGAGAGGAACCAGAGCTGTTATTGGAGCCAAGGCCTCTTTCTTCAAGGACTGAGAAGGGGCGAGTTTGTACTTTGGAGTTTGCACAGATCACAGACATGAAAAAGGAAAGATGATGATGAGAGGAAAATGGGAGGTCAGGACTCTTCTCCCATCCTGATGTGGGGAGAGGCTTTTCTCATGGTTCTGAATGGAACTTTGGCCCTGTTGCAGATGCTCACATGCAACATTCTGTTCTAATCACTGTTCTGCTGGCAGAGGAGGCTGGAGTGATGAGTCAGCATGGGCTCAGCTTGCTTGGGTGCTATGAGCCATAGGTCCTACTCAAGAGAGTCAGTCTAGTAACAGATTATTTTCCTCTCCTCCTTTTGCCATCCTGTTTGGTTTGCAGGATGGTTGGTGTTTGTGTGGGCTGAGATTCCTCAGAGGGAACCAAAGCCCTGAGAAACATGTGTAGCACCTGTTGATTTGGGTCTCCATAGTGAGTTCCGGGTCTAATACAGTGAGTCCAACCACTTCATCTGAGTTTGAAAATAACTATGAGTTACATAGTTAAGCTGTTTTCAAAAAACACAGAGGATTCTGTACTGCTAGTGCCATTGAGGAGGCTTTTGCTGCCATTTTTTTTCAACTTATTTTTTTGAGATGGAGTCTCACTCTGTCGCCCAGGTTGGAGTGTAATGGCGTGATCTCAGCTCACAGCAACCTCTGCCTCCTGGGTTCAAGCAATCGTCCTGCCTCAGCCTCCTGAGTAGCTGGGATTACAGGCGCCCACCACCACGCCTGGCTAATTTTTGTATTTTTAATAGAGATGGGGTTTCACCATGTTGGCCAGATGGTCTTGAACTCCTGACCTCAGGTCATCTGCCCGCCTCAGCCTCCCAAAGTGCTAGGATTACAGGTATGAGCCGCCACACCCGGCCTTGCTGCCATTTTTAAATACTTTTGTTGCAGTCTTTGTCACAGGTGCTGGCACAAAATTCCTGGTACCTTCTCCCTGCTCTAATTCACCAAGTTCTCCTTCCTCTTTTCCAAAGACTACTAACATGGAAGTCTTCCTTAATTAGTTGGAGGACTAGATCTGCAACTCCTGTGATTTCTTCGCTCAGTGCCCATGTCACTGTCACCCACTGGTGGGGTATGCTTGTTGTAAATACCTATTTAAATGTTTACATTTTCAAGTATATAAAACCAGGATTGTAAAATACCATTGTATTTACCAGTTGTAAATAGCCATTTAAATGGCTTAACTAACTTAAGTTAGTTAAGTTAGGCATTTGTTTAACACACGTCCTAATCTCTGTTTATGTCGTTACTGTCTCAGAGATTAACATCATCTGTGTTTACATTTTTATGCATCATTCTTTATGCAAGTAGTTGCTTATTCAGTTTTTTTGATGATGTTAAACAAAATTCTCTTGCTGTCTTACCTCATTACCTTCCCAGGATATATTTTGCAGATATAAACCACATAATATTTTCTGGTTCTTTCTTGACTAGTAGCTTTTGGTTAACTCTAAGGTTTTTCTGTTTGTTTTTCTCACAGTTGTTTTCTTCCATGTGTACAAATGATAAAAACAAATTATCTCAGGAAGAAGAAAAAAGACATTTGATACTATATCCAGTAGTTCAACAATAGTCGACAGAGTCTGGCGTCCTCACTTCTGTCATTGGCTGCTTGACCTCACTTAACCTTCCTGTTAGTTTCTGTTTCCTCACTAGAAAATTTATTACTTTCCAGGGATACCAGGAGACCTGGTGTTAATAAAGGGCACAGTGCAGGGTGTGTGGAAGATTTTAGTGTCAGTTCTGGCACAAGCTAGCTAAATGTGTCTTAGGGTACATTAACTTCTCTAGGCCCCAATTTCCTGGGTATTCATTCTTCTTCTAGACAATAGACAGTTGAATTAAAAATCCTTTCTATTGGCCAGGTGCGATGGCTCACACCTGTAATCCCAGCAGTTTGGGAGGCCGAGGCAGGAGGATCACTTGAGCCCATGAGTTGGAGACCAGCCTAGCAACATAGCAAGACCCTGTCTCTTAAAAAAAAAAAAAAAAAAAATCCTTTCTATTCCTAGAACTCTAGGGTAGTGTAAAGTAAGGGTTTTCACAGTTATACTAGGTAAGTTACTACCTGTCGGGTGCTTCCCTAATTATGCTGTACTTATTATCAAGTCCTCAAATGGCCCTATGAGGAACATACCCTTTATGTTCTTTAGATGAGGAAACTGAAGCATAGGATGTTAAACAACTTGCCCAGGGCCACTGAGCTTATAAGGGGAGAAGCCGTCTGCACACCCCAGGCTCCAGATTCCACCAACCACCAAACTCTCTTGTCTGTTGTCATATAGAAGGCTGTTCTGTTTTCTCAGTGTAGCCCCCTTAAAGATAAGCCACAGTAAACCACAGTGCTTTTGCTATTAGGCAAATTAAACTTGAGTTCAATTGCATGTTACACTGAATCAAAGTTATATTTGCTGTGCATTTTACACCAGTAATTCTGGAAACTAAAAAGTGCCATGCCAGAAATTTTCTCTGATTTAATTTGCTTACAATCATTTTAAAAATGAGGAGCTGTGATCCACGCTTTTGCCCCAGGTTGGACTATTTTAGAAGTACTTTCAAATATATATTTCTGCTGCTGGGATATAAAACCATAAATTCAGGCAGATAGAACAAAAGACCAAAGAGGGTGATATATTTACTGTTTTTGAGATAGAGTTACAACAGTTTACAGAATCACAGCAACCGAGAATAGGATTTCTCAGAGACATACTCCTCCTCCACAGAAGCCTCACATGACCAACACAAGTTTCAGTCCAGAGCAACTTTTTGCAAATGAAAACTTACCCTGGGGTTGTTTGATGACTCCTAGTCACTTGTGCTTTCTAAAGTTCTCAAAACGAGCATGGGATGACAGTCCAGTTTTATGAAATATAATTTTAGTTCAGAAGAGATGGGATTTTAGAATAGTTAATCTTCATTATATTTGACATAATTACTCTGCATCCTGTGGATGGGGTGGCTTTTCAAAACCCACTTCTGGTGAGGCAGATCAGGGCTCCAGGCCAGCACCCCTCTGGAGATTGGAATGTGAATTTTCGTGCTGGGGCTCAGAGCCAGCTTCCTATTTATTTAGAGCCATTGGGCACCTAAGGAGGCAAACAGAAGTTGTGATGCAAGTTTTGGCTGCAGAGCATGTTAGGGTTGCCTGACGTGTCTAACTAAACCATGATCTGAGAGATTTCTCAAAGCCCTGGTTGATTTAAGCACCATAGTATTCAACAGGGTTTTTTTTTAGTCCTTTTAACTCAGTCCTAAGTAAACAGGAGGCGGTGCAAACAATGAGGAAGTTCCGTTTGCATTCCGATGGTGAAGTGGGGTTGGAGTCTGTAGGCAAGTGAAGAGTGTGTAGGAGAGCTGTTTCCTTTTGCTCATGGCAGCAGTCTAGAACATGGTGACGGCTTCCAATGAAAGTCATTGGAAGCCATGGGGGCCCCAGTTTTCTTTATGTGATCAAATGTCTTGCAAAGTCCCAGGTGTGTGTGTAGGTGCATAAGTGTGTATGTTTGTTTTCTAAACAAAGAGACACATGTGCAAAATAATGTAAAAGGGCAGAGTGAAGTTTGTCCATGTCCCTGTATGAAAGTGCGTGGGAAGTGCCTGGGGCAGAAGTGAAAGAGACACGGCCCCAGGTCGTGAGAGAAGAGATTGAGGTGTGCTCCCAGGCTGCTGTGGGAGCAGTGGGTTAGCATGTCCCCCGGCTTTAGGATTTGGGGGAGGTTGCTCAGGCTCTGAGGCCGATAGGTTAAGTCTAATTTAACTCTTAATGGTTGGAAGGAAAGAGGGAAGGGCAGTTTAGGAAGGTGAAAAGGCAGGAATGAAGGTGGCAAGAAATGATTGGCATGCAGTTTTTTCCTAAATCCTCCTCTGGTTATAAGGAATCAACTGGAAAATTGCGGTGGCAATAGCTGTTAAGAAAAAAAACAGGATTCAATTGATGAAATATTAAACATGCAAGTGGACTGGCATTTTAACCAATCTTTGTAGTATTGAGGGATTAAATAAGTTAATTCTTGGTAATTAGATCCCCAGGGAGAACTTAATTTGCATCTATATATGATAAGTGTTTACTATTAATAATTCAATACAAGTTTGCTTTGGCCAGTATTGAGCTGGGTCTCAGGCTGGTGATAACAGAGGCTGGATAGAGAGTGATACCATTAGCCTAATTTTGTCATCTGCAAGCAAAGGAATGTTAAAATCTGTTCACTTTGTGGTTTCTAAATGACTTCTAGAAGTGTCATGCGTGGAAGAGGGCAGTGTAGTGTAGTAACTTTTGTTCTTATGCAGTCCTTAGAAGCTGTCAGGATTGTTGGTTATGACACTGTTCCCACAGGGTGGACGACAGGGGCATCTTCATCTTCTTGAGACATATGGGAAACTTAAGAAGGAAAGTAACTAGGCTGTTTGCCAAAGATTACACCTACCTCCAAACAAAAACTGAGGCAGCTGTGATTTTAACTGTGCTGGAACCTCTGAAGATGTTGGTGTCTTAGCCAAATTCATTTGGACTCTTTCTGCATTTCACTCTTTGAGATCTATTGTGTAGACTCTAATTTTTTTGACAGGTATTGTCACATTGGTCTCCACAAAAATTATTATTGAAAGCCGGGCATGGTGGCTCACGCCTGTAATCCCAGCACTTTGGGAGGCTGAGGCGGGTGGATCACAAGGTCAAGAGATCGAGACCATCCTGGCCAACATGGTGAAACCCCATCTCTACTAAAAATACAAAAATTAGCTGGGCTTGGTGATGCGTATCTGTAGTCCCAGCTGCTCGGGAGGCTGAGGCAGGAGAATACCTTGAACCTGGGAGGTGGAGGTTGCAATGAGCTGAGATCACGCCACTGCACTCCAGCCTGGTTGCAGAGTTAAACTCTCTCCAAAAAAAAAAAAAAATATATATATAGATATATATATCTATATCTATATATATTATTGAAATAACTACATTTTTTTCTTTTTTTCTTTTTTCTTTTCTTTTTTTTTTTTTTTTTTTTTGGAGAGAAGGTCTTGCTCTGTTGCCCAGCTGAAGTGCAGAGGTGCAATCATGGCTCATTGTAGCCTCAACCTCCTGGGCTCAAGTGATCCTCCCTAGTAGCTGAGACCACAGGTGCACACTTGGCTTTTTTTTTTTTTTTTGGTAGAGAAGGAGTTTCATTATGTTGCCCAGACTGGTCTCCAATTCCTAGGCTCAAGTGATCTCCCACCTCAGCCTCCCAAATTTCTGAGATTAAAGATGTGAGCCACTGCACTTGCCCTAAATAACTACATTTTTTTGAATGCTGTGATGTGCCTAGCTTTGTGCTAAGCTCTTTGAATGTGTTACCTGATTCAGTCCTTGTGAAAACTCTAGGAAGAAGGGGCCACCTGATTTCTAGATGGGAACCCTGAGGCTTAGCAAGAAAAAGAGAGCTGGTGTGGTAGGGTCAGGACTGGAGCCCGGTTTATGCTCCTACTGACAGGATGGGGGTGCCTGTTTCACCTCACCCTTGTTAAAAAGGACACTTTAGCAATCCTTTTAAGTATTTGCCAGCTTAAGAGGTAAAAATGTAATTTAGCTTCTGGTTCTTATGTGTCCGTCTTGGGTAGGATTGGACATCTTGGCATGGTTATTGGCTGTTTGCACTCACAGTTTTAGGAATTGCCTCTTCACATCCTCTGCCCCATTTTTACTGGATTGTTCATATTTTTAAAAATTGATTTCTGTGTATTATAAATAGTAGTAACCCTTTGTCATGTGTTACAAGTCCTCTCTTCCCTCAGTTTATTTCTTTCAACTTTCTGCTTTGTATTTTTTTTGCCAAATAGAACTTTAAATTTCTTAAATTGCGAATCTGTGAACTTTGGATGCCTTTAGAGTTTATTATCCCTTTAAAAAAATTTTTTATGAGATGGGGCCTATTATATTGTCCAGGAGGTCTTGAACTCCTGGACTCAAGCAGTCCTGCTGCCTCAGCCTCCCAAAGTGTTGGTATTACAGACATGAGCCACTGTACCTGGCCAAGTTTTATTATCCTTATCTTATCCTAGGAGTATAATATTTTTCTGTGTTTTCTTATTGTTCTATAATTTCCTTTGTAACAGGTGTCTGAGATTATCTTTGAAATCTTCTGTCTCTTCCAGGGTTTAAAATTTTTTAGCAAATTATTCTTTCATGATTTCTTAAATTTCCTTTGTTTCAATGATTAAAGCATTATTGAGGAAATAAGCTGTATTTTATTAATCACAAGTCTCTGCATACACTAGAAAAATTCTAGCATAATTATTTGGAAGACATAATGATGTAGTTTTGAGAGTCCTCAGATTAGAAGCCACTGTTTTAAAAGCGCAAGGTTAGAAAAGGAATTTTGCACCTATTTCAGGTTAATTTCTACCTATTCCAGGTTAACAGAGGTGATCCTGTACCAATGGCTTTTGGACAGAGCTCTCACAGTCTGTGCTGTGGGTGATTCCCTCATTCAGTTTGCGAGGATACCAGAATTAAAGGAGAATAATGAGAAATGCTTATAGCCCATAGATAGATGTGAGGTCACAGACAGCCAGACTGGAGCTAGGAGACCATGCTGTTGTCACATACTGCCCTGTCAGAACCCTGGGAAACCCTTGGTCTGTGCTACAAGAGATTGGCCCATGATAGCCAGTTATAACCAGACAGTGGGCATCTCAGGGGTTTGCATAGGTCTAACCTTAAAAAGCCACATGACTGGGTGCGGTGACACACACTTGTCATCCTAGCACTTTGGGAGGCCAAGACAGAAGGATCACCTGAACCTGGGAGTTGGAGACCAGCACTGGCATCACAGTGAGACCTCCATCTCTATAAAAAAAAAAATTTTTAATTAGCTGGGTATGGTGGTGCATGCCTGTAGTCCTAGCACCTTGGGTTGCTGAGGTAGGCGCGTCACTTGGGTCTGAGAGTTCAAGGCTGCAGTAAGCCGTGATTGAGCCACTGCACTTCAGCTTGGGTGACAGTGAGGTCCTGTCTCAAAGTAAAGAGTCCTATTAGGAAGCCATAATGATTTTGGGGGGGATGTTTTAGATCTTGAAGAAAGAAAAAATAATTTGGGGAGTATTTGAACTATCAAACTTTCTCATCTATTAGGTGCGTTAGGTTCCTTACATCTTATTCTTTTTTTCCTTCCTTTTAATATATAGCTACTCTCCAGAGAGACCGGATCTTCAAACATTTTACCAGGAAGCGCCAAAGGGCTATGCGAAGGCGAGTCCACCAGATCAATGGACACAAATTCATGGCCACGTATCTGAGGCAGCCCACCTACTGCTCTCACTGCAGGGAGTTTATCTGGTAAGGGGTTCCCTGACTTCTGTCCTCCTCAGAGCTTCTGTCTAATAGGCTTCCTCTGGTTATGTATGACTTCAGCAGAATGCATGATTATTTAAGAATTCTTTTGGGATCTGATTTTTGCCTCTTACTCTAATATGTTGACCTAGTAATTTAAATCTCCATTGCAAAAACATCTAAGTAATTCACAGATCCAAGTTTTAGATATCATTTCTTTTTTAAAATCATCTTGGTAAAGATGCTAATGAATCCCAAACTGGTCAAAAAGCATAAATCAGAGAAAAAGGCTAATAAGTCAATAAACAGACAATCAGTAAATTGGATAATCAGTCCCTAAGGACCAAAGAATAATCAACAGTATTGCTTTAAGAAGGCATGAATCGCATAATGATTTATGGAAATTAATGGTTGCAAGAAAACTAAACACAAAGTAGTCTTCAGCCTCTTGGTATGTAGCAGAAGATAATAGCCTTCAGTGATCATATACTATAATCTAATCCCTGGCAATTAGTAGGAACTAAGATAATTCAACACTGAGAAATTCTAGAGATTTGGGGCAATATCTTACTAGACATACAACTGAAGCTTAAGTCTCAGTCTCAGTGGCAAATGTAAAATAAATTTAAGCAATAGTTATCTTTAGTGATAAATTAAGCATATTTATTTGGAAAGTGAAGAAAGGAAGATGCCCTCACACACCCATCTCAGAAGGAGAAAATACAGTTTGGTAGCGTGAAAGGAGATCTATATTTTTGTTGTCAACTTTATTTATTTTGTTTAGTGAAGGCAGAAGCCCTTGGATCACAGCAGTTTCTGAATGTTGATCAATTACTTTGTATTTTGTTTTCTGTGATTATTTTGGATTTTATATCTTCAATAGTCAGAACCTAGGGCTAGTTAGTATTTCTGACATTTTTAATCAAGAAACAATGATTTTGAGATGCTAAACTGGCTGTAGATATGAAGCCAACAAATGTGTCATAACATTTATTGTATTTAGGAAAAAAATTATATTACTTTTTTTGGGGGGGGTGGGTAAATTAGCAGCCCTGGCGTCTTTGAGCTCACGTTTCCTCTTTGCATGAGGCTGCACTCGACTTAGCCACAGCCCCACCTCTCTGTGGTTTGCTCACTTGTGACATAAGGGTGCTTGCCTCCTGCAGTGTATTTCATGTCACACCTTTCTGTTTCTTTTACATGACCTGCCAGGCCCCTGTAGGCATTAATGGTGATGGCCCCGACCTGAACTGACATTTGTAATGGAAACTTATTTGATCATTTCACTGACTTTTTTCCACCAAAGAAACATTAACTGTACCCAACCAGCCTTTAACGCCCCACCCCGACACCCACACACCCTCACACTCATACTCTCTCTCACACACACCCTTAAAATATTGGTGTATATATTAATATATATGGTTAAGAGTATGGACTCTGACATCCAGTCTCATCACCAACTGGGTGTGTGACTTAGTCAAGTTGCGTAGCCTGTCAATGTCTCTTCATTTGCAAAATATTTGCAAAATAGACAACAATCTTATTTTACTTGTATAATAAACTTTCATAGAGTACTTAAAGGGCCAGGCACTATTCTGAGCATTTTATATTACAACTTTTAATCATTAGAGCCCTATGCAGTAGGAACTGTTATCATTAGTCCCTTTTATGGATGAGGAAACTGTGGCTCAAAGCATCAGGCCATCTGGCTTCAGAGTCTGTGCTCTTAACCATGTTATTTTGTGTGCTGCCTCCCATGGCTTTTTGTGAGGATTAAATGAAATGGTATATATCAGCTGCTTGGCTCAGTGTCTGGCACATCCTATGGGCTTAGTTACTGTGATCTTTGTTAATGAGAATGAGAATACTCCTAATATTACCATCATTACCATCACCCATAGAATATATTCGGGAGAGGCAAAGATGGAAGTGGTGGGCCTGAAGGGCATATTGTGGCGGCAATTCTGCCCACCTGTGGGCTCCAGGGGTGATAGGGACACAGGGACAAGGGCAGGTCCCTTGGGACAGGCAGCTGTGGTAGACTCATCTGTGTACTTCCATAGTGTATCTGTGTCTGTTTACTTCAGCATCTGAACATCTTTATGTGTGAGAGAATAAGGTGGGAACTCTTCAGGCCAAGGCTTAATCACACGTACAGATGAGGATTTATTGCCACTGAAGACTTAGGAAATTGCCGTGGAGGTAGATGGAATGGGAATGGTTGTTACCCACCCATTTGTATCATATGGCTCATTCTAATCCAGCACATGGCTTTTTCTTGTGTCTCATAGTAACAAACAATGGCTCAGAAAGCACATCATCTTTGCTTTTTCCCTGAAATTGTGTTTTTCATAAAGGAGGAGAGGATGAAATTTGTTTTCCTTAAGGACTATAAGAGGGTTATTGCTGAAATACTTGACTGATGGTGGTTTTCTTTTCTTCGACAGGGGAGTGTTTGGGAAACAGGGTTATCAGTGCCAAGGTAAGGAAACATTTTTAAAACCATGTTTCTTTTTGTTCCTATGTTAAAAAAAAATGAGTATACCAAGAGAAAATAGGGTATCTTCCCTTAATATTGTGATAAATAACTCTCTGTAGGTCAAAGGAAACCCCTGTGTAGATAGAACTCTTTAGTTTGGTGAGATCTTGGCCATATTTTCGACAATGTAAAGGGGACGTTTTTATTTCTAAAGCCAGGATACCTAATAAAGTTTCATTGTTTAAAGTTTTGTCTCTGCAATAACATGAGAGTACTAAAAGGTAAAGTGATTTTGTGAGCATACTCTTAAATCTTGAAGATAAACTTCTGTTTTTTACAATCTTATTGATAATAGATAGGGGTGAAAATTAGCACACTGCTGTTTTCTCTTTTTCCCCCGTTTAGGGAACATAAGCTATTATCCAAGTTGTTTTTGAAATGTTATCATTTTTTAAAAAAAAGTGAGAAATGTTCAAAGTTAAGCTGTCAGTGATCCTGTAAGTTACTACATGTTACATTTATTTTTCACAATCTAAGATGAAACCAGTTTACTAGTGTTTCTAGCATAATTGGAATGAAATACAATGGCGGGAATGGAAGAAGAGCCCTCAGTCAGATGGTTTAGCCAGGCCCATCAGGCTTGCCTGTCATTTGGGTCCCCCTTAACCTTTGGCATGAGTATCATCACATAGTTTATACACATGGGACCCATTTCACTATGTAGATGATTGATAAAATAGCACCACATGTCCTAGAGCAGTAGCCTATGTGTGGATAAGAAAATCTCACCTTCTCTTCTGGAAGAGGTGAGGTAAAACATTACTTCCCTTGGATGGACTGAATAAGAAATACTCTTGGATCTAATTTTGACTTTACTATGTATGAACAATTCCACTGAACTTTCAAAGTTAGGAAAAAACAAATATTTATATGACAGCAATAATTGACCTGTATGCTGTTAATCTCAGTCCCAAGTGAGAAGAGAGTTCACAAGCCAGAATCACTGTCACTTTGTGGCATGGGCCTGTGAGCACAGGAATGTGCCTTGCAGTCCATGGTAGCCCATCTCATGCACACCAAGATAAGTTGAGAAGCTCTGGATAAACAAGATTATGGTTTTGAGTTTAAAACATGGGATTTAAGATACATCTCTATTGTTATTTTATTTCTTTTTCTCTTTGGCCTATAGTGCCTGGATATTTGATGACCTGATTTTCAGTGGGTCACCTGCTATGTAAAGAGCAGGAAAGACTATTAGTTAGGAGACATGCAGACACCACTTTGGTAATGTCTCCATAAGGCATATAAAACCAAATGCCTGGTTGGAGAGAGGTATGCCATTCTAACGCTGATCAAAAGCAAACTGGCATAGGTATTTCAGACAGAGCAGACTTCAGAACAAGGAAAATTATCAGGAATAAAGAGGGGACAACAATAAAGGGGTCAGTTTTCCAGGAAGACTTAACATTTTTATTTAAGTTTTGTTTTATTTAAAGACCAGTGTAGTAGTACATAACAATTTTTAACATGCATGTATGTATGTATGTATGTATGTACCTAACAGGCATCAAAATACATGAGACAAACTGATAGAATCACAAGGAGAAATGAACAAATCCACTTCTATAGTTGGAGACTTCAATATCTCAGCAATTGATAGATCCAGCAGGCAGAAAATCAGTAGGGATATAGGTGATCTAAACAGCATTATCACAACTAGGTGAAATTGACATTTATAGAATACTCCATCCAACAACAGCAGTTTTCACATTCTTCTCGGGCTCACAAGGAACATTTACCAACATAGACCACATTCTGGGCCATGAAACATAGCTTACCAAATTTAAAAGAAGAGAAACCATAAACAGTATCTTCTTAGACCACAATGGAATTAAACTAGAAATCAATTACTGTAAGATAGCTGGAAAACCCCCAAATATTTGAAGGTTAAACGTCACATTCTAAGTAACACATGTGTCAAAGAAGAAGACTCAAGAGAACATAAAAAATATTTAGAGTCAAGTGAAAATGAAAATATAACTTATAAAAATATGTGTGATCCAGCAAAAGCAGTGCTCAGATGGGAATGTATATCATTAAATGCATACAGTAGGAAAGTACAAAGATCTAAAACCAAGATTCGAAATTTCCACCTTAGGAAACTAGAGAAGGAAGATAAATTTAAGCCTCAAGCGAGCATAAGAAAAGAAATAATACAATTAGAACAGAAGTCAGTGAAGTTGAAAATAGGAAAACAACAGAGAAAATCCATGAAATCAAATGCTGATTCTTTGAAAAGATTAATTGAGAAGCCTTTACCAAGCTAACCAGGAAAAAAACCAAATACCTCAAAAAATAAAGTCTTTCTGTGTGAAGGATGGTTTTGAGATCCCCTCATATAAAAAGACCAGTTCTCTGGGCACTTTCAATTTGGTTCTCCTGAGAATTGAATCTGATGAAAGCTAGATTTGTTTTAAGGTATAATGTTATTTACTGACATGTCACCTCTCTTTATGTAGTTAATCCTAAAACCTTCCACATGTCTTGAAAGATCTTAAGATGATGTATATTTTTATACTACTTCATTGCATGTGTTTATCTTTTGATGACAAGCTCAACTATCTGCACTATATCACTTATCTAGATGAGAATGAAAAAAATGTTATTCAGAAAGTTCTAAATATTTCAACAGTTGATTAAGCCATTCAGCAAACATTTATTGAATGCCTCCTCTGTTCAAGGCGTCATGCAGGGAATTCTGAGGGCATTACAAGGCTGGGTGGAAGGTTTGAAATGAGGGGGCAGGCTAAGGGTTGTGGGAGATCAGAGGAGGGCAGGTGGTTTCAGTCTAGAAGTGGGGATGGGGCAGAGTATTTTCATGGAAGAGACATTTTCTGAGTTACATCTTGTCCTAAACTTAAGATTTAGTTAGTTGATAGGCAAAAAGGATATCCCAGGGAGAGAAAAGGGCATCAATAGTTTGTTGGAAGGGTGCAGATGTGCTCCAGGAAGAGCAACCCATGTAGTTTTTACTGAAACAAGTAGATCCCATAGAAGAAAGGTGACAGGTAGCTTGGGGCAGCCTCTGGAGGACCTGGAACCTGGGTGGGAAATTTGAACTTTGTTGATCGGCAGTGAATTACCATGGAAGGTTTTTGATTATGGGAGCAGGACTAGAGTGTTAGAAGAGTCCTCTGGTGGTGGGTGCAGGATGGAATAGAGTCAGGAAGGAAGAAATAGGCCCAGGACTTGATAATGGATAGTTTGAGCCTGAGCAAAGGTCTGTGTTAGGATGGTGGCAAAGGCAATAGGAAGGATGGGCGCACCAGCTGCTGTCATGTGGGCCAGATGAGTCCAGTCTTGTTGGCACGGTGCAGCCCTGGTTGACTCTGCTGTAATTGGCTGGACTGTGAGCTTCTGATAAATGTGTAATTGCTGGATTTAATTTCCTAGTGTGCACCTGTGTCGTCCATAAACGCTGCCATCA
Source organism: Symphalangus syndactylus (assembly GCF_028878055.3). Taxonomy (NCBI): domain Eukaryota; kingdom Metazoa; phylum Chordata; class Mammalia; order Primates; family Hylobatidae; genus Symphalangus; species Symphalangus syndactylus. Next base: position 55,776,785 of record NC_072430.2, on the reverse strand, counting down.
TCTAATTGTTACAGCCTGTACTTGCCAAAACAATATTAACAAAGTGGATTCAAAGGTAAGAGGATAGCAGTTTGCTGATTAAGTGTGTGTGTGTATTGTGTGTGCTGTGTGTCACCGTCTCTCTCCCTCCCTCCCTCCTTTCCTCCCCCTCTTCTCCCCGTCCCCAGACCTCTGCTTCCACATTCTTTGAAGCCAAGGGTTGTATTAGAATAGAAATTTCTCTCTGTCTCTTTTTTTTAAATTATGGCATTTGTATTTCTGTACTTATGTGGCATCATCTCTCCTTTGTGAGGACCCCATTAGTGGTTAGCTGGGTATAAGCTATATGGATTGTTTCTACTCATTTGGAGAGACTTTTGGCAGAGTGAAAGGAGCCCTGAACTTGGCATCTGACAGCCTGGATTTGAATGCTGAATCCCGCCTCAGTTAGCCATCTTCTCTATGAGCTGAGGCAAGGCCTACAATCTCTCTTTTCCTCAGTCTTAAAACAGGATCAGTGTTTCCCTCACACAGTTTTTGTAAGTTAAACAACATAGAATTGATGTGACACATATGTTAATAACTGTAAATTATGTTTCCGAAGTAAAAAGATTGCTGGCTTTCTCCAGCCTCTTAAGAAATTTCAGGGAAGATGTCTCTCTCTCTCTCTCTCTCTCTCTCTCTCTCTCTCTGTGTGTGTGTGTGTATGTGTGTATAAGCTTCAACATCATTCTTGCCACTCATATTGCATTCATCTGCAATAGGCATACATTTTAAATTCTAGAGGTAAAAGCAGATGGAGTGTTGCTGACACTTAGCAGTAGATTTGCAGAGGCATTGGAAGAATGACTCTGGAACACAATGGTTCTTTATAGTACACATATAGGATTGCTAAAGAGTATACGTAGAGGTATAAACCACAGCTTTTCCAAGAAAGAGGCCAGAAAAGTTTCAAGAAGAGTAATGATTGCCCTACTCCTTGTCATGCACGGATCCATTGTTGTAGCATAAAATTGTGGTATGGACTGCAGAGTACATGCCTAGTGGAATTATTTGCTGGAAACTGAGATTTAACTCAGATTGTCGGATTGCAAATGCAAGGCAAAGAAAGGCTGGAAGGGCTGAATAAGTAGTTACTTTAGTGTCACTTTGGAATAAATTCTTTCTGTGGTTCCATGGCCTCTGAGTCTCTTCTTTTTGTTTTTCCCTCCGTGACACAATGTCTGGAAGAACTTATAGTGATAGCAAGTATATATAGTGTGTAAAAGACCCATTTAATCCTGAAGCTAAAAGGTTCTGGGAAATAGATGGGGGTGTTAGGGGATTGGCAAGGAGAGAAATATGGCCTGAATATGAAAGATGAAGTGAAAATCTTAATTTTTATTTCTCAAAATGGCGAATGATCTAATGTGCTTCCCACATTTCTGTCTTGTCCTGTTCATTAGAAAATGTGTTTAGTCTGGTTAGTAAGACCTGAGTAATTAATCAGGGCTGAGTACAGTAAAATAATATACCTAGCTCAGGTGTCATAGTGACATTTTGCATTTGATGGGTTCCTATTACAGTTTTTACAAGAGACATTGGTATGACATTTTAGCTCTTGTCCCTTTATTTCCTTTTTTACAGATTGCAGAACAGAGGTTTGGGATCAACATCCCACACAAGTTCAGCATCCACAACTACAAAGTGCCAACATTCTGCGATCACTGTGGCTCACTGCTCTGGGGAATAATGCGACAAGGACTTCAGTGTAAAAGTGAGATGCTGAGGTGCTGGGTACCCACCTCTTCATGGGAACACTGTGCCCTAAGCTTTCAGAATTCTATGGACTCAGAATCTGTCCTAGAACTGATGGTTTTAGATATGTTGTAAATCAACATCTTAGTCATTTTAAACTTACATGTTTCTTGTCAGGCATGTAAAGAGAACTTCATCTGATGCCAACATTTTCTAACCATAGGACATTAAGTCAAATGGTATATTCAGTGATCTAGCTCACTAGCTGACAAATACAGCCTAGACACTATATTTTAATAGGTGTTTGGAAGAGAAAAAGATGGGATCTTAGTCAGAAATGGAAGATGGTTGAGTCAGGTGAGACACTAAAAAGAAAAAATAAATAAAAATTTAAAAGAAATGGAAGTTAGGAGGAGGTGAGGAGGTGAGATGGCCAAATGAGAAGGTTGGATTAAGAGTAAGAAATGGCAGGAGAATAGATCTGATGATCTCACCAGAAATCAGCAGGAATTGAGTTGTCACAGCATAAAAAGAGCTGCCCTGGGTCTTGTGAAAGAGATTGGAGACAGGGGTAGAATGAAGGAAGATAAAGCCTTGGTTGTAAGCTTGCGTCTCACCAGCTGTGCCCAGTGGAGTGAAGAGTTTGGAGCTTTGGCCCTAGCAAAGGCTCTGAGTGGGTGAGAGCTGATCCCTGTCCTGTTAGGAGTTAGGGAGCTGTTGGCCTTGAGCCATCTCGTATGGAAATGTAATGATGTGACTGCCGTGGGGTGCACCTGAAGCCTTCCTTATCAGACACACCCCAAGTCGCCAGTTGAGGAGAGCAATGGTGAGGTAGAATTGGCATGAGTGTAGCCAGACAACTTCCATTGACTGCTTGGACTTATGGAGCTTGCTTCTGTCAACAAAAAGAGGCCAGTCACTTGTCTTTAAGAAGGGCACATTCTTCTATCTCTGTAGAACACTATTAATTTTTTTTCTCATAAAACCAAAACAGTAGCCAGCTCATGGATAACTTGTAGGGCGTTGGTCCAGGTGCAGCTTGATCTTAGCGTGATGGTCTCACCTGGGTATGGGTTCCCAGTGGGAAGTCCCTTTCTGCCTTGCATGGTTGTTGCTGATGTGCAGAGCCATGCATGGGGCTCATCTGCATTGTCCTCTTCCCTAGTGGCCTGAGGGTAGCACACCTGCGGCAATCTGGCTCTTGTGATTTTTGCTTTTATGGTCACTTAGTGGTTTTGAAAGGCTTCTGTAGGCTCGTGTGTCTTACACCTGTCTTCCTGAGAGGGGTGGGTTTCCCAGGAGGCTTGTCTCGGGGCTCCTGTCTCTCAAGGGCACCTTCCAAAGCCCTCTACTTGATTTGGTGGTCTCTTTCTTAAAGAAGGCCTCCTAAATTATGTAAATTCAGGCCCCACAAAACCTGGATCTGTGTGTGCTTCCAAGATGGACTGACTCCATAAAACAGGAATGTGTTGCTTGTTGCTTCAGTTTCACCTCCCATCAGCAGGGCCCATGTCAAAAAACTGTCTCAGAATTTATTCCAGCTGACAACGCCTCAGATCCTTCATCGTCCCCAGGCAGCTTCCGGTGCCCCAGGAGCTTAGCTTGCTTTGCTCACCTCTTCAACTGCCATTTGTACTCTGACCTTCAAAAAGTTTTAAAAGTTGCCTTTTCTGAATAATATTTCAATGTATGTATACCACATTTACCCTTCAATAAAAGTAAGTTTCAAAAAAAAAAAAAGTTGCCTTCCCCCACTGTGAAGCAGTTAGAACCACAGGCTGCAAATGCTGAGAACCACAGGCTCACAGGATGCCCATCTCTGTGCTGTGAGGGCTGCCCAACCACAACAATACTCAGAAAGAAAGCTGCAGATAGAGGTTTTTCTTGTAGAAACACCATTTCCATCCTGTTTGAACAGTGATCTACATGTGGCATTTAAACTGCTACCTTTTATTTCACTGTTGAGAGACAGAAAAAAATACAGTTGACATGATTCTTTGTTATTTAATTGCCTATGAATTGCCACTATGATAAACGTTTTAATCTTTATATTAGATCATACTAAGGCAGCAATGACTGTTACATGTGATTTAGATGAATGGGTTTCATCAAATCATGGTGAAAAAATGTATTTGAAATATATTATTCTTTAGTATGCCTGGCTTTCTACTTCTGCAGAAAACAGAAATAGATAAAATGTCAGGAACTATTACTAGTGTGAGCTTAATTTTATGAGAAAATGATACTGTTCAGCCTGTTATAATAATTCCTCTATTATAATCTTTCAGGCTATTAAAGTTCTCTGTTGCAGCACATGTTGACTTGGTTCCTTTCTGAACATGGATTCTGTTTTCCTCTTCCCTCTAGTATGTAAAATGAATGTGCACATTCGATGTCAAGCGAATGTGGCCCCTAACTGTGGGGTAAATGCGGTGGAACTCGCCAAGACCCTGGCAGGGATGGGTCTCCAACCTGGAAATATTTCTCCAACCTCGGTGAGACTTTGCTTTTTTTCCATGTATCGTAATTTAGAAGTTGCTCAGATGTGGTGAGACCAAATGAGAGCATGTGGCCTCATCAAAGTTCCTAATCTTAGCAAATACAATAAACAGACTTATTGCCTGCCTTTCTTTTTTCTTTTCTTTTCTTTTCTTTTCTTTTCTTTTCTTTTCTTTTCTTTTCTTTTTCTTTCTTTCTTTCTTTCCTTCTTTCTTTCTTTCTTTCTTTCTTCCTTCCTTCCTTCCTTCCTTCCTTCCTTCCTTCCTTCCTTTCCTTTCCTTTCCTTTCCTTTCCTTTCCTTTCTTTCTCTCTCTCTCTCTTTCTCTCTCCCTTTCTTTTTCTCTTTCTCTCTCCTCTCCTCTCCTTTCCTTTTTCCTTCCTCCCTCCCTCCCTCCCTCTCTCCCTCCCTCCCTTCCTCCCTTCCTCCCTTCCTCCCTACCTCAGTCTTCCGAGTAGCTGGGACTGCAGGTGTGCGCCACTATGTCAGGGTAATTTTTTATGTTTTTTTGTAGAGATGGAGTCTCACTTTGTTGCGCAGGCTGGTCTCAAACTCCTGGGCTCAAGCGATCCTCTCGCTTTGGCCTCCCAAAGTGTTGGGATTACACAGGTGTGAGCCACTGTGTCTGGCTGAAATCACATTTTTAATAGCAATTTGTTTCACAATAAGATTGTATGTACAGTTATATGACAAGAAATAATGAGCATGGGCAACAAGTAATAAACAGAAAGCAGAAGAAGGACTTTTTTCCTTTCTTTTCCTTTTTTTTTCTTTTTTCTTTTCTCTATTTATTTTTTGAGACAGAGTCTCGCTTTGTCGCCCAGCCTGGAGTGCAGTGATCTTGGCTCACTGCAACCTCCACCTCCCAGGTTCAAGCAATTCTCCTGCCTCAGCCTCCCGAGTAGCTGGAATTACAGGTGCCCACTACCACACCGGCTAATTTTTATATTTTTAGTAAAGATGGAGTTTCTCCATGTTGGCCAGGCTGGTCTCAAACTTCTGATCTCAAGTGATCCGCCCACTTTGGCTTCCCAAAGTGCTGGAATTACAGGTGTGAGCTGCCACGCCCGGCGTTTCTTTTCTGTTTTAAAATCAGCTTCCTGTTACTGTGGTCTGGTGAAAGCCTAAAACCCAGGAACCTGGGTTATGCTTTTGGCTATGGACCGGGCAGGACAGGTGACTAGTAACTATGGGCGTCAGCATCCTCACCTCTAAGGGGTTCAACTTGAAGCTTTCTAAGGCTCTGCACAGCCCTGGAGTCCAGCAGTTCTGCAGTTTCGGTTTATGGATTGTGAATTTATCATTCACATTCAGCAAGAGACAGGAGTCTCTCCCTCTGGACACTCAGGAGTGAGTGGAGTTGTGTCAGTTGCAGGTGCACATGTTTTTGTCCGCACTCTCCCTGAATGACCCCCACCTGCTGTCATCCAGTCGAGCCTTGGCTGCTTCCCAAGCCCATGTCTTACTGTTGCCTTCCTGGTCAGCGTCTAGAGATGGGAAATAGCCATGGTTGTAAGATCTGAACAGTGTAGCTTGGTGTCCAGTTCATGAAAATTATCGACTTAACTAATTAATCTCTGGGTACTGAGGAAGGGAAGTGCAATTACTGTGAGATTCTTGATAATCCTGAAAATGTCAGTACCAACCACCTCATTTCCTTTTTACTGAAAGACTCCTGCCTAGTAGATCAGGGACTTTTATTGACATTTTTTTTTTTTTTTTTTTTTTGAGACGGAGTCTGGCTCTGTCGTCCAGGCTGGAGTGCAGTGGCATAATCTCGGCTCACTGCAAGCTCTGCCTCCCTGGTTCACGCCATTCTCCTGCCTCAGCCTTCCGAGTAGCTGGAACAACAGGCGCCTGCCACCATGCCTGGCTAATTTTTTCTATTTTTTTTTTTTTTTTAGTAGAGACGGGGTTTCACCGTGTTAGCCGGGATGATCTCGATCTCCTGACCTTGTGATCCACCCGCCTCGGCCTCCCAACGTGCTGGGATTAGAGGCTTGAGTCACCGCGCCTGGCCTATTGACAATTTATTGAATTGCCACTACGATAAACGTTTTAATCTTTATATTAGATCATACTAAGTCAGCAATGACTGTTACATGTGATTTAGATGAATGGGTTTCATCAAATCATGGTGAAAAATGTATTTGAAATTTATTATGTAAAAAAATGTATTTGAAATCTGGTCTGTCTGTCTTGTGGATAGGCAGGCAGGATGCCAATCTTGTGCGGGGATTGCTAATGCATGGGGCAGTTATCCCTGAAGAGCAGAGATTGCAGATATCAGCCTGAACTAGGGCTTCTAAGATACAGTGGAAATAAGATAAGAATAGGAATAAAGATCATGCAGCACGATCTTTAGGAATGGACAGTGCACTTGTCATTTGAATCAAGTATCCTTAATCCATGATATCCGGCGCCTGGCTGGATGTTAGACTTTCGATCTATTGTCTAGTGGTAGCTTATCTTATAAATGTCTCAAGGTGGGCCAGCTGCAAAAGTCACCTTGCCTTTAGGTAGCAACATCCTCAGGTACTCAGTAGGATGGAATTGGAAAGCCAACTGAGGCAGCACACTTACCTTCCATTCATTGCATTGAAACTAGAACTCTCATCATGCTGGTGAGATTGTAGATTGGTCAGTCTTTGTAGACGGCAAGTTGGCTGTGTATCAGAAGTCTTCAAAATTAGCACTTTGGCCCAAGGAATTCCATTTGCAGGAAGTTATCTTAAGAAACTGAATGATGATAATGACAATACAGCTTAAGTTTCTTGAATGTGCCAGGTACCAATCTAAGTGCTTTATATGCATTTGTTCATTTAGGCCTCCTAATGACTCATGTGGCAGATACTTTAACCTTCTCTTTGTCAGAAGAGGAAACTGAGGCAGGGAGAGGCTGGGTAGGTAACTTGCTCAGGGTCTCAGGTTAAGTTGCAGAGCTGTTATTGAATCCAGGCAGCTTGCTTGAGAGCTAGACCCTTAATTACTCTGTTTTGAAGATTTGCATGAAGTGTATTCACTACAGTGTTATTCACTATGGTGAAAAAGGGGAGATGCCTCATCTTTCTAATAGCAGGGGAATTAATATGTTGTGAGATATCCATGAAATGGATATTGAATAGCCGTTAGAACTCATGTTCTTGAAAGATATTTAAAGGCATGAAAAATACCCAGGACAAATTTTTGAATACAAATGTATGTTATGAAACAATAATTTGATTATGTTTTTAAAAATTAACCAAGTATAAAAACGTGTGCGTGTGTGTGTTATTTATACATGGATATGGATATCTTTGGCAGGGGGCTGGTGGGATTTTAGGTATTTAAATTTTTATTCTTCATGCTTTTGATCATTGTTCTAATATTCACATTGGACTTTTATTTCTCCTATATAATTTAAAATATTAATTACAAAACATTGCTTCATTCGTGTCCTGGTGCTGAATGATGCTTGAATCTCTGAGCAGACATGAAAATTGCTCTCTGTAAAAAGTGGACACTAGGTGGCGCTCATGGAATGAGACCTTCCCGTGGAAAGCCACTGCAGAAGGCACCCTAGGGGCCACACAAGGCATTGGTGTTTCCATGCATTTCCACTTGAGCGCTAACTGTAACTCCATGGCTTAGACGTATTTTTAATTGACCTTTTACACCAAGCAGCAAGCACAGATTTAGAAGCTGATACTGAGAGAGTTTCGAGTGGCAGAACCGATCATCTGTCAAGCTGAGTTGATCTTTCCCCCACGTTATACTGGGGGTGAGGCTGCTCCCAGCCAGTAAGGTCTTCTTCGTGCATGGGTGCTCCGTGCTCCTGCTGCAATGTCTGACTTACTATGTTCTTACTCTTTCAGAAACTTGTTTCCAGATCGACCCTAAGACGACAGGGAAAAGAGAGCAGCAAAGAAGGAAATGGGATTGGTGTTAATTCTTCCAACCGACTTGGTATCAACAACTTTGAGTTCATCCGAGTGTTGGGGAAGGGGAGTTTTGGGAAGGTGAGTCTTGGCTGTAACTGTTGGGTTGAAGTAAGTGTGCTCTGTGTATGGGGAGGGGTGTGTGTTTGTGTGTGTGCACGCATGTGAACATACTCACATTTCTCATGTGCCATTCTTTCTTCCCATTGTGTGCACACACCCTAAGACCCCCAAGAGGACTCCCTCATGCTCCCTCCTTTTGCTTTGCCATAGGTGATGCTTGCAAGAATAAAAGAAACAGGAGATCTCTATGCTGTGAAGGTGCTAAAGAAGGACGTGATTCTGCAGGATGATGATGTGGAATGCACCATGACTGAGAAAAGGATCCTGTCGCTGGCCCGCAATCACCCCTTCCTCACTCAGTTGTTCTGCTGCTTTCAGACCCCCGTAAGTATGAATTGCATTCACTGCACAAACAGCCTCTTTTGATAAAGAGCTGAGACAGTAAGATACTGGAGATTTCATAAAGTTGAGTATCAGAAATTTTGGGGGATGGGCTCCCAAGGCAGGGTCGTATGGAGGTATTGGTGACTTCTGACAATCTCTGGAGGAAAAATGGAAGCTTATGAATTCACCCCTTCCCTTGTGCTGTCCTGTGGAAGGAGCACCGTGAGGGTTGTGTGTCCCAGGATTGAAAAGGTCGTCAAACGTAAATCTTCTCTAGGTGAAGTGAAGGTGAGTGAAAGTTACAGAAGTCTAAGAACAGAGAAAATGCCATGGGCTGATTGTCTTGATGAATTTGGCTGTGACTCTGCTTCTAAAGCTGGGCTGGTTCTGACCTGGGCATAGGAGTTTAGAAGAGGGGTCTGAGAGGACCCAGAGAGGTACCTTGATTTGGAACATCCCAGGGCATTGCTCCTGGCCTTAGCAATGACCCTTTGCCTGAAACCATGGACTGGTCTTAAGAATTGAATCTGTCTGCCCTATAATGGTATGCGTTTAAGAATGCTTCTGGCTGCAGTTAATGGAACACTTGACCAGCGGTGGATTAAACAATAAATAGAAAGGAAGGGTTTGGTTCATTAGTACAAACCTTTTCCTTGTTGTTTCACATAATGAGAAGTCTGGTGGTGACAGTGCTGTGGTTGGATTTGTTGCTCAGTGACATTGGACATGTCTTTCCCTTGGGGTTCCAAGGTATTTGCTGCAGCCCTAGATGCCACACCTTGGCATGATAGCATCCAAAGCAGAAAGCATAAGGGCAGGGGCTGAAGGGCTTCATGGCCAGTCTCCTTTTCTCAGGGAGGGAAGATCTTTCCTAGACTTGGGTCAACTGCCCTGTATGTCTGTTCTCACATTGCTACAAAGAACTACCTGAGACAGGGTAATTTATGAAGAAAAAGTGTTTAATAGACTCACAGTTCCACAGGCCGTACAGGAGGCATCCTGGGGAGGCCTCAAGAAACTTACAATCATAGTGGAAGTGTGAAGGAGAAGCAAGCAGGGTTTCATGTGACAGCAGGAGAGAGAGAGAGTGAAGGGGAAAATGCTACATGCTTTCAAACAGCCAGATCTCATGAGACCTCACTATCATGAGAACAGCAAGGGGGGAAATCTGCCTCATGATCCAGTCACCTCCCACCAGGCCCTTCCCCAACGTTAGAGATTCCAATTCAACATGAGATTTGGGTGGGGACACACAGCCAAACCATATCATGCCCTTAGCAAGGGAGGCTGGAAGAGCAAATACCAGGCCAAGATAAGCTGGCAGACCGTGATTGGTTCACACCAACCTTGATTCAGCCCCTGGAGCAGGGCATTCTGCTTCTATTTAGAATCAGGCTCAAAATTGGGCTTTTGATATCAACGAAGAGGGAAAATGGCCCTGGAGAAGGCACCAAGAGGGAGGATCTGCCACAGATGTATCAGAATCTTGCTGTCAAAAGGCATTCTGGGAGAGTGAATTCTGGGCATGTTCCTGGCCTGTGCCACCATCAAGGAAGTAGGGGATTCCACGAGAGCGGGATAGGGGCGTCTGACCAGCCAGGGAGGCTGGCAATACACCTCTAGGGAAGGTAAAGCCATGCTGGGACCAAACGAGTGAATTAGAATTAGTTAGGCAGAGAATGAAGGTGAATATGTCATACAGGGTCAACAGCACACCATGGGTCTGCTGGTGAGACAGAGCGTCAGGTGTGAAGGAGGCTCAGCACACACAGCATATCGAGGTTGAAGACGGGCCTTGAGAACTGAGGCAGCTGAGGTGGCCCAGGGCCAGGCCATGAAGAGCCTTGCAGGCTGCATTAAGGGGTGTGGGTTTAGTCCTGAGAACAATGGAAAGTCATGGAAGAAGTGGAAGCAAAGGAATGACATATCAGGTTATATGTTTTAATTATGAAAATCTAATTTCTTGCAATAGGTAATATAAGTATCCTCCAAATATTCATATCCTTTCTCCGAAAGAAACAATTATTGCTCGTTTTATTTATAGCCTTTGAGAGAATTTTCTGTACATAAAAGCATATATATACAGCACGTATACACATACATGTTTATCTTTAAAAAACGCAAATAATAGTATACTTTGCCCATGATTCTGTATTTTTAAAATTTAATTAATCTATTTTTTGAGACACGGTCTCACTTTGTCACCAGGCTGGAGTGCAGTGACGGTTATGGCTCACTGCAGCCTCAAGCTCCCAGGCTAAAGCGATCCTCCCACCTCAGCCCCCTGAGAAACTGGGACTTACAGGCACATGCCACCACACCTGGCTAATTTGTGTTATTTTTTGTAGAGATGGGGTTTTGCCATGTTTCCCAGGCTGGTCTCAAACTCCTGGGCTAAAGCAATCCACCCACCTCAGTCTCTCAAAGTTCTGGGATTACAGGCATGAGCCACTGTACCTGGCCACTTTATTTTTTTTAAGACATAATATTAATAATATATATTGGAAATTGTTTTGTATTTCTATATACCAAGCTGCCTCATTTTTAATGGCTGCATAGTACTCCATTTTAGAACATGACATAATTAAACTTTTCCTCCTCTGTTGCTATGTATTGTGTTCCTAGTCTTTTATTTCAGTCATTGTTGCAGTGAGTCCCCTTGTACTTTTGTCTTTGTGTGCTTATGCTGGTGTTTCTGTATGACACGTTATTAGTAGTAGTATTGCTTGGTCAAAGGGTATATGCATTTCACATTTTGATTGAGTTCAATTGCCCCTCTCCCCCATTGTGGTTAAAGATAGCGAACATTTTATTGTCCATGTACCACACATGGTTTTAAGTGCTTTATGTCTGTTATCTCATTTAATCCTTACAGTAACCCTCTGAAATAAGTTCTGTTATTATCACCCCATTTCACAGAGGAGAAAACTTAGGTACAAAGAAGCTTAGTTCCTAAGTGGCAGAGAGGGTTTGAAGCCAGGTGGTCTGATGGCAGAATCTAGGCAGGCTCTTCCCTCCTTGCTGGGCTGCTTCTCTAAATTCACACTCCCAAAGCTTGAGTGAGAAGGCGCATTTCCCCACCTTCCCATCATGGCATGCTATCTGTTATTTGGATCATCTGAGAGATTAGAAGAATGGTATATTTGAAGTTCCAACTTGCATTCCTCTAACTGTGAGTGAAGCTGGGCGTTTTCATATGTTCCAGGGTCACTAGTATTCAAATCTGTGTTGGGAGGGACACATGCAGCCTGGAGAATGGGTGGAGCAGAGAAGTCTGAGAGCTTGGTGACAGGATGCACTGAAGGAGATACGTGGCGTGGACTCCTACACCACTCCAGTGTTATTGAGAGAAAAACAACTGGGGAGGCAGCTAATGGCTTCATGGGCCTCAGTTCCCCTGCGCTCCTCTCCCTTCCCCTCTGCTCCTCATCGGTCCTCAGTGGCTCTTGATGGCCCTGGAGCCCATGCTGCTCCTGCCCCCATCCTCTGCTTTCCCTCTGCTGGGTCAGCCCTTGGTTCCCCTGGAGCTCCAGTTCTCCCTGCCCCACACTGCTCCCTGGAGTAGCCTTGAAACGATTTCCTTTGCTGGGCACTTTGCCAATGTAAAGCCCCTCCCCTGCCCTCAACCCCTTGTTGGGCTCTTTTCTTGGAATAGAGGAGTGGAGTTACAGCTCAAGGCTTGAGAGGGACAGCTGGTAGCTGATACTGGTTGCCCGCCAGGGTTTCAAGTGCCAGCCTCCTGAACACCACCATGAACACCACGAGTCAAGCCGCAGAGCCAGGTGACCTCTCAGATCTTCTTCCTAGGGCCTGAGCCAAAGATCACATGGTTTCCTATGACATGAGGTTAGATCATCTTCACCAGGTGGTAACCTTTGAGTCAAGCAGTCAACTGGTATTTAGTGAGCTTAGCCTGGTCTTGCAGCAGCAGTGGTTCCAAGTTACTACTGCTGAAGCAAAGAAGTATCTCATACCTAAGGGGAATTTGATCTGTAAAAGGAAATTCTGGTGATTATAAGCAAAGATCTCATCAACAATTAGATTATGTTATGGTAGAGTAAAATGAGGAATTAAACTGGAACAGATTGGGAACCCAATCAATATAGCATATACAATCAAAATGTTCTAGGAAAATATATAAATTTTACAATATACCAAAATTTTAGCGGCCACATGAGCTTCCCGGTGTTTAGTGGGTGAAGCCTTTACTAGCATTGAAGTCTATTTTTCCTAGTGGAAGTTTTATGTTTGACCACAAGGTGGCAGTCATTACCGCAAAGTTATTTTTATTTCTCCACCAGAGAAACCAAATGCATGGAACTGCCATTGCGGTTTACGATGTGTGTATTGATTGTAGTAGATGTCTCCAAAGCAAAGGATAAAGGGAATGTACCCCTGCTTTAGGCTAAATGATAAAGAAGTAGTGGGAACCCACTTCAAACAAGCAAGTGAGGCTGGGAACAGGCAGCACTTTGGGAGGTCCGAGGTGGGCTGATCACTTGAGCCTAGGAGTTTGAGACCAGCTTGGCCAACATGGTGAAACCCCATCTACTAAAAATACAAAAATTAGCTTGGTGTGGTGGTACATGCCTGCAATTCCACCTACTCCAGAGGCTGAGACAGGAGGATCGCTGGAACCCAGGAGGCAGAGGTTGCAGTGAGCCGAGATCGTGCCACTGCACTCCAACCTGGGTGACAGAGCGACACTTTGTCTCAAAAAAGAAAAAGAAGAAAAAACAGCAGCAAGGGAGATTTTCTAATGCTGAGATAGAGGTATACAATTTTAATTTTGCTGTTGTTGATGCCTTCTTTGAGGTTTGCAAGATGTCGGACCCCACAGTACACATAGCTTTTGCTCGCTGTGCATTCATCTGTCGTAAGTCCTTATTTACTGTGGTAAAACTATCCCCATTTACAGTTGTAAAACCAACTATGAAGAACAGAAAGTGTTACTTGCTATGAGAAATTACAGCAGAAAGATGCTTACTTTTTAGCTGCCCAGTATTGCAGGCCCTGGCTTCTCAAGTAAGATGCTAATCAGTGTGTAATGCTGAACTGTGACAGTCTTCCCTGGAGAATTTAGGAGTGAGGGAGGGTGTTGGAGCCACTCTATCTGTAAAGCATTTCATTGTGAGGGTCTTTGTAAAAATGACACTCCCCTCATGCAGCCCTGTGGAATCAGTCTCTCTGAAGCCTACAGCAGGGCAGTAACTAGCCGAGGATCCCTTAGATTGTAAGTGGCAGAGACAAAGTTCAAGTTTAGGTCAGGCTGACTCTGACTCCATATGTTGTCTTATTCCGCATTTAGTTGTTGATTCAGCCTTGGCTTAAGCACCTCCTATCTGTCTTGGCTCCCCACCAACCTGACAATATGGAAATGGCATTGCCCTTGGGAACAGAAAACCTGAACTCTGTTTTAACTTTGTTTTCCACTATCTAAATGGCTTGAGTCTGTCCTAAAATTCCTTTGAGCCTTAAAGTTCTCATCATTAAAATGAAAACAGGATGGCTGTGAGGGTCAAATGAGAGAATGCAGAATATTTTGTACACTGTGAAGTACTGTTCAAAAGTGAGTCAGTTCGACCGTGGTGATGACCCCCTCCCTCCTCACACCAAAGGAAAAAGGTCCCAAGGCTTCCCAATGGCCAGCCCAGACACCCACATGGAGGGGACAGCAAACACTGAGAAGGTAAGTATTTTATAGGTCCTTTTGTTCTTGGCAAAAAGGAAATAGTAAGCAAATTTCAAATATTTGCTAATTTATCAAGGTTGCTACAAAGGTTTATGAACCCACAGATTATTTCCCCTTTTTTGATAATTATATACACTGCTTACAAGTATATAAATGGGCATCCTTATCTGTTTCTGATAGCACTGCAAATCCTAATAGTTTGTGACTAATTTGATAACCTGTACTAAAACTCATAAAATGTATACTCTTAGATCTGTTTTTCTGATAATATAGACTACAAAAATAATATAAAGAATAAAATGTTATTCATAAAGATATTTAATTTTCAGTGCTTTATTTATATATATTTTTTGTCAACATCTCTCTAATCCTCCAGCCTCTGGTAACCACTATTCTATTCTGTTTCTATGAGTTTGGCTTTTTTTGATTCCACAAATCAGTGAGATTAAGTGGCATTTGTCTTTCTGTGCCTGGCTTATTTCACATAATACAGTGTCCTCCAGGTTGATCCATGTTGCAGATGACAGGATGTCTTTCTTTTTAAAAGCTGAACAGTATTCTATTGTGTATATATTCCATTGTTTCTTTGTCCATTCATCCATTGGTGAACACTTAGGTTGATTCCATATCTTGGCTATTGTGAATAATGCTGCAGTGAACATGAGAGTGCAGGCGTCTCTTCGACATGCTGATTTCATTTTCTTTGGATGTATATCCAGTATTGGAATTGCTGGAGCATGTGGTAGTTCTATTTTAATTTTTTGAGGAGCCTCCATACCGTTTTCCAAATGGCTATACTAATTTACATTCCCACCAACAGTGTACAAAGGTTCCCTTTTCTCCACATCCTCTTCAACACCTGTTATTTTTCATTTTTCAATAATAGCTGTTCTGACAGGTATGACATAATATCTCATTGTGGTTTTAATCTGCATATCCCCAATGATTAGTGATGGTGAGCATTTTTCTATACCTGTTGGCCATTTGTGTATGTGGTTTTTTTTTTTTTTTTACTTTTCATTTACTTTTATTTTACTTTAAGTTTTGGGATACATGTGCTGAATGTGCAGGTTTGTTACATGGGTATATATGTGCCATGGTGGTCTGCTGCACCTATCAACTGGTCATCCAGGTTTTAAGCCCTGAATGCATTAGGTATCTGTCCTAATGCTCTCCTTGCCCTTGCCCTCCCACCCAACGGGTTCCGGTGTGTGATGTTCCCCTCCCTGTGTTCTCATTGTTCAACTTACGAGTGAGAACATGTGGCGTTTGGTTTTCTGTTCCTGTGTTAGTTTGCTGAGAATGATGGTTTCCAGCTTCATCCATGTCCTTGCAAAGGACATGAACTCATTCTTTTTTTATGGCTGCATAGTATTCCATGGTGTATATGTGCCACATTTTCTTTATCTAGTCTATCATTGATGGACATTTGTGTTGGTTCCAAGTCTTTGGTATTGTAAATAGTGCTGCAATAAACATACATGTGCATGTGTCTTTATAGTAGAATGATTTATAATCCTTTGGGTATATACCTAGTAATGGGATTGCTGGGTCAAATGGTATTTCTGGTTCTAGATCCTTGAGGAGTCACCACATGGTTTTCCACAGTGGTTGAACTAATTTACATTCCTACCACCTGTTGGCCATTTGTATGTCTTCTTTTGAGAAATGTCTATTCAGGTCCATTAACCATTTTAAAATTGGGTTGTTTCTTACTATTAAGTTGTTTGAGTTTCCTCTTTATTTGGATATTAACTCCTTATCCAGATATGTGTTTTGCAAATATTTTCTCCCATTCCACAGGTTGTCTCTTCACTCTGTTGATTGCAGAAACTTTGCAGAAGCTTTTTAGTTTGATATAATTCCGTTTGTCTGTTTTTGCTTTTGTTGCCTGTGCTTTTAAGGTCATATTTTAAAAAGTCATTGCCTATGCCAGTGTCACAGATTTCTTCCCCTAAGTCATCATTTGGTAATTTTACAGTTTTAGGTCTTACATTTAAGTCTTTAGTCCATTTTTCAGTGATTTTTTTATGTAACATGAGATGAGGGTCTATTTTTATTCTTCTGCATGTAGATATCCAGTTTTTCCAACACCATTTATTGAAGGGACAGTCCTTTCTTTGTTGTGTGTGCTTTTGATCTTTGTTGATAATTAATTGATTGTAAAGGTGTGGATTTATTTCTGAGCTCTGTATTCTGTCCCATTGGTCTATATATCTGTTCTTATGCCAGTACCATAGTGTTTTGATTACTGTAGCTTTGTAGTAGATTTTGAAATCAGGTAGTATAATGCCTCCAGCTTTGTTCTTTTTGGTCAAGATTGCTTTGGTGTCGTGCATTGTTTATAATAGGAAAATATTAGAAACAACTTCAGCATTTAGCAAAGGGGGTACATTTCAATAATATACTATTTGATGAGAATTTTCAGCCAGTCAAGAGATAATTTTATGTTAGGTAGTTAAATTGTCAGGCACCGTCATAAGCACCTAACATGTATTGTTTATTGCATGTGATTCCTATAACAGCCTTATAAGATAGGTACGATTATTATCTTCATTATGTCAAATGGAAAAGTGAGACACTGAGGAGTTAAGTCATTTGCCTAAAATCTGTCACAGAAAATGGTAAAAATAGGAGGTTAGAATCCAGGAAATAATACAGAGGTTATGATGATGAACAGTCTGTATCCATGTCAGGTCCTGCCCAAGATAGTGAGTTGGCAGACCCATTACCCTCCCTAGCCCCAGAAACGACTGCCAGGAAATTATGCCAATAAGCTCTCAGGGACTGGATTAAGGTAGTGGAATTATAAAGGATTTTTTTCCTATTTACCAAATTTGGTGATAGGATTACATTTCTTCAACAATGAGGGTAGGAGGAATAAGCCATTATTAAGTCAGGGACCAGACCCCTGGTCTCTCAGGACCTGGGATATGGCCTAGTACGTGCTGCCTCCCTGACTCATTTATGGTGAAATTCACATCACACTCTTTTTATCTGAATCAGTGAGGTGTCGTGTCAGCAGCTGAGTCCCTGGCATGGATGTCCTGGAATCCAGGCCTCCCATCCCCCATCCCTGGCTCCCAGGGGCCTCCCCTTTGGTTCTCCTCCAGGAGAGAGAAGAACAAAGACTAATGGGTGGGGGATGGAGGGGGGCCATCACAGGAAGGGGGAGTGGCAAAGTAAATATTGGTCTGAGGCTTCAGGCTTTGTTCAGAGACCCAGTTTATGGAAGCAAAGGTTTCCATTTGGAAAACAGAAGACACTTTGTGGCCAGTGCCCAAAACAGCCTCTCACTAGCAGGCCCTGGGACTGGGTGAGAGGGCCGAGCCAAGTACCCCTCATTGTTTTGGGAATGACTTAAGTTTGTGTTTAGGATCCACCGCTTTCAGGTGGGCCACAGGACGCTCCAATGCCCGTCGCTTTTGCCTCCTCCCGCTCCTCTGCCTGCTGGGGCATCCTCATGATGTCAGCCTGCAAGGGTGGAGTTCCTGGCAGGACCACAGCTTTCCATAAGAAACCACTTCGCAAATGGCCAACAAAGTTGAAATCCTGGTTTTTGAAGGTCAGAATATCTTGGAATCTTGTGAAATAAATGACATCGCTGCATATGTGCTGGCACAAAATGATCTCAAGTGTGCTCAGTGTAAATGGCAGCATGAGTGCAAAGGAACATTCTTTTCTTTGTATTACTTTCTCCATTGTTGTTTTATTAAATATTAGCAAAGAAGTGGGAGAGGCAGAGAGCAACCAGGCAGCAAGGCAGTCATGTGGCCCTGGAATTAATCTTTCAGAATTTCCCCAGGCAGGGAACTGCACTGTGACCTTCAGCACAAGAGCTCTGAGTTCTAATTCTGGCTTAGCTGGCCCACTTGTCTTTAAGAAGGTCCCCTGCCTTTTATTTTGAGATAAGCATCTCCACCTAAATGTGTGTTCCTTACT
Organism: Symphalangus syndactylus; assembly: GCF_028878055.3. Lineage (NCBI taxonomy): Eukaryota > Metazoa > Chordata > Mammalia > Primates > Hylobatidae > Symphalangus > Symphalangus syndactylus. The sequence goes on along the minus strand of NC_072430.2, from coordinate 55,758,574 downwards.
CCTGGACCTGTTGGCCAACATACCTTTAGGGAGTGCCCCTCCAGCTGGCTTCAACACATGGGGACGCAGCAGGGCTGCAGCCTGCCCTGTCCAGCTCCCCTTTCCCTTCCTGCGGCCTCACTGAGCATTTGGCTGAGCCCCTGCCAGCCGCTGGTTGTGGGGAGGAGAAGGCACGCTCAGCCCCTACAGTGGCATTACTGCTTGTGCTCTGTGTTGCTGTGACACCCAGCGCAAGGGGAAGAGGCCCCGTGACAGAGGGTTAGACAAGGAGAAGGGGAAGTATAGCCGAAAGGCTTTCCCCTTCACAGGCATGGGGATTCTGAAGAAGCCTCTGTTCATGCCTTGGGGTAGTTGGTTGATTCCTGGGGACTGAATGATGCCCACTTTGTAGGAGCGGATTAGCGAAGAAGGAAAGGGCAGTTCATGAGACCCTAGCATATGTCCCAGGTGCTCATATTCATTACCAATATCTATGAAACTAAACTGCACATTGGCATTCCATAAATATCCGTTGAACCAGATATCTCATTTAATACCCAAAGCATCCAGGGAAGAGTATCATCCTCATTTTAAAGGCCTAGAAACTGAGATCCAGAGAAGTTAAACAACTTGCCCCAGATCACACAGTAAGCCAGAGTCAGTGCATGGATTCCTGACCTGACTGTCCTGCTAAATAATATACAAGCCATTTCCATTATATCACAAACAGAAGTTTTGAGTCTCTAACATGTACAGCTGAGAATACTGTCATTAGACAGGAATAGAGGCAATTTTCCACAATAGGTGGTTTTTGGCCTTTTGGGAAATACCTAAGGATATTCCCTCTGATCTGTTTGGAACCAGGTTTCCCCCTTTCCCTGAGCAGTGACTGCAACAAATACAATCTGGTTTGCTACGGGTCATTTGCTGCAGTTTGCCTTTGGCTCTGATCAAAATAGAAAATGAGCCAGAACATGGTGTTTCCTGTCTCTGCATGTTCCTACCTTATTCCTAGTGTTCCATCTTTCTTTTAGGTTATTAATTGTGGATTTATTTCCATAGTCAGACAAGATCTTTGGACCCGTCTCCTTCTCTTCTGAAGATTCTCTGAAGACAAAATGTGCATAGGCCTTCTCCAGGGTCTGGATTTTTGGGGGATTATTTGGGACCTTTGCTTCTGTCCTCTCAGGCTACCAGGCTTTCTGACCTTCTGTTGCTAAATAGGGCCACAAAAATGAATAGGAATAAAAGAACCTGAAGTTCAAGCTGTGTCTTTGGCTCTGTCTCTTTGGATGCAACTGCCAAGATATTTGGTGTGACAAGAGGATTTGAAATAATCGGCCTGTTTTTTCAGTTGGAGGTTGTTCCGTTGTAACTGGTCTTGTTTTTGGTAGCCGTCATTATCACTGACAACCTAGAGACTGAGTACACCGCCACCTGCGTGTCTGCTAAGACAGTATGTGGAGTTTCGTGTAATTAAAATATTTGATGTAACCAGAACACAACCCAGGTCACACTTTGCCCCTGTGTCTCATGATGACTGAAAGCTTTTGGGGTGGTGATTGCTTGATTATGGTTTTCCTGGACCCAACTTGGAACGCTTAAAGCCTGCCAAGTTATAGATACTCTGTCTTCAGTAGGGCCCTTTATTGAAACACCAAGTGCCAGGACTGCTCAAAGGGTGAAAATGAGATGGGTGTTCTGCCAGGTAGTTTAGTGAAAAATCAGTCAATCCAGGATCACACTGACTGAATGCTAGGCAGAAGAAACAGTTATTTTATTTGTTTTCGTCTTTTGCAGAGTTAGTGGTCTTGCTATGTTGTCCACACTGGTCTTGAACTCCTGACCTCAAGCAATCCTACTGCCTTGGCCTCCCAAAGTATTGGCCTCCCAGGCGTGAGCCACCGTGCCTGGCTAGAAACAGTTTTTTAAAAACTCATTCTAGTTAGGAAGAGAAGACCAACAGGCATGAAAGAAAAGTGTACAGTAGATAGCATGTAGTAAATATAGTCCTTATGCTACAAAAGGAAAGGTAGTTGAAAATGAACATTGGGTTCCAGGGGAAACTCTTAAGTATGTGCCAGTCTGTGCTCAGAAGTACAACCTGATTGGCTGTGAGACTAAAACCAACTAATAGCTTTAAGCAGCCCCTCAGGTGTGGGCTGCAGATGGTTCCCTAGGAAGCTGGGTTGACTCCTGCTGTGACCAGCTGGGACTGCCAGGTAGTACCTGAAGTGGCTGACAAGGGGCTGCCACCCCACCCTGAAGACAAAATCATGCAGTCTAAAAACCTGACTGCTTTGGATCAAAATCATACCCTGTATTATGTTCTAGTTTTTAAATTACTTGGGTTTTCCTTAATTACTTAATCTCTGCTGAGAACCCAGCTGCATCCATCTCTTCTAGGTCCAGAATTATCCACAGCATCTCATGAGCAGAAACAGCCCTGTCAACATAAAGTTAGCAGACTCGTCGCGTAGAGAGTTGTGCACTGGCAGGTTACGGGGGAAGGTGTTCATTCATTCAGCAGATATGCACTGAGTGCCTGTGAGGCGTAGGGCTCGCCTTCAAGCCTTGAGGACGCAGCAGTGAGCAAAACAGAAAAGAGTCCCTACCCTCATGAAACTGACATTCTTTGGGAAGCTTATAAGGCTGAAGCTCATGAACAGATTGTTCATCTTGTAGTCTCAGCTGGTGACCCTCCATGGCAGGCTGCTCCCGGTGGCAATTCCTGGATTTTCCTTTCAGACAGGCTCAGAGCAGTCATCTGCTTGAAGAGTCTGGGGGGCTTGTGTGAAGCTGCATTTGCATATCAAGTGCTCCGTTATATTTTTTGTAGGATGTAGTGAGATTACTGGAGGGAGGGGTAGCTCGAGTCCTTGGTCCTTGGTACTGTCTCTGGTTAGTGGTGGGTTCTGGGTCACTATTATAGGGGTTGGGAGGTTTAAAGCAGGAGGCAGAATGGCAAGAGTAGCAGCCCCAGTAGGCTGCATTTGCTTCCATTGCCACTTGCACGATCTTTCTCATCCCGCTGGCTAGACTAGTCTGTTCACTGGCAGCCCCTGCATCAGGCTGTGAGGACGCCCTGTCTACCTCCCGTCTCCATCCCTGTATTAACCCATGTGCCATCAAGAGCGACTGACTCTTTCTTTACAAGGTTCCTTTTCCTTCCTTCCCTATAAGCTAATAGCTTGGCTCAGGCTCGCCAGCAGACCCTCCCCTTTTTGCTGGAGGGCTTTGGCATGCCGTGTCTCTTCTTTGGGGCCACCCAGGGAGTTCTGTTTCCTTTCTGTGGGAGGCTTCCAATTCTTAGTTACAGCAAAAGAGCCTGTATTTTTTAGCTCACTCCTGCCCACTTCTGGTCTGGAATGATTTATGGCTTAGGTGTTACAAATGGGAGTCCTGGAACTCTTCCCAGAATCTCTTTAATTCCATTCTTGTGGTATATGACGTTCTAAACATTAAAATGATGTAATATATAACTCCCAACCAAAACAAAAGAGGAGATCCCTGCTAGCCAAATTCTTCTCTCCTCTCCATACACGTTTTTCCATCGCTGTGCAGTGAATCCTGGGATGTGTTTGTCAGTCAGCTTCCTTGTTCTTCTGGCTCCTCACTCCCCGGGGACCACCGAGCCACAGACTCCATGGTTTTCTCTGAGGGCATTCGAAGTGAAAACTAACCTGCCCCTGCAGCGAGCCCAGACCTTCTACAATCATGTCTACCAGTGGTGAAAGGCAGTTCAAGATGAGTTGGACACAACCAAGAAAAATAGGGAACCAATATGTCATAGCTCCTGTCTGTCTGCTGTCTACAGAAGGAGGCTAATAGCAGCAGATTTGGTGAGGGCCAGTGGCCCATGGACCTGCCTGCTCCAAGGCAGCAATCATGGGAGTGGGGTCAAGGAAACACTAAGGAGGTAGACCTGGTAGGACTTTTTAAGGAGGAGTGGCCAGGGTTCTGGCCGGTTCGGAGCCTGGAGAGAATGGAATGGCATGAGTTCAGTTTTGGGGACATTCAGTGGTAAGACTGTTTTCTAGTTTCTCTTCTGGAAGCTCATAGATAAAGGATCTGCTCCTTCACTTGACTTATGCCTCTTAATTGGGCTTCAGGACACATCTGTGGCCAATCGCAATTACAACACCATGCCCAGTTAGCCATCATCGCCACTCAGAGCTGTCTGCTTTACCAGGCTAAAAAAAAAAATGATCTTTATCACCTGTTGTAAGTGACTTAAAAAAAAAAAAGTGCCCTTCCACATTGCTCAGAACTTTGCCCTCACCATCTTGACCCTCACCAACAGGTGAGGTTGTTTTAATAATCTAGTGGCTGGTAAGTTTTCATCCTTTACATTAAAAAAAAAAAAAAATCACTGGTTTGCATAGTGCAATGCCATTTGCCTACTTTGTTGGGGGTGGGGGCTGTCCTGTTCATTGTGGATGTTTAGCAGCATCCCAAAATACCAGCAGCACCTCTCCAGTTATAACAACCAAACATATCTCCAGACATTGGTTCCCAGGGGGGAAGAATCTCCCCTGGCTCCTTTACGTGACTGTCAGGTGATTGTCCTTGATATGAAAAGTCAAATGGGTTAGACGATCACTTTTCTTTTTATAGAGGCCAAAGCCAAATGTGTCAGACCTTCTTTATGAAAATATAAGCGTTATTTTTTTTCTCAGTTTGTAGAAAGGCAGAGTTCCTGTTGGGGGCTCATTACAGCTGTCGGTGCCTGCACTGACAGTGGCATTGTTAGGGATGGAGCCCCTGAGCTCGGGGGAGACAGCGGAAGCGTGCAGAGTCTGTTTAATGTGAGTGAGGGCTGGCATGCTGCTGGCAGCTCTCAACAGTGAAGCCTGCTGCTCGATAAGGCATTATTATCAGAGCCTGGGGGCATCTAGGGAGCAAAAGATTAGCTGAATGAGCATATATCTAAAATGGGTTATTTTTAAAAAGCAAGCAGTAGAAATACTGCAGCTTGTCTTGTTTTAGCATTTAATAATTACACTTTCACTTTACCAGCAAGGCACTGAGTCAGTGGCATTTTATGAAAAGCATCCTCCCAGACCTGAACTTTGTGAGTCAGATTCCCATCCTGTGTGTGGTACATGTGGTTGGATTGTACAAACAGATAATCAAAGTTTTATAAAATGTTTCCCAACCAGCATGGAAAAACGTGCTGATAGCAATATGAATGTGCTTTGAGGGAGAGCCACTTGCTGGCTTTTCTTCTTTTGTTTCCCGTACATGGAAATGCCATTTCAACTTGAAATGTGGATACCTTACCAGAGGATTGCTTGAACCCAGGAGGTTGAGGCTGCATTAGTGAACTGGGATTGCACCACTGCATTCCAGCCTGGATGACAAAGTGAGACCCCTGTCTCTATTTTTTAAAAACCCACACACAAAAAAAACAACAAAACAAAAAGTAGAACCCTAAATGCTATCTTAAGGCTGAATGGTCTCTAAATATTGAAAGTAGACCCTAGCCAAAAGAGACATTACCTGTTTCTGTAATATAATGAATGGTAATAGTGTACTTATCTTGCATTTTAAATTCAATTCTGTAAATGTTTATGGAGCATGCATTATGTGCCAGGGATGAAGACACAAGAACAAAATGTGGACTGGCCTTTTAATTGCTTACAGTCAAAGGTCATGATAACACCATGTGATAGGGAGAAGAAAGTCATGATTGATCCTCGTGGAGGTTGGAAGGACTTCCCAGAGGAGGGGCTGTGTGAGCTGTGTTTTGAAGATGAATAGGCACCTTATAGTCACAAGAGGAGGACATAGACTCCCAGACAGAGGTAACAGCAGTGCAAAGGCACAGAGGCTTGAAATTACAGGACGTGCCCAGGAAACCCCAAATGACTAGATGAGGCAGATTTGTAAGGGGGAAATGGTGGTGGTTGGCGGCGGGGATGGTGATGAAGAAGCAGAGTCATAATGGGTCTGATGTCCTTTGCTGAGGAGCTTAGACTAAAATGTTTAAGTAAAAGGAGCCAGCAAAATCCTTAAGTGAGGGAGTAACATAAGATTTGCATGTTAGAAGGCTCTCTCTGGCTGCTATCTACAGAGGGAGGCTAATGGCAGCACATCTGGCAGGGATGCTGGGCCCACGATCTGGGAACTTCCCTGCCCCAAGGCAGCAATCATGGGAGTGGAGTCAAGGAAACACTAAAGAAGTAGACATGATAGGACTTTTTAAGTGGGAATGGCCAGGGCTCTGGCCATTTGGAAGCCTGGAGAGAATGGAATAGCATGAGTTCAGTTTGGGGGAAATTCAGTGGTAAGATGCTTGTTTGTCAGAAACACAGTTGAGATGGGAGATCAGTTTGGTGTCATTTATGTCCTCTTGGTAAGTGGAAACTATAATATAAAATCTTTCAGGCCAGGCGCAGTGGCTCACACCTGTAATCCAAGCATTTTGGGAGGCCAAGGCGAGTGGATCACCTGAGGTCAGGAGTTCGAGACCAGCCTGGCCAACATGGCAAAACCCTGTCTCTACTAAAAATACAAAAATTAGCCGTGCATAGTGGCACACACCTGTAATCCCAGCTACTTGGGAGGCTGAGGCAGGGAGAATCGCTTGAACCCGGGAGGCAAAGGTTGCAGTGAACCGAGATCGTGCCATTGCACTCCAGCCTGGGCAACAGAGCAAGACTCTATCTTAAAAAAAAAATCAAAAATCTTTTAGTAGATGTTTATAGAGAGAGAAGAGAGGAGACTTGAAGAAGGAATTCTAAGTAAGGGTTAAGGTTGAGTGAAAAAAAGAAGAATAATCAGAAGGAAGTAGTTTCATAGTAGGATAAATCAAGTGCTGAGATGAAGTCAGTTCACTAACAGACTCAGAGTTCCGTTGGATATGGCATGAGGTTCTTGGTGTCACCATCTTAGGATCTGCTCATTTTTGGGGTTTTAAGAACCCATCTGAACTCCACTTAGCCAACTGAAGCTTGCCTTCAAAGTTAACACGATGTGTTTTCTCCCGTATAAGCCTTTTAAGCTGTTTCTGATGACTACTCCTCTTCCTGTTAGAGCCCCGCCTCTTTTAATTTAGTCTCCATTATTACTCCTTTAGAGTAAGGTCTGCAATTTTCTTCCTTAATTGACAGTGGAGATCAGTATGTAACCCAGATTGCAAAAATGGTTTGGGAACACCGCATGTTCTCACTCATAGGTGGGAGTTGAACAATGAGAACACATAGACACAGGGTGGGAAACATCACACACCAGGGGCCTGGCAGGGGGTGGGGGGCTGGGGGAGGGATAGCATTAGGAGAAATACCTAATGTAAATGACGAGTTGATGGGTGCAGCAAACCAACATGGCACGTATATACCTATGTAACAAACCTGCACGTTGTACACATGTACCCTAGAACTTAAAGCATAATTTAAAAAAATTTTTTATTGGTCTGGGAAGAGATTGCGGGCACGTCATTTGCTTGAACAGATTTTGTTCCCCAGCCAGAGGACCAGAGAAGAGTTTGTCATGGCTACAGTGGAGGAATCAAACTCAAAATAGCATGTGAAAGGCACATTCCACACAGAAACTTCGGCCCGTGCATCAACACTGCAGACAGGGGGAGAGGAAATGAATTCTCAGCCAGTAGATTCCCGGGCATCACCTTGAGGTAGATACGGCATATTCGTGGCCATAGTCTCTACTTCTCTAACTGGGCAGAGTGTCTAATCAACTATAACCCAAAATACCTTCCCACATGGCAAAAGTGTCGAATTCATACATAGATCAGAGGGAGAAATGAAATTGTGGTTGTCTAAAGTTTCCACAGTTTAGGGATCTCTGTCATGAAAAATGATCTAAATAAATGAAATGGTATTTTTACTCTATCCTATAAGCCCTATACAAATTAATTGATGCTTAAACCAAAACCTTTATAAAGAGAATTTCACTATGTGAAATAATGACTTAAAGAAATCCTATTGTGGATGCTTTTGTTAAGTTGCTAAACCTTTTTTAAAAAGTAGATAATCATCCAAGATATCTTCTTTGTGACTCTTAAGTTTTAGTGTATTTCCAATGTGGATAGTTTTGACTAGGAGGTTTGTTCAAACGTTCTTCTCGACCACTAGGGGGTGCTCTAAAGGTTAGTGATGTCTAAATGATTGACCAATCAATTAAAACACCGTGCCCAGTTAGCAGTCATCCCCACTCAGAGATGCCTGCTTTACCAGGCTAAAAAAATGGCAGAGACTATAAAAGCCATGTCCTCTTATTTTCATTAACCTAATTAGAAGTCAAGCTAATTGTAGGACTTCATAGAACTGGCATTGGGAATAGTATGCAACTGTTTAAAAAATCATGGTCTTGATGACTAATTATATCAGGAAATAATATGCAATATAAATGAAAAGAGAAGTGTATGCTTTTTACTTTTTCCTTTCTTGTTTTTAAAACATGCTATAAAATGTTAAGTATAATTAGGACACAAAGGAAAAATTATATCTAGTTAACATTACCTTGAAAATTTCTTATTTGCCCTGAAATCTCCAGTTCTTTGGAAGCTAAAAGCTTGAGACTTCTATATCTGGTTGTCAGGATTAGGTGATTTTATTTTCATTTTCTTCTTCTCAATTTTCTATCTATTTACTTTGTAATTACATTTGAACTATGGATATGTAATTAGTTTTATAAATAGAAAAATCAAAGCTTTATAAAGGAAAATGTAGCATCAGCAGACCTGATTGTCCTGCTTAACTCTTCCACAAACTGTTTTAACTGTGGGCAGAGTACTTCACTTCTTTGCCCTTTGCTTCTGTGAAATGGTTGGGTGAAACTAATCTTGGCAGTTTGTTCCAGCTCTTCTAAAGTTCCATTTTAAATTTTACCAGGAGACAAAAATGGTTCCTATTATGTTCACTCTTGAAGCATTTATTAATCCTCACAATTGGCCAGGCACTGTGCTTGGTGCTATTAAAGATATCTTACTTAGCATCTGGGCTCTGCCTTCAAGGGTGTCAGGTCCCCCATGGAAAACAAGACCAAGTGCACAGATCCATCCCAGCCCTACACAATGATACTAGAAAGCTGTATGTGGACCAGAAATGCCAAAGGAGGTTCCATCAGGAAGAGGGGACTTGTGCTCTGACTCTGCTGTACGCCTGGTCATATGTTACCACTTATTTATGCTTTAAAGAACATCCTGGCCTGGATGTTTCACAGTGTGTTAAACTGCAAGCTAGATTTCCTCTTTGTTTCCCTAGTCCAGTGTATATATGCCAGTAAGCCTTGTCAGGTTTCATTATGAGAGATGGCTATAATGCATCCAGATTACCAGGAAAACACTTGGTCTTTGAAAAGAGCTGTATGTCCCTCTAGGTTTGAAATGCGAAGTCCTAAGGGTTTGTAATATTCAGGACATATCTCACCTTCCCAAAGACTAGTCTCTGAGCTCAGACAGGATGTATCTTGCCTGTGGGCTTGACAGAGGGGTTGCTGGGTGATTGAATTAACCTCTGACATCTTCTGGGCTGTGCAAAATGATAAGTTCAAAAAAAAAAATGCAGCCATTAGACTCCTTCTCATTGTTTCTTCCTTGAAGCCTTTGTAATCTTTCTTAATGTGGTTAAATTCAAGTTATTTCCAGTTCAGACATGGTGCAATCAGATTTCCTCATGAGGGTGCTTTTCCACTGTGACCTCTTTGACGTCAGTAACTGTTTCCTGTTGATTTGAACTCCCTACTCACCCTGTAGATGACTTTGTCTGAGAAAAATAATAAAGCAACGGTACTTAGGAGAAGTTCAACACTGCTGTCTGTTATGGAGATTTCCTTCTCCTTTCCCCCAGCCGTCAATAGCACTCTGCAGCTTTTCGTACAGCATGAGCTTGTTATTCTTATAGATATACTCCAAGGCGGTTCTTAGAACTTGGGTAAGTAAGAATAGATGTCGCTCCCAGCTTAACATTGCCTTAAAGCAATAGCTACATTTTTCGTAACTTTTACGTGCTATGTCTATCTTTGAATTATTTCCAAAAGGTAATCTGCATCCTCACTATAATTCTGAGTGTGGTGAGTATTTCCTGCTGCCTTGGTTTCTGGAATGATACATCTTCAAATGCAGTCTTTAAATCATAGAGACAACAGATTTTTATTTTAAATGGAGAAAAATCTTTGCAGTCTGGTTCTGAGATTGAATCAACTTCATAGAAAGGAAGAATAACTACTATAAAAAGTTTTGCTTACAGTAATATGTTTGTAGTACATAAGGAGGGCATTTGTTTTGCAATAATAATTATTAAAAAGCCCCTAAAATAGAAAATATGAATTACCAATCAGTGTTAGAAAACTTATCAGAACTGAAACCTTGGTTAGTATGTTTTGGTTATCAAATCTAGTTTTGTAATCCCTTGCTTAGCAAACATTTCCCAGAAAGAAAAGTCCTTACCCGGTCAAGGCCATTACCATATAGCATCAGGAAACGTCCCTGTGTCCCAGCAGCTGGGCTAGGACTCCTTCCACCTCCTTCAACCCTCTATACCCCGTCCCACACTGAGGGTTAGGGTAGCTGCTGCAGTTGCTGTTTCGGCTGCTGTTTCATTCCTGTCCACTTGTGAGTGTTTGTGTACCTCTACCAGTCTTGGAGGTCCATGAGGGAGGCATCACCTCTCGACCTAGGGCACGCAGCTCACTGCCACGTGTGCCACAGCCACAGCCACAGCCAAGGGGCCTTCCTATGCCTCATTCAGCAGGCCCTTTGGAGCCCTGGGAGCAGACGGCCATGGGGACTGAAGCTGCAGTGGATGCACTAATGATGATGAGGATAATAATAGTTGCTAACATTTCTTGAGCATTTCATTTATGGTATGCCAGACACTATTCAAAGCCCTTAGCTTAAATCATTTAATCCTCACAAACCTGTGAGTTGGGTTGTCTTATTATCCCCATTTTGCAGATGTGAGTTTTGTGAGAGAGAAGCTAAATACAGCACAGCAGGAATTGCTCTTGGACCTCAAGCATCCTGGCCCAGAGCCCAGGTGTCGCCACTGCCCTGGGCTTCCTCTTAGTCATACCAGGGACTTGGTCACTGGGCACAAAATCTCCTCTTTATATAATGTAGTGGTACCAATAGCTTCTATTGATTGAGATTCTTTTCTGGGCTTGGCACTGTATGAAGCACTTGGCTTCTGGTTTAATCTTTACACGATCACTGTAGTTATAGGTGTTATTATCCCAGATTTATAAATAAATAAGGAAACTTCTTACCCCTTAAAAATTGGTGTGTGTGCCATGCATGGTGGCTCATGCCTGTAATCCCAGCACTTTGGGAGGCCGAGGTAGGATCGCTTGAGCCTAGGAGTTCAAGACCAGCCTGTGCAACACAGAGATACCCAGTCTATACAAAAAAATTAGCCAGATGTGGTGGCACACACCTGTGGTCCCAGCCGCACAGGAGGCTGAGGTTGGAAGGATCACTTAAGCCCAGAAGTTCAGCGCTGCAGTGAGCCATGATCCTGCCACTGCCCTCCAGCTTGGGTGACAGAGTGAGACCCTGTCTCAAAAAGAAAAACAAAAATTGTGTGTATTTTAGCTGAAATTCTCCTGGTAGCAGAAAATTTACTTCAGGTAGTAAGAAAACTTTCTTAAGGCTATGCAAAAAAAAAGAACTAAAGATAAAGATTCAGAGGTACAATGGATGTCTCATGCAACCCAAGGGCAGGAATTGGCCAGCTCTCTCAGCTGATCTGAAACCAGAAAGACATGAGGAACCCTGGCAGTTTTGCTCTTGGCTCACTCACCCTCCCTGATCTCTTGTCTCTGCCTCACTCTATGTTTCTGCTTCATTCTTCTCCTTCACCCACCCACCTGTCCATCCATTCACCCAGTCTTTCTCCACTCTCTTATACCAGGCATTTCCCACGTTTACACTGCAAAAGCAGTTTCCATTTCCTAACTCATGTTTCCTCAGTTCCTGCACACAGCCCAGACTAAATTAAAAGCGTTTTATCTCAGTTTCAGTTTTCTGGAAAAGAGACTCTGGGCAGGTGCAGCTTGATCTAACTGGCTGGGCACAGATGCTCAGCATTTACCCATGCGGCCAGGCTGGAGCATGGGTAAATGCTGAGGAAGGGATCACCATGAGCTGAACAGATGCTTCCAAAGATGTTTGCCCCAGTGACCCTACAGGATCTTGCCCTGCCTGGCCCATGCTTGCTCTCCGGTCACTTTCCTTAGGTAGTGTCATCTTGTCACTTGTACCATCCTGGCATAGCACTTTCATCCACCCAGGTGTTATGTCTCTTGTTCATACAAATTGTCCAACAGCTTTAACTCCTATTGAACAGCCCTTAATGAGGGGGCTTTAGGGAATGCACCTTACTTATACTGACAATCATTATTCAGGGGATATTTTTAGCCCCTTGGGCCTGGGGAAGGAATAGTTCTGACCTGATAGCCAGGGCAGAGAGTGGACCCAGACTGCAGCAGATCAGTGGTATCAGAGCAAGTGATGACAGGAATTCTATTATTACCAGGCAGCAGCTCCTCGGCCTCCCACACCTGTAACTCACACCAGGTGTGGGACAAAGGGATTTCTGAGTTGCTTTCACTCCCACCGGTGTTCATTACCCCATGTTAATGACTTGTATTTGTGGTTGGCTGAATCAGGGACAAAAGAGAGGAGCAGGGACAAAGGGCTTAGCCACTTGGCTTTAGAAGTGCTGTTAAACCGGTCTCCTGGCCCTGAGATTTCCTACCACACAGGTCAGGGCACACTTTACCTGATAGAAGCCAAAAGCCTCAGGTAAAGCTGTACAGATGTGCAGGCTCAGTTTCTAGGAAAATGGACTAGAAAAACCAAAATGGTTCTATGCACAGGTTTAAATACTGAAACAGTCATCTTTGCCATCTCTGTCTAGAGTGGGATTTGGGAAACCCCTCTCTGCCATAGGAGTGACTCACTACAACCACAATCCATCTTCCAGTACCTCCCTAAATGCAGGATTTCCAAAAAATGCTTCACCTAGTTGCTTCACAGTTGAATTTGTGAAGCATGATTTGGTGTTTGTTGAGTGATCAGTGATACTAATTCTTAAACAGCACAGACTGAGAGTAGAGCTGTAGGTGAGAGGTTATCTTTTGCCTCCTTTCAGAACTTCAAATACAGGTCTTTGCTTTGTAAAGAGCATTCACTAAATGTGAAAAGTTTTACTCCTTTGGAATGAATTTTGCTGGAGTGATTTGCTTTTGTAGCTGATGTTGTTTTATTCTATGTGTCAAGTTCCAACATTACTGGAGTCTTTTTCAAGCCAAGCACTATAGCTGCACCTGTTTTACCCCAGGCGCTGGTCTTATAATTCTGGTAGAGACTGGTAGTGAGTGATCATGTTTATTAATGGCAGCTGAGACCCTGCACGTCTCATTCGTGGGTGACCTGTGAAAGCACTCCTAAGTAGCTTTTTGCTTTTTCTGCATTTCATTTTGAAAACAGCAGTACAGTTACAGCGAAGCCTCACACTCACCCACTCCAGCACTTGACAGCCTGCTTGCCTTTGCAGTCCCTCCCGTCTGCCTGCCATCTTACACTTCAACTGCACAGTCTTCCTGACACCTCCCGCCTCAGTCCCCACTCCAGCCTGACTTGCATGCCCTCATCCTTCTAGGCTGGGGAATTGGATCCTCTTAGAAGCTTCCCCCCAAACCCCACCTGCCAAATTCCACCTCCACCTCCAGGCTGCTCAGATGCCCTGCTCGGTGTCCCCATAACACCTTCTGTACTTCTCCGCTGTAGCACTTAACACACTGTGGCGATATGCTGTGTCTGCATGTCCGTGAGCTTACTGAGAGCAGTGTGGAGTCATATTAGTTTTAGGAGACTGGGTCCTTACCCAGGCCCTGGCATACACCATGTGTGTGTTTAGTAAACATTTCTCTTGTTCAGAACCTTAAAGGAACCACAGAAGATCTCTGCAAGCCGTAGTAGATGCTGTAAAGCCTGCGCATCAGGCTCCAAGTGGAACTGCTGGGACCCGAACCAGAGCCAGCTAATTTTCATTGTGGACGCCATTCGAACAAGCCTGGTTACCTCAGGCAGCAGAAAGGCCATTATGGAACATGGGTGGTTACTCGTGTCCCTTAATAATGGGCAACAAGGATGCAACAGTTTCGTTTTGTAGCTGCTTTCCGACTCCCATTGCCTAAACAAGGGCTCTCTCAAATAGCCTCACAACTGTGTCTTTCCCGTGTCTTATCTTCCATCTTTCAGACGAAAATAAGAAAAACATGGAGGAAGCACATGTGACTTTAGTTTGCTTCTAATTACAAGAGTAATACACACTCATCATAGAAACCTTGAAAGATACTGAAAAGTAGAAAGAAGAAATGTCACCCCGATCCCACAACAAAAAACTGACTTCTGTCACTCTGTAGCCATCTTTTTTATCCTTTCTATGCATCTATCTGCATTTTTGGCTATAACTAAAATCATTCTGCACATTCACATTTATGATCTTTTTTTAAACTGAAAATACCTACATGAGAGCACAAGCATTGGCAGCTTCAGCAGCAGCTGTCACTTACTGCACACTTGCCCGAAGGGACCTGAGGACATACTTAATACAATTTTACTTCTGATGATGACTCCTCACCCCACCACCACCTGATGATGCATGGGTCTTCTTTCCTTTTCCGTTTTTTTTTTTTTTGAGACAGAGTCTGCCTCTGTCTCCCAGACTGGAGTGCATGGCATGGCGCGATCTTGCTCACTGCAACCTCTGCATCCCGGGTTCAAGTGATTTTCCTGCCTCAGCCTCCCAAGTAGCTGGAATTAGAGGCACATGCCACCATGCCCAGCTAATTTTTTTGTACTTTTAGTAGAGATGGGGTTTCACCACGTTGGCCAGGCTGGTTTCGAACTTTTGACCTCAAGTGATCTGCCCGCCTCAGCCTCCCAAAGTGCTGGGATTACAGGCATGAGCCACCACGCCTGGCCTGGATCTTCTTTTCTAAACACTAGAGATTTTTTGTCATTTATCTCCTTCTCTTCAAAAGTAATCTTGGAGAAATTGCTGCCAAATCTTTCCCTCTCTGCAGCAAACATTTTTAAGTTGGGTGAACAGAAGTGCAGATCAACAGAGGGTTTCCTCACAGCAAAAACATTTTGCTTGTTGATAAACATATCTTTGTTTTTTATACCTGGTGATGTTATTTGAGGTCTTTGATAGGATAGACCAGTACTCTGCATTAAGTCGTCGTCATGTCTCAGCTGGCCTGTGTCTCCTGCCTGCTTCAAGAGTTGCTCATAACCTGAGGGCTGTGAATTACACTCTGTGTTCCAGGTGGTGCCAGACAGGAGGTTAGAAATGAGACTCTGAATGAAAAGAAACAGGTACAGCAGAACCCATCTTTCCGGAATTCTAAAGCTTATGGTCCCTCACTGTGTGGCAGAGGTGAATCTGCCAGAGTCTGGCATTATCTGAGAATCTGCCTCCAGGGCTGTGGATGGGGCTGGGCTGAAGCAAGACTAGAGGGCAGAATTTTCTCCCCCCAGATCTGGAATTTCGCCCACAGTCTGGCTTTTAGATTTTAGGCTTTCGATGCCTACTGCCTTAAAACTCTTGCCAAGTACGCCACTTACAGCAGCCTAAGGAATGGCCACTTCCCCACTGACCCAGTTCCAGTAGCCAGATGTTCAGATCAATTGGAATTCATGTGACTGCCAGTCAGATCCACGAGGAAGATGAACAGGCTGGTTAATGAAAACATGTAAGACTGACCTCCTTGCCCAGAGATGGTTCAGGGTGGCTTTTTGCCTTAGGCTTCCTCAGGCCGTCTGTGGCCATCCCTCCAAATGGACAGACACAGCATTGGCATAAAACCTTACTATGCAGATGCAGCTTTTTGGGATGTTTCCGGTGTGTGTATATCCTCCGCCCACCCGTTGCTAACCTGCTAATTCCACTTTAATCCTTCCCATTTAGAAAATACAGGACAGCCATTGCTCATCAAAGCTTGTCCCACCCAATTCTGCCTCTCCCCTTGTCAGTCACCCTCAAATGAAGGCCAGGAGCTTAGTCAGATGGCTTGCTGTATTTACATAGTTTGCCTGTTGTCTTACATTGGCCAACCTGAAGAGTTGTGTTGGTGGTGGTGGTTTTTGTTTTGTGAATCTTGCCATTCCTTCTTCACTGTTAAATTCTTGCTTCGCTTTTAGCAGAAAGAAGTGTTTAATAAATTCAGGGGTTTTTTTTCCTTCTAATTAAGGCGTTAGTTAAAATAGGGCATAGGAGGTCATAAGCCGTGCTTCCTTCTGATAGGGATCTGCATGTTTACACCAGGCTTGCAATGGGAGCTGAGCAGGAGCACGCACCATGCTCTGCCCATTGTTCAGCTGTGAATGTGTGGAAACACCCTGTGCTAAGCCGGTGACACTTACAACCACAAATAAAGACAGGTTCAAGGCTGGGTGTGGTAGCTCATGCCTGTAATCCCAGCACTTTGGGAGGTTAAGGTGGGAGTATTTCTTGAGCTCAGGAGTTCGAGACCAGCCTGGGCAATATAGTGAGACCCCGTCTCTACTAAAAATCAAAGCCGGGTGTGGTGGTGCATGCCTGTAGTCCCAACTACTCGAGAGGCTGAGGGAGGATTGCTTGAGCCCGGGAGGTCAAGGCTGCAGTGAGCCAAGACCGTGCCACTGCCCTTCAGCTTGGGTGACAGAATGAGACCCTGTCTCCCCCAAAAATAAAGATAGGTTCTGCGTATCTGCATCCTTTGGTAAAATACCAATTTCCTCGCAAAATAATCTGCAATCCCACAAAATGATATCATGGGGTCCCAAGTCGATGGCACTCATCCTGTGAGCCTTAGCTCATGTTTCACTTGCTCAGAGGTGTTGCCTGACCCCCAGGCAGGTGACCAGATGTCACACTTCCTCCGCTTTTCCTTCACAGGATTTACCAGAATTTGTTGATCTGCTTGTGTCACTTTTTTTTTTTTTTTTTTGAGTAGTGTGTTTCTTACACCAAACTCTGTATGGGGAGAGGCTGTGTCTGCTCTACTCTCTATTGGATCCCGGCTCTGAACTCAGCACCAGCTAATCAGGAATTTCATAAATGTCACAGGAAGGAGTGAGAGTGAGGAAACCCATTTATCTTAGAGGTGCTTGAAGCAAAACGTTTTACCCTTAGATAAATCTTGGATCACTTTTTAAATGAGACCTACACGTTTCTTTCATGAAGCAGTAGCGATTTCCATAGCACTTTATTCACACCACTTTCATAGTATTTAGTACACTGCATAGTGACTTTTAAGAGTCCACTTTACCTGCTAGGTTGAGAGTCACTTAAGGGGGAGATGGCATCTCGCTCCTTTCTACATTCCCACTCTTGACTCAATCTTTTGAAGGACTGAGTGGTATTTCCAATGTGGATGCTACTATGAGGCTGTCATTTAACTTCCTTTTTTTTTTTTGGCGGGGGGGGAAGGAGTCTTACTCCTGTCACCCAGATGGGAGTGCCATGGCACAATCACAGCTCATTGCAACCTTTACTTCCCGGGCTCAGGTGATCCTCCTGCCTAATTTTTTTTTATTTTTTTTGTATAGACAAGGTCTTGCTGTGTTGCCCAGACTGGTCTTGAACCCCTGGGCTCAAAGGATCCACCCACATAGGCCTCCCAATTTGGTAGGATTACAGGCATGAGCCACTGCACCCGGTCTCCACTTCTGTTTGGCTGACTTGTCTAAAGGGGTGTTCTTTTTCTGTGATTGTTCTCTGCCCACTTGTGAGAACTAGAGCACCTACTAGGTGTCCTTTACTTTGGGTAATTAACTGCACATGTTCCAGATTAAAGGCATTTACCTTTCGATTTAAATTCTCTGTCCAGGTACATGACCTTTAAGGTACAGAGCTGGAACTCGAATCAAAGGTTTCTGATGCCTTCTGTACTTTTGATTTCATGTAACAATTCAAGGCTGTGTGCAATTAACTACAGGAGATCCAGGTGCTGCTCTGTCCAGGGGATCTAATCCCACTAGGCCCGTTGCGCTGCACCCTGACCCATGGTCAGGATGTTTCCTGGAATACATCCACTTGACAGTCTCCTCTCTGTGCCACAGCCCTAGGCAATATGCTGCTGATGGAGCTCTAGGTTAATTGCTACACCACATTGGGCCCTCTCTTGTGTTTGTATCCAGGATCGTCTGTTTTTTGTGATGGAGTTTGTGAATGGGGGTGACTTGATGTTCCACATTCAGAAGTCTCGTCGTTTTGATGAAGCACGAGCTCGCTTCTATGCTGCAGAAATCATTTCGGCTCTCATGTTCCTCCATGATAAAGGAATCATCTATAGGTGAGTTTTGGTTGCTGCCCTCTCTTCTAATTCACTGCCTCTCCTCTCTCCTGGCATGATCCATCCTTCCACTTCTCCTGATAATCAGTTGAAACCTTTTTTGGAATTAAATTCAGAGAAGTTTTGTTTTGGTTTTTGTTTTTGAGACAGGGTCTCACTCCATAGACCGGGCTGGAGTGCAGTGGCGCAATCATGGCTCACTGCAGCCGGTCCATCTTGACCTCCCAAGTAGGTAGCTGGGACTACAGGCACGCACCACTACACCTGGCTAATTTTTAATTTTTTTTGTAGAGACAGGGGTCTTGCTATGTTGCCCAGGCCTCAAAAAGGTTCTAAGGATCCATTAGGATAAATTAATAACAGTAATAAACCCTGCCTCCAAACTAAAATTTGCCCCACTTGGTATTCATAAAATAGGCCCGAGAGGCTCAGAAGAGACTATTTATTCATGAATCGGTTCAGCCCGGGTTTGCTAAGGACCTGTCATAGCCAAGCCCTGCAGGGTGCTAAACACACTGTTGTTCTCTTTTTTTCATTTTAACATTTGAAGTGAATCCCTTAACCATGATTCTATTCCATTTTAAGAATCTACACCTTAACTAAAGGGTGTGGCTAACCTGCTCTAAGTTGCTGTAACAAGAATTACAGTCATGTGGAGCATGGCTCACCAGTCAGGAGCTAGGTGAGCCGCTTGTGAGCAGTGTCCTGCGTGATAATATCTTCCGTGTGTAGCCCCCTCCCGAATATTATTTGATTCTTCACTTTGTGACACATAATCTTTTGATCATAATATACCGTACTTTGAATGGACTCCGAATCTGCTTGATGTTGTTAAGTCTCAGAATTTAACAGATATCAAATGTAACTTTAGTCAGAGAGAAGATTGGAGACAGTGAGAAATGTAATAGCGAATGTTAGAGCCGGGCGCGGTGGCTCACGCCTGTAATCCCAGCACTTTGGGAGGCCAAGGCGGGTGGATCACAAGGTCAGGAGATCCAGACCATCATGGCTAACACAGTGAAACCCCGTCTCTACTAAAAATACAAAAAATTAGCCGGGCGAGGTGGCGGGCGCCTGTAGTCCCAGCTACTCGGGAGGCTGAGGCAGGAGAATGGCGTGAACCCAGGGGGCGGAGCCTGCAGTGAGCCGAGATCGCACCACTGCACTCCAGCCTGGGTGACAGCGAGACTCTGTCTCAAAAAAAAAAAAAAAAAAAATAGCGAATGTTAGACAATTTTTATTCTCAAATTTTCCTGTTTTTTTTTTTCTGCTGTCAGTGTCCTCACCTAATTGCACGTATGCTGTTTTTTCTTTTTTATTGTTTTCTTTCTTTCTTTTTTTTTTTTTTTTTTTAAGACAGTGTCTTGCTATGTTGGCTAGGTTGGTCTTGAACTCCTGGCCTCATGCAACCCTCCCACCTTGGCCTCCTAAAGTGCTAGGATTACAGGCGTGAGCCACCGCACCCAGCTCACATAAACTCTTTTTCTCTTGAGATGCAACTGTTGCTTTCCTTAGAGAAAAATTTTTTTATATTAGGGGCATGAATGCCGAAGTAAAGGATTTCCTGATTGAAATTTGCTATTTATTAACCTTGTTAAATGCAGTCCCTGTCATAAACTCATGACAGTATTGACATCATTATTAAATTATAAGAGCTTTAAAAACAGTGAATATTCTTAAATACCGGGGGAGTCAAAATAGGAAGAGAACAAGTAGTAACTCTCGTAGAGAGAATGCAGTAAGACTGGTGGGTGGTGCCGGAGAGAAGTGGGAACGCAAGCACTGCATAGCAGGTGTGGCAGGCACCACAGAGACACTTCCTCTAATTCATTTTCAGTGCACATCCCCCAGACCTCAACTCCATACAGTGCATTTATCACAGCCTCATGGCACTGTGCAGGAGGGAAGAGGGTGCAGAGCTGGGAACCAGCCTGGATAAAGGCAATGGGAGCCACCTGTTTGAAAGCAGTCTAGGATCTCTGCTCATTCTTAGGTCACAGGGCTTCAGCAGGTTGATTAGGCAGCTTGTTTTGAGCTTTCTTGACCAGGCTATGGGGATTAGATCACAGCATTTTTTTCCCACTCTCCACTTTCTTCCCAGTGTATGATTTGTGGAGGTTGCTCGTATGATCTCTGATGGTGAAGGGAGTTAAGCGTCCTCCTCATGCTATCAGACTCTAGGCAGTGAATTCCATTTTTGTTCTCCTCTCCGCGGCTAATCCAGCCATCTCCACTCTGCTTGCCCCAAAGAGAGACGTTTCCACGTGTAGTTTTAAAAACTACATGTAAGTAATGACTCCCCTACTTGACAGGGACTTCTGTTGCAGATCAAAATAATATTAACAACAAGACCTAAACTGAACACTTGGGCTGGGTGTGGTGACTCACACCTCTAATCCCAGCACCTCGGAAGGCTGAGTGGGGAGGATTGCTTGAGCCTGGAAGTTTGAGGCCAGCCGGGGCAACATAAGGAGACCCCTATCTCTACAAAAAATAAAAAACAAAAAAAACAAAAAAAAACATATACGTATATATTAAAAAATTAGCCGGCCGGGCACAGTGGCTCACACCTGTAATCCCAGCACTTTGGGAGGCCGAGGCCGGTGGATCACGAGGTCAGGAGATCGAGACCATCCTGGCTAACACGGTGAAACCCCATCTCTACTAAAAATACAAAAAATTAGCTGGGCGAGGTGGCAGATGCCTGTAGTCCCAGCTACTCGGGAGGCTGAGGCAGGAGAATGGCGTGAACCCCAGGGGGCAGAGCCTGCAGTGAGCCGAGATCACATCACTGCACTCCAGCCTGGGCGACAGCGAGACTCTTGTCTCAAAAAAAAAAAAAAATGAGCCAGGCATGGTGGCATGCACCTGTGGTCCTAGCTACTTGGGAGGCTGAGGTGGGAGAATTGCTTGAGCCCAGGAGGTTGAGGCTGCAGTGAGCTGTAACTGTGCCACTGTATTCCAGCCTGGGTGACAGAGCAAGACCCTGTGTGTCAATCAATCAATAAATCCATAAAACAAACACTTGTTACAGGACCAGCACTTCCCTTGCATTTGTCTGTTAATTCTTCTAACAATATTATTATATAACAATAATAGTATCCACATTGTTCAGATGAATAATTAGGTCTTCCAAAGACTTCATCACCAGACTGCTAACTGGTAGTGAAGTCAGAATTCAAACCATGGTTCTAACCACTGGGCTACACTGTCTTCTCAGGAGAGACTTGAGGATTTAGAGTACCACTACAGCGTCAGCTTCTTAGTCCTTTTTGGTGATGGGACTACTTCAGTTCCTGAAAATAAGGTAGAGTGGGCAAAAGCAATTCAGTCTTTTCTCAAGCTTTCTTGAATCCTCAGAGGCTTTGAGTTGGGCCGAGCAGCAAGCTTGCTTTCCTGCACTGCATATTACTGTCCCTCAGTCTACTTGTCTCATTTGTCTCAAAATATGGTGGGTAGACACTGTAACTTGATATGATTTCTGGTGAAGCAGTGCCAGCCCCCGTCTTGACAAATTTTATTTCAATTCATGGTGTCTGTGGTTCAATTCTGAGAATTGATTTTAATTTACTCCTGGACTTAAATCCCATGTTCAGGCTCTAACTGATATGGTTGACTTTGAAGGGAACACAGTTAATTACGATAGATTCAAATGCTATTTTTATCCCTTGGACTTATTTCACAGGATAATTTAATTCCATTCAGTATACTGGCTGGGAACAGAGTCTTAAGGATAAGACTTTGAAAGCCAAGTCCTTGGAATTCACACACAGTAAAGGGCACATTTGGGTCACAGAGGGTGTGGATTTGATACAAGAGCCCAATGAGAAACTTGGGAGTATCAGACAGCCTAGTTTATCATACATGTCCCAGAACACCCTTTATCAGAGCTAAAATAATCCCCCAGAAGATGCCTCTGACCTATCCAAACAGAGCTGTTGTTTGTCTGTTTGGGTTCTTTGAGGGAGGAGAGGGAAAGAGGTGTTTCTTTTCCAGCAGGTTACAAAGATGATACCATATGCAAGTCACTGTTAAAGAAAGCTTCAGAAGGTAGTACCTTAGGCTCCTCTGACATGAATTTCTTCTTTAGCTGCCTGTGCCTATGCAAGAGGACACGGGCCAGTTACGTTTGCACGCGTTCCGTCTTGTGTTCTGACCCTGATTCTCAGATGTATTCACTTGTATTTTGTGGAGGAACAGAAGCCCAGTTCCTGGGAGACTCAGCAAGGGAAGGGCCTGCCTCTCTGCCTTTGGATGGAGGGTCTGGAACCTGCCATGGCCTAGAAACAAAGAAGAGTAGGCTGGGAAGGAGGCAGTCATCAAGTCAGTTCTCCCAAGGGGAAAAAAAGAAGACTATTCATTCTTTTGTCCTGGGCTTCTTGGCTGATTGGAAGGCAAGACAGTGCTCATGAATAATTTACTCATGGTGTTGACTTTTTTCCGGAGTCAAGCCCTACGGAAAAGTAAGGGAAACAAAGGGGCATGCATCCCATTGACCAGACATCTTTCAGCATGTTTCATCAACTGTATTAAAGGCAAACTCAGCTGTCGTTGACATTTCAACCCCAAACTCCTGAAGCCAGCCAGCACACATTTGATTTGCTGTTTTTGACAAAGTGTGGAATACTGTATCTGAAATATGTTGGGTGAGGAATAGTTTATAGAAGGGCACAGTTTAAATTTCACTTCCTCCTCACCATGTTACCCCTGGGCACACAGCACTTTCCAACACATGCTTTTCAACTCATGCGTCTGACTGCTTTGTGCCTTATGCAGTTGTCGGCATGCTGGGCGTGTGGTAATTAGTGTTTACCCTGAAAGCTCCAAATGCTTCCCCTGGTATTTCGCCATCCCATTTTGCAGATATGGCCCACAGAGGAAGCTTTTGCCCCACAGAGGCTGACTGCCAACCCTGACATGCCGCCTTCTACTCCCATGATTACGTGGCACATGAACTTTTCAACTTTGAACTGCTGATTTCTCTCAGATTGAGAGAAAAATGTCTACTTAATTTGACTCTTTTAAAAATTCAGAATTTGGGAAGAGTAGCAATCTCACTCGCAAGATTAAGCCCTGTTAAGCTAGCCTCTGAACATAGTTGGGGGATCTGTGTGAATATACCAATCACCAACATCATCTAGCTCTTGTTTCTCAAGGATCATGAGGGTCCACAGGTGCCTCGCCGACTCCAGATAACTCAGCTGGGCATAGCCTTGCTTGTCAAGTGGCCTCCTCTGTGAGCATCACTTCCTGGTCTAAGAATTCGCAAGTGATCTGTTTCCAAATAAACTTGTGTGTTGGGGCCAGGCACAGTGGCCTATGCCTGTAATCCCAGTACTTTGTGAGGCCAAGGTGGGCAGATTTGTTGAGTCTAGGGGTTCAAGACCAACCTAGGCAACATAAGACCCTGTCTCTATAAAAAATACAAAAATTAGGGGGGCATGGCGTGGTGCACACCTGTGTAGTCCCAGCTACCCGGGAGGCTAAGGTGGGAGGATCACTTTGAGCCCGGAGGGTGTAGGTTGCAGTGAGCTGAAATTGCGCCCCTGGACTCCAACCTGGGTGACAGAGTGAGACCCTGTCTGTCTCAAAAAAACAAAAACAAAAAAAATTGTGTCTTGGGCCAGTGATGGATTTTACATGCCTGAGTTACTGTGCACTCTTCTCTGTCTCTCTCTCTGCAGTTCTTCCCCTCTGGAAAACTGTGGCAATCTCTCTCTGATTCCCACCTGCTAGGACCTCTCTTACTCCTCAGTATTTCTTATCAGCAGACTTTGAGTCCCCAGGTGTCTTTCATTGGAGCCTGGAATTTTGGGCTGTTACTGTCACCTCACCTCTACTGGAATTCAGTTCTGTATTTATATTCATTCTACTTATTCTAGTGAGAAAAATCTTTTTAGATAAAGATGAAAGTAAGATTTAACAGCTCTGTTTTCCCTTTGTCATCTGCTAGCATTATTCCTTCTGCTGCAAGAAGTAGGTCTCTTCTCTCTTGATCTGCATACTGCAGAGACTACTACAAATTGTCATTTGTTGTTTGTATAGTCCTTGTTTATTCAGTACATGCCAGCCATGGGAATGCTCAGTTATGTTAGTAACTTTCACATCAGACTTTGGCTGTGAGCCCTCACCTGGGACTGATACTGGCTTTTTGAGCTTTTTAGTCATGTGCTTGTCTCCTCTCTTACTTAGCTTGTCATGCCTTGCTCTGCCATGGTGGCCTCATTCAGTGACTGCTCTTCAACTCTCACCAGAAAGTGACCACCATTCCTGACTCCCAAGATCCTTCTTCAAGGATATGATGGAGATCTCAGAGCTTTCCAGCTTATTAGAGTAGCTCAGCGTTTCCCTCAAATGGAGTCTTCCCTTTTCCCATAGTGAAACTCATCGGCCACTGTTCTGCGCCCTTGCATGGCTTCTGGAGATCTTTTAACAAGTATTTGTTGAGCGTCACCCCTCTGCCAAGGATATGGATGTAATGATATGAGCAAAAACAAAAATACTTGCCAGTGAAGGGTGTGATCCAGTGAGGGAAAAAGATGTCAATCAAATGATTATACCAATAAAAAGTAGCAACCATGACCAGTGCTATGAAGAGGAGAAATACAATGCAATGAATGAGAACCCTGAATAGGGTGATTCTATCCAGTTAGGGAAAGATGGAAGATTTCTATAAGGAAGTGACTCTTGGGCTGAGGTCACAGTAAAGAGGGAAGGAAGGAACATTTGAGACAGAAGAAACAGCAAACGCAGATAGATGCCCAGTAACAGGAAGGAGTGTGGCAAGGTCAGGGGTTTTTAGAGCAGGCCAGCCTGGCTGGAGTCTAGGAAGCGTATCTTACTTCACTTGGCATTTTATTATCCTTGAGTGTTCAGTCAGCTGATGACTTCAAGATTTTATTAGACACTCCTTGTAAATAATTTATTTGAAGGTTAGGTAAGGCCGGTCATGTTGCCAATCCCTGGAGGAGCCATCTATTCACAGTGAGTTCTCTGTGTCCAGGTCTGTGCATTTATACTCAACAATGGGTTTATAAAATATTAGAGCCAGAGGAGACCTCAAACGTTGCTAAGGGCCAAGTTGTCTTTTACAGATCGGGGACTTCAGGTGTGAAACGTCTAAAAATTGTTTCTCATAGTGGATATTCTCTTCGGATGACTCATCTGCTGTTTGCTTTCCATCTCCAGGAAAACAAAAATATGGCTAGAAAATTTTGTTTCAATCTTCAACTTACAGCTGACATGAAGAGCAAATCAAGACATTTTGAGGCATTCAACCCTGTTTACTCCATTGCAGTGAGAGAAATCCAGTCGAGATCAGAACATATTTCCTGAGCTGCCACTTAGTGCCAGATGTTGCATTAGGAGGTGTAGATACAAGATGAGTAGATGAGATGTCTGCCCTTTGAGGCACTTTCTGTGGGGTGAGAGAGACAGCCATTAATAAGTCATGGCAGCTGGGTTCCAAAATTGGAGTTTGCCCAGGGTATTTTGGGAGCAGAGAGAATGGCCACTTGCCCTAAGATGGATGTTCAGGCAAACTTCCTGGAGGAGGTGATGCCTGAGCTGAGTGTGAAAAGTTAAAAGCTGAACAAAGATAAGGAGGGTGTTTAGGTAGGGGAGCAAGTTTGAGCAAAGCAGAGAAGTGTGGTGAATGTGTAGTTAAAGTGGAAAACGGCAGGAACTTTGGTAGCACTAGAGCCTAAAGTTTGAGGCATGGGAAAGGCGAAGGCTAGAGGAGGCTGCAGAAATGAAGTATTAAGCACTTACTGTTCTTGAGATGTTTGAATTCTGGGTCACTTAGGACTTTGCTCCATTGCCTATCACAGGAAACATAAAAATGACAGTGGCTTAAGCCAGATAGAAACATAGTGCTCTCTCACATGAAAAGCCTGGAGGTAGGTAGTCCAGCCCCGCCAAGGAAGCTCCGTAGAGTCATTTGCAACCCAGATTTCTGTGCTTTCTGTTCTGCTGTAGACAGGGTCACCTCCCTGTCTAAATGGTTGCTGAAGATCTAGGAATCATCTCTCTATTCTAATTCCAGATAGTAAGAAGGGCCAGAGGGCATTCCTCCTAACTGAGTCACCTCCCTTTAAGGGGCTTCCTAGAATTCCACACAGTACTTACCATGGATTTGGCCAGAACTTGATCATATGGCTGCATCTAGCTCCAGTGAAAGCCAAGAAATACAGTTTA
Organism: Symphalangus syndactylus; assembly: GCF_028878055.3. Classification (NCBI taxonomy): domain Eukaryota; kingdom Metazoa; phylum Chordata; class Mammalia; order Primates; family Hylobatidae; genus Symphalangus; species Symphalangus syndactylus. The sequence continues at coordinate 55,732,090 of NC_072430.2, read as the reverse complement.
CAAGTGGCCATGTTCCAGCTAAAAATCAGCATTCCATTATTAAGAAGGGAAAGAATCATTATTTGGTAGAAATCTTGCAGTGCCAGACACAAATTCCATGCCAGGAAGTCTGGACTTTATGGAGTAGGTAACCTTTGAAGAATTCTCAGCAGGTCTTATGACATGAGTGGGTTTATATTTTACATTTATGTGCGGGCGGGGGGCATGGCGTGTGTGGACATACGCATGGTAAGTAGCAGCCAGGTTGCAAGGGAGAGGTTCATTTTGAGGCAGTTGCAGAGTTCCAAATAACAAGATAATGAGGACCTGAACTAAGACAGTGATGGTAGGGCTGATGAGAAAGGCTTAAGAGATAATAGCAAGTAAAGCTGATAGGACTTAGTATTTGGGTGGATTCAGGGTAAAAAAAGAAACCGGAAATCATTTCCAGGTGTTTAGCTAGGAGGTTGAGTGGATGGCAGTGCCATTAGCTAGGAGAGATCATGTGCCTGGGAAGAAGTCTAGGCAAAAGAGGAAGAAGTTTTAGAAAGGTTATATGACAGGTACCTGAGGCATACTCCAGTGGAGATGCTCTGTGGGCAGGAGGATAGGAGTCTGAAGCTCAGTAAAGAGGATGGGCTGAAATTAAATATTTGGAAGTCATCAGGATATAGCTGTTAGTTGAGACCACGAGACTGGATGAGATCACCCAATAGGAGTCTCTTAAATGGAACAGTGCGAGTCAAGGACAGAACCCTGGGGAACCAGACTCCATTAGAAATCTGCCTAAATTTGGCTCCAGGGTTACAGAAACAATTGGTATGTTCATCATTTAGGGTAAGTATCCCCAAAGTACCAGTGTATTAAAAATATAATTCCATAAAAGTGTAGAAAAAGATCACTTACTTTCAAGTATGTGTGTGATGCTGCATATATTCTTCCTACTGAAAAAATGCTGGACGTGGTTTTCAGAAGCCCTGCATGCTAGACCCAGCCCTGGTCCTGGGGATGTGGGCAGGTTGCTGAATGCCACTAGCCCTTTGGCCCATCTGTACAGTGGGGGTGCCATTAACACAGCTTCCCAGCAGGGTCCTTGTAAAACTCAAATCAGATGGAAGTGGAAATGCAAATGCTTTTTGGAACATGTCGTGTCAATATAAGAGGTTATCTTTGCATATGTGCTGTCACCTGATTTGGGTTTTCTTGGCATCCATAGACATAGGCAGCAATTATCCTCAAGACACTGCCTGAATAACAGGTAGTTCTTCATAGAAATTGGAGTTTTAGCTTGTAAAAATCAACCTTTTGAAGACCAGTCTTTATAGTAAACTCTGGTCATGCTTTTCTTTGAAACCAAATCATTTTCTCTGTATTTTCACAATATTTTGAAATTGCAAGTGATTGATATACTTACCATGTACTTACCATAAACCCTTGAGATAATTTTCTTAGGAAGTCCCAGGGCATATGTGACAGGTTGTACAACCTGAAGACTATACTCTGGCATTTTGTTTCAATTTCAACAGTTTCTAATGTTTAGGGGAAGCAGTTGACCTCATTTTGAGTTTATGCCTTCTGGTATTAAAGCAGATGTTTAATGGTTAATTTGAGAGGAGATTCAAGAACCTTTTCGACCATTAGTGGAGTGAACATCCTGAGGGTGTAATCCCAGTAATGCAGTTTCTCAAAGGACCCAACTTTATAACAGATGGAAATTTAAGCCCTGGGACATCTTGATCATTTTTCTGTACTTCATATATTAAACCAGAATGCTGATCCTGGCGTACCTCATCAGGGTTTGGCCTTTTCATCAGTGAAGGCTGTGACTATTTGGAACTAATTGATAAATATGTTAGTGGCTTTCACCAGCTAATGAAACCAGGCCACCAGTTTTGCTCTTCTTCCCACCAAATTGACCAAGCAACCAATTGCTTCATTATAATTACAGACAATCTTGGATTTATTTGCTGAGCAAGAAAAATACAGTCATTTAATCTTTATGTATTAAATGAGCACAACCATTTGTAAAAAGTAATTGAATTGTACAGTTCAACAAATGTTTATGAAAAGTCTACCCAATGCAAAGCTTTGTCAGGCTCTTAGGGAGTAAAAGAAGAATAAAGACAGGTCCTGCCCTCAAGCTTGGGGTGTTTGTTCTTTCTGTTAACAAATAATTTTTTTGTTGTTGGGCACTCACTGTGTACCAGACACTGCTATGAGCTCTGGAAAAATACAGGAAATAAAACAGACAAAGCCCCCTCCTCTCAGGGAGCTTAACTTATAGCACAAGTAGTAGGACAAAATATAGAAAGAAGACGAAAGTAGGACAAAAGACAAAACTATATTGAATGTTAGGGTGATTCAGTATATGGATAAAAAGCTTGGTAAGAGCAATATAAAATTCAAGAACAAAGATTTACTGTTTGACATAGAGATTTTTAAAAGCTTCTCTGATAAGGGATATTTGAGCAGATGAACAAAGACCTAAGGATGGGAGGAGGCAGCTCCATGTGAGTATGTGGGAGAAGAGCGTTCTAGGCTTGTAGGGAGAGTGTGCAGTGGGGTCAAGGAGCAGCAGAGGGACCAGTGGACTGGAGCAGATGAATTTGGGTGTCATGGGGGTCGAGGGCCCAAGCCTTTTTGTTTTCTTTCTGCAATACAGAATGCTAACCACATGTGTTGAGCATTTGTCCTGTAAGGATAGACTCCTCTGTTTAATTGTAGCTTCTGTAGGACAACTGTACAAGGGAAGTGGCAGACAAAGATCAGTGACATTATCCTATATTTGAGGCTCTGGGAAGTGAAAGGACTTGTTCAAGGTCACACAGTATGTGGTGGAATCTACAATTCCACTCCATGATATCCTTTTGGATCCATGCAGGTGCTGAGTTCCCTCACCCATCAGGCCTTTCCACACGTTTTCCCTCTGCTTAGAATGCTCCCCCATCTCTTTGCCAAGCTTCCAGCTACCAATCCTTGCAGTCTCAGCTTAGTCATCACCTCCTCTGAGAAGCCTTTCCTGGACTCCCCTACCCTCCAGATTCCATCTAGGTTAGGTGCCCCCTCTGTTCCCATGGTATCCCATGGAACCCTTCCCTTAGTGCTTTCCGTAGGCTGTGCCCCTGTACATGTGGGTTCATGAGGGCAGGGACTGTGGCTGTCCAAGTCCAGCCCCTAGGACAATGACAGGAGTGTTAGGTGTTCTTAGGTATTCATGGAATTGACCAAGGCCTCAAATTCTACGCTTTTTCTATTTTAAGATGACAGGTCAGGGCTGAGAATATATTATGATTGCTACCATTTGTTGAGCATCTACTATGAGCCAGGCTGTATTCTGAGCTCTCTGCATTAACCCACCTACTCCTCATGACAGCGCTATGATATGACACTCAGCTTGGGAAGAGCTGCCCATTGATTGTCTTATTCTGGCCCAAACCCATGATTTTCTCATAACTCAAAGCAGTCTTTTTTAAATAAATGAAAGCCTTCTGAAAAGTTTCTCTGATTGACTGAAAAGGATGTTTGCACATCTGTAGTAGTGATGCGTTTATATCCTCATACATATTTATTTGGATCCGTCTTTGATTCTTTCCTTAGAACAGATTCCTGGAAAAGCACACAAATTAATGACTTTTAGAGCTGACATTGTGAATAAGAGCTGGGGCTCCTGAGTAGAATGGACCTGGGTGTTTCCAGTCTTGGTTCTGCCACTTCTCTGTTGTAGGAACTTGATCAGGTTACTTTACCTCTCTAAGCCTCAGTTTCTTCAATGATAAAATGGAAGTCCTGGAACTACTCACCTGAGTGTAGTCGTTAGAATTAAATTTGTGATGTGGAGGTGCATGTAAAGCCTTTAGCCCAGGGCCTGGTATGTAGTACATGCTCAGTGATGTTCACTTTTTAAACATTCTGTCTGCTACCACTTTTGGAAAAAGCATCAAACACATGTTCCAGTGACGGGTATTGGTGCCGTTTTTCTAGTTCCCCTCATAGATCTTAAGTGCACAATTGGATAAATTTTTACATATGTGCAGATTGTGTAATCAGTACTCCAAATACTATACGGAACATTTCTGTCATCCTAGAAAGTTTTTAGTGCCCCTTTCAGTTAGTCCCCAAACACCCCCATAGGCACCCAGTGATTCTGTGTTGATATTATAGGCTGTGGATATCCACATTGAAACTATTGAGTGTCTTAAAAGTAGAATTGCTTCTCAAGAGTGTCCTTTTCAGTATAAGAGGATGGGTTCTTTAAACTGACTACATGAGTGTAATGGCAGTTATGATCAGAAGAGAATACCCAAAGAAAGATTTCATCCCATCAGTCAGTTTTACGCTCTGTAGAGAAAAATAATTACAGGAGGATAAACAGCAACACATCAACAGTGGTTGTCTGAGGTAATATAGGTGATTTTTATTTTCTTTTTGATTGTTTTCAAATGTTCTGTATTGAACAAATGTCTTTTTATCATAAAAAAATGCCATCCTATTTATTTATTTATTTAGAGATGGAGTCTCACTCTGTCACGCAGGCTGGAGTGCAGTGGCTTGATCTCAGCTCACTGCAACCTCCCCTCCTGGGCTCAAGCGATTCTCCTGCCTCAGCCTCCCAAGTGCCTGGGATTGCAGGCGTGCACCACCACACTCGGCTAATTTTTGTATTTTTAGTAGAGACGGGGTTTCACCATGTTGGCCAGGCTAGTCTCAAATTCCTGACCTCAAGTGATCCCCTACCTGGGCTTCACAAAGTGCTGGGGTTACAGGCATGAGCCACCACACCTGGGCAGAAATGCTATTTTAGAAGTGATCTCATGTGATACTATGTTTTTCAACACGGTGTCAGAAATTGGTAACCTGCTGTTTTGTCAGTTAAGTTCTGTCAAGCCCCAACCTCACGCTGTGACCACTCCTTGTCTGTGAAACCCAGTTCTACAGAAGTCACAAAGCCATTATCTTAGTCTGCTCAGTACTGCTTAGTCTGCTGCCATAATAAATACCACAGGCTGGATTCCTTGAACAGAAATGTATTTCTCACAGCTCTGAAGACTGGGAATTCCAAGATCTGGGTGCTGGCCAATTTGGTTCCTCATGAGGGCTCTCTTCCTGGCTTTAAGGTGGCTGCCATCTTGTGTTCTCGTGTGGTGAGGGGATGGAGAGAGCACAAGCTTTCTGGTGTCTCTTCTTATAAGGTCACAAATTCCATCGTGAGACCTCACCTTTGTGGTGTCATCTAGCCCCAATTATCTCCCAAAGGCCCTGCCTCCAAATACTATCACATTAGAGCTTAGGGCTTCAACATATGAATTCTGGCAGGACACAAAACATTCAGTCCATTACGGTCACTCATTCATGCACGTGTTCGGGGTTTTCAGTTACATTAAGCAACGTGTTTTGCAGCTACTTTGTTTGATAGTGCAAAACCTACCCGGAAATGATGTCAGCCCTAAGGATAACAGCTCCTGCTACAGTGGAACACACAGTAGACGGGCACGAGAGAACAACCAAGGATTAGACCGAGGCGTTGTCATGCGTTTGGCTCATTAAGCCATGCATGTTAGGCTTGGAGCTCTATTTTGAGGTGTGTTGAGACCAAATCCTCCTAGATCCCAGTACTTAAGCCTGGCAGGAAAAAAAGCTGAGTGCACTGTGGTTTTAGAGTGTACCTTTTGATAAATAGTTTGCAGCATGTCCCTGAAAGGGGAATTTTTTCCTTTGTCTTGCAAATGTCAAATTGTACTTTTCTGTAAACTTTCTAAGTAGAAATGTGAAGTGGTACAAGTGCTCTGTTGCTTTTTGGTGAAAATGCTCGCACATGATGAATTTCTCAGTTCAGTTGCAAAGACAAGTTAGTGAAACCTGACAGGCAAACTACCGTACACCCTGGAGAACAGTGTGCTGGGGGTGTCTGGTTTGCTAGGTATGTGGCTGGTGCAGTGATGGGAAGGTGGCACTTTGACTGCCTGGCCTCTCACATCTCGCTCCTCCCTTTTCACTGCTCCTCTGACCTCCAGAGTAGCCATGTAAGCCTGTGCTTTCATGTACAGAATTGCTGCTCTACCCTGTTCTTGGCATTTGTGTCAAAATTTACTGTGTTCTGCTGACAAAATTCTAGAATCTCGAAGTTGGAATGGAGTTCAAAGTTATATACCCTTCTTCTTTCAAAGCATGAATATCTAACATCTGCTGAGCAGTCATTTTTTTCTGTACTTAAACACCTATGAGCAAAGAGGAACTTACTTCCTCCACTTTCAGGGATGTATGGCTTTTGGAAATTTCACCTTTCTGTTGACTCAGTGTTTCCCAGTACTTCAGTTCACTGGTTCTGGACCACCTATAAGGGGTAGACTTAAAAAAAAAATACAGCTGTCTTACAAGAAAGCTGTGGAGATATGTGAAGGCAGTCTCAGTCTCCCAGTCTAGTTTACCTGTTAACGAAGGAAATACTATTAGCCTGATAGTTGCTTGTTCTGGCTGTTTCTTCAGGATTACTGATTTCTCAGTAATCCATAAACCATCCATGTTATTAGGCATTCTAGTTACTTGGATCAATATCCAGTTGACTTGTCACATTCTTCTCTTATGAAATCAGAACTGTCTGAACTAGCAGTTGGCTAACTGAACTGAGTTATGTTATTATAGCTCATGTTACTTCTCTTGGGTAAGAGTTGGTCTTTTTTTTGAGACAGGGTCTCCCTCTGTTGCCCAGGCTGGAGTGCAGTGGTGCAATCAAAGCTTACTGCAGCCTGGACCTCCTGGACTCAAACCATCCTCCCACCTCAGCCTCCCAAGTATCTGGGACTACAAGTGTGTACCAGCACACCCAGCTAATTTTTGTAATATTTTTAGAGATGGGGTCTCGCTATGTTGCCCAGGCTGGTCTCGAACTCCTGGGCCCAAGCAACCCTCCCACTGTGGCCTCCTAAAGTGCTGGGATTACAGCGTGAACCACCATGCCCATCCTTGGTCTTTAACTGGATATTGTTGATGCTGACTATAGAGTAGCAAGCATGGTGGAAAGTTAATTGGTGTGGTGATCTCAAAAAAGGATATTTAAATTTTCCTGTTGTAAGGATCTCAGGAATTTACTCCCTGCATCCGTTTGAGAGTATAGCTTCAGCCTGTATGTGCACATGAAAATAGAGAAGGTAGTCACAAATCCCAGAACTAAGGATCTCTGTGCACAGCCCACTCTGCAAAGGTGGATGTTTTCCTCTCAAATCAATCTGTGACTTGCTCAAGGGTGAATTACCAAAGATGAAACACGGGCTGAGCACAGGGGTGGGGATGGGGAGACAAGAAAATCACCTCTGGGTATGTCAAAGTAGAGGTACCTATGGAACTCCTTCAAATGGTCCATCTCAAAGTTGGAAATACCAGGCTAATGTTTAAGACTGTGGTCACAGACTCAGGTTGATTGCATGGAACATCATGAAAATGAGACAGTATTGGCTTACAGTTAAGAACAAGGCTTTGAAGTCAAACTTAGATTTAAAACTTATCCCCACAATGTACTGTAATTCTGTGATATTGTACAAACTCTTTAATTCTCCAAGTCTCAGTTTCTTAATCTACATGAGGATAACAGTACTATCCATTCCATGGGGTTACTGTGAAAATTAATTCATGTGCCTTGCTTATTCCAGTGTCTGACATCAGCAAATCCTCCATATACATTATCAGTTGTTAAGAAGAAAAGTGATCCAGGGAAGGAAATTAAACAATGAATTTACTTGAAAGACAGATTCCATAAGGAAATTGTTGAATAAATTATGGTTATACCCATACTGTGGAATATTATGCAACAAGTAAAAGGAAGAATACGCTAGATCTATCTATATTGACCTGGATGGTTTGTCCCTGATAGACAAATAAATGAAAAAAAGAAAGAGAGATGTGTGCTTATTTTAATCCCATTTTAAAAAAAAAAGCAGTAGCGAAAGCTACACCAAGAGTCTCATACGTTTCCTCATTTGTCATGGCTGCATAAGGGCTTGCATCTTGAGCTCTTTTTGTTCGTTTCATTTGTTATCCCTCAATTTCTGGCACAGGGCATGGCAATATTTCTTTTTTCTTGTCTTCATTTCTGTTTTATTTCTAGCAGCTGAGCCAACATTTGTCCGCAGGAATTCATGGTGGGGAGATAAGTGATAAGAAGATGGGTGGAAACACAGTATCATTTATTGACTAAAGAGCAATGTCACTTTAATTTAATTTTAAAATGTAAATTAATGCATATACATAAAAAGGACATTTTTAGCTGTTCTAAAATGATTACAGTGAATGCTAAATCCTCTTCATACCCTTGTCCCCAGCCTCTCAATTCCTCTTCCTCAAGACATGTCCCTATATGTACTTCCAGAAATGGTCTGTGCATATGCAAGCTCTGCATTTGAATGTCTCCTGTTGAAAAACGAATGGTGGTATATTATCTACTTGAAGAACAGAGATTTTTTCCTAAGTCTTTAGAGAGACGAAATCTAAACCCTTAAAAAAAAGGTAGTAGGTAGGCAATCTTTTCTTTTGTCTTTTTCTTTTTTTGAGATGGAGTCTCTCACTCAGGCTGGAGTGCAATGGCATGGTCTTCACTCACTGCAACCTCCGCCTCCCGGGTTCAAGTGATTCTCCTATCTCAGCCTCCTGAGTAGCTGGGACTATGGCACATGCCACCACACCCGGCTAATTTTTGTATTTTTAGTAGAGACAGGTGTCACTATGTTGGCCAGGCTGGTCTCAAACTCCTGACCTCGTGATCCGCACACCTCAGCCTTCCAAAGTGCTGGGATTACAGACGTGAGCCACCATGCCCAGCCAATCTTTTCTTTTATCAGAAGGGTCTATGGGTGACAGTTCAAGTCCTGGAAATAATTCTGCTATCTCTTGTTGGAGAAACTGCTAGTTTTTTCAGATCAGGCAACAGGCTTATAAACGTTTATTGCAGTTACAAGCTACAAAGAAAGATTTCTTTCCAGCACTACTGCTCCAGATACAGCAGTTGCACCAGTCGTTATTTATAACTGGATTGAAGAGTAGCAGCACATACTTTTACCATGGTTATAGAGTGCCTTCTGTTGTACAGAGTGGACTGCTTATTCACCAGGGAGTTCTCAAACACCTTTCTCTATAGGTGCTGTACCAAATACTGTCAAGAGAGAAAAAATTAAAAATGAGCTCCTGCCCCCTAAGAACAGATGGGAGCAGCCCCAAATCTTGCAAATGAAGCAAGAGGGGGCATTCAGTCTTTAATCCAAGCAGCTAGAAGCTTGCCTTTCCCAAGTTTGCCCAGTGAGGATTTTAACACTCCTTTGACAAAGAAATGGGGCCGAGCAGCAGAGCAAGGCAGGTGACACTGAGTCATGGAATTCGCCCTTTCAAGCCCTTCCTGGGGGATCTGTGGCTCTTGGGTTGATTCTTGAAGGAAAGGAATGAATGAAGGAGAGGAAGGGAAGCAGGCTTTTTTTTTTTTTTTTTTTTTTTTTTTGACTCCTACACAGAAGATAGAATTGAGAAAAATACACTGTGGCAGTGAAATCAACTTACAAAACTGAGGAGGAAAATTTTGACAAAAGCAAACCCAAAATCTGATTACTGTGGGACTGTCCATTTTATTGCTGCACCAAGGAGCAGGGTAGATACTATTTTGGCCTAAAGAACACTGAAATTTTATTTTCTCATTTGCAAACAGACAGGTTCAAACCCGTCAGAGGCCATAACTGAGTTTCCTTGTGACTGATTTGTATGTGTGTTAGTGGTTTTTTTTTTTTTTTTTTTTTTCCTGTAAGAATCTGGTTGAGTAATTCAGAAGGTTAAAAAACAACAAAACAGAAATAAGTGAGAAAAGTTAACTGAGGTCTGCCACATATGCCGGGAAGGTGCCCACAGACTGGCAGAATCTGTGCAGTCTTTGTCTGTTTCTGCCTATGCAAATACTAAGCCACGCTCAACAGAGCTTGAGCATTGTATCTGTTCAACTGCCATTTAAGAAATAAGACTCTGTTCTCGACAGCTTATTCCTTGGGGTTTCAGAATGTAAAATATGAAGTGTGTATAATCACAGGCCAGGTTCCCAGCATTTCTCGGCATTTCAGCTTTGGCAGCAGGAATGGGAAAATCTGAAGTTTTTATGGCCAGGAAGGCTGAGTGTAATCTTTGTTCTATGGCACTAGGAAAGGAAGTGAATCTGTTACAAAGCGCTTTACCTCTGAAGCATGTTTCAGGGGCAGCTGTGCTTTGTGCCATATATTCTGTTTTCATAAAGAGAAAGAGGTAGAGTAGAGGGCTTACCATGAAGAGTATTTTTACAATATCTCACTTGATATATCATTCAGGGAAAGTGACCTGTTGTTATACTTTGTTTTAAGATTTAACTCTAGAATCAAAAACTTATCAGAGAAGCTCAAGATACTTTACTTTGCAAGAATTAATTCTCAAGATAAAAACTCATCAGAGTTCAGGATAAGAAGAGTTCAATAAACAACACACTTTAAATGGAAGAATTATTTAAAAAATTGTTTTAACTTTGAATGAACTTAGATTAACTTAACCTGGTACAGAGGGAGGTCAGACCCCATGTCATCATTTGCCCAGAAAAGTCCCAATTTGCTCCCATAATCCCCCTTCATGACCCATTTTACTCTCAGAGGCCCATTTTGTTTATTGAGTTTTTTTTTTCTTGAGACAGTCTCGCTCTGTTGCCCAGACTGGAGTCCAGTGGTGCGAGCTTGGCTCACTGCAACCTCCACCTCCTGAGTTCAAGCCATTTTCCTGCCTCAGCCTCCCAAGTAGCTGGGATTACAGGTGCTCACCACCACACCCGGCTAATTTTTGTTATTTTTAGTAGAGATGGAGGTCTCACTATATTGGCCAGGCTGGTCTTGAACTCCTGAATTCAAGTCATCTACTGACTTCGGCCTCCCAAAGTGCTGGGATTACAGGCATGAACCACCGCACCTGGCCGTCTGAGGCCCATTTTGGATGGTACACTGCATGGTCATCCTACAAAGAGGTGTCTGCATTTTTACTTTTTTTTCTTTAAGATGGTAGAACCAAACAAAAAAGGGTGTTTTTACAAATTGAGAGGGGTCCCTCTGTAGGAGGGGAATTTCTCCAGCATTTTCCTTTGATGGAGTATTCTCCTGTAGTTCAGAAATTAGAAATTTAGTAACTAAAGCATTAAGAACAGATTTTTTTTTTTTTTAATATCAGTCACTACCTTAGTTTCAAAGACACATTGGGGGAAATTGCCTTTCCCTTATGCCTCTTGTTTTATGTCCTTTATATGAGATGTTAATATATTTACATGAGGTATAAATTTGTAACTTTATGGGTTTGCATTCATTTATTAATCCATCCATCCATTCAGTCATTTATTTACTCATTCAACAAATGTTCATTGAGACCTATTTTTTGCCTGGGGATATAACAGTGACCACAATAGGCCTGCTGCCTGCCCACAGGAAGCAGGCATTCTAGCATAAGCACACAAACAAGTAAAAGTAATTACCAATTGTGAAAGTTACATGGAAGGAAATAAGTAAGCTTTTATTTGTGGTTTTATTTCATAGAGCTGAAGGAAGTGAAGAGACAGATACCTCTCTCCCCACTTCTTTCATTGTTGAATGTCTAAAGTATTTCTTACTCCATTTGGACTACTATGACAGAACAGTGTAGATTGGGTGGCTTGTAAACAACAGAAAATTATTTCTCACGCTCTAGAGGCTGGAAAGTAGAAGGTCAAGGTACCAGCAGATTTGGTGTCGGGTGAGGGCCTACTTCTTGGTTCATGTATAGCTGCCTTCTCACTGTGTCTTCACATGGTGGAAGCAGTGAGAGAGCTCTCTAGGATTTTTCTTTTCTTTTCTTTCTTTCTTTTTTTTTTTTTTTGAGATGGAGTCTTGCTCTGTCGCCCGGGTTGGAGTGCGATGGCATGGTCTCGGCTCACTGCAACCTCCACCTACCGGGTTCAAGCGATTCTCCTGCCTCAGCCTCCTGAGTAGCTGGGATTGCAGGCATGTGCCACCACGCCTGGCTAATTTTGTATTTTTAGTAGAGATGGGGTTTCTGCATGTTGATCAGGCTAATCTTGAACTCCCGACCCTAGGTGATCCGCCCGCCTCGGCCTCCCAAAGTGCTGGGATTATGAGCGTGAGCCACCACGCCCAGTCGGATTTCTTTTCTAAGGGCACTAATCCCCTTCACAAGGGCTTTACCTTCATGACCTAGCTACCTCCCAAAGGACCCACTTCCAAATACAGTCACATTGAAGGTTAAGTTTCAACATACCAATTTTGGGGATACATAAACATTCAGTCCATAGCAGTATTTTATCTGGGGTTTCAAACTCAAATACCTTCAGAGGAGAGGCCAATGGGGACCCTCCTGTCTCACCGTTCTAACCAGAGGGGACTTGCATATCCATTCACCTAAAGCTCAGTTAAGAAAGATGAGGAGCCCCGAGCCAGACCCGCAGGAAGTGTCCCCAGGTTGCATTTGGCTCTGGTCACGTATTCACTTTTTCCAGAGTCCCCAGGTATACTTTAGTTCCACATCAATGCCTACCAGGCCTGGTTCAGTCTTACATTTCAATAGGTCCCCTTGTGGGTCTCAGAGAAAAAGAGAGCAGCATTAGAGTTTTACTACCACAGTGAGTTTTTCCACTTTACTTTGGAAACATTGAGCTATTCCTACGCAGTTTGGATGACAGAAATACTGTGCTGAGTGCAATCTACTGGAAAATCTGAGTGCTTGGAAAAATGTCAGGAATACTCTGTTTTGTCATGGAATTTCTCCATATTGCAGCAGTACTTCAGTGTGAGTCAGCAGGAGGAACTTCGGTGCACCAAGCAGGCCTCACATCAGTGGGGCTATGCGTCCCAGCTGTGATTGATGTCAGGGGGGTGGGTAAGTGATGTCCTGGCCAGTCCAGGGATGGGGGCTATTTCTAGTGTGCAATGCTGGCCCTCCTGAACCAAATGTGAACCCCCCTGGACTTTCGCATGAGTTTCTCTGGAAAGCTCGTCTTCTCTTCTTCTTTACCCAACCACTCCCCCTACCACTCTTCCAGAAAGTTTCTCTTCAGAATTCCATAAAGGATGGAAGCAGCCCTGAACTAACTGGCCTGGGGCTCTTTATTCTCAGGCTACCAAGAAAAGAAAAAAACGCTAAGAAGCAGGGACCTGGCTGCTTGATCTTCCCTATGGTCACTGGCTCTTCCTGAACAGGCATGTAATGAAGTAGTGTGGAACAGTAAGAAAGCTCCTACAGGCAGGGGCCATCCATGAAGCCTCTTCTAAGGCAATGGGGTCTTCAAATGGAATGACCACAGACTGTTTTCTTTGAAGGTGAATGCACATGTCTAAGCCCTAAATTTCCCTGCTAAAATCATCTTCCCTTGGACACCAAAAGCACAGCCAACAAAAGCAAAAATAAGTGAGAGGGAGTACATCAAACTAAAAAGCTGCTGCATAGGACAGGAAACACTTGACAAAATGAAAAGGCAACCTATGGAAAGGGAGAAAATAGTTGCAGATCTGATAAGGGGTTAGTATCCAAAGCATATAAGCAACTTATACAACCCAATAGCAAAAACTAATAATAATAACCTGATTAAAATGGACAAATGACCTGAATAGACATTTCTCCAAAGAAGATATGCACATGGCCAGTAGGTTTCTGAAAAGTTGCTCAACATCACTAACCATCTGGGAAATGCAAATGAAAACCACAATGAAATATCACCTCATATGTGTTAGAATGGTTATCAAAAAACCAGAGGGCAAGTGTTGGCAAGGGTGTGAAGAAAAGGGAACCCTATGCACTGTTGGTGGAAATGTAAATTGGTGCAGCCACTAAGCAAAACAATATGTAGGTTCCTCAAAAAAATTACAAATAGAACTATCATATGACCCAGCAATCCCATTCCTGGATCTGTAACCAAAGGAATTGGAATCTGGATCTCAGAGATGTCTGCACTCTTATGATCATTGCAGTGTTATTCACGATAGTCAAAATATGGAAACAATCTAAATGTCCTTCTGCAGACAAATAGATAAAGAAAATTTGCTACGGAATATTATTCAGCCTTAAAAAAGAAGGAAATCCTATCATTCCAGACAGTGTGGATGGGCCTGGAGGAGATTATGCCAAATGAAATAAGGCAGACCCAGAAAGACAGATACTGCATGATCTCACTCATCTATGGAATCTAAAATAGTCAAATTCATAGAAGCAGGGAGTAGAATGGTGGTTGCCAAGGGTGGTTGAGGGACAGAGAAATGGGAAGATGTTGATCAAAGGGTACAAAATTTCAGTTATGCAAGATAAATAAGCTCTGGAAATCCTACTGTACAACATAGGGCCTATGATTAACAATGCTATACTGTATACTTAAAATTTTCCTAAGATAGTACATCTTAAATGCTCTTTTCACCAAGAAAAAACACAAAGGAGGCAGGAGGAAACCTTTGAAGATGATGTATAGGTTTATTGCACTGACAGTAGTGATGATTTTACAGGTATACACCTGTCCAAACACATCAAGTTGCATACATTAAATATCTACAGCTTTTTGTATGTCAGTTATTCCTTAATAAAGCAGTTATTTTTAAAAATCTTCTTCCCTTTGGTCCCCCAACCTTTAACATGGCAATTGACACGGCAATTGACATGATAAAAGCTACTGTATTTCCTTGATTTAAAAAAACCACAGGTCACAAAATGCCATGATTGCTGATTTGATTAAAACAACTGTACTAGCAGCTGCCAAGTGTTTTTTTGGCCGTTAGTTTTAAGGAACATTCCTGTTTCAGAAGCATCAAAGGGGAGGAAGCAGCACAGATCATAGAATCAAAGTGATGCAGAGATTAGAGTTGTGTTCACCTCTAGGTAGTGATAGAGGAATTGTTTCCTCTCTAGGCACAGTGATAGAGGGTGGCTTTGTTAACAATATTATTAAGGCCGTCTTACTGACAGCGAAAGGGAAACAAGACAGAGCCTTGATAGTTGGGTAAAATGATCAGTTAAATTTGAAAGCGCTTCCTTTTGTATGTTCTGGTCAGTCTTCTGCAGGAGGAGAATGTATAAAGTCCACCGTGTCAGAAAAGCAGTCAGTCTACCCCTCCCCAGTTTCCATCTGGGTATCTTTGTGCTCCTGGTCATTTCTTTCCCAGAAATTGGGGGATCTGGTCTCAGATAAGAGGAGTGGGTTTGGATGTCCCAATATCACATATGGTAAAGATGAAAAACATGGATAAGATGGTTGAGTTTATCTTGTATATGAGGCCATGTGTTGTAAATGGTCTTTTTTTGCTAACTTTCTTGACTCTGTAGATGTATCTTGAAGAGTGAAGCATGAGGACACTGTTTTACTCAGTCAGAACCTAGAGTCAAGTTTTTTTCTGTTATTTTCTCAAGACAGTGCTACCAATTAGATTTGTATGCATCCCATTTGTCCTCACTTGATTCCCATCCATGTTCTCACCTTCTCCAAGGTGACCATTATTCTGATTAATGTTCAGATTCCTGTAATGCATTATTAGCACTGGGTGCTGGGTCTGAGCCTGTCCAGGGTCTGGAGAGCTATGCAGAGATAGAAGTGGACTCCAGAAAGAGGCCCCGGAATCCTGCCATTCCCTCTCCAAGGTGCCAGAGTTTGCAGTTTCCAGGAATTGCATTTGATGCAGATTGTAAATTACGGCATAAATATGTATTTGTGTCTTAAATGACTTTTTTAGTTTGGAGAATGCCCTTCACCCTATGACTGGCATACTGCAACACACTCATTAGCCCTTTGTTCGCTGACACTTTGAAAACACGCAGGCTCAAAGACCATTGTTAAGTCATCCATGGGCTTTGTTTGACCATGAAGGAGACTTCTTCACCATTAAGTTACCAGGTTCAGCAGGTCCTGGGCACCTGCTTTGTGCTGTTTGCCTCTGAAGATCAAAAGATAAATCAGAATCTTTGCTCTCAGGATTTAGTCTACTGGGAATTCTAAGCACACATAAATTGACGATGTAAGATATGGTACCATAAATGCTCAGAGTGAAATGCAGACAGAATACAGTGAGAGCTCAGAAAAGGCAACTATGAATGTTGGCTGGGTGTGGTGGCTCACGCCTGTAATCCCAGTACTTTGGGAGGCCAAGGTGGGCAGATCACTTGAGGTCAGGAGTTCGAAACCAGCCCGGCCAACATGGTGAGACTCTGTCTCTACTAAAAATACAAAAATAAATAAGTAAATAAAAATAAAATAAATAAAAACTAGCCAGGCATGGTGGTGGGTTCTTGTAATCCCAGCTACTTGGGAGGCTGAGGCAGGAGGATCACTTGAATCTGGGAGGCAGAGGTTATAGTGAGCCAAGATGGTGTCACTGCACTCCAGCCTGGGTGACAAAGTGAGGCTCCGTCTCAAAAAAACAAAACAAAACAAAAAAAACTATGAATGCTGACGGAGAGGTTCAGTGGAGGCCTTGAAGAGATGACACTTGATTCTGATATGCACGTTTTCCATTAACAGTGAAACAAGGAAGTCCATGCTAGGTAGACATAGCGATAGGGACAGAGGCATGGAGGCAGAAAAGCATCCTGTGCTAAGGAATCATGAGGACTCAGTATAACCAGAGGACCAGAGCCTGGGAAGGAGCAAGGTAGAGGTGGCAGCTGAGGTAGGTGGGGGTGAGAACATGGAAGGTTTTGAATGTTGGGCTAGGAAGTGTGGGCTTTATTTTATTTGCCTTTCAATAGAAGCCATCAGAGGTTTTTGAGGAAGAGACTAACAGGAAATAAATGCAGTGTGTTAGAGTACAGAGCAGTAAGCCTGGAAGCCAGGAGTTCAAGTAGGAGGTCAGGCAAGAAACAGTCACAGCTTGGGGCAAGCCAGTAATGGTGGGAAGGGAAAGGAAAAGAGGAGGGGGAGCGATTCACATCAAAGGGAGTCCAATGACATGGATGGGGGACCAAGGAGTAGGCATTAAAGATGACTCCAAGATTTTCAGTGAAGGAACTTTTAACTGAGTAGGGACAGCAACAGAGTACAGTTTCGTTTTTATTTTTTTGTGTTTGAAGAAACACTTCTGGTAGTTTTGCCCATAAAGCAGTTAGAGATGCAGGCCTGGCTTTCCAGAGAGAGGTGTCAGGATAGGGATTTAGATTGGGTAGCCATCTGTCTAGGGGAATACTTGAACTCATGGGACTCAACTGCACAGGTAGAGTGCCAAGCAGGGCAAGTGTGCACAACTGGGCAGATCGGGCCCTGAACAACTCTAGGGAGTGCCACCGTATCCTAGTCATCATAGATTTGTATAATGATTGAATTTTCTGGCAGATGGCAGTCAGATGTCTTGAGAAAGGGACACCTTTTTCTAATTTGCACAAAGGTACCATATGGTGCGGCAGGAATGCTGGAAGTAAACCCAGGCAAGAGCCAAGAACAGAACCTTAGGGAACCAGCTACCCTATAAGGGAGGGTGAAGGAGGAGGAGCCTCCAGAGGAGACACTTAGGCGTGGTGAGAAGCTTAGTTAGGATTTAAGTGTTTAGTTGCCTCCAATTTGCCTGAAAATAGAGTCACCACACAGTGAACTCTCATCTTACTTTGGTTTCATGACTCAAGTAGAGCCTCTGCTCATATTATCCATCAGTTCTTCCTTTTCACATAGCCGGTGAGTTTTCCTTGGCACTAGCAAGTGGGATAATTAACTGTCTCCATTTGGTTCGGATGTAGAATTATTAAACCTGTGGTTCTGCTCTTGAGAGCCAATGCCTGGCAGGTGACCGTGGTCCAGGGCGAATACCCACTGCAAAGCCTCCTCTAGAAGGCCCACTGCAGAGCCTGCCTGGGGAGCTCCTAGGAGGGCAAAGGGCACCCTGCCAGGCATCTCACCTGTCACACCTGGCTCTAGCCAGCTAGGAGTCAGATTGGGGCAGCCCCCGACCCAGAACTGCCAGAGCCTCTCGGATGGCTCCAAGTCCTCACCTCTGAGGGCCTGGCAGGGTGAAGAAAGCTCCTTGCCTCCTGAACCACATAAGAAAGAAAAGGCATCCCCAGAGCCATAGCTTGGAGGCTTGGCTCCTTTATGGCATAAACTACAAAGGCGCACAGCCTCCCCGATGTGTGCCAATAAGGTGGCATAAATGCTTCTTGCGGAAGAGAAAGCTTGTGCCCCGCCTTGGCACATGATCCTCTGCCCACACATGCTTGTCATTGCTGCTTCCTGGCATTTGTGACCTCCTTTGCATCAGTGGAAAGTTACAGGAGGAGAGATAGCACCACCTTTCTAGTCAGGAACGTGTCACGCAACCCAGATCAAAAACTTCAAGTTCACTTCTGTGTCAATGGGATCCAGACTCTGTGGGCGGATAGAACATTGTATGGAAAGGCTGTAAAACTCAGAGTGAAACTGCAGTTTTTATCTGAGTGGCTGGAACTCTAGCTTGTTTATTACCTAGATCAGACAGTTAAAATGTTCTACGTTCAAATAATTCATGTTTTTCAGATCTTGAATTTTGGTAAATTTTTTTCAGCAGTTGATTCTGTTTCTTAATTTGAGGAACAGCGTTCCTTTTCTAATGGGAAAATGTATCACTTGTCATGTCTGTGGCGCTTGCTTGTGTTTTACAAACTACATGAGCATAGGCTGTCTGGCTCTGGGGATCAGAAGCACTCAGGGAGCTCTGGGGACAGGATTTCATACACTACATCCTGAAACTGGGCAGATGATCACATGACCCCCATTTTTTTTTTTTTTTTTTAAGCAAGGCTCAGAAGCAGAGAGGGAAAGAGAATTTTTCCACAGCCTCAGAGAGAAAATCCAGGAAAATCCAGGAGTAGAACTCATGAGGCTGAGGTTCTGGAACTGTGTTCCCAAACTGCCTTCTCTGGAAAAAATGCAGAGGGAAACAGCCGATTCCTGGTAAAAAATTTTTGATGTACTGACTTTCAAAAAGAAATGAGTTCCATATGTTGGGAATTGCATTCTTTGATTTGGGCTTAAAGGATTGTTTGAGCTTTTAAATGGTTTCCTATGTAATATTCCATCTCTTCTGGTTTGGGAGTTTTCCATGAAATGCCTTTTTTAAAAAAACCCAAAGCATCAAATGAGCTTTTCAGCTTGATGAAGAACTTAAGAAATTTCATCATTCCTTTTCTTCCTGGCTGACCTTTTAATTTTACGCAAGATGTACAGGAGTAATTTGTCTTGTCTGGTTTGTAAGGATTTTTAATCACCAGCCACACACATTAGTCACTGGCTTTTGTACCTACAAGCCCAATTTTCTTTGTTTTGGGGTTTCTTTAAATAAGTTTGTTTGTTCATTTATTTGGAGACATGGATCTTGTTCTGTCACCCAGGCTGGAGTGCAGTGGCATGATCATATCCTCAAACTCCTGGATTCACGTCATCCTTCCACCTCAGTCTCCCAAGTAGCTGGGACCACAGGTACACACCACCACACCCAGCTAGTTTTAAAAAAATTTTTATAGAGACAGGGTCTCACTGTGTTGCCCAAGCTGACACTTACGGTAACAGTAGGCTCAGACTGAGAGCTGGAAAAGGAACAGTGCAATGGGATTGGTAGCATAAAAGATTTACCACCAGATGCAGAAAGCAGTTCTCACCATTGCTTCCTCATTTCCTTAGCAACCACCATGCGCAGAACTTTACACTTTACACTCAAGGGGTGTATGGATAAAGGGAATGCAACCAAAGTTTAAGGTAAGAAACTCAGAGCTTGTTCAGTTCAGTTAGTACTTAATTGGCTACCCAGCCTTGTGCCAGGTACCTTGTTCTGGGACAAGAGAGCTGAAATAAGCATGGAGAAGATCTGCAGGGAAACCAACAGATACAGTCAGTGCAAGAAATGCTGTCATTAGAAGTATGTACCAAACACCATTGGAGTACAGGCAGAGAGACACCAAACTTGGCCTAGGAAGGGATGCAGAGGCTTTGGAGACAGAGAAGCTTCAGTTAAGAGTGAAGAAGTCAGGCCAGGAGAGAAATGGGCTCTTCCATTTATCTGTGGTGGTAAACCAATGTGTTTTAATTTTTCCTTTTTCAGTCCGTTTAGGACCAATACTTTTTATAAAATATATTAAAAAGTAAATTACTAGAAAAATGAAATTTCCAAATACATATAAAACAGAAGCCCACATTTTATTATTAGATTCAGCAGACATATATTGTCATGTAGTATGACAGTGTGATAGTTTGTTGTACTGTCAAATAGTTATAAAAGTTTCTAAAAACTCTGTGCCTCTACTTTTACCTCACCATGGTTCAGCGCCAGTTTGCAGATGAGCAGCAGTTTGTGGACCACACTTTGAGTAGCATTGCCCTGGGCAGAGGAGGACATATGTGAGGATATAGTGATTGACTGATGTGAGAAATGTGGAGGGAATATCATCGTGTCCCATCCCATCATTTGACAGATGAGGAAACTGAGGCCCAGAAAGGTGACAGAGCTAAGACCAGAGTCCCTGCTTTCTAACTCAAGACAGTTGTTCTTCTTGTCCTTTGACTAACTCACCTGAACAGTTACCAGATAGCACCAGCATTCCAGCATGCCTACCCCGCTTCACCCACGCCTATTGCCTCTGAAGAAAGGGAAGAATCTGTGTCCATCAGAATGTGCCAGGGATACCAGGACACCAGCCTGCTGCCCAACCTGGCTGACCCGTCTGCTCACGGACCCTGTCTTAATGACAGAAGCCACTCCAAGAATTCACTGTGTCCTGCAGTAGCCAGTTAAATTTATGTAAATCCTGTTTGGGCAGTCAGTGGAATTTTTAATACTCCTCCTTTAAAAAAAAAAAAAAAAGGAACAAAGGTTTTTCTCATCTATAAGCCAAACATGAGCAGGCAGTCACCAAGCAGGGCAAATTGTTATCTCTGGGAATCAGTTTGATTCTAGACTGGTCTTGAAGGATTGACGCCTGATCTGGGGTGGACTTGAGAGCCACAGAGTGTGCTGTCCTGGTCTTAGGTCATCCCCAAGACAGGGGACCTCTGCAGGCAATAGCAGCTTCACGTTGGCTGTAGAGGTCCCAGACGGGTACCAGGGTCCCAGCACAAACCAGAGTCCACCCAGCTCCCCCCACATCCTCCCTAATCCTTCCTCACTGCGGTCTCCTGGGAACCTAGCCAAACCCAATGGTCAGGGAGGGAGTTGCTGTTCAGATTAATAGCCATTTATTATGGGCCTGCTATTTGCAAAGCACCGTGTTAGGCACTGAAGGGAACCCCAAAATATAAAGATATAGAAACGAACGCAATGAGTCTCCTCATGGAGATTGCATTTTAGGTAGAGAAATAAGTCATATAACAGCCCAGGCGGGATTTTGAAATTTGTTCTCTCTGCCTGCCTCTTTTGGTCCCCATGACCAAAGAAGGCAAACACCAGTGCAGTGGCATTGATATAAATTCTTAAATGTGAACATGGCACTTGGAGTTGATTGCTTATTTGTGAAAATACATGATAAAAATATTCATAGATTCAGACATGTCAAAAAGATTCCTTCATTTATCACAGAATTGTTTATAACAGTGAAAAATTTAAAAAGTCTACAGGTGGCCTTGCATGATCTGGGTTTTATCACACCACTGAGTGTCAAACCAGCATCTGCTGTTGGGTATGGGTCCTAAGCAATTAGACAGGGAGAGGGTGAAGAACAAGGACTGGCTGTACAGTTGAATTTTATTTGATTACATTGTGAAGTACAGATACTGTTTCACTTCCTGGGAATTTTGTGTTTTATTTCTGGAGATTTGAAGTTCTCCAGAATGGAAATAAAGTTCTCCAGCCACTGTGGTGGTGTGGATAGCAACAGGATTCAGTGACTTCCCTTATCCTCGTTCAACTTATTCTACCTAGCAGAACCAGTCACTTGTGGTGAATTCAGTGGCGTTTGACAGTCTAGGATGAACCGAATGAACCTCAGTTTAAACCAGCTTTTTGTCATTGTACTGACCTGGGCACTTGACACTAAACAGAGATCTTAATTCCTATATCTTAGTGCATCAGAATTTGGTCTTAGCAGAGATGTCAATAGACGAAGGTGTTGTGGCTGGTTGGGTTTAACCGGTTCTGGAGGCATTTTGCTCGTTGCCCAAGGTACTGGTGCCAGACCATGTCACTGTATGACCCATCTGGCTTTGGCTCCTGGCTCTATTACCCAGCGAGCAGTTTATAAGCTAGATGTGTCACTTAATAGTAGGCATACCTGCCCAAAATGCAAAAGCTTACAGTAGTTATCTAGAATTTACAAAGCTTGTTTTTACTCTTTATCAATATCGATTCTTATAAAAATCATGACCATAGGCCATGTAGATATTATCTTTCTTGTTGCTGAATAAATAATAGCCAAGGGCTCTATAGCACTTAATGCATTCCAGGTGCTATGCTAAACCATTCACATTAAGTAACTCATCATTTCTATGAGGCAGGAACTGTTGTTATCTACATTTCTTGATGAGGAAATAAGCCCAGAGTGGTTAAGTAACTTGCCCAAGATCACACAGCTAGTAAAACTGAAACTAAACTCAGCTAATCAGGCTCTAAAGTCTGTGCCCGTAGCCTCACAATATACTGCCCATTGAAATCAGACAGACAGATGAGATGTGGTATGACCTCCCCAAGGCCACCTGGATAGGGGAGGGAAGCAGATTGAGGGAGGCAACTGTAAAAGCATGGTTGGGAAGTTGTCCTTGGCTCATCTCTCTATATGGCACAGGGCTCCAAACTGAAATAGCCACTATTGGGTCAAGATTAGTCCAGCATTTAGGCAAGAAGAATGTTAGTCCAGTCATCTGCTACTTTTGCTAGCATGTATGGTGGTGACACTTTTTAAACTAAAAGTAACACACATAGGCTAAAAAATAAATTTTCCCTGATTTTTGAACTCTGTTTACTTTTAAGATCTTAGGAAGTTGTAATGACTCACACTTGCACATTTAATAATGACTTTTATTAAGAATGCTATGACACAAAATTAGAAACATTCTTCAGACAGTGTCTCCACATGTAAGTACTTAAAGAAAACAACTAAAAGGCTATTTGGGAAAACTGGGCCCTTTGGTTGCAAAACCAAGTGCTGGGGCCAGAGTGAGTGCTCAAGAAGTACCAGTGAGTTCTCCCAAGGGAAATTTCTTAGGGGAAAATGTGATGTCTTTTGCACATGTTACTATGATGTAAGTCCAGTACTGGTAGGAAATCAGTAAAATTCCCTGAACTTTACTGTGTGTTGCTGTCTTGTGTCCAGCCCGTGATCGACATTCTAGAGATGATATGAGAAATATTCCAGACCTGACCTTAGAGTTTGTAATCCAGTTGGGAGAAGCAAAGCCTTTTATGCAAAACATAATTAGAGAACCAAGCAATATCATCTATAATCTAGAAGTAAAACGTGAGGTATGTTTTTAATTCCAAGAGCCTGTGAGTAGTTCTGAAGTACAAGTGTCCTCTTGTGTTTTTCAGAGGTTTCTGTTTAGATGGCTCAGGTTTAATCTCTAACGGGGATAGCAGGGAACCAGATGAGGCCTGCTGAGGTGGCCACGGTACTGATTGTAGTGGGCAGGCTGCCTCCCCTCTGATATTGCGTAAGGCGTTACTAATGCTGGCAACAGTTTGCATTTAGCCAATTGCCAAAAGAGCCTGCACATCCCTCCTGAGGTTAGTCCCGTAAATTCTGCTCTTTCCTGTCGTAAAGCATTCCTCATCACCACCTCTCTTTTCACACTTTATGCAAGGCCATGCACTGGGACAGCAAATGGCTGCAACTTTCACTGCTTGCTTTTTTCAAGTCGAAGAAAAGTTCCAACGCTGGCAAAGCAAGGACATTGCTATTTTCTGACAATCGAATGTCTTCGAGGAACTAGCCTCAGTGCTGATAGAGTCTGTGTTCCTCTAGTAAGAATGGCGCTGTTTCCATTAGAGGGGACCAGGATGGGCAGACAGGCTAAGACGTCTGATTACTCTTTGCTCTGTGTATTTGTATGACAGCTCGGGTGTCTGGCTTACCTTCCTGAGGATGACAGCCATAGCATTATCCATTTAATAACGGCCACAGTGACAGTGCTGATAATGGCTAGCATTTACCTAGCACTGTGTGCCCTGGAACATTTAATAGTTTCACTCTATGAACTCGTTTGTTGGTCTTCGTGCCATGTGTCCAACATAAAGCTAGCAAGACCCATCTGTCCTTGCCCATCCTTATTCTGTGCCACAGCTACCCCTGATTGTGACTAAGATATTAATGTTAAAGAGGGAACTGATTTCTGATTTCTCCTCATTCAAAACCATTCTGTCATCTTCATGCACATGCCCTGCAGGCAGCCAGCCAGTAAGGGGTCCTTCATACCTATCCTGTTCCTGGCTGGTGGCTCTCAGAATCTGCCGTGGCTTTTGATCCTGTTTGTCCTCCTGCCCTTGAGTGACTGGCTATCAGAATACCTTCATTTCCTTGTTGGATTCTGCCTCCAGGAAGCAAAGCCGGCCCAGTGGTTTCTGTGGGTCAGCTGCGCTTGGCTGTCTGCACTGGGGAAGAGATTTGGCTTGTTGGCTGTTTTATGCCCCTTGGACTGTCAGGTCCAAGTGTACTGTTGGCTGCAGCATCCAGTCTGTGTTATCAGAGCAAGGCCCTATGGTCAGGAGACCCTTAGCCGCCAAAGTTCTGTTGTCTCCCGGTGTCTTTGCCTGAAGTCCTCTGGCCTTCCTATGTTTCATCACTGAGTGCATCTATAAGCTGACCCACTGCCAGGTATCATGTCTGAGCATTTTGGCAAGGAGAGTCCGTGAGAGAGGTTTTCTTGGCAACCACAAAATAAAAGTACTGTCAGGAGCTGCTAAATAAATTTGCACCGCTTCAGCCAGGGAATTTCAGCTCTCCTGGGTGGGATAGTGATAGGTGATGTGGAATGCAAAAAAAAAAAAAAAAAAAAGAAAAAAAAATTATGAGGCTCAGCTGTCTGCTTGATGGCTCATTTATTTGATGGTCCTAAGGAGATGTATGATTGGTACACTGAGGATGTTTATCAAACTCATTTCCTCTTGTATTTGTCCAGAGAGTCAGCGAATGGGGATTTTTTTGGTATATTTTTTCTACCATGAGACAAAGTGAGGGGAAATCTCTGAGTCCCTTTGCTCAAGTTAAGTTGGTCCTGTGTATCTGCAGTGGTGATGGTGGGAACATACTGCCTACATGTCAAGGGCATCAAACACCCAGAACAGGATGAAGACCAATACCTAGTCTATGGGAATTAGTTTGTGAGTCTGTGCCCTGTTTGTTTCTTTGTTTCATTATTGTTTTTTGAGACAGGATCTTGCCCTGCTGCCCATGCTGGAGTGCAGTAGCACAAACATAGCTCAGTGTGGCCTCCAACCCCTGGGCTCAAGCA
This sequence comes from Symphalangus syndactylus, assembly GCF_028878055.3. Classification (NCBI taxonomy): domain Eukaryota; kingdom Metazoa; phylum Chordata; class Mammalia; order Primates; family Hylobatidae; genus Symphalangus; species Symphalangus syndactylus. The sequence goes on along the minus strand of NC_072430.2, from coordinate 55,706,727 downwards.
ATCCTCTCACCCCAGCCTCCCAAGTAGCTGGACCTACAGGAGTGTGCCACCATACCTGGCTAAGTTTTTAAAAAAATTTTATATAGCTGGACACAATGGCTCACACCTGCAATCCCAGCACTTTGGAAGGCTGAGGAGGGAGGATCACTTGAGCCTAAGAGTTTGGGACCAGCCTGGGCAATATAGTGAGACCCTATCTCTACAAAAAATTTAAAAATTAGCCGAGTGTGGTGGTGTGTGCCTGGAGTGCCAACTACTTGGAGGCCGAGGTGAGAGGATCGCTTGGGCACAGAAGGTCGTGGCTGCAGTGAGCTATGCTGCTGCACTCCAGTCTGGGCTACAGAATGAGATTATGAATGAATGAATGAATGAATGAATGAATGAATGAATGAATACATAAATACATAAATAAATAAAATTTTTGTAGAGACACGGTCTCACTATGTTGCCTGGGATGGTCCCAATCTCCTAGCCTCAAGCAATCCTCCCACCCTGGCCCTGTTTTAAAGAGGGTGAAATAACCAGATTCAAATAGGAGTCATTTTTGTAGCTGCTGGGAGGAGGTATGAGGCGGTAGTGGCGAAGAGCCTCAGAAGAGGCTTGGCAACACTTTCTGGGCGGAAATTGTTTTACTGACTTTCTTCATTATAAAATGAAGTATTTTGCATTCAGCCTTATAATGATGAATGTTCACATCTCATATACGTGGTCTTCAGCAGATATTCCAATAGGTCAGCCTCAGGAACACCAGATTAAGTGTCTGTGAGGAGAAATGGCATAAGGACCTCATTTAATAATTAGGAATGCTGCTGCTTTTAGTAGGAAATTCATTTTCATACTTAAGTTCATTCAGACTTCAGGGACACATTGTGGGGCTATTGAAAATATAAATGCCATCCACGACAATCATAGACACTTAGTAGACACTAAGTAATTTCTGTGGTGAAAAAAAAATGAGCTGACGGCAACAAGTTCAATTCTAAGTCTACAAATGTGCAGGTTCTCTAAGAAAATAAGATGGTTTTTTCCAACATTCCCTTGGAGCCTGGGTTCCAAAAGAAATCCTTTTCACTCCGACCAATGGGTCCTTTTCCCTGCACATCTTCCTTGGGAATTATGGCCTTAAATACTACAGAAACCGAAAAAAAAAAAAAGGATTAAAGCTAGAATATGTAAACACATTTTAATGACTTTTTCCTGGTTAACAAAGTAATACATGATTCTTGTAGGAAATTTAGAAAATCCAAAACAGAAAATAAAAATCACTCATAAACATAACACCCAGAAATAGACTTTTATGTTTTTCCTCATCTCCTTTTTCCTGCTGTCTTTCCTCCTTTTTCCTCCTTTCTTTCCTCCTTTTCTTTATCCCTCTCCATCACAATTGTAACAAAATTAAGAGAATATTGAAAATATAATTTCGTATCCTGTTCTTTCACTTAGAATTGTATCAGCCTATAAGTAAGTCATGAAACCCAGACGCTATGAAGGAAAGATTGATAACTGGACTATATTAAAACAAAACTTCAACCAGGCAATAATATTTACAACCCATACAACCAATATAAAAAATTATTACTATTCCATAATATGAGCTTCTTAAAACATAATCAAAAAGATAAACAACTCAAGTTTTTAAATGGTTAAACCATGTGAATAGGCAAGAAAAAATTCAAATGGCCATTAAACATATATTCTTCTTAAAGCTTAATCGCATTAATAGTCAAGAAATGAAACAATGAGCTCATTTTTCACTGGCAGTTTGGCAGGAATTAGAAGGATGATTCCATCTAGCCTGAACAAGAAAGCCAAAACATTGACACTTTCATGTGCTACTGGTGGGAATATAAATTGATGCAACCCTTTTGGAAGACAGTTTCTCTACATCTGTTTAAATTTTAAATATTTATGCCCTTTGATATGGCATTTCCACTTCTAAAAAAATGTATCCTAAATAAACACTCCTACAAGTGTGCAAATCATGTTCATTACTCCATTGTTTGAAGTTGCAAAAAATTTAAAACAATCCAAATGTTTATATAGAGGAACTGGTTAAATTGTGGTACATTTTTGTAATGGAATTTTATGCAGCCATTATAGAGAATGAGCCAGAGGCATAGGAGGTATAAATATGTCCAAGACAATTGTTAAGTGAGAAAAGTATGTTACTGTATAATATTGTGTTAGTGTAGCATTGAGAAGAAAAGTTTGGAAGACTGAACTCATCATCATTTTCTCTATACTTTTTTCAGGAATGATTAATTTTATATAATGAAAATATTACTTTTATAATCAAAAAAACATTTTCAAATAACATTTAAAAATTCTGTTACAAACATTTCCTTACATTTTTAGTCCTTCATAAAAATTTAGCAGCTTTCATAAGATTCTGTCATAGAAATACCATAATTTATTTAGCCATTCCATGGTTGATACATAATTTAGCTTTTTTTCAAATTATATATGATGCAGCAACCAATATCTTTGTAAAATAAGATTTTTAATTTTACACTCACAAGAGTATCACATCACATAGCAGAGATTGAGAATTTAACCTGAAAAGAATTCATTGGGTGATTCTGAATGTACAAGATTGATGTTTTTCTAATCTTTTTATTTTATTAATTAATTAATTTTTTAAGATAGAATTTCACTCTGTCACCCAGGCTGGAGTGCAGTGGTGTGATCATAGCTCACTGCAGCCTTGACCTCCCAGGCTCAAGTGATCTTCCCGCTTCGGCCTTCCAAAGTGCTGAGATTCAGGCGTAAGCCACTGGGCCCGGCCTTAATCTTTTTAAAGCTTACCTGGACTATAGATGGCCCATATGGAGGCAACAGATTTGGGCCCCACTGTCTAGGCACACAGCTCTGCTACCCTACTCTGAGTTTAATTTGTCACTAGTTTTTGTAGTCTCAGTGTAAAAAAGACCAGAGATCTTGGCCTCAGGAGATCCTCTTCCCAAGGCTCAGTCCCAGGCTCTCTCCTCATTTCATTGCTTCTCCTGAGGTGAACTCATCCACACCCAGGTAATGACTCTCAGATTTATAGCTCCAATCCAGCCTTCCCTTTGACATCTAGCCATGTGTATTCAGCTGCTTATTAAATATCTCCACTTGTATGTCTAAAAAATGTAGCTCAATCTGTCCAAAATAAATTCTGTGATCCAGAACTTGCTGATGCCTCCTTCCCTTTATCCCCTACATCCTTCCATTACTAAGTCCCATTGCTTTCCCCCAATAGTTCTTGATACATCTAGTTCTCTTTACCTTACCACCCTCCCTATACCAGGCCACCATCATTTATCTCCTGGATACTCTAGTAGCTTCCCAAATGATCTCCTCATGTTCATTCTCAACTCCTCTGATATGGAGTCTTGTAAAACTGAAAATCTAATGCCATCCCTCTCCTGAGTCAGAGTTTTCCATTGTTTATTGGGCTAAAGACTGAAATCCTCACTGGCCCCTGCCTCATCTTGTCCATGCTGTCTCCTGTGTCCATGCTCCCTTCTCTCGCCATCCAGGACTCCAACCATACTAGTCTTCATTTCTTGACTGAACCCCCTCACCTCTGTTCCTTCCTTCTGAAATTCTCCTTACCCTCACTTTCCCTTCTTTCTGTCTCTTCACTTGGTTAATAATCTTCACAGTTCAGTTCAAATGTCACTTTCCTGGGAAATCTTCCCCCAGTGCTAGGTCAGGCCATCCCTTGATCTATTCCCATGTTTTCTCCTCATTGCACTCATCACAGTTGATCATTGTAAATTTAGTTGTGTGGTGATCTGTCTGCTTCTCCCACCAGACATTAACCCCCTTGTGGGTAGAGATGGTGCCCCCTTTGCTTACTATTGTATCCCAAGATCTTGGCATATGGCCAGGCTCGTGGACAATACTCAAAGAATGGTTGGGTGGGTGAAGGGATGGATATCTCATGTCAGGTGATGCATGAATGGCACTACTGTCTAACTCACGATGAAACCAAATGTTATGCTTTTGCTAATTCAGTGATTTTTCAAAAGTTTTTTGCCAATTTAATACAATCAGTCTTGCTTTGAAAAAATTTTAAGTATAAACCCAGACACTCAAAACACAAGCCAGTCCTAAGTGGTTTTATTCTAAAAGTAAGATCATAACCCACATTCACTCACTTGGCAGATGCCCCCTTTTCACACTTACCTACATGCTAGTTCTCCTCCTCAGGGGAAGGCAGCAAATGATCTGCACATTTGACCACTTGAGAGATTTGCTGTGCACTCCCCTGTTCCTGTATCTTCAAGGACTGTGTAAAATCCATTGAACTCTATTTATGCACAAGCTAAGAAAAAAAACCTTGCTTTGCAATATTTCAATTATGCATTTCATAGTAATATGCATAAACATCCCTATATTATAGTGCCATCTTAGGATAGTTATTGGTTCTCTCAGGTGGTTCTTGTTTCAATTAAAGTCCTTTCGGGAAATAGTCTATCAGGAGGGTTGGCCAGTGACACCACTACATAGAAGGGATTGGGCTTGGTGTAGTAAGTTACAAGCCCAGGCCTTAGAGGTGAGCAGAAGTAAATCTGAATCCTGATTTTACCCTTGTCTAGCTATATGATCTTGGGGTAGAGCCTACTTCATAGGGTTATTTTGAGGATAAAATAAGAATATAGATAAAGCACTTAGCATTTGATGAACATTCAGTATATGTTAACCACTGAAGACACTGTTATTCTTGTTATTCACAAAAGCTTTTTTCCAGGTTTTCTGGACAGACCCGCAGACTCACCATCCCCAAATGAGCAACAGACAAATGGCAGTATGCTGACACTCATAAATTGACTGTGCATTTTATGATAATGGGTATCAAAGTTGTACTTTATTAAATAATTATTATCTTTTAGATTCAGATATTAAAATGTTTATAGATGAGATAGTTCATGTCTTGGATTTGTTTCAAAATAATCTGATAAAAGATGGATCAGGGAGGGAGGGAGTCGATGTAGAGAGGGAGTATGTTTGGACATGCATTGGCAGCTGCCGAGGCTGTGTGATCGGTATGGGAGTTGTGTCATTCTCCCTACTTTTGTCTGTTTTGAAATTTCCCATGATAAAAGTTGAAAAATATGTTGGAAATAGTTCATATAAATAGCTTCCTAGATTCATTCTTGTTCAAGGAGCCAGCTCTCAACTTGCTTTCCTTTATTTCTTTTGGAAGAGTAACTGATTCTAGTGATCTAAGCAGTAAGACTCATGTCAGTCTGTTTTATTACTCTCAGGATAGCTTATGGTGGAAACAAAATAAATCCAATTTCTGAATCTCCTTTGTCTTCAATCACTTGGGAATTCTCTCTGAAACTACTGTGGGCATTTTAAGTAACCCTGATTACCCAGCAAGAACAATGTAGCTTTCAGACAAGCACAGAGGATAGAATAACTCTTTCTACCCTTCTATGCTTGCATGACAAAAGCTGTAGCTATTAAATACCGGTGCTCAATAAGCTAATGAATGGCAAGCCGGTAATTGTGGTTTTGGCATTTTTGGATTTCAGGCTCTGCCCTGTATGAACTTGTAATCTTCATTGTGTAGCCTTGTTAAGTTCGGCTGCTGAGTTACATGTTGGCATAGGAAGCTGAGGCACTCCTAAGCCAAAAACTGACCTCTGCATATTTCAAACTGAAGTCAGGAGGCTTAGGGTGACTTCTTTTGCTTTAAAAAAAAATAAAAGTATGATTTCCCTTTAGAGTGGAAGCTGACCATGACTGTAAATGGCTTTGTAATCTTTGGCTTTGTTTGAGTCACCCTCTCCATGTTCTGCTCTTCCGTTTGGATGCAAGCCAGCACGAGGATAAGTGTTCTGCTTGGTCCTCCTTGTTTAATAATTGACCCTTCAAAATCACTTTCTTTCTCCAGCTTCACCAAAGAGAAGAATTTAAATTTTGATTTCAGGTTTCTTCTTTTCCCTCTCAAGTCTGTCTTTAAGGGGTAAAACATGTGGCTTTTTATAAGTTTAAGTACTTTGGAGCAAAGTTTATGGAGTGTCTTTCCATCCCCTAAAAATAAGATAGGCTCCGAGTTGGCCAGGGCAGTCCCATTGGGGTCCATCTGAAATGCTTCTGTTTATCCCTTTGGTCAGCACCTCCTGCCAGGACCATGCTGGAGCTACTAAGAAGGAAGACAGGTGCACAGAGAGAACCTTCTGGAATACAGTGTGGGGTGTGCTATCATAGAATATAAACTGGGCAACCTAGGAGCAGAGTTGATATTGCTATGACTGTCTGGGGATATCAGGACAGACTTCATAGGGCAGGTATGAGATACTTGGGCTGAGGGCAGAACTGGTAGCCTGGAATTACGTTATGCTCTTAATTGAACCCTCTTGGGATCCCAGTTTGAGTGGTCTGTCTTATTAGATAGCACCTGGTATGAGAACAGCCATGGCGTTTCCTTTACAGCTCATACAGTTCTGAGAATGCCTAAAATTAGATTGAAATCAGGATTAAGGTGTCTAACCTGCCTTTGTGGCCTCAGGCATCCTGTGACCAGGATGAGTCACATCCTTGTCTTGCCCACTTGTGTCTTCTGAGAGCTGCATCCCAAGAGTTCCCCATGCAGAGCTGATTGTAATAGTTGACTGACAAAACTGATGGCCCAGCACTTTCTCTCCCCGAACGATTCCTGCTGCCCATGACAGCAGCTGAGTAATAAGCAGTCAGACCTCTTACCTGGGACATTAGTCACAAGCTCTTAAGCAACTGCGGGTCAACGCTTGAGACCGTTGTGGATTTCTGTTAGCACTTGTTTCTGTTGCCCAAGAAGATCCTTTCCAAGACTTCAGCAGGCATACTGGCTTCGGGAAAATTCAGAAACTCAGTGACCTTGTTTGGAAATGTGAGTGATAGTGTTCTGGGCTCAGGTCCACACAGGCCTGGCTTGTCAGGCTAGGACACAGTGTCGATAAAGCTGGGCTCTTGGGCTTTGTCCCCCCAGCCGTGCTCTCTTCTGGGGCTGCAGACCAGTGTGTCTAACCTCAGCCAGGTGCCTCTCTACTGTGTGCCCGCAGTCCCAGAGGAGCCAGGCACCCAGGCCTTATAGTGCCTCCCAAGTCAGAAAACACTTGTGGAAGAACTGAGAGTGGTGGCCTCCTTCACTGGACAGGACCACGACCATCCTCACCCCTGCTCCCGTCCTGCGCTGCTACAATTGCAACCTTTTATAGGTTAAATTAGCTGTGCTCATATGGTATGTGTGTGGTGGGGCAAGGGGAGGAAGCAGCTTCCACAAATCAGCCCACTGAAAACAGTCACTTATATGGGACATGGGATTCTGCGTGGAGAAGGGCTGATTTGGAACCAGGACTGGGTTTGGGTTAGAGACACAGAAAGCTTGCTTCGCTGAAGTGGGTGCACAGGTACTCAGCATGCCTTTGCCTTATGCCCCTGACACCCGGGGTAGGCTGCAACTAAGAGCAGAGAAGTCTGTTCTACGTTCCGTTGATCTGTGCCATGAAAGCTTTGCTGCTTTAACCACACTTATTGGGGATTCCTGGAATACCAGACTTGGTTTCCATTCCTGGGCATTTTCTAGTGGCCATTTTCTGTAAGACCTGCATGGCCAGGCTCTATCAACTCACAGGACACCGTGTGGAAACCAGTCATGCCAGTTCTGTCATCACCTACCTCCTCCAAGCCAGCAACACGATCCAGGCTGGACAGAAACCAACCTTTTGCCTTGGGCCATGCAGGCCAGCAGACCTTGATTCTCATACTGAGGCAGGAAAATAGAACCTCGAGTGCCCTGACACAACCCACAGTGAATATGACACTCCAGAAAGAGCAGTCAGCTGCAGCCACTGAGAAGATGCCACAGCGAGGGGGGGCTCCAGGCGGCCCAAGGCCATGGCAGCCTCCCACGATGGCAGTTAACCACAAAGCTCCAGGCCACCTAGCATCCCCCGCGTGACCTGTAGCCTCCTCGTCACTGATCAGCCTATGTGGGTTGCCTCTGAGCATATTGTTCCTTTAAAAACCAAAGTGTAAATGTCTCACCCAAAAGGCCAAGCTGTTGCTCTGTCCAGTCTAGACTGTGCCTGTGAGGCTAGCAATGCCACGCTCCCTCTGTAACAGTGCCCTGGGGTATGGGTGGCAACAGGAGAACCAGGTGCTTGTGCTGGGAAGCAGGTTGTTTTAAGAGAGCACTGCCTTTTATTTACAGACAGCTTTATCAGTACATGGCCATGTTCCTGCCGACCTTGAGGACTGTACCAAACAATCCTGCTGCTGGATATTCACTTCCTTCCACATGAATTCACTCTTAGGGATTGGAGGAGGGGTGGAAAATGCTTTGAACCAGAGTCTGCATAATCTACTAGGCTTCTTGTGCACCTGGGGTGCCCACAAACAAACCCTGTTCTCACTCTGGTTTTCCTTTTCCTGGTTAACATCCCCACAAACATACTGGATTTAAGACAGAAACCCAGGAGTCATCATTTCTGCTGCTTCTCTCTATCCATTTATCTCTAAGTGATTATCAAGCCTTATTACTGATTTTGCTTACACCGAAGCCCTACTTCCTTTCCCCTGACTGACTCCTTATTTTCCATTCCATTCATCACTGTCCTGGTTCAGGTCTTAACATCTCTTCCCTGGACAGTTTCAGCCTACCCTAACTGATCTTTTCTTGTCCAGCCAGGAATCTGTTACTCCCTTAATTAGGGAGCATCAATGAGTTCCTTTTGCCTAATATCTAAAAATCAAAATTCCTTAGTGTGGCATTCAGGACCCTTCCTGGTTTGAAGGACTTAACTTTCCTCTGTAACCCTGAGATTTTTCATGGCCCCAGCACTCCTCTGTCCTGTGCTGCCCGCCCCTCAGCCTCCTCCACCATGCCCAGGGTTCTCTGAGTCCACCTGCACAGCCATACCGCTGGGCTTGCTGCCGTGTCCCTGCCCCATCCGCCTGTCCATGGCGGCCTTCTCACTCCCCCATCTCTGCCTGGGAGACTCTGACTCATGCTTTCAGACCCAGCTCAATTTCTGCTTCTGCTGTGAGGCTGTCTCTCTCTCCTCCCACTGGAAGGAATTGTTCTCTCTTATGTTTCTTTCATAGCACTTGGTTCATACCTTCATCATGCCACTAGGATGATACAGCAATTTGTGTGTTCCCCCTCCCCCACACCTCCCATTCTATCCTGTCCGTGTGTGTGTGTCTGTGTCTGTATATAAAATATATATCTATTTGTTTTAGACACACACACACACACACACACACACACACACACAGAGTAAGTCTTTCTTCTTTTTTCATTTTAGAGACAGGGTCTCACCCTATCGCCCAGGCTGGAGTTCAGTGGTGCACGCTCAGCTCACTGCAGCCTCAACCTCCTGGGATCAAGTGATCCTCTCACCTCAGCCTCCCAAGTAGGTGGGACTACAGGTGCATGCCACCATGCCCAACTAATTTTTGTATATTTTGTAGAGATGGGATGTTGCCCATGTTGCCCAGGCTAGTTTCAAACTCCTGAACTCAAGCAGTCTGCCTGCCTCAGCCTCCCAAGGTGTTGGGATTATAGGCACCCAGCCAACAAGTATTTCTTAAGTACATTATGCCAGGCATAATGGCGAACCGCATAAACACAATCCCTGCCGTCGTGGAGCTTCTAGCCTAGCAAATATTTGTCTCCCATTACACTGTGAGTTCCTTGCAGATGAAGATCAGCTGTACTCCTAGTGCCTGTCACCACCCCTGGCACACAGTGGCCACCTCCCCTACGGGTGTTCACTCTGACTCTGATGGGTAGAGATGGGTGCGAGAGTGGAGGATGGGGGTTAGGCTGAGTACGAGGTAAGTGGAAAGCCTGGAAAAGCCATATTCTGCCCTCTGTTTTTAAAGGACAGCCTACATTTTCCTGTGGTCAGCCCATTCTTAATGGGCCCATCATCTTGGAGCCATGAGGCAAGTTCTGAGACTTGATCTAAATGTGTCATCCAGAGAGCACAGAGAAGTTTGTTCCTTTTGACGTGTGTACAGGAAGCTCATGCGGCCGCATGTGGCCGCACTTGTGTGTGTGTGTGTGTGTGTGTGTGTGTGCCCATTCTGAGAGGCGGATGGTTTGGGGTCTGGCTGCCCTATCTCATGCTGCTCTTTGTATCTTTCAGAGATCTGAAACTGGACAACGTCCTGTTGGACCACGAGGGTCACTGTAAACTGGCAGACTTCGGAATGTGCAAGGAGGGGATTTGCAATGGTGTCACCACGGCCACATTCTGTGGCACGCCAGACTATATCGCTCCAGAGGTGAGTGCAGCTGCTTGATGCAGCTCTGAAATCTGAGCTCTCCAGTAACTCTGACCAGAAATGCCACTGGCTGCTTTTATGCGCTGCAGCTTTGGAGGCAGCATTGAAAGCCGACACCTCCAGACTCATTTATGGCTGATTGGGTGAATGATGGCTGAAAATGGCCTAAGTCCCTCTAATAAGAATTTGAGTTTAAAAAAAAAAATGTAAACTTTGCAGTTGCTTTGGGCTTTAGCCCTAAATGAAGACAAAGTGTATGCCATTCATGGCTAATTATTTTCCTCTTTGTCTCTACTTAGTGATTTAATTCCAGCATCATTTAGCAGAACTAAAGAAAGGCTCTTGAATCCTTGAATCCTTCCCATATGAGTGAGTGAACCCAGTCTCCTTTTTTTTCCACACTGATATATTTCCAGAAGCCTTTCTGTTTGGGATCTGCACGAGCCCATCACAGTGGCCCGATCAGGCCATAAATATTTGTTCACCTAGATGAGAAGGCACCTCTGAGTTGACCACAGGGAAAACAGACCACTCCGTAGAAATGGAATGAAATACGCATGCTAGCACAGGAGACTTTTCTTTTTAAACTTTGATATTTCCTAATGCATCAATTTCCCTAGTTATGAAGAACACATTTGTTAATCTGATGTATGAACCACCTCTCACGCTGCCCCCTTTGCACAGATCCTCCAGGAAATGCTGTATGGGCCTGCAGTAGACTGGTGGGCAATGGGTGTGTTGCTCTATGAGATGCTCTGCGGTCATGCGCCTTTTGAGGCAGAGAACGAAGATGACCTCTTTGAGGCCATACTGAATGACGAGGTGGTCTATCCTACCTGGCTCCATGAAGATGCCACAGGGATCCTAAAATCTGTAAGTTTGGCTTACCCAGCTAGCTTCTGATCTATTGCAAACCAGCTTGTTTTATGTGCTTCTTATGTCCTTTCAGTACCTCCCACCAGTAAACCACTAGCTCTAACTAAAATTTGTGTTGTTCTAATCTGAAGAATCAAAGAACCAGAGTTCTCTCAGGCTGTTACCCTCTCTTATGCAATAGACCCTCTCTTATGCAATAGTTATTTGGGGCCAATTTCAATAGCCCTTGATAACTTTGTTTGCCAAATAGCAAGTATTTCCAGCACTTCATAACTTTAGTTGAGGGGTGGTGATGTTTCCCCTTCATACAGTCAGGCCACACCAGAGTTTTGGGTCAAGTGAATGCCGTTCCCAGCCTGTTATTATGTCAGTTTTGTTTCTGTTGGCATCTTCAAGGAGCAGGATGAAGGGGTAGGGTCTTTCTCTTAGGGCTGGGAGAGGAGAAGAAAGGTTTTCCAAACCTCTGCAGATCTCTTTTGCCTCCATGTTATTCTTATGCAAGCCAGGTGCCACGCCCAGGCTGCAGGTGCAATGTTGTAATGGATCATGTTGAGGAAGTCTTTTCTGTGTGTGCATTTAAGGCACTGTGCTGGATGCCTTTGAATTGAGGAAAAACATGTATTGGATGCCTTTATGTTGAAAATAAAGTACATGTAATTTGGGTCAGTTCTGTAACCACATTAGTTGAGCTCCAAAATCATGTACTTTCACCTGCTATATGCGGAAGGGATATAAAGGCAAATAAAAGATCAGTTTTTCAAGAAGGGATAAATCAGAACAATCTATATTCTGTTGGATAGTATCTATGGCATAAGAATTACTATCCTTAAGTTATATCCTTTCAGTAATTTGAGACAAAAGCGAAATGTGAGAAATATTTGCTATCTTGTTGAAAGACTTGTTTCTCTTTAGAAACTTCTAGCCCTATAATCAGTGCCATTTCAAGGATATTTTTTATGTGGGTCACTGTGTGCTGGGGCTGAAGGCTTGATTGGCCCTGAGAATCCTCTACATCACTAAAAGAGAAATAATCACAGAAATCCTTCTGAGGCAAATATTACCAAAGTGAATCATAACACATAGCTCAATCCTCAAGCTGAGGTGCCAGTACCCTCCTGAAATTGAGAAAGCACTAATCTCACAGGAATAAAAGCACAGTACTTTGGGATTCTACCAAATGTCTCCTATCTAACATGTTTTTGTAATAACAGTTCATTTGTTAGTAGAAATTTTAGAGGAAACCATAAATATGGCTTTTATAATTTTATGGAAAAAAAGGTCATAGAGAAGGGCTTGTCTTCGTGGATTTGTGCCATGAAGTTTCTTAACTTCCTGAAGGGAAATATACTCACCTAGGTTGGCTGCAGCCAATTTTGATAACATAAACCACGATAACACAGGCTCATCATGCCGCAGAGGGAGGCGGACTTTGCGTGATCACTTTCCTACTTCCATGGCCCAGAACCTGGCTTTTTGTGAAAAAGCATGCCAGCCTTCTGTGGCCTGCAACAGCCACCTTCATCATACTAATGGTTTTCCATGCTCCACATATTTAGTCCAATTACTGTAGCCGATTTAGTAGTTTTAATATTTAGATGAAGGACCCCAGAGTTCATAATTCAAATGAAAATACTGGTTCAAGCCATAAAAAAATGCCTGTTGTCAGCACTGGTGTATAAAGGTCACTAGGCTTGGTACCATGAAGGGTAGGAAATAAAAGTCAGTCCATGCCTCAAGAAATTTTTATATTCTCTAATATAAACACTGGATTAGCAATCCAGATCAGTGTTTCTCTGATAGATACCCTATGCCTTTTGAATCCAGGTCTAGTAGAAATCTTAAGAGGCCACATCACCATTTGAGTTGGACATTCCTAATTTTTTGTCTTTACATTTTTAGAAGTCCTCAACCTCATTCTCATGTTTCAGAGTCCTCTTGAGAGAATGCTTTCCAACTAAATCTGAAACTAGGTATCATCCCCTTAGCCTAGAACCTAGGACAAGTACTAAGCAAGGTTAAGATTCATATGGAATTTTTACAACTGTTTCTTTTTAACCAGGTGAGCTCAGTTACTTCAAGCTATATCTTTTATGTAAATATGGATATTTTTCCTAACGAGCAAATACATTATCCAGTAATAGCCTCATGGTCTTTCCTCCGAGAGGAAACAGCCTCTGGTGCCTAAGGAGAATCGCATCCCGTGGAGACTGAGTTGTTCTCTCTCCTTGTAGGTTCACTTTTGGGAAGCTACAAGTCCCTTCACTTCTCTTTATTTCAGCTCCTTTCTCATGGCAGCTGCTCCACTGATGGAGGCAGCAGCTGCGATTGTTACATATCATGTGTCTAGCACTCATTGTCCTAAATAACATTCGACTCTCTCTCTGGGTATCTTCCACATAGGAAGGAGCAGGGGCTCTGGGCTCACAGTGCCCGACCTGCCTCCCAGTCCTGTTACCTTCCGGCTGAGTGACCTTGGTGAGCCTCTGTGCCTCTCTGCATTTCAGTGTCCATGCTTGTAAAATAGAGGTAATAAAATCCATACCATAGGGTGATTGTCCAGATTATATGAAATAATATAGGTAAACTTCCCAGGCACATAATAAGCATTCTGTTTTTTCCTCCTTCAAGGCATGTACCTTCAATGTAATTTTCTTAAAAACACTTAAATGTTGTCAGATAAAGTTACTAAAAAAAAAGAAATCACTAAGAGGATTTCTGGGATTTTTTTTTTTTTTGTACATTTTATTCTCCATGCCTAAAAACAAGAAGCTTAAATGGTATAGATGAAAACATTCAGCTAGTCTTTGCAGGGGACTGAGACATTTAAATAGAAATGTGATCAAAGAGAAAAAAGAAATGTTCAGAGCACTGAAGACTTGAGGAGTCACACTGAGGAGGGAAAGGCATCAGAATTGGGTTGGTTAAGAACCTGCCTCCAGAGCAGAGCTGCCTGGGGGCAGATCTTGGCTCTTTGACTAATCGGCTGTGTGACCTTGGGCAAATGGCATAATTCTTGCATGCCTTAGTTTCCTCTCCATTTCCTTGGGCAAATGGCATAATTCTTCCATGCCTCAGCAGGTAGGGTATACAACCCACAGGGCTACTGCGTGGTTGGCGTGAGATAACATGTGTGGGTGCCTGAAGCAGTGCTTGGCACAGGGTACGTGCCCAGGAAGTGTCCTGCACTATTACCGCTGAGAGCTGCATGCATGAAATGATTTTTTTACAGTCTGCCCTTATCTCTGAAAAAGTATTTGTCATATTAGGAGGAGGGTTCGAGATAGCAAGGCGTGCTGTGCCAACCACTCAGGCTGCTTTCTGGCTCTAATTGCAACTTGATTTAATTAGGCCAATATAGTTATTTTACTACCAGAAGAAAACTTAGAGATTGTCCATTCCAACCCCCTCATTTTATAGATGAGGAAACCATGAGGTACTGAGAAATTGTGACTCATCAAAGGCCATTTGACACATTACTTAAATCAATTGGGGCCTTTGCGCACTGCTGATGAGGATGTAAAATGGTGTGGATAATGGTATGATGGGAGGTTCTTCAGAAAATTAAACAGAGTTCCCATATGATCTAGCACTTCTACTTCTGGATATTTGCCCAAAAGAATTAAAAGTGGGAACTCTAATAGATATTTGTACATCCATGTCCATAGCAGCATTACGTACAATAGCCTGAAGGTGGAAGCAACCCACGTGTCCATCAACAGATGAATAGATAAGTAAGATGTGGTACGTGCACTCTGAACAAGCATTCATTTGGCTGCACAGGGCCAGATCAAGCTATACTGTGTTCTTTACCAATATTGACTTGATGGCTTTTTCCATAATTTTGTGTCCACCTAAGATCAGGCTTTCTGGGAGCTTGGTGACTTCAAGAGTTCCTCATGTGAATAGTTGAATCCATTGGATGGTGATTTGCATAGTTCTAAAAACTGTAGGGAAATCATGAGTGCTAAGTTTTGAACTGTAATTATTTGTCTTTGCCCTTAATTTTATAGAGCTTTGTGATCATTAGAAGCATAAACACAGAATTGTAGAGCTGGAAATAGTTTAAAAATATTTTGTCCACATTTCCTCATCTGTAGATGAGGAAACTGAGGCCCAGAGAGATGAAGGGGCTTTACATATTAGAATGGAAACAACACACCCTAGACCTCATTTGACTTCTGCCACTGGTTTTCAGTCTCTAAAGGTGTGATAATAACACCTACAGTGCCCACTTCAAATAAGGCAGTATACATGAAAGCGTTTTCCAAGTGGAATGCACGATACAAGAGTGATTAGTATTGCTCACTTGTGAGTAGTAATTTCACAACACACTTAGAGATGTCATTATCGTCATCTTCTCCTTGAACAGTTCAGCAACATCATCAAGGTTATTAAGTGCTTAATTTTACACTAGGCTGTGGTAGGCTTTTATTCCTAAGGAAATTGTATTTTTATTTTTCCAGGAGCTTTTAAATCTTTACCAAAGACACATAGGTGGGGTGTAAATAGCCAAATAGATATTGATCTGTTTATTTATATAATAGGCTTACATCAACACATATGTGCGTAGCAGGCATGGGTTCTGCAATACTCAGGTTCTGTGCGAGGTGCCAGGAATCCAGTGATGAGCTAGGCAGACATGATCCTGCTCTTGTGGAATTTACAGTCCAGTTGGGGTGGGGAGGGAGAAAGAAATTTTAAGAGCAATTATACATTAACTATATACTTACAATTTAATGAGAAAAAAATTAAAATCCAAGGTTCTTTGAAAGCATTTATTTAACAGGCAGATCTAACATGACCTGGGCCACCAAAGGAGGCCATCTGGAGGAGATGACATTTAATAAAAGCTGAAGAGAAATTAAGCTTGAAAGTGTGCAGAGGCCTTGAGAAAGGGAGCAGTCCATTTGAGTAGCTCAATGGCAGGCGGGTTGGAATGTGATGAGCGAAGGGGTGGGGCAGTGAGAGCTTCAGGGGAGGAGGCTGAGGGAACGTGAGAGCCCAAAGGACATCCTAGGCCACACGAAGGAGTCTGGACTTTATCTGAAGTGCCAACGTAAGTCTTTGAAGAATTCCAAGCAAGCATGAGTGATGCAATCACTACTTCATATGTAAAAGATCACCCTGGCTATTGTATAAGGAGTGGACCAACAGACTGAAGTATTTACTGATTAAGTGACTTCTAGGATTTCTTTCAAATTAATCCAGGAGTTGTGGGGAGGAACAGATGAAACAAGATTGGGCGTGTGTCAGTAACGCTCAAGGCCGAGTGATGAGTACATGAGGGTCTGTGTTACTGTCATCTAAAATTTCCACAATGGAAAAGTTGTTAAAACCACCATATAAATGAATGCCTTATACAAACAAGCTCAGCGTGTGTATATGAAGAAACATTTCTAACCTGTATAGAAAAAGTGATCTCCATCTTCACAAATGAAGGGGAAATGGTTTACAATACAAATATACAGAAAGAGCAAATGATGTGAGCCACATACAAACTCCCCTGTGGATCCTGGCCACATCTCTTAAATCCAAGTAAGAGTCTCAGGTTCCTGGCCTGGGAGTCTATGTCACCCTGATGATTTTTTGCCACAGACAAAATTAACCAGTGGTTTTAGCACAACTCATTTCTTCAGCATCCCTGAGGAGTTTCTATGCCTTCTCAAGAAGTGTCCTTCAGCCTCCAGGGTAGTAACAAAGGGTACCCCAAAGAAGCATTTTTAACAGAAAAGAGACCAGAGAAGGAGAGAATCCTCATTGTTGGACTTTGCTCCATGCTGCCTCCTTGGGGCCCTGGGAGATCCTTTCCCGGCCTGCTGGATCTGCCCTTTCCCACCGAGAGGCAGGAAGAGCTGGGCTCTCCAAGCCAGTCCTTCACGGTGCCTCTCTCTACCATCTTAGTGTGGGAGGGGCATCTTTCCATGGCTTCCTGAGATGGAGATTTATTTAAGAAGGAAAGCTTGTTGAATTCCCTCTTACCTTTTTAAATGAAAGGTATTATTATTATTCTATATCTGGGGAAACTGGTCAGACACCTGTTTATGTTACATACCATAGAGTTACAGATGTTAAAGACCTCAGGGCTTCATCTGGCGTGATGTTAGCAAGTGCCTACATGCAGGGTTGGGGAGGGTGTGTACTGTCCAGCATTCCTCTAGAAGTGTGTGATCGGCAAGGCAGGCTCCAGCATCTTCTGACCCCAATCTAATATTACTGTCCCCACAGGCCCTCCCTGTCATCACCTTTACCACTGCCCTCTCCACCCACAACACCCCCAAGGTTGTGGACTTGTGAGTTCTTTGTGTGTAGCTGTTCAAACATTTCCTATAGATGTGGGTAGTGGACAAAGGACTTGCTTGTGACAACTTTTCCCATGGAGTGCAGAATCAGTGGGTGCGGGGGTAGTTAGAGCACACACAGTTTTTAGCCCAGGATTTCTACTTGAAAAGAATTCCCCAAATCATTAACCAGTAATCGCACATCTAAAAGTAACTTTATATGCACCCAAATAAGCACACTGGGAAGACTATTTTTCTTGCTTCCCCTTCTGTCTTTCTCTTCTTTGCTTCAAATGTTTCTGTTCAATATATAACGTGTGCGTGCCTCAAAAGCAGCCTCACCTGCGACTTGCAGAGAATGGAGTATTCACACTGGCAGGATCCTCAGAAATTAACACAAAAAAGGCATATGACGACACGCACATTTGTGTAAAAAAAAAAAAAAAAAGGCATTCCAGCTGTTATTTCTTAATTTTTTTTACTTGGTTTGGGAATATATACTACCTGTTTTCTGGTGTCACCGTGCCATCAGGTTTCTTAGGCTGACTAAATTATCCCAAAATGCTGATAATGATGAGACAAAAGAAAGTCTATCTTTTTTTAGGGCTTCTGAGATTCCGCTGAGTTTTGCCCTCATCTAGGTCCAGAAGGGCTTAGGGAAGTCCCAGGCGAGTCAGCAGAGCTCAGGAAACCGAAGCCTTGTCTCAGAGGTTAGTGCTCCTTTGCTGAATCATCTCCAGCAAGAAATCACGTGGCTCAGGCAGGGTCTACTCAGGTGAAGTCAGCACCCTTGTCTTTGAGCTCACACAGGTGGCTGGGCTAAATAAGTGCTGAAAGGAGCTGCGTGCATTCTCCTGAGTCACCTTTGTCGACTCTGGAAGCACTGTAAACTTGGCATCAGAAGGAGATTATAAAGTGCTTTTGTTCCTAAGCTTTATAAAGTGTGTGTGTATGCATGTGGGTTTCTCTGTCATCCAGCCTCTCAGATTTCATCATCCGAGCATGGTCTGCAGGAATCCTGTTTGCCTCTATGCACAAAGGAGGGAGAACCACAGTTAATTCAGGGATCCTCTTTTAGCCCTGAGTGTGTCCCACATCTGTCACCAGGCAGTGAATTCCAGGAGCATTGACTGTCTTCCTCTCCATTTCCCTACTCCCCTCCTGGGAGAGGCTGGAATGCCCAAGGAAGCCAGCAAAGGTGGTCAGCCAGGAGAAGGCTGGGGAAGAGGAGGGAAAAATGGGACCTGAGTAACGCAGAGGATCCAACCCCAGATCATTAGGGCTGGTTTTTCAAACACCGTTAGGGGAAATCCAAAGAAAGTTATCAAAAGATCCTTGAGTAAGAGGAGTGGTTAACATGCAACCTGGCAGTCTGTTGCCAGGACTAGAATGCCTGTCTGAGGAAAGGAAGCTGCTCCACAGGCCTCTTACCGAAACCTCTAGTGAGGTTAACACCCTTCAGAAAAGGAACCATTTGCTCACAGATCAAGGCCAGTGTCTGCAGAAAACAGAAAAACACTGCTCTTCCCAGAGATTTTATATTTGGGTCTTTTTAAGTCATATAATTTTATTAAAGTTCTTGTTCTCTACTTCTTTTTCCCTCATTAGATTGTAAGTTTCCTAAGGTTGGAAGTCCTTACATTTTGATAGCAGTGTGAAGGATTTTTTAAAATTTATTTTTAATAGAGTACTCATGCTGCATGTCTCATTTATCTCCATCTCTGCCAGGAAGATAAAGATGTCAAAGCTTTTGTAAAATGACCATGGAAACTTTTCCTGTGTGGAGATTTGCTAACCAGTGTCTGTGGGTCAGAAAAGCTTTTTGTTTCAAGTTAGAAAAACTCTTGTAAACAAAAGTATTTGACTTTGTTGTTTTTTGTTTGTTTGTCCTTGCCAACTATCAAAGGTCAATAATTTGGGGCAGTTGGTCATTAGATTTGGTTTGGATGCCAAAGGTAACTCACATCCAGGATAAAGAAGGGTACTGGCCTCAATTTCATCAGAGGAGGATAAAGGACATTGCATAGTCCCCACTAGAGAATCTTTGTTTAGCACTCACTTCTCTTCAGTAGCTACATTTGGGGGATCATACCTGGAAAAAAGTAGTTTGTATAGCTTGGGCATGTAGGGTAGCAGCAGCTTTTTCTCAACACTTGGAAGTCATTGGAGAGCATTGAAATCTGCCCCATCAGTAAGAGCTGCATGAGACTGGTTTGTCAGGAATAGAAGCATGTTGTCTAACAATGGGCATTGGCAACCGCATGACCTTGGGTTTCCATCTCCAAGACTCACCTCTAACCTTTACCTACAGTTAATCAACATTGTCCCATGACCAGAATGAAGATACAAGGAAGAAATAATGATTATGAAACCCAGGAAAGGCGGGGTGTTGGGAGCCTTGGAAAGGAATTGAGTATGTGCTTATGAAGGGCTGCTGGATTCCATCACAGACAGCATGGAAAACACAGCCAGCAAACCCACCAGGATTTGAGCACTGCCCCTGCCCACTACAGGAACAGCATAGGGCATTTACTGTACTGAGTTTCATCAAGAGAAAATAAAGTACACTGTGTAGTGTGTCTCTGGAGATATCGCACAGAATATTCTGATGCTGGTCAGTTACAACCTGCCAGGTAAGGCACTGACCCGCCGGCATTCTCAAATATACCCACATGCCCACTTCCTCCATCACTGGCTCAGGGAGATCAGCTTGAGCAAGTTTATTTCACTTTATTTTTAATAAAGAAAAGCCCATTTCAGACTCAAGGAAAACAAAGCATCTGTAGCTGAGGGAAGGACAATCTTCAAAATGCCAGCTTTTTTTTTCCTCCCAGAGTTTTTAATGATAAATGCAAAAATAGAGGAAAGAAAAGAGTCCCTTGATATGGGCACAGACTGTGGAGGCCGCTGGTGTCGCCACCCACCTGACACCAGACAGGCCAGTCCGGCTCTGCTTCACATGTTTTCAATGACGCAATCCTGTTCCTGCCAGGGAGCCCTCTCATCACTTAATGGTATTGAGTATTACAACCACATTATGTGTTTTAATTTTTCTTATGATATATTTAGATATGCTTCCTTTAACTTCCACTCCCTGAACTTATTTCTCCCTGAAATTATTTCTCGTTTAATCCCTCTTCTGGCCAACAGCTCTTTGAGTATTTGAAAATTTTAAGTGTCCTTCTATCTTGTCCAGCATAAAGACCCTCATTCGTTTGAAATAAAACCAGGTGGTCAGGCTGAAGGATGCCTTGGATTTTTTCCAGCCCTGTTACTTTTCTCTGCCTTCACTTAGCACCTGCACTGTATGTACTTCTCAGCCCTTCTCCTTCCATAGAATCAGAGGAAAAAGAATGTCACATGAGCTGGCAAAGAAGTACAACATAAGGAAACACACAAAGTGCTGTGAATTCCCATCAGGTGAAGTCCTGAGTGTCATTTATTAGGAGAAAGTAAAGTAAACTGTGTAATGATTCTCCTCACCTGTCGGTCCAAATATCTTAACCCAGAATCCAAATACGATTGGTAGCCTCAAGAGGAAGTCTAGTGTAGGGACTGAGAGCAAAGATCTGAGTTCAAATCCTGACTGTAGCACTCCCAAACTGTGTGACAGGTTACAGATGGGTCTGTTTCTCAGCTTCCTGATCTTTAAAATGGGAATAATAACCACAGTTGCTGTAAGGATTATATCCAATGAATTCGGAACTCTTAATGCCTATGCAACAAAAGAGTATGCAGCATACACATATAGTAGTAATGGCTACCACTTCTTAAGCTGTAACTTGTATCAAACTGTATCATTCTCTACTCTCTCCACTCCTGCAGCTTCCCCCTTCTCAAACCAGTCTGGATACCTGGCAGGGTGGCCCATTGCCATGAGTGTGCAGGTTACTAGTTCCAGCCCTCCCCAGCAAATTCCATCCAGATCCAATCTGAGCAGGCTAGAGCACCTCTCCTTCTCTTGGCTCGTCCAGTATTCCATAGCAGCACCATTCTGTATAAGAACCTAGACTTGGGAAGATTACGGTTTGTTTCCCCAGAGCAATTCAGGAAGTCTATTGTCTGTCCTTTCCACCCTACCAAGCCCCATCCCACCCTCAGTGGACTGTCATCAGCCCCATCTTGCATTTAAATGTCTGTCACTGCCTTCTCCTATGGAAAAGTGACTTATCAATGCCAGGTCCAAGCCTAGTGTCTCTCCCATACTGTGCAGCCATATCCCTGCATGACCACTGCCCTGAGCTGGAGGGTGCTGCTAGCACAGGGTGTCTCCAGATCTTCCCAACAGCCGGCAGGAGGGGTATGAAAGGAGAAGGTTGGTCTTCATAACTGGGTCAGACTCTGCGTGTGCCAGCAGCATCCTTCAGACAGACACGCGCCTGCAACACGCATGCGTGGTGTGCTTCTCGTCAGCCCCAGGTGGCCATGAAGGTCTATGGCCACGGCGAGGTTGGGCGTCATGGCTGTGAACCATACTCTATTCTGTGTCCTGTGCCCTTTCTCTGCCCTTTCTCCCCAAGACCCTCTTTAGAGCCATAAAATGCCTTCTCCCCATTTAGGATCATCGTTCTGGAATATTGGTAGGAAGGTTCTGTGGCATGGTTTCCTTCCCTTCTAACTTGCCAGCATTAGCTGCTAACTCTCTCTCTGCCCTTTGTTTAAGGTCTGAAATTGAATGAATGGAGACGGTCATTTTGTTTGCCCAACAGCCAAATCCAACCATTAGGTAGAAAATACAGTGTTCTCTGGCTCCTGGAAGAAAATCTTATTAGACTAATTGCTTTATTTATATAACTTGTCCTCTTCCTATGAAATCAGACAGATTTTGAAAGAGGAAAAAAATACTTGTAGCCATTACTTATATTTTAGTGAGTTTCAAAGTACATTTGGGCCCAGTTATTTCAAGACTCATAATGGCACAGCGTTAGTTTAAACTCTATAATGTGGAACATCCAACAACTCAAAACTGAAGCTGCCTCCTGTGTAGCACAGCCCACAAGATGTGATAAGCACCATACCTGCCACCAGATTTGCAAAGAAGCTGCTCCACTGCATCGTTATTGCTGCATTTAGTATCTATGTTCTGTTGTTAATGCAGATATAGTTGCACATTAAAACCTATTGTTTGTAGGCCGGGCATCATGGCTCACACCTGTAATCCCAGCACTTTGGGAGGCCGAGGCAGGCGGATCACTTGAGGTCAGGAGTTCGAAACCAGGCTGGCCAACATGATGAAACCCTGTCTCTACTAAAAATACAAAAATTAGTCGGGCGTGGTGGTGCACACCTGTAATCCCAGCTACTTGGGAGGCTGAGGAAGGAGAAGCACTTGAACCTGGGAGGGGGAGGTTGCAGTGAGCCAAAACTGTACACCATTGCACTCCAGCCTAGACAACAAGAGTGAGACTCCATCTCAAAAAAAACAAAAAACAAACAAAAAAAAACTATTGTTTGTATTCTCATTTTAAGATTGTCTTAGAAAAGGTTTTCTGTCAGGAAAAAAAAAAAAAAAAAGTTTTCCGAATAGGGTTTGGTGGCCTGTGCCTATATTCCCAGCTACTCAGGAGGCTGAGGCAGGAGGATCACTTGAGCTTAAGAGTTTGAGACCAGCCTGAACAACATAGGAAGATCCTATCTCAGAAATTTAAAAAAAGCAAGAAAAAGAAACATTATTTTCCAAAGACCGTTCCTCCCACTGCGCTACTGGAGCCTGGGACAGTGAAGGCAGAAAGAGATTTTGTTCTCTCTTTCCTGGCTGTAGAAGAACAGGGAGAGCCAGATGAGCCTCAGGGTCAAGGCTGACCTCAGAGTGTAGTCTCTCAACAGCTTTCTATCTGTGCCCCTGCCTTTAAATAGAACAGGATGGACTTACAAGCTTGGCATTTGGGTCCCATTAGGGACATAAGCAAATACTGGAAGTATTCTGTAAAAGAATTATGCTGCCACTGTTCACAGCAATGGGAACAGAGTGTTTAGGGACAGTCTATTCGAGCCTAGGAAGGCAAGAAGATATTCACTATCATTTCTTGAGGGCTTTCTTTGTGCCAGGTGCTTTACGTTAATTCTCTCATTGACCCATCATAACTTTTTAAAATATAGGAAAATCTTCATTTTAGAGTTGAGAAATCTAAGGCCCAGAGAAGTTAAGAAATTTGTCCACAGTCACACAGTAACTCAGTGGTGAAAGAATTATACAAACACAAGCAGTGACACTGCAGAGCCTGACCAGCCCTCCATGTCAGAGAAGCTGTTAGTTCTTTCAGCCTTCTCTGGCTTGCAGGAGGCCTCCCAGGACATTCTTATACAAACTTGGCCCAAATCCTTTACATGTCCCCTTAGAACTAGCCTCAGGAGGGAGCATGCCTGCTTGCTTTCCCCTGCAGCCACACCTCCTCTGTAGTTTGGGAAAAAAACTGTTAAGTGGCTCATTCTCAGGGCCAGGTGTGTCTCTGATTCCTTGAGTATCCTCTAGTTCAGTTCTACTGTAATGAGGACCACAGCAGGAAGGGGAACATAAAATGAGTCCCCATGTTCTTGACCCTTCTCTTTCCCCTGCTCTCCAGTCAGTTTGAGATTTACACTTGGGGTAGAATCCAGATTTTCCGCCCTGGTCCCCTCAGTCACTCTCTGCAGCTTATGAAGTGCTTTTCTTGGCCCTAGAAAACATTCTGCTTCCTTTAGTAAATGTGTGCAGAATATTTCATGAAGTCACATTATTTTCCTCTTTGGCCGACTTTCCCTCTTGGATCACAGTCAGGGAGAAGGTCAGCTGAGGTGAGGCAACTTCTTAGTGTGACCTTAGATGTGGATGAAAGTGATGGCCCCGAGCAGCACAATTGTTAACTTACTGGCATTTGGGTCCCATTAGGGACAAAAACAAATAATGAAAGTTTTCTGCAAAAGGATTATGCTGTCACCATTCACAGCAGTAGAAACAGAGAGTTTAGGGAAAGACCTGTGCCCAGCCTAGGATGGCAAGCTGTCCACCTCCAACTCCATACATCTGCACCAACGTGAACTGTGAAAGATTTCAGGCCTGGGACTAATGTTAAGTGTTCCCTTAACTCCTCATCTCCACATCATTGGAGCAGGGTAGTGGTAGAAGGGCCACCCCACCACCACCACAACACACAAAGCTTCTACCCCCTTAGCATCACCCTGGACCCTCCTTCTCCCGGTCCTGGTTTCTGTTTCATGGTATTCATCCTCCTCTGGCCTCTTCCTGGCATCCTCCAGCTGCCACCCTGGCTGCTTCTCACCCTACGCCAGGGGTCAGGAGCCATGAAAGTCCGTGAGTGATGCCAGCCAGGTGGGAGGCGATAGGGAGTGGTGGGGCATGTGGCTGTCTGGGCATCTGATGCCCCATGAAAAGCAGCAGCCCCTGCTCAACTCCAGGTCGTTTCTATGAAAGGAGTGTAGGCCCAGTGTTCCCGAGTATCTCGTTTTCCATGAGAGGTTGGAAAACCTGACTTTTCATGTGATGTGATGTGACATTTCCTGGTGTTTAAATGTTTGAGAAGTAATAAAAATCATTTCAAAACGCACTATGTAGACCGAATAAAATGTGTCTGAGACCTAGGGCTGGTCTCAGTTCTTTTTTTTTTTTGAGACGGAGTCTCGCTCTGTCGCCCAGGCTGGAGTACAGTGGTGCAATCTCGGCTCACTGCAAGCTCCGCCTCCCGGGTTCACGCCATTCTCCTGCCTCAGCCTCTCCGAGTAGCTGGGACTACAGGCGCCCGCCACCACGCCTGGCTAATTTTTTGTATTTTTAGTAGAGACGGGGTTTCCCCATGATCTTGATCTCCTGACCTCGTGATCCTCCCGCCTCAGCCTCCCAAAGTGCTGGGATTACAAGCATGAGCCACCACGCCCGGCCTAGCTGGTCTCAGTTCCGGTCTGTCTCTCTCCCTTTCCACAATCTAATCTGCCCTCCCAGCTTCAGTGGTTACTCAAATTTCAATGTCTCTGAGCGTTAGATGGCCAGCCCTGGCCTGCACCCCAGATTTACCCTAGAATTCTGCTGCATGTGGTTGCCCACACACCTCCAATGCAAAGCGGAGCCTAACAACCTCCCAGATTTGGCAGACTGTAGGATCTCAGTAAGTGTGAGCTGTTTTTGTCTTTGTTCCACTAACAAAAATACTACTACTACTAACACTGCTACTAATACTCACGCTACAAAGAATAATCTCTTGCCCCTCTTTTGTTGCCTGTTTCTGTTTCTCAACACCACTGCCCCATCAGGCAGCCAGGGAGGACCCTGTGATCTTGGACTCTTCACTCCCATTCCAGGCAGTTAGTGGATTCTGTTCATTCTTCCACGGCCCTCTAGAATGTGCTTCCAACTCTTCCTTCTGAGTAACTAGAAACTCTCTTAGTTGCTGAACTTGTCATGTGTTCTCAGCTATTGTCACAGCCTCTAACTGCTCACTACCAGGCGCTACCTCTGCATTTAAGATTTATTCATCACTCATCACACTGTGGCTAGTGTCATCCCCTAAATTGCCGTGCAGCTCTCATCACTCACCTCTGATGGATCCCACCGGCTGCCCCTGCAGTTCCTCAGCCATCCCTGCATGCCAGCTGTACCAGGCACTTGTATGCCTCTGCATTTGTGCTGGCTGTGCCCTCAGGCACATTTTCTTCCTTCTTGCCTACTATGTTAATTCTGTTTGTCCTCATCTCTGTTCAAATGCCACCTCTTCCGTGAGGCTGTCCCTTTCCTTCCCACCACCAGCACCAGTGTTATTTGCCCCGTCCCTCTTCCGAGCTCTCATAGCACTTGATCTAAGTCTCTTTTCATTTCATCCGGCTATGTATTATGAAGTTTGCTTGATTCTTCCCCCTTCTCTTGATTAGCTCCTAGGTGAAGAGACACTGTCTTTGTCATCTGCATATCCCAAAGAAACCCCTAATGTGCTGCCTTACATGTAGTAGACACCCTGAAAACCTTTGTCAATTGAATCTAAGTTTGTTTGTGTGTGTGTGTGTGTGTGTGTGTGTTGTTTTTTCTTTTTTTTTTTGGTAAGTTGAGGATGGCTGCATCTAAAGGGCTCAGGCCAAGGTATTAAAAACAAAACTGCTTGGTTATTCAAAAGGATTTATCAGAACCCCAAGAGGCTAAGTATCAAGCTAGTGAAAGGGTTATAATGCCTGTCCCCAATTCCAAGGGTGCAGTTTTTAGACGACGGACGGTCGTGTTTGGTCTACTTGTCGTCAGGCAAGGCGTCTTCCACAGTGCCCCATGGAAGCTTGGGTTCAGTGCCAGGGGCAGGGAGGAATGGGCAAGCCTCTTGGACACTGGGGCTTCAGCCATCCTGGCATATAGAGTCCCGCACTGTTTGTCTTGCCCAGAAGAACAAGCTGTACCCACCCATTCACAAGATGTCCTCTCTCACATCATTGGCAGGCCTGGGAATTTCCCACAGGCCAACTGGGTGTGTTCTGCAGTCCTGTCTCCCAAGTTTTTTGCAGCATTGTTTCTTGTTAATTAGCTCTTAGAACAGCAACTGCTCTTCCATCAGGAATTGTATCCCGTTGACTTTCCTAAGGCAAGAATCTACTCATTTCTTTTTTGTAAGCATTTTCCCCCTTCCTGCCTGCACTGCACAGGCTTACTCAGGGAGAGCCCATGCAGTGTGAATTAACTCCTAGCTCTTACAGAACTGAGTTACTTATAAGATATGCATCTCCTGAATCCCGGGTGACCACTCTAAGTGCCTGGAGTGGCAGCTGCTCTGACTGGGCCTGTGCAGCTCTGAATGCTGCATTTACTTTTGGGTCCTGCCTCCAACCCAGAACCACCTGTGGCCTTTAATTCCTGCTACTAGGAGAGAGGAGAAGCGATTAAACCTTGTCAGTATATTCATTTATTAGCTGCCCTTTGAAGCTTTTTTGAAATCATTTTACAAGGTATATCCCATCAGGTTGCTTAGGAACTTTTGCAGCCTCCTTCTGCAACACTGTCATTTTCATTGGAATCAACACTGGCAGCTTGACACCTCTGGACACCTGGCATGGGCGGGGTGGGGGGCCACCTCCAAACACTGTCTTTCCACGTCTGCACCTTCAACAAGATTTTCTCTGTAATTTCAGCTCCAAAACAATTTCTATAAACACAGCATTACTTTTGTGTTTTTCACAAATCAGATTTGGAAAGAGGTGCTTGGGGACTGTCATAAGTCTATTTAAAGATAACCTGATTTAAATAAAAACAAAAACAAAACTTTTTATCCAAGGCAATTTTCTTTCAATATGGGAAATTAAATTAGCTTCAATGTCTTTGAAATTGAGAACTACACTCCGGCCATGAAAAGTGAATTATCCTGTACTAATCCTTGCTCAGGAAGTGATCAAAACACCTTTCCTGGCTATTTTGTGAAAGCAGATTTAGCCCAGCATATTTTGATAGGAGCCCAGCACTAAGGAAGTTTCCCAACTGATGGAAATACAGAGAATCTCTTTGCACACATCGCTTAGCTGTGTGGCAGTGCTCGTTTTAGTTTTTGGTCTATGGAGCAATGGAATCTCAGTCATTGAACCTACTTCAAAACAGCGGCGGTGGGGGAAACATCTTGAAGAAAAGCCTTTCATCTAGAGCTATGAGATCTTCGCTGCATAAAGAAAAGTGGCCAACTTTGTTTTTTTCTAGAGCCAGGACACAGACATTTTCAGTATGTCACCTTTGCTGCTTCTATACACAGATCTTCAAAAATAACGACTCTCTCTCCTCTCTGTGGTCTCGTCAGAGAGCGGGAATCCTGGCCAGCTGGTCAGGTCACTCAGAAAAATGGCACAGCTGTTTCTGAAAGTAGCCCCATTCATAAGATGTCTGCTGCCCACAACTGCAGTGTTGGGGAAAGGCACACTGTTATAAAGAGCTGCTTTTCTTTAAAGAGGAAAGAAAAATACATGGTGTTTACAGAAAAGAAAACTGGACCCTCCTGCTTTCTTTTAGTGGCCGTGTCTGAAATGGAAGTGGGAAAAGCCATAAATCCACACAGGCAATTGCGCCTTTAAGGCATGATTCATACTGACTGTGCTGCCTGTGATGGAAAACCCAGCTAGTTAAGCAAGACCTGCCAGAAAGTCTCGCACAGCTTCTCTGCCACCGCTGATGCCTGCTGTCTTGTGACATGCTGGTTGTATGTGAATGAATGATTGACGCTTTCTCTCTCTCTCACTCAGTTCATGACCAAGAACCCCACCACGCGCTTGGGCAGCCTGACTCAGGGAGGCGAGCATGCCATCTTGAGACATCCTTTTTTTAAGGAAATCGACTGGGCCCAGCTGAACCATCGCCAACTAGAACCACCTTTCAGACCCAGAATCGTAAGTGTCCCAGGCTGTCACAGAGACTTTCCTTTCTTCAGATGTCACAGCATTCCACCAAAGTCCATAGAACAGCTGGATGGCCCCGTGGGTGACAGACCAGAAATTCAGCCGGACACTACACAGGGCAGCCTCCCCTGGGGGGCAGCTGGGCTCCTTGTCCATCTTGTCCATGGGACAACATGTCTTCATGTGCCCAGGTTAACTCTTACCAAGTTTCACCGCTCGTTTACCCAATCTCCAACTTCCCTCAACCTAAATTAAAATCTTGTAGGGTATAAGAGGCCTGAAACTTTCCAGTTTTCCCCCAAAAGAGTTTGGCTAATTGAGAAAGTCATTGTTCTAGCCAATTTCCTCATGCTCCTTGGGGCACTTTTTGTGCCTTTTCTAAGCCCCTGAGAAAGCAGAGAAGGGTATGAGATGTTGCTCACTTCACTGAGCCTGGCCTCTTGGCTTGGAGAACCTGGGTCTGTAATAGCTGCTGCAGTGCAGAGCCCAGGCCAGGCTCCCTTTGACCAAAGAAATACTGGGATCTCCAGGGGCTCCTCTCCAAGCTCTGCAGCTGAGGCGGGTGGCCTTCCTGAGCGTGGTCCCGCTTGTGGTCTGAGAGCTGAGCTCGTGCTCATCTGTGGGTCAAGAGCTCCACAGTGGGAAGGCAGAGAAGCAAGGCCAGCAATAGATCAAGAGTGATGGGGAGGCCTGGCGTGGTGGCTCACGCCTATAATCCCAGCATTTTGGGAGGCCGAGGCAGGTGGATCACTTGAGGTCAGGAGTTTGAGACTAGCCTGGCCAACATGGCAAAACTCCGTCTCTACTAAAAATACAAAAAAAAAAAAAAAAAAAAGGAAAAGCCTGGTGTGGTGATGCACACCTCTAATCCCTGCTACTCAGGAGGCTGAAGTAGGATTGCTTGAACCTAGGAGGTGGAGATTGCAGTGAGCTGAGATTGCGTCATGCACTCCAGCCTGGGCAACTGAGTTAGACTTTGTCTCAAAAAAAAAAAAAAAGTGATAGAGAAATATCATTGATTCAGGTAAGATCAGTGAGATGTGTGATGCTCACTTAGAAATGATCTTTGCAGCATTTGTTTATACAGATATAAAATACTCAACTTTTAAAAACATACAGTGCACTTAATCACTAACGGCCTACTAGGCTGTTGGACACCAGGCACCTAGAGGTAAAGCCGTTCTTTCAATGGTCAGCCCCCTGCCAGCCCCCCTGGGATTAGGGAGAGCATGGCCTTCAGAGGCAGGAGCCTGTAGTCCTAACTGCACAGCTGGTCCAGCAGGGTGTAACGCTTCTACCTAGAGAGTAAAATGACCGACAGTTGTTCCCTAAGCTCAGCACTTGCAAGAAATCTTTCGGGAAGATCTCTTCAAATGTCTAGAACTCTGCGCAAACAATAGGTAGGACAAGTGTGAACCTACCCAACCTCTGTTGACAAATATAGCTGCACACCCCTCAGCGAGGCCTGCTGTGAAATGCCACCTTGGTGAAATGAGAATAAAGGGTGAGTGAGCCAGCTGCTTTTGGATGACCAAATTAATTCTTAGCCTCCCATTAAGACAGGCCTGCTCAGCAAGATTTTCATGGGATTAGTGAATTGGTGGTTGCCAAATGCCATAAAAATGCACCATGCAGTAGACTTGCTGTAAAGCACAGTTTCATCATAACAATAACTGTAAATAATGCTACTGAACAAGCTACAGAGCACTCCTCTGAACTCACTGGAATGGGCTATGTCCCATGCAAGATGAGTAAGCCTCAAGTGCATAAAATCTCACCTTGTTTCCCTTTTTTTGACAGAAATCCCGAGAAGATGTCAGTAATTTTGACCCTGACTTCATAAAGGAAGAGCCAGTTTTAACTCCAATTGATGAGGGACATCTTCCAATGATTAACCAGGATGAGTTTAGAAACTTTTCCTATGTGTCTCCAGAATTGCAACCATAGCCTTATGGGGAGTGAAAGAGAGGGCACGAGAACCCGAAGGGAATAGAGATTTTCCAGGAATTTCCTCTATGGGACCTTCCCAGCATCAGCCTTAGAACAAGAACCTTACCTTCAAGGAGCAAGTGAAGAACTCTGTGAAGGATGGAACTTTAAGATATCAACTATTTCGAGTCCAGAGGGAGCCTTGGCACTAGAAATAGTTGATCATGAAATGAGATTTTATGAAGTATACTGCTCCACCTATGAGCGTCTGTCGCTGTGGGCTTGGGATGTTAACAGGAGCCAAAAGGAGGGAAAGTGTGAAGAATAAAGTAGATCTGAGAAATTCTGAGCCAATCAGGCTTCTTAATTCAAGAGACAAACCAAGACTTTCTGTCAACTCTGCTGTGCTCTTCTTTAAGCCAATGAACCCCAATTCCTGGCAGTCTACAAGAAGTCTCTTAATGCTAATGAAGAATTTAAAGGTCTTTTTAAGGAAATGAAGGGCTTTCCAAATAGAATGATTTACTCTGAAGAAACAAACAATGGTATCTCTGAAACTCACAACCTAAAGCCCAATCTTGAAAATATGTTGTGCACCAAGACAACTGCTTCAGCTTCTTCTCTTATCCTTACTTTCTTTAATAGATATTTATTAAAGTGTCCAGTGAAAAGGTGCCACAATACCCAGTATTGTAAACAACAGGTTTGCATTCATGAAGCTTTCATTCATTCTGGAGTCTACTAATTTACCTGAATGGTGTTTGCATTCTGTGAAATGCCTCTCCATGTTGCATATGTCACACTTTTGTCTGCACGTAACTCTTTTTTCACAAGAAGGGTCACTGCCACAACAGCACAGTCAGCGAGCGAATTACAGGTGCCTGCTGCCTGCCTACCTGGGGAATCTGATCTTGTCTATATCGCTGTGTGCTCATCACTGAAGAATTGCAGGCCACTTATGTCAGTGACCAGATTTGTGGCTTATAAACATTAGCAGTTTATTTATGTTTTAAGATGCAAAGATGTGTGTTTGATATTCACTTTAATAATTAGAAATGGATCTTATAAACAGGGCATATATCAAAGATGACCTTATAATATGTACCCGAATATACAGTTCAAGAATTTTGTCTGACTGGAAATAAATGCATTTTGTAGCAAAAGGAAGCTTTTTGACTAGAATGATTTGTCCCCTTCCCACTAAGACAGTAGATTTCCAATCAAAATAAAACCTCGAGCAGAATGGGTAGAACTCAACTCACAGAAAATTCCTGAGAGGAGAGGTTGATATAAGCTTCTGTGATTTCCTGAAATAGATGTGGCCTGTCTCTTACTGACCAAAACTTCTGTCCTGAATGAGGGTAATGACTGCTAAGCATAACTGTAACAGACCAACCCTCAAGATCTCAGGGGCTAGAGACCATAAATGTTTATTTCTCATTCACATAAAGTAGCATGTAAGTTCAACCATCTTCCTCCATCTTATAACTACACCATCTGGAAAATGTAGCTTTCCAAAGTCTCCAGAGCAAGGAAGAGACATGGAGGGGGTGCCGGCTGCCTGCATACCTCTCCTAGGAGGGACACACCTCACCTCTTCTCACAATTGCTGGCTAAAACATGGCTTCCCTCTAACTACAGATGGGATAGGGGAATTACAGAGCAGCTGAGGAGTAACTGGCTAGTACTGACAGTCTCTTCTCTGTCATAGGTTCTTTTTTTTGCATTCCAATGTGAACACTTACTTTTGAATGAATAGAGTAGCTAGGAACTTCCCTTTCCATTTGTGTAGCACTTAGCACTCATAGTCATCACTCTCACCCACATCATGCCACTAGATCTGCATGACATGCCCACTATTCCCACTGATGATAGTGTGAGTACTGCAGTACATACTACAAATGGGAAGAGAGGCTCAGAGAAGTTGAGTTCATTGGTTTCCCAAAGGGTTCGGGCTTGGTAAAGAGCAGATCCAGGTCTAGGGTCTAAATCTTTGATGCTGTAGTCTGGGAAAGGGAAGGATCATTCTGACTTTGGGACTTTTTTGGCCTTCATAGCTCCTCTACTTTGGGTCTTCTATTGCTCTGTGGGATTGATTAGCTTTTTGGTATGGTTAACTCCACTCTGGTAAAGAACCACAAAAAATAAAGCATGCCTCCTGTTTCATTCACAAAACTCATTATCATAGCCACACAGAGCCAAAACACTGTCTTTGGTAAGTCTGTGATCACTCAGCAACTTCCTTCTTCACAACTGCTTCTCAAGCCCACTACCTGGGTTCCCCAGTTTGGGTTGAGTCCATTCTTTTGAGGCTGTTTATTCCGTGCCTATCAGGTTATTCAACAGCTAATGTTTATATCTGAAAAGAGAGAAGATACACAGGATATTTACCTAAAGATCAAATGAGCCTTCAATTCCTGGTTACAATTCTACTTCACATCTTTCTTCAGTTCTGCTAGACCTGGCATCCCCTTCCAAGGGATCACAAGACTGTCTTGCCCACACTTCCTGAAGAAGGCTGGCACGGAGCGGGTAGTGAACCATTCAGGCAGCTGGGCCAGAGTCCACTGGGGCTGCTGGGTTCCCTCAGCACAGTGGGCAGCATGGAGGTCAAGATGAGGTCACATTGGGACCTTTTACTCACTCAGGTCCATCTTAAGACATCCTCAGGCCTTATCATCCCACTGTCCTTCCCAGCCAGTCCTCATCCCACACCCATTTGCTCCTGCTCTCCCAAGCTATTCCACACTGACCTAACTGAATTAGACACATGGCCTTGAGTGTTTGAAAGGACAATAACTTCAAGCCTTTGCTTTGGGATGTGGGTCAGCCTTTGACTGCAAAAGGTGCTTTCACTTAATGACTAACGTGTTGCATGTTTATTACATGTGAAGCCCTGTTCTAAATACTTTAAATGTATTTACTTATTCAATACCCCCCATGAGGTGGGTACTCCCGGTTTCATTGTACAGATGGGGGAAAGTGAAGTACAAAGAGATTAAGTCACTTGTCTAAATTCACACAACTAAAGCAGTGGGGTCAGGATTTGGATCAAGCAGTTTAACTCCAGGGTCCCTACTTTTAGCCCAGTTCAGTGAGGTTCTTCTATGAAAGCCAATTCTATTTTTCCACCTTTGTGGGGTTGGCAGGAAGCACCAAGATAAACTGCCAGCTGGGCAGGACAGTATTAGCCCTCCCCTGGGTAGAACAATTTATCAGCAGTGGGAATGTATGATTTGTGTATCAAGGGGCTGGAGCTGCTAACCCCAGTTCTTGGAACTAGGGCAGTCCAGGGTGATGCAATCGGGACTTCAACCTCCCTGGGGTAGGGGAAGAGGAAATAGTCTGGTTCTCTCTGAATGCCGTGAGCCCCATCTGAACCCCTAGGGTAACTTCTGAGCCTTGGTGGAGTTTCCAGTCCTTTCTCCCCTCGTAGAGGAGCCACTTCATGTTTTAGTAACTCTTCATCACCTACCCCGCCGGCTCGTGCAGCAGCATCAGGAAGAAGGTGCGCAGCCTGGAACCTACCTTGGCAGCTGCGTGTTTACAGCTATGGAGCTGAGCTGGTGTAACTTGTTAGCAAAGAAAAGAGCAAAAATAGGCCAGGCACGGTGGCTCACGCCTGTAATCTCAGTACTTTGGGAGGCCGAGGTAGGTGGATCACTTGAGATCGGGAGCTCAGGACCAGCCTGGCCAACATGGTGAAACCCTGTCTCTACTAAAAAATTACAAAAGTTAGCCAGGCGTGGTGGTGGGTGCCTGTAATCCTGGCTACTCAGGAGGCTGAGGCAGAATAGTTTCAACTCTGGAGGTGGAGGCTGCAGTGAGCTGAGATCACGCCACTGCACTCCAGCCTGGGCGATAGAGGGAGACCCTGTCTCAAAAAAAAAAAAAAAAAAAAACCCAAAGCAAAAATAAAAGCATCCCATTTGTCATTTATTGATCTTAATCGAATCCTGACCTCAGATGATCTGCCCGCCTTGGCCTCCCAAAGTGCTGGGATTACAGGCGTGAGCCACCACACCCCGGATCTTAATTGGGTGCACATTGCCTTGACAATATTCCAGCCATGGATTTGACCATTTCACATGCCAACATGATAAAGCTGTTCATTATTCCCAGGTTTGGTCATCCTGGTTGCTTAATCTAGCAATGTTGACTTAAAATGACTAGACAGCCCACAGTGATTGCCCCTGGCTCAGGGTCACACTGGGCCCTGTAACTTCTCATTTTACGTCATCCAAAGATAAGACTCCAGTACAACTGTAGTAGATGTTTGCAATGAAAATGAGCCCTTTGCTGAGATGTTCCTCTGAATTGAGTTGCAAGTTGGCCAAAGCTGGCCAGAGTGCAGCTGTAGCTTTGTAGTCTCCTTTTGTTCCTGTGTTGAATTGGAACCAAAGCTAAGGGAGCCACCCTGGGCTTTATCCCATCCCCACCTCTTCACGTCCACTGCCCTGCCAACTGTTCTTTCCCTCCTCCTGCTTCCTGGCTCTTTACTCCCCTATGGAGTACATCAGTTCTGCACTCTCTCTCCCTGCACCGCTTGATTCTTAGAGCCAAACTGTTATATAGCCAGTTTTCCAACCACCAAGATGGCATAAAATTTTGATTTGCATATTTATTTTATAGGCTCTTTTAGAGCCCAGAAATGGCAGTCACGTTTCCCATGTGTTTCTGCATCTTTGGCATCACCCTGTGTCAGCAGCACTGAGTGCCTAGGTGAGCCACCCTACTCTATGCTGCCCGTGCAGTCTAGGGGACAAGATGTCACATGGGTAAGAGCCCTGGCTGATAAGAGTAGTGGGCAGCCCTGGGGGCTGAATCCACACTTACTGAATGTTCTTGAGAAAAGGTAGTTCTTTCTCCAATTTCAACTTTCTCATTTGTGAAATGGGAGTGAGAATAGCGCCTGCCTGCCTTCTGTTAATACTGCAGGGATTAACTGTGATACATTGTCAAGCATTCGCCACAGGGCTGGGACACAGAAATGCTCAATCAATGTTGGCTATTATTATCGTCAGCTCTCGCACAGAGGGCTAAGGGAAGGTTGCTTGTGATGTCCATCTGAAAATGGACAGAGTGGGACACTGGTGCTCTCCATGATGCCCATCCCTTTGGATGCTGACGCTGTGCCACTCCAATGTGGAGGGATTTCACTTTTCTAACTGGCTGCAGAACCTCCTCAGGAGACCTTATTCTTCTCCTAGGATGTTTTGAGTCCATCCTGCCCTGACTGACATACAGGTTCAGTCTTAAGTTTGATATTCTGCTGCTCTCCCTTGAGGCCAAGAAATATCCACAATTTTCCCAAATGGCTTTTCTTACCAGTCTCAGGAATTATTTTGTCCTTCCAAATCTAACACAAAGGTACACTTTAGTCACTTCTGACCGAATAACACAGGGACCACACCCAGCATCAGTACCTGCCGGGCACCCCCAGTTACTCACCATGCCTGTGGGCCAGTTCAGAGAAGAAAGGACATGTGTCAAGACGTTCAGTAGGGTCTGGCATGCCTAAGAATTTGAAGCCAATAGTAGAACCAAGAACCAAAGGCATTTTCTTCCTAATTTAAGGTATCTGTGAAGAAGGTTTCTAGTAAAACAAGAGTCTCCATAGTCCTGTGTATTCTTACTGGAAAAGGCCTCAGCACTCCTATCCCCTTGCAACAGCCCTTCCAGATCACCCAGGGCTGCCTTTCTCATGCCACCAAGGCACTTCTTACCCCACAGAGGCATCATTCTTCCAAGGCCTTAGACCACAGTTAGAAGAATTTAGGCTAGACAAAGTGAAGATTGTGTAGGCATCAAGTGTGGTCAGACATGCAAGTGGATTGCAGAGGATGAGACAGGAATCTTCTTTGGATACATTTCAAATGAGAAACCAGGATAGTCTAGTAGTCATTTGACCTGAAAGAGCCAGAAATAACTTAGATGACCTCTTGAGTTCTTGTAGCCTTGTACTCATGGCTAAAAGTGAACAGAGGGATATGGTCAGTTGGTCTCCCCTGATAGACGCCAACCCACACTACTCCCACCATATAGAAAACCTCTATCACTCGAATTTTCTCCCTGTCCATCTCTGTACAACCTGCATGCCCTAGCACACCTATGTGCCTTCTCTGCATGCTCTCTCAATCCCAGGATTCCCTTCAGGCTCACATAGATCACTTGTCCCTCAAGTCACATACTTGACAATATCTTATACCTGATTGCCTTTCATAGTTCGCATGCTCGTTTATACGTGGAAAACAGGAAAGCTTTACAAAGTTAAAATCAGCACAAGAAGTTCACAAGAAATATAAGCCCCCTTCTGATAATAGAGCATTTGTGGATGAAAGAGAAAGCAGGATTCCTCAACTCTGTTCTTTTTTTTTTTCTCAAGGAGAATGATTTTTGAGATGAAACAAATACAATACTCACTCATAAAAATGAATTGTAGCCCAAAGTAGATAAAGGGATTATATGAAGTATTCAATGAGAATAGGCAGAATTGCAGAACAATTATTGAAGCAGTAATTTATGAGCACTGGAAGTGGTGTTGATCATGAGGGCTGTGCAGGGGTTTATAAAGAACAGATCTTCTAAGTTGAATCTCATTTTCTTCTTTGGTGGTTCCTGGACTGGTTGATCAAGGATAGGTGAACATTTTTGCATAGCTGAACTTCAGCAACATACGTGACAAAGTCTCGCCCCATTTCCTTGTGGCCAAGCTGGATTCAAGACACAATAGTACTGAAAATGTGGCGATTAATAGGTTAGTGTCAGTCTGGAATAGTGGTTCTGCAACCTTGCGTAACCCCTTCTCCCCTTGGATTAACAGACAAATTTCAAGTCTTACATTAATCCTACTTGAGATTTCATACCATCAACATTATGACTAAACACAAAAATCAAACAACGGGACAAAGGGCTGCTTCGTTTTCAAGCTACTCATGCCCTCCCAGAAGACTGTGATATAGAAGAGCATGTGAGTTTAGAGAGTCAGTCATTCATTAAGCTAGTATTTATTGAGCACCTATTATATTTCAGGCATATTGTGGTTGCTGGAAAAACTAGAGTGAAAAAGACACCAAAGATCCCTGCCTTCATGGAATTTACATTCTAATCAAGACATGTTATATTGTTTACCCAAATTAACCCAATGGTAAGGCAGCCCTGTGGTCTGTCTTCTTCATAACTGTATCCATGGCACCTGGCATATTGTAGGTGCTTAAGACATATATGGTGTTGAATGATAAAATCAGAGCTGGGTGTCAGACACACACTTTTTGACTCCAAAGATAACACTCTTTCTTAGCTGTACGCCAGAACAAATTGAAGAAATAAACTGTACTTGGGTCTGAAAAAGCTCATTATATCAGGATGAGATGGAGGCAATAGGTCTTGACAGCATGAGTAAAAATTAGGCAGAGGCAAAGAGAATACATTCAATATATTTATTCATCTGACAAATATTAGGATTTATCAGACCTTTTTCCAAGTGATAGGGCCAGAACAATGAGCAAGGAAGTCATAGTCTCTACCATGCTGGAGCTTAGAATCTAGTGAATATACAACAGGGTGCTGTGGCTGCCAAAAAAATATAAAATGCAATCTTAGCCTCCAGGGTTATGAGTGTGATGCTTCAGATGTGGGGAAGGATGAACTCCACTGAGCTTTGCCATGGTTAGGCTGTGCCTAGAAAACTGAACTCAGCTCTAGATACCACCACAGAGAGATACAAAGCTGGATCATGTTCAGAGGAGAGTGAACTGAGTGATGAAGGGAGCAGAAACATGTAGCACAGCAAGTGAGGAGGTAACGGGTGAGCCTCTGGAGCAAAGGCAAGTGGACAGCATAACCACCTTCAAATATGTGAAAAGCTAATGTGCTGGTTATTATTTTTGCTTCCCAACTATTTCCAGCTCCCTGCCTCCTGAGCACAGACAGGTGAGGTCGTATGAATAATTCTA
The DNA here is from genome assembly GCF_028878055.3 of Symphalangus syndactylus. Classification (NCBI taxonomy): domain Eukaryota; kingdom Metazoa; phylum Chordata; class Mammalia; order Primates; family Hylobatidae; genus Symphalangus; species Symphalangus syndactylus. The sequence continues at coordinate 55,668,077 of NC_072430.2, read as the reverse complement.
GCCAACAAGTCCAGAGCAGAATGGTATATAGTACTTGCAAGCCAGAACATTTCAGTGCTGGTGAGACACTCTTCTACTTCCAGTGAACGGCAATGATGAGAGGTGGTGGCTGGGCTCTGACAGGCTGGGCCCCTGTGTGATTAACATGAATAGGACCCCTAGCTTACCCTCAATGGACATTTTGAATGAGCAAGAAATACTAGTTGCTGTTATGGTTTTTATTACCGCTGTTTCATGCTGCTGAGATTACGATCGGTGTTTGTCCCGACAGCATAACCTAGCCTATCCTGACTGAAATGCGTGCCATGTGTGGAGGGACCAGTCTGACAACATATGGCTCCCAGGGTTACAACTAGGAGCACCTCAGGCTGCAGCAAGAGTTATAGAATTTGTTATGGTATAGCATAAAAATGAACTTTTCCACCAAGGTCCCTAAATGTGTAATAGACTTCCTTCGGAGGGAAGATCACTGGACATCTTCAGTCTGCAACCCTCGTTGGGGATGATGGACCTGGACCGGAGGGCTCTCCCAACCCTGAGAGGCTAGCATACCACAGTGTGGAATGGGCTTAGCAAGCACACTATTATTGTGGCGTTTGCCCTAGGGGGCCCACTGCGGCAGTCCTGAGTTGGCTCACCATCGTGTTTCCACTGGCCACATGCCCAGGCCCCTGCTGCTCTCACTGTACCACATAGTCATGAATCTGTGCATAGCATCGCTGGGGGCTCAGCAGGGTGTACAAAAGGCACAGCAGCTCAGATGGCAATGAGATCAAACAAATGGCAAGGGTGCTCTCGGCCCACTCTCATGCAGAATGATAAGTAGTCCTCTGGGGCTCATGCTTGCATCATTAGCAACCTGGAGGCATTAGGAAACCTCTGAAGTTCACCCCTACTGATTTGTCCCTCATTATCCTTATTCTGCCCTCTAGGAACTAGAGCTGAGCACCTTTCCTAACAATGCTGAATGCCAATGTAAAGATCTGCTCTGGGGAGGTGTGTGTTCAGAGAAAGCCCTGGTAGGGGGATGAAGGAAAACATGTTTTTAGCATCAAAGACCAGGTTTGAGCACATGCCCCATTTTCCAGTGGTTGGCTGGAGCTGGATCACACTGGCTCATGAGAGCTGATTGTGCACATCTCTTTCAAGTTAGTGCTCGGAGAGCTCACAGTGGTAGCTTAAAATTGGTCATTGTGGAAATATTTACACCATGGAAATTGGTAAGTGCTAAAAGTCAGGACTTTTTTTTTTTTTTTTTGAGACTTGATCTCACTCTGTTGCCCAGGCTGGAGTGCAGTGGTGTGAGCCTAGCTCAATGTAGCCTCAAAGTCCTGGATTTCCTGGACGCAAGTGATCCTCCCAGCTCAGCCTCCCGAGTAGCTGGGACTACAGGCTCCATGCCCAGCTAATTTTTTTTTTTTTTTTTTTTTTTTTTTTTGCTTTTGTAGAGATAAGCTATTGCTATCAACTCGGACTGGTCTTGAACTCTCTTAGCCTCAAGCGATCCTTCTTACCTGGGCCTCCCAAAGTGCTGGGATTACAGGCATGAGCCACCGCATCCAGCCAGGACTTTCATCAGTTTTATTATTTAGACAGCTTACCAGCACAACCTCGCAAATAGGGAAATAGTGAGAAAATCATGGTCTTTGGAACCAGGCAGGACCAGGTTCACCCTGACTCTGCTCAGCTGTTGTCATTGAAGGGGGTGTGGAGATACTGAAACTTCTGCGAACCTTAGTTTCCTTGTCTGTAAAATTAAGAAACCTTAGTTTCTTTGTCTGTAAATTAATAACTAAAACCAAAATATTAACTACCTCAAAGGGTAGTGTGAGGATCAAATGAGATAATGGCCACAGGTTGCTAACTAAATTAAGCTCCCTCCCTTGGGGCACTTAGAGAACAACTTCCAGGGAGAAAAACAAAACACCCCTGAATTGCAGCTTTTTTGCTTTTAGCTGTGGAAAACATTCCCAGAAGCTTCGCAGCCTCGCATCCTCCTGGCCAGTTTAGCGTCACATGACCATCCCTAACGCCAATCACTTGGCAAGGGAAAAATGAGAGCCAAGCCACAGCTTCTGAGGGAGCTCTGGAGCCCCTGTTGGCATTAGTGGGATTTTTAACGCCCCCTAGATGGTTCCAATGCGCAGTCAGAATACCGAACCAATGGCTGAGAGTCTAAGTCTCGGACAAAACCTTAGCCCCCGGGGGCTGGAGAGAGGTTCATTCTCTCCTGAAGGACAAGGATAGAGAACCAAGTCAGGGTTCCGGGAGTGTGGGGTCGGGGAGGAGGAAGGATTGCTGTTTATCAGGTAATCAAAAGTGCAGACGCAGTCTCCATTCCCAGCTACTGGACAATCGTAGGGCAAAGAGCTCAGTGGGAAAAATCAAAGGCATTAAAAATGGTTATTCTTAGAGATAAGGTGTGTAACTGTTGGAAAACAGAAATAAAGTCTTGAATTAAGCTTTGAGAAATGGTTCTATAATAATAGGTGGGAGGGAGAGAGTTAAAAAAGCTTTTGCAACATATCTGAGAGAGTAAGACATGGCCAGCGATACTTACTGAAGAGGACTGTTTGCCCTGTCAGTTCTGAAGCTCCTGTTACAGCACTGAGTTAAACCCTGTGAACATAATATGTGTTTATTGTAGACAAACCCTGCCACAAAGCCACAAGCACAGCACACTTCTCTGTTAGGTCTGTATCTCTTAGAATATTAGGACCCTAACTGGGATTCTAGCAACTTACTTCCTGAGGCTCAGAGCTGCCTCCTGGATTCAGAGAGCCTGTCAACAGCATCTGCTGAGTATATAACGTGGACCGTAAGAAATATGGACTTGGAATCAGGAGACATGGATTTGAAACTTGACGCATTCATCCTGGGCTGGCTATTAAACACTCCCAATCCTTGTTCTCTTCCTCTATTAAATGACAATACTAATAACGATACCCACCTCATAAGATTGTGACAAAGATAAAAAAGGATAAATTGACTGGGTGCATTGGCTCACACTCCCAATCCCAGCACTTTGGGAGGCCCAGGGAGAAAATCGCGTTAGGCCAAGAATTTGACATCAGTCTAGTCAACAGAGTGAAACCTCATCTCTTCAGAAAATAGAAAAATTGGTCAGGTATGGTGGTGTGCACCTGTAGTACTAGCTGCTCAGGAGGCTGAGGTGGGAGGATCACTTAAGCCCAGGATTTTGAGGCTGCAGTGAGCTATGATAGCACCACTGCACTCCAGCCTAGGTGACACAGCAAGGCTGTTTCTTAAAAAAAAAAAAAAAAAAAGAGAGAGAGACAGACAGAGAATAACTTGTGAACTCTTAATTCTTAATACAAATTACATTTGGTTGAGAGATCAGTATATCCGTATTTCCCCATCTAAAGTTCCCATAGTCATCAGTCAAGGAAGGGAGGAGAAGAAGCACCTTCCACTTCATCCCGGAGGGGGTGGAGTTCAGACACTGCTTCTAAGAGCAGGCCCCCATCTCTTCACTCCCCTGGCTTTATTCCCCAGTCACCCTCACCCTCATTTGATTCCATTTGCCAGGAAGGGATGAGGAAAGTAGAACCAAGGATTTTTATTGTTTGTGTTTCCCACCACGGTCTGTCTCAGAGGCAGAACGTGAGAAGTCTGGAATTTCACCCTGGTCCTCTCTGCACAGCCCCCGGTGCCACCCATAAAGATGTCCATTCCAAGTGAAAGCCACTGCACTTCAAAAGCAGCAGAGATGGGTTCTCCTTCATGTTCCCTGTATGTGAGGGAGAGAACCAAACACCAGGGTCAAACAAAGGCACTTCCAAACCTGTGCCTTATTTCTGGGGAGAAAAAAAAGTGAGACTGATTGAGTCTGGGACATGGTAGCTTTCTGTCTCAGAAAGCTGGGCAGGACCAGAGAAAGTGGCTTTGTGAAATGCGGGGACAAAGCTAGCTCAGGGCTCTGCTCTTTCTCAGCTGACCATTAGGGGAATCAGGGCAGGCCTTCCCCTCCCAGCTGACTTGGAGCCACACAGCGGCTTCCACGTGACTCCATGGCCAGCGCGACAAATGCATGGTCTTGGCTGAGGAAGCACAGGGGCTGAGGGGATGACTGGATCCCAGGTCCCAGGAGAGATAGCGAGACATGTTGGAAACACTGTGTCTGGAATCTTGTGCTTGACTGCTCAGGAATGCGTGGTCTGGGTAAATTTCTGGTTTGACTTACAGGAAGGTCTGATGGGGGCAGAGCGGGAATGTTGTAACAGCCCTAGATCACCTTGGAAAAATACTGTTCGCCTGCTAGCCCGGAACTGCCATTCCAGGAAGCATCTGCTGGTGAATCAGCAGCCTCCTCTTTCCTTGTGGCTCCAGGAAGCACATGAAGGGCCTCCCCCGCCTCCTCTCCAGGGAGGGAAATGCCCACTAGCCATGTACAGGCTCTTCTGGAAGGGACAGAGGTGGGGACTCCATGGCAGATACTCTATTCTGCCCCACCCTCCACCCCGCAACACACACAGGGAGTTGGAAAAGGGATGAGAGACCCCTAAGCCTCAGACTCAGGCTTTTGATGTAGAAAATCATACATCGTTTCTAAGTCTCTTGTCTGGAGTTCACAACAGTAAAACTAGGTAGAAATCTCTACACGCTGCTTGGCATGGGTTACGGTTGCCTCAACATAATGTCCGTCTCTTACCTGCAGAGCCAGCCTGGGGCTGAGAAACTCACAGAAGGTTGTCGGTTGGCTGTGGTCAAGCGGCTCTTTGGGCATGAGGGCCATTTGTACTCAAGGTCAAGGGGCAGCCTCAGTAGGTCATTAGGCAGCTGGAAGAGTCTTGGGAAAAGGTAGGGGGACCATAATGCCAGCTGTCCATTCCCTTCAAGGGCCCTGTGGTGCCTCCGCCTGGGTGGAGAGTCCCTGCTTTCTGCCTTTCCAGTGGCCAATCTCTGGCCTCCTCCTGAGGTTGCTGCTGTCCCTGGAACAGCTTTGGGCTAGTGGACACAGCAGTTATGCCTCAATTTCCCTATAGCTACATGGAGCTAATTAAACAGTGGACGGATTTGGAGAGGTGGATCATTTCAGATTTGCTCCTGGATTTTCACCCCCGCTTGAGAGAGAGCTAAATCTCCTTCTTTCTTCTCTCTCTCTTTTGCTCTTTTTCTCCTTATGTGTGTCTGACTCACCTCTGTGTGGTTACATTTAAACACCAGTTTAGATCTCAATGACCCACATTCAGCCTTAGTGACTATGAAAGCAAGTCCTTGCTCACTGATGACTCAGGAGAACTGGGGCCTTGAAAGATGAGCTGAGTCAATGAATGTGAGCTGTGGAGTTTTTACCATTCCCCCTCTCCTGATCCTTTTGTCATGTACCCACTCCCTTAGCTTTCGCTGAGCGTCAGTGTCCTTGGCCTTCCAGGGCTTGTGTGAGTACGTGGAGGAATCAAGGGAGAGGTGGGTGAGACAGCCACAACCACCCTCCGTGACTCTTCATCCTCGAGGCCTTTAGGACAGGTGCCCCCAGGCTCCAGGGGAGGCAGGCAGCTGTGTAGGCTGCAGCGATGTGAACGGGGAAGCCAAGAGGAAGGTGTTGGGACAGGAGCCAGCTCTAAGCAACCTCCTACAGGTGATGGTTTTGGCTTCAAGTGTTGGCCAGAGCCCTCCAGCAGAGAGGGGGAATTTATATACTACTGTGAAACTTCTAGATAAACCCGAAGTCAGGGTAGATGAAGGTAGAGGGGAGAGAAGGACCTCCCAAGGACCAGCACCTGGAGTTCATTTCCTGCCCTTGGAAACAATGTCACCCTCATTTCTCTCCTTTCTCTACCTGCCTTTGCTCAGTTTCCATTCACTGCCTCTGTTACTTTTGGTTATTTATGGTTAAGTCCAGTGGTTCTCATCAGCCATACTTGGAAACTTGTTAGAAATATAAATTCTCAGACCCCATCCCAGGCCTACTGAATCAGCAACCCTGGGGTGGGGCCAGCAGATCTGTGTTTTAACTAGCCCGCCAGCTGATTCTAACATCTGCTCAAGTCTGAGAACCCCTGGTCTCACCTCTCTCCCCAGTTAGGCTACAGCCTCCTAGAAAGTACTGACTTGAGAGGGCTTAGTGTAGTCCTGGGCACCCAAGGACTCAGCTCTGCACAGGAACTGTACCAGGAAAGTAGAAAGAAGATTCAAGGAGGCAGTCTGGTCATGATCAGAGTTTGAACCCAAGGGTTAGGACCTGGGTTCCAGTTGGGTGACCTTGGCCAAGTCACTTACTTCTCAGACTCTCTGGTTCTTCCTCAGTAAAGTAGATGGAAGAACTGGGTCTCTGGGGTTTGGGTAGTTCTCATGTCTAGAAATCTGGATCTGGCCAGGGCCTGGCTCGTGATTCCTCTCCTGCGTGTGCTGGCTCTGCCCAGCCCCAGTGGAAGAGTCAGCATGTGGGGGAGGAATAACGAGGCAGGCCCTGTGCTTCTCCTGGTCCTCAGGCAGTTATTGTTTGTGAATGTGCAATGTGGAGAGGGAGAGAGAGATCTGAATCTAGAAATGAATTAGAAACATATTAGGAGAAGCCAGAGCCTGCAACAGAAATGAAGCCCGTCCTTTGAGTGTTTGCCCCTGGCAAGTTGAAGGTGGAGTCTCTCTGTCAGGAGTTCAATTGAACTGGGAGAGGGAGCGCTGAGCTACCAGGTGTCACAATAGTCAATTAAGGCAACAAGCCCAAAACAAAAGAGTCAAGCTTTCAATCATGTCCTGCAATGGTATGAGCAAGTATCTGAAACCAGAGAAAGCATGGACTCTCCCTGTTCCATTTCCCCCATGGAACACACAGGGACCCAGGGTCAAGTAGATCCGCAGGAATGTGGGGTTGGGATGGTCTCACTGCTAACAGAGCCCTGAACAAAAGGCTCTGGAAGTTTTATGGACTCTGGGGCCGAGAGCAAGGGAGGGGGAAGGCTAGGAGTGGAAGTACTAGGTTCTGAGTCATTGTGGGGAAAAGTGGCTTCAAGGTTTCTCTCCCTTCCCTGCCCCACCCAAAGGAGGCCTCAGCAGAGGCACCTAAAGAACACCTCTCCCCAAGGCTTCTGATAAACCCAAGAATGAAGGCTCAGGGGCTAGGAATGCAAATATGTGATGACTATGACCAGTCAGAGACCTGAGACCTTGAGAGCTCCCTCCAGAGACTGCCACGCATAGGCTGTGCCCCAAGTCTGGGGTAAGGGTCAGCTTTCCTTGAGTTTGTGGTCAGGCCCGAAAAATCACACACAAATTTTTCACCAGGAGGCCCAGGGAGATGCTATGTGGCCTCTTCTCCCGCCTACCTCTTCTGAGCCACCCTTTCCAGCTGTCAGGCAAGTATCAGGGCACCTACCTCTGAACAGAAGGGCAGTGACTTTCTCCAGGTGGAAATCACTTTTCATCCAAATGTCTAGGCTCAAATCTCTTGGTTCCTGCATTTTAAGTTATGGGTATCTCTGGGAAATAATTGAGAGGACTAAGTACAAACACCCATCAAGCCTTCACATTATTGGCATGTATAAGATTCTGTTAGGTCAAGTGGCACCCTCCTTACCCTTTTTCTGAGGATGACCATGTGTTAATTGCTACAGATCAGAACTGTCTTCCTGAAAGTTGTCCAGGGCTGTGGGAAAAAAGTTGAATATTTCAGTGCAAGTTCTATTGACACTAAAGCTAACACTGAATCACTCACTTATCCCAGCCTATGCTTTTTTATTTTTTTTTTTGACAGGGTCTTACCCTGTCACTCAGGGTGGTTGGAGTGGCATGATCTTGGCTCACTGCAACCTCTGCCTCCTGGGTTCAAGAGATTCTCCCACCTTAGCCTTCTGAGTAGCTAGGACTACAGGCACATGCCACCACATCCGGCTAATTTTTGTATTTTGGTAGAGACAGGGTTTTGCCATGTTGGCCAGGCTGGTCTTGAACTACTAACCTCAAGTGACCCACCACCTCAACCTCCCTAAGTGCTGGATTACAGGCAGGAGCCACTGTGCCTGGCCTAGCCTATACTATTTTCTTTATATTATATACTTATGTGTCCTGTCTTTTCTATCAGATTGTTAATTGTAAGCTTCCCGAGGACAAAGATGATGTCTTACATGTCTATATGGCACCTAGAGTATTTTGCTGTCAAATACATACTGCTCAGATAAGCTTTCAGGATATAGGACCTCAGATACCCACAAAACCATCTCTTCTAGTGTTGTCTGGAAATAAGTCTTGTGTTTATTTACTTTTACATATAACTGTATCTCATCTTGCCAGGAAGATTGGAAATATATTCGTGTTTAAGGCATCACAGTAGCTGACTCATCATTAGCTGTCAACAAATAAATACTTCACAATTAGATTTCTGGGAACAGTTTTCACCAAGAGACAGAAAGTTAACTAGAACTAAAATTTTAATCCTCTCAAACTCCAAGAAGACCTGTTTTCCAGGCATGATCCAACAGAACCGCTGCTTTTTAGAGTCCCTTGGAGAGGCTATTTCTGAGGACAACAAGCTAACAGGATCACCCCCCACCACCCTTTGCTTCAATTTGCCCTAGTAGTCAGACTTAATTGGTGGGAATATGGGTATGTGTATAAAGCGCTTAGAGATTATTTGTTATAATTCATCAAGGCCACCATTTGAAATTGGCCAGCACAATCATCCCTACTTGACCATAGTAATCAAGATGTGGCTGAGAAAGAAGGAGTGTTTGTTTCAACAAGCCAGAGAGCCTGTCTTCTGCTTCCTAAATGGACAATTTATATAATTTAGATAGAGAGTCATCTTCCACCCTAGGCATGTACAACCCACCCCGCCATCCCAGTACATTCTTCTCTTTCCTTACATTTACCCATCCCTCCTGCCCCTCCTGCTTTTTTGAAGGTGAGTGAGCAGGTCCCAGGCTTACAGCTCAGTTGGACTGCGGTTGCCCCATCTTCTCTGGTGATTTCTCTGTCTTGTGGTCAGGAGCCAGACTCTGGGTCTGTTCAGCTATGTAGAGGAAAGGTGACTAGAGAAGTTCCACTTCAGTATTCCTCTAGGGATCAGAGATTCTGAATGCTCAACAAAATTACCTGGAGGAGAATTTTAATAATATGGCTTCCTGGAACTTACCCTGAAACATTCTGATTCAGTCAGTCTGGGGTGAAGCTCAATTGGCTATATTTTTCTAAATCTTTATAGATGATTCTGATGCACTGGCAACTTTGGACATTGGATAAATTCTAAGCTCTTTGAGATCAGGAAACATATGAATCTCCCATTCTGTATCCCACAATGACTAACTCAGCACCTGGCACACAGCAACACTTTAGAAATTGTTATTGAGTCAATGAGCAAATGGATGGTTGAAAATAGGGTGATGGATTGGGAGTACAGTCAACTTAGCATCTTTTAAAATAATTTTTAAATTGACAAATAATAATTGTACACACTCATGGGGTACATAGTGATGTTTTGATATGTATCATGTACATATCAAAACAGGGTAATTGATCAGAGTAATTGGCATATCCATTCTCTCAAATATTTATCATTTCTTTGTGTTGGAAACATTCAATATCCTCCTTCTAGCTATTTGAAATTATATATTGTTAACTATAATCATCCCACGGTGGTATAGAACAGTACAGTTTATTCTTCCTATCTAGCTGTAATTGTGTTTACTTTAACAAATCTCTCCCTATTCATCACTCCTCAGCCTCCAGTGTCCTCTGTTCTACTGTTTACTTCTATGAGATCAACTGGTTTTTTTTAGCTTTCACATGTAAGAACGTACAGTGTTTAACTTTGCCTTCCTGGTTATTTCATTCAACATAATGTCTCTCCATTCTACCCATGTTGCTGCACACGATAGGATTTTATTCTTTTTTATGGCTTGAGTTGTATTCCATTGTTAAATACACGCACACACGTTTTCTTTATCCATTCTTTTTTTTTCTGGACACCTGGTCAACCTAGCATCTTACCTAAAGGCTAGGCAAGGGCCAATGGAGGCCGAAGGCCAAACCAGTCACAGTGGGGCCAGGGATAGGAATAAGGCAGCAGGGTGGGGGTGGAAATAGAAGAAAACTTAGGTAATTTGATCCCCAAGTGGGAGAACATGACCCCTGTCCTTGAAAATGCCGCTACTTTCAGTGATGCTGCTGCTTGCTGCCCCTGTGCTGGGACTTACAGGCCTTCCGCTCTCCAGTCCCACCTAAGAAAGCAAATTGGATCGGTCACTTCCCTGTTTAAGCCTTCCAAGGCCCTGCATTGTTCTCAGGATGAAGTCAATGCTCCTTTCTCTGGCTGAGTCCTGGCTCCTCCTCAGCCCGTCACTGCTACTTGCCCTCATCTCTATATGCCCACCGGCCACCCTGCCTTCCTGCAGATCCTGTCGCCTGCGGTGTTCTTTCACCAGCCTGTCCTCTCTGCCTGCAATGCTCATTCCCTGCCCCCGTGTCCCCTAGCAAACTCCCATGCGACCATTAAATTACAGCCTAAAAACATCCGCTTCTCTTTTCCCCGGGGGGCTGCCAGTTCCCTGGGGTAGAGGTCAGTCTGTTGTGTCCAAAGCCTAGCCAGTAGATGCTCCCATGTTTGTTGAATGAACAGAAGTTGGGACGGGAAACCAACAGACGCTCAGGACGGGTTTGTTTTTGTTCCTGTAAAACTGGATTGATTCTGCAGAGGCACAAAGAAGCCCGTTGATTTAGATCTATCGAGGAATTGGGGTAGGGGCAGGGGTGGCAGTTTTGCTAAGAAGAAAAGCAGGTGAAAGTGGGAGATTCCAAAAGAGACCAGAGAGAAGGCAGTGTGTCATGCCCAATCTGCCGCTAGGGTCAAAGACCAGCTCCCTGGTCACACTCGGCCAAGGCAGGCTGCGGGGCTGGCTCCAACCCTAAGCAAAGCCAGGCAGCCGCCCAGGTGGGTGAAGGTTGCAGATTGCGCTCAGGCGTGACGCCGGGGTGCAGGTGGGAGCGGAGCCCGGGTGCGTGGGCGCAGCGCTCGCCCCCGCGCGGTCAGGCTCACCGCGGGAACCGGTCAGGTGCGCCGTGCGGGGCGGGGCGGAGGCAGGGCGTGCGCCCCCAGGCTGGTGCCTGGGGCAGAGGATTCGCCGCCTGACGCGCTGATGCCTTGATTTGGTCTGACAAGTGGAGGCTGCTTTGAGAAGCGGCCTGGATTTTTGACATTCAGGAAGCTAGAAATAACCAGCTGGGCTCCTGGCGCTCTGGCCGCAAATGTCTTGCCCTTTCCAGGCAACTGCCAGATTGAAGGGGCTTTTCCCCAGTGTAGACCTGTGCTCTGTGTGCTAGGAGGCCTAGGTTCCAGTCCAGGCTCAGCTTCTGACTCCCTACTTTAGGAGGAATCACTGAGTTGACTGCAGCTCGGCTTCTGCTCTGTAAAATGGGCCTGTTGCTAGCTGAGCCTCTTCTGCCTCTGGTAGAAAATGATTCCAAGTGGCTGCCCTGTCCACCCTAATCCCATGGCCCGAACTTGATGTCTGCTGCTTCTAGAAGCCTAGTGCTCCAAATATCTGCTCTGGGAGGGACTTGCAGATGATCCTGATTGGAAATGAGGCTGATTAACCTTTTGTGTATCATTGACTCTATGAGAATCTGTTGAAACCTAGGGGCTCTTACCCTAGACAAATTAACACACCAGCCAGATATAGCTTACAAGGGCAGAGAGTTGCTGGTTTGAACCACAGACCCCGGTTTAACATCTGTAATCTAGTCAACCCCTCCTCTTTCTTGAAGGCTGAACCAAGCACGAAGGGTTTTCCCCACCTTCCAATCCTCATACATGCAGACACCCCCTTTTCCTGTTTTCTCCCTTCAATCATGTTCCTCACCATCCCCCATGCTTGGGCACGCTCAGGAGGGAAATTGTCCTATAAATATCTGTAAAAGGCATGATATGTCCTGTAGCAGAGAAAGCAAAAAATAAAAATATAATTCCCCACCCCTGGCATGGCACGTGCAGAGCTCTGCCTGATCCTTCTCTCCCATAAGCCTCGGGGGTGGGTAAAAAAAAAGTGAGAGGTGAAGCTGCTGCAGTGAAGTACTCCTTCAAAATCTTCAGTACCCTTCAGAGTCAGCGCTGTCATCACTATCACATAAACTATACAACTCCAACATCAACCAGCAGCCGCCTGGCTGGCAGAAGGAAGAGCCAATGCAATTTTGCACAGTGGCTTGCTTGCGCAAGGTATTGCCTGGCAAATGGGCTTCTTGTGCAATGGGGAACCACAGGGAGGGGCCTGTTAAATGTACCTGAAAGAAACAGCTCTAACAATGGATGATTCAACAGGCTAGTAATTGGCGCTCACCCTTACCACATTGTTTTGATAAAATGACATAGCCCAACTGGGGATATGAAGGCAGTAAGTAGAAAAGCTAACCTCTTGCTACTCAAATTGTGGATGAGAGCCAGCGACATCCCATCACCAGAAGCTTGATAGAAAGGCCAGGCTCTGTCCCAGACCTATTGAAAGGAGAGCTGCATTTTAACATGATTGCGAGAGGATCCACATCTTAACGTTTCAGAAGCCTAATCCAAAGTCTTCTGTTAATGATCATTAGAGTCCCAGCCACCCCCCACTTCCCCCTGGGAAAACCACAACAAATAGACCAAATTCCTCCAAGCTCTGCTCATAAGAAGAACCCACAACCCACAGACACCCCCTCACTCAACTAGAGACTTCACCCACCTGTTTGCAGAGCCACCCACCTTGGGCTACTTCTTTTCTATTATTTAATCTTCTGGGAAGACAGAGGTCTTCTATTTGGAGATAAAAATGACAAAGGAGAACCTCCTGAACAGAATCCAGTTTGCCTTTAGCTTTAGCCATCTCTCTGACCTCAGTGCTGCTGGACTAAGTTCCAAGATCTAACTGTCAAATGCTTTAGGGGAAATGGGAGGAGGAGAAGTCCCTGGAGTAACCCATGTGCACAGCCTGGCACTGTTTTCACTTGCCTTTGGAAATGAAGGTGCAGAAACCATGGGAGGTAAGGAGGGCACAGACTAGTGACTTCCAGTGTGGGACAGAGGGGGAAAGATGGAAGAGAAGTGCAGAAAACCACTCAGGAAAAGACAGGCTGGAGTGATGCCTGCTGAGACAGGGCCCTGACCTCCCAGGACTTCCCTTTCTGCCTGTTCTGTAGAAATGCCTCGGGTTTTGTGGTTTAGGAAAAGAGATGCTTAGCAAGCTTATAGAAAATGTAATGTGGGCACTTTGTTGCTGTCCTGGCTTTTAAAGGACTCAGAAGCAGATCAGCTTCAAGGTGTTGGCTACTCTGTTTGCAGCCTTAGAAAGACATCCTTGATGTTTTATTCTTCTGCCTTTGCTAAGAGCTGGAAACTCTCCCTGGGCAAATGGCTCACCTTGAAAGAGATGCTATTGTAGCTGAAAATGTGTTAGCTTCACTTCCAATCTCTGGTTTCTTGTGGGAAGTAACTGCTGCTGTGGTATATATGCCCTGTGCCTTTTATTGCATCTTTACCTCGGTGGACACAGCTGGTTGAAACTCAGTAAAACTTATGTTTCCATGGAGATTGATTCAGACAACAGGAAAAATAAGTGTAAAAAAACTGCACAGTACAAGGGCTAGATTCAGGTTGTAGAACAAAGTGATTATTACTTAGAATCCTGGATTAGTAAGAGAATCAGAAAGACGCTGAGATTACCTAGTGTTATCGCCATCCGTGTGAAATGCAGAATAAAACTTTTTCCCCACCACATAGATGTTGGGCAGTTTATTATAGATGCTACAAAGGGATTTATTATATTTTTCCCAAAATGGTTAATTAGAGGCATCCCAAATTACAACTCCTTTAACATAACTCCCAGCTCCATGCAGCCTACTTACTATGGGCCCAGCTACTGACAGCTCAGCTCTCTTTGCCAGTCCAACTTTTTTTCCCAATACGCTCAAACTTTTCTTCTCCAAGAAGACTTCCTGAATGATCCCAGTTCATAGGGATCTCATCCTTAATGCAGGGGAAATTCACTGTTCTGGAATAGTCCACCATACCATCACACTCTTTGTGTAATCCTGGAATTCTCCAGTTGTTTTATTCTTGCCTGTCTACACAGATAGATCAGTAGCCTTCAATAGTCTGCATCTCCTGTTATCTTGCAGCCTCCTACTATAAACAGTGGGTGCTTTACTTATGCCAGTTGGGTTGACCTAGACAGTAGTCTCTAAGTAGCAGTCCTTTGCTCATCCATCTGAAACCAACGACCTCTTAGGCAGGCTGAGAAAGGGTTAGGACTGTCGACTCTGGGACATCCTTGGCTCTGTATGGTTGTTGTTTTTAAAAGCAGGGGTTTTGTCTCCAGTGCATTGAAGAGATAAAACCCCATTGTCAGCATATTTCTTCAGGATCTTTCTGTGTTAGATCTCACTGCCAAGCCGGAGTCCCCACACACAGACTCTCACTTTTCCCCCAGCAACAGGCCGAAGTGAGGCAAGTAGCAGAATGTGCTCAAATCATGGCCTATTCTTAATAAAAGAAACCAGGACAGCTTGGGGGCTGGCTCATCTCTTCTCAAATTCTCCTAGTGTTCTGAAACAAATGTATGAAACGAATAAATTTGTTTTATTTGCAGGTATCAATGCTTCTCCGAAAGCAGTTGTTTGGGTGGCTGGAATATCAGTAGTCATTGACCAATAAGGCTTGCAGGTGTGAATCAGAGCAGTATTCTGGACTTCCAGAGTAGAGCTGCCATCTACTACTCTACATCACCTTCATCCTTACAGAATCACTGAGACCATTCATTCATTCACAAGCAGTTGTGTCTGCTACATGCCAGGCACTTGAAGTAGGCATTAGAGATACAATGGCAAGTGAAACAGACACTGCATATAATCTACTGAGAGAGACTGGGAATTAATTCAATAAGTAAAAGTAAGTATATAATTATCAATTGTGATAAAGGCCCTGAAGCAAAAGAGTAGGATGTTCTGCAAGAATATTACAAGAGCTTTATCTGATCTAATGGGTATGGGGAGGGGAAGCCTCAGGGAACGCTTCTCAGGGGAAGTGACATTTGAGCTGAGCATTGAAAGAAGAATAAAAATTTAAAAATAAAGAGGGGGCCAGGTGCAGTGGCTCACACCTGTAATCCTAGCACTTTGGGAGGCCGAGGCAGATGGATCACTTGAGGTCAGGAGTTTGAAACCATCCTGGCCAACATAGTGAAACACCTTCTCTACTAAAAATACAGAAAAATTACCTGGGTGTGGTGGCAGGTGCCTGTAATCCCACCTACTTGGGAGGCTGAGGCAGGAGAACTGTTTGAACCTGGGAGGCGGAGGTTTCAGTGAGCCAAGATCGTACCACTGCACTCCAGCCTGGGCGACAGAGTGAGACTCCATCTCAAAAAAAAAAAAAAGTGAAGAGGGGTTAGAGAGTGCTCAGGATACAAAGAGTTAGTTCATTGAAGGAACTGGAGTAAAGTCCTTGTGGCTGGATTAAAGGGAACGAGGAAAACAAAGATATAAAGAGGTAGGCAGGGGCTGGATCACATGTACACACAGTGTTGAGGACTTTGGCTTTTATTTTGGAACAGTGGAAGTCCGTTTTAGGCAGAGGATGAGAACATTAAATTTATGTGTCCAGAAGATTGCTCTGATGAGACAAGCGATAAACAAAAACATCATTACTCAGGTCTCGTCCAACTCTTCCATTGTATATTCTAATAAACCACCCAAGTTCTGCTTTCATAGCTCTGAGCCAAAGTGAGTTATACCTCCCCAGGCCGACTGAAAATCCCAGAGAGCTTACTGAATGGCTTGGGGGCCCTGGTAAAACTCACTGTTCAGGCATTTGAATCTGGGCCACATTATTACTATCAGCATTTTGCCTCCACTGCCAAGGAATAAATCATTAAAATTATAACCTTTGGGTCCCCATGCCCAGGCAGGCTCACTTCTCTTGGATCACAATAATCATGGTTTTGACTATGAATTGCCGATCCCAAATTAAATGATTAACCCAAGGTCAATGAGCTAGTCAGCTGCCAAACCAAGGACAGATTTTCAGTTCCCTGAACTCAAGGCAGATGCACTTCTCAGGAATGCCGTCAGAGGCTTAGAAAAAGAAAGTGTTCCGTGTTCCCAAAACATGTAAACTTATCCTTTGATATTCATGTTTATTCTATGACTCAGAAGTTCCCACGATCATTTTCTGGGGTGCTCAGAAACTCTCTTTGAGGGGGAAATGATTCCTTACTTGAAAAGTATTTTTAGACAAGTTGGTTCTTTCATAGCGGTGAGCATCCTTTGAGGATGATGCTGGCTTTCTTGTGGGCTGCCCCACCTTGCTATTTCCTGAAGCTACTGGAACAGTTGAAATAGGCATATGAATAACCCCTGGGTTGCCAAAAAGACACCTCAATCCTTAACAGGTTTTGATCTGAAAAGGAGTGGTTTGTTCACTTGATTTGCTTTACGAATTTTGCAACATTGGCAGGTCGTGCCTGGGCCTTTCCCAGCCCTCTCTGCAGAAATGAGAACCAGGATTACTCATCCTCCTGTATTTTAAAGGAATTCCAGGAGTACTCAGACAAGCTGCTGAAAAAAAAACTGGTGTTATTTTACAACTTCTGAGCATGGATGTTTCAGGCCCCGGTAATGCCACGAAAACAGAAATGGCCCTTGTGCCAGAGGTAGCATTCTACTTCCATCAAGGGAGGTGGCAAGGCACGCGGGGTTTTTGGGGTGGCTCCCCAGAAGAGAGGCAGCTGGAAAAATCGGACCTACATGCCCCAGTTTTGTCCTTGCAGGCAGAGCTCCTCCTTCAACCCACTTCTCATTCTATGAGCTGATTTGTCCTGACAGCTGCCAAATTAGTCCTCTCATTCCTGGAGCTCGCTTTGGCACTCTCACGAATGTTTCTTTCAAAGTCCACTCTTCATTTAAAACGTTGCTCAGCCTTACTTCAGGGGTGAAATAAACGGCCTTAAAATTTCTCACAGAAAAGCGCAGTTTCAACCAGCAAATAGGCTCCAAAGAATATGTAAATTATGGTGCTAGAACTTACCCACCAAATTCAAATCTGTATTTGGATATAAATGTTCTATAAACAGTTCTGAAGAACACACACGTCAGAAGCAATTCCATGATGCCTGTTACCGTCTTTCTGTAATTTTTCAAATTTTTTTATCTTAAAATGACAAATAATCATTGTATATATTTATAGCATACAATGTGATGTTTGGATACATGTATATATTATGAAATGATCATATCAGGCTCTTAACATTTCCATCACCTCACATACTTATCAGTTCTTTGCGGTGAAAACATTCGAATCCATTCTTTTAGCAATTTTGAAGTATACATTATTATTAATTATAGTCACCTTGCTGTGCAATTTCCTTTCTGGCCCATGCAACATTGGAATATCTTTTCTGTTTTCTTCCTCCAAATTGGACCAGTCCCTCTGTTTGGGTCTAAGGCCATGTTGGCCAAAAAGCAGAATCTGAATCCAGTCTAGAGTCTGATGGGAATAAAATGATGTGCTCCTCCCTCAGTTACTGACTGATCGTCCCGTCTGTCACCAACTGATGTGGTGGCTCTGAACAAACCACCTGACTGCTCTGTCCTCACTTTCTTTGTTTGCAGGAAAAGGATAATAGTACTCTTATGGGAACTCACAGAGTTCTGGTGAAACATTTTTAATGTGCAGTACGTGGGTGAACTTTGCAGTTTAAAAATAGTATAGAAGTATAATCATGTTATTATGTGAAATAGTGTTCTCCAACCCATTCTCTCTATTCTCCCTGGAGGACAAACAAAAGTCGTGCCAAACTAAGCATTTGTGATGGCAGGCCTAATTTACGTCTTGTCCAGAGTGGAGAAAGCTGGCACTATTGTGAGATCCATCCACGGGTCCCTCAGAATACATACACTCTGCATCTCTGCCTTGTGTTTGCTTCCTTGCACTGTCTCCATGGCCTGTACCTCAGGTTGGGGTTAGGGGAGAAGTCAGTACCAATTCCTGGAGGCATAGTCTGTTGAATATTCACATAAATTCCACCAAACATTTTGGCCTGGCTGCCAATTTTTGGAGGGCTTGAAAAACAGTTTTGTGTGTGCACTGACTCTTACAGTGTCTTTCTTACAGTGAAAATTACTGGGGACAGAAACCAGACCCTGCCATTCTTTTTTAATGATGCAGTGATTTCCAGACAGTGAGTAAATGCTTCTAAGGGAAAAGGCTGTGGTTCCACAGCTGTCACCAACTAGCTGGCACGCCTGGGGTGTGGTTCTCCATTTCTCTGGACCTCATTTTTCTAAGTTGGAGATATTCAAATACCATTCATTGAAACCCTTGGTATTATTATTATTATTATTTTGCATTTTGGGCATCTGTATAAAGTTTGCGCTAATAGAAAAAGTTTAAACACTGCTGCTTTCAGCACTAATCCTCTAATGCTCCAAAAATTCTACCAGAACCTCCACTGATTGCTTTATGAGATATTTATTTTCATCCAGTCCAAATTTTTCTTCTTTTTCCTTCAAAGCTAATAAATGTGGGGGAATAGTGGTTAGAAAGAGGTTATGGCAGCCAGGCACGGTGGCTAACGCCTGTAATCCCAGCACTTTGGGAGGCTGGGGCAGGCAGATCACAAGGTCAGGAGATCGAGATCATTCTGGCTAACACAGTGAAACCCCATCTCTACTAAAAACACACAAAAAATTAGCCGGGCATGGTGGCGGGCGCCTGTAGTCCCGGCTACTCAGGAGGATGACGCAGAAGAATGGCGTGAACCCGGGAGGCGGAGCTTGCAGTGAGCCAAGATTGTGCCACTGCACTCCAGCCTGGGCGACAGAGCGAGGCTCTGTCTCAAGAAAGAAGGAAAGAAAGAAAAAGAGAGAGAGAGGTTATGGCCCTGATGTCTGGTAGATTAGGGATTCTCGACTTGATCCATCCAGTCTGGAAAGATTTTCTGTAGGAAGTGGTGACAAGAGGGCTTTGGTCAGGTTAAATAGGAACCAGGACTGGAACCCTCATAGCATGGCCATCTCCCCAAAGAGTACAGGCAGAAGACAGAAAATTGCAGGTAACTCCTGAGCCTCTATACTAGCCAGTAATGAAATATGTACTTCTAGGATGGGTCCTATGTTCTGTCTTCCGAAGTAATCTTAATTAAAATAGACCAACATAAATGAAGAGATGGACAATTCATTAAAAACCTAAACTGTGCTATCTTCTGAAAGTGGCATAATTTGCTTAGTCTTCTGGCTGTCAATAAGCTGTGAGTCCCATTGACCCCCAAATGTTGCTGTGTCTTTCCCAGGTAACAAAGGACCAAGACTAAATTTGGTGGGCCAGGGAGAGTGGCATCCCAGAGGAGGCCCCCAAAGGGAATCTGCTGCAAAATGAGTAAAGTCCTCAAACAATCCACCTGGCCTACCCCACTGTGCCCACCATTGTCTGCTGGGAAAGCGGGGATGTCACACATCTAGAATCCATGTTCTCTTCTTCCATCTCCAGCAATTATTCCCTACCATGCAACCCTCCCAAGGCCCCCAGTCTAAAACTCTCTCCAAACTCAAAACGGTTTTTCTGGCAATGGAGAGATCTTGTGAACACATTGGGACTAGTAGATTTTTCTGAACCTATCCTTAAAGCTCTTCTCGAAACCACGTGTTGATCCTCTGTCTATTTTCTCATCTCTCTGTTTCTCCCTCCACCCTCACTCTTCCTCTTTGGTGATGCCAAAATCTTTGTCCCTATGTCTGCTCTCATCCTCCATCACAGAGTCTTTCTACATAATGCTGAGCGCCTGGAAACCATCTCTCAGTAATGTGTTGTCACTTTAGCACTCTTACGAAGTCAAGAGGCAGATTTCTCAGGAAACATTTAAAAGGAGATTGAGTGTCTCTGCTTTGAATTATGGCACATGGAGAGAAAAGTCAAAACAGAGTATTATAATAGACTTAGAGAAATCCCAGGACTGAAGCTCCTTAAATATGTTTTATGACCTACTTGGAATGTGGCACAAGTTGTCTTTTTGGTTCATTTATTTAAAACAATTGTGTGACATCACTCTTTAGTCCCTGGCCTGTTTATCCCCAAGGCAATTGCTAATGAATGGTGCTGGCAACTGTAAGATGCTGTTTTATATACAACAGGTATTGTGGTCAACTCTGCTAATTTGCAGAACATACAGTTTTCTCACACAGCAGATTTTGTTTTATCTAATCAGTGAGACAGAGAACCTTCAGAAGGGAAATTATGACTGGTAAATCACTATCTTTTTAAAGGGCAGAACTATTTAGATTTTAAAATAAAATCTTTTAATGCTAAATGCATCTTGCAGGTTTTTAAACTTTTAATTTTGAAGTAATTTCAAACTTATAAAAAATTACAAAAATAGTATAAGAAAAACTGCTGTATACCCTTCACCCAGATTCACCATTTTTGGGATAACTCACCACATTCACTTTGCCTCTCTCTGGATATGATCACCATCACCATCATCATCACCATCATCATCATCATCTGATCCATTTCAGAATAAGTTTCAGAAATAAGTTTCAAATCATCATCGTCATCTGATCCATTTCAGAATAAGTTTCAAAATATTTATCCCTAAATATTTTGTGTATATTTTCTAAGAACGAAGACATTCTGTTACTACAAAGTATAATTACCAAAATCAGGAAATGTAATATAATACTATTATCTAATCTACAGATCTTGTTCAAATTTTGTTAGTTACCTCAAAAATATTCTTAACAGCGTTTTGTTTTGTTTTGTTTTCTGGACCAGCTCTCACAGGTTGTGATAGGAGAAACGTTCATTGTCATTTACTTCTAAATATTTTATCATTTCTATTGTAAATTCCTCTTTAATCCATGTTTTAGAAGGTTTTTTTTTTTTACTAGTTTCCAAACATGTTGTAATTATTATTTTTAACTTCTTTTCATTGTTGATTTCAAATTTCATTGCACTGTAGTCAAAAAAACAATGGTCTCTCTGACAGTCCTTTCACTCTTGTGGAGACTTCTTTTGTGATTTTAATAGGAGGTAAGATTATGTAAAAATGTATTTGAATCTACTGTTGGGTATAAGGACTTTTTTCTATAGATTTGTTGTTGTTTAAACCTTTTCAGTTCTTGCTAAACGTTCATTTTACTTTATCTCAGTAATCTACACGATTGGAGGTTTGGTGATTTCTCCTAATTCTCTCAGCTTTGGCTTTGTGGTTTTCAGAGTTATGCTATTAGCTGCACACAAGTTCATGAATATTACATCTTGGTGGATTGTTGCTTCTATTATTATATAGAGGCTTTTGACTTCTTAAATTATATTTAGCCTGATATAAATATTGATATACCAGGTTCTTCTTTATTATTATTTGCATGGGACCCCTTTTTTTTTATTTTTTTACATTCAGTCTTTCTCTTTGGTTTTTTCGTTGGATGTCTTATAAGAAGCACATATACCTGGACTTTTTTAAAAAACAAATTGATACTATTTTTAGAAGATCAATATGATCTCCTTATATTTATTTTATTTGAACTTATGCCTTCTTATTTTGGGTTTTCTCCTTACCATAATTTTTGCTTGCTTTGTAAATTTCTCTTTTTCTGTCTTCCACTGAATTAATGAAGTTTCCATATATAGTATTTTAATAAATATAAATTTCTCCCCCACCTTTTTTTTTTTTTTTTTTAATGAGATGGAGTCTTGCTCTGTTGCCCAGGCTGTAGTGCAATGGCGCAATCTCAGCTCACTGCAACCTCCGCCTCCTGGGTTCAAGTGATTCTCCTGCCTCAGCCTCCCAAGTAGCTGGGATTACAGGTGCCCACCATCATGCACCACTAATTTTTGTATTTTTTAGTGGAGACAGGGTTTCTCCATGTTGGTCAGGCTGGTCTCGAATTCCTGACCTCAGATGAGCCGCTTACCTCGGCCTCCCAGAGTGCTGGGAATACAGGCGTGAGCCACTGCACCCGGCCAATTCCCCCTAATTTTTAAAACATGTACACTTAATCATAAACTTTTCTAACAAAGGCTAGAGTTATTCAGTTTCTGTCCTCTTTAATATCACATATGCCTCAGAGATTGAACATGACGCTCCTTTCCCCCAATCTTACTGCTATGGAGAGCTTTAATTTTACCATCTTTTAAATACAAAAAAAGTTATTAAACGTGTGGTCAATATGTATGTCCTTATGGTCAATAATTAATTAAACTAATTTGATTAATTTAATAATTAATTAACAAATTAAATGTTACCACTTTCTACATGCATCATTATTTCTTATATTTCATGCCTCAGACTCACTGTTCTTCCTAGTAAATAACATGCTATAATATTTCTCTTAGTAGCGTTTTCAACTCTTACTTTTGATCAGAAATCTGTTGTCAGCGCAATTATGACTTCCTTGTAAACAATGTCATTCTCTCTGGAGATTTCTCAGCGCTTTCATATTGATGCCTTGCAGTCTTACTTCAGTGTGTCTGGTAGATGTGGGTTTTCTTTATTTATTCAACTTAAGTTCCCAGAGTGCTCCTTTAGTCCAAGGACTTCTCTCATTTTTCAATCATGGAAGTCTCTACTACTTGTCTCTTCAAATACTGTTCTTCCTTATCTTCTTCTTCAGAAATCCTATTCAACATTTATTGTAACTATTCAGATTATGTTCCTTATGTTGTTTCATATTTTTAAATCTCCCTGTATCTTTGGCTATGTAAGGGTAATTCCTCTGTACTCTTTTCCAATTCATTAATTCCCTGTGTAATTGCTGTGAGTCTAGAGTTTGTTCTATTGAACTTCTAAATAACTATAATTTTGATTTCAAAGATTTCAAATTGTATATTTTCATATTTATACAGTATTATTTCATTTAAGCCTATTTGTGTTTCATATATTCCTCTTTTAAAAAAAAAAGGAGGCCTGGAGCTTGGAGAGAGGTCTGAGTTGAAGATTTAAATTGGAAGTAGGAAGTGGATAATATTTAAAGCCATGAGCACAGATAAGATCACCAAAGGAGTACATATGGATAAAGAACTGAGAACTGAATCCATGTGTCCTCCAACATTAAGAGTTTGGAATGAAAAGGAAGAACCATTAAAAAGGAAACTGAGAAAAAGGGCTTGTGAGGTAGCAGGGAAACCAGGAAAGCATTATGTATCCCCTGCAGAAAAGCAGAAAATCTGAGAGGATCGACTATCAAATTCTGCTTAGTAAAATGAGGACTGAGAACTGATCTTCGGTTTTAGCAGTCAGGTGGGGGAGAATGCCTGGAGTGATAATACTTGACAATGATTTTTAAGTCTTCTTTTCACGAGCTGGCGAAGTGGGGATGTTATCCACTCCCAAAACCTTTGGCTTCAAGTGGTAATTGGCGTTTACACTCTGCCTCAGGTGGAACTCTTTAATTCCCTTTACTTTGCAGAAACTAAACTCCCACTGACTCCCTCCTGTTTTTATCTTGGAACACGGGAGATTTCTGGTTTGTAGAGATGTTTATCCATGAGCTAGCAATACTATTTTTTGTTTTCTATTTTCTCTTATTGCTATGAGTTTAGAGCACCAAAGCATAAATTTGAGAAGCCTTGTGAATTGACTGGAAGTTTCTTACATTCTTCAAATATCTGAACATTTCGGATGGTGTGTTAGTTAACTATTGCTGCAGAACAAACAACCCTATAACTTAGTGGCTTAAAACAGCAGCTATTTATTTAGCTCATGATTCTGCAAATCAGCAATCTTGGGTGGATCAGCTGCACATTCTTCTGGTCTCCTGGGTGCTTTCATGCATCCATGGTCAGCTACAGGACAGCTAAAGACCCCTGCTTCTGAGGATTAACTGGCTGTTGGCTGAGGCCACAGGGGTTACAGGGTTGACTTGGCTGTGTGGTCCCTCACTATCTAGCAGTCTAGCTTAAGCTTGTTTACATGGTAGGTAGTGGGCAGATTTCTGAGAGAGAGAACAGAAAAATCACAAGGCCTCTTACGGCCTAGGCTTTGGAACGGCACATCACCCCTGCTTCAATGTGTTGATCAAAACTGATATCATGGTCAGCCCACATTCAAGGGGTGGAGAATTATCTTTGATGAGATGAGCTAGAAAACCACATTGCAAAGGGGCATGGATGCAAGGAAGAGAATGATTTTTGGACATTTTTGCAAACAATGTATGATATGGACTTAAATTGTTATGGGATAAATTTAAATTAGATTGAAGGAGAAAAGATGTCAACTCTAGAGCACGTTTGTAATTTTTGAGCATTGCATGTACCAGGGGTAGTTTTTAAGACCAGGCCCAGCTGGAGCAGAGATGCTGCATCCGATTCAGGACCAGTTCAGTGCTGTCTGCCATTATCGAGGTATGTGCTAGGAGCCATGGGAGATCACAGAGGAATTCCTTTCTGCCCTTCAAGGAGATAGTACTTGAACAGGGAGTTCAGGGCAAGCCTCCAGCTCTACAATGAGGCAAAATATTAAGTGCTATGAGATGACTGGTTAAGGGAAAATCTTTGGAAGGAAGTAGACTTCAAGTGTAGGCTGAGAGGAAGAAACCATGGAAGATTACAGACTCCAAAGAGTCAAAGATGACAGATAATGGTTGCACTTTGGCCAGCATCCTTCCTTACTTGTTGGAGAGGCCAAAAGGCTGAGCAATACATCAATCCTCAGGAGACAAAAAAGGAAAAGAACCAAGTTCTCCCAACTGATTTTTTCTTCCTTAGTTAAACCAGAAGGAATTTATGGCTTTTAACTGAAAGAACACTTGTATCAACAAGAATTCTGCACACTTCAGCAAAGATAGGTCCTAGCTTGTGGTAGTTCTGGCAGATTTTTAGAGTGTTACCAATATACCCCCTTCATACCATGGCGGTCCAGCTGTTGATGTTCTTGGTGTCCAGACCAAAGGAGGCCAGAAAGAGAGCCCAAAGGCTGGTGCTTGGAGGGTATGTTGACCTGTGGGTTTTTGGTCCTGACTCTGGCAATACCAAAAGTTTCTTTTCGTTTTGTAGAATATGTAAAACTGAAGCCTGCTGCTCAAAATGTCCTATGGCTACATTTCCATTTGTCTAACCCACCCAGTGATTTTTTAATACTATCAAAACTTGCCTAGGATTTCCACTTCCAAAAGTTATTGGCTGCATTTTGGCTAATTCTTAGATTGAAGACAGGGACTAGGACCTGAAAACCACAGCCCCCAAGGGAGCCAGGTCTGTTCAAGGCATTGCTTCCAAGTCAGAGACTCTTCACCAAGCCTTTTTTCTCCTTGGAGACCAATGGAGCAGCGTTAATCTGGCACAGATAAGCACTCCCATAATGCTCAACATCTCTTTCCAAGAGTGGAGAGAGATGGTGCAGAGATTAGTCAATCATCCCAATATAAAAATTAGTGGACATATTGGCAAATAGGAAACGTGTTTTTTGTTTTGTTTTGTTTTGTTTTTTTGAGACACTGTCTCACTCGGTCATCTAGGGTGGAGTGCAGTGGCGTGATCGTGGCTCACTGCAGCCTCAACCTCCTGGGCTCAGGTGATCCTCCCACCTCAGTTTCCCAAGTAGCTGGGACTGCAGGTGCGTGCCACCACACCCAGTTAATTTTTTGTATTTTTAATAGAGACAGGTCTCACTATGTTCCTCAGGCTGGTCTCGAACTCCTAGGTTCAAGTGATCCTCCCACCTCCGCCTTCCAAAGTTCTGGGATTAGAGGCATGAGTCACCACACCCAGCCAGGAAATATTTAATAATTGTGTTGTTCATGGATCTATCCCAGAAATGAATTCAATCAAACACTGCATTATGAGCATGAATTTGTGTTACCTGATTGTGTTCTAGACTTGGGAAACAGCAAAGAGATGGAAACAAAAATGTTTGAGTGCTACTCTTTGCTCGAAACTCTGCTTTACTTTTGCTCATTCACCATGTCTCATCAATTCCCCTGTTCTTTCATTTCTGGTTCTTTAATATTTCTGGGATTCAATCTTTCTCCCCATCCCCACTGCCTTGATTCACAACCTCCATCATCTGTCAGTAGATTTATTATAAAGCTGTCTGTTATGGGCCGAATTATATCCCCTCAACAACCTCTCCACACCTCAGAATATGACTGTTTTGGGAGACAGGGCCTTTAAATGGGTAATTAAGGCAAAATGAGGTCATGTGGCTGGGCCCTAATCCGACATGACTCATGTCCTTTTTTTTTGAGACGGAGTCTTGCTCTGTTGCCAGGCTGGAGTGCAGTGGCACGATCTCGGCTCACTGCAACCTCCAACTCCTGGATTCAAGCGATTCTCTTGCCTCAGCCTCCCGAGTAGCTGACACTACAGGCATGCGCCACCACACCCAGCTAATTTTTGTATTTTTAGTAGATACAGAGTTTCACCATGTTGGTCAGGATGGTCTCAATCTCTTGACCTCGTGATCCGCCCATCTCAGCCTCCCAAAGTGCTAGGATTACAGGCGTGAGCCACCGTGATGTCCTTATAAGAAGAAAGTAGGACACAGATGCACACAGAGGGAAGACTATGTGAAGACAGGGAGACACTGGCCATCTGCAAACCTAGGAAGGAGTCCTCAGAATGAAACCAACCCTTGTGACAAATGTTGATCTCAGAAGTCCAGACTCCAGGATTGTGAGACAATCCATTTCTGTTGTTCAAGCTCCAGTCTGTGGCACTTAGTCATGGCAGCCCCCTTAAAATAACACAGCCTTCTGCCCGGGCTCTGTGCTTGTTCCTCTCAAGTTGGTACTTCTGAAAGTGGAATTATCTACCTCAGTCATTAGTCTGACCTTGTCACTTGCCCGTTTAAAACCCTTCAATAGCACCCCTCCTCTCCCAGTAGTGTTTTCCGCAGTAAGTTTACTGGACCATTAGTTATGTAAGATGTCCCCCGTTATGTAAGTTTGGGAACTCCACAAGTCTCCAACTTGAGGGGTCACTGAACATTTGCATATCAAAGACTCTGAGAAGTTTTACAGTCAAAAAACCCAGTTAACTTTGTTTCACCCAATGTTTGCCAAACTCAAATTTTTTTTCTTGGTGTAATACACTTTATATCTACTGCAGCGTGTGTTTTGTAGTACAAACTAGGAAATGCTGCCCTATGCAGTTAAATCCACATGTTTGACTTGTCATGGGAAATGAGGGTCACCAGATTTAGCAAACAAGAATACAGGATCCCCAGTTAAATTTGAATTTCAGATAAGTCTAAAAAATTATTTGTTGTTTATCTGAAATTCAGTTCAACTGGGTGTCCTGTTTTTTATCTGGCAACCCTGTACAGGACCCTTTGTGACTTCTAGTGAACACACTGAACCAAAATGAATTTGATAAGAATTGTTTCCCCCAGTTAAAACAATAGAAAAAGATAAAGTCAAGATTGATTCTTGGCTTTCAGTTGGATTCTTTCAATTTACCACCCATCCTTGTTCACTTAAAGCAGTGGCTCCCCATCCTGGCTACCCATTAGAATTATCTGAGGAGCATTTAAAAATGTCCATACCCCATCCCTAACCAATTAGAATTTGGGAGTTACTGAATGGGGAGTTAGAAAGGCAGGGCAGGGAGAGTGAGGCGAGGCAAGTGTATAGCATGCAAATTTAAGGAGGTGGCCACTCTCAGGAGCCAACCCTGCACTTGCACAGCCCTGAGAGTGAGAACCTCCTTAAATCTTGTGCCCTATACACCTGCCGGCCTCATCCTAGTCAGGCCCTATTTAAAGACCTAGGTAAGCCAGCACACCTGTTGTCCCTACCATGAGGAGGATGGGATTGCTTGAGTCCAGCAATCTGAATCCAGCCTAGACAACATAAGGAGACCCATCTTTAAAAGAAAAAAAAAATAAGTTAAAGAAAAAGATGTAGGTAGGTACAGGGTTGTGCAGAAGAGCCTGCAGGGGATTTCTGAGCAGTCCTGGGTCCCAGCTCTGTTTCATTGCTTTAGAAGGAAAATCGACCTTTCCCAGCAACGAACATCAGCTCCAGCTCATAAGCATGAGTCAGGGCAGGCTTCACCAGGCCAGGTTTTTCTGAAATGTAAACTTAACAGTAGGCTCTGGTTTCCTCTAGAAGACCACCCCTAAAAAGCTTTAAATGCTTGGGTTCCTTGTTCTTTTTCAGTTCAGGCTGGTGATTGAGTAGCTTCTAGTCATTGGCATCCTATAGATTCTGTTTCACATTCAAGCATGGTTTTAAATTACTACAAGATGTAATGAAAGTATAGGTTTCACTCTTCTCTCCAAGGTTTTAAAGACTCTCACCCCTACTCTCCTTCCTCCCTCTCTGCCTTCTGCCCTTTTCTTGCTGGCGATTTTCTGCCCCATCACTGGCAGCCTAGTCAGGAAGGTACCTCATTAATCCACCCACTGGTACAGTGTGCCCAGAACAGCCAAGGCCAACCTTGCTTGGAAGGCCGACTCTCTGAACAGTCCCTTCCTTTACTGGCCTCTAAGTTCCGTGATGTCACCAGCATTCTGCCCCTGGCTGGCGGCCAGATCCTTAACTACTGACTCCCAGATCTCTTCACGTTTTAAAATTCTAGGAAAAGAAACTGTACTTTTCCAGTGCTAAAAAAGGATGGGAATGGTTGGTGGAAGCTCCCAGCACAGCTAAAATTAACTTCTTTCTTTTGTGATAATTGAATGATTTTCAATGATGTTCTTCCTATAATAGGATTCAAAAAGTTTTCCTCAGGGGAAAATTTGGAAGAGAAAAATACAAGGGAAAGGGTTCTCTCAGACAGGGTTTGTAGCAATTTCCTTGCAATATGAAGCTCGTGAAATTATATGGGTGTATCTCACTTAGCTTAATAGACATGTCCCTGTAAAGTTTCATATAAATGGAATGTTTAAAAAATTAAATCACTGTAAGTGCACAAGGACAGATGGCTAAATAAAGGAAGCCTGGGGTGACTCACTTTATAAAGTGAATTATCTTTATGTAATGTACATCATCCTCCCCCACACACATTGATTTTTATATATATATAATTTTGAATTTTTCAGAGGCTGGATTCTCATAAGGTAAGGGCACCTCTTATGATGACAACTGGTCTGAGGTCACAGCTGTTCTCATACTCTGAAGCTGAACTTTTTATAACGTTCTCTGGGGAGTGTGTAGCTGCCAGGGTTCTGCGGGGACTTTTAAGCTCTTACACTGACCCAGAATCCTCCTGGCCTATCCCCGGAGTGATGTGGGCTCTGGAGCACCCAGGGAAATTGTCGATGACTGGACAGTGGAAGAAGCAATGGCAGACAAGCTGAAGCTAACAGTTGCCAAGTGCAATATGAAAAGCAGTGTGGTGTAGCAGTTAGAAGCATGACCTCTGTGGCCGGAAGACTACGGCCCTGTGTCTGTTCTCTAGCTGGGTGATTCTCTGAGCCTCAGTATCCTCCTCTGTAGAATGGGAATGATTACAGTAGTACCTACCTCAGGTACTACTACCTCAGGTCCTATTGCTAGGACTAAATGAAGAAGAAGACCTGGCACATAGGAAGAGCTCAAAAGATTGCTAGCTACTTTTAACTTGCCTGGACGTGCTGTATTAGAGTAGGAAGGAAACTATAACAAGAAAGAAACCAAAGATGCTACTGTCTACTGAGTGCTACTCCATGCCAGATACATGCTGAACTCATTCATTCAATCCTCACATCACACACACGGTCACTAATAGTATCCCCACTTCCCAGAGAAGAAAACTGCAGTTCAGAGGGGGTAAGCAATTATTCTAATGCCACACAGCAGATAAGGCACAAAGCAGATTACTTGAGGCCAGTCCTGTGTGCTCTTTTCACTCTGTCTCAAGCCTGAGAAGACCCGAGCCTAAAGGTGACTTTTCAAAGATGAAGGCCTCAGACCTGGAGGGTATTTAGATTTGGAAGTAAAATTGTGCAGGAGGTGACATAAAGAAAGGAGGAGAGAGACATTTGTTCAACAAAGACTGATGGAGAGTCTAGAGTGTGCAGGTACTCCAGGGAGCAAAGGGAAATGGGGGTGACAGTCATACAAAATTACAAGAAACCCCAGCCAGTTGTTAGGATTTAGGTATGAAAACTGTGCTATTGAATTCTTAAGCAAAAAAATGACTAACTTTGAGGAAGACTTCAAAAGAGAGGTGACATTTGAAAGCTTTAAAAGTATTATCTTATTTAATTCCTTAGTATTTGGTGAGATGTCCACCCCCACTGGACTTTGAGGCCAAGAGTGGGGCCTTCTTTCCCTTTGTTACCCGGAGTACCTGCAGACCCTAGACTCTCAATCAGTCTTCGCTGAACAAATTTCTCCCTCCTCCTTTCTTTATGTCACTTCTTGAACCATTTTACTTCCAAATCTAAATACCCTCCAAGTCTGAGGCCTTCATCTTTGAAAAGTCACCTTTTCACCTATCACCCTGGGGCAGGAACTGCTGGTTGCCCACCCAGTATTTAAAAGGCATTTTTTAACTTTACATGGCGAGGCAGTGTAGCTGGCTAAAAGTCTCTATTTTCCAGTCTGCCTGGCAGGCAGCTATGGCCCATAGGATGGAAACAGAGATCATCGGATCAGACTTCCAAAAAAGCTTCTTAAAAGGGGTGTAGGCTGTTCACTTGGAGTTTCTAGCTCTTTCCTCTTCTTCCTGGTTCTTGCCTGAAATGAAGACAAGATGGCTAAGGCTCTAGCACCAACTTGTGACCTTGAGAAAGGCAAAGGGAGTCTGGTCCCTGGTGACCGTGACTTGCTGTAGCAACCTTGGACTGCCGAGCTCCAGACTTGCTTGTTTAAATGAAAGAAAAATAAACTATCTTACTTAAGCCTGTGTTATTTTTGGCGATTGTTATTAGCATCTGACCCAATCCCTAACTGGCATAAGCCCCTGAAGCCATTAGGCAGAGGTGCTGGGTTCTCACTACCCTGCACTGTTGGGGCAAGCCTGTGGCTCCAGGGCACCCAAAGAGCCTAGAGTGTTTCCTTTAAATTGCAATTCCTTTTTTGTCAACTATTTAGGCCCTGGCATCAAGCCCACAGCCTGGTACTCAGTAGCACTCAATGTATGTTGAAAGAATACAATGAATAACTGCCGCTCAACCATTTCCCCAAGGAGCTGTTTTCCTGAGGGGTTTAGAATCACCCCTTCTCAGATTTCCACAGGACAGCATCAGTACGAAGCTTGTGGGAAATCCAAAGTGCTTTGAGATATTTAAAAAGTAAAGAATAAATCGGAAATGATAAAAATTTAAACAACGAAGATATACATAAATCCTCATTTAAGTAGTATGTTTTAAAAGGTGAGGCAAAATTGTGTATTTTTTGTAGATTTTAAAAATATAATTAAATGGGATGAAAGTAAAAGCTGCTATCCCAAATCCCTGTTTTTAAAAAATTATTTTTGAGTGATTGCAAAATAACAAATATAACTTTGTAAAAGAATTGAAATTATTTAGAAAGGTTAAATATTGAAAGCCCTTTCATAACTACTGCTATGGAACAGTTTGATAAATATCCTTTTAACTCTTTCTGTACATAAAAATCCTGTAAATAGATGAGTATAAATATGAGCTCGTGATGTGTATATTATTTTGCAACCTTTGCTTTTTTCACTTAACATCCTATCTTGGGCATTTCCCCACGTCTATGCATTTAGATTAACCTGGTTCTCTGTAAGATAGTAGAGCATCCTTTATCCCAATACCCTCCTTTAATAAAAATTTGTTTGGATGTAATTTTGACCTTGCTCTCTAAAGAGTCGTCATGTTTACCTGAGGAGGTTGATGAGAAAGACATCAGAGATTAACTCTCACCCCTAACTAAAGTGAGCTGGGCCCTGCAGTAGTCAGACAGGCTGGCAGATGTCTAGAGTGAGAAATAAAAATATCCCAGGATCAAGATTTTATGGATAGAAAGCCATGAAGCTCAGAGTTAGGAACAAACAACTTGGGCCCATCAAGATAATGGACATGCTTCTAGAATCCCTGACAATTCCTGCCAGCGGCAGGCATCGATCACCTGAGAAGCAGGTATCATTCCCCAGTCCTGTAGGAGACAGTCTCTTGACTGGCCTTCTCATAGGGCACTGAGCCTCTGGAGTGCTGAGCACTGGCTATTCAGCTTCTGGGTACTGGGGAGGAAGTGGTGAAAAACCCAGGGGGAAAAGAAAAAACCTCTGCCCTGGGGAAGTTGAGGCTCTAGGTGTGGAGATGAATTATGTGAACTCCGCTCTTACCACAGCCAAACCCGTAAATCACCCCCATCAGCTACCATCACTGGAGCTCCCTTTGTAAATGTTGAGAGCAGCTGCTATCAGCTTGGGCAGCCAACTGGGCTCAGCCAAGAAGCCTTTGGGGAAGATGTGAGTTAATCATCAAGCAGGTCTTTAAAAGCGGCCAGAGGCCAGACCCCGGCTGGTGCAGATGCACAGACCTGTGACAGAGGTGCAGGCTGTGGGGTGGCGTGGAGGCGGGAGGTGGTGGGGGCCTCAACAAGATTAGCTCAGGCGGGGAGAAGAGTCTGAGGGGGAATGTAAGAAGCACAGGAAATGGGGCAGGGAAAAGAGTGCAAGCAGGAGGGGCTTTCGAACTGTGTTGAGGAGATTGACTTGGATAGATTAGCAGTGGGGAGCAGCTGTGGCTTGGGCAGAGGCACCTCTGAAGCCAGCCAGGCAGGCCACAGCTGCACCTGCTGGGCCCCTTCCTGCCATGTACCTATAAGGAAGCAGCTCCACCAGGAACCCCACCAGCCTCTGTCTTGTGCCAGTTGGGTAATGCGCACCCAGATGCATCCAGTATTATTGTTTCATTGGCAAAGCAATTCAGGATATTCTAGCTGACCAGTCGGCCCAATTAGAATTTCTCCCTCACAGATAGCAAAAAAGTTGGGCCTGCCTTCCAGTCCATTTTGCCAATGTCCTCCTGCTAGAGAACTGAAGTCAGATTGGGTTTATGGACTAGTTGCAATGAGGAATAACACACAGATAACATGGGGAGCCATGGGGCAGCTCAGTAAGAGGATGTGATAAAGGACTTCTTATAGGATTTGGGCCTAGGTGATACTGGGGAGGATTCAGGGAAGTGGGAGATTGCTCTGGATTTTGGATGTTATCAGGAAGCAGAGGTAATTCTAGGACTGGGTATCTTAATAATTCTTACCTAGAAGGCAGAAGGAGTGAGATGAGGCTAAAGGTGTAATTAATAAAGAAGCAGAAGTTGCTCATATTAGCCAGGAAAGGAGCATCTTTGGTCATTCTTGTGGTTCAGACAATGTTCTTATTTTTGTCTAGGTCTAGACATGACTATGGGGTCATCTTGTTTTCTTTTGCTCCATTTCAGTCACAGAGTGGCTGTATCTGATGTTGGTGTTCTATGGAAATTATGTTCAACAGGAGCATACCATGGCCCAGATATGAGCGCCAGGCTTATGTCTAAAGGCAGCCAGGAATCCTGCAGAGAAAAGATTCTGATGGTTCTCAGCATTCATATCTAAGCAGAAACTCCTCTTGCAGGACTAGAGATGATGCTGGAAGAAAGCAGGTGCTCCTGTTGGAAGGCTGCCTCAGGTCTATTCATTCATTCAACAAATACTTTTTGAATGGGAAACATACTCAGGCACTTGGGACAGAGCTGTGACATGGATAGTTCTCATGGGTATACATTTTAGTGAGGGACACGGACAGTATGAATGAACAACACTGGGGCCTGTTGGGGGATGGGGTGGGGGGAGGGAGAGTATTAGAAAAGATGGCTAATGCATGCTGGGCTTAATACCTAGGTGATGGGTTGATAGGTGCAGTAAACCACTATGGTGCACGTTTACCTATGTAACAAACCTGCACATCCAGCACATGCACCCCAGAACTAAAAATTTAAAAATATATTAAAAAATAAAGTCACGAGTATTACCGGGCATTATAAAGAAAATAAAAGTAGTTGTCAGAGAATGACTGGGGGACACTTTGGAGAGGTGGTCAGGTAAATGCTCTCTGAGGAGGTGATCAGAAGCTTCCCTGTGAGATTCTAAGGCGAGACTAGCAACAGGAAGAAGGCAGGAACATCTGCAGTGTGGTGACTGAGGGAGAGATGGGCTGAGATGAGGCTAGAGAGGTGGGCTGCGTTAGGGGGTTTGGGGTTTATTCCCCATGCCCTGGGAGGCCACTGGAAGACATTAGCGAGAAGAACAGCAGGCCCCACATCTCCCTGTGAGACAGCAGAGGCTTGCAGCATACTGGCCTCTCAGCATCCCAAGGACTGTTCCTGACCTGCCCCGGCCCCTCCCTCCAGGCCTGGGGTTTTGGGTGTACCGGAAGTAGTCTGACTCTCTCCTACCCTGCTGAGGTCAGTCATTGTTCAGAGTGGTGTATTAGTTCCCTATTTCTGCTGTAACAAATTACCACAACTTAGTAGCTTAAAGCAACACAAATGTACTATCTTATAGTTCTGGAACTCAGAAATCCTAGCATCAAGATATCTGTGGGGCCTTTGCCTTCTAGAGGCTGAAGGGAAGTACCTGTTTCCTTGACTTTCCTAGCTTCTAGAGGCCACCTCCATCCCTTGGCTTGTGGCTCCTTCCTCCACCTTCAAAGCTGGTGGCATAGCATCTTCAAAGCTCGCCCACTCTCTCTCTGACTATGACCCCTGCTTCCATCATCATAGCTCATTCCCCGACTCTGACCCACCTGCCTCCCTCTTATAAGAACCTTTGTGATTACATCGACCCCACCCAGTTAATTCAGGATAATCTTCCTATCTCAAGGCTCTTAAATTAGCCACATCTTCAAAGTCCCTTTTGCCATGTAAGGTAACATATTCACAGGTTTTGGGGGTTAGGATTTGAACATCTTTGGGGAGCCATTCTGTCTACCACAGGTAGTCACCTGGACAGCAGAGAACCGAAATTTATCTTGAGCCATTCTACTAATGTGATGTGTCATTTAGCCACTGGAAACTTACTCACTTATCTGTAAAAATGAGATGAGTACTTGCCCCACCTACCTCAGGAAGTTATTGTATCACATGAATTAACATAGCACATTTGGAAAAAAAGAAGTGCCGTAAAATATAAGGAATAAATATGATGTGTTATGGAGCCTGCCAAACATAGGTACCAAGGGCATGTTATATATTAACATAAAATACTGAAATTGAAAGAACCAGGTTTGAGTCCTGCTCTTAAAAATACTTGCTGTGTGACCTTGGACAAGTAACTTAAAAAGTATTTGGGTTTTGTGTGTAAAATTTGGAAAACGCTATCTTCTCACAATAGTATTGTGAAGTTAAAATCAAGTAATACAGGCTGGGGTGCTGTGTGAAATGCTACACAAATGTTCTTTATTAAATATTTCATAGACAGGTGCCCAAATACTTCTTCCTAGATAGATGCTTAATGAATCCAAGTAACAGGGTGGTACCTATCAGACCAATGCCAACCGGTTTGGAATCTCCACTGTATACAGTGAGTGAGAAACAAAAAGAAGATAGTAAACCAAAGGTCACTCCCATTCCCTCCCCGCTCAGCTACTGAGGGATTACAGAGCAGCAGGAAGAGCCTGCAGCATCTAAAATGGTTGGTTAGTCAGAAAAATGCAGCGTATAGCTACTGAGAATACAGAATCTTCCTGCAATAAAGAGGTTTAGATTGAGGCAGACTTTCTCCAGAAGAAGCATCTGTAGTCATATTTCAGACATTCAAATAAATTGCTCAAGAGCAGCCTTGTTTATTCAGCACCTATCATGTAACTTGAGCAGAAACGGGCAGGAAATACGTGCCTTCTGAGTGTGAGCTATAGACCCACAGACATTAATTTATTCAGCATACCGTTTTTGAGCACCTAACAATGTGATAGACACTCTCCTGCTTCTGGGGATACAGCAGGAGGTAAACACAGAAAACCTGCCTGCCCTCATAGAGCTTATTGTCTAGTTGAGGAGATGAACATAAATCAAATGATCCACAGATGAATGTAAAATTATATTTATAACTCTTCAAAGGCAAGGTTCACCGTGCTATGAAGCTTATCACAGGGCTTAGAATTTGGCCTCTGAAGGGTAACAATTCAGCTGAGATCTGATGGCTGAGCACATGTATTAAGAGGGAAGGGGAGGAGGGAAGAGCTTTCCAGGCTGAGGGAACAGCATGTGCAAAGGCAAAGAGGAAGCATGGAATATTGGAAGACCTCAGAGAAGCCTTCATTATGTGAACTCCGGTCTTACCACAGCCAAACCCGTAAATCACCCCCGTCAGCTACCATCACTGGAGCTCCCTTTGTAAATGTTGAGAGCAGCTGCTATCAGCTTGGGCAGCCAACTGGGCTCAGCCAAGAAGCCTGAGGAACTGGACTCAGAGTGATGGGGACAGTGGTCAAGATATAGACTGGAGAGGTGGGCAGGGGAGTTCTGGCTACAAGGGTCATTATGTGGGCAGATACAGTGGCGACAAAGTCAGGACATAAGGTTTCACTCAGTGCAAGGTTTTGTTTTGATTTTAATGCTCCTAGAAGAATCTTATCATTGCATGTTTCTAACTGGAAAAAACCCTTACATATGTAATAATTAACTCAAATTCTCACCTGAGTAAGAAGCACATTAAGTCACCCTGTGTAGGTCAATGAAGGATGCCCAGGTGGGTCTTAGGTGTCCATACCCGGCACTGCAACAACTGGCTCCAAGATGGGATGCAAAGACCAGAATGGGAATCACTGACAGCAGCTCTTGCTTCACTGTTGTGCTTTTCCAAGGATTTTACATGCATGAGCACACTGGACTCCTGCAAGACATCTGTGAAATGGGAAGAATGTAGTAGTTGTGGGGAGATGGCCAATGACTTGCCCCAGCACCCACAGTGAAAAAGGGAAACCTTGAACTCATATTCACTGTTTCTAGATAAAAATGGTTTTCCCCACAGACCACAACTGAGTCACCTGCATTCTTTATTTCTCTCTCTCTCTCTCTGACCTCCTTAAAATAATAGAATTTAGAATGATCAAACTCAAAGGGGACTTTAAACACCACTCAACTTATTTAATTCCCTCCTTTGCAAATTGTAACAAGTTTAAATATTTTGAGAAGCAATCGTGTTTCCCCAAAAAAGACTAAAAGTGACTTCTCTCTTTCCACTAAAGAAAGAGAGAAGTCATTATTCTGGTCCTTTCTAGTGGCTCATTTTTGGCTGTTGGAACATGTGCTGTCATGGAAAGACTCTTCCTATAATTCACTGTGACCTTAGAAGGCGGGTCACTTTACCTCAGGTACCCTCTGTTTTCTCACTGTAAAATAAAAATGTAAAATAACTACAACCAATGATGACAAATTCATCTTACATCATAACCCAGGACACACACACACACACACACACACACACTCACACACAAGTGAGAAAGAGAGTATTGAAACAAAAGTTCCAAGAATCTGTACTTATTCTTACTAGTACAATGTACACTATTTTCATTCTAGTCTGTTCTATTCCATTTCATTCTATTCTTCCAAATAGCTCTTAGATATCCAGTCAGTGGATTTTACTGCCCACTAAAATGTGAAGTCCTCAGGTTGACAAGTGCTAGTCTGGATACTCTCTGAGGCACCCTCCAGTCCTGGTTCCCTGACATCCACTGGGCCTGCCCAGAGTCTCCTGGAGGCCTCTTTCCAGCAAGGCAGGTCCCCTTCTGCAGCTGCAAGAGTGACTTGGAGACACTCTTTATCAGTCCTTGGGCCTCACCAACTAGTGCTGTTGGTCTTAGGGCAATTTGCCCCTGCAAGTGTAAACAAAACACTGAACTCAGCCTTCTGATCACAATTAGCCAAAATTAGGTGGAGAAAGATCCACATTCAGAGTCCAACCGCAGAGTTTGAGAGCTTGGCCATTCTCTGCAAGAATCCCACCCAAGACGCCCAGACATCATATACACCCAGACCACACACATGGGCACATAGACCACACGTGGTAATCCGCGCCTACTCACCACACATGCCACATACAAACACATACACAGCTCCCTCAACATTCACACATACCACACAGTTATCCACACGTAAATACCCACACTCACCCATACCGTGTGTACATACATACATACACACGGATACTTTACACACACACACATTTATATACACTACACACATACCACAACACACACGCATCCACAACTCCTGAGAATCCCCACAACTCCTTTGGCATAAAGCAAGAAATCATATAATTTGAATATGAATGAGTCAGAGGGAAATAATAATTTTTTTTTTTTTTTTTTTGAGACAGAGTCTCACTCTGTCACCCAGGCTGGAGTGCAGTGGTGTGATCTTGGCTCACTGCAACCTCCACCTCCCAGGTTCAAGTGATTCTCCTGCCTCAGCCTCCCGAGTAGCTGGGATTACAGGCACCCCTCCAGCATGCCCAGCTAGTTTTTGTATTTTTAGTAGAGACAGGGTTTCACCATGTTGGCCAGGCTGGTCTCAAACTCCTGACCTCAGGTGATCCACTCACCTCAGCCTCCCAAAGTGCTGGGATTACAGGCATAAGCCACCACACCCAGCCAGAGGGAAATTATTTACAGTTAATGCATACTATCTCTTCACTGTTCACTCACTAGCACAGAGTTGGAAAGAGGATTTTCAACAGTTGGAACAATTTGCATAAAACTACGCTGGCAATGCATTGAAGCACTTTGCTTTAAAAATTGTGCTGTTAAAAACAGTCAAATGTATATTGCTACTCTAGTATTTCAATGATAGCTTTTTTCAAATTAATCAAATTTTCATTTTATGAGTACTATTTTTCATATTATCTTTTTCATTTGTCTGCTGATTTGTAATAGCGTAAGACTGTATGTTTGTGCTTATACCTTTATAAACATACACATTTGCTTCATGTTTTGAAACAGGTTTTATGTGTGCTATAAATGTGTGCTCTTGTAAAGTACTGTACATATCATTTTACTGAAGCTTTAAAGTTTATGAATTCTGAATATTTAAAACTATAATAACAGTATCATTCCAAGCATTTCAGTATTAAGTAAAGTTAATCCCCAAATCCTGGTACTATTTGGCCTTGAAAAGTACTATTTCCCACACTCCCATGATGATCCTGAAGTTGCTTTCTGTGCCCAGAACAGTGCTTCCTATCCTGAAAAGCTCTCAGGAAATGTCTGATGAAAGAATGCGTGAAAAGAAAGAGAGGCAGAGAAGGGGAGGGAAGAGAGAAGAAAAAGAGAAAAAGGTAAAGGAAGAAAAGGAGGGAATGAGATTGGAGGTGGGTGGATAAAGAGAGTGAGATAGACATAAAGACAACTGCAGGCTGCTTCTGACTTGGATGTCTTTTCTCTGTGGAAAATGGAGGCCAAAGACCATGTCGGATCTTGTTCAAAATATTATTGCTGGAACCCACCTTGTGAGTGGCAACTTCATGGGACAGTCACTGGAAAATTCAGCTTTCCATCTGCAGTAGAGGAAGCAAATCTAACCGAGACATTTGACAGACACAGATGTTTAGTCTTAAACATTATTCCTATGGTCACTTTGCTATGGTAACAAGAACTTTGTCATGGAAATATTTGCATCGCTCATTTGCGATTGTTTTCTTTTCATCTCTAAGCCTCATTCATGACTTTTGGACGGAGGGTTATGGCTTTATTGTTTCTCCTAACGATAAAAATAA
Organism: Symphalangus syndactylus; assembly: GCF_028878055.3. Classification (NCBI taxonomy): domain Eukaryota; kingdom Metazoa; phylum Chordata; class Mammalia; order Primates; family Hylobatidae; genus Symphalangus; species Symphalangus syndactylus. The sequence goes on along the minus strand of NC_072430.2, from coordinate 55,628,510 downwards.
TACATGCTCATTATTATTGAATAATGAGAAAATAAAGGTAAGCATAAGCAGAAAGTAAAGTAATAATGCCTAGTATTCAAAACATCCAGAGATGATAGTTATTAACATTTGGTTTTCATAAAATATATGTAAATATGATCATACTGTATATTCCATTACATAATCTCTTGTTTCACTTAATATATTGAAGACATCTCTGTCCATCTTTTAAAATTATTTCATAGCTTTGTGTTCTCACTTGACAAACCTTTAGGTTTGCCAGTGTTTTGTTGTGATAAATGATGTGCTAAAGAACATTCTTGTACAGGCATTTTTATGCATTTACCCTGCTATTTCCTTGGGATAAATTCTTAGATGTGAACATTTAAATGTGAGTATATACATTTAAAAATACTATTTAAATTTGCTAAATTGCCCTCCAGAAAGCGTGACTCAATTTACATTTGCTTTAAAGTGTGTGAAAGTACCTATTATCTCATGCCTTCATCAGCACTAGTTATTATCATTCTTTTAAAGGTTTTTCAGTTTTATAAGTTAAAAGGCATTTTCATTTTTATTTTTATTGGCATTTTCTTTATACTAGTGAGGTGAAATAGCTTTCATGTTGGCCATTTGCATTTTCTCCTTTTTTCTGTAACTCGTCTGACCATGTTTTAACTGTATTTTACCTTTTCATTGATTTCCAAGAGTTCTTCATAATTCAAAAATATTAACCTTTTGCTGTCATATATGTTGTGAATTCTTTTTTCAGTTTTTCATAACTTATGGTATGTAGTTTAGATACGCAGAAGTTTTAAGTGGCCAGTATTCAGTGATTTCTTTAATGTTTCTTATTATTAAATAATGCTTAGAAAGGAATTCCTAATTCCAAAATGATTTTTTACCTATACTTTTTTTATCATCTTTTGTTTTCTACATTTATATTTTTAAGCTATTTGGAATTTATTTGATGTGTGGAGTGAGGTAGGGAATCTAGATTTTTTTCTTGACTTGTCAACAAGTTGTCCCAATAACCTTTGGACTGAATAGTCCACATAGTCTTTCTAATGGTTTGAAATGCCTTCTTTGCCATACTCTAAATTTTTGCAGATCCTCGAGTTCTTCTGTCATTTGTCTTTTTACTTGCCTGAAGCCCTGTAGCCGTGTATGTTAGTCTTTTAGAACTATGTATTATTTTGACTATGCAGATTGAAAGTTCTCATTCCAAAGCCTCCTCAAGCTTTTAGAATAATGACTGCCACTTTTTATAGAAAGAGCAATGTCAATTAATTTACTCGGGAGATGTGCTAGAGGAGGGAATTCCCCCACCCCCCCACCCACCACATCCTAGAGTTTCAGATGTAGATAGACCTAAACATTTTCTATTTTAATCTCCTAATTTCACAGATGAGTTCCAAAAGTATAAATTGACTTGTTCAATGTTAACATAGCTAGCAGAGCTGAGACTAAGCCAAGACTAGACCCAAAACTATTTAATAGAGAACTGAGACTAGAACAAAGGTGTATACTCCTAAAACCATGCTGGAGGTCACAGTGAGAGTTTGTCAAAGATGGCAAACACAGGATTAATAAAAGGTTGGTCCTCTCTGTTCTAGATCTCCAGCATCTGACTTCTTTAAGGGAAAATGAGCAGTTTCTGGAGCACCAGATTAAGAGAGAAGTTAAATATACAGGAGCCCTTTGATGTTAACTGAGTCCTCAGAAAACTCATAAAAAGAAAAGAGCACAGGCACACTAAATAGCACACAATTGCACATGTGCTTCAGTAGTAGTAGCTTACCCAGCATTGGGCTTTCAAAGAGAAGTTTCAGGCATTTCTCAGTAGTGTCACTGTCGCCCTGGTTGGCTCTGTTAAGGTCATTTAGGTCAGACATCAGCAAGCACAGACAGCTGAGAGGCAGGAAATGTGTGGCTCTGTGAGCAAAGCAGAGGAGAAAAGCTTTTTATAGCCAAGGCATGGGAGGAAGCACTGATAGTCAGAGAAGGGTTGTGTGTTTTCTTTTCTCTATTGGGAAAACTCTCCAACTTTAAAAGCTAACCGGGCTCTCTCTTATCTTTCCCACCTCGTGGAAAGTCATTCACTAGCAAACAATCTTCCATCTGAGGGCACTGAAGTTTTAAAAATATGTTTAGTTTCCTAAAGATATTTTATAGTTTAATTCATTTTTATTAGAAAATATCGTCACATGGGTTAAAATTCAGATGTACAAAAGGATATATGATAAGGAAACTTCCATCCATAGCCCTCAGAGACCAAGTTTCCCATCCTGGGGAAAACCAAGTTCTAGATTCTTATTAACCCATCCAGAGTTATTTAGACATATGGAAATATATAAGTACATACAGATATTCTTTTGTGAAAATTTTTACAGAAGGGGTAGCGTACTACACACACTGTTCTGCACCTTGATATTTTTACTTAATATCTGAAGAATGTTCTGTATCCGTACATAAAGAACTACTTTATTCTTTGTTATGACTACACTACACTCTATTGCATGAATAAAGCATACCTTATTTATCCAGTTCCCCTGTAGATGGACATTCATGTTGTTCCAAATTTTGCTAAATTATGCTACAATTAATGTATTATTTTATATATCAGCAAATTTGCATCAAGAATAAAGTCCTAGAATGGGAGATGCTGGCTATAAGGATATGAACATTTGCAATTTTGTCAGAAATTGCTATATTTCCCCTCTTAGAGATTGTACCAATTTAAAGCCCTCTCAGTAATGTGGAAAGTACCTATTTCCTCATACCTTTGCTGATACGGTGTATTGCCAACCTTTTTTTTTTAAAACCTTTGTTACCTTAATGTGTTAGGTAAATAACAGTATCTCAGTATAGTTTTAATTTGTATTTCTTGTATTACAAGTGAGATTCAGAATCTATTCATATATTTAAAGGTAATTTGTATTTCTGTAAAGGGTTTGTACTCTTAGTCTTTTTTATTTAGCATGTTATTGGTCTTTTTCTTATTGCTTCATAAGGACTCCATATACAAGAGGAAAATTAGTGATTTATCTGTGACTTTAGTTGCACATATTTCCCCAAATTTGTTTTTTATCTTTTAACTTTACTATTAGCATTTTTAAAATTCTCTTTTATTTATTTATTTATTTTTGCCTGTAATCCTAGCACTTTGAGAGGCCAAAGCAGGAGGATCTCTTGAGCCCAGGAGTTTAAGGCCAGGCTGGGCAACATAGTTAGATTTCATCTCTACCAAAAAAAAAAAAAAAAAAAAAGCCAGGTGTGGTGGCATGCACCTGTAGCCCTAGCTACTCAGGAGGATGAGGTAAGAGGATTACTCAAGCCCAGGAGTTCTCGAGGTTACCGTGAGCTATGATCACACCATTGCACTCCAGCCTGGGTGACCGAACCAGTACCTGTCTTAAAAATAAATAAATTTATTATTATGGCTTCTGTGTTTTCAGTCAGGACTTTCTCAGTCTAAGATTATAAAAAATATGTATCCTATGGCTTCCTTTGTACTCATTTAGGTTTTGTTTTGTTTTGAAACAGTCTCACTCTGTCATCCAGGCTGGAGTGTAATGGTGCAATCTTGGGTCACTGCAGCTTCTGCCTCCCTGGTCAAGCAATTCTCGTCCCTCAGCCTCCTGAGTAGCCGGGACTACAGGCAGGCACCACCATGCCCAACTAATTTTTGTGTTTTTAGTAGAGATGGGGTTTCGCCATGTTGGCCAGGCTGGTCTCAATCTCCTGACCTCAAGTGATCCACCTGCCTTGGCCTCCCAAAGTGCTAGGATTACAGGCATGAGCCACTGTGCCCAGCCAGATTTATTTTTTACTTTTCTATATTTAATCTGTCTGAAATTTATCCTGATTTAAAGTTTTAGGTTTGGATGCAATTTTATTTTTTTCCAGATGGCTTATCAGTTATTTCTAACACTTATTAAATAATCTTTATTTTCCCTACTAATTTGAAATACTATCTGTATAATGTCTACATATTAAGGTATTCATGTATTATAATTTATAATGAAAATTTTTCCCTTCTAACATCTATTTCCAAGAATCTTTACACATCTTTCTTTTTTTTTTTTTTTTGAGATGGAATCTCACTCTGTTGCCCAGGCTGGAGTGCAATGGCACAATCTCAGCTCACTGCAACCTCTGCCTCCCGAGTTCAAGCAGTTCTCTGCCTCAGCCTCCCAAGTAGCTGGGATTACAGGCGCCCGCCACCGTGCCTGGCTGATTTTTGTATTTTTAGTAGAGACAGCGTTTCACCATCTTGGCCAGGCTGGGCTTGAAGTCCTGACCTCGTGATCCACCCACCTCGGCCTCCCAAAGTACTGGGATTGCAGGCTAAGCCACCGCACCTAGCCTCTTTACACATCTTATAATGATTACATATAAGTCTCTTACATTCCCTGGGAAATCACATTTTCACAATTTTCTTCCCTCTCCTTTGCTTGTAAAATGTTATCCCCTGCAGGCCAGTGCCTCTAAACCTCTCTCCCATTCTTAGTGTCAGCATTTCTGTGTTCTCAGAGATTACCCCTACTTGTAGAATCACCTGTGCCTCTTCTTTCTGTTTAGGAAGAGATTACAAATTGCTCCTGTCCAGAGGGGCAAATATAAATGGCTATCAGTGAGAGATTAGAGTTTCCAGGCTCTTAGCAGAGGAGCCAGGATTATCCACACAGGGAGGCTGCCAAAGCCCAGCAACTGGAGATTTACAAGGAAGGATGTGTAGAAGAAGAGTGATGGACACTGAGTCTCAAGTTACACCAATAACGATCACATGAAAGAGGAGCTAGAGGAGAAACTAGAGGCAAAGTACTGGAAGAAAGAAAGATGAAGAATGTAGAGCCTCTGAAGAGAAACCAGATAATACAGAAAGATCAGGGAGGTTACGGATAAGAAAAACACCACTGGCTTTGGTGACAGGGAGATCACTGGTGCTTCTTAGAGCAGGTCACTTGACATATTCTTACCCCTCTACCCTTCCGGTTATAATTACTTCCTCTTCTGGGTAAATGGAGTTGCTGTCAGCAGACCAGCACCCTCAACTAGAATAATTAGAAAAGCCAAATACAATGCAGAAATTACCTATTTGAGGGAAGGTGAGAGCTGCTGAGGCAAGGAACACTGGAAGGGCTAATGCACCGGAGAGAGAAACTTGAGGAGAATGAGCTGGCTTCTGCAGCCGCTTTTACCAGCGGGGCATTTTGCAGGAGGCTGAGAATCCAGTGCAAAATGCAGTTCAAAGGCTGGCAAAAGACTGCTCAGGATAGAGAAAATAAGGGTTTTAGTGGAAGATTTGAAAGGGCCTCAAACAAGACAGCCTGTTTTCACCTGAGGACTTTTGCTGCATACTGAATTTCTTCAGGGCAGGGATTCTAAAATGCAAGTGGAAAACCTGCCTCTAAAAAGCAGAGTGCAGTTTTTCAGCATTCTTGTAAGACTAAGATTAGGGTTTACTACTGGCTGGGGGAGGGTTCTTGCAGAATACAATAGGGCCTTTGTTGAAAATCTAGGAGGTCAGAGATGAACCTGTGGAGGGCTGAGACTTACGAGAGCTATAATTCAACCTTGACTCAGCAAATCACTAATTGGATTAACATGATCAGCCACCATTCTGTCTGTACAGCAGGGGGAGAGTATTCCCTCTCTGAAAGAAGCTATCATCTGAAGTCTCTACAACTTTGTGTAGATAATGTCTGGCCTGCCATTAAAATGTATAAGGTACAACAAAAGACAGGCTCACATAACTGAAAAGCCAAGAGAAAGAAGACAGTAGAAACAAACAGGTGATCCAGATGTTCAAGTTAGTTGACAAGGACCTACAATTGCCTACCACTGTATGTTAAAGAGGAAAAGATGAACAACCTTGGCTGAAAGATAAAATCAATTGTTAACCTCTTCTTAAGGAGCTTTATTTGGTTCTCCCTTTCTAGAAATCATCTTTTCCTTCTCCATATTATCCTGAAAATGTATCTATACTTCTTATTGCATGTACCACTGCAGAAAGTAGTATCTTGCAGTGGCCAAAAGCATAGAGGTTTTAAAGTCATATTGGGTTAAAATTCAAGACCAGCCACCTTTGTGACCTTAGATAAGTTACTTATCTTCTCTGAGCCTCAATTTCCTTGTCTGTAAAATGGAGTTGTTGGCTGGGCGTGATGGCTCACACCTGTAATCCCAGCAGTTTGGGATGCTGAGGTGGGCGGATCACAGGGTCAGGAGTTTGAGACCAGCCTGGCCAACATGGTGAAATCCCATCTCTACTAAAAATACAAAAATTAGCTGGGTGTGGTGGCACGAGCCTGTAATCCCAGCTACTCAGGAGGCTGAGGCAGGAGAATCACTTGAACCTGGGAGGCGGAGGTTGCAGTGAGCCGAGATTACGCCATCGCACTCCAGCCTGGGTGAAAGAGCGAGACTCTGACGCAAAAACAAAACAAAAAAAAAATGGAGTTGTTAAAATAATTCAGTGCCTTGGGTTCCCAGGTAAGCAGACTGAAATCCAGCTCAGTGTAAAACGTAAAATGAAACCTAAGATTAGCCAATCAAAAACCACCAACTAACCTCTTACTAGAGACTTTTCACTGATCTAAATAAGGCTATTGCTTCATTTTAACCAAATATTTTCTTTGCCTTGCTTCTGCATTCACCCTTTAAAAAGGCTTTCCCTTTATGCTCTTCAGTGGAGCCCCAGATAACCTGTGGCTTGCAGCTGCTCAATTTGTGAGCCCTGTCTGATCAAATTAACCCTTTAATATTTTAACGTGCCTAAGTTTATCTTTTTACAGAGTCAATATAGTACTTTCCTCATAAGGTTGTTGTGAAGAATTCAAATATGTTCATACAACATTCAGTTGCGATAAAAATGCATTTTTTTCCTCTAGTTTTCCTCATGAACTCCATCTGCTGAGTAGTACAGAAACAACCTTAATTTTTATCCAATCCACTCACTTCATACTGATGTAATACTTTTAATATTTCTATAGGGATATAAAATCTCTGGGGGAAAATGTTAAGTCTTCAAGATGGCCTTTGCTTCTTTCCTCCAAGATGGTATCTGGGAGTTTGAGGGAAGGTCTATGGGTCAGTGACCCTGTGGCAGCAGAGGAGAGATGGGATCCTTAAACCCATCCAGTGTCCTCTGGAGCCTTTCTCATCTCTGCTGTGGAGTAGCTGGACAATTCTGCTCCTTGGCCTGGGAGGCAGGGATGTGTACTTGGTCCCGTTGGTCTGTCTGAGCTCAATGGACAGATGCCACTAGATTCCAGAGCCCCGGCCACTTGCCCCTAGTCCCATAAATGCTCTCCTTTTTCATGGCAGCTTCAGGCTTCTGCTGGACCATCAACTTTCTCAGCACCTTCCAGGGATGTGAAAGAACTCACACTGCCTCAGGACAGTTACCCTCATCATATACTTCCCTAATATCCTGTTGTTGTCCTTTATAACACTTTACTAAATTAGTAACTTTATTTTTTTTGTATGAGAACATTAATTTGATATTTTCTCCCATACAGCATTGCAATCTTGGTGGTGCTAGGAATCCTGTCCAGTTTTGTTCATTATTGTGTTCCCAGTGCCTAGATCAATCAATACTGCTAAATAAATAAATGAGAAACTCTTAACTTCAGGGCCCTGATATTTCGGAACACAGATGATCTTGCCTTAAATATTTTCCCATCCATACCAGGAACCTTAGTTTTCTTCCCAACACCATTCTGCCTGTGTTCTTTCCTATCAGAAGATTGATTTTGTTTGGTTGACAAAATGTCCAGCCCAGGGACTTTATAAATCATGAATTTGCCATGAACAAGCAATCCTGTTCCCTACACCAACAATAGATCAGAGTAGTTATGCCATGTTGTTCCATCTAATGAGCTAGAAAGAAAAGTCGAGGGGGATGATTTTGTCCTTGATTTCCATCAAGAATATAAGTAGAGCTCTCTTCAGTCTTCTCTGCCCTCAACCCCTCACTTTAAAAATGTGGCGGAATGAGGATGTTATGTTTGGAGCTACAGTAGCCATCTTGCAACCTTAAGGGAAAGACCTGAAGAAATGCCAAAATGATCTCATTGAGCTCTTGTACCAACGCTGGAACTATACCCCAGCTTTCTTGTTATGTGAGATCATGCATGCCTTTATCATCTATTCTACTATTATTTGAGCTTTATATTGCCAGGAGCCATTTTTTTTCTGATACGCTTTGGAACAAATCCAATTTTGCATGCATTTTATGACCTGAAGCTGGGCCACAGATCATTAGTTCTGTTTTTACTTCCATATAAGTTATAGTCTATGCTCAGACATAAGCCTCATTAACATCCTAGGCTACATGTCAGATATGGCTTTAGGTGACATCTCTGAAGCATTCCTTACAATGAAGGTCTAAATGGTCACACCTAGTGACCAGGTAGTTGCAGATCAAGGGAATGGGATGAGGAGGCAGAACTGTAGAGACACAGTAGTGAGGGCTGAAGCCAGGAAAGCAAAGAGAACCCGAGAGGGTATCAGAACTCAAGGGAAAACAGGACTGGGGTGGAGGAAAGATCCAAGCAAATAGTCATCAATAGAGAGATCCAGAAAAAAATGGGAAAGGAAAAATTTAAATCTAGGAAATAATCTGACAATAATGCACAAGACTTTTTGGAGAAATTTTTAATTCCAATAATAGATATAAGCAAAGACTTGAATAAGTGGAGTGATATGCTGATTGTGTGGGACAATTTAACATGTTAAGAATGTCGGTTCTTCCGAAACTGAAGCTGTAGATCCAATGCAATTCAAGTAAAATGCCCACCCCAAGTTTTTGGGACTTTGAAAAACAATTTTAAAATTCATAAGAAGAATAAATATCCACAGACAGCTAATTTTTAAAATGTAGGCAAAAAGGAAATTTGCTTTGCTAGTTATTAAGGCACATCACAAAGCCATGATTAAGAAAAGGGGGAAAAAGTCAAGTTGACCTAGAGAACAGAATAGAGAACCCAGAATTAGACCCAGCTATAGAGGAGAACATGTTATATGATAGAGGGGGCATCACAAATCACTACAGAAGCAATAGATTAAGTAGTACATGGTGTTGGGAAAATTGACTCCATTCAGCCCCACCTCAGACAATTTAAAAAGAAACCCCAATGGATTAAAGGCCCAAACGTTTAATATAAAAGTTTATAGTGATAGGAAACAATATGCATGAATATCTCTGTGACTTTTGAGCGGAGACATTTCTTAAGGAAAACCCAAAAGTACAAACCATAAGGAGGAGAAAAAAATAAGGATTTGTCTACAAAACAAAATTAAAGATTTATTCCAACAAATACTACAGACAAAGTCAACAGGTAAACTGGAAGAAGATATTATTGACATCCCAAACTAAAGAATGTAGATCTAGGAAATCCTGCAAAACAGTAATAAAAAGGGAAAACAGGCAAAATATACAAGAGGAAACCTCTTAATGGCCAATAAGTGTATGCAAAGATGCTAAACATTACTAGCAATCAGAGAAATACAAATTAAAACATCAATGAGAGATCACTTTACAGAAAGTTGGACAAATCAAGTATAGCAAAGACACTGCTAGAGGGGTGGAAATAAATGAAGCCACCCTGCAGAGCAATCTAGGAGTCCCTAGAGAAGTCAAGGATGCAGTCTTGGCCCTGAGTATGTGCCCAAGAAAACACTGATGTGCAGATCATAAGAATACATGTAAAGCTGTCCATCATGGTGCACGTGTGTGTGTGTGTGTGTGTGTGTGTGTGTGTGTGTGTAAACAAGGACTGATGTTTGTTAATAAAGCAATGGTTTAGTTAAACATAAACAAACACAAGATGGGCCACTATTCAAGCCAGAAGCGGGAAAGGAGATTTACATACAGCAGCATGGACGGGTCACCAAAGCATATTGATGATGGCCGTGGTGCATGAACTGAGTAATTTATTCTCCTGAGGTCCAAATTAAATAAAATATAAATACATAGAGCCAGTGGTCACAGAACTTCAGAGGCTCTGAAATTTTTATGTGCATAAGAGTCATCTGAGGTATCTGTTAAAAGAACAAATTTGAGGGTCCTACACACAGAGATTCTGAACCTGCACTTTAAACATGCATCCCAGGTGATTCTCCTATAAGTGGACCACAGGCTGCACTTGGAGGCACCTCCAACTAGGTAAAATCAAGCTACGAGGAGAGTGATCAGAAGTGAGTAGCAAGGGAAATGGCAGTAGAACATCTGCCCAGCACCGGCAGCAAGGAAATGACGCTGAAGCAGCTGGCCCTGTCAGCGTCAGCTGCCTCTCTCCCCTCCCTTTTCTTGTGAGCCAATCTCAGTGGGCTTGGCCTGAAGGGGTTTGGGTGATGGAAACTGACAACTGCCGTCTGGGTAGCCTGTCTGGAGACAGGAAGCCACTGGGGGGCTTTTTCTTCATGAGGATGCTGCTGTGCGTAGTGCCACCAGGGGTCCTAAGCTTGATGTGACCATCCTGACTCACAGTGGGCTTCTCCAGGTTGGGCTGTGGGTTGAGGGGAGGTGGGCTATGAAAAGAGTGAGAATGACATATGGGGGACATTGTCAGATGCCAATGCTTGAGTCCGTTCCGATGGGAGAAGCACGGCTGAGCCTTCTCTTAGCAGATCTGGTGGACTCTGGGTGCAAATGGTCCAGGACTCGAGCCACAGAACCCCGTCATCCCTCCAGTGTCTGCATTGCTCTTGCGCCTCCTTTGGTCCCTGCCTCTGGCCTGTGCTTTAACAGCTGGACTGTTCTGAGGCATATTGTGCACCATGTGGAGGGGATAGTGACTGCTATGATTGTAGGCAGATGGGATGTGGTCTTAAGCTTGCCTTTAGGGGTGTCTGATGGCATGCTCAGCCCTGCATCTCCAGCCAGAGACGTCTCCCTCCCTGTGAATGGATTACAGACACCCCAGTCAAAAATGGACTCTGGGCTCCTTCTACTGTTATTTATCCAGGCACTGTTCCCCAACTGGCCCAGAGAACTAACGGAAGCCTGGATTCACTGTCCCCTTCCTAATATGCAGAATGGCCTGGTTTCCTAAGGACAAGGAAGGTTTTTCAGATTTATACAAACAAACCGTGCATATTTGTGGGTATCCAGGTAACAAACCCAGTTTGAAACTCCTTTTGACAGCATAATTCATAGCTCCAGACAGAAATGCTAATGTGAACGCAGACACTCCAATGGTAGAAAAGATTAAGAAATGGTCCCAAACATAGCTCTCTCTAGAAATCATCTGATTCTCTAACACACCTCATTTTGCAAATGTGAATATTTTCACGTAAAGAGAAAAGAACCAAAGAGAAAAAGAAGAATGGCAGAGAATCCAGAGACACAAATATTTCAGGCTTATTAATAACCAGTAAAGTTTTCTTTCTTAGGAACTTCTTGAAGTCAGCTGTTTGATGCTAATGGTGTGTGATATGTAAGCAAAGGTCTGTGAATCTGAGAATCCCCATGTGCGTCTACAGGACCGTGTCTCCCTGCCCCTGTTTTAATGAGATCCAGGGCAGCTGCAGCTCCCATTGTGTTGAGTGGCCTGGGCAGGCTGACAGAGCTATTCTTCTCTCCTAGTAATGTGTTTGCTTAAGCGTGAACATTAGTGTCAGAAGCGCTTAGTGCAAAGCAACCGTTCAGGGGTGAAGCAGTCACTGCCAAGTCTATACGTCTGGGAATTCGTTACGTCTATTCGTCTGGGGGTTAGGGTTAGGTAAACCTTGTATTTTCTAATGAAGTTGAAAAGGTAAAAAGCAAAAACACTATTTATAAAATCATCTTTTTGGGGTGAGTCCAGCTGTGAAAACCCCAGTGCCTTGTTCAGGCCATGGCTTCCTGAAAAACCGAACAATAGCTCTTGTTACGTGGGGCATATCCTCTTGCCCTCATCTGCCCTGTCTTCTGAAATGAGTGAAATGAAAGTTATTTTACACCCGACCTTGCACAAAGCTAATGTGCCTAATTAGCGGAAGATGTGCTTTTCGGATGGGAATCTGATTTTAGTCAGTAGTGTCCTGTCTTTCACGAGATGAGGACACATCATGGACAGACTGTGTATTTTTTTCTTGTCTTTCTCACAAGAGCAATGAATGTGATCTGAACTGATGACTCTCCTGTCTGTCTTGCCAGTATGGCCAAAGGCGTTCATTTCCGAGGCAGCTGGCCAGGGCTGAGCCGGGGACAATTAACTGGGCCACAGGGCCCTGGGCTCACAACCTTCCTGTTGGATCCTGAACACAGGGCTTTGGCGTAACAATGAGCCACACTAAGACTTCCCTAGTAGTAAGCTGTCTTTTTTCATCTTTATCGATCTTTTGGATAGATAATACCACGTGTCCTTCCCTCTGCTGTGTCTCCAGTACAGTGTCCCTGGAGTCAATGTGTATCACCAGCTTCCCCTGTAATGGTCCACCCACAGTGGTGTATAATGGGCAGGGAGATGAGAGAGAGCAAGTGCAGGCAGTAATGGGGTGAGAATTTAAAGACAATAATAAAACTAACTCCAAGTCAGTCTGCTGCTTATTATCATCAAGTGCTGACAATTTTTAAACAGTGTCACTGATAAAACACTCTTCCTTGCAAGCTCTAAACAACTGCTGAAGTTGCTGTTGCCACTGACATAGGTGGACCCAGGCACAGGCATTCCTTTGCAAAGTAAGTTTGAGACAGGTGGGATTCATCCAAGCTCCCTTCAGCACATTTTTTATTTCCAGCCTGTGGGATGCTACACATTCCTGCACGTAAACAGTTTTGAAATAAGCAATAATAACATAGCAATGCTATGGCCTAGGCTTTAACAGCTGGACTGTTGCTTCTTACAGACGAAGAAACAAAATGTGTGAGTTATTTCCATCCTATTTGACCATAAGGAGTTTTTAATTTGTATCTAAAATTTAAAACAATGAAACAGATTGCAAACTGCATGGTGTCACATTTTTGTTGGTTGTGTGTAAATTTTAAGTTCATATATGAAATATTTACTGAATTTGAATATCTTTAAAATTGAAATGTATTCTTTCTAAAAATTGTTCATTGTTTAAAAACAGAAGTCCGTGAGAGTGAGTGCCTCTTTCCATTTTATGCCTTACCCTACTCCCAGCTGTGCCTACTACTTGGGAAGCAGGAACAGCTGGAGCACCTGCAGGTGACCTAAGTGTGGCCCACCAGGCCACATGATGTTTAACGGATCCAATGTTTAATGGATCTCTTTGTTTTGTTTCCATTTTTGTTTTGAGACAGAGTCTCACTCTGTTGCCCAGGCTGGAGTGTCGTGGTACGATCTCAGCTCACTGCAGCCTCCACCTCCCAGGTTCAAGTGATTCATTCTCTCGGAGAGGGCTCCTATTGACAGAATTCCACCTGGAATTTTGAATCCGGAGTAGGTGACTCGAAGGTGCAAGGATATCTTGGAATCCATTCTCATGGGACTGGCAATGGTGCCAGGAGTGCTGTATGGTGTTCAGCAGCAGCGATGTTTAACCAGACTCTTCCTGTACTGTGATTTTGGCTGTAAATTTGTAATCAAGCCACGCTGGTTTCTGTTTGTCAAGCCTGATTCTCTGGGCTTGACATTGATGATCTGGGCTCCCAGATATCCTTCTAGTGAATTTCTCTGCTGAAGTTAACCAGAGTCAGTGTCTGTCATTTGCGGCCAGTAACTCTTACTGGAATTCCTAATTCAGAGGAATACTTTGAGGATGAATTCTGAAACCCAAGATAATGGTGTACCACAGGCAAACAAAAGCACTAAACACGTAGCACAGCAGCCTTGCTGGAAATGTCAAGCGTATCTTCTAACTTGTCAAAGCATATCTCATACTAACCTGTCATGACCACCCTGGCCAGATCTTAGTAGATCCAGCAAGACAAAAACCAGAGGATCTCTGTGTTTTGTTTTTGTTTTTGTTTTGAGACAGAGTCTCACTCTGTTGCCCAGGCTGGGGTGTAGTGGTATGATCTCGGCTCACTGCAGCCTCCACCTCCCAGCTTCAAGTGATTCATTCTCCTGCCTCAGCCTCCCAAGTAGCTGGGACTGCGGGGGTGCACCACCACGCCCAGCTAATTTTTGTATTTTTTTGGTAGAGACAGGGTTTCACTGTGTTGGCCAGGCTGGTCTCAAACACCTGGCTTCAAGTGATCCGTGCTGGTCTCGAACTCCTGGCCTCAAGTGATCCACCCCGCCTGAGCCTCCCAAAGTGCCAGGATTACAGGCGTGAGCCACTGCACCCAGCCTGATTTCATTCTTATTTCCGCTGTAGCTCTAGCAAACATCTAGCTTTTATGTTAGGTTCTATAACTTGGAGCTAGCTTTTCAAAATCTCTAGACTGGGGCTTCCCCATATTTCTATTGGGATAATGACTTTATCATGGGAAGGTCAAGTTTGTGTAAAGCACTGTATTATAGTGCCTGGCACATAATGCAGCACCTGGGCAATTTTTCCCTCACTTAGTCTTCAGTGAGCACCTACTCAGGACCCAGGACCATTTGGGGCACTGGAAAGCTACTCATATTTTTAGTGTATTTGCTGTGTCTTCCTTCTGCTATTTTGCTAAGAGATGATTAGATGGTCTTTCTAAATACCAAGATGAATAGCCACAGGCACTAACTTCTTCAGCGTATCTCCTATCTGCTCTTCCCTCCCACCCCCTACACACACACACAGACACACACACACACACACACACACACACACACTTACTCACACGCTCACAAATACATGCCCAACCTAATTCAGGGACTCACATACAGCTTAAGAAAGGCAGCTTCATCATCAGTCCCACCAAAACACCTCCTGCTTCTGCAAAGCTGCTTCTACCATTCTGACATGTCTAAGTCTATTCATTGTATTGTATGTCCTCATAGCAGCATATATGTTTCCTTTACTGTGCTTACAATTAGGTAATTATACATGTAATCACTATGCAATTACTGCTGACTTTCCCCCAGTTTCTATCAGGACCGTCCATACTGTCTCTCTCACTTCTGCACCCATAGCACTTGGTATAATGCCTGCTACTCAAAATACATTCCTTGAATAATTGGAAAACAGCTCTTGAAACCCCACACCATTTATGGGATCTTCTGGGATTTAGGCATCTCATATTCTCACCATTATGCAAACTGTCTCTACTCCAAACTCTAAAAATGTCATAAGATTTGCCCCTTACTGTTTCAAGACAGTAAACATACACTGCACGTGGTTAATAAATTTAATTCAGATATCAATTTGAGGTCCATAGGGATGGCCTAGATAAGTGGGCAACCCAATTAGATTACTATTTTGATGCTTCATTCAACAGACATTTGTTTAAATATTTTTTAAAGTTTTTCTTAGAGGGGAGGCAAAGGGCTTCATGGGGATAAACTGACCATTGTAGTAGAGGTTTGCCTCTCCTTGGTTGTCCCTTGCAGTTCAGCTGTGGTCCCAGACTGGGACATTCCAACGAAGAAAAGGCTTCTATAGTTAATTGGATTCACCACTTTTAGAGGAGAGTTTAGAAACTCTTTTTTTTTTTAGATAGAGTCTTACTTTGTTGCCCAGGCTGGAGTGCAGTGGCACAATCTCGGCTCACTACAACCTCCACCTCCCAGGTTCAAGCATTTCTCCTGCCTCAGCCTCCCAAGTAGCTGGGATTACAGGAGTATGCCATCACGCCCAGCTAATTTTCATATTTTTAGTAGAGACAGGGTTTCACCGTGTTGGTCAACTGGTCTCGAACTCCTGACCTCTGGTGATCCGCCTGCCTTGGCCTCCCAAAGTGCTGGGAATACAGGCGTAAGCCACCACACCCAGTCAGAAACCTTTTTTTTTTTTTAAGTATTCTCTTTGGAAGTCTCGTTGCCCCAGCCCAAGGAATTTGCTAAATTATCCTTATAATCACAAACAGCACTCTCTCTGAGAGGGCTCCTGTTGAACTCAGTTTTCTGTATCTTCTTTTATTTTCAGAGATGTTTCAAGACCCATTTTAGATTGATACCTCATTACATCCCCATCTGGCTCACCCTTTAATTTGGCTCTGGGTTCCCTATACCAACTGTTTGGGGTTTATAATAAAGAATGTACATGTTAATTATATATGTTCTTGCCACTTCCAGAAGTCTCAATCCTGGAAAGAAAACAAATGCAAAATAAGAAAAAACATCTCTAAGCTTTAAGATGTTTTTTGCAGTATCTTGATGGAGAGCAGTGAGAACTTATTGAATCATTAAGTGTTCTGCCAGATAATACATTAAAAAAAGATTTACTGCAAGGAATTGGCTTATGTGGTTGTGGGAGATGGCTAGGTAAGCCCAAAATTCATAGAGCAGGTCATCAGGAAGGACAGACTGGAAGCTCAAGTTAGATCTGAGGCTATAGTCAAAGGCAGAATTTCTTCTATTTCAAGTAAACCTCAGTTCTGCTCGTAAGGCCTTTCAACTGATTAGATCAAACCCACCCACATTATCAAGGATAATCTCTTTTACATAAAGTTAACTGATTGTAGGCATTAATCACAACTATAAAATACCTTCACAGCAACATCTAGATTAGTGTTTGATTGAACAACTGGGTACTATTTAGGCTAGCCAAATTAGTGCATAAAACTGTTATTTTTCCTGTTTTAAAAGCAATTATAGGAAAGTAGACAGAATTAAAAAAATACCTATAATTCTATCACTTAAAGACAATTTGCTGTGTTTTAATTTGTGCCTTCCAGGGGTTTTTTTTCTCCTAGCAATTTATTTATAACAGCAGGAAAAATGGAAATAAACAAAATGTTTAGCAATGGAGAAATAGTTATGGGAATTATGGTATATGCATATGAGGTGACATTATGCAGCCTTTAAAACTTACAATTATGAAAACTGGATCAACCTGAAAAAATGCTTCAAGTGAAAAAAGTACAGTACAAAATCCTATCTCTAATAATTATGATTATAGCTGTGTAAAAACAGCATATCATGGGACCATGCAATAGAAGGAAACATTAAAAATAGCGCAGCAAGTGTCAGTGCCCCCCACCACATCTCCAGCACTTATCGTTGTTTGTGCCCTGAGTTAACAGCTCAGGCTGCTGCCAGCCCCCATGACCCTGCCTGAGGGCTTTCTCTGTCCTCTATGGCCCATTCTGCCCAAGCATGGACAAAATAAAATGACTGGAGAATGCCTATTCCCCTGGGAGCAACCCTCACCCAATGACTGATGGGAATTTCTGGGTATATACCTGGCCCTTTAGGCAAGATGTCCTGGAGGTGGATGTTTCATCCTGGTTCCCAGTGAACCCCAGCGAGACTGGACTCCAGCTGCCTGCAGTGGCAACCTGCTCAAATTCCTCTATCTTGGCTTCCTTTCTGTCCGTCTCACTTTCCCACTCTCCTTCCAGCATTTTCTTCATAAACGATTTGCCTTGTCTTGGTTTGGTTCTGGGCCATATATTCTCCACAGAGGTGATATAGCCGCCAAGGGGCTAAAGTTGGTTACATAGGGCAGGGGTTCCCAACCCTCAGGCCAGGGAGCAGTACAGTCCGAGGCCTGTTAGGGACTGGGCCACACAGCAGGAGGTGAGCGGCAGGCGAGCAAGCATTACCTCCTGAGCTCCGCCCTGTCAGATCTGCAGCAGCATTAGATTCTCATAGGAGGGCGAAACCTACTGTGAATCGTGCATGAGAGGGATTTAGGTTGCACGCTCCTTATAAGAATCTAACTGATGCCTGATGATCTGTTGTAGAACAGTTTCATCCCGAAACCATCCCCCCATGGTCTGCAGAAAAATTGTCTTCCATGAAACCAGTCCCTGGTCCTAAAAAGATTGGGGACCACTTACATAGGCAACAAAACAATATTGCTCTTTTCATGTATAAGGCACAGATATGCATACATTATATAAATTTACAGTATATCTGAGGGATTAAAAATTCATGGGGGTCCATTTAGGAAAAAATATCTACAAAGGGTCCTTAGGAGGGGAAATAATGCTTTTTTAAAAAACTGTTGAAAAACACTATGAACCCGAAGGAACCCAAAGTAAGACAAATACAAGCAGTTTCTCTGTTAGAATGACTGATCAAATAGGAACTTTGACCTCTAGTTTTTTACCTCAGTTATGTGGTATGTACAAGAATAATAAAATAAAAATTTTTAAAAAAGATATGGACCCCGCCCCTAAGATACTTTTGGCCCTGAGACAAACACCTGTCATCAGTGTGTTGATTGTGGAGTCCCCACGACTTCATCGCCGCTACCAGAGTCACCTACACACTTCTCCCCACCTCACCACTGACTCCCCACCATCATTTCACTTTCCTTTCCTGATAGCCTGGATAGAATCATTTTGGATTAAGAGCTAGAATCAGGGTTCCTTCATTTCTTTCTTCAGCGAGAAAAAAAAAAATCAGAAAACTCTAAGCCTACATAGAACTCCACTGTTAAAATCCATAAGGGGTACACAGGAACTCAGTTATTATGAGAGTGAATTAACTGGAAAAGGACGGTCAGGTACTGTGGGGAGTGGAGAGTGTGAGAATGAAGAATCGGTCAGGAAATGCTTCCTAGCATGTAGGCAAGGAAGAGACGTCCTGCACAGGCTGGAGGGAGGACATCCTGGATCTACTTGTACTTTCACATCAAGGGCAGGAGTTGAGAGCAGGCCGCAGGTGAAACTTCAAGGTCAGGCTCTATTTAGCCTGGAGTCCAGAGTATTATGGTGGGATATGGGAGTGCTCAGTGTCATATGTAGAAATGACCCTCTCTGCAGAAAGCCAAATATTGTGAAGAGCAAGGGGAATGTTGAGAAACCAGTAAGGTGGTTACAACCAGCCATGGGTATCCGGCTGCCCAAACAAAGAGATCGAGTCCGTTCTGCATCATTGTTCACTGACCCAATGCCCCACATTCTTGAAACTGGCCCAAGAAGGATTTTTTTTATGGTATTTATAAAAATGCTAATCAAAGTGCTCCGTTATCATAGCTCATTTTAAAATACAGCACGAGACTGATAAACACCATTGTTCCAGCTTGGCTCCCAGGCAAGAAGGAGGCCCAGGGCTCTGACTTCGGCCAGCCTGGACTCCAGGAGCCTGGCTGGGTGGAGGGAGGGCAGGGCTGACTGGGAGAGAAGGTAACTGGACATGGAATTGGTAAGATCCATGGGCTGTTTGCAGAAAGGCAGATTCTCACGTGTGGATGGTGTAGGTAGGAGCAAACTAGAAAGATGCTCAAAGTCTCTTAGCCCTCTGATTCAGTGAGCTTCATTATCTTATTTAAGTGCCCAAGATACTTTCTCCTTGTAAGCTAGCCCTTGGAGAAGCTTTTAAAGTTTGGATAGCACACAAGGTAAAATTCCACTCCTGCACAAAGGGCCTCATTTGTGGAGAGTGAGTCACGATGATTTCCAGTGTGTCTAGCAAATGCTTATGGATGTTAAGGGTCTAAACTGCTTCCTGCCCAAAGATGAAACTGAGGAGTTCATTTGAAGATATAACAGTTTTAAGAATAAAAATACCTTAGCTTTACTGAGAGCTTACTAAGTGCCACTTTATAATAATTATTTTATTATTGTAACAACTCTTTGAGGTTATTGCGTGGTTATTGGTGCCTATTTTACAGATGGGAAAACTGATGCTCAACTCAGGTAATTGGCCTTCAGGGTCACAGAGCTAGAAGATGGAGTAGTTTGGAGTAGTTAGCTTAAGTCCAGGGACTATTCACTGCACTTCCTCTCAAAGCGGCAGAACAATTGTTTTATTGGAAGTGTTAATCACTGATTACTTACAAAGATGGGCGGGTAAAGATAACAAGAGAGACCTTTGACTGCAGAGATTCCCTCAGCTTGTACTTGAGATGGGAGAGTTAAAGACCAATATATAACAGTAGTAGGCCCTTTAGTGTATTTATCTGTGAACACCATAGTACCCTTTGGCTTAGCAACGGTCCCCTAACTCCCTGAATTTCCTCCTAGAGAGTGCCAAGTGCATGAAGAAAGTAGGTAGAGCTCTGTGACTTTGCAGCATCCTGTAAAGTGTTCTCAGGTTACCTTCAAGCATGTGATTTATAGAGGGTTGTAGCATCATAAAAAGAGCTCCCTCCTCTTGCTACAGATTTTTCAATCTACCTATCTGTGGTTTCAAATCTCGAATGTCCCATCAACTCCTGCCACCTCAGCTACCTGAGCAACTTGAATCTCTCTCGCTCTGTTTGTCTCCAAGATGGCTGCCATCAAGTCCCTCCCTCCCTATGGCTTCATGCCATCCCTCATCAAGCGATAGAATCTATTCCTTCACTCCCTTTGAATCCATCAGTGCAGGCCTTAATGACTTGCATGACCAAAAGAAAGCCACAGAAGTGATATTCTGTGGCTTTCAAGTTTAGGTCAAAAGAAACCTTGCCGCTTCTACCTAGGTCTCTTGGAAGTGAGTTGCCATGGAATGAGTGTGATTATCCTGAGACTGCCATTCTGTAAGAAGCCTGGGAGGGAAGAGAGATGCCAAGGAGCACCAAGGCACCCCATGTGTGGGTGAAGCAGCCATTGGGAAAGCAGACTCGCCAGTCTCAACCCCTGCTGCTGACACCACATGGATCAAAGCCAAACCACCCAGCTAAGCCCTTTTTCAATTCCTGACCCACAAAATCGTGGGGCAAAATCAAATGTTTTCTTTGAAGCCATCCGGTTTGGGGATAGTTTTTGTTTTGTTGTTTTGTTTTTGAGATGGAGTCTTAATCTGTCGCCCAAGCTGGAGTGCAGTGGCACCATCTCGGCTCACTGCAACCTCTGCCTCCTAGGTTCAAGTGATTCTCGTGCCTCAGCCTCCCTAGTAGCTAGGATTACAGGAGCATTTCACCACGCCCGGCTAATTTTTGTATTTTTAGTAAAGACAGGGTCTTACCATGTTGGCCAGGCTGGTCTTGAACTCCTGACCTCAAGTGATCCACCTGCCTCGGCCTCCCAAAGTGCTTGGACTGCAGGCGTGAGCCACCACACCTGGCTGGGGTAGTTTTTTATGTAACAATAGCTAAACTGAAACAAGCATTTAAACATCCTGAAGTCTCTCTCAGGTTAAGAAACAATAACAAAACAAAAACACTACATCCTTCTCTAGTTACCACCCAGTCTCTTTCCTCTTGTCAAATCTAAACTTCTTGAGTGGTCTCCGACAGAGTCCTACACCTTCTCACCTCCCACTCACTCCTTCATTCACTTTAATCAGCCTTCTAGCCTCTTCTGAAACTGCAAACCATCCGAACAGGCTTGCTATTGTGAACACCCTTTTGTACTTACCTTACTTGGCCTCCTTGTACCTTCTGACGTTTGTCTTCTTCCTGTTGGAAGCACTCCCATCTCTGGGGCTTCTTCTTTCCCACTGATCCTTCCTTATCGTCCTCCTTCTTATTAGTTTCCTGGCATCTTAAAGGAACTGGGTTCCCTAGGGTTCTGCCTTCAACTCTCTTCTCATGATACATTCTCTTCCTTGTTGGAACATGTGCCTTGCAGATGATATTGCATTTATTAAATCCACCAGAGGGAATGAGAAGGTAAGAGTTAAATTAAATTGCAATATTTTAAAAATGGGGCTATGACAATAGTCAAGAGTTGGAAGCAACCCAAAAGTCCATCGTCAGATGGATGGAAAAAAAAGTAGTATACACAGACAATGAAATATTATTCAGCCTTAAAAAGAAAGGAAATCCTGTCACATGCTACAGCATGGATGAACCTTGAGGACATTATGTGAAGTGAAATAAGCCAGTCATGAAAAAGACAAATACTGGATAATTCCACTTATAAGAAGTATCAAAAGTAGACACATCCATTAAAACAAAAAGTAGAATGGTGGTTGCCAGGGGGTGGGGGAAGGGGAAAAGGAGCGTTGTTATTTGATGAGGATGGAGTTTCAGTTTTGCAAGAGAAAATGTTCTGGAGATTTGGTTCACAACAACATGAATTTACCTAACACTATGGAAAATGGTTAAGATGGTAAATTTTATGTGCTTTTTACTACAACAAACAATGCAGAAAAGATAACTCTAGAAGAAATTAACCAGTTGTATTTTTTACATATTTTAAAACAGTCTTTGTTTTTAAAATGTCAATAAATACCCAGTTATCCAAAATAAGGATAAAATTATGTTCCACCAAGGGATAGCCCTAAACCTTGGATGAAACAGTATTTGATATAATCCTGGCATGTCCTCATTTGAAGAGGATAATGTCCTTGTTTACATACTCCATGGAGTTCTTAGAGTCATACAGCTTGAGAGACTTAAAGATGACCTACTTCCAGTCTATTGTGTCTCACGGAGTCCGCCATAGTTAACGGAGTACAAATGTTAGACCATGAGAGTGATGCCAGCTGAGTCCTACTGATTTCCTTGTCCTCATAATTCATCCACCAATGTTTCCTTTTTCTGCACCATGTTATCTTTGCTGAACGAGTGGATAGTGGAAAAAACAAAGGAGCAGAAGAAAGACCCCAGAGAACGATAAAAGCAAATGAAGTTTTGAGGCTTCTAGAAGGAAGTTCTCTCAAAAATATATTGCTACTTTCTGAAAATACAATAGAATATTATACGGTTGTGAAACTTTTACAACCAACTGACATCTCTTACACTAAATTCATGTGATCTTTGTTTCGTGTATTTACTTTTAAGGATAGCACGACATGAAATGGGAGTGTTTTCTGAAAAATCTTGCTTTTTGTAGATCCGTTTAGAAGACGACCAGACACTCAAAAGATCTAAAATAGTTCTCACCAGAAACTTTTGATATCACAACCCAGGACTTAGGTAATATAAGCAGAATGAAGCAGAATGGGATGTGTGGAGAAAGAGAGCGTCACACAATGGAAGGCACGTTTATCGGGTGCAGCAGAGCACTGTAGGAAGCTATGGA
The DNA here is from genome assembly GCF_028878055.3 of Symphalangus syndactylus. Classification (NCBI taxonomy): domain Eukaryota; kingdom Metazoa; phylum Chordata; class Mammalia; order Primates; family Hylobatidae; genus Symphalangus; species Symphalangus syndactylus. The sequence goes on along the minus strand of NC_072430.2, from coordinate 55,605,646 downwards.
ATTTTACTCCAAAAGTTTCAACACTGCCGTTCTGGATCCATCACCTTTTAAGCAGTGTGGGATTACATCAATTTAACAAAGATGTAGTTTGGGGCAATTACAGACTAATGATCTCAAAGTATTTGTAGCTGCCCGGAAGAAATGTCGCAAATAACTAAAATTGTGAAGCAAAGGTCAAGAACAGCCATCCAGGGAGGCCTGTGGATAGCTCTGGTTAGCTACAAGATTGCTGCTAAGCTCTCTGCCCCTTTCTCGGGTTAGACAGGATATATCCCTGGTTCAACAGCAGCATTTTTCTCCGCTCTGCAAGGAGAAGCTTAGATATGAACAATACATCCCAGGTTTGATTGCTGAAGGGTTGAAGACAATGTATGTAGATTTTCCTGCCAATGCTGGGACTCACACTTCCTTTTTCATTTTTCTCATTAAGGTTAGAAATGAGTCATTTGTACTTAGTTAAAGAAGAGAAGGGTTCTTTGCCAATATAGCCGTGCAACTATTCTGAATCTGAAACTGTTCCCAGACATAAGGTTTATGAGTGCTAAGACATCTGAGCTGTTCTCCCTTCCACTTAGCCAAGCCCCTGGTTCTGCCTCGCTTCCAGGAACCCTCTCCTGGTGCATGCATGTCAGATAAAAGTCTGAAAGTGATGAGTTACATTACCACCATTTCTCAATTCTTTGAAGAAAAAAATATCTAAAAGATTTCACAGTGGTTGGTCCCTTTTCATATTATTATGAACTGAAATGCAATTTTGCACACACAATATTTTTGAAGATATATATTTAATAATAACATATTGACCATCTGCTATGTAATAAGTACTAACTGCTTCATATACATTTTAAAATTGAATCTTAACATTAAAGAAAACATTTGTAGTTAGGAAAACCAAAGACAAAGGTTTCAAGGAGCTTGTCTAAATTCACACAGCAAGTAAGGGGTGGAACCTGGGCTCAAAACTGGGCCTATCTGATTCCAAAGCCCATATTTTAACTACACAGTTATAATTATTCTATGTGGATTATAAAGGAAATTATATATATCTAATGAACCTAGGAAGTTTACTTAGATTTTAGCTGATGTCAATCTGACTGACATTGACAGATACAGACATATATATGATTTTTTTTTTTTTTACATTTCCGTCAATGAAAGAATGTTACCATTCCCTTCAATACTTTGCATTTAATCCTACCCATGGTCCACACAATCCCTTGTGATGGTTCATTTTTGCATGTGTCAACTTGGCTGGGTCATGGTGCCTAGATATGTGATCAAACATGTTTCTGTGAGGGTGTTTTTAGATGAGACTAACATTTACATCAGTGGACTTTGAGCAGAACTGACTGTCCTCCATAATGTGGGTGGGTCTCTTCTAATCAGTTGATGGTCTGAACAGAAAAAGGCTGACCTCCCCCAGGCAAGAAGAAATTCTGCTAGCAGACTGCCTTCGAACTTGAACTGCAGATTTTGGACAAACTCCATAATCACATGAGCCAATTCTTTAAAATCTGTGTGTGTCACCCTATTGGTTCTGTTTCTCTGGAGAACCCTAATATACCCCCATATCCTGCAAGTCATAAAACATATCTGAAAAACATAGGCCAATACAAGAATATTCTAAATATTGGAAATCCTCAAAACCAATGGTTTGGAGCTTATTAAAAATAGAAACTATGGGTTCCACCTAAGACTTACTGAATTAGACTCTCCAGGAATAGAACCAGAGCAGGTATATTTTTATTAAAGCTTCATGCTGATTGGGACACCAATTCTTGATTTAAAATATAACTGTATTATAAGACACTAGAAACGTTACACGTTAGTCAGGGTAGGTGAGGATTTGTGGTGGTAACAAATGACTCTGAAATCTCAGTGTTCGTGATGTGTGCCCAGTGCTGGTTGGGGCTGGTTGGGGGAAGAGTCTTCTCATGATAATTGGTCTTCATTCTGTGTATTAGTCAGGATCCTGGTAGGAAACAAATGACATACTCAAGTAATTAAGGAGAGCTTAGTAAAGGTACTCTTTGTAAAGGTGAGGGTAAGGTTCAGGGAAGTCAACAAAAATGGCGCAGCACCCAGGCCCAGCAACAGCAGTGACCAGAACCTATAAAGAGTAGATGTCACCTAACAGGAGATGGAGATCTTTGGTATGGGAATGCAACCAGCCCATGGAGACCTGAAAGGGTGGGAGCAAGAGAATCAATATCTCAACATCGCTCTCCTCTGCCCTGTGATATCTGACCAGTACCTCTCATTAGTTGAACCCAAACAGAAGCCAGAAGACAAGGGAACTTGTTGACATTGTCCATGAAAGGCAGCCCCTCTGGCTACAAAGCGTCATGGAAAGTGTGCAAAATATCAAGTAGTGCACTCTGGAACTCAATCTGGCACCATCTGGAACATTGCCTGTCAACATGGCAGAAGGAAAGAGAATGAGGCAAAAATCTAAATTGGCTTTTAAAACTTCTGCCCAGAAGTGATGAGATCACCTATGCTTATAATTCATTGCCTATGCAAATCACATGATCAAGTCTGCCTAGAAAGGGTGGAGGAAAATAATGCTTCTCCAGGGAGCAAAAGTGAATATTGGTGACAGTAACCAATTTATTATACAGGGGAGTCTATATGGATGTCTGAGAGCCAGGAGAGAGGAAAGTTGGGTTTTGTTTTTTTTTTCTACTGTCTTTTCTTATCTTTTGAACTTTGCGATGTATGAGTATATTACCTACTCAAAACAATAAATAATAGTAAGAATAATAAGATGAAACTACTGTAGTACACAGTATATTGGATAGGATATTATCCACATTTGTCTTTTGTACTGGCTGTGTAGCATCTGAACCACTCACATTATAAGGAAGAGTTGAACCTCCCACTGTGGGAAATTGAATATGCCAGAAACTCACTTTTCCTGCCTCCTTTGCTGCTAGCATATGACCAAGGTTCTGCCAATCAGATACCCTTGCCCCAGACTTTAAATTGGAAACTAGAGATCCAAGAGGGGACTAAACCAAATCCTTTCTGGTAATGGAGTAGCGACGTCCAATTTTCCGAGTCAGTAGGGAGAGCAGCCACGCCCAGGGGCCAACACTGGCCATGCTGGGAATGCCATCTGCAATGGCCATCATGCAGCAGCAGCAGCAGCAGCAGTGGGTGCTCATAGAACTAGTTCCATGGCATGATTTCAGCACTGTGTGGCTGCGTATCCTCTAAACCTGATTCCTATCCCTTCCAGAGAGTGTAGGAACTATCCAGTATCCTTTCATTAAATTCCATTTCCTGCCTAAATTAGCCAGAGTTTGATATCTGTTGCTTACAGCTAAGGACCCTCACAAGTTTTTGTCCTGTTATCGAAAGAAAGTATAAGTGTAGGGCCGGGTGCAGTGGCTCACGCCAGTAATCCCAGGGCTTTTGGAGGCCAAGGCAGGCGGATCACTTGAGGCCAGGAGTTTGAGACCAGCCTGGGCAACATGCTGAAACCCCGTCTCTACTAAAAATACAAAAAAATTAGCTAGGCATGGTGGTGGGAGCCTGTAGTCCCAGCTACTTAGGAGGCTGAGGCAAGAGAATCACTTGAACCCAGGAGGCGGTGGTTGCAGTAAGCCAAGATTGCACCATTGCACTCCAGCCTGGGCAACAACAGCAAAACTCCATTTCAAAAAAAAAAAAAAAAAATAAGAAAAGAAAAGAAAGTATAAGTATAGGAACTAGATGAAACACTTTAACTTTCCATTAAAAAAAAAAAAGAAATTCAAGGGATTGGATAAATAGGCAAATCGCAGTTTAAGTTCCTTTATCAATTCCACACATACAAAGCATTTCTGAGCTTGCTGCTGGTCACTGCCTAGAACAAGAGCTACAGGTCTTTTTATGCCTAAAAATTAAAAAGAGCTTGGCAATGATTTAGATTTTAGGATTTTCTCTTAATTAAATATGATATTGTAAAAGTGAGGCCACCAGGTAGAGTAGAGCAAAGGTTGCAGATTCTGGTTTGGGGCTGTATCTGACGGAGATTACCAGACCACTCCTGTTTTCTCATATTAATCAGAGGACTGCTTAAATCCTTCATCTCTGATACTCTGTGCTTCTAAGTTGGTAAAACCCAGAGTGAATTTTGTTCCAAATTGGTTAAAGCAATTCAAAAAGGCGCCAGCCAGATACAGACTGGATTACCCTGTATTTAACTTCCCTGTACTTAAGACTCTTTCTCTAAAATGCGTGTTTAAAGATAGTGCCATACAACCAGGAAAAGAGATAACCAGTTGTCCTCTGTGTACTCTGATCAGTAAATTTATGTACAAGACACAACCTTTCTCCAACTGCTTTACATTTTCTTAACCTCAAAAGTTAAGACTCCGATGACCACAGCTGCATAAGAGACAACTCATTAACTAAAAAAAAAGCTTACTGATAACGTCTGTTCTTGAGTTTACTGATATGAAGAGGAGGCTGTCTACCACTCTACTCAGTGATGGGCAGACAGAGGAAAAGATGCATTTTGAGGCTCATAGAGGCACACACAAACTGTTCTTTTTTTTTTTTTTGAGACAGAGTCTTACCAAATCACCCAGGCTAGAGTGCAGTGACATGATCTCAGCTCACTGGAACCTCTGCCTCGTGGGTTCAAGTGATCCTCCCACCTCAACCTTGTGAGTGTGAGTAGATGGGACTACAGGTGTGCACCACCACGCCCAGCTAAATTTTTTTTTTTTTTTTTTTTTGGTAGAGACGGGGTTTTACCATGTTGCCCAGACAGGTCTCGAAGTGAAGTGATCTGCTCACCTGTAATCCCACCTTGGCTTCCCAAAGTGTGGGATTACAGGCATGAGCCACTGCACCCAGCCCACAGACTATTCTTAAGTGCCAAAGAAAAATATACAGTGCATGCCTTTAATAGAAAATCTATTCTTTTATTCAATTAGATGTATCACCCTACTTTCCACCTTATCCTTATTTTAAAAATGAAATCCATAATCTCTCCATCAAAAATCCTGGAAGGAGTTCAAAATTGAATCTCTTCTGAGCTAATTTAATTTAGGTTCTTTGTAGAAACCTTTTAATCACATTTCTCCCCTAGTTGTATACAGCTGTAGAATAGTAAGGCTCTATTCAGAGTTCAGAACAGCCTCTCTTTCTTGTTGCTGACTCAGACTTCTAAAAATTACATTCTGTGGCTGAGACTAGCAATGAAAAGAAATTCAAATTTGGAAAATTTTGGAGAAAATCCTTCTCCTTGCCAAAGGGAGCAGTTTGTCTTCTGTCTTCCAACTTCTTCTTTCTTGGTTTTTCTTTCCCTGAACCCTTAGATAACTTTTGCCATCTCTCCATTCATAAAAATCTGTTTTCAGCAAAGGGTTAATAAACATACTCCCATTTAGTCGAGGAACAGCCTACAGCCTGCTACTATGCGGTCTTCAACCTACTATAATCTGGTTTCAGTGCCACTTCGTAACTCAGCCCCCATTAGAACTTCTCTCACTGAGGCCACCCATAAGCTCCTAATTGCCAAATCCAGTGGACACTCCCCAGTCCTATACTAACTGGGCTCCTGCAGGAGAGAGACATTGCTAACAGGACTTCATTTTATTTGCCCAGCCCTCAGGGATGAGTCATGATTGAGCTCAGGCAGTCATGGCAACCCCCTTCATTTTGTCAGTCATCGATCTAGGAAGGGCAAGGACCCTTGGTCAATGAGACATAAGGGGAAATCTGATGCCATCCCCTGGAAAATATTTTCTTCCTTGAAAAAGAATGAGGCACACAAGGAGAAAGACTTATTTTCTGTACTCCCCTTGATTTCTGTTTGGCAAGTTCTCACACGCAAACTTTCTGCTTGTAATGTCCAGCCTACGACCCTGAAGGTGAAATTTTTTACACCCTAAAGGTGGGCAGAGAAGAAGAATGGAAAAAGTCTGGATCCTCCATAACATTGCTGGGTCACAGAGCCCAGAAAGGGACCACCTACCTCAGACTACTTGATAAGTCATTCATAATGACTGCAGCCACTTCTATTCTGTTACTTGCAGCCAAATGTATCCTGATTAGTATGATCTGTCTGTGTAGCATGTGATATTGTACACCACTGCTTCATTAAAATCTCTGACTCTCATCTCTATGTGCTCTATGTACTCTTCCTTAATATGACCCTTAAATATGGGTGCTTCCTAAAAGACTAGCCTTCCAACCTCTTCTCTGCTTGCCCCCCGTAGTTTCTGAGAGGGCTCTTCCTGGCCCACTGCTTTAGTTACCACTCATATTCACATCTCTCCGACTTCTCTCCCACGCTTTTTCTCAAGATATGTGAGATAAAACTCAACATTTTCCTTTGTGAACATGCCCCTCTGCCTGTATGCCTCATCTTATCCGATGCTAACTTCTCTACCCAGTCACCCAAGACAAAAACACAGGCATCATAATAATCTTTCTTCTTTAATTATTCACACCCTCTCCTAGTCTTTATCATAGTGAATTGATTAAATAGTCATGCTCATTTCCTACTAAATATTTTTTGGAATCTCTCCATCCTCTCTCCTCTCACTCATTAGTTTACACTTTCTCATCTTCTGCTAAAACCATTGCAAGGCCTTCTTAACTGACTCACTTTCCAGTTTTGCCTCCTTCATCCAATCCCTTGCATTGCCTCAGGATGATTTTTCTGTAGGTCAAATATTAGAGGAACTCTCCGCTACCTAACCTGTCATTGATTCCTTAGAATGACATTCAAGTCCCTTCCTCATTCCACTTTAGAGTCTTCTTCTAGCTTCATATACTCTGGGGCCAAATGAGGAAGGGTCAATTTTTCCTGCAGTCTCCTTTCTACACTGTCTCTAGTTAATCTACCTGGTGCACTCCCATTTATCTTTGGTTTAGGCATTATGTCAGCTGTGAAGAGCCTTTCTTTATTCTCATCACCCTCCTTCCCTTTCTCCATCCATTGTGGAAGAGTTAGATAGTCCCCCCATAGGATCTTGTGCATGCCTCTACCATAGCATGTGTCAACCAATTCTGGAATCCTTGACTACATTGTCCAATCTCCATTAGACTCTGATCACCTTGAGGACAAAGACTGTCTCATTCATGTTTTTACTCCAAGTCTAACAGATAGAAGCAATAAGCGTTTCAAGAAGAAAGAATTAAGTGAATGAATGAATGATGTTTTAATCCTCAGGGCATTTACATTTTACAAAAATAAAACAACAAAACCACTAAGCCATAAAAAGGAATTTCTAATTATTTGATGTCCCACCTCAGGGCCCAGTGAGGAGGCACTTTCCAGATGCTGTGGTGAATCACGCTGCATGGACAGCTATTAGTCCACAATAAAATCCACTGTCTTGCCTGTTGGGCAAATTTTCTTTCAGAAAATGTCAGAAATTTTGGCATTTCAACAAGGCATTTTAAAGTCTATAAGTTGTTCAAAATTAATTATAGCCTTTAGTGAGCATACTGTAATGTTTTTCATGTAGTTATGATTCTTTTAAGGAACTTGTGTAAAAAGCATAGTTTTTCTTAAGAGATGAATTCAGAAATTTTATGGAATGCATCTGCAATATGTACAGACATGAGAGAGAGTTTTAGTCATGCTGTGCCCCCGATATCCAGTTATAAGTTGCTAGCCATCATTGTTAGGCTCAGTGTACACACTGTGTTTAACATAATGTGAGCAGATCCAGCCATTTTAAAAGCGTGGTGATCATTGACCGAGGTAGATGTTGCACTCACTCTTCTGCATTTGCTTAATTCATATCTAGTGTGTACCCTGTTCTGTGCCCCAAGAGGTTGACCTTTATGGACTGCATCAGTTAGGCTGCCCATCTCCTGGGTTTCCGATTGGGATTGAGCTGTGAGCAGCACCAGCAAAAGATTAGAAGAAAGGAAGAGAGAGAGGTTGCTTCTTCCTTGCCAGGTCAGATTTGGCAGTGGCTGCATTCCTCAACCAAATGCCACAGCCCCTGCTGGGTGAACTTCTCCAGGTTGCTGTAACCTCTCCATCCTCTTGCCTCTTAGGCCTGGAGGTCATAGAGGTGGTAACAGTCTCTGCTGGTGCTAGCATAGGAGGGTTTCACTATCCTCTCTTGGTTTCCCTCACCTCTACCCTTACACTTGTATATATTCTCTTCATTAACCTTTCTCTAATCGTGCACTTTGAGTGCCACTTGTTTCCTGCTGGGACGCTGGCAAATACACATGCTCAGGATGCTTAGGGAGATGACGAAAAGCATTATTCTATTTACTCCATCGCCCACAACTTTTACCTTTGTTTGCTCAAACCTCATCCACCATGGGCACAAAAATTCCCAATTATAGTAACACAACAATATTTTGGGGTGGTCATCTGCAGAATTTTGGTTCTCTCTCTGTGTGTGTAATTCTAATATAATGGTTCTCAACTGCCTAAGAGGAAGGCAGTCACATGCTTTGGAACTGGTTAAAGCTGGATGAAAGGGCCCCTGGGGCAGCTGCCAATCAATAAAGTGCATTGATACATCACTGGGCTAGAGCAAACATGGCAGAAAATGCAACAAGACAGAGAAAACAGTATTACCTAGAAATCTTCGCAGGAGGAACACTGTATGTGTTAGTAGAAGAATTTCGATGAGTCATTTGGAGTAGGATGGAGAGAGGAAAAAGAGGATGAGAGACTCCCTCCCTCTCCAAAAGCCATGCTATGGTAATAACAGGTAGGTGGTTTGATAGACTGGTTTCTAAGGAGAGTGGGTTGCGTTAATTTGGGAGATTATGCTGGGGCTAAATGTGTTTTCTTGGGTCAGAGCTACAGTGAAATTTTTCTTGAAGGAAAGGGTAGAAAGTTTGAAATGGCCTCATTGACTCTCTTTTGTAATCATTTCCCCATGCAGCTCACCTAACCCCCGAATTTCTGCCCATCATTTGCTAAACAAAATGATATCTGTGTCACTTGGCTTCTGGGCTTTTGGTATATGTACCCCACATTAGGGCAGTAGGGCTCTGCTTCTTTGTGAAGGCTTGGGAAGAGCCTTAGACAACATTGTGCGGTATATTTGACAATAAAAGCCCATTGCTGCAGATCCAAGTGCACTCCCCACACTCAGACCTCATCAGATGCCTTTCTCCCGTATCCTAATGCAAAAATGACCAAAATAGCCTCCCTCTAAACATTGGGCACCACTGGAGAATTAAGATGTTTTACCACTAAAATTGAATAATGTTAACCTTACCTAATTCACACACACATAAACTTACCCCACCTCTGATACAGACTCCAGGGGTTCGGGTCAGTGATGGGAGATGTTTGGTTATGGGGTTAGATAGCAGGGGGCAGGGGAGGGAGGGGTCTGGGGATGGATGTAAGAATCAGGGATGTTTGGTAGCAAACAGTGGTTTTACAGGTTAATATGATTGTTTAAACATGGCTGAGTGAAATGGCACTCTCTGATGGACCATTTTGTATTGTCGTGCTTTGTTCTTATAGATGCCATCCTGCAAGCTTAGAATGTCCTTTTTCTCCACCAGTGACCCCTGTCTCACAGAACTAATTTCTGTTCATCTCTCAAACTCCTGGCCAGGTGTCACCTTCCGTCAGTTATTCTTCACTGACTCCAAATTTGGTGAGGTGTCTGCCACCCCTCTGTGTGCTAGTGGCACTGTTGCATTTCCTGGGGTAGCTCTGATCACACTGTACTGTGATTATTTATCTGCCTATCTCTCTTCTCAAGGCAAGAACTGGATCTTAGTCTTCTCTCTATCCCTAAAGATTTCACAAAAATATGCCTACTGATAGGAGATGCTTACTGAATGAATGAAGAAATGAATGGATGATGTTCTAGGACGGTCTGAACTCTAAAACCTGCTGAAGCTCCATGAGCACAAATAAAACGGAGTCCTGCAAGACCTCTTGCCACACACAAACACACACATGAATTAATGTGTAATCTTTGCTCCATTTAAAATCTTTTCATCTTGAATCCCTCTTATAGTTTTATTCCTCTGCGTTGGCAAAATGATGGCATAATGCTTAAAGAACATGGGTTCTGGAGTCAGACAGTCTGGGATGGAGGCTAATCTTTACTTCTTGCTGTGACATTGGGCCAGTAACTTAACTTCTTTATGCCATTTTCTTGTCTGCAAAATGAAGGTAATACTAGTGTCTGTCTCATGAGGTTGTTCCTATATTTATATTCATGGAAAAACTTATAAATGGCTCATATTTATTTTAGCAGAGAGTTTTTGACATGAACATATGTGCTCATGATTCTGATATAGTATACATATATTATAGCCTAATGAATTAATTAGATATTTCACAAGGGACACCATAACACTTAGAGGCCCTGTCATTTGAATAAATTTGAGCCCCATTGATGTAAAACATGCAGAAAATCTCAAGTCACTAAATATATGTTCAGTCTCTATTCTGTTTCTTGGCAGCTTTATGACCTCAAGCAAGTCCCCTAATATTTTAGTCTCAAATTTTTAATCTGTAAAATGAGGCTACTTATATTTGCGTAACTTCTAGGATTTTTCAATGCTCAAATAAAATATTACAAAATATGGAGCCATATGATATAAAAGCTTATTATTATTATCACTAGTATTTTCTCTAATCAAAATCTAACAATTCAAGGTTTTCCCTAATCCTTTAGGGCTCTATGAAAAGACATTACATTTTGTTCACAAATATCCAGTTCTCCTCTCCTGGACACAGGAAGACTGTACTGCTTTGCCTCCCTCTATGGGGCCACCTGGCTTGTAGCTAATGAAATGTAAAGCAGTGCAAAACCTAGGCATGATTCTCCAGCCCCTCATCCCCTAGCATAGCACCCAAGTCCACATGCTCCAGACAGCACAGCTACAGGTTAGTAACTAAGCCATTCTAACTTGGTAGTAGGTAAGATGTGAGGAGCCTTTCTGAGTTACTTTATTTGCATTTCAATTAAAACCTCTGAAGATCAAATGTCATAATACAAATAAATGATTCAAGTGATAAAATGTCGGTTCCTATAACTGCAAACCCACTGGGGAATATTTTTTAAGTAGAAAATGTCTGTTACTCACTTCAATCACATTTAGTGTGTGTCTGCTTACTTTCATGTAGAGCCAATTCTGGGTGCTTAGCCAGAATACTAAATGACCACATGAGCTAACATTAGGGTTGCCAGATTGAGGGAAAAAAATAAAGGACATCCAGTTTAATTTGAATTTCAGATAAATAATGAACATCTTTTTAAATATAAATGTGTCCTATGCAATATTTGGGACATATTTGTACTAAAAGAATTATCGGTGGTTTACCCCAAAGTCAAACTTAACATGATGCCCATGAATTATTTGAGACTTACTTATACATTGTTTTTCTGAGGTTCAAATTTAACTGAGTGCTCACTGTTTCACCCGGCAACTTCAGCTACATGGTGCCTTAGTCAACAGTGCTTTTACAGTTGTTTATACTTAATCGCTATTAAACCCAAAAGGGCAAACATAAACTAGATAATTACTCTAAGCAATATCCTGTTTGACCTTGCTGCAAGCTAAGGGCAATAAAAGATTTATGAAAGGAGTATCAGTTGCCATATTTGTTAAGCTTTTCTTATGCACTCTTAATATCCTCTTGGCCTGACCTCTTTTCAGGGCCCATGGACACTATTTCTACTCCAGCTATTTTGATGGAACCAACTCTGTATGCACTTCAATCAGTTTTACACAGAAACAACTTGACAATGCCCTGCCTTGTGTCCATAAAACATGCACCTCACCATTCACCCTGGAGCTTTTTTCTTGCTGCTGAAATGTGATGCTGTGAGGCCCACTCGCTCCCCCACACATGGGGCAAAATTTTCATCAGTGGGGGACAGGAGCTGGTGAATGCAGTTTTTCTCTTCCTCGCCTAACACTGATTGTCCTGAGATGCAGTAGTTTATATGACTTTTCATAAGACAGTCTTGGGGATTAGGGAATCCATTGCATTTGATACCTAAAGGTGCCTACATTTTGCCTTGGGTTCTGCTTTCTGGGAAGCTCAGGCTAAGATATCATATAACAGACATCTAATAATGAAGCCGTCTGTGTGGGAAAACAGTAAGGATTTTCAGTCAAAGGACTTGGGCTCAATCTAGTCACTGCCATTTACTGACTGAATGCCCATAGAAAAAATATTTAACCTCTATGACTTTCAGACTCTTCATCTGTAAAATGGGGGTAAGAATGAGCACTTCATAGAATTGTTATGAAGATTCAATGGGAAAATATACATAAAAAGCACATTAGTAGAGATCACTGATAATTCTCTGTGTGTTGGGCACTGTGTTGAGGGATTTATGTTTTTAGAATCAATAACCCTGTGAGGTAGGTTCCATTGTCATCTTCATTTTACAAACTGAGGCACCAAACGAGATGACTTGTTCAAGGTAACAAAACCAATAAATGAGGAGCCAGAACTAGGAACCAGGCAGTCTGACTCCAAACCTATGCCCTTAACCATTACATGGTACTCTTCATCCAGTGAACAAAACAGGGTCTGGCACAACATCCATTCTTTCTCTCCTCCTTAGTAACAGAACCCCTCATTTATTTGAGGTAGCAATGTGCCCAGCTAAATGACTACATCTCTCAGAACGCTCTTGCAGTTAGATGTGATTACATGACTCAATTCTGACCAATTATGTACAAGTGGAACTGTTAGGTGGTACTTCTAGGGGGTTTCCTTAAAACGGTGGGAGGTGGGCCCTTCTTTTGCTCCTCTTTTCTCTTAGCTGGAATATAGACATGAAGGCTGGAGTGCAGGTAGCTACTGTGGACTCATAAATTGATAATACTAAGGATGACAGAGCAGCAAGATGTTGTGGAGCCACCACATGGACCAGAGACAGCCTGTCTCAGATCTTCTTTTAGATAAGAGAGAACTGCTTTTCCACCTGTTTCAGCCAGGGGAGTTTTGTTTTTATATTTGCACTGTGTGTATGTGTGCGTATGTATGTGTGTGTGTTTTCTTTTCTTATTCTTGTCTACATAGCCAAATATAATCCTAACGGATGCAGAATTTGACATTTTTGGCTGCCTATCCATTTATATTACAAACCATAAAGTAGCATATATATTTTAGTTGTAATTATTACATTTAATATTGATGAAGTGAATATCCTTATGAACCATAGTTCCTACCTAAGCATAACTTTGGTTGGAAGTTAGGAGGAAATATGAGCATACTTATTTCAAGAATCAAAATTGGTTGATATTGCTACACATATTGCAGAACAGCTGCTGTCACATAAATCTAATTCCATCTTTTCAGCCAAGGCTCATCTCTCCCCAGGCAATATGCTACTTGCTTCATGTAAATATATTCATTTTCCCCACAAGACATGGTAAGGAAAGAATGTATTCATTTACCAAGGTGAACTCTAAAGCGTAGAACAAAACCTATATCCATAATTATTTTTGAGACCAATGGCCAGGCAGATCATACTGTTAAAGACCTGAAAATAAACACATTAACAAAGCAGCCAGTATTTATTCCTGACCATTGGCCAATTTGGCAAAGGATTAAAAATTAATTTTATGATCACCTCTAATACTTGTGTCAAAAAAGTATATGTATACGTCTCACAAACTTGCTATTTATAATCATCCCTATTTACAAAATCAATGAAATTATATTTCAGCCTTATAAATAATGCCTGTGTTGTCAAAAACAAAACAAAAACAGATGACTCTGGATAATGAGAGTGTTTAAAAAGCAACCACACAGAATTTATGCATATAAATGCCTACTTTAATCTATTTCGTGTTTATTTCTTTTTTATTTTAATATGATTATATGCCATTTACAAATAAATGATTAATTTTTTATAATAAGAAAAATAGGCCAGGTGCGGCGGCTCATGACTGTAATCCCAGCACTTCGGGAGGCCAAGACAGGCGGATCACTTGAGGTCAGGAGTTTAAGACCAGCCTCACCAATGTGGTGAAACCCCATCTCTGCTAAAAATACAAAAATTGGCCAGGTATGGTGGCATGTGCCTGTAGTCCCAGCTACTAGGGAGGCTGAGGTAGGAGAATCGCTTAAACCCAGGAGGTGGAGGTTGCAGTGAGCCGAGGCTGTGCTACCGCACTCCAGTCTGGGCCACAGAATGAGACTCCATCTCAAAAAAAAAAAAAAAAAAAAAGAAAAGAAAAAATCACCAAGTACTTGAACTAAATTAATTGGTACAGCGAGGCAATGAATCTAATTTGAGTTTTTTTAGTGGCTTTGACAAAAATAGAAACATATTGGGCTATATATTAAGTTATATTAGACTTCTTGCCTGATTAGAGCAAGCAAATACAATTTTTCTAATTTTTTAGTTTTTCTAAACTATAATTTTTCTAAATTTTTCTAAAATGAAAAATTTTCAATCTGGTTTCAAGGATGAATTACTACAGGATCCTTAGAAAATGGAAAACAATGTCTTCAACTGCAATTCTGTAAAATTATGAAGGTATTCTAGGTAACTTTTCCTATGTTGATCCTATATGAAGCCTGAAAGTATAAAATTAAAACTCAGTATTTTATTGGTGACATTATGTGAAATTGTATAAGGAATTTATTTGTTCATGATCCAGTTCTGTGGTTTCAGCAAAACAGATACATGTATGCTCAAAAGTTTAACAAATTGCCACTAAAATTCCACAGTTATGTCTCTTCTTTCTTCCCCATTCAAGAAAGCACATCTGAATGCAAATCAAGGGGACATTAGTACGTGTATAATCTTAATACTTCTTTAATTTAGAAAATAAAGTAAATCATTGACAGAATTCAACCATCTAATTAGTATTAATATCAAATTATTTGCAGTATGGGCTCTCTGCCAAAATGGTCCTTCTCCTTTCCTGTATATCTATGATCCCTCTCAACTCAAATATTGAATTATTTAAAGGGTCTATATTTAATTTTTAAGTAATGAACATGTACTAAATGGGATAATTTACTATTAATAAGGTTCAAAATATATTAATTTCTTAGTACAACCCTTATGTTTTCTCATAAAAGGAAATAGAAAAGTGTTATCTCCAAGAAACTCCATACCTTGATTACGTTATTTTCTTAAACTGTACCTGATCCTCTATTTACAGCAGAGTTAATAGCAGATGACAGATTTATAGAATCCTCTACTTGAATTTTCTAGGGGTTAAGTCCCAAACAGTGGCCCAACAATAGCCCCATTCCCCCAAACTCAGAAGGATTTGAGAGAATGACTCAGACATACTACAATTTACTTACCAAAAATCACAGACCAAAAATGCTAAATCCGTGGCTTCACCATGATTTCCACCTTCCTGATATTTTCCGAGTGGTGTCAAATATGAAACAGCCTGACTTCACGTCAGACTTGGGAGGATTAGGAGGGAGTAAAGCCTTTTTCTTAAGTAGAAAAGCAAATGACAGAAATATGACTCCTTTTATTACATAGAGGATATCACATTGTATGTAAATGTGATTTTGTATTTAAACATTAAATTTCATCTGTGTGTAGCATGCATTATTAAATAAGGTGATTAAAAATGCAGACCTGGAATGCCTTCCAGCTTGTATAATTCTGAGAGTTTCTCAAAGGGCATATAGGTATATGTTGACACTGTGGCTGAGAAGCTGCTCCAACTCAACACAGGGAGAAAACTTAGGGAACCCAGAAGAATAACCAGGTAACATCCCTTGGTTTGTGGCTTTCACATATCAGATGTCTAAAGCAAAGCCTTGGAAAATATCAAAGGGCATTTTCTGACACTGAAAAGTAGAAAGACACCATTTTTGACTGAAAGGAAATCTAGCCAGGCACTTGAGAACGTGGGAATGAAGGAAGAAGAATTATTCTTCAGAGTTGGCCAGAGAACAAGTCATTACCCTTCAATGCTGGCATAAATTAGAGGGTGCCTAGTAGTTAGGGTAAAGTTTTCCAAAAGACAACTTTTGAGTCTATCCATACATGTAGATCAGTACCTGGTTGACAATGTAGAGTTCTATGCCAACGTGGAAAACATGGTTTCAACATGAAACAATATTAAGAACAGGTGTTAACAATTGACTGTCTTGATTATGAAAGAACTTCACTAAGTCTTCCAGAAAATATCTAATTTTCCACAATACTATTCTTTTTTAGATTAGGAAGGATGGATTAGAAGAAAAATCTAGGCCAAGCATGGTGGCTCATGCCTGTAATTCCAGCAATTTGGGAGGCCGAGGCAGGAGGATCACTGGAGCCCAGAAGTTCGTGACCAGCCTGGGCAACATGGTGAAACCCCATCTCTACAAAAAATGAAAAAGTTAGCTGGGCATGGTGCCATGTGCCTGTACTCCTAGCTACACAGGAGGCTGAGGTAGGAGGATGGCCTAAGCCCAGGAGGAGGAGGATGCAGTGAGCTGAGATCATACCACTGCACTCCAGCTTGGATGACAGAGGAAGAAGAAGAAGAAAGAAGAAAGAAGAAGAAGGAGAAGGAGAAGAAGAGGAAGGAGAAGAAGAAGAAACCCAAAATGAACATCATAAATTAACCTAACCCCTAATATCAAGTTCAGGGCTAGATGCAAGGAAATTAAGGGTCATTGATAGAAGGAAATAACAAGTGAATGAGTAAATTATCTACTTGATGGAGTTGTTTCATGTTTCAATTTATTAAGGAAGAGTAACTATCAATTGAGAGGTTTTAGTTTTGCTACGCTTTATCCATAATGCTCTTCCTGGAAATTATTAGTCACTAGGTTCATTTGCTTCTGTTAAAAAAAAATAAACCAAATTCTCAGTAAAAACTTGCCTTCTCTTTTTGCTCTACTGGAAGGCATGGATCCTATTTTTTGCATAACGGGGACAAGTTATTTAAATATATGTTGGAAAGAAGAGAGATAGAACTTAAACACAACCCTATTTCCTACAATTTAGGGCTGGAGTTTTAATTAACACAAAACTTTGACAGTGGTGCCATAACAAACACAGAAGAAGCATTAATGGCCAGTGATCTGGAAACAGATTATACAGTTTGGTCCTTTGCTTATGGAGTAAGATAGATGAGGACATTGATATGCACTCTAAGAGGACTTTCATTTCTCTTACCTATTTTTTTATGAAATAAAAGAGAACAGAGCAAGTATGGAATTCACACCACAACTTCTTTGCTCCTCATACAAGGTACTAGACTGAAAAACTTGATCCTGTAATTCGAGAAGTCAGAGCTGTCCAACAGACCAGTGGTCTATAATTTGAGAGATAAATGGTTCCCCTTTCCCGTCAAAAGGAACAGTAAACCTCCCATTATATGAAGAACCTCAGCCTAAGGCTCCATGTTTTAGAGGAGTCCATCTTCTATATATTTCAGTAGGCAGCGGCTCAGAACCTTGGCAAATATCACTGACAAGGACCTAGTCACATGGACACCTATTTCCCTGGCCTCCCTGAGTTCTTAGATTAGCCTAGAGGTTCCTCTTTACCACTTCTTGGCAATGGCCTGTTATTTAGGGAGACATTTCCACACTATGCCTGATGTTCTAGCCTCGTTATTAACAACACTCCTTTTCACTCTGACAGTGGTCTCGTTTTGAACAATAAGTTATATGGTTACCCTCACCTCTTATCAACCTACTGTGGAAGTCACTCTCCCAAGGCTTTTCTATGAACACTATCCTGGTCATCCTAGATTTGAAAATACTTTCAGTATTATAGGCAATCAATTAAAGAAGAGCAGTTGTTACCGCATACATCAACTCTCTGTGTGACCAGGAGTAGGCCACTTAAATTTCCTGGGTCTCTGTTTCCTCATATGAAACAAATATTTTAAAGTAAATGATCTTTTTAACAACAAATATCATTTTGGCTGACATAAATCCAGGTTTAGCCTTCTACTCTTTTCACCAGTTCACTCTTATGGACCAGACTTCTCTGAGACAAGAAAGTCCTGGTCAGTAGGTTCTATTTAGAGCTTGGGCATACCAGAAGGAAGGGTCAGATATCCTCTCATAGCCTACTCAAAGCATCTCTTGAAGTCTAATAAACTCAACCATCGTGAGTGGCTGAGCTCACCACTGAAGCTGCTGTGGATTCTTTATCCCTATTTGTAGGTTATCCAGAGATACTCAGACCAGCTTGAGGGAGGCAGAGCCACTAAACTGCTGTGTACAAAAAACTCGGGGCTCTCATCCCAGGTTGTCCCCAAGTATCATATTTGAGAACAACAGCGTTCTCTTCAACTCTCTGGAAGACTTGATTCTCACTTCTGAGAAATATGGACACATAAATAGACATACATCATGATTTTTTATTCTATAGAAATAGGTAGGTACATCTCTTAAGCAATGCACCACATTTACAAACACTCATTTGTACTCTGCCTCTTCCAAAAAGAATTTGAGTTGGTTTTTATCTCCTCATTGATAACTACAATCTTGTTAGTTTGCTTATTAATTTGCTTTATGTTCCAATAACAGCTACTTAATTAGTAAGGGCAACTACCAGGTCAGAGGTGAAGAAGGAAGTCTGTATCTTGGCAAGCCAAAATCACACACCAGCTGAAGTTATAAGGTGTAGATATGAAGGAAGAATTAAGAAAAACAGGGGAACATGCTCTGCAGAGGAAATGGAACAGTCGATACAGACAAGAAACTGCAAGGCCTGAAATCAAAAAATAGTCTTTCTAGTTCTCAATGAGGTTGATGTATTCCTATTGGACTTCATTTGTGTTTTTAATCCACTGTGTCCTTTCAGTCGACCCTCTTTTCAATGAAAGTCTGAGTTGGTTCCTTGAAACCAAATAATCTATCAAAATCTATGAGATCCCTGTTAAACTTTTAGTGTCTCTCCAGTCTAGAATCTAAAAGTAAAAGCTCCAACAGCAAATAGTTGGCACACTCAACTTTGGATAAGATTTACAATGGTACTGTTTATAAAGATGTGGGTGACATACAATAGAGCCACAGGGAACAGTGCAATAACCCAAGTTAGTAACTGCAGAGACGTTACCACACCTTGGCCTGAAAGGATAAAGGGAAGTAATACAGTTGACCCTTGAACAAGATGTTTGAACTGAGTGGTTCCATTTATATGCAACTATTTCGGAGATTTGTAACAATTTGAAAAACACACAAACCACTTAGACTAGAAATAGGGAAAAAATAAAGAAAAAGTGAGGTATGTCATCAATACAAAAAATATACATCGATACTACAGATACTAGCCTATTTCATCATTTACTACCATAAAATATACACAAGTCTATAATAAAAAGTTAAAATTTATCAAAACGTACACATTTACAGATCACACATGGCTCCATTCCCAGTTGAGAAATGTAAACAAACATAAAAATGCAGCATTAATCGTAACTGCTAACTGCATTAAATTAACTGTAGTACATACTGTACTATTGTCATCATTTTATAGCCATCTCCTGTTGCCGTTGTGGTGAGCTCAACTGTTGCAGGTATCCACTTAAAATGCGTGTGTTGCTAATCGTCTCCAAGTAAGCAGTTTATCTCTCTACTAAATTTCTTATTGTTGTAAAAAGTGATCTTGCGGTTCTCCTGTACCTTTCATCCTGTTTAGTGCAATACTGTAAACCTTGAATAACACCATGGGACCCATACGAAGTGCCACTAGTGTTGCTGGAAGTTCTCCCAAGAAGCAGAGAAAAGTCATTACATTGCAAGAAAAAGTTTAGGCCGGGCGCGGTGGCTCATGCCTGTAATCCCAGGACTTTGGGAGGCTGAGGCAGGCAGATCACGAGGTCAGGAGCTCGAGACCGTCTTGGCTAACATGGTGAAACCCCGTCTCTACTAAAAATACAAAAAATTAGCCGGGTGTGGTGGCGGGTGCCTGTAGTCCCAGATACTTGGGAGGCTGAGGTAGGAAAATGGTGTGAACCCGGGAGGTGGAGCTTGCAGTGAGCCGAGATCGCTTGCAGTGAGCTGAGATCGCGCCATTGCACTCCAGCCGGGGCGACAGAGCGAGACTCCGTCTCAAAAAAAAAACAACAGGAAAACAAAAAGTTTAATTGCTCGATATGCACCATACATCAAGGTCTGCAGCTGCAGTTCCTCACCATTCCAGACAGATGTCCATCTTGAAAACAGGCAACATCAACTTACATATCAATGAATACAGTTCAGTACTATAAATGTTTTTTCCCTTCCTTATGATTTTCTTAAAATTTTCTTTTCTCTGGCTTACTTGCAATATGTAATCCGTACAAAATATGTGTTAATCGACTGTTTATGTTATTGGTAAGGCTTCCGGTCAACAGTGGACTATTCCTGGTTAAGTTCTGGGGGAGTCAAAAGTTATACATGGATTTTTGACGGCATGGAGCTCAGCGCTTCTAACCCCTGCATTGTTCAAGGCTCAACCGTGGTCACTGGAACTCAGAAGGAAAGGGTCTTGTGCAGAGATATATATACTGCCTTGACAGGCGCAGTGACTGAAGTCAAGGACCACAGCCTCACGAGGCAGCATCACAGGGAGGAAGTCAGGGGAATATAACCTGACCTCAGTCCCCTCCCTTCAGTGTCCTCCTGGGGCTCCTCATTGGCTGAGTCTCTCCAGAAGCTAGTGTGCAAGGAAACCTCTCCATGTTGTCCTGCAGCTCAGCTTCCCAGGGCAGAGAGCAGGGTAGAGAAGTCTCCCACATTTGGATTTATCTGGATACATTTCTGACTGCAACTTCCAAAGAAAGTGGTTAAATCTCCTGTGCTCACAGCCTAGGGAGAGAAGGGACTGTCTTTCAGGAAGATGAGGCGCAGGCCCTGCCTCGCCAAAGGCAAATACACCAGACGGCCATAGCATCCAGCAGGAGCAAGGAGGGGCAGCATCTCGCCTGCCTGCCTCCCACGTGTGTCAGCCTGGGAGGAGAAGCTTTCCCGAAAAAGGGCGCAATGGGTAGTAATGAGATGTGGCAGCCGAGTGTGAAATCCTGCCACTGGCCAGTGGCAACTGGAAACAAGGCCGAAAATAGCTCAGGCAGAATCCCAGCTTCAGGACAGGTATGGAAACACTTTTACCAAGAGACTTTCTTTAAAGCCATGTAGAGCACTTGTGGAAATGGTATTGTGGCATTATTTTTATTCCAAACATCCATTCCCAAAGGAACCCTGAGCCACAATGCCCTTCTTCGTTGCTGAAGAAAAGGGACTATCCTGGCAGGGCTGAGAAAGCTGTGTGAAGAGGCATTGGCAGGTGGCAACTTAGAAGGACCAGGGTCCGGGACAGATCTGCAGGTGAAAGTGAAGACGAAATGCTGTCTTGTTCTCAAAACTACTTGTGTTTCTCCTTGTGGAGAATAAAAGTATCCCCTTTCAATTTTATCACCAGAACTGGATGAAGGAGATCATTATGTTTCCAGTTCTCAAATCAATTCTATGAAACCCAGTGTGGCTGCCTAATAATTGAGTTCCCTAAGGAATTAATGATTTTTTTCACCTTCTCTACAAACCTCTCACAAGCCTCTCTCCTAAAATCATGAAAATTTTCATTAAATATTAATATTCATGTTATTTTTATTGCAAAAAAAAAGTATCACAATCTTCAAACATGCTCACCAATTCCAGAGCATAAATTCTGGATCAATACCATTCAATAGAATGGTGGTGGGTTTCTTCTATATGCTAAGCACTCAGAAAACCAAGATGAGTTGATTCATCTTTTTAAAAATAAATTTTCTTGTGTGCATTTGAGGTTTATAACATGATATTATGGTATACATAGACAGGAAAGTTGTTACTGTGATAAAGCAGATTAACATATCTATCATCTCACAGAGTTACTTTTGTGTGTGTGACAAGAGCAGCCAAAATACACTTATTTAACAAAAATCCCTGATACAAGCTTTTTGTTTGTTTGTTTGTTGAGACAGAGTCTCGCTCCATCGCCCAGGCTGGAGTGCAATAGTGCGATCTCAGCTCACTGCAACCTCACCTCCTGGGTTCAAATGATTCTTGTGCCTCAGCCTCTCAAGTAGGTGGGATTACAGCCCAGCTAATTTTTGTATTTTTAGTGGAGACTGGGTTTCACCATGTTGGCCAGGCTGGTCTCAATCTCCTGGCCTCAAGTATCCGCCCACCTCGGCCTCTCAAAGTGCTGGGTGAGCCCCGCACCTGACCCCTAATGCAAGTTTTATTAACTGTAGTCCTCATGTTATATGTTAGATTTCTAGACTTGTTTATATCTGCTATTTTGTATCCTTTGACCTATATCACTGCATTTCCTCCCCTCCCCTTGCCCATAGTAACCACTATTTTACTCATTGTTTCTGTATATAAGACCTCTTTTTAAAAATAATCCACATATATGTGAGATCATGCAATAGTTTTCTTTCCGTGTCTGGCATATTTCACTCAGCATGTCCTCCACACCCATCCGTGTTGTGGCAAATGGCAGGATCTTCTTTTTTTCTTTTCTTTAAGGCTGAATAAAATGAGTTTAATATGGCCTGGCTTTCAAAGAAATGGATACATAAAGAATTACAATGTGGTGTAATAAAATAAAACTTTATATTTTATAAACAGTAAGATCATTGCATAGGAAAGGGAATGATCAAAATGTAAGTGGGCAAAAAGGTTTCCGGGAGTAAATGGAATACGAATTTGGCTTTATGAGATGAATAGGAGATTGTGAGGTGGCTACTTGTGGGAAGGGCATTCCAAGCAAAGGGAACAGGATGTGCAAAGGCAAAGACACACAAATGACTGCCATGTGTCCTAGGCACTGAATGCGAGGCAGCACTGCTGAAGCAAAACGTGCTCCGGGAGGCAGCTGGAGAGGAAGGCAGGCAGCAGTCAGCGAAGCACAATCCGTGGAGGTGTGTTCCAAGTAACCTAACAGCAGAAGCAGACTGAAGATGGTTTCTTTTCTGTTTTTATTTTGTTTAAATTAGAGTATCTATCCCTGTAAAAGTTTCATCAGTTCCATTCTCATATGAATTCTTGAGTGGGAGGGACAGAGGCATTGACTCCATCATGCTATGAGTTGAACATCACCTGTGTCCCCCGAGGGAAGTGTGTCATACAAGTGAACAGTCTTTCATGGCATCATGGCAAGGAAAGGGAGTGCTGCCTACGGGTTGCAGAGAGACAAGAGGTTTAAAGCAGGAGTATATGTTGGTCAGATTCACATTTAGCAAGATCCCACTGACAGCACTGTGATGAACTGTTTGTATTGGATGGCAGGAGGCATAATGGGTTAGTATTTTAGGGCTTCTAAACAAATTGCCACAAACTAAGAGGCTTAAAACAACTGAAAAATTATTTTCTTGTCATTATACAGACCAGAAATCTGAAATCAAGATATCATCACACTCCCCCTGGAGGCTTCAGGGGAGACTCCTTCCTTGCCTTTTCAAGCCTCCGGTGGCCGTTGCCAGTCCTTGGCTTCCTTGGCTCGTGGCCACATCCATTCATTCTCTGACTCCATCTTCATATTACCTTCTCCTCTGTGTGTTTGTTGTGTCCTCTTCTGTCTCTTAGAAGGACACTTGGGACTGGAGTTAAGGCCCACTAGGGAATCCAGGAAGATCTCACCTCAAGATCCTTAATTACATCTGCAAAGACTTTTTCCAAGTAAGGTAGCATTCACAGTTTCCAGGGATTTGGGCATGGATATATCTTTGTGGAGACCGCCATTCAACCCATCACACAGAAGAATCTTATTTCTCAACCTATGGTCAGCAAACCAACCGCATTAGGATCTCATGGAGTGCTGCACTTGATCATTTGCACACTACTAGACCGGAGATGTGGACTCAGGAGGTGTCAGCCAGCCATGAGGACAACCTTATGATGAGCATGGGAACTACAATTAGAATGATCAGGAGTCAGTAGTGACTTGAAAGTAGAGATGAGGAGGATGAGAGTGAACATAATCACTTCTGGGTGTCATCATGGGACAACTTACTGAGATGAGAATGCAGGGAGAAAGCACAGTATCCTAGGAATCTCAAAAGTTGGAAAGACTAGTAAGATCATCCTGTCTAGCCCTTACACATGATTCAGGATTTCCCTTTTTGGTATCCTTTACAAATGATCATGCAACTTTGATTTAAGCAACTGACTTTACTGAAACCAAAGTTGCATGATCATTTGTAAAGGATTTGTCTGACTGCCTTGTCTGTTTCCTTCACCAGCTTATAAACTGAATGAGAAAAGAGGCCATGTTTGTTGGGTTCACAGTTATTTCCCCAGAACCTGATAGAGTACCTGTAAGCATGAAGGTTCTCAATATGTATTTTTGTGGGGGATTTTTGGTGGTGGTGGCTATTTTTAAAACTACTTTATTGAGATATGATTGTCATACAAAAAGCTGTACATATTTAATGTATACAATTTGATGAGTTTGGAGACAAGTGTTCACCCATGTAAATATGTGTTTTTGAATGAATGGGTGAATGAATGAGCAACTTTGGTGACAGGAAGATGTAGAAACTAGGTAAGAATTAGAATGGTTAACAAGAGTTATTCCAGTGGTTACTCTTCCATTTGGGGCAGCTCTAATTTCATGTTCCTGTTTATACAGTTGCTTATTTTGTTCCCTAGGTCACTCAGATTGAGTCTAGCTCTGTGAAAATTTATTTCAAATACAAAGAGAACTATTGTGCTCCCTGAGTCTCCTCCTCTCTGGCTAAGTATCTTCATTTACTTTAACCACTTGGCCTGTTTTAGTCCTGTTTTAGAAATGCATCACAGTTCTAGTTGTTCTTTTTTCATTCACTCAACAAATATTTATGAGTATCCACTGAGTGCTCTGTACCAGGGCTCTGTATGCAAAAGGAGGAAAAAAGAGACATGCACGTGCCTTCCATCTACAGTGTTCCTCTAAAGTTATTAAACATAGCAATCCCCAGAACTAAGAAAAGCAGATGCCCCTTCCTTTGTACTGGGTATGTGCTCTTTTACTACTACAGTATATCTAAATAAGAGATACTGGTTCTTCCACTTGTTTTTTTGCAGTTCTAGATGTGGTATTTCTTGTTGTTTGTACAGCCATGGACCATCAATTAAGTGTAACTTTTCTTTTGGGTACAAGAGCATATATACATAGAAGGATGTAGACGGTATGCACAACACAACCATCTACATTCTTCCATCCCTTACAAATAGAATACGTGTTTGCACTCTTTGCTGAAGGTAATGCAATGCTCAGAAATGCGCCCCAGCATCTAGAGGAGCAGGGTGTTTTTCAGGCATCTGTGAGAAACAGATGCTCTGTCAAGCCAGGGACAGGGGCTCAGGTTACATCGTGTGTTCAGTGAAGCACATCAGAATCTTTTGCCTAGTACAGCCTCAAGTAATTGTTTTATTTTTTATTCTTCTATTATTTTATGCATGTTTTCTACTTTTAATAATGAAATAAACCCATAATAAAACAAAAATAATTCCACAAAACTGATGGGATTTTTTTTTTCATTGCAAATGTCTGTTTAACTAATTTGTTCACTAATGGAGGCTCCCAAGCTTCAGAAAAGATATTCTCCTTTAAGGGAACACAGATGTTTGACTTAAAATTCCATATTTGTGACATTTCAATATTGGTATCCTCGCTTTTTTTACTAATGAAATTGTAAGAAAACAAAATCTGCTTGTCCTACAGCAATTTGGCTGTGATTCGGAAACTTTTTTATTAAAATGAAATAATATGTTCTGCAAATCTAATTGCAGAGGAATTAGACATACTAAACCAAATAGTCATCTGTGATACAAAATGAAATAAAATAGAGAAAAGCCATTTCAGGAAATAGACAGTAGAAAGAAGTTCTGAGGAATGTCTGTCTGCTTGTATTGTGATCATTTCTGGGTTCAGTTTTGATGTTTTTAAATGAAATATTTTAACCTCAGACCTCATTTTCTTTATTTTCCTTTTTGCCCTGTCTTATGGTACTGATCAGACCTCATTTTTAAATAACACATTTATTTCACTTACATTGTACTTATGTAGTTGAAGTGAATGGACTAGGATCATTGACCAACTTAATTGTATATAAACGCAAATGAAAATATATCTGTTGGAGTTATAATAGTGGTTAGAAAACAGGGAAGAATGACAAGAGAAGTTTAGTGGAACGTGGGTATGGACATAACGAGAGTGCATAGGTAAAACTAGCCGAAATTGTTTGGCTGTTTTAATTTGCCTCAGCCTTCAACTTTAAATAAGAACATTTAATCAATTAGATTACTTGCAGTATAACTATTTCAATTCTCCAAACACCATTATGTTATCTGTTCTTCGGGCCAAGTTCAATGCCACGTACATGGTAAATGCTGAATATTTGCAGAATGAATGAACGAAGTGAACTAATGGACAAATAAATATCACATTTCTTCCTTTTTTTCTTGATAGTGTGTCCGGAATTGGTGGGTTCTTGGTCTCACTGACTTCAAGAATGAAGCCGCGGACCCTCGCGGTGAGTGTTACAGCTCTTGAGGTGGTGCGTCTGGAGTTTGTTCCTTCTGATGTTCGGTTGTGTTCGGAGTTTCTTCCTTCTGGTGGGTTCGTGGTCTCGCTGGCTTCAGGAGTGAAGCTGCAGACCTTCGTGCTGAGTGTTACAGCTCATAAAAGCAGTGTGGACCCAAAGAGTGAGCAGTAGCAAGATTTATTGCAAAGAGCTAAAGAACAAAGCTTCCACAGTGTGGAAGGGGACCCAAGCGGGTTGCCGCTGCTGGCTCAGGCAGCCTGCTTTTATTCTCTTATCTGGCCCCACCCACGTCCTGCTGATTGGTAGAGCCCAGTGGTCTGTTCTGACAGGGCGCTGATTGGTGCATTTACCATCCCTGAGCTAGACATAAAAGTTCTCCACGTCCTCATCAGATCAGTTAGATACAGAGTATCGACACAAAGGTTCTCCAAGGCCCCACCAGAGCAGCTAGATACAGAGTGTCGATTGGTGCATTCACAAACCCTGAGCTAGATACAGGGTACTGATTGGTGTGTTTGCAAACCTTGAGCTAGATACAGAGTGCCGATTGGTGTGCTTACAATCCTTGAGCTAGACATAAAGGTTCTCCAAGGCCCCACCAGAGCAGCTAGATACAGAGTGTCAATTGGTGCACTCACAAACCCTGAGCTAGACACAGGGTGCTGATTGGTGTGTCCGCAAACCTTGAGCTGGATACAGAGTGCCGATTGGTGTATTTACAATCCCCGAGCTAGACATAAAGGTTCTCCACATCTCCACCAGACTCAGGAGCCCAGCTGGCTTTGCCCTGTGGGTCCTGCCCTGGGGCTGCAGGTGGAGCTGCCTGCCAGTCCCGCGCCGTGTGCTCACACTCCTCAGCCCTTGGGTGGTCAATGGGACTGGGTGCCGTGGAGCAGGGGGTGGCGTTCGTTGGGGAGGCTCCGGCCGCACAGGAGCCCATGGAGGGGGTGGGAGGCTCAGGCATGGCGGGCTGCAGGTCCCGAGCCCTGCCCCATGGGAAGGCAGGTAAGGCCTGGTGAGAAATCGAGCACAGTGCCAGTGGGCTGGCACTGCTGTGGGACCCAGTACACCCTCCGCAGCCGCTGGCCTGGGTGCTAAGCCCCTCATTGCCCGGGGCCAGCAGGGCCTGCCGGCTGCTCTGAGTGAGGGGCCCACCAAGCCCACACCCACCCGGAACTCCAGCTGGCCCGCAAGCACCGTGCGCAGCCCCGGTTCCCGCTCGCGCCTCTCCCTCCACACCTCCCTGCAAGCTGAGGGAGCCGGCTCCCGCCTTGGCCAACCCAGAAAGGGGCTCCCACAGTGCAGCGGTGGGCTGAAGGGCTCCGCAAGTGCCACCAAAGTGGGAGCCCAGGCAGAGGAGGTGCCGAGAGCGAGCGAGGGCTGTGAGGACTGCCAGCACACTGTCACCTCTCAATAGGAGTGTAGGTCAGTAAAGATTCTGATGCCCATAATCAAGATACAAACATTTGACTCAACTAATAGAGAGCTATCGTTCGCATTAGAGTTATAAACAGAACACTAGATGAATTTTCTTATTATTTTTCTCTACTAAAGGCATTAGGTCACAATTAGCATTTACTTGAAATGTTTGTATATTTAAATTTCTCTCTATATTTATATTATTAAATTGTTGTGACTAGAATGTAATTTTATTTATAAATGGTTTCCAAACTATACTCTAGCCATGATCAGTTGGATAATTCAGTGTTTTTATAACTGATATCAATCATTGCAAGTTATTTGAAATCCTGATGATCCTCACTGATAGTTCTAGTCACGTCCCACACATACCTCTAGCTCAAGACGAACAGGTTGCAACAAAGATGTGTTTGTGCACGCATGTATGTGTATATGTGTGTGCATATGTGTGTGTGTGTATGTGTGTGTGTGTGAAAGCATTGTGGATATTTTGTGTTTGCTTATTTTGTAAACACAATATTAATCTTTGCTTGTCAGTCCTTGAGGATTTTTGCACTTCACTGTTTATATAAGCAACCAAATGGTCATAAAAAGTCAACTTGACCATATAGAATAGGATGTGGTGTATTCTGAAATAACATTCTTCTTCAAACTTTCTCATTAATTGCCAGCCTGCTCAGCAACCGCCAGAATATGATGAACCTTCTTAGATCAGTTCCCACTGTTGTGCAATGCATTCTAAAATATAGCAGCAAATAAATATATGATGTCATAGAGACAAAAATTCTGCAGGTAAAAACTAGCATAAAGCAGATAAGCATTCTCTGGCTGGGATACAGAGTTTTAAAACCTCTTAAACCTTAAAACCTTACTCTGAAAACACTACATACCAGATGTGAACTGCCCAAACTTGTTTTTGAACAGATTCATTATGCACAGATTCATGTTCATGCAGTTCAATTCATGGATTTTTAAACTATTTCAGTACTTAGCCCATTGATTGATCTAAGAGCCTAGATATTAAAATGAAGTCTGTTGTTCTTTTTATTCATTAAAGATAAGGAAAGACCATTTCTGTCAATGGTTATTGGATCATCCTACTTGACTATAAACAGATCCCTCCCCTACCATGCATGTGCACAAAAATTACCAGAGCCTTTTCCTAAATTGGTTGTTAGGTCAATTGCTTTGATGTCACTGAGGCTCCCATATTGGCCGAGGTTGCAGGGAAAAGAGGTTGGGGGAATAATCTCATCTCTAGGGGAAGAAGCATAGGAATAAGAATCAAAAGATTCGCATTCTAATCTTGGCCGAGCCTTTGGCCAAACAGCAGTTTGACGTGGTCCAAGAAGTGGCACTGCCCTAAACACTCATTAAGTCTTCACAGCACGAACAGGTACATTTAGATAGGTGCTGCAGTATCCCCTTTTACAGGTGAAAAGATTTATATACTTTCCCTGTGTCAGGCTGTAGGTTAGGATCAGAGCCAGGATTCTGCCTGGAACAGGTTGGCT
This sequence comes from Symphalangus syndactylus, assembly GCF_028878055.3. Classification (NCBI taxonomy): domain Eukaryota; kingdom Metazoa; phylum Chordata; class Mammalia; order Primates; family Hylobatidae; genus Symphalangus; species Symphalangus syndactylus. The sequence continues at coordinate 55,576,313 of NC_072430.2, read as the reverse complement.
CCTGTACTGCTATTTTAGAGATATTGTGATAATGCATGTGAAAGAACTTTGAAAAGTATAAAGAATGATTATTCTTACACAGGAGGGTCACTCAATAGACGTATTTATGTACTGCAAATTGGAATGAGGGTGGAATAGTGAAATAACTGATGGTGTTGGCTGTTGATGATCATAGGGGTAGTCACCACCTGATTTTGAGGAGTGGCACATGCTAGCTAAGTAGGGCAGAGAAGCTAAACACAGTCTTACCACACGATTCAGCATTTGAACTTTTAGGTGTTTACCCAACTGATTTGAGATTTATATCCACATAAAAGCCTGCAAACAAATATTTATAGCAGCTATATTCATAATGACCAAAAACTGGGAGCAACTAAGATGTCCTTCAATAGGTGAATGGATAAATAAACTGTGGTACAGTCAGTTGCTGGAATATTATTTGATGATAAAAATAAATGAACTGTCGAATCACAAAAAGACATGAATGAATCTTAAATGCATAGTTCCAACTGAAACAACCCAATCTGAAAGGCTACATATTGTATGTTTACAATTATATGACATTCTGGAAAAGGCAAAACTATGGAGACAGTAAAAAAGTGCATTGATTTCCGGGGGGCTCAGGGAGAGGGGAGGAAGGATTAAATAGGTTAAGCAGGAGGAATTTCTTAGAGTGGTAAAACTGTCCGCATAATACTGTAATCATGGATACATGACAATGCATATATCAAAATCCATGGAACTTTATAGAACAAAGAGTAAACATTAGTGTATGCACATTTTAAAGATCATTTAGAAGGTCAAGGGTCCTAGAATGGACTGCAGTGACAAAACAATCTAACTGTAATAAAAATCTATAAAGCAACTTCACTGAAGGAGGTGGGAGGAAACGATGCTGACCTAAGTGATTTTGGAAATGGGAGGAGTCTGTAAGACTAAAGGCAAAAGAAAATGTACATAAAACTGTACTTAATACAGTTGTTTCCCATAAGGTTTCAAGTTAACAATTCTAATACTGCTCTACATTTATACCAGAATTAGCAATTAAGTAAATGCATGGTGGATGGTGGGAGCCAGATTTCTCATGGAGTTCACAGATAAGCAATGGGAATAGGCTAGACTGGTCCATGTGGTAATGAATTAGAGTTGGGGCTATCAGTTTGAATTCACTTATGTTTAGCTTAACATAGATACCTATGGTTACATATAGAAATATTTATAGATATTTGTATTTATGTACAGAGCTTAGTATACATATTTCCTTGTGTCAGCTAAGAGAGCCTAGAAAGCAATGACACCCCAGTAGCAAGGAGAACTTCTAGTGCCCAGATTTTGGTTTTAATACTGTTCTCGGCCGGGCCTAGTGGCTCAAGCCTGTAATCCCAGCACTTTGGGAAGCCGAGGCAGGCGGATCACGAGGTCAGGAGATCGAGACCATCCTGGCTAACACAATGAAACCCCGTCTCTACTAAAAAATACAAAAAATTAGCCTGGCGTGGTGGCAGGTGCCTGTAGTCCCAGCTACTTGGGAGGCTGAGGCAGGAGAATGATGTGAACCCAGGAGGCGGAGCTTGCAGTGAGCCGAGATCGCGCCACTGCACTCCAGCCTGGGAGACAGAGAAAGACTCCGTCTCAAAAAAAAAAAAAAAAATACTGTTCTCCAGTAAAAGAAACTAGAGCTCCTTGGAGAAATTGCTGATTCTAAGATTGGGTTAGCATATATACAAGTTGGCCCTGGAGCATCTTCTAGTGCCAGAAAGTAAGTACCTAACACACACAGACACACACACACACACACACACACACACACACACACACACAATGATAAGAGGATCTCAAAGGGATACAGGAGCCAACTTCAACAAGAGCTCCTCATGGCCAAACCTGGAACAATGTGAACCACAAAATAATGCAGTATTAGACTATAACCAAAAGTATAAAATAACTGTGAGTTCATACTATTATAAATGAATAATTGAATAAATAAATCGTGAAAAAAAGGACAAATCTCCCATGCAGAAGAATTCCAAATAATTTCTGTAGATATTCTACACTCAAAGACGTAGAACATAACCCCCTACTCCTTTGATGCGGGCTATATGTAGTGACTTCCTTCCAAAGGGTGCCGCATAGACATGGTTTAACTTTACAGTGAAGAACATGACAAATTACCTGAGCCAAGCAATCAAGATCAGTGTCAACAGTAAGAAGTCATGTTGATGGAATGTACCCTTGACACAATGCAACAAAAAGGCTCTTTATCTTTGTGAATTTCTACCCAAAAACCCATAATCCAGTCTAATCATGCAAAAAAAAAATCAGATAAATACCAATTAAGGAGCAGTCTACAAAATATTTGATGAGTATTCCTCAAAAACAAGGTAAATCTGAAAAATCATCACAGCCAAGAGGAGCCTGAGGAGACACAACAACTAATGTAATATGGTATCCTGGATGAGATTCTGAAATAGAAGAAGGACATGAGGGTCCAGGCGCAGTGGCTCATGCCACTTGGGAGGCCAAGGCACCTGAGGTCAGAAGTTCAAGACCAGCCTGGCCAACATGGTGAAACCCTGTCTCTACTAAAAATGAAAAAATTGGCTGGGCGTGGTGGCGGGCACCTGTAATCCCAGCTACTCGCGAGGCTGAGGCAGGAGAATCGCTTGAATCTGGGAGGCAGAGGTTGCAGGGAGCCGAGATCACACCATTGTACCCCAGCCTGGGTGACAAGAGCAAAACTCTGTCTCAAAAAAAAAAAGGACATTAGATAAACACCAAGGAAATAGAAGGACATTAAATAAAAGCAAAACTGTCTCAAAAAAAAGGACATTAGATAAATACCAAGGAAATAGAAGGACATTAAATAAAAAGGACACCAGATAAATACCAAGGAAATAGAAGGACATTAGATAAATACCAAGGAAATCTGAATAAAGTATAGACTTGTTAATAATATACGGGTGTTGATTCACTAATGATAACAAGTGTACTATACAAATATAAGTTGTTAATAATAGGAGAAACTAGATATGGAGTACATAGGAACTCTTTTTACTATCTTTATAATTTTTTGTAAGTCCAAACTGCTCTAAAAAATAAAGTATATATGTCCTTTTTAGTATATATAAATATACTATAGAGAAGATTTTGGTTTTACCTAGATCACATCACTGAAAGATACTGGTTTTCACCAACTCCATTAATTATTTTTTGATGTGGGAATAAAAGATATAATCAGACACAATCCTGTAAAAATCAATTCATCTCCTTGGATATCATGATGATTTCAGTCACATATGCTCCTTTTGGATGGACATAGCTATAAGGAAAGAAACTTTTTAAATGCAGAAGTATATTAAATTTATTTGTTAAATAAACAATGAACATCTCCAGATAGCAGCAAACGGCAAGGAATTACGTCCGGCTATAATTTAACCAGCCCGCCTTAGGATTGCCGCTATTAGAGTTCAGTGGTGGAATAAACCATCTCTAGCGTATGCTTTTTCTATAGATGGTTTATTAGATGATTTACAATGAAATCGAGCACACGACTCTTCTTTAACCCCTCCAGGAACCTGATGAAATGCCTGGTCTAACAGGAGGATGCAGAGAAAGTTATGAAGAGGGGTATGTGAGCTTCTGTGTTATTTATTCTTGGTCCTGCAATATGGTCAGTGAAGCATCCTGAGCGCTCACCCTTTCCCAATGCTATAAAGCAAATTGGATGGATGAGTGTGATTTACAGGAGAAGGAAACTGCAGTTATCACTGCTTTACCTTGACCTCTGCCTGGAGACAAGGCTGAGAGGGTGACTACAAAATTAGAGCGACAACTAACATATGCTGGATACATATCCTGGGCCAGGATGATGCCAGGTATTTTACAGTTGGTCACTCCTCACACCAACCCTATGAGCAGCAGTCTCTTCCTTAAGATTTTGAGCGGGCCCAGTAATCACTACCCCTCTTCATCCCCTTAATTCTCAAAAAATTAAGATATAAGACAAAGGAGTAACAGATGAAGATATTATAATATCACCTCTATTACTGATAAAGTCTCTCTTACAGTGCTAGTGGGAGCATAAATCAATATAGCCATTTTGGAAAACTAAACCTGAATATATGCATTCTCTATGCCCCAGCAATTCCACTCACAGAAATATACCCAGTAAAATGTGTACATATGCTCACCAAACGACATGTACTAGAATGCTCATAGCAGCACTATTTGTAAAACTGGAAAATACCCATTTGCCCAGCAACAGTAGAAGGGATCAATAAATCTTGGTATACTAGATTATTATATAGCAATAAGAATGATCAAACCATAATTACAGGCAACAATATAGACGAATATTACAAATGTAACATACAGGCAAAAAAGCCAGACGCAGAAGAGCACGAACTGTATGATTTCATTTATGCAAAGTACAAAAGTAGGAAAATGAATTGGGTTTTAGAAGTTGGTTCAAGATAGTTGTTGCCCTTGGGTGGGGACAGTGATGAGAGGGAGCAGGCAGGAGACTTCTTGGGGACTAGCAATATTATTTTTCTTGAAATGAGTACTAGTTACTTGGGTGTGTTTGGTTGTGAAAATTATAGAGCAATACACAAGCAGTAAGCATCTTTACCATATATAGTACTTCAATTAAAAAAAATTTTAAAATCCTCTCTTGATCCCGTCTTCCCATCCAACTACCACTATCCTCTTCCCTGTAAAGCAAATGTTTTTGAATGGAGTGTCTTTTCTCGCTGTGTCCAATGTCTGCATTCTCTCTTGAACCCAGTCCAGCAAACCTTTTGCCCTAGATTCTAAAAAGCTGCTCTTATAAAGATCAATGATGATTTGCATGTGGCTAAACCCAATTGTCAGCTTGCCTCATTGTACTTACCAGCAGCATTCCATACAGAATATCACTCTCTGCATATTATCTTGGTTTCTGTACGCAGTATCCATCAGTAGGTGAACTCATGAAGCCTCATGGTTTTAAATGCCCTGTCTGTACTGATGACTCCCTCATTTATATTTTCAGCCCAAATCTCTCCTTGGCACATCAGACTTGTGCATTCAATTGCCCACTTAACGTCTCAAACATAATATATTCCAAACAAATGTCCTGATACCCTCCAAACCTGCCCTTCCCACATTCTCCTCCTTCTTATTAAGCTTCTCAGATCTACTCCGTCCTTCCAGTTGTGTAGCCCCCAAACCTTGAAATAACCCTAAACTCCTCTTTTTTTTTTTCATACAATGCATCTAATCCATTAACCAGACCTATTGATTCTACCTTCAAAATATATCCAGAATTTACCCACTTCTTGCTGCTTAGACTGCCACCATCCTGGTCCAATCCACCTTCCTCTCTTGCCTGAATTATCTCAATAGTCTTCTAGACACTTCTTCCCTGCCCCTCACTGCCCTGCCCCTTGCCTGTGCCCTTGCTGCCCCACAAGCTATTTCCTACAAAGAGCGATCCCAGTAAACAATAATCCAAATTATGTCATTTGTCTGCTCCAGACCCTCCTGTTTTCCATCTCACTCAGAAGAAAAGGCAATTCCAGGCTGTGAACTTCAAGACTCTGTATGATCTGACCTCACATTGGCTTTCAAACCTCATCTTGCACACTGCTTCCCCGGTGTGCTCTGCGTTAGCCGCACGGGGATCTTTATGGGTCCCTGGACACTCCAGTCATTTCCTTGGCTCAGGGCGTTTGCATTGGCTGTTTCCACCCACTGGAGTTCTCTTTCCCTGCTATATACATGGTTTTCTCTCTCATTTCCTTCAGGTCTTTCTTTACTCAAATGACATCTTTTTTAAAAGACGATTTCTATCTCAAATTTTATACACACGTCTCTGTATCCCCCTTCTCGGCATTTTTTTTCTCCTTGACCCTTATCGCTGTCATGTGTGTGTTTGTTCATGTATTTATTGACTGGGTGATTTTTTCTCTCTCAATAAGCTGCAAACTCTGTGAAGACAGGGATATTTTTCCCATTTTTGCCCCATCATGCTGCAAGCCCAAGGTACAATTAGAACACATCCAATTCACTGTCCATCTACCTGTGGCATTTCAACCATGACCACAAACCAAATCACTCTTCCTGTATCACATTCCCTGAGAGACTTTGTTTTCTCCCACAAGAAAGACTTGTTTATTTTTCTGCTTCAATCAAATGTACCACTAGTTTCTGCAGGATTATTTGTACCTCTTTCAGGATCCTGAGGAATTTGCTCCTGGGCCGTGAAGATGGGAAGCTGAGTCAGAGCGCAGTTCTTCACCCAATCCCACAGCCACACGTGCCTGCTTGCTCATGGGATCTTCCCACTCTCCTCGGGAAGGCTTCCGAGCTGCTTCCTCAGGATGTCCTGTGATTGCAGCCTGACCTGTCAAAGCCATGCGAATACCATCTGTTCAGTTATATAACTTGAGATCTGGGAAGAATTCTCAACGTAGGATTTGCTGCCCAAATCGTATCATTTTCAGAAACGAGATTAAGCATTCTTTGCTGGGAAAAGGAGAAATTACCAGAAAAATTATCATTTCACTGAGTATAAACAAATCTTTGTCCAAAATACACAAATGAAAATGACAAATTTGCTTCACTAATATTTGCTTGCATGAAAAATATACATAGGGCTATGGTTCAATATCTTAAGTGCAAAATAAACTCTTAATTAGGAACAATGGAATTATTAATTTAACCAATCTTAATTTTGCTTAGATCATTAGCCTGCAGTATAATGTCTCAAGCAGAATTTGGGGTGGGGAGCTTGGTGGTGGAAGAAGAAGTGCTCATTTCTACAGACATGACAAGATTATTAACACTATAGAATGATTTTTCTTTCATGGGAGGGGAAGATATCTGACCCACCAGCAGTCAGACAGAAACCCTGACTTGTGATTTTAACATTACCTTATATGACCCGTGGTCACCTTGTATGACCAAAGAAAACCATTTATGAAAGAGCTGCCTGAAGTTAAAGATTTAAATGGTAACTTTGTAGACTAGGTTTTCTCTCATCATCTAATTTACTTGCCTTAATGCTTGTTTCTTTACCCTTATTCCTACTGGCTCTCGAGGATATCCTGCGAATTTATGTTGAACAGCACTAATTTTTTCACATGGAGCTAGCACATGTTTATGACTAATACAAGTTTATGACTACAAAAAACAGAGATTTTGTCATCTTAAACTGAATTTACTGGGAATAAAATCAGTCAATACAGAGAAGTATAACAAAGGAAATAAAAATCACCACAACTCCTACTACCCGAAGATTATATGGTTAAAGTGTTTTGTATATTCTTCTGTAATTTTTACACATACATGTTTTTTAAATAAAAATTAACCCCACCTATAAACCAAACAATATTATTTAACTAACAAGAGAAGAATAAATTATATTTTTTGGTTGGCTGTATAATAAAGAGCATCCTGCCATTCAGAAAAAAACAGGGTAAGACAAGGAAGGAAGCCAAACAGATGGACTGCAATGGAAGTTGACTCAGAATGAATGAATGAATGAATGGAGGAGCTATTTTGCTGACTGTGGTCAGTCAAGGAACACCTATCAGAAAAAGCAGCATTTGGCCAGGCTTAGTGGCTCACGCCTGTAATCCCAGCACTTTGGGAGGCTGAGGCAGGCAGATCACCTGAGGTCAGGAGTTCGAGACCAGCCTGATCAACATGGTGAAACCCCATCTCTACTAAAAATACAAAAATTCGCCGGGTCTGGTGGCAGGCACCTGTAATCCCAGCTACACGAGAGGCTGAGGCAGGAGAATCGCTTGAACCCAGGAGGCAGAGGTTGCAGTAAGCTGAGATTGCACCACTGCACTCCAGCCTGGTCAACAGAGCCAGACTCCGTCTCAAAAAAAAAAAAAAAAAAAAAAGAAAGAAAGAAAAGAAAAGTAAAAACAACCTTTGAGTAGAGGCCAGTGAGCAATGGAACTCTGTAAAGATCTGGGGGAAAACTTACCTATCCGGTAGGAGGGAACCACAAGTGTGAAGGTAATGAGACAGGAGTGAACTCAGTGAATTGGTGGAAGAGAACAGCTTGGAGGCCCCAGGAGCTAGCCCGGGATGAGGCAGTGGAGAACAACAGGAGAGGACATGGAGGGAGACAGGTTTTTCCTTTTCCAGTTTTCTTCAGTTCTTTTGATTGCCTCAGGAGAAAAGTCTTAGTTTGATGTTAGCACATACTTAACACTTCTGGTGTTCACTACTCTGTTCTTCAACAAAAAGATAGCAGACTTTGGGATCACAGCCTTCTGAGATGATGGTATTTAACTAAAATATAATAACATTGGTGTTTATTTTCTTTATTTTCCCAATTACTATCTTTTCTTTTTTGATATAGGGTCTCACTCTGTTGCCCAGGCTGAGTGCAGTGGCACCATCACAGCTCACTGCAGCCTCTAACTCCTGGACTCAGGAGGTGGGCTCCTGCCCCCATAGCCCCTCAAGTAGCTGGGACTGTAGGCATACAGCACTAATTTTTTATTTTTTGTAGAGATGGGGTCTTGCTATGTTGCCCAGGCTGGTCTCATACTTCTGGGCTCAAGCAATCCTCCCACCTTGGCTTCCCAAAGTGCTGGTATTACAGACATGAGCCACCGCACCCAGCACACAATTATTCTCTGTTTATAGCAAGTGATGCTGGTTTCCTGTTTACAGAAGTGATAAAGTCTTTTTTAAAACAAATGTATTTAAGTTTCAATTTAAATCATCTTAAAGAAAAATATGACATAAGAAATGTCAAAAAGTGGTACATGATCAGAAGTGGCAAAAATCATAAAAGTAATTGGCAAGTGACTGAAGTTTGGGAAACACAGTTCTAATCCATCCCACCTATACCTGAACACCCTAAAGATGAATCCAAACCTATTAGAGACTTACTCCTGCTTTCTAAGATGATCACAACCTAGTTAATCTAGCTATAATCTGGATCACTAGTCAGTGATACTCCCACCCTCAAGTAAAATGGCTGCTTTTTGAGAGCTTTAATTCAGATTCTGTTTAGAAGAAATAACAGGTATCATGGTTAGTACAAGGATTGGTCAGAGAGCTATATCCTGCCTGTTAACCACATAGATTCTGGCAATGATTTCCCATTGATATCATCTAGGTAGTTTTACTGGTTATTCCCCTAGTTGTTTCTCTTTTTTTGTTTTTGTTTTTGGTGTTTTTTTAGACAGAGTATTGCTCTGTTGCCCAGGCTGGAGTGCAATGGTGTGACTTCAGCTCACTGCAACCTCCGCCTCCTGGGTTCAAGCTATTCTCCTGCCTCAGCCTGCCGAGTAGCTGGGATTACAGGTGACCACCACCACACCTGGCTAATTTTTTGTATTTTTAGCAGAGGCAGGGTTTCACCACATTGGCCAGGCTGGTCTTGAACTTCTGACCTCAGGTGATCCACCCGCCTCAGCCTCCCAAAGTGCTGGGATTACAGGCCTGAGCCACCACGCCCGGCCCTCGGTTGTTTCTTAATTTGCCTGCCAGTTTATTTTTGATATGATACTAATTGAATGGAGGTCTTTCTTAAATGAACTTCTTTCACAAACAAAAACATTAGTTTTGGCACTGATGGCTTATGAGAGTATGTTCTATAATACCTACTTTGCAGATGCAATTCGAATTCTTCAATATGAGTTATTTGGATTTCTTTTTTCTGAAATTCTTTCTAATGAGATTTTTGTGGATTTTTTTTTTTGAGACAGTGTCTCACTGTTGCCTATGCTGGAGTGCAGTGGCACGATCATGGCTCACTGCAGCCTCAAATTCCTGGGCTCAAGCGATCCTCCTGCCTCAGCCTCCCACCTCAGCCTCCTCCCTCAGCCTCCTGAGTAGCTGGGCCTACAGGTAAGTGCCACCACCCAGCTAATCTTTTATTCTTTGTAGAGACAAAGTCTCACTATGTTACCCAGGCTGGTCTCAAACTCCTGAACTCAAGCAATCCTCCCATCTTGGCCTCCCAAAGTTCTAAAGAGATTTAAGCCAGGAGGTGGATGGAAGTTGCTTTGGATTATTGATGTTCTCAGAAAAAAGAAAATCAAATCTGAACACAGCTATTGCAAGTACAAGTGCAGACTGATTACTAGCAAGATGGATGGCCCAACACGATATCCATCTAAATGTAAATATTTTGCTTCTTTTCAGTGGCTTCTAGAAGAGTGAGTCTGGAAAATACTGCCCCAACTTTCAAATGGGAGAAAGCTTCCCTTGTACTAAGTTTGCAATCATTAGAAAACTGTTGATATACAGCAAAAGAAACTACCATCAGAGTGAACAGGCAACCTACAGAATGAGAGAAAATTTTTGCAATCTACTCATCTGACAAAGGGCTAATATCCAGAATCTACAAAGAACTCAAACAAATTTACAAGAAAAAACAAGCAACCCCATCAAAAAGTGGGTGAAGGATATGAACAGACACTTCTCAAAAGAAGACATTTATGCAGCCAAAAGACACACAAAAAAATGCTCATCATCACTGGCCATCAGAAAAATGCAAATCAAAACCACAATGAGATACCATCTCACACCAGTTAGAATGGCGATCATTAAAAAGTCAGGAAACAACAGGTGCTGGAGAGGATGTGGAGAAATAGGAACACTTTTACACTGTTGGTGGGACTGTAAACTGGTTCAACCAACCATTGTGGAAGACAGTGTGGCGATTCCTCAAGGATCTAGAACTAGAAATACCATTTGACCCAGCAATCCCATTACTGGGTATACACCCAAAGGATTATAAATCATGCTGCTATAAAGACACTTGCACACATATGTTTATTGCAGCACTATTCACAATAGCAAAGACTTGGAACCAACCCAAATGTCCATCAATGATAGACTAGATTAAGAAAATATGGCACATATACACCATGGAATACTATGCAGCCATAAAAAAGGATGGCTTCATGTCCTTTGTAGGGACATGGATGAAGCTGGAAACCATCATTCTCAGCAAACTATCGCAAGGACAGAAAACCAAACACCGCATGTTCTCACTCATAGGTGGGAATTGAACAATGAGAATACTTGGACACAGGAAGGGGAACATCACACACCGGGGCCTGTTATGGGGTGGGGGGTGGGGGGAGGGATAGCATTAGGAGATATACCTAATGTAAATGACGAGTTAATGGGTGCAGCACACCAACATGGCACATGTAATACATGTGTAACAAACCTTCATGTTGTGCACATGTACCCTAGAACTTAAAGTATAATAAAAAATAAATTAAATAAATAAAATAAAATGGAACCACAAAAAAAAAAAAGAAAACTGTTGATATAATCTTAACAATCAGAAGAGAAGTTGGTTACTCATTCAAATTACTGGTAAGATTTTGGTAAGCCCTGAGACAAAACACATAAAGTGATAAAAAATTCTTCTCCCGCAGAAAGAAAAGAAAAAGCCCTGGAGGAACCAGGTCTAGTCTCAACTCTGTCAACTACTCCAGTACCTATTAACCTTGAAGAGCTCACTTAGTTTCTCTAGGCTCAGTTTTTTTCAACTCTAAAATGAGAAGAATACATTAGATACCCTTTAGGATAAAAATGCAGTGTTTTGGCCTGGCACGGTGGCTCACGAAGCTGTAATCTCAGCACTTTGCGAGGCTGAGGCAGGTGAATCACTTGAGGCCAGATGTTTGAGACCAGACTGGCCAACATGGCAAAACCCCATCTCCACTAAAAATACAAAAATTAGCTGGGCGTGGTGGTGCACACCTGTAATCCCATCTACTCGGGAGGCTGAGGCAGGAGAATCACTTGAACCTAGGAGGTAGAGGTTGCAGTAAGCCGAGATCACACCACTGCACTCCAGCTTGGGGACAGAGCAAGACTCTGTCTCAAAACAAAACCAAACCAAAATGCAGTGTTTTCACAAAATAGCATCAACAACAAATATTACCAAAGTTAATAAATTGGCCCTACAGAAATAGGATACTTGCATTAAAAATGTAAAAGATTTTCTGAATTACCAAGCAATTAAATTATAGAAAACAGCAAGCACAAACAAATACATTTGTTAGAAAAAGCATAATTATAGGAAAGTGCTTAATTACATTTGGACATCGAAAAGCCATGAAATGATTCAGGCAGACAAAAATAAAATATATGAAATAAGAAGCACACAACAGTTGAGATGTAGCCATAGACCTGCCCAACTTGTTAGACCAAAGAAGGAAAAAAATTACTATATAATAAATAACTTGTCTTTTCCATTCCTAAAATATGCACAACTGTCTGGATCATTGTGATATGAATATAATGTCAGGTTATCACAAATGGGATCAATGCATAGTTGTTAGAAGAGAATTGTGAAATCTCCAGCTTTGAGCATTTCTTCTGGAAGGGTGGAAAAGGAACAACAGCCAGTTTATGAAACCATTAGAAAGTATTTATAGGACCATGCTTATATCATTTCGTAATAACTTACATGTTATTTTCTGCTTGCGTATTGTGTGATCTAAGAACAATTTCCAAATTAAAATATTGTAATTAATTGTTCCCATTAAGTTTATCCTGGCAGATCTTCTTTTTTTTTTTTTTTTGGAGACAAGATCTTGATCTGTCACCCAGGATGGAGTGCAGTGGTGGCACAATCATGGCTTATTGCAGACTCAATATCCTGGGATCAAGCGATCCTCCCACCTCAGCCTTGTGAGTAACCCGGACTACAGGCACATGCCGCCACAACTAGCTATTTTTTTTTTTTTTAGAAACAAGGTCTCATTATGTTGCCCAGGCTGGTCTTGAACTCCTAGGCTCAGGTGATCCTCCTGCCTTACCCTCCCAAAGTGCTGGGATTACAGGTGTGAGCCGCCACGTATCCTGACAAATCTTTCTTTTTACTACTCCTTTAAGTGGGACCTGTCGTTGACCCAATATTCTGAACCGAATATATTCACCTGAGAGAGAAAAAAAAACCGTGCCACAAATAAAGCAAAACTGTAACAAGAAGCCTTGTTCACATTTGTTGAAGACTAGCATAATGCTGGCTAGTCTGTCCAGATGTCTGAGAATGGATTAAATGGCTTTCTGTGGTTCTTTTTAGGATCAAGATGCTATGAAAAGCTTTAGTATTTGATACACTTCAAGGGAGAAAAGGCTGAGTTTACTTATTTTTGAATGCTATGTGTCTTTGTACTTAGGTGAATACAGGTGAGTATATTTTAAATTAAATTCCTTTCAACTATTTCAACTATTTTTACAGACATCATTTACTGAGAGGACAAATGGGTAATATAATAAAAACTGCCATGGGTGGAGGTGAAATGTTGTAACTTTCAGGCAGTAATTTATCTTCCTGCTGGCATATCAGGATATGGTGACGACTACACTTGTTGCTCAAATTATTTCCTAGTAACAACCTCAAAGGAAACCATGTTGAATCTGAAACCATCTTGCATTTGAAAGCCTGTGTGGCCTTCTTACAGATCACATTTTCAAAGAGATTAGAAGTCAATGCATATGTAGAATTTCAGACACTGTACCATCTACCACAAGGATTACCCTCAGAGGCCTAAACATGTCACAGGAAAAGTTGTTAGACTGTTTAAAGAAAATCAACGGCCAGGCACAGTGGCTCATGCCTGTAATCCTAGTACTTTGAGAGGCCAAGGCAGGCAGATCACTCAAGGTCAGACATTCGACACCAGCCTGGCCAACATGGTAAAACCCCATCTCTACTAAAAATCCAAAAATAAGCCGGGCATGGTGGTGGCACATGCCTGTAATCCCAGCTACTCGGGAGGCTGAGGCAGGAGAATCGCTTGAACCCGGGAGGCGGAGGTTGCAGTGAGTTGAGATCGTGCCACTGCACTCCAGCCTCGATGACAGTGAGACTCTGTCTCAAAAAAAAAAAAAGAAAGAAAGAAAAGAAAAGAAAAGAAAAGAAAAGAAAATCAACTGGAAGAGGGTAAAGGGAAGCAAAATCTCTCTGCAACATTGGGGAGTGAATTTGCACAAAGGACATTCCAAAACGTCCATGAGGTTGACTGGAAAAACAAAATAGAAATACAAATGTAAAGTTTAAAGGAGGCCGTGAACCTAAGGAAACAGATACTAGGGATTTTTGAGCTGAACACAAAACCTCTGAGAAGCAAAAGAAAAAATATTTTCGTGAAGAGGCATCCTTTCCACATCTAAAGCAAAACCCACAAATACCCATGAGTAATATCATGCAGGTTATGAAGTTCCTATGCAAAAGCAGCAACATTTTCATACACCAGAATTGCTGGAACAGTTGCAGATACTCGTTTAAAAAAATCTGACTGTATAACAGCTCTGAAACACAAAGCTAGGCCACAAAAGTACATTTCACCACGTATATCAATTTTCTTGAACGCTCTCACTATCAGAGTTGGCCAACTTTTAAAGTTCCAAAGTTAGTAAAGAGACTGTGAATCAGACACTAAAATATGTTTTTCTACTTTGTACTGCAGCAATGCCATATTTAAGAAAAATATGAAAATGAAACCAAAAAGCAAACAAGATTGTGGAATTCCCTGACATTGTATTATATTTCAGCAGCAGCCTCTGTATTGCACACTGGAATAGCTTAAATGTGTCTTTTTCAATTAATTTCCCTTTTTTACCAGAAGAATAAAGAAGCACATTTATTACAGTAAATAAAGTTGGCATTGCTCATATTAAACAAACAGGATGTCTGAACTGTATGCATTAAAAGATTTCAGAATGACAAGGCAAGCAAATTACGCATATTAGTGCTTATGCTTTCAGAAAGAATGGAACGCTCGGAAAGTACTAAATTACACGTAGGTACTAGAACCAAAAAAAGTGACAAGATAGGGTGTAATTGGTGGTGAGGGTTGGAACTTTTTCTCACTTAAAATACATTGGGCTCATTTGTGTGTGCAATGCATCAGTCCCTAATGCAAGAGAGAAAAGCCACGAATATGGACAGAATCAAAGTCTTCTCCAAATGGAAGATCCAAATCAGAACCTTTGAGGAGGTTTGCCTCAGCATCCGCCGTAGAAGTGGTTGGCAGACACACAACTAGACACAAGGTAACATGGTAGAGCAGTGTTGAGAAGAGGATCCACGGTGGTCTCCACTGCCCTGGCGGTGACCTCCTCCTCTGTATGTAACGGGACTGACTTGTGCAGGCTGTTCAGCAAACCATAGGTCTGGTTTGCTATCCCCTGATCTTGTAGGTCATGCGATTGGACAAGCTCATTTGCCCCTGGGTGGATGGTGTTCAGTGACCCACCTTGCTGAGTCATGCTAAACCTGTTGAGCATGCAGCCTTAGTGCTTTAATGAAAGTGTCCTTAGTTGCATTTAGAAACAGTGACCCACCCTCTCCCTTCTTTGCTCTGTGTCTAAGTGTCATTGACACCGGACAGGGTTCCACACAGGATGTGATTCATATGAGCCAATCTTGAGTAGGTTTCTTGTGGTTTTTAGTTTTGTTTTAGTCAAAAGAAGGGAAACTTAACCATTTCCAATAGGTTTGATGAAGGTAAAAGCATTTCCCTCATTTTTCTGTCTATGCAAAAGAGCATACTGGGAGACCGCAAAAGCCAAGGTGATCTGTGGGCCTGTTCCCCCATTTCTCCCACCAGGTGTGGGAAAGGCAGAAATTTCTGGCTTTGAATGGATTCTACAGATGCCAGAGTATAAGACATTTCTAATCATTAAAAAGTCCTCAAACATGGCCAGGCGTGGTGGCTCATGCCTGTAATTCCAGTACTTTGAGAGGCTGAGGTGGGCGGATCACCTGAGGTCGGGAGTTCAAAACCAGCCTGACCAACATGGAGAAACCCCGTCTCCATTAAAAATGCAAAATTAGCTGGGCGTGGTGGCGGGCATCTGTAATCCCAGCTACATGAGAGGATGAGGCAGGAGAATCGCTTGAACCCAGGAGGTGGAAGTTGCGGTGAGCCGAGATCATGCCATTGCACTCCAGCCTGGGCAACAAGAGTGAAACTCCGTCTGAAAAAAAAAAAAAAACCACAAACTTGTAAGGACCTTTAGAGTTGACTGAACACTTTCACATTAGTAATTTCATTTGTGCCACACAGCTTGCCCATGAGAGAAGACAGGGTTGGCCTCCTCTTTATATGAGTTGATATTTTTAAAAATTAGAATGTACCTTAATATGCGTCCTGTATAAGTGATGTTCATTGTACAAGTAATTTTCATTGTTCCCCACTAGTGTAGATAAGGAATGTCCATAGGAAATTTTGTTAACAGAGGCCATCCTGCAGCCCCTGCAAATACATACCTCATCCTACCCCAGTATATATGGAAGAATATGTTCAAGAGAAAGTGGCTGCTCACACCTTATTTTAATTTTTCTAAAATAGGAAGCAGGCAGAATAGCGGGGAAAAGGGAAGCTAACTCCTTCCCCTTTCATTTTCTCTGGAGCTATGATGCAAAGCAATGCTACAGAATATTTTAACCCCAGCCAATCACCATAAGAGAACACATAATTAAAAGTATCAGAGGTAAGAGTTAAAGAAAATGATTTTCTAAGCTGTTTGCTTGTTTTGAAATAGAGACAGAGTCTCAGTATGTTGCCCAGGCTGGTCTCCAACTCTTGACTTCAAGCAAGTCTTCCACCTTGGCCTCCCAAAGTACTGGGATTACAGGCCTGAGGCAACACATCTGGCCCTAAGCTATTTTTTAAAAGACAACGTTTAACACATGATATGAACATATGTGTGTGGTAACTAAAGTAGAATGAGATTTATTTTTTATTTTCTTTTTTTTTTTTTTTTTTTTTTCTGAGACAGTATCCTACTCCATCAGCCTGTCACCCAGGCTGGAGTGCAGTGGTACGATCATGGCTCACTACAACCTCAAACTTCTGGACTCCAGTGATCCTCGTGCCTCAGCCTCCCGAGTAGCTGGGAATATAGGCACCCACCACTATATCCAGTTAATTTTTTTATTCTTGGCGCCCACCACCATATCCAGTTAATTTTTTTATTTTTGCTTTTTAGAGAGGAGCCTTACTATGTTGCCCAGGCTGGTCTTGAACTCCTGGCTTCAAGCAATCCTCCCGCCTCAAACTTTCAGTGCCTTAGAATTACAAGCATGAACTGCCTTGCTTGGCCGCGATTTCTTTAAATTATTCGCTCTTTGTTTCAGAGTTTTTAAAAGGTTACTCCCTATCTATCCTGATGACAAAACTCCCCCTCAGGTTTTGGGCAATTTGTCTCCCAGTAGAAATCCCCTTTTCTTTCTTTCAATGACGTATCATCACTTTAATGCTATAAATGCTATTGGCCTTTTTGGCAATCATCACAAAATATTTTTTATTATTTTGAGCATCCTTGAGGATTATCTGAATCCCTTTATATCTGTTCTTGTCACATTCTCTCTATCTCAGCCTCTGTTTGTCTTTCTGGGTTCCTCTTTCTCTCTACATGCCTGTCATTTCACCCTCTCCGACTTTCTCCCACTACACACTATCCCTTCCCCACCTCACTCCTGTTAATTGGTGTACCAAGAACAATATCAATTCATAAAACATTTCCCTCCCTTGGGCTCCCTCATATCCCTACTCTACTCTTCCCACAATCTGCCCCAAAATATCTTTTACAAAGTGCTTGAAGAGTCACCTTAAAAATCAGGTCATCAGATATATGCCAATAGTGAAAAATTTTAGCTGATCCAAATGTTTCTCAGTGGGAGATTGATTAAATAAATTGTGGTAGGTTTATTAAATGGAATACCATACAACTATTAACAGTGCAACCATTTATTGACATGGAAGGTTGTTCATGACTTTTCTTTTTTGTTTTTTTTTTTTTTTTTTTTTTGAGACGGAGTCTCGCTCTGTCACCAGGCTGGAGTGCAGTGGCGCGATCTCGGATCACTGCAACATCCGCCTTCTGGGTTCAAATGATTCTCCTGCCTCAACATCCTGAGTAGCTGGGACTATAGGTGCGCACCACCATGCCCAGCTAATTTTTGTATTTTTAGTAGAAACGGAGTTTCACCAGGTTGGCCAAGAAGGTCTCGATCTCTTGACCTCGTGATCCGCCCACCTTGCCTCCCAAAGTGCTGGGATTACAGGTGTGAGCCACTGTGCCCAGCCTCATGACATATTTTTTGCATGAAAAATGTGAGTTACAGAGCAATATATCTAATATGAAGATACTTTTAAGTATACAAATTTGCATGGGAATGGTTTTAGAAGGATTTATTCCAGATTGTCAAAGGAGATTGCCTCTACATAGTGGAATTTGCAGTTATTTCATTTTGTTGTTTTCCTTTTTTCTTATCTGTATTGTTTAGTTTTGTGACAAATCCATGTTTGTTTGTTTGTTCTTTGCAAAGTTAAAATGTTTCTAAAACACAACATTTGTCACTGCTATTCAAATAAAGGTATCAAGGACTCACTCTCTCCACCTTCCCAATGCCATTTCCATTTTTGATGTAGGGAACAGGAGGAAATGTTTCTCATGGGTTCTCAACCACCAGAAGACAAAAGACAAGCTGAAGCTATCATTAGCTTCATTTCTTCCCTCCCACCCATAGAGTCAGCACCATCTAACATACACAGATCCCCTAGAAACCAGCACGGCCCCTCACCTTGCTGACAGAAGCAAAGTACATGATCCGTAACTCTCAGGAACAGACCTGATGATTCTCCTCTGGGCCAAGGCCAACATCTACACTTCTTAATGCCCTATGTGTACCACCTGATTTATTTAGCCATAGCTCAGATTTAATAATATAGACCCTCACCACAGGTTACCTCTGCAGATCATTTCTAGGGAAATTCATTGTGTATCCAAGACAGGAGAGTCAGAGGAATGTTTAACCCATTTAAATAAACCTGCTATCTTCAGTTTATTTAGCAGTGCCCTTTATATACACAGTTATATTCACAACTGCAATAATTTCTAATTACTCTTATCTACTCAATAAGTGAATTAATAACAAGGGCAACTTATTGCTGTCCATTTATTTGTATTACAACAATCCTGAAGGTAGTAAAACTACATATGTTAGCAAATATCCAGTAATTCGGATTTTGTTTTAATTCAGATTGGGCACTCCCCTGGTTGACTGAGTTCAGTTTTATTGTAAAAATGCATCCACCAATTAATGTCATCTAAAAATAATGCTTAGGGTTTATACATTGATTTCTTCAGTGAATAAACACTATCAAGCACCTACTCTGTGCCAGGGGCTGACTGGACTCTAGACAAATGGACAGAAATAAAACGCTGTGGTTGGGCACGGTGGCTCACGCCTGTAATCCCAGCATTTGGGGAGGCCAAGGAGGGCGGATCATGAGGTCAGGAGGTCAAGAACAGCCTGGCCAACATAGTGAAACTCCGTCTCTACTGAAAATACAAAAATTAGCCGGGCGTGGTGGCACGCGCCTGTAGTCCCAGTTACTCGGGAGACTGAGGCAGGAGAATCGCTTGAACCCAGGAGGCGGAGGTTGTGGTGAGCCAAGATCACACTACTGCACTCTAGCCTGGGCAACACAGCGGGACTCCATCTCAAAAAAAAGAAAAAAGAAATAAAACACTGTTTCTGCACTTAAAGATTTCTCAGACTGGTACTGGACACAGTCGGGTAAGGAGGCAGTTGTCCTCCAGGGAAGAAAGTGCCATGGTAGAAACTCCAGCTATCTATGTGTTGATAACGCTCAGCCTATAACTTTGTCTCACATACTCAGGAGCTTTCTGGATACCTCCACTTGGATGTTCCTCAGAAAATCAGAAATCACCCTGAATATTTAAAAGAGAAAGTGTAATGCTGCACAGGGAAGACAGAGCACTGAGAAGCCAAACAGAAAACTCTGAGGGATCCCTGAATCTGGCATCAGCAGGAAGCCACTATCACCCCTAGACTGGACGGACAAAGGAAAGCCTCTGTGTCACTAGAGCACAAGGCTAGGTATTGCTGGAGAAGGCTGGAGCAAGCCTGTCGGGAGGGAGCTGGGGCTGCAGAGAAGATGCATCCACAACTGTAGACCCTGTCTGAGGTGGAAAGAGAAGAAGAGTAATATCTCACTTTTCCCCTGCTCTTGTCCTGTAATCCCTGACCAGTGCCTCCCATTGCCCAAACCACCAGAAGCCCACTGACATGGGAGCCTAGGAGTTCTAGCCAGCCAATCAGCTCCCAGTCATGCATGACAGAGGAAGGAAAGAGCAAGAAAAAGCATCTGTGGCCAAACAGGTCCCAGACTACTATGTGCCTCAAACTCACCCAAAATGTTCAAAACTGGACTTTTCTTGATTTTTTTTTTCTGAGACAGGGTCTCGCTTGTCACTCAGGCTGGAATGCAGTGGTGCCATCATGGTTTACTACAGCCTTGACCTCTTGGGCTCAGGTGATCCTCCTACCTCAGCCTCCCGAGTAGCTGGGATTACAGGCATGAACTACCACACCCAGCCTAAAACTGTACTTTTCATCTCCCTCACAGCCCACCCCTAGCTCCAGAAACCTCTGCCTTTGTTTCCTATCCCAATGAGTGCTGCTAACAATTGTCCAAGTCAGAAACTTGTCCAAGTCAGAAACATCCTCAATGCCTTTCTCACCATCATCATTCTGATGATGAATCCTTTGAGCTCTGTCTCCTTAATCTCTCAGACCAGTCCATTGATCTCCATCCCAACCACATGACCTGCTTTCAGGTCACTGTCACCTCTGATATCGATTACCACACCAGCCTCCTAACTGATCTCCTGCTGTTAGACTTGCCTCTCACTCTCTTTCAATTCATCTTACCCAGAGTAATCTTTACAAAGTACACATCTGATTATGTCAACCTCTTGCTTAAAGTCTTTCTTTCGTGGAGTACCAGTAGAGTGTCCTCAAAATAAAATCCAAACTCCTTTTCATATGAGGTCCTTCTAATCTCGCCCCTTCTTCAGCCTCATTTTCTTGTTCATTGACTCATTCTTTCATTCAATAAGTGTTTGTTGAATGCTTACACTGTGTCAGGTACTGGACCAAACACTGGGGACACACCTTACCCTGAATGAATCATGCTGTCGCTAACCAGCAGTCTAGCCACACTCCCTCTCTCTTTGTCTTTTCCAGCCACTCCCTCCTTTACCCATTCCCATCCCCTAGCTTCCTCCAATTCTTCCTTCATATCTTAGATGACGTCCTCCAAGGAGCCATCCCTTGCTGTTCAAGCCTGGACTTACTTATGCCTCTTCTAAGTGTTCCCAGAGTGCCTTGTGGATACTTTTTTCATGAGCTAGCCACACTTTATTACAGTTATTTCTTTTGCTGGTCTAACTCCCCAACTAGCGTGTAAACTCTTTGGGAGCAGCAGCCCTATTTTATTTACTGTTGTAGTCCCATCACCTAAAACAGTGTCGAGCACATTGTAACCCTTCAAATATGTATTAAATGAATCAATTAACTAATAAGCACAAAGTGCTATGGGAAGGTGCCCTATGAGGGACATCTCACCCACACTTAGGGGTGATAGAATGGTAGGAACGAAAGTTTCTTCCCAGAGTCTTCCCAGAGAAGGTGGTGTCTAAACTGTATTTTGAAGGGCAGCTTGGAAAAGTTGTTGGAAGTTAGAAGGACAAAAATTAGGTGAAAAAGTAAGGGAAAACACACCAGTGAGAAGAGTTAGCATGATATCAACACAGAAGATTTTTCCAAGAATTTTAAGTAGCTTTCTATAGCTGGTTCCTAAAGTCCAAGAGAAAGGATGGTGAAAGATGAAGCTCATTAGGGATCACGAAGGGCTGTGCTAAAGGTTAGGAGCTTAACCTGAAATTCCTGAAAGATGAAACAAGGTATTGAAATGATCACATTTGCACCTACAAACAACACTGGCAGCTGCTGGTGAGTGAATTAGAGATGAGCAGGCCTGGCTGCAGGAAGAGCAGTTGAGACAAGAAATGATCAGGGCTTGAACTTGGACAGAGGGAAGAGGTGTTAAAGAAATGGAATTGACAGGACTTAGTGACAGACTGATAAGGGAAAGGGAAAAATAAAGGGTGACTCTAGAATGATGACTTCAATTTCACTATGTTGAGTTTGAGAGGCCTCTAGTGCTGGACCAGAGTCCAGGTAGAGATATCCATTTCTGGTATGAACCCAGAAATGTTCTAAACTAGATACATGGGGTAGGAGTGACAATGAGAGTGATAAAGTAAAGTGACAAAGGGGCAAGTATATGGATGTTCACTACATAAGTCTTCCAACTGTTCTCTAACTTGAATTTTTTATAATAAAATGTTGAGAGGGAAAGGTTGAGAAGAGGCTGATGATGAAATACTAAGTAGCAAAAGCCTAGGAAGAAAATGAAGAAGAAGCAATTCGAGAGGCATATAGAAAACTAGCCAAGGATGGTATCCTAGAAATCAAGGGAGGTGTTTCAAGGAGGAAGAAATTGTCAAATTTTGCAGATCAGAAAAGTGAAATAAGAACTCTAAAGCATGTTGTGAATTAAGCAATTTAAAACCTAGTTAGGCCAGGCGTGGTGGCTCACACCTGTATTCCCAGCACTTTGGGAGGCCAAGGCAGGCAGATCACTTAAGGTCAGGAGTTCAAGACAAGTCTGGCCAACATGGTGAAACCCCATCTCTACTAAAAACACAAAAAAGCCAGGCGTGGTGGCACACGCCTGTAGTCCCAGCTACTCGGGAGGCTGAGGCAAGAGGATCACTTGAACCTGGGAAGTGGAGATTGCAGTGAGCTGAGATCATGCCACTGCACTCCAGCCTGGGTGACAGAGCAAGACTCCATCTCAAAAAAAAAAGGTGGGGGGAGAAAAAAAGAAACCTAGATAAAGGCAGTTTCCTGGAATGATGGGAATAGAAGATAATGGGACTAAGCAGTGATTGGGAAGTGAAAAAGTAGAGACAATGAGTGTAGGCTGTTCTTTTGAGATTTAGTTGTGAAGGGAAGGCAGTATTAAGTGACAGAGAGACTGGGTGAGGTAGCTCATACCTGTAATCCCAGCCCCAGCTATTCAGGAGGCTGAGGTGAGAGGATCTCTTTAGCCCAGGAATTCGAGGCTGCAGTGAGCCATGATCACACCACTGCACTTCAGCCTAGAGGGCAGGATGGGACTGTCTCCAAAAAAAAAAAAAAAAAAAAAAAAGAAAATGAAAATGACACCTACAGGGGACTGTCCAATTGAAAGCCTCTCTTTAAGATGGGAGCCATCTGAGCCTATTTGTACTCTAAAGGGGAAAGAATCAGGGTGGAGTTTTGATAATACAGGTGAGCGAGGAGATCAATGATAGTTCTGGGTCCTTGAAGAAAGGGAGACGAGAACAGAGAGCAGAGATAAGCTGCTGGCAGCAGGAGAGACATCTCTTCCTAGAGCGAAAGAGATAAGGATGGGAGCAGATGCAGGTAAATTTGTCAAGAGGAATGCAGGAAGTCAAGTGAGTTCTTGTCCAACTGCCTCCAGTTTCTATATGAAATGTTGGAAAGGACAGTTGCTGATAGGAATGGGAAAGGGACAACCCAAACAGCAAGAAAAGAGGACGGAACCACCCAGGTAATAAAATTTCCGTATATACCGTGCAAGTTTACCGATTTTCAAGGGATTGGAGAACTGTAGGATAAAATGTAATTAATACTACACTAGACTATATGCAGCATAATTTAATCTTTCTTTAATGTTTTCATTGCCTGAGGATTGTTTTTACAAGTATCAATTATAATTACAGTACAATCTGCAGCGTGAGAGGAAGTGCTAGTTGATAGAAACTTCTGGCTGACAGAGTTCACAACGTTTCGCCAGAAACAGACATCCTCTTATATAATACGAGAAAACAAACTGTTTTCTTCTACTATACTCTCAAAACTCTATTTCTGACACTACATGTAAGGGAAAATGAAAACAGTTTTTCGTGTCTGTACTCACACTTTTACAGAACACTTCTGTGACCAAAATGTGTGGGGTTTTCCCCACACCAGCCAGTTCTCTGACACCAGCTGGTGTCAGAGAATTCAACTCAATTTAATTCAATTCTGACACTACTTACCTGGAAATAGTGTTAGATCCCATAGGTTAAGGGCTCAGTCTCATAACACTGCCCCCCACTTCAGATGCCAATCACAAGTAGAGGTCTCCAGATTGCCCACAACTTCTGTCCAACTTGGCTAAAAATTGGAGGTTCCTTTGACTTCCTCCTCGGGTTCAATAACTGGCGGTAGTGGCTCACAGAACCCAGGAAAACAGTTTACTTACTATTGCCTATTATTTCAAAGGATGTTTTGAAATATACAAATGGAGGCTGGGTGCGGTTGCCAGGCCTGTAATCCCAGGTTGGGAGGCTGAGGCCAGCAGATCACTTGAGGCCAGGAGTGACCATCATGAGACCAACCTGGCCATCAGGGCGAAACTCTGTCTCTACTAAAAATACAAAAATTAGCCGGGCATGGTGGTGCACGCCTGTAACCCCAGTGTTAGGAATATTGCTCAAAATCCTAAGAAAATTGAACACTCAAACAAAGGATTCTTAGCCAAACAATTTTACTTCTGTGCAGAGGGGTGCCTCCTTGGCCAGTTGCCATGAGAGCACACCTGAACAAAGGGGTACGAGAGCCTTTATTCCTGACGCAAGTCAGTCCTGCCCCTGTACCCTTTCCCCATTGGCCGGGTTCAGATCATACAATCTAAACTAATTCCGATTGGCTAAACATTTGATTTTTTTAGATAAGGTGGGCACGTAAAAGAAAGTGGAGAGGAAGGGGAAGGGGTGTCTGTAATGAGCTAGAAAGTTAGTCCTGTTTCCAAATAAGGAAAGGAATGTGAGCTGGTACTGGTAATGCCTGGTACTGTGGCGTGCCTGGGCATCTAACAAAGGAAAAAAGGAAAAAGGAGAAAAAAAGTGTGGGGGGGTACTATGAATTAAAGAATAAAAGATTGATCAGATTATTTGAAGAGAAACCTCATCATATCCCACACCAGCTACTCAAGAGGCTGGGGCACAAGAATCGCTTGAACCCGGGAGGCGGAGGTTGCAGTGAGCTGAGATCACGCCACTGCACTCCAGCCTGGGGGACAGAGTGAGACTCTGTCTCAAAAGAAAAAAAAAAAAAAATATATATATATATATGTATATACATATATATATATACACATATATATGTATATACATATATATATACACATATATATATACATATATATACACATATATATACACATATATATATACACATATATATATATACACATATATATATACACATATATATATATATATACATACACGCGCACACACACACACAAATGGACAGCCAGATGACAAGACATGTAGGGCAAGGTTCAGAAGGGTTCAAGCACAGGAGCATCTGTCCCTGTGGAGTCTGAGTGTGCCGCCCTATCATCACGTGGATGTGTTCACCAACCCAGAAGCTCTCCAAACTCCATAGTTCAGTTTTTCTTTTCTTTTTTCTTTTTTTTTTTTTTTTTTGAGATAGGGTCTTACTCTGTCACCCAGGCTGGAGTGCAGTGGTGTGATCTTGGCTCACTGCAGCCTCAACCTCCTGGACCAAGTGATTCTTCCACCTCAGCCTCCCAAGTAGCTAGGACTACAGGTGTGCACCACCACGCCTAGCTAATTTTTGTATTTTTAGCTAGACCTGGTCTCAAACTCCTGGGCTTAAGTGATCTGCCCACCTTAGCCTCCCACAGTGCTGGGATTACAGGCACAAGCCACTGCACCTGGCCCATAGTTTTTCCGGAGGCTTCATCACATAAGCATGATTAATTATTAACTCAATCTCCAGCCCCTGTTTCCTTCCAAAAAAATGGAAGGTGGGGCTGAAAGTTCCAAGTTTCAAGTCATGGCTTGGTCTTTCTGGTGGCCAGTCCCCACCCAGGAGCCTGCCAAGTGCCTCCTTGTTAGAGCAAAAAATGCTCCTATGACCCAGGAATTCCAAGAGATTAGAAGTTCTGTGTCAGGAACCAGGGTCAATGACCAAATATTAGAACAAAAGATGCATGTAGCACCCCAATGGCTCATGAAATTACAAGAGTTTCAGGAGCTCTGTGCCAGGAACAAGAGCAGAGACCGAATACATTTTTTTTTATTATGTCACACCTTCCTATGCCTCAAAATTCTCATCTGCAAACCAAAGTGCTTATCAATTCTTATGATTACTCTGTGATGGGGCCTTTAGGGCACCTTTGCATTGTGCTGGAGGCTCTTGTCTCGGAGCAGTGTTTCTGAGGATGTTTTCTTAAGAAATATACAAGGAATTTCCTGAATTAGTACAGCTTCCACTTAGGATGCCATACAGTTTCCCTGGGCTAAGAATCCAATGATGTGACTTTCAGTAATCGCCCTCCAAAATACCACACAATATAATTTAAGTCAGATTGGGTTTAGGTCAGTCTCTTCTATAAATTATATTGTATGAATAATTGTGAGGTAGAAAGTTGAAAAGCTCATTTATTAGAATAAATAATAAACCTATAAGCCTTAAATCTAAAAACTAGCAAAAGTGTTTTAAGACTACTATACGACATTGTTTTAAGACTACTATAAGTCTAGGGAGATCTCTCTCTCTCTTTTTTTTTTTTTAACAGGACTTACACAAGGAATACTTTCAGCCATAAGCGACCAAAGCTTTTATTTTTAAAACAAAATAAATGAAATAAACAGAAGAAGGAATAGATAATTTCTGCCCTTTCACCTCCACCTCCTCACCCTATTTTCCCCTAAAATTCCATCAACTTTCTACTTAGTGATAAATACTTACACTTTTCTGCAAATCTCTGCTACTGTACTATAAATATTTGTTGTGCTTGTTCAGGCAGACCACATTTTTAAAAAACAAAAGAGACTTACTAAGACATGACTGAATCGGTAAACATTTACTGGCCAGGTGTGGGGGCTCACGCCTGTAATCCCAACACTTTGGGAGGCTGAGGCAGGCGGATCATCACGTCAGGAGTTCAAGACCAGCCTGGCCAACATAGTGAAACCCTGTCTCTACTAAAAAGACAAAAAAAAAAAAAAAATTAGCCGAATGTGGTGTTGTGCTTCTGTAATCTCAACTACTCAGGAGGCTGAGGCAGGAGAATTGCTTGAACTCGGAAGGTGGAAGTTGCAGTGAGCAGAGATCACACCACTGCACTCCTGCCTGGGTGACATTGTGAGACTCCATCTCAAATAAAACAATAACAACAACAACAACAAAAAAGTTTATTTTACCTGAAGTTAACAATAATAATGTCATATGCAAAGTTTGCCATTTTTAAATTTTTATTTTACTTTAAGTTCTGGGATATATGTGCAGAACTTGTAGGTTTGTTACATAGGTATACACGTGCCATGGTGGTTTGCTGCACTTATCAACCCATCATCTAGGTTTTAAGCCCCGCATACATTAGGTATTTGTCCTAATGCTCTCCCATTCCTTTCCCGCCACCTTCCGATGGGCCCCAGTCTGTGATGTTCCCCTCCCTGTGTTCATGTGTTCTCATTGTTCAGTTCCCACTTATGAGTGAGAACATGAGTTTTTGGTTTTCTGTTCTTGTGTTAGTTTGCTGAGGATAATGGTTTCCAGCTTCATCCATGTCCCTGCATAGGACATAAATTCGTTCTTTTTTATGGCTGCACAGTATTCCATGGAGTATATAGGTCACATTGTCTTTATCTAGTCTATCATTGATGGGCATTTCTGTTGGTTCCAAGTCTTTGCTATTGTAAATAGTGCTGTAATAAACATAAAAGTTTGCCACTTTAACCACCTGGTTGCAGCTGGTGGTAACCAGGTTACTACGGTTGGTTTGTTGGGGAATTTTTTTATTATTTTCTAGTGTAGTTTCTGCAATTGGCTTTCCTGGAAACATACTTGAAACCCAAAGTTGCATGCCAAAGATTTATTGGAGAGATCTCTAAGGAGATATATTTGCAAAGAGGAAAGGAAGACAGTATTGGGCAGAGGGAGAAGCCAGTCCCCAGTGCACTTGCAACTGAGACTTTAGCTAATCCAGCAGGCAGCTCTGGAATGGAGATGGCCCTTCTGAGTTGTCCCAGATTGAGGTAATTTGGCTATGCGTTTGTACCTGTACATGAGCTAGGCTTTGGTTGCAGGTCACCCCATCGCAGTGGAGATACAGTTTGGCATGGTCATTTTCTATGGCAAAGGGCAGAGAGAGACAAAGCTGCAAGCTATCAGTTAATATTCCCAGCAGCTGGGGTTAGATGCACCAACCCTGAAGAGATTCTGGGGAGCACCACAGAATTCACCAAAGCCTGCCACCACACCTCACAATTCCACTTGTTTCTTACAAGTTTGCCCCATCTAGGAGTAGCTTGTCCAGGAGCTTGTTTGGGAAACCCCCATGTTTTCTGGACAACTTAAAAAGGTTAGTGTGATGGTGTCTAGCCTCTGAAGCTGCCATAAAATATCTTAGGGTCATAACTGATACTCATTATCCTCCTGCACTGTCCACCCTCATTCAACACCTCTGTTGGTCTAGGCAGCTTGCCTGGTGGGGTAACCCCAGCCTTCATTCCTGAAGAATCTGAGCCTCTAGTTACCATTACCCTTCTCCGGTGGTGGCTGTTGATGGTATCCATTTACTTGTAACAAAAGGGCATGGGAAAACCAAGAGAGACTCCATGGATGGCCCAAGTGCCAAACACATTCTTCACTGCCCCTACTATGGAGCAGTAGCCCTACCTTCTTCTGACGATCAGGAACAATTACTTTTGCCAGGATACTGATTCCTTTTCTTGCTTGCTAGTCTCTTGTAAAATGGAGCCCAAAGTGACCAGGTAACAGCTGGAGCTCAAAATGCAATACTTTTTTTTAATTTTATTAAGTTCCGGGATACATGTGCAAGTTTGTTACATAGATAAACATATGCCATGGTGGTTTGATGCACCTATCAATCCTTCACCTAGGTATTAAGCCCCGCATGCATTAGCTATTTATCCTGATGCCCTCCCTCCCCCTGCCACTACCCCTCACCCCAACAAGTCCCAGCATGTCTTGTGCCCCTCCCTGTGTCCATGTGTTCTCATGAAATGCAATACTTTTATTATGTGCTTTGGTAACAGGGCCTCCAGATTCACAAAACCCAAAGCAAGGATAGAAAGTACGGATTTCTCAAATGGCTTCCTGGAAGTGATGATATAAAGGGACATTCCTATACCAGTCCTTGGTTCCCAAACCCTTGTATTCTATTAGGGATACAGAAGTACCACATAATAGGTTATCTCACATCCTGGGATATGGTACCAACCAAACTCACAGGGTATCATCTCCAAGATGAAGGCTCAGATACATTTGTAAGAGTCTGTTCCACCATCCTATCAGGCTGGATGGCTTCTGGGGATATAGTATATGATAGAACCAGCAGACCCCATGGCCCTGTGCCACAGCTGCACCCCTTTGTTATAAAGTGGGTCCCTAGGTAAAGTCTGAAAGAGTTCAGCTCACAATGGGCAGCTCTAGCTATGTGGCTACTTGATGTCTCATAGTCATATGCTCTAACCCTACCATGGCCCAGTAGCCCACAGAGCTGCTTTTTAACTGGTTTGTAGTTCTTTGCAGCAGAAGGCATGGCTTTGTACCAGAACCCCCCAGAGGTCTAATGTGATTGTCCTTTCGGGACTTGCCATGAGCTTCAAATGACATTTTTTTCCCCGTGACAAGTACCTCTAATACGTGCATTTTGAAAGGTGGCAATATTGACCACAAAAGAGCAAAAATAGATTCTTGGGTGGAAAAAAACTCTTAAATATCATGATGGTTTGTGGTTCTCCAAAGCTTGATCCTACCTGACAATATCTTATTCTTTATATCATTTCTCTTATTGGGTTTTCTTAGGCATTACATGAGCCATATTGACATTGACTTTATAGAAAATACACAAAAAGTTTAAAAAGATCAATGTTACAAAACTAAGGTGAATAGATGGCTGTGACTGGCAGACTTTCTTTTGATGGATTGCTCTGTCTTGAGGTTGTGTGGTGAGAGGTGGACTGTGTGTCTATTGGCCACCATTGGCTACCTTGTGGGTACTGTCTATGTTTGACCCTCAGTGCTATTGTGTGTGACTTGGACTTTGAGAATTAAGTAAAATTAGTTTATACATTATTATTTAATTCTGCAAAAGTCATTCAACCCATCATTAATTTTGTCAACTGCTGAAAAGAAATATTAAGAATATCTTTCTGAATATCTGACTATGATTTTTTTGAAAGCCATTAAACTCAAGACAGTATATGTGTCTTATATTGTAATAGTTCTTAATAAAGAAGGTAAATTTACAGAATATTTGAAAATTTTCAAACAGAATTTTGAGCAATGTAACACTGCTACTTCCTTAGTTAAGAACACATGAACAAATGACGATGAAATGATTGGGTCTTAAAAAGTTGCAGAAATCCTTACAAAACCTGGTCATGCTCATACATTTGCCTAGACTGCAATTTCAATAGTGATGAAGCAAAATCCAGTATTTTGAAAGAACTGCCATTGAGCAATAATTCAATTCAAAGACATATGTATGAGTTGTTAGTTAACATTTAAAAGCAGTTAATTGGCACATTCAAAACAAGAAAAAATTTCGATTCAAATTGATGAAAGTTACTGACAATAAAACCCTCCTAATGGCAATTGTTTGTTGTCTCAATGATGATTGTATATTGCAAGAAGCGATGTTTGTAAGTTCTTTAGAAACTGACTATACTAGAACATCGATTTTTGCTACTATAAAGTTTTTGTTTGATACAACACAAGTGCCGTTGGAGAATCAGGTGTCCGGTGCTTCTGATGGAGCAAATTCCGTGGCTGGAAGGCACAAAGGTTTATAGCTCACCTGAAAGAAGTATGTCTTAATGTTCTTGCATTAAACTGCATTGTTCATCCAGATCAACTATGTTGCAAAAATGTTAGCCCACTTCTTTATCACTCTCTCACTATAATAAGTAAAACCATCAATAAAATATAGTCACATAGTAAGTCACATTTTCTGCCTTTTCAGAAAATTAAGTGTTGTTAAGAAACAGTATGTAAGGTCTCTATGTACAGAAGTCAGATGTTTTTCTGAAGAAAACTGTCAACAAAATTTGTAAATTTTTTGATATAGTTCATTTTTTTAGAAAGTGAATGAGACACACATTTAGCAAAGGAAAACCGCAAACACAAAAAATAGCTTATATTTATTGGTCGGATTTTTCAGAAACTTAATGAAGTATCATTTCAACTTCAGACAGTTTAATTTGCATATTAGCAGCCATCACTGGAAATATTTTAAAACAATATAATGAGAACATAATTGCATGGTATTCAGGAGTTAGTTGAAATCAAGATCACTCACTAAGAATAAGCTTAGAAATTATTCAGGCAGGCCGGGCACAGTGGCTCACGCCTGTAATCCCAGCACTTTGGGAGGCCAAGGTGGTTGTTCACCTGAGCTGAAGAGTTGGAGACCAGCCTGGGCAATATGGTGAAAACTCGTCTCTCCAAAAAAAAAAACAAAAATTAGCCAGGTGTGGTGGCATGGGCCTGAGGCTACTCAGGAGGCTGAGGTGAGAGGATCACTTGATTCCAAAAGGCTGAAGTTGCTGTGAGTCAAGATTGCGCTACCACGCTCTAGCCTGGGTGACTGAGTGAGACCCTGTCTCAAAAAAAAAAAAAAAAAAAAGAATTATTCAGACAGTTTAAGACAAACTTCTAACCACAAAGCAAGCTAGAACAACATGGTTTAAGAGGAGCCAAAATCTGGAAAACAGTACGCATTGTCTTGTAATCCTGTATGACATTTTGCTAGTAGAAGTCACCACCTGTTTAGGCAGGAATTCCAATTCCCTAAAGATTTTTGAGAATCCCGGAGGAATGTCTCGCATGCATTAATTAAGTAGTCCAGGTCATTCACTTTCCTAACTGTGGCTGGCCTCTGCCATGCTTGGGCTCTAGTGCAGCTAAATGCCGGCTGGAGCTCTGCTTACACGCTGCTGCTGGCCTCTGCAATGTTCATGTTTTACACCAGGTACAGATCCTTGCTAGCCCCTCCAGCTACCAGTGCTCTCAACCCTTGCTAAATTGTAATAGCACAGCAGCAGTGAGTCGCTAGGTGAGAAAGGAAACAGTTTTCTGCCTTCTGTATTAAACTACGTTAAAGGGTCCCACGGCAACATTTCTTAGAACCTAATGTGTTTAAAACCAACAAAAAACCCAGAACTGCTCTTCAATCCCTTAGCTTTTGTTGCTAAATCCAATTCACACAAGGCTTTTTCCCTATAGGGCAAATTGTCTGTGAGATTCAGCTGTTTTTTAATTCTATTTTGCTCTCATTGGATTCTTCATAATCTGTAAGTTCCTATATATGCCTGAGATCCAATTATTGATGCTATCCCAGTTATTTTCCCAAAAGGCTTATCAGCAACCTTATAAATCAAATCGAATGGAATAGATGTACATGTAAAGGAAGGTGCCTATTTCTGTCCCCATAGCTGTATTAGAATCTTAGTTTTGGCCCATCCAGAAAAGCCCTATTACATTTTCAAAATAAATATTTGTAAAATATTTTACTAGGCAACTTAATATATATTTAAAAGGAAAAAAACTAAAACAGGATTCTGGAGATTTTAATCCTAGTCTTATCACTAATTATCTTTGTGAACTCCTGCCATAAACCTATTTCTTAGTGCAATGTATTAAATAGTTTTGCATGATGACTTTGAAAATCAAATAAGGAGATGGATGCAAATGCACTTTGAAAATATTAAATGTTCAATTCAAATGTGAAGAGTTCTTATTTTTGTAATACTTAACAAAAATTTGGTCTTTGACTCTAATTGTCCACCTATTTAGTTATGATACTCACTCTATGTTTCTCAGTCTTAATTTTCTTTTTTTTGTTGTTTTTTTGTTTTTTGAGACAGAGTCTCACTCTGTCGCCCAGGCTGGAGTGCAGTGGCATGATCTCGGCTCACTGCAAGCTCTGCCTTCTGGGTTCACGCCACTCTCCTGCCTCAGCATCCCGAGTAGCTGGGACTACAGGTGCCTGCCACCACGCCTGGCTAATTTTTTTGTATTTTTAGTACAGACAGGGTTTCACCGTGTTAGTCAGGATGGTGTTGATCTCCTGATCTCGTGATCCACCTGCCTCGGCCTCCCAAAGTGCTGGGATTACAGGCGTGAGGCACCATGCCCGGCCTCTCAGTCTTAATTTTCTAAGGGCTGTGTAAAATAAATTATTTTAGAGGAGCTTTGTCATAAAATGTTAGAGCTAGAAGAGAATTGGAGATCATATGCTCAAATCCCTTATTTTAGGATGAAAAAAGTGAAGCATAAAGAAGGAAGTGTTATCGGAATTGCAGATGGTGGAACAGGTCAAGAACTCAAGATCCTGATCCATAAATAGCATTCACTTCACCACATCATAAAAGAGTGTTCTCAAGGACACTAATTCTCCCTTTTCTGGGATTAGTTAACACAGCAATTATCCAACATGGGTTTCCCTGAGCTTCCAAGTATGCTATTTCTTTATTCACACCATTCCTTATTTCCAGAGCTTCTACACACCAGTGCTCATGGAACTCTTTTTAGGGCAGCAACAAAATGATATTTATTGAGCTCCTTTGCTGTGTTATGCACAGAAGGTACTGCAGATATAGCACTTAATAAGACAGACAAATTACTGCCATAATAGAGCATATATTTTACCAAAATACTGGCCATAAAAGTAACATATGTATTAAAATAAAAGTAACTTATTCTCCCAAGCTTATAGGACACACAGCTAATGTTCTTCTTGATAGTGTATTTCTTTAGTTGGAAGGCTAATGGAACATTTCGTCTCCCTAGTGGACCAACATTCAAGTTTCAGGTTTCCTAGAGGTAGTTTCCAAGTCCTTAAGCCATTTAAGAATATGTCTATGGATGCCCACATGCATTATGAGAAATACCTGTATGTCTCAGTTATCTTCCTCAGACTCAATGACACATGTATTTGTGCTAATACTCTCAGCGGCATTCATCCCCTAAACATGGAAAAGCCCTTACTAGGGCAGGGAAGAGCAAAGAACAAATTTTTAACATCTGGGTCTGGTCATTTCATTTTTCCTCTGCGTTCGGGAGCGGGGATAATTCATTCAGCTATTTTATCTTCCTGAATTTTCCTCCTTTTTGCCAGCTGACAGTTAACTGCTATATATATTCTTCCAATAGGGGTACTGGAAGCAG
The DNA here is from genome assembly GCF_028878055.3 of Symphalangus syndactylus. Taxonomy (NCBI): domain Eukaryota; kingdom Metazoa; phylum Chordata; class Mammalia; order Primates; family Hylobatidae; genus Symphalangus; species Symphalangus syndactylus. The sequence continues at coordinate 55,542,154 of NC_072430.2, read as the reverse complement.
GATGTGTAAAGTACTGAAAAATAGAGCTGGGATCGAGGAGTCAATGGGCCATAGGCAGAGACGAGATGAAAAACCATAGGCTAAGGTGTAGATAAAATCTGGGTGATCAACCAATTGACAGTTGAAATGTAGTCTGGTGAGGATCACATGAAGGAAAGGAACAGAAATTGGAAGAGCAATACAGTGAACAGGTGGTGAGCCTCTTTATGACAGTATCATTTCTAACAAACTTTATGGAGGTATAATTTACATACAATAAAATAACTCATTTTGTGTGAGCTTGATTTAAGATATGCATACATTCACGTATCCACCACTACACCAATATAATATAATAGTGTTTTAGGGTGGACTTCTGTTATTCCAAGACATAGTTTTCTCAGCTTATTTCCTCCCACAGGTCCTCAGATAGCCAAGCACTGGGATTTGTCTTTGCTCCAGCAGCAAGTATCAATGAAGTATCAATAGCAATGAGACCTTGAGGCAAACTCTTGTTCCTGAACCGAGTTGCGATAGATCTTGCTAAGAGGATCTGGAACAGGGCTTGGAGAATGTCTGCGCAGCAAAATCAGAAAATGTTCTGTTTGCCTGGTCACATGGGGGATGTGGTAGAGACAGTCAGTTCAAGAATCCAGATGCTTGTCTGTCTAAACACAGATACAACCCACTGGATGGTCTTCCTTTTGTCTCTTATGATCCTAGAAGAGCAGACAAAAAGTGAGGGGTGGAAGTATAGTCAGGACTAGAAAGTGTTGGTTGAGGTAAAGTTAGAGGGTGTCTGTAATTCCCAAGATCCACCCCAAAACTTGGCACATAGTACCTATTTAATATCATGATCCCTGTAATAAGATAATCCTGTGAAGCTCTGGCTTACTTGATACTGCCATGTAATTTACACTCACACAAGAGAGTAGCTAACCTGTCTTTGCAAGTCCAGGTATAAAATTAATCAACTTCTTGTGACTGCTTCTGCTTCTTCGTAGACAAGTTCTGACACACTTAACCAAAGGAAACTTTATAAGTTTTCCAATATAAGAGCCAAACAGCTAATGTTCCTTCATTACCCACAAAAAAAATCAAAGGGAAAACATTATCCACCCAAAATTTGGAAAATATGAATTGCCAGTGGCTTAGGGCACATGGGAAGAAAACCAAGTTAGGATAAATATTAAGCTATGTATGATCCTTCTTTCTTTTCTGCTTTAATTCTTCTGTTACAGTTTTTCATTTTAAAATAGTAAAAATCCCCAAATAAAAAAGATACAACTTGTAGTGAAAATTAACAGTTAGGGGAAAAAATAACTTTTAAATGCCATGTTCACTGGCATTTTCAATGTTTTGATAGTGTTTTTCTTCCTGATAGAAACCACAGTTGTTTCTGGGAGAATGACTATGTCACAATAGCTTATAGAAGTAAAAACTTGTGTCCTAAGATTTATTTTGAGAGTCTCTCACCTACCCTCCATCACCTGACTGCCTGTATTATTATTATACAAGAAAAAGAGTTTTCTTCGTAGCATTGAAACAAAATAGGATGGAAATGCACAAAAATTCTGGAAGATTCACCAATTAACAAGAGTTATTGTTCAGCAGTGTTTTGGCAGAAGTTCAGCAGACTGTATATAGAACTTGAAGATGTTTCTCCTGTAGAGACATACGAACACATTTAAATTTTGGCCCCAAATAAAAAAATAACTATATAATATTAATTCGTGTCACAGTAGCTTGGTCAAAATCTAGCAGATGAATTCTATAGTAGAAGAATTATTAGATTCATTGGCTATTTTTCACCTTTCGCTTTCATAAAAATCAGATACATCTAAGCTGGTTTGAACTGGATTTTGAAATTGTTAGTCATTTACGATAAAGAGATTTAGTGTCCTTGCTGCTGAAAAATGATGTATGAGATGCAAAATCATTGTTGTCACTCCATAGATAGTAAGAACAAAGGAAAGAAAAACCCTAATCTTCTAACGAGTTGGAATAGTGAATATAGGTGGAAAGTAATTTTCTCTATTTACATCTCATTTAAGGTTGATAGCTTTCACAAACGGATAAGGAAATTGATATGGTGGAGTTTTCCTGAAGCAAACTAGAATATCTAAGGTTTTCATTCTATAAAAGTTTGTCTTCCTAGCTATTAAATGTCTCTTTGCTAACCTGCCTAGAGGAATCTAATTTTATTTGCAATTAAATTTAAAAGATACTTGTTTATAAATATTAATGCCACATTAATTTTAAAATTCTTGTGATTTTGTTGACTTTATCATTCATCTGTTTATAAAATATTTTTATATCACATAAATATTTTACATATCATACATCTGCTTATTTTATAATATTTAAAATATTAAACATTTGTTTTCAGCAATCCTCCCACCTCGATCTCCCAGAGTGCTGGGATTACAGGCATCAGCCATTATGCCTGTCCTTTTATGTTTATTAATATGATATGTATGATATATGAAATATTTAAATAAATATTTAAAAAATTAACAGATGTAGGATATATAAAATATTTAAAATATTAGATGTATGTGAATTTATAGGAAATAATCTCCAACAATATTGTAACATGAAATACATTCAGCAGATAGACAAAGCATAAACTATTCTATCATTTGTACATAAAGGAAAAGACACTAAACAGATATTTTGGTATACTAAATGAATACCTCTAGACAGGTACACAAAGAATTGATAGCAGCAGTGACCTCTAGAGAGAAGGAATCGGCAAAGGAAGTCAGGAGAACTTTTGTGTATTTGCTCATTTACTGTATTTGAAAAAATTTTGGCCGGGCGCGGTGGCTCACGCTTGTAATCCCAGCACTTTGGGAGGCCGAGGCGGGAGGATCACGAGGTCAGGAGATCGAGACCACAGTGAAACCCCGTCTCTACTAAAAATACAAAAAATTAGCCGGGCGTGGTGGCGGGCGCCTGTAGTCCCAGCTACTCGGAGAGGCTGAGGCAGGAGAATGGCGTGAACCCGGGAGGCGGAGCTTGCAGTGAGCCGAGATTGCGCCACTGCACTCCAGCCTGGGTGACAGAGCGAGACTCCGTCTCAAAAAAAAAAAAAAGAAAAAATTTTAACTAAATGTAAAACATATCCAAAAATCACAAATGTAGTTATACCACTCAATTTTCTCTCATTCTAAAATTGACACTCCAGGAAGATGAACTGTGTTTTTTCCCCTCCAGTAATTCCCCCCACCTCCACATTCCAGAGTTGTGAGCATTTCCTACACACTATTATCGCCGTTGGAGTAGAATAAAGGAGCGACATGGTCCATAATCCTATTTCAACTGCTTCCTAGCTTTTTGGCTTTGTATTTGACCATACCTCTTTGACCATTAACTTACTGATACATAATGTGATTACTAGAATTCCTACCTCATAGGGCTGTCATGACGCTTAAAGGAAAGAGCATATCTAAAATGCTTATTACAGTGTTTGGAATGTAGCAGGTGCTCAAGAAATGATTGTTCTTGTGTGCTGGGCACCGATCCTAGATTATGGGACTGTGAAGATAAAAGTATTCCAGCCCATAAGGAGCTCACACTCTATCTACAGTGGCACACAAACCTGCAGATTAAACCAAAATATATGTCTGACTCACAGTAGAATGGACACAATATATTGAATTGATGAATTATAAAATGGTATAATCTAAGTAAGTTTACACATTGTATTGTCTGGGATGGGAGATAGAAAGCAGGCAAAGCCGATTCTTTTTTTTTTTTTTTCAGGATGGAATCTTGCTCTGTCGCCCAGGCTAGAGTGCAGTGGCACAATCTCAGCTGACTGCAACCTCCGCCTCCCAGATTCAAGCGATTCTCCTGCCTCAGCCTCCCAAGTAGCTGGGATTACAGGCACACACCACCACGCCCAGCTAATTTTTGTATTTTTAGTAGAGACTGGGTTTCACTATGTTAGCCAGGCTTGTCTTGAACTCTTGACCTCGTGATCCATCCACCTCGGCCTCCCAAAGTGCTGGGATTACAGCCATGAGCCACCACGCCCGGCCCTGCAAAGCAGATTCTTAATAAATATCCTTCTCCTGGTAATTTATGTATTTATTTTGAGACAGTGTCTCACTCTGTCACCCAGGCTGGAGTGAAGTGGCATGAGCATGGCTCACTGCAGCCTCAAACTCCTGGGATCAAACGATCCTCCTGCCTCAACCTCCCATATAGGTGAGACTACAGGCACACACTACCATGCCTAATTTTTAAAATTTTTTTATAGAGATGGGGTCACACTATGTTGCCCAGACTGGTTTCAAACTCCTGGGCTCAAGCAATCCTCCCATCTTGGCCTCCCAAAGTGCTGGGATTACAGGCAGGAGCCACCATGCCTGTCCTTTTCTGTTTATTAATATACCAACTTATAGCTAGCTATGCTATTTACTCTTCAGCTATTGAAATTGATCATTTTAACAATTTAAAAATTAATTTTACGAGTGAAGAAATATATTGAAATCCTGTAAGTGTCTGAATCAGGGGAGACTATTACCATTAATTTTCAAAAATGCAACTCTGTTCTCTGTTATATCTTCTTTTTCTAGAAATGGAATATCTTATGGAACCGTGGCTTTTAAGAATCTTCCAATTGACTTTGATGTTGGAGAAACACCAAATATCATTTTCCTTTCTAGTCAGAATATAGTGAATGGGATGTTTTGTTAAGGTTTATTCTTACACATCAACCCTTTTGCTTTATTCAGAAAGATAGGAAAACGTGACTTTGATTAAAAAAAAAAAGGGGGTATTCATTTTGAAAGTGGCCTTGGATTAATTTTAAAAAAGGTATTCAGTCCATGCGCAGTGGCTCAGTGGCTCACGCCTGTAATCCCAGCACTTTGGGAGGCCGAGGCAGGTGGATCACCAGGTCAAGAGATAGAGACCATCCTGGCCAACAAGACATAGAGACCATTCTGGCCAACATGGTGAAACCCCATCTCTACTAATACAAAAAAATTAGCTGGGCATGGTGGCACGTGCCTGTAGTCCCAGCTACTTGGGAAGCTGAGGCAGGAGAATCGCTTGAACCCGGGAGGCGGAGGTTGCAGTGAGCCAAGATCGCACCACCGCACTCCAGCCTGGCGACGGAGCGAGACTCCATCTCAAAAAAAAAAAAAAAAAAAAGCATTCAGTTTTTTTCCTTTTAATTAATAGACTTTATTTCTTAGAGTAGTTTTAGGTTTAAAGAAAAATTGTAACAGAAGGTACAGGGAATTCCCATATACTCTCTCTTTCCTCACCACCCCCAAACTTATGGTTTTCCCTATTATTGACATCTTGCATCAGTTTGGGACACTTGTTACAACTTATGAACCAATATTGATACATGATTATTAACTAAAGTCTATAGTTAGTATTAAGGTTCTCCCTTAATGTTGTGTAGTTCTATGGGTTTTGCCTAATGCATAATGTCACGTATCTACCATTTGAGTACCATACAGAATAGTTTCACTATCCTAAGAAAATCCCCTATGTTCCACCTATGCATCCCTCCCCTCTTCCTATTAATCTCTAGCAGCCACTGATCTTTTTACTAGCTCCATAGTTTTGCCTTTTCCAGAATGCCATAGAGTTGGAATCATACAATATATAGGCTTTTTGGATTGGCTTCTTTCACTTAGCAATAAGCATCTAAATTTCCTCCAAGTCTTTTGGTGGCTTGATAGCTCATTTCTGTTTATTGATTAATAATATTTCATTGTATAGATGCAGCACAACATGTTATCCATTCACCTATTAGCAATTCTTGATTGTCTACAATTTTTGGCAATTATGAATAAAGTTGCTATAACATTTGTTTTCAGGTAACATACGAGTTTTCAACTCATGCAGGCAAATAACCAGGAGTGCAACTGCTGGATTGTATGGTAAGACTATGTTTAGTGTTGTAATACACTAACAAGCTGTCTTTCAAAGTGGCTGTACCATTTTGCATTTCACCAGCCACAGAAGAGTTCCAGTTGCTCCACATCCTCATCAGCATATGCTATTATCAGTGTTTTGGATTTTAGTAGTTTAAGAGTGTAGTGGTATCTCACTGTTATTTAAAATTTGCAATTCCCTAATGACATGATGTAGAGCATCTTTACGTATGCTTGTTTGTCATCTGTACATCTTTAGTAAGGTTTATTCAGATCTTATGCCCACTTTTTAACTTGGTTATTTATTTTCCTTTTGTTGAGTTTTAAGAGTTTTCTGTATATTTTGGATACAAGTCCTTTATAAGACATGTGTTTTGCAAATATTTTCTCCCAATGTGTGGCCTGTCTTTTCATTCTCTTAGCATTGTCTTTTGCAGAGAAAAGGTTTTCTAAATTTAATGAAGTCCAACTTAGCAATTTTTTCTTTCATGAATTATACTTTTGGTGTTGTATCTAAAAATTCATTGTCAAACCTAAGGTCAACCTAGAATTTTTCCTATGTCATTTTCCAGAAACTTTATAGTTTTCCATTTTACATTCAGGTCTAGAATCCATTTTGAGTTAATTTTTGTGATAGGTGTAATAAGGTCAGAGTCTAGATTTAATTTTCTTTGCATATGGATATCTAGTTGTTCCAGCAGTATTTGCTAAAAAAAAAATATTCTTTCTTGATTGAATTGCCTTTGTTCCTCTGTCAAAAACGAATGGCTATTTTTGGTGGCTATCGTTGTGTGGGCTTATTTCTGGGCTCTAAATTCTGTTCCACTGATTTATTTGTCTATACTTTTGCCAGTACTACACTGTCTTGATTACTGTAGGTTTATATTATAGCCTTGAAGTAGTAGTAGTGTCAGTCCTCTGAATTTGTTCTTCTTCAATACCATACTGGCTATTTGGTTTTGCCTTTCCATGTTAAACATTAGAATTAGCTTGTTGATATCCACAAAATAAGTTGCTGGGGTTTTGATTTGGATTGCATTAAATCTATAGATCAACTGGAAAAAGAACTGACCTGTTAATATTGAATTTTCCTTTCCATGAACATGAACTATTTCTCCATTTATTTAGATTCCTTTGTTTTCTTTCAATCGAGTTTTGTAGTTTTCCTCATATAGATCTTATACATATTTTCTTAGATTTATACCTAAGTATTTCAATATTTTGGTGCTAATGTAAATGGTAATTTTTTTTTTTTTTTTTTTTTGAGACAGAGTCTCACTCTTGTCATCCAGACTGGAGTGCAGTGATGTGATTGGGGCTCAGTGAAACCTCCGCCTCCCACGTTCAAGCAATTCTCCTGCCTCAGCCTCCTGAGTAGCTGGGATTACAGGTGCCTGCCACCATATCCAGCTGATTTTTGCTTTTTTTTTTTTTTAGTAGAGATGGGGTTTCACCATGTTGGCCAGGCTGGTTTCGAACTCCTAACATCAGGTGATCCACCCGTCTCGGCCTCCCAAAGTGCTGAGATTACAGGCGTGAGCCACCACACCTGGCTGGTATTGTGTTTTTAACTCAAATTCCAACTGTTCCTTGCTGTACACAGGAAAGAAATAGACTCTTGTGCATTAACCTTGTATCCTGCAACTTTGCTATAATAGCTTATTTGTTTCAGAAGATTTTTTGTTTGGTTTTGTTTTGTCAATTCTTTGGAATTCTCTTTTTTGCTCTTGTCCTTTGTTTCTGTATTGTCTTCCACTCATTTTCTGTCTTCTTTGGTTTTAATTGAGCAGTGTACATAATTCCATTCTTTCTCCTCTCTTAGCATATCAATTATACTTTAGAAAAAAAAATTTTACTGGTTGCCCTAGAGTTTGCAATACACATATATGACTAATCCAAGTCCACTTGCAAATAATATTATACTGCTTCCCTGGTAGTACAAGTATCTTATAACAGTATGCTTAATTCCTCCGTCCCATCCCTTTTAACATTGGTGTCATTCATTTCCCTTTTCCATAAAATAATCCAGAATATATTTTTACTATTCTTTTTCTGAGCAAACTATTATGTATTAGATCAATTAAGAAAAAGAAAATATTTTATTTTACCTTCATTCCTTTTATAATGTTCTTCCTTTCTTTATGTGGATTCAATTTTCTGATCTATATTATTTTTCTGCTTTCTGAGGAACTTTTTTTTTTTTAGTAGAAACCATACTTTATTTTTTTTGCACACAAAACAATAAACATTTTCTAAAAGTACATACGAACAAAAAGATGCATATCAAACATATTAGGAAGGTTGCACATGGGAAGACGGGGAATAGAAACGGGGGGTGGGAATTAAAGAAAATAAATGAGAGAGGGACTTTGTATGGATCAATGATAATAACTCAATCCTCTATTTGACAAAGAAGAAGGAGAAGGAAGAGGAAGAAAAAGAAAGTGGGATAAAGGATCAGAAAGGGAGGAAAATAGAAAAAATTAGAGTATGACTCCAGGGTAGACCTGTTTTGTTGTCGCTTGGTTCGTTGGTTGGTTTGACAGTTGTATTTTTCATATGTTTCGCCATGTTGGCCAGGTTGGTCTCGAGCTCCTAGCCTCAAGTGATCAACCCGCCTCAGCCTCCCAGAGTACTGGGACTACAGGCGTGAGCCACCACATCCAGCCCCCACATTGCTTCTGGCCTCTGTGGTAGACCTCCCAAACGGGGCGGCCGGGCAGAGGCGCTCCTCACATCCCAGACGATGGGTGGCCGGGCAGAGGCGCTCCTCACTTCCCAGACGGGGCAGCCGGGCAGAGGCGCTCCTCACATCCCAGACGATGGGTGGCCGGGCAGAGGCGCTCCTCACTTCCCAGATGGGGCGGCCGGGCAGAGGCGCTTCTGAGGAACTTCTTTTTAACATTTCTTGCAAGGCAGCTCATCTGGCAACAAATTTCCTCCATTTTATATGTCTGAGAAAGTCAGACTTTCTTTTGAAGAAAGAAGGATAATTTACTCCTTTAATTTTGACTCCAATATTTTTGAAGGTTAATTTCACTGAGTACAGAATTTTAGATGGGTGAGTTTTTTCTTTTAACACTTTAAGTATTTCATCTCACACTTTTCTTGCTTGCATGGTTTTTGAAAAGAAGTTTGATGTAACTCTTATTGTTCCACCTCTATAGGTAAGGTGTTTTCTCTCACTCCCATACTCCCTTGCCCCAGCCCCTTCTTTCAAGATTTTCTCTTTGTCTTTGATTTTCCACAGTTTTGAAAATACTATGCTAGGTGTAGATTTTGAAGATTTTGTTTGTTTCTTTAAGAGACAGAGTTAGGCTGGGCACAGTGGCTCACGCCTGTAATGCCAGCACTTTGGGATGCCAAGGTGGGCGGATCACCTGAGGTCAGGAGTTCAAGACCAGCCTGGCCAACATGGTGAAACCCGTCTCTACTAAAAATACAAAAATTGGCTGGGCGTGGTGGCAGGCGCCTGTAATCCCAGCTACTCGGGAGGTTGAAGCAGAAGAATCCCTTGAAACTAGGAGGTGGAGTTTGCAGTGGGCCGAAATCGTGCCACTGCACTCCAGCCTGGGCAACAGAGTGAGACTCCATCACACTCATACACACAAACGACAGGGTCCCACACTGCTGCCCAGGCTGGAGCACAGTGGTGCCATCATAGCTCACTACAGCCTTGAACTCCCGGGCTCAAGCAATCCTCCTGCCTCAGCCACCCAAGTAACTGGGACTACAGGCACATGCCACCCACTCGGGCTAATTTTTTATTTTTTGTAGGGACAGAGTATCCCTATGTTGCCCAGGCTGGTCTCTAACTCTCCTACTCCTGGGCTCAAGCGATCCTTCCATTTTGGCCTTGAAAAGAGCTGGGATTACAGGCACGAGTCACCATCCCTGGCCAGTCCAGGTGTAGATTTTTTTGTGTTTATCCTGTCAGTGCTCTCTGAGATGCCTGGATCTGTGGTTTGGTATTTGTCATTAATTTTGGAAGATTCTCAGTCATTATTTAACTATTTCTTCTTTCCTTGCCTCTCTCTACTCTTTTGGTACTTTCTTTCATTACAGTTAGGTTATAACTTTTGTAATTGTCTCGCACCCACAGTGCTTGGGTATTCTGTTCCATATTTTTCTTTTTTTTTTTTTTTTTTTTTGCTTTGCATTTCAGTTTTAGAAGTTTGTACTGACATATCTTCAAGCTTACTTATTCTTTCCTTGGCTATATCCAGTCTATTGATGAGCCCATTAAAGGCATTTTTCATTTGTTCTATTGTTTTTTATTTCTAGCATTTCCTTTTTATTCTTTCTTAGAGCTTCCATATCTCTGAGTACATTACCCATGTGTTCTTGCATGTTGCCCACTGTTTGCTTAGAATCCTTGGCATATTAATCATATTTATTTAAAATTTTTGGTCTGAAATTCAAAAATCTCTGCCATGTGTGAGTCTGATTCTGATGTCTGGTTTGTCTCTTCAGACTGTGTTTTTTGCCTTTTAGCATATTTTTAATTTTTTTGTCGTTGTTGTTGTTGTTGAAAGCCAGACATGCTGTATCAGGTAAAAAGAACTTAGGTAGATGGGCCTTTAGTGTGAGGTTTCGTGTTTATCTGGCAAAGAGGTAGGCTTTGTTACTGTTCGTGGTGTCAGAGGCTAAAATTTCCTACCGTGTCCTTGTTTTTGCATCCTATGTTGTCTTTGGATGTCCCCAGAGACTCTTAAAATAGGGTCTGAGGTTTGAGTTCTTTTAGCTATAATGCCCCGTTATTACACAGGAGCTCTTCTGATGTGGTGATAAGGTTAGGGGGAGAGGAGGGCTTTCTGCAGTCCTATGATTAGGACTCAAGTCTTTTAGTGAGCTTGAGTTGAGTATTTCCCTTCTCCCATTTGGAAGGCTAGAGCTGACCAGAGTTGGTAATTTTCCTTCCTCCAGATTGGTTAGCCTTTAGTAGATTCATTTGGTTAGGCTCTGATAGAGAGTTTCCCTTGAGGCCAGGTCTTGTTAGGAAGAACAGAGAGCCCTGAGAGTATTTCACGATGGTTACTTACCCCTTCTCCCTGGCAAAAGCAAAGCAGATTTTTCTCAGATCTTTACAGTGAGAATCTGACAGGATTCATAGAGGTAAAACTGAGGTGAGTATTGAGGCCCCTCTCAGACTGAGCCCCCTTGGAGTTTTTAACTCTCAAGCTAGTCTGCACTGAGCCTCCAGCAATTCCTCAATTACAGTTAAGTGTTCCTACTGATGTCGGCTCCAGCTGTGAAACTAGCTTCAGCTTCTGGCTTCTGTACGTGGGCTCTGCTCCTGGTAAACTGCGATTCTCTGAAAAGCTGTGCCTCTCTGTATCTATCTGTCTGTCTCTCTAATTTTTAAGGCAGTAGTTTTTCCTGTGACCTCAGTTCTCTGGTGGATCTAAGAAGAGTTATCGATTTCAGTTTGCTTAGCCTTTTTTTTCTTGTTGTGAGGATGGGAGTGACAAGTTCCAAGCTCTTTACATGTTGAACAGGAAACTGAAAGCCCCTTGGTGTTCCTTTGTAAATTCATCTTAACAATATTTATCATAATTGAAAAGTTCTAATATCAAATTTTCAGTCTGTTTATATTCCCCTAAACTCAGATAAATATACATTTTATTTTGTGTGTCTGTCTGTGTGTGTGGGTTTTGTTGTTGTTGTTTGTTGTGTTTTTTTAAGATATAAAGTCTTGCTCTGTCAAGGCTGGAGTGCAGTGGCACAATCATACCTCTCTGCAGCCTCGAACTCCTGGGAGAAAGTGATCCTCCCGCTTCAGCCTTCAGAGTAGCTACGACTACAGGCACTAACCACCAAGCCCAGCTAATTTTTAAAATTTTTTGTAGAGATGGGAGTTTCGCTTTGTTGCCCAGGCTGGTCTCAAACTTCTGGCCTCAAGTGATCCTCCTGCCTCAGCCTCCCAAAATGTTGGAATTACAGATACTTTGTGTTTTGATTCTTGAAAGGAAAAAACAAAGATTTTTAATGCCTCTTATCTTGTAAGCACTTTCCTTCCAAACAATACCCTTTTGCTGCCATTGTTCTTGTTATGAAAAGCTTAAAGAAAAAGAAAAAACTAAGGGTAATAATGGGCCAGGAATCACTGAATACTAGGTCTTCTTGTATAGTTTGATACCCTATAAATTGTGTGCATCTGATGCATTTCAGCTTCAAAAGGCTCAATGCTCTGTATTATTTAGTAGTAATCAAAATTTCAAGTTTTACCTAGCCTCCTGATTCACTGCCCAGTTTCCTAATAAATATGGGCTAAGGGTCAATGGAGTCATTTGCAAGTAATCTTGTAGTCTACTCAGAAAGTTCTGCAAAGTTAGAAAGTGATTAAATGACTGTTTGTTAAGATATACTTACATAGTAATAACCTAAATGCATTTGTTAAGTGGTTGTAAAAAGGAAGATTTAAAATTTTATCCTATATGAAATTTTCCTTTTTGGTGTCTGTTATTTAATAGGATTGTTTAAATTAGGGGATACTATTTGGTGCCTTTGTAACTGTGAAAATTAGTTGATTGAATATTACTGCTTTCCATGTTCATATTTATATTTGTATATACACATATATACATACACATATACTACTTTCCTTTCCATGTTCATATTTATATTTGTATATACACATATTTACATACACATATACTACTTTCCTTTCCATGTTCATATTTATATTTGTGTATACACATATACACATATACATAAAAATATATTTTATACATTTTTGAAAAGGAAAATTAACTTTAGGGCAAATTTAATGAATATTCTAAAATTTTTTTGCTGATCAAATTATCATTCTGCTTTAAACTTTTGAAATGATCCAAAAATTTTTTAATGACTTAGATTTACTGTTACAAAATGCTTGTCTTTTGATGTCACAAACATTATATACTATAATCACTGGCCAGAGAGAATTGCTATAAGTATAATGAAAAGGGAAATGATTGAAGATCTCTGCAGCTATCCTTATAAATGAGGGTGGGAACACGATGGGCAGTTCCAAAGTTGAAAATAGAGAATATATGCGGATTTATATTAACATAATTGGTATTCTTGGATAGTTAAAAATGTCTAAACTGTAGGAGAAGCCCGAGTAATTACTGTTAACAGAGGAATAAATTTGAGCACAATAATAATGATGATAGGCCAGGCACTGTGGCTCATGCCTGTAATCCCAGCACTTTGGGAACCCGAGGTGAGTGGACCACCTGAGGTCAGGAGCTCGAGAGCAGCCTGGCCAAAACGGTGAAACCTCGTCTCTACTAAAAATAGAAAAATTATCCGAGTGTGGTGGTGGGTGCCTGTAATCCCAGCTACTTGGGAGGCTGAGGCAGGAGAATCACTTGTACCTGGGAGGCGGAGTTGTGGTGAGCCGAAATCGCGCCCCTGGACTCCAGCCTGTGGGACAGAGCGAGAGTCTGTCTCAAAATAATAATAATGATAATAATAACGCCACCAACAATACTAAGAGCTAACATTTACTGAGTGCTTACTATGCGCCAGATATTGTTCTAAGTATACATGTATTATCTCATTTAACCATCTGTAATACTGTGGTATAGACACTTTTATATCCATTTTATAAATAAGTAAACTGAGTTATGGAGAGATTAAACGACTTGCCAGTAAGTTTCAAAGCCTGCGTACAAGCTCACACTTGACTCTGGAGCCAGCGTTCTTAACACAGTATCTTCAGAATGTTAAACTAAAAGGTTTTTAATTTACCGAATTATTCTTTCCACAATTAAAAAAGAAATTATGAGTAGTTATTTTGAATTCTTTCTTCTCTTCACGCATTTCCCATGGTTCTTTTCAAGACATAACACATATCATTTAGTGTTGTAGGTCTGAAAAAACAAAAGTAGCGTGAAGATCAAAAATTTTTTAAAGAGATGGAGTCTCGCTATGTTCCCTAGGCTGGAACTCCCAGGCTAAAGGGATCCTCCAGCCTCACCCCTCTGAGTAGCTGGAACCACCGTGTCCGCTAAGGTCAATGTTTAATTGTATCTTTGTAGGTCTACTGACCAGTTAAAAAGAGGTGCTGTATACATTGGTTGTCGTCTTGTCAGAGTTTGATGCTTTTATATAGACCATTGTTTTTACATGCTAGTACAATTGAAAGCCACTACAGATATTTATATTTACAACCCAAAGGTGGGTTTTCACAAGAAACTCATAAGGCAAAGGTGAGAAGTAAAATAATTTAGCACCAAGTGGAGATATATGTGCAATGCTCCTTTGTTGGCCTCAAAATATATTTTTCTTTTAGAAGACTGACAGGCTTGAAGTTTATGCCTCCAAAGACAAAAGTGATTACGTTTTATTTAGTAGCTTGCAAAGTTGCCAAAGGCCATTTTTTCTACTCTTTCCCTGAAACTGGTTTATATGCTTATTAAGTCATTTATACCTATTTGTAAATGCTTAACATAGTTTCAGATTTTAAGATTTCCCTGCAACTTTACTTCCCTTGAAGTTTACAGCAAGAGTTGTTAATTTTTATTTTTAATTGCATTTATTCAGTAATTAAACTCCGCCACAGAAAAACTTAGTAGACAAGGGGAGTTCCCCTGTGTTCCGTGGCAAAGAGTGCGGTGGGTGACACTGACCCATGGTTAGGTAACCTGGCAAGGAAAGACCCCGTTGTAACACATCTGAGCAACGAGACCAAAGGAAGGGCTTGCTGCCACGAGGCGAAGTCTGCTTTTTTGAACAGAGAGCTCAGCAGAGTTGGGCGGCAATCATGCCCAGCAGTGAGGCCGAGGAGAAAGAGCGGGAGCATTACATTACTGCTCCAAGAGTAGGAAAATATGATGCATGTTTGGGACCAGGCAACCGAAATCCCTTCTCAGCAGCGCCTCCCAAAGCCGAGCACCGCCTTCCTTAGGAGAAGGCGCAGAGTCCCCAGACCCGGGATGAGCCGCACCCCCAGCTCCTTTCTCTTTCCTACGCCGCTAAACACAGACGAGCACGTGAGCGCCGCGGCGCGTCCCAGCTGTGCTTCAGCTGACCACCTCCTGATTGGTTGAGAACGACGTGGGCTGGGGTGGGGACTTGCCGCCTGCGTCGCTCGCCATTGGCTCTCGAGGAACCCGCCTCCACCTCAGGTGAGGCGGGCCTGCGGGAGCGCGCGCCGGCCTGGGCAGGCGAGCGGGCGCGCTCCCGCCCCTTCTCCCCTCCCTGCGCGCCCGAGCGCGCCTCCGCCCTTGCCCGCCCCCTGACGCTGCCTCAGCTCCTCAGTGCACAGTGCTGCCTCGTCTGAGGGGACAAGAGGATCACCCTCGTCGTCGCTTCGGCCAGCGCGTCGGGCTGGGCCCTGACAAGCCACCTGAGGAGAGGCTCGGAGCCGGGCCCGGACTCCGGCGATTGCCGCCCGCTTCTCCTGCTTCTGGTCTCACGAGGGGTTTCCCGCCTCGCACCCCCACCTCTGGACTTGCCTTTCCTTCTCTCTCCGCGTGTGGAGGGAGCCAGCGCTTAGGCCGGAGCGATCCTGGGGGCCGCCCGCCGTGAAGGCATCGCGGGGACCTATTCACCATGGAGGGCGCCGGCGGCGCGAACGACAAGAAAAAGTAAGCCCATTCCCTCGGCCGGCTGCCTTCTCCCCCGGCGACCCCGCCCGCCTGCCCGCCCTGGGCTCCCGGGCCGGCCTCGGCGTTAATGGGGTTGGGGGGGCAGCCTTTTTGTTTCTGCTGCTGCTCCCCTCCCCTCTCTTCCCCCAACCTCGCCGGCCGGGCTCCCCCGCTGTCCACGTCGCCATCTTGTCGTGGGGGGTGGGAGACGCCTCGAAAGTGCTTTCAGGGGCCGGGGTCTGAGCCCTGCTTGCCCTCCCCGCCGGCCGTGGGGGCCTCGCGCCGCCCACCTACCCGTCTCAAAAACCCATCCTGCTCTGTGGCCGCATCCGGAGGGGACTTTACCCAGCCTGAAAACCCCGGGAAGAGAAATGAGCTGCAGCTCGATAGCCGCGGTTTGCACCCGGAGCTTCCGCTCCTTCCCGCCCCCATCCTCTCCGGTTCCATTGAAAACTCGGCCCTGGGGCGGACCTTGCACGCTGGTCCTGGTTTCCCTGTGGACTTGGGGCCCTGAGTTCCCGACTGAGGGACTCGCGTGGTCGGATGCGATCTTGTCCTGTAGTTGTCCAGCCGTCGCGGGTGTCTTTGCCTTTGTGCATTAGGGATTTGCCGCGATGGCCTTAAGATGAGAACTTTTTAGTCTGCACGTGCAGGTTTTGTTTCGTTTTAATCGCCTTGAAAAACTTGCCTAGACTGAGAGTCAGAGTAATGGGAATTTAGGGAAATGGCAACATTTTAAAAAGAACTTCAGAATTGGATACTTGAGTTCATATCACCTGTCACGAGAACGCAGATATTATAAATGAATATATGCCTCATTCATTCTTCAAATAATGAAAATGTAGGGGCTGGTTAAATGTAGGCAGACAGTTTTAATGATACTGAAAAAAGTATATGATGAGTGAATGCGGCACTAAAATGTTGCAAAAATTTTCTAACTCTGTCTCATTTTCCTGAAATTGAAGTATATTAAAGAAAAACCTTCAACATATATCCAAAGTAAGTAATCACTCGATTAGAACTTAATGCAAGTTTTATAAATCACCTTGAAGTTTGAGTCTAAGGGGTACATTAGAGATCGAGAATTGTGAGTTAGTCCAGTGGTATTAAGAGCGGACTCCCCCATCCCCCAACACACACACAATTTTGCCCACTTTGGCATTTTAACTTTTAAGGAAATCATTTAAAGAATTGAAGATTTAGAGTAAGAGTTTTGGTTAGTAGACTGGCTTTGCTGTTAAATCCTTCCACTCTTCTGGCAGAGAGATTAATTTCACTAATCAGTATCAGCAGAAGATAAACTTGTCTATATTGCTGTTTTGTAGGTCCCTTCTCCTGGTCCTTCTTCAATAGAATATTAAATTCTTAGTTTGTATACGCCAGAGAAGGCACTTATAAAATTCAAAAAGTGAGCAAACAGGTCTAGATTAATTCCAAGAGTTACCAGGAATTAATTGCAGTTTATTTTGCGCAGGTGATTACAGTGCTTTTGATGAAATGATAAAGCTGCTATATTGTAAACCTAAGGCAGATTACCTCTGTGTAGTGCCAGTTTTCTATCCTTATTATATATTGAATCATATTTAATACAATGCATTAAATTATGCACCACTTTTTTATATACAGTATTGAACTCATTTCTTTGCCGTTCATCCGTTCAGAATATCAGAAGCAGTTTTGAAATGAATGAATTAATAAATTAGCTACTGTTCATCAGCCCCAATTCTAAATGAGCTCTTAGATTTTCCTCAGCCCATCTGTTACTTTCAAAATTTTCTCATTTGAAAACTTGGCAACCTTGGATTGGACGGATTCATATTTCTTAGTATAGAAGTTCTTGATATAACTGAAAACTTAAACACTTAATAAGTGGTGGTTACTCAGCACTTTTAGATGCTGTTTGTAATAGATGACCTTTTCTAACTAATTTACAGTTTTTTGAAAGATACTGAGAGGTTGAGGGATGGAGATTTTCTTCATGCAATTTTTTGTTTTCATTTTAAATGAGCTCCCAATGTCGGAGTTTGGGAGACAAATTTGTCTTTTTAAAAGAAGGTCTAGGAAACTCAAAACCTGAAGAATTGGAAGAGATCAGAATAGAAAATGGGTATGGTTATGATACTGTAGATTTAACATAGGACATTTCATGTTGGTTCCTAGTTATAGGGGCTGAACTTACTTAATAGCACGTGCATTTTGATTTTTAGATTTTTAAGGGAATGTCAAGAGAGTAATGATTCTGTTTCAGCCTTCAGGCCAGACTCCTTCAGAGTTTTCCAAAACAAATAATTACTGAATCATTAAAGTAAAATTTCTGAGAATAGAGATTCCTTAATTTCCTTCATTAACTTTGGCATTAAAAGCCAAGAAGCTTTCTCATTTATTAGCAAACTTTTCTCCTTATAATTCTATTTTGATTGTCCCTTTGAGGAAGCAGCATATGGTGGTTAAGAGCATAGGATCTAGAGGCAGATACCTCTGAGTTAAGGGTCCCAGCCCTTCACTTGTGAGCTTGAGCAAGTTACTGAATGCCTCTGAGCTTCTTTCCTCCTTTTGAAATGATGATAAGAATAGCAGCCATCTGAGCAGTATTGTAAAGGTTAAATGAGATAATGCTTGTGAAGCACTTAGCCCATTGCCAGGAGTCTTGGTGACACTGTGTACTTGAAAATAGATGTTACCTGTTAAAATTCTTGTTTAAACTTCCACAGCTCTTAAAATTCTTTTTTGCTAGTCCTTCTAGCTATTTCCTTTAGTTTCTTTTCTGTGTCTTCATGCATCTTTTCTATCTCCTGAAAGTGAAAAGACTAACATTGGATCCAGAGCTTGAAAAGGGTTTTTTTTTCCTGTTAAAATGGGCAAAAGAGTACATCCTTGGGTTATACTGGCACCTAGTATCAGTTATTTTTCTTGAGCATCTGATCTACTCTCTACTCTAGTAGAGGCCTCCTCCTTCACAATTCCTTACCCCTGTGTTTTCTCCCCAAATAGAATACTTTGAGTTTACTCTGGACTCTAGAGTCAAACATACACAGTATTCTAGTCTTACTGTTCATTTAAGCAAGATATGTGCAAGACACTGCAGTCTTAGTACTGGCAGTAACTTAAGACATTTTTTGTCTTGATGCCAAAGTTTAGACAATTTTATAAAAATTAATCTTTTTGAAAGATAATGAGTTGATAAAATATTCTCAGTAAAGCAGCTACATGGTAGAAAAACTGTCCTTTGCTTATGAGTTTCTCCAGAGTTAAGACCATTGGGTTCCATCTGAAGGCAAGACTTCAAGCTTGTCTTACTGGTGTGTTTTGTGGCTCAATTTGTATGAAGTCTATGCACTCTTCCACACGTGTGTATTTACTGAACTATCAAGTTATTTTAGACTGAGAAAGTATTGGAGTTCATTCCTACGGTCCACTGCAGAGCACCTTGTGCAGTTTGGAGAATGTCAACTTTTCTACCTGTTAACTTCCATTGTCTTTACTTTTAACGCCATTGTCTGTGACTCTAATGGTGTCTGGGCTCAGGGTTTAGATTTTGTGGTTACATTCTATTCTTGTATGTCAAGAGTGGTGTATAGAAAGCTGAGGGGGATTAGTTAGTCTCTTGACTGATTTTTTCTTTTCTGAAGAACTCAAAATAGTTTATTATGTTTGGTGGTGAAATTAAAAATTGATTTGCATGGATGTTAAAGATTTGGGTTAAATTGTGTGTTCATAGATGCCTTCTCTTAATATATAATTTTTTAATTTAGATACTTAAAATACTGTATCCCTTTATCTAAGATTAACATAAGTCTGTTTCTTAACCAGGAGAAAAATAATCTAAATTTAAATGTGATGTTGGATGAGTTTCCGATTAAGAAATTGATTTTTTAAACTTTGTGACTAGTTATCCAGTGGGTGGATTTTACCCAGTGTGTGTATGTGTTTTCTGTTTAACTCTGGAAGGTTAGAAAGAGAATTTGAAACTAAGACAAGCCAAGCTTCTTGTTGCTCAGTATTTTTGGTAAAAATATGGTCAGAATGTTTAAATTAACTATAGGCTTTGGAATTTTAAAAATAATCATATCTCTTGGTCTCTTGACACATCAAGAATTAACTGTTTGGTATATGCATTGAGTATTAATGTTCACGTTTTCTGCAGTAGAAATTTATAAACCCTTATCTATTGGCCAGACATGATCCCTTTAGAGAAATCTAGTATCTAAAACCTGAATTTTTAAAACAAAATTAAAAATTTCTGTTTCGTAAAACCAAAAATTGTGATTACCTCATGGCTTTTTTCTATAGCTTTTGATTGTTTTTTAAAATTGTAGTTCAAAAGCATTAACATAAAATTTACCATCTTAACCATTCCTAAGTACCGTTCAGTAGTGTTAAGTATATTCACATTGTGCAACTAACTTCCAGAACTTTTTCATCTTACAAAGCTGAAATCATACCCATTAAACAACTCCCAATTTCCCTCTCTCCTCAGCCTCTGGCAACCACCATTTTACTTTCTGTTTCTGCAAATTTAACTACTCTAGATGCCTCATAAATAGAATTATAGGGTTTTAATATTTTTGTGATGGGCTTATTTCACTTAGTGTAATGTCCTCAAGGTTCATCCATGTTGTAGCATATGTCAGAATTTCCTTCCTTTTTGAGTCTGAGCAATATTCCATTATATGTACCATATTTTGTTTCTCCATTCATCAAGCAATGGACACTTGGGTTGCTTCCACATCTTGGTTATTGTGCTGCTATGAACATGAGTCTGCAAATCTCTGTTTAAAGCTTTCACTTTTTTTGAACACATATCCAGAAGAGGGATGCTGGATCATATGGTAACCCTTTTTAATTTTCAAGGAACCACCATATTGTTTTCTATAGCAGTTGCACCCGTTTACATTCCCACCAACAGTGCACAAGGGTTCCTATTTCTCCACATCCTTCTAAACACTTGTTTTCTTTCTTTCCTTCCTTCTCTTGTTTCTCTTTCTCTCTCTCTCTCAGCCATCTAATATGGTGAAGTGGTAGCCATCTAATATGTTGAAGTGATTGTTTTTAAGGGCTTGTTTGTGGATAATTAACCAGCTGAAAGCTAACTACAGTTTGCCAGTGGAAGCTTTAACAGAAAGGAGATTAAGTACCTCTAAAATGAGAATTCAATTTTTCTAGTGACTTAGATTTGCTCTGCCAGTACTCTTTCACAGAAACACTTTTTGGGTAAAATAGTGTACACCTGTTCTATTGTTGATAAAGCCCAATTTAATTAGGAAATTTGTTCTCTAAGATTTAAAACAATAATTGAAATAATGTATTTTTATTAAAAACTGTTCCCAAGATGTTAGCTTTTAGCTGTTGTGGTGATCTCAACTGTTATTTATGAGTGTTTCTTTATTTTAAAATTTCACCTTAACCGGTTACAGTTTTAACCATAAAGATTATTTCAACATATGATTTTGAAATTTTATTGTCTTGTAAATGGGAAAATGTGATGGAACATAGCTTACTGTATGTAGTTCTTCACTTGTTTGAAAAGTCACAATATATTTAGGCAAATTAATTTAAAAGTGTCTAGTATTTAATGCAATTTTCACTCATTAAGGACAGGTCCCCTGTGTTTCCCCCCCCTTTTTTTTTTCCAAGTAGTTTGGGAGGATTTGTTTTTCCAGCTGAAAAATACTATGGTTAAAAATAAACATAAGGTTTAAAGGCGAAAGTTGAAGTCTTTGAGGGTTGGGATATGTTTCTGTTCTTAAGAGTCTTGTAAATTCAGATGCTAAGCAAATTTCTTTAAAATGATTTCTACCCTCCCCCTTTCCATTATAAAACTGGATATGTTTCAGTGGACCAAATCCCAAGTAGACTGAATTTGAAATTTGTGGGCTGGGTGCAGTGGCTCATGCTTGTAATCCCAGTACTTTGGGATGCCGAGGCGGGTGGATCACCTGAGGTCAGGAGTTCGATACCAGCCTGGCCAACATGGTGAAACCCCATCTCTACTAAAAATACCAAAAACTAGCCAGGCGTGGTGGCGGGCACCTGTAATCCCAGCTACTTAGGAGGCTGAGGCAGGAGAATTGCTTGAACCCGGGAGGCAGAGGTTGCAGTGAGCCAAGATCGCCCCATTGCACTCCAGCCTGGGTGACAGAGCAAGACTCTGTTTCAAAAAAATTAAAAAAGAAATCTGTGGTGTGAATACTGGTACGTGGTGTACACAGTGAGCTCTTAATAAGTATTTGAATTAACAAATGAGACAATGATTGAATAATTGGATGAACAAAGAGAATGCAGGTTTTTAAAAGGTTTCTTTAGAAATATTGTCGGCCCGGCACGGTGGCTCCTGCCTGTAATCCCAGCACTTTGGGAGGCCGGGGCAGGCAAATCACCTGAGGTCGGGAGTTCAAGACAAGCCCGACCAACTTGGAGAAACCCCGACTCTACTAAAAATACAAAAATAAAAAAAAAAAAAAAAGTGGGTTATGGTGGCGTGGCGCATGCCTGTAATTCCAGCTACTCGGGAGGCTGAGGCAGGAGAATCGCTTGAACCTGGGAGGCAGAGGTTGCAGTGAGCCAAGATCGCACCACTGCACTCCAGCCTGACGACCGTGTGAGATGCTGTCTCAAAAAAAAAAAAAAAATTAAAAAGAATGTTTTAATTCTTTAGTTCCCTGTCTCTCTGAGATTCATTGATTGGTAAGAAGAAAGTTATAGAATCTCCTCTGACTTTTTTTGATCTAGATATTTAAATTCTATTACTTTATAGTAAGGTTCGGGCTTGATTATTTTCTTCGCTTTATAATAGAAGAGCATTGATTATTCTCTTTACTTTATAATAGAATACCATTTAAATAGGAGTTCCCTGAGCGTGTTTACAATCATTTGATTTGGCTAAACTATTTTAATGTTTAATGAAATTTAAAAATTTGGGAGGAAAAAATTTAAAAACTACACAGGTGCACAAAGAAATAAAAATCACCTGCTTTTTCACTATGTAGAGACCATTGTCTACTATTTCTCAATTCTCTGTTACATATGTATGTTAATAACTGTAGGATTAGGGAATGAGTACTGTTTTTAACCTGCTTTTAAAAAATTTACATCTACATTTTTTCCCGTCCAAATAGTGAGGAAGAGTATCAGAATTTTGTAGGATTGTGGTGATGGTTAAATTAGATAACATTAATGTTGGGTACTTAACATAATATATGGCTCTTAATACTCTCTAGATTTCAGATATAGTCTATTTTACCATTATTGCCTTTTTATCAAACCTATTCTCAAAAAAATGAGAAAAGTGCTGGGATTACAGGCATGAGCCACCATGCCCGGCCCTATGGTTCTTTCTTAATAATAAATTCGAAGAAGTAGAATTACAGGGTCAAAAAGTATCCATTTTAAAGCTTTCAATATAATTGCCTGTTTATCTTCTAGAAAGTTTGACCTAGTTGTATTTTAGAGTGTCATTTTCTTGAACTTTATCATCATTAAAGTTTTAAATTTGAAACACTGGCAATTTGATAAGTATATTGGGATTCTTTTTATTGCAAGTAGCAAAATACAACTCAATCTAGTTTAAGAGGGGAAAAGGTAGTCATTGGCTAACACAATCTAGTTTTGGTTTAAGAGACAAATCTAGAGTCTCAAATGATCTCAGAGTGTAATAATCCCTGACTTTTGTCTTGATATTACTTGGCTTGTATACCTTTGCTCTATTTGCATGCTGGCCTTATTCTGCCACTGACAGGCTGTCTGTATGGTGTGGAAGAGGATGGCTAGCATCCCCATACCTGCATCCATACAGTTTGTAAGATTAAAAAAAAATTGTAAAAAAACTCCCTTTCTCTTCTAGTGTCTATGTACCAGTTTCCTAGAAGAATGCTGGTTTGCCCTGCTTGGCCATGTGAATGGAGTTCCCTGATTACATGAGTCAAATAGGTCTTATTGTAGCATATTTGATTGTCTTCTTGTAGAATATTATCTTATTATACACAGAACTCTTGATCAGTGCTACCATTGTAATCAATGGGCCATGAGTTTTTTGTTGCAAGTCGTTTGAATTCATATTCTATAGTTTTATACCAAGCGTAGTCATTCTGCAACTGTTCTTGTCATGACTTTTGGGAAGTTGAGTATTTCTTCTATGGGTTAGGGTTTTCATCTCAAGAAAAAGATGATCCTTTTCTCTACTAAATATGTGTTAAGATCACACATTTTTCTAGATCTTTTAGCTCTACTGTGTGATCTTACACAAGTTGCTTTATTGGGATGATAAGAATAATTGCCTTATAGGATTGTTATGAGAATGAAATGATACATCAACTCATACGAAACACTCAGAACAGCTCTTGGCACAAAGTAAGGGCTTAATTAAGTAGAAACTATCCCTATATTCATAATATTATAATATTTGTTAAGTTGTTTTCAACATTGTTTGGAATCGCTCAAGCCTTCTTCGTGATAATCTGACGAAGGCTATTCACCACCAGTGAGTAAATAATAGTGGCAGAATAGTTACTGATGCTTTTCCTTTACTTTGTTTTTTTTCCATGAACATCTGGCCTTTGCAGACTAAATACTGGTTTATGTATAGACATGTTATTCTAAAATAATTTTCCATAGTGGTAATACTAAAGGAAGAAAAATGCTCTCAAAGCTATTTATTTGGGATGTTAAAGGAGAGGGAAATTAAGAAAGCCTACATTTCCATGTTCTTCGTGTCCAGAATCTCATTAAATGTCTTTTAACTTGTTAGCAGAGGAAAGTTGGATATTGCCTGCTTTTGTAGCTAACATAGTTAAAATATTTAAATGGTTATAGTGTCAAACCAGTAGTCAAAGCCTTCACTGTGAATGGATGAAGGGATATTTTCTTGAATAATTTAAGTTGACTTATTTCAGTGGTTCAAAAAATTTCTTCAACCCTTAACCATGACTCAGGCACCTAACTATTATACTATGATCTATAACAGATTATTGTGCATTCATTTATTCAACAGGTATTTGTGCAGCTAATTTATTGAGTACAGCATTGAATCGTTGATGGCTTAGGCCACAGTTGAACATTCCATTTTTGATGTTAATTCATTCATTCATAGCATATTCCATTTCTAAATTTTTAGTTCATTGCACTTTGAAGTTTGAGGTTCTTGCGAAGTACAGACTTTTGGGTTTAAGTTTTGTTATTTAATATCAACCACCACAGGAGCATTGGCCAGTCTGCTTTTAGAATTTTCATAGACATACATACACAAAACATTCTCACAAGGCAATCTACTCATTTTCTTTTCTATTCCTGTGTTTCTTAACACAGGATTAATGTTCAGATCTCTTTTGGAGCAAAATAATCCTCTGAATTTTTTAGATGTACCCAGTGACCTCAGTCTGAGTATATATACTGCATTAAAAAATGTAACCTTGTTCCTTTTAATGGTCATTTGGTAACAGTTTGATTATAAACAAATGCAGCCTCAAACACAGAAGGCTTGAAGCAAGTATACAGAACTATGGAGAGATCATTTAGATAATGTAGAATATGCCTTTTCTTTTTTTTACAATGCCACCAAAATGAAAACACGATTTTAAAAATTCTCATAGAATGTAACTTCAACACTGCTTTAACTCTATTAAACAAAGCACTGCCATGTTGTAATTCCTATTTATTACTCTCTGGAGTTGTATAAATTACCAAATCCACCTTTTGTGTGATATCCTTTTCAAATATCTGAGGGTAGCTATCATGTTTCTTCCTTCTGTTCTTAAAAAATAGTCCAAATTTCTTGAATCTTTGAATTTAAAAATTATATATTGAGCATCTGATTTGTGGAAAGGCATAGGTCATATTAAAAATGGGGCTTCATATTAAAATGGGGAAAAGGGTAGAGATTCTCAGGTGGAATCTGAGATCTGCCACACACTAATAGTGTTACCTAACCCTTTTTAAAGACAAAGAAACAGGATCAGAAGGTCACTTGGGAAAATTTATTTGGTAATATTGGATAGGATGGATTAGTATAGTTGGAAAACAGAGACTCTTGCTTTAGGAGAGCTGCTCCTTTGTCATTTCCAGAATCTTCATCATGGTCAAGGTTTAGAGCTAAATATTTAATAGAAGGAGTCTTTAGGGTATGCTTTCTATTGTATACCCTTATTTCAATACATGTGTTTTTTCCTGTTATGTAACTACTTTATTATTATTTATGCATATTCTATTATATTTAAGCAAATAATTATTTCAAGGACACATTCTTCTACATACACACAAAGTTTAGGGTCACTGACCTTCTTAGGTTCTAGTCTTAGATCTGTTACCATCTAAGAGCATATAAATAAGGGAAACAGAAAGAAAAGGATTTACAAGCTGAGAAGGATGCAGTGCAAAGAGAGAAGAGTGATAGAGTAGGTAATTTGGGGAAAGTCAGTGATACACAGCTCTTAACCATGAACAGTGATTCTGAAGGTATTAAAAGCTGACTTTTAAAAAATTGTTTCAGAGAACTGGAAAAAAATTCAGTTGCCATATTCTTCATTAGGTCATCTTTGAACTCTACTCATGCACTTACATGTTTAAGGCAAAGTTTTACTAAACACACACTTGTTCTTGCTGGCTTATCGAGTTTTACTGCTAGCTTCTTATTCTTAGCAATTGTACCTCACATTACATACTATTGTGAAACCCACTATATTCAGTGTTTTGCCTGACAAACATGGTATGTTATAGGATGTGTATTCAGTTATAGCTAAAAATAAATTCTTCTCGTTTTTCAAAATTTGCTGGCCTACCTGTTAAGCTTTTGCTTTAAGACCTGCTAATGTTTCTCAAACTTCTGTGGTTTAATCACCTGAGTGTCTAGTTGCTCTATGGATTCCCAGGGACTCATTCCCCAGAGATTCTGATTTGGTAATTTTGGGATGGAACTCCAGGATCTGTAAATTTTACAAGCACTCAGAGATGAAACATAGACTTTAAACAGCTAAGAGCGCTCATCAGGATTATGTTGATACTATTTTGTAAACAGACGTGCCAAGCCTTTAATTTGAATTTCCAGGGTTGGGATTTGGCCTTCTATATTTGGAGGAAAAAAAGTTCTATTGATGATTGTGGATATATACCACAGGTCAACCATTGAATAGTCTAGTCAGTATAGTTAGTGTATTTTATAATTACTAAGTTCTAAGTATGTGGTAGTATTAATGTCTTAGGAGGTGGATATATTTCCTGTATTTGTAAAGCATTTGGGTAGGTTTTTTAAAGAGAAAAGTATGTAACAAACTAGTTTTGAGCATTGTTCTTTTACTTCTTTGGGCATTTTTGAAGAACATGTAAGTATTTTCTTAGAGCAGAGGGGCTCAGAGTGGTCCCCAGATTATCATCATTGGTAACACCTACTAACTTGTTAGAAATGCACATTCTCAGGCGCCATTCAGACTTCGTAAATCAGAAACTCTGGAAGCAAGGCTCAGCATTCTGTGTTTTTTTTTTTTAATTATACTTTAAGTTTTAGGGTACATGTGCACAACGTGCAGGTTAGTTACATATGTATACATGTGCCATGTTGGTGTGCTGCACCCATTAACTCGTCATTTACATTAGGTATATCTCCTAATGCTATCCTACCCCTCTGCCCCCACCCCACAACAGTCCCCGGTGTGTGATGTTCCCCTTCCTGTGTCCATGTGTTCTCATTGTTCAATTCCCACCTATGAGTGAGAACATGCGGTGTTTGGTTTTTTGTCCTTGTGACAGTTTGCTGAGAATGATGGTTTCCAGCTTCATCCATGTCCCTACAAAGGACATGAACTCATCCTTTTTTATGGCTGCATAGTATTCCATGGTGTGTATGTGCCACATTTTCTTAATCCAGTCCATCATTGTTGGACATTTGGGTTGGTTCCAACTCTTTGCTATTGTGAATAGTGCCGCAATAAACATACGTGTGCATGTGTCTTCATAGCAGCATGATTTATAATCCTTTGGGTATATACCCAGTAATGGGATGGCTGGGTCAAATGGTATTTCTAGTTCTAGATCCCTGAGGAATCACCACACTGACTTCCACAATGGTTGAACTACTTTACAGTCCCACCAACAGTGTAAAAGTGTTCCTATTTCTCCACATCCTCTCCAGCACCTGTTGTTTCCTGACTTTTTAATGATCGCCATTCTAACTGGTGTGAGATGGTATCTCATTGTGGTTTTGATTTGCATTTCTCTGATGGCCAGTGATAATGAGCACTTTTTCCTGTGTTTTTTGGCTGCATAAATGTCTTCTTTTGAGAAGTGTCTGTTCATGTCCTTCGCCCACTTTTTGATGGGGTTGTTTTTTTCTTGTAAATTTGTTGGAGTTCATTGTAGATTCTGGATATTAGCCCTTTGTCAGATGAGTAGATTGCAAAAATTTTCTCCCATTCTGTAGGTTGTCTGTTCACTCTTATGGTAGTTTCTTTTGCTGTGCAGAAGCTCTTTAGTTTAATTAGATCCCATTTGTCAATTTTGGCTTTTGTTGCCATTGCTTTTGGTGTTTAGACATGAAGTCCTTGCCCATGCCTATGTCCTGAATGGTATTGCCTAGGTTTTCTTCTAGGGTTTTTATGGTTTTAGGTCTAACGTTTAAGTCTTTAATCCATCTTGAATTAATTTTAGTATAAGGTGTAAGGAAGGGATCCAGTTTCAGCTTTCTACATTTGGCTAGCCAGTTTTCCCAGCACCATTTATTAAATAGGGAATCGTTTCCCCATTTCTTGTTTTTGTCAGGTTTGTCAAAGATCAGATGGTTGTAGATATGTGGCATTATTTCTGAGGGCTCTGTTCTGTTCCATTGGTCTATATCTCTGTTTTGGTACCAGTACCATGCTGTTTTGGTTACTGTAGCCTTGTAGTATAGTTTGAAGTCAGGTAGCGTGATGCCTCCAGTTTGTTCTTTTGGCTTAGGATTGACTTGGCAAGCATTCTGTGTTTTGAGAATTCCTCCAGGGGACTGTGATGAAAACTGACGTTTGAGAACCTTCATCTTTGAGTAAAAACTTTGCATACACATTTTTGTTGTTTTATTTATCTAGCACAATACTTTTTTTTTTTTTTTTTTTTTTGAAATGGAGTCTCGCTCTTGTTGCCTAGGCTGGAGTGCAGTGGTGCAATCTCAGCTCACCACAACCTCCGTCTCCTGGGTTCAATTGATTCTCCTGCCTCAGCCTCCTGAGTAGCTGGGGTTACAGGCATGTGGCACCATGCCTGGCTAATTGTATTTTTAGTAGAGACGGGGTTTCTCCATGTTGGTCAGGCTGGTCTCGAACTCCCGACCTCAGGTGATCTACCCGCCTCAGCCTCCCAAAGTGCTGGGATTACAGGTGTGAGCCACTGCACCCGCCACAATACCTTATATATAATCAGGGCTCAAAGATTTGTTGAGAGGCTCAACACCAATTCTGGACCAGGAAAGATTTTATTTATATCACTAGTCAGGAATAATCTAAAAACAAAAAGCACGTTCTTCTTACAAATAATATTTCAATACACGTTAATGTAAACACATGGAAAAGTATTAGCTACTTAATAAATTAACATGTAAATGAAAAATTTACACATTATGGCTATTTCAGATGTGATACAGATTTCATTTTCAGAATGAAGCCTCCAAATTAAAACAGTGATTCTTTTCCCCCTGTTTATTTTACTGCATTAGAAAATCACATTTAAAATAAGCATTTTGGTGAGGTTATTGGAAGGCGAATAAATCCATCTTTTCTTTAATTATGGATATTTAAAAGAGATGTTGTCGTGCCATTCAGATAATGATGATCTAAACCAAGAAATTTAGTTGCTTTCAAAAATAAAATAAGTATATTCATTCTGAACATTTTTCTTTAGAAACAAACCGTTTCATCTGTTTTTTTTTTGAATTTCAAATTAATTATACAGAATTTTCAAAATTTGAAAATTAGGTTAACATGAGAAACTGAAGATACTGAATTATATTGCCTGTTCAGTCTATACTTTTCTTTAGGATATACAGTAGGAAGGAAATATGATAGTTCAAGTTAGATTACTACTTCTTTCAGAGTTTTTTGACAAATACAGGTACATTGATAGTGTCAGTTCATGGTGAATTTTTGTTAAAATAAATTACAAAAAATTTGTGATCCTGACATCTTGAAACTAGTTAATATTTGTAAACTTTGCTAACACTGTATATCACTGTATTCTGGTTTTATCTGTGCATCTATGAGTTATATGTGTGTATAGCTACATATGTTTATATTTATACACATACATTACACACAGGAGTGGAATCATACTCAATTTTTTTGTATAGCCTGCTCTTTTCATATAATACTATATTGTAGCATCTAGTATAAGCAAAGATTAATTTTTGTAGACTTTGCTTTTATCCTGAAATTTTATGGTAGCTGGTTTAATGGAAAGACAATTTCTGTGACGTGTTTTGTCAGTTAGGGATTGACCCTGGTAAAATATTGCTGGATAACAACAAGCAATGTAAAAATACATTTGTTCCATAAGATAACCTCCGTGAAGGTAGGGGCTTGGTCTGTTTTGTTTATTGCACCATGTCCTGTTCTGGGAACAGTGTTAGACTCATAGAAGGTGATCAAGAAATATTTGTTGAATACATCAATAACATTCTCTAACATGTGGGTATCCTAAAGGTTTATTTTTAAAGTTTATTGATTAGAATTCAGAAGACATTTTCCCAGATAAAATAATAGATTGCTAGCTGTCTTGAAAATGTAATTTATATTTAATTTGAAATGTCAAGTTTTTGCTATTTTTTCCATTAAGTAGAGATAGGGTTTTTAAAAGTTACATGTGATGTTTTAAGTATTCTGGTTTTGCAACAATTACTAGATAGAAAATGTAACAACAGATCCTATTAATAATACTTCCAATAATACATATAAAATACTTGTCTAAAAGTAACCCTCCTTAAACAAAGCTGGCCAGGCGCAGTGGCTCACGCCTGTAATCCTAGCACTTTGGGAGGCGGAGGCAGGCGGATCATGAGGTCAGGAGTTCAAGACCAGCTGGCCAACATAGTGAAACCCCATCTCTAGTAAAAATACAAAAATTTAGCACAGTGTGGTGGCAGGCGCCTGTAATCCCAGCTACTCAGGAAAATCGCTTGAACCTGGGAGGCAGAGGTTGCAGTGAGCGGAGATTGCGCCACTGCACTTCAGCCTTGGGTGACAGTGCGAGACTCTGTCTCAAAAAAAAAAAAAAAAAAAAGCAATAGGATTAGGTATCAACTTAATGAAAACTTCATGACAGCACTTTCTTGAAACAGACTGTGGAAACCAAAGTTAGTAAACTCCTATTTCTGCCTGGGTTCGGAAAACATAAAGATGATAAAGATGTTTAAGTATTCCTTTTTTTTTTTTTTTTTTTTTTTTGAGACAGTGTCTTGCTCTGTCTGGAGTGCAGTGGCACTATCACAGCTCACTGCAGCCTTGAACTCCTGGGCTCAAATAATCCTCCTGCCTCAGCCTCCTGAGTAGCTGGAACTACAGGAGTGCATCATTACACCCGGCTAATAATTTAATTGGTTAAGAACATTAACTGTAACTCATACATTTTCCTGACCACATTAGCTTAGGACAAAACAGTAAAAGACATGAGTGTAGATGAAAGCGATAAGGGAACTAATCTTAAACACTGAACCTCTTTTCAGCAAATGGGCTTTCTAGTTTCTCAGCTCTCTCTTTACACCTCTAAGTCTCTTTCCTGGCAAGATCACTTATTTGCCTTGGTTTATGGTGATATTCTTCATTGTTATACTGGTGGGTGATTGTTTTAATTGATAGCTGTTTTTTTCTACTTCAGGAAGATGACACTGCTGGCTCTGATGTTTACCTTGTGGCTAATGCCTATGTTTGCCTATGTTCACATTTATTCCACAATTCATTTGTTAACATTTACTAAGCTGCTTTTCTGTGCCAGGAACTTCGCTAGATTAATAAATGGTTGTTTTTGTACACAGAATTAGCTGTCATAATCAAGTTACTGTAGCATTTATTCTTGCAAAAAATATATATTTATATTTCAACTAGTGATTGAATCTCAACTTACTAATTCATACATTCAGCCAGCACATAATTGAATACTTCTTATGTGTCGGAAATTGTTCTAGGTGCTTGGGATGTTCCTTGAACAAAATAGACAAAAGTCTCCGCCTCTATGGAACTTACTTTCCAGTGTAGGTGTGGATTGGTGGGATAGAAAATAAAATAATCAAGTAAGATATGTACTTAGGCTTTCATAAAAATAGAGCAGGGCAAGAGGACCAAGATGGAGGCAGTGATCAGGGAATCTCAGTGAGGGTGAGACTGGGACAAAGACTTGAAAAAGATGGAGAAGCAGGCCTCGTAGGTATTTAGGGTAGCAGTAGTCCAAGCAAGGGAAACGACTAGTGCAAAGGCCCTAGGAGGCAGTGTGTTTGAAGTGTTTTAAGAACAGTAAGCAGGCTAGTATGGTTAGAACAGAATGAGCAAAGGGGGCAAAGTGGTAGAAGATGAGATCAAAGAGGTAATGAGGCTATTGTGGAGGCCCATATGGACTATTGGAAGGGCTTTGGCTTTTACTCTAAATGAGGCAAAAACCATTTTAAGCAGAGAGGAGTGATATGACTTGATTTCTTGTTAAAAGGATTATTCTAGTTGCTGTTACAGAAAAAGATTACAGGGGTGCAAAGAAACAGGGAGACAAAAGAATATAAGATTTTCACTGTAACTTATATCTAGTATGCTTGCTTATACTTGAAAATGCATATCCAGATAATTGTAGTAAATTCAAATCGTATGTTTATTTAATAGTACTAACATTGATATGCTGGTTAATTATGATTAGGAGCACTAATAAAGCACACATCAGGGATTTCCAAAAAGAATGTTGAAAGGGCAGTTAGCTTTTCCTGTGCCAGAAATCAAAGTCATAGCAGATTTGGGCCAAATATGTCAAAGTCAAACTTATGCACATCACTACTGAGAAGACAAAGATGAATGTGTGACAGTTTCCTGCCCCCAAGAATCTTTAAGCATTGTAAAGGAAGATTAATGTAGCCAAATAACTAGAGTGATCAGTTCTACCAGAGAGGACCAGTTTTGGAAGCCAGAGGGGGGAAAAAAAAAAAATGATGTTTGAATTAAATCTTTACAAGTTTCTCTCATAAATTTACCACACCACATATTGGGAATGGTACCCCAGGCAGAAGGAGTAGAGTAAGCAAGCCAGAAAGGAAATACTATGGTGCTTTTGAGTAACTGCAGTGTGGCTGAAGAATGTGGAAAATGATGAGGATAAAGAGGTGGACAGGGAACTAGGTAAGGGAGGGCTTCCTTTTAAATAATTAGACTTTGTCTTGTGTACATTTAATGGGATTTTAATCAGGCCATAATACCAAATTTCTTTACTTCGGAAAGATCTTTGTGGTGATGGTTTCAGAAAGAAATTAAAGCAGAGTAACAGTAGCAATAATGATCAGCTAGTGGTTCCCAAACTTACGTATGTTATGCATCTTGGGAGTTTTTAAACACTCAGATTTTGGGATCCTGACTTAGATCTACTGAATCGGAATTTACAGATTCAAATTCCCAGTGAGCCCTAGGAATTCGAAATGTTGAATGTCCTTCACGATGCAGCTAGACAAGCATTTGGGAATAAAGCATTAGGTGACAATTTCAGTAGACTAAGGAGTGAGAGGCCATTTAAGCTCAAAGGCTGTTCTACTTCTCGCTATATTTCTAGTACCTGGCACAGTGCATGGCACTTGATAGATGCATCCTTTCTCCCATACCTTGCCCTACACATCTCTTCATCTGTATCCTTAGTAATATCCTCTATAATAAACTGGTAAACATGTTTCCCTGAGTTATGTGAGCTGCTCCAGCAAAGATGAGTTTGTGAGAATCCCAACTTTTGAAGCCTGTCAGTCAGAAGTTCCTGAGGCCCGGACTTGCAACTGGTGTTGAGAGGGCAGTCTTGGGGACTGAGCCCTCAACCTGACACTGTCTCCAGGTAGATAGTGTTAGAATTGAATTGAAGGACACGCAGTTGGTGTCCACTGCAGAACTGATTGCTCACCCGGTGGTGGAGAGGAACCCCCCCCCGCCCCGATATGGTTACAGAAGTTGTCTTCTGTGTTGTTGATTGCTGGTATGGGGGCAGAGGGGGGAAAAAAGCTGTTGGAGAGTTTTTTCCAAAACAATAGGGAGATTATTTAGATTTATAAAAATAGAATCAAAGTAGATTAACTGAGCACATTGTGAAATACGGAGTAGAGCTGTGTGTAAGGAGTATTACCTTAATGTCAAGCTGACACCAAATTGAATGTTTGCTGGAACGTTCAAAAATCTAAGCTTCCCAAGTCTGTGAAAACACTCAGGTTAGTAAACAGTCTCATGCAAACAGCAATACAATGCTCAAAGCCATTTAAGGAAAAAGAACAGTAACTGAATTCTGTTATGGAAATGTGAGATATTGTTTTACTAAGTACTGATGGTGTTATACTTTTTGTTTATTTGTTTGGTGGTATTTCAGTTCCTAAAATTCCTTCAAATGTGCTGCAAAATACAAACCAAGAACTTAGTGGATTTTCCCTTTGTTTTCCTGTGGGAAATGATGGAATTAAAAACCTTGAGGATTAGACCTTGAGAGTTACCTTCTAGTGTTTATGCCACCATCATACAAAATTCTGGAAGACAAAACCCTTCCCACTTAAAACCCAGTTAGTTTCAGAAAATCACCTCATGTGAGGAGACTGCATCATTATAGTATGTGTGTTAGCTTTAGGTATAGATCTAAAATGTTTTTAATATTTAAAAAACTTCAGCCTTTCTTCATTAATTTGGCCTAATACAAGTTAGAACTTTAAAAATGAGTACAAACAACAAGGAAGGGCCAGGCGCAGTGGCTCACGCCTGTAATCCAAAGAATTTGGGAGGCCGAGGTGGGCAGATCACCTGAGGTCAGGAGTTCCAGACCAGCCTGGCCAACATGGAGAAACCCCATCTCTACTAAAAATACAAAAATTAGCCAGGCGTGGTGGCACATGCCTGTAATTCCAGCTACTCGGGAGGCTGAGGCAGGAGAATTGCTTGAACCCAGGAGGCAGAGGTTGCAGTGAGCCGAGATCGCACCATTGCACTCCAGTCTGGCCAACAAGGGTGAAACTCCGTCTCAGGAAAAAACAACGACAACAACAAAAAACAATAAAGTTTCTGTGACTGCCAGACAAATGTTGAGCAAGTAAAACACCAACAATGTTGAACTTAGATATTGAAATAGCTGCTCTGTACAAATAAAGTCTACTGGGAGTATAAACTGAATTACCGTCTTTTGACGCTTTCGCGATAATGATTGGCATTACTGGAAGGGATTACCTTGCTTTGAAGAGCTGCTGGACAGTAGAGCAGAGAGCATCTATCACCACTGTAGGTGCCTTTCAGTTAGGATTTTGGATTTATAAGCAACTCCAAGAAAGAGCCTGGTTCTGAGTCTCTCTGAATAGCTTAGGTCAAGTCCTAAATTCTGAAGCCAACCCCTGTAATTCCTTCTTTATGTCTTTGGCATGTGAAGTAGGCAAATTTCGAACTTTATAATAATAGCCTAGACTTACAAATACTTGCCTTGGTAATTAGGATGAGTTTTTGAGAGACAGCATAGTCTAGTGTTAATTGCATGGACACCAGACTGCTTGAGTGGAATACAGGTTCTACCATTTATTATCGGAGTAATGTTGGGTAAGCTATTTAGCCAGGGTCCTTATCTGTAACATGGTGATAATAATAAAGATTAAATAATAGGTGAAAAATGTTTAGAATACCACTGTGTACATAGTAAGCACCAGGCATAGGTGTTTGGATTTTAAAATACGGGCAAAGGCCAGGTTGGGTGGCTCACACCTATAATCCTAGCACTTTGGGAGGCCAAGGCAGAAGGA
This sequence comes from Symphalangus syndactylus, assembly GCF_028878055.3. Classification (NCBI taxonomy): domain Eukaryota; kingdom Metazoa; phylum Chordata; class Mammalia; order Primates; family Hylobatidae; genus Symphalangus; species Symphalangus syndactylus. Next base: position 55,506,758 of record NC_072430.2, on the reverse strand, counting down.
TCGCTTTAGCCAAGGAGTTCAGGACCAGTCAAGGCAACATAGATCCCGTCTCTGCAAAAAATTTAACAGAATTAGTTGGGCATGGTAGCGTGTGCCTGTAGCTACTTGGGAGGCTGAGGTAGAGAGGGGGAGGATCACTTGAGCCCACAATTTCAAGGCTGCAGTGAGCTTATGATCATGCCACTGTACTCCAGCCTGGGTGACAGAGCAAGACTCTGTCTCTAAAATAAAATAACAATAAAACTGCAGGCAAAAATGCCAACTGAAGAGTGAATGTGAACTTTTCTTTGCATTTTTTTTGGGCCTGAGACTTTAAGAAGTGCAGGGCAGTTAAAACAATGAGATATAATTCTCACCTATCAGCTCAGCAGAAATTAATAAGATTAAAAAGATGCATAATATATAATATTGCAGAGTGCATGGGGGAATTGATATACACATTCATGAACTGGCAGAGACAAAAATGGGCACAGAACCATTTGGAAAGCTATTATGTATTTTAAAAAATTTCAGTAGCACATTTTTTATATCATGAAATTTCACTTCAGAATGTCAGTCCTGTAGAAATACTGACACAAGTGCAAAAACAACAAAAACCAACTTGTACCTTCAAGGCCAGAAAGAGTTATTTTCCCAAATAATATAATTGAGGTACATTAACTTTATTAGAAATAAATCTGATAATTTAACATTTTAAAAAGTTATGGTTTAACTTCAGTTCTTGAAGTCACATATTTTTACAATTAGGAATGCTAACAGGCTTTTTGTGCAATACGAAAAGATGACTTTAAATGCCTACAATTATTTTGTGTTCTTTTATTTTTTTTTAATTTTTACTGACCTACTACAAAGCACCAAATATGTTATGTTCTTAATCTGAAGAATAATAGACATTCTGTATAAAACAACTCTTGCTTATTCATGAACTTTGTACACAAGAAGCTTAATAAGACGGGCTCAAAATTATTTTTCTAAATATATTTCCTATACAAAATAATTTCAAGATACAATTGTTACTTTTGTGTCTAATACTGTATGTTAAATAATAAAATAGTAAGCATGTAAAAATTACAATACCACAAAGATTGAGCTATTTTGCCAGTAGTATACTCCAACTTTAGTTCTAGAACAGTCATAGAAATGGGTAAATAAAGTATTTTGACTCTACTCTTAACTGAAATATAGTACCTTATGCAGTAGCAGAACATAGCAGCAGCAGAACTTCACTTGACCTGTACTTAAAAACAAAATAGATGCAATTTATAAAATTTAGAGAAATATAGTGACCTTATTTGCATGCGGAAAATGTACTTACTTCTTTCTGATCTACACATCTTCTGTTGTGCAATGTAAGCAGTAAAACAAATAGTACAGGATTCACCTCTGTGGGACCTAGACCCCCTGGTCTAACATAAATAATTCTTGGTCAGTACTGTAATTCTGTGGTCTAAAACTGATAAAATTAGCTTTCCTGTGACTAGACAAGAAGCCGAGCAGTTAAGATGCTGAAACTCATAAGAACTTCCGAAGCTTTAGCTTTAAGCTTTAAGCTTACTTAGAAATGTTATAAGACCTCCAGTAGTCACATATGAAGAATATCATAAAAATTTCTCCATTAAATCTTTATTATAGATCTCTTGATTGGTTTATGTCTAGACTCATTGTGTGATAAAGGACATAATCATTTTTATCATCTTCTTCATCTAATACAGGTTTGTCAACTCTATATTAGTTGTTTTCTTGAAGGCTGGTTTTCTTCCAAAATTCAGTCTTATTTTCAGTCTACACTAGCTTTTAAATATACTGGCCTTTAGATGCTTTATCTAACCTCACATTTCTAATGGATTTGTCTTAGACGCTTATTGCCACTCCTTGGATAGTCATTGCTATCTTTGAAGTTCTGGTCAATACGTGTATTTCAGAGGAACTGGAGACATTCCCTCACCGTAGTTAGCTTGATTGGATACCCTTTAAAAGCATATACTCGAGCCTGTAATCCCAGCACTTTGGGAGGCCGAGGCAGGTGGATCACTTGAGGTCTGGAGTTCGAGACAAGCCTGGCCAACATGGTGAAACCTGTCTGTACTAAAAATACAAAAATTAGCCTGGCATGGTACCACATGCCTGTAATCCCAGCTACTCAGGAGGCTGAGGCAGGAGAATTGCTTGAACCTGGGAAGTGGAGGTTGCAGTGAACCGAGATCTTGCCATTGCACTCCAGCCTGGGTGACAAGAGCAGAACTCCATTTACAAAAAAAAAAAAGCATATATAGCACGTATTATAAGGTTTTCAATTTTTTCACCAAGTGTTTCATTTGGGTAGTCATTTATTGGTAGTTTACATCAGTTGAGGGTTCAGAAAAAATATAGTAAGTTGCTTATAAAATTTTGAACACTTTGGCCAGGCACAATGGCTCAAGCCTGTAATTTGAGCCTTTTATGAGGCTGAGGCAGGAGAATTGCTTGAGCTTAGGAGTTCAAGACCAGCCTAGGTAACAAAGAACACCTGGACTGATTGTGACATTTGAACTAATATTCAGGTTTAACGAGATAATTGACCATCACTCTATTTTGGAGGCTTTATTTGAACCAGACAGTAATCTATTTCCCACAGCTATCACTGCCTCTCACCTACAACTTAAGGAGGTTGGGGAGGAAGTGAGGGATTTTCTGTTAGGGCCAATAGGGAGCTGCTAGTTAACCCCCATCCTGGGAATGGTGTATGGAACTCCAGTGTATGCTGGAGTTATTATCATCATACTTTTTTTTTATTTTACTCTTCTGCTTATACAGATCAAGTCATACATTTTATTTTTAAGTTTAAATTGAAAACATTTACAGAGAACAATGCAGTGAAATAAAAAATAAAATTACAGACTGCTGGCATTTGCATTTTCATGTAGCCTCAGTGACTAATTTTTTTTATTGTACAGCTTTGAGAAAATCCTAGTTAATATAACTATAGTTCATATAGATTCATATAACTAGTTTTAAGTGATAATAGTTTCTTCCTTTTTTCCTCCACCATCCATCTAACCAGGTGAAGATAATAGTTTTTAATAGCTCACCTTAAATTTCAAGGTACTCAAGTTAAATTGATCTAGATGCTTGAGTTGAAATTTTTGTATCAAAGTTCAATAACATGCTTACATTCCTTATTAAAGTATAAAAGTCCTATAAGCACACAAACTTGAGTAAGTGCTAAAACTAGTATCACTATTGTCACAATACAACATGTTATATTTTAACAAGAGCATTTGCTGAGAACTGTGCTTGTTACTCCAGAATGTTGCTTCTATAGTTGTACCTTTCAACTTTGCAGATCATTTGGAAAGAGGAGAGATTTGAGGTGGAGACAATTCGGTACTTCATTCACAGGATGTAAGGAGGATTAAGTAAAATAATGCTGGCTAAAAGTCCTTATTTAGCATACTGCCCAATGCTCACTAAATCATAATAGCTGTTTTTAACATTTGGTGAAGAACCTATTTAACAGGAGTGAGTTGAGGGGCATAGGAGATCATGTGAGTGTTTAAAGTAGAAGCAGCATTCCCCATTAAGAAGAGAAATACTGTGGAAGAGCAAAGACTTTAGAGTAAAAAAACACCTGGATTCAAATCCTATTTGCTACATAATGGCTACTTTTAACCTATTGAACGCCAGTTCCCTCATTTGTAAAATAGGGATAATATTTAACCTATTTACAGGTTGTTGTGAGAGAACTAGGCACCTAGTACAGGGTAATGTTGGCACATGGTAACCATTAATAAACTGTTGCTATTCAACAAGCTATTAGATGTCACTAGGCAGTTAAGCAAAGGAAGACAGCTTCGCTTGGTGTGACAATGAAAATCTTTCTGACTTCCTTCTTGGAAGAGTTCCCCGAAGGTATGTCATTGTATTGACACCTTTATCTTTGCTAACCTCTCCCTTTAAATTCTGGATATTGTGTGTGCCACAGCTTTTCTTCTTCCATATTCCTGCATTTATTTGGCACCTGTTGTGCCAGTAATAGATAAGGGGCTGCTAAGGGAGGAGGCAACCTGCACTGGCTTATAGCTGCTAATATCAGTTCCTATAGCTTATCGTCAGTGTTGTTCATGTGGTAAAAGGGTGAGAAAGTACTGAAGTCTAAAGAAACTTGAGTAGAAATCAGTTTGTAGCTATTACCGTTCTACCTGCTAACAACTCCTGTTTTCAAGTTATTATGTACAACTTTAGGTAGTTTCTCTAGCCTTAATCATGGTTTCTCTGTGTTGAGACTACTTTTGAATTCTATGAAGTACAGCCTTAGATGTACAGGCTACTTTAAGTTTTTGCCTAAAATAAAAATATTCTCTCCAATTACACATGCTGGGGAGGAAACACCTGCTTCCGACAGGTTTAAAGCTTGGTTTTGGCCTTTTTGTGAGAGTTCCTTATGTGTGCAGTAATCCAAAATTTGTATAGTTGTCCTTTATAAAAGTACATTAATCTAGTAGACAAATCTCCATGTAACTTAATTGCATGGCATCTTCTAATCCTTCTATGATAAGCAGAAATGTAAAGTTTTATTCAAGTTAAGGCAAACTAACTTGTATACACTTTCCATCTCGTGTTTTTGTTGTTGTTGTTGTTAAGTAGGATAAGTTCTGAACGTCGAAAAGAAAAGTCTCGAGATGCAGCCAGATCTCGGCGAAGTAAAGAATCTGAAGTCTTTTATGAGCTTGCTCATCAGTTGCCACTTCCACATAATGTGAGTTCGCATCTTGATAAGGCCTCTGTTATGAGGCTTACCATCAGCTATTTGCGTGTGAGGAAACTTCTGGATGCTGGTGAGTTATTTTACAAGGGTATAAATAGGCCTGAAAATTAGAAGTTAGAAGTAAATAGAAATTATTTTTAGAAGGTGGTCGCAATGTTTTGATTTTGTATACCTCTTTATATTGTGATATGTACATGTTTAAAATTTTTTCTGTAATTCTGTATTTTTATCAAGCTTCATTTTTTTCTCATCAGTTATTCTTTGAAATAATAATTCTTTATGTATTGTAATTTGTTTTGCTTTATTCTCCTAAACATACCGTCAATGCTTTTCTAATATAACATCCTCATCCTTTTTATTACCTGCTTTTAAAGCTTTAGTCAGGAATAAGATACTGGCTTTTTTTTCCCCCCCTTTTTCTCCAGTTCCATCTACCTTTCTTCCTTTAAAAAACATGACTCAGGCCAGGCGCAGTGGCTCATGCCTGTAATCCCAGAACTTTAGGAGGCCGAGGCAGGTGGATCATGAGGTCAGGAGTTCAAGACCAGCCTGGCCAAGATAGTGAAACCCCGTATATACCAAAAATACAAAAAATTAGATGGGCACGCTGGCAGGTGCCTATAATCTCAGCTACTAGGGAGGCTGAGGCAGGAGAATCGCTTGAACTCGGAGGGCAGAGCTTGCAGTAAGCTGAGATCGTGCCACTGCACTCCAGCCTGGGCAACAGAGTGAGACTCCGTCTCAAAAATAATAAAATAAATAAATAAATAAATAACATGACTCTTCTTTCTTCTTCTATGGTTTGCTTTGCTGCATTACTTTAAATAATCATGAAAAGCAGCTGGCACATCTAATTATAGTCTTTCTAGCTTCTGGCCTTCACTTTTCTGTGTTAAAATGGCTGTATATATTAAATAAAGTTATCTGCGAGAAAACTTTATAAAAACATCTAAATATTGTATCATTTAAATACAACTTTTTAACTAATTATTTTCCTCTTCTTGTGCCCTTTTTAGGTGATTTGGATATTGAAGATGAAATGAAAGCACAGATGAATTGCTTTTATTTGAAAGCCTTGGATGGTTTTGTTATGGTTCTCACAGATGATGGTGACATGATTTACATTTCTGATAATGTGAACAAATACATGGGATTAACTCAGGTAAAATGCACACATATTAAGAGCCCTTCTATATGTTTTTACGATTTTATGTTATAGCCCTAATTTTTAAAAATGTGTTTACAGTTTGAACTAACTGGACACAGTGTGTTTGATTTTACTCATCCATGTGACCATGAGGAAATGAGAGAAATGCTTACACACAGAAATGGTAAGAAAAGTCTGTTGTTTGATTTAATGTGACAGGTGGTTTTACATAATCAGATACTATTGCTAATTGTTAAACTTTGCTATTGTACTTACCCAAGGCAAAATGTTATTTCATGTTTAATAAAATGTTAAGTCTGTTCTTCATTAAAACTATTATTCTAGTTTTTAGGAATTTCATTTTGAAAGCCCACCTAATTGCATAAATAATTGTGCGTGTGTGAGAAATAAAATGGAAAAGTAAATTAAAATCATGACCAAGAGAGTTATAAATAACCTTTTTTTTTTTTTTTTTTTTTTTTTTTAGGATGGGGTCTCGCTCTGTTGCCCATGCTGGAGTGCAGTGGCACAATCAGCTCACTGCAGCCTTGACCGCTGGGACTCAAGCGATCCTCCCACTTCAGTCTCCCAAGTTAGCTGGGACCACAGACACATGCTACCATGCCCAGCTAATTTTTTTAAAATTACTTGTAGAGACAAAGTCTCACTATGCTGCTCAGGCTGGTCTTGAAATACTGGGCTTAAGCCATCCTCTTACCTCGGCCACCCAAAGTGTTGGGATTGCAGGCATGAGCCACCACGCCCAGGCTATCTTTTTTTTCTTTTCTTTTTAAATTGAGATGGGGGTTCTTGCTGTATTGCCCAGGCTGATCTTGAACTCCTGGACTCAAGTGATCCTCCCGGCTCAGCCTCCCAAAGTGCTAGGATTATAGGCATGAGCCACCACACCTGGTGGAGTTAAAAATTAAAATACACCATTAAGGCAAGGAGAAATTATAATACAAATGGCAGATAATAGGACTTTAGGCAGCCATTGAAGCTGAGGTGCCAGTTTGAGTCTAAGGCCCAATAAAAAAAGTTCACCAGAATTTTAAGACAAGCAACTGCTTATTTGACTTTTTCAGATGTTCTCAATAATTCGAGACCGTGTAGTTAGATTATAAAGTATTACATTGTGGATGCCCACATATTAACAAAAACAGACAGACCTCTAATTCTTAGGAATGAATTGTTAAAAATCAAGTGTTCTGAGATTTTTGGAAAGTACCTCTCGAATTAAAAAATTAAAGTCTTTCTACATTTGTGTCTTGTTAAACAGTGTATACTGATCATAATTATTAAAAAAAATCATGTGTTCTAAGATTTTTGGAAAGTACCTCTTGAATTACAAAAACAATTCAAGAAAGTCTTTCCACATTTGTGCCTTCTTAAGCAGTGTATACTGATCATAGTTGAACTTTTCTTCATGATGGAAAGTTACCACAAGGAAAATTTCTTATGTTCTGCTGTTCTTTGTTGCTCTCCAATTGAAGTGCATACGTTTGTTTGCTTCTATATTATACTACCTAAAATTTACTTTTTGTATAATTTTTGAGGTTTTGTTTTTCATCTCATTTATTATAATAGCTAACCTCCATTGAGAGAATGCTCTGTGCCAGGACACTGTTCTTCCTATTTTATATGCTTTTAACTCCTTTATTCCTCACAACAACCCTGTGAAGTTAACTGTTAGACAATTTCTATTTTATTAGGAAACTGAGGCACAGAGTTACTAAGTAACTTTCCCAACATTATTTGGTTAGTAAATCGCAGGGCTTGGGGTGAACTTGAGTAGACTGGCTTCAGAGTCCATGCTCATTAGTCCTTTGGAGCACTTTTCATATTCTTGAATTCTCACATTCTGTCTTTTTTCATGCTGTCAGCAGGACCTGACTCCTGTTTTTAAATTTCATATTGTGTTTTTACTGTTAATTTGGAAAACAAATGCATACTTTTTAGAATTCTGTATAAAGGAGGAGTAAATACGCTGTGAGCAAGGACCTAAGTGGGTTGTCAATGAGTTTAATATATGAGTTCTAATGTGCAGAGTTGAGGTTTATATTGACTGCTCAGTGCTTTCCTGGGGCTGGACTATAAATGGATGGATATTAGGAAGTCTTGTTCTGATTTGGTAATGATGTTAATGCATTATTCTAAATCAGACAGTCTTAATATAGTTTAAATGTATGTTTCGAACCAAATGTTCTTTTTTAAAGCACACAAACATTTTGAAATCATTCCTAATGTGGTTAATGAATTATTGATGTTCCATTGGGAAACTAAAATGCAGATTTTTCTCTTTTGGAAATCAGGGACTGTTACAAAGCATCACATTTTAGTGATACACTGAGAGCCAGTGGTGTGTTTATACAAATAGTCCTAGTTTCCATATAAATTCTAGAAAAATGCTTTAGAATTTATAAATTATAAAAAATATGATTTATTTTAGAGAGTTTAAAATCTAGGTTTTTTTAATGGTTTGTTGTTTTTTGTTTTTTTTTTTTCCTCATTAGGAAAACACTAGTACTTTTCAGTTACCTTGATTTTTAAATTAATCTGCAGGTCCCCATTCAAAGGCCTTGGGTTCCTTTCAAAGGTCAGTATAATTCAAGCTTAGATTATGAAGGACTGAGCATACCCAAAGGATTTTGCATGTGGATCTTTACTGCCACTACCACAACCATCACCACCTACACACACACACACACAACACACACACATTCTCTCTCTCTCTCTCTCTCTCCCTCCTTCCCGCACTCCCTCCCTTCCTCCCCCCTTTGCTCTCATGGCATCTTTTAAAAATATACTCTTGAATCCTTCCAGGGAGGGCAAATTCACTTCTTATCTAAGTAAACCCAAATGGCATGCATCAGCACCAGGACTGCCCATCTTTCCTAGTTCCATTATTCATAGAGTATAGGCTAGAATTCATCTTGTTCCTCAAGAGTCCAGCATTTTTAGCTAACCATGCCTACATTTAAACTTACTCTCACTTCTTTTCTACTTGACAGTGTTCTTTCAATATACTAGCATTATAGTTTCCAGACTTGATTTCTCTCCTGTCTTATTTCCATCAGTTTTCAAGTCTATTAAGATTCTACCTCTTATTTGTCTTTTGCCACCATTCTTTTCACTCATACTACTGCTACTGGCTCAGCCCTCTCATTACAGTCACCTAATTCTAACATATTGCTTCTAAGTTAATTTTTCTTAAGTTACTGATTGTGCTTTTTTAAAGCCCCTTGTTGAATATTTAGGCAGGACTCCATGTGGATATCCACAGCCCTCCGTAGTACAGCCCTAACTTTCCCTTCTAGCTTTGCCTTACTACTCTTCTACATGTACTTTATGTTGTGGACAAATTACTATATGCTGTTTTTCAAACATGTCCTATTTTTCCTACCTCTGTGCTTTTCATTCTCTTCCTTCTCCCTGGAATACCCTTCTAACCCATCTCTACTTACTGACATTCTAATGTCTCTTTTTCTAAGCAGGACTTCTTGATTTCCCTTGACTAGAAGTTATCTTCTAAGCTCTCCCTATCCTTCTTTAAAGCATTTTTATAAGTCTCAAGTACCAACTCTACATTGTGTTTTTGTTGACCTTACTATATCTACTACATTTTTAACTTCAGGAAAGGTGGCGTGTCTTACTCATCTTTGTATTGCCTGCAATATCTAGTCCAGGTTCTGAATAGTAAATATTTTTATATGTGTTTTGAAGCACACTGACCAATGAAGATAAGAAATCAAGAGGCTATTTCCTTATTTTATTTATTTATTTTTTTTTTTGAGACAGTGTCTCACTTTGTCACCCAGGCTGGAGTGCAGTGGCACAATCTCAGTTCACTGCAACCTCTTGCCTCCCGGGTTCAAGCGATTCTCATGCCCCAACCTCCCAAGTAGCTGGGATTATAGGCGTGTGCCACCACACCTAGCTAATATTTATATTTTTAGTAGAGATGGGGTTTTGCCATGATAGCCAGCATGGTCTCAAACTTCTGGCCTCAAGTGATCTTCCTGCCTCAGCCTCCCAAAGTGCTAGGATTACAGGCATGAGGCATGAGCCACTGCGCCCAGCAAGATGCTATTTCCTTAGTCACCTAAAGATAATCTCATTTTTAGTTATAGAAGGTTTGAAATAGGAGTGAATAGACTTTACTTAATTCTGACTTTATTTCCGTAGCTATTTTTTTTTTCTTTTGAGATGGATTCATGCTCTATCGCCCAGGTTAAAGTACAGTGGCACAGTCTCAGCTCATTGCAACCTCTGCCTCCTGGGTTCAAGTGATTTCCCTGCCTCAGTCTCCTAAGTAGCTGGGATTACAGGTACCCACTACCACACCCAGCTAATTTTTGTATTTTTAGTAGAGACAGGGTTTCACCATGTTGGCCAGGCTGGTCTCGAACTCCTGACCTCAAGTGATCCTCTTGCCTCAGCCTCCCAAAGTGCTGGGATTACAGGCATGAGCCACCGTGCGCTGCCTATTTCTGTAACTTTTGATAAGTCATTTGATCTGTTGTTGTTGTTTTCTCATAGTAACAAAGTAGAAATAATTTTCTGCCTGCTTTACTAGATAAATTAAGGGGAAAAAAATAAGATATGTAAAAATGTTATTTGTTATTAACAAGAAAGTTGCTATTTTAAAGGTTCTATAAAGACATAGAGTGCTTATTAGAAATTGAGCTAGTGCCTTCAGGAAAGGATAGGAAGAGTTTGCTGAAGTTCTTTCTTTAGGGATTCTTGTGTACCGATAGCACAGTTAAAGAGCAAACTCATACCATTTTTATATTTCTGTGTAGTTTGACTAAGCTTACTGGCTTGAATGATTAACTGTTATCCCAAATACGGATTATCTTTCAGCCAATTCAGGGAATCACAGCTACTGAGTAGTGTGTGTCAGATCTCTTGGGTGTGCTGGAGTGAGTAAAAGGGGAATGAATTACTGTGTTCATGCTGAGACTTAATTGAACAGGTATTCAGTTGATCTAGGTGATGGGCACTTTGCTACTTTTATTGTAACAAATTTGTATATTTAGTTGCTTTAAAACTTTATTTCATGCTTTCATTAGGCCCTGTGAAAAAGGGTAGAGAACAAAACACACAGCGAAGCTTTTTTCTCAGAATGAAGTGTACCCTAACTAGCCGAGGAAGAACTATGAACATAAAGTCTGCAACATGGAAGGTAAGTGAAAATTATTTATGATTGATGATACACTTTATTTATACATAGACATTGTAGTATTAAGATAACTTTAGAATTGTGAGGGAAGGTTTACAGTTCCTTGGTGTTTGGTTATGTAACATTTATATCTTCAACTGATTTGCCTGTGATCCCCAAAATCCAGAACCGTGTAGTAATTTGCCAATTTGAGGCACAAACTTAAATTATGTGAATTGTGGCACTGGTGTACCAGGCTTACTTAATCAGTTGGCTTTGCCAACCACACAATATTTGAATCCTGATAGGGCTTAATTTTCTATTAATCATGGTTTTGTATCTTTGTTCAACGTTGAAACATAGTCATCAGTGCCAGAGATAACTATCAAACAGCCATGATGATGAGATGAATGAAAAAGCAGCCTAGACTTTATATGAGGGGAATTTTTTAAAGAGTAATGTATAGGCCCTGGGCAGGAAGTAGGTCATGGGTGGTATCATAGGAAAAATGTTCATTGATTTTCAAAAACATGATTAATCCACTAGTGACAGTAAATTTTATCAAAGCTTACTGACCATGTCAGACTCAACTACTTATCTCTGCTTTTTTTGTTTCCTAGCATTGTAAATATTTTTTTTTTAACTGCTTTGTTTTCTTCTTCATACACAGGTATTGCACTGCACAGGCCATATTCACGTATATGATACCAACAGTAACCAACCTCAGTGTGGGTATAAGAAACCACCTATGACCTGCTTGGTGCTGATTTGTGAACCCATTCCTCACCCATCAAATATTGAAATTCCTTTAGATAGCAAGACTTTCCTCAGTCGACACAGCCTGGATATGAAATTTTCTTATTGTGACGAAAGGTAAATTCGATCTAAAATGTGAATTTGAAATTTTTAATTAGTCTACAGCATTATTGAATATTCACCATAGCAAAGATTCAGCGTTGGCCATGCATGGTGGCTCACAGCTATAATCCCAGCACTTTGGAAGGCCGAGGCAGGGGGAGCGGATCATCTGAGGTCAGGAGATCGAGACCAGCCTGGCCAATGTGTTGAAACCCCATCTCTACTAAAAAACACAAAAATTAGTGGGGCATGGTGGCGGGCACTACTCAGGAGGCTGAGGCAGGAGAATCGCTTGAACCTGGGAGGTGGAGGTTATGGTGAGCTGAGATCACACCACCACACTCCAGCCTGGATGACAGAGCAAGACTCCATCTAAAAAAAAAAACAAAAAAATTACTCAGTGTTAAACTATGCTTTCCACTTAATTGAACAGAATGATACATCCTATAATATTAGATTAACTTTGTAAATTAATTCAGCCACATTTATTGAACATTTACTCTGTACTATGAACGCTTACTTTACTAGGTGCTATCCAGAAATTAAGATGAGTCTTTTTTTCCCCAATAGGGGCTTTACTTACTTAAAGAGAGAATTTCAAAGATATGCAGTGTGTATTCTGAGCAAAGATAGATTACCTTAGGTTGGGGACTAGAAAGCCAAGTGTTTGTATATCGCTTCATCCTACATATTTTCCCTGAGAAGCTTCAACCTTGCCCACGGTTTCTATTACTATTTCCCACATTTCTTTCTGTAACTAATTCTATTTAATTGCCAACTTAATATTTCTATCTGGATATTCTTCTATATTGTAAACTAAGTATTTCTGTGACTGAACTGTACCACTACTGCCCCCAAACAACATCATCATCAAAAACTGCTTTTCTTCCTATAACGCTTATCGTGGTTAATACACCACCATATACATATGACTCCAGCAAAACTTTGGAAGTCATCCGTAACTTTTCTTTTACATTCATTAGCTACATACAGTTAGTGTCTAAATCTTACAGATTTACTGTCTACATATATCTCTTGATCCATTTCCTCCTTTCCATCCTTGCGCTCCTGCCATTGAATTCATTAGCTCATTATTACCCTTGACTTGAGTTGTTGGCATAGCTGCCTTTTTGCCAATAGATTTGTACCCTTGTAATCTTTCATCTAAGTTGCCAGAAAGTGGGTGTCCTAATGTGAAAATCAGATCATGGCATTCTGTTGTTGAAAATGCCTCAAATGCTTCCCTTCATCTTTGCACACAAAAATATTTTGTTTATAAAAATACTAGATGAGGGAAGTAAATTTTCATTTATCAAAAGAAGATGTGCATTTTAAAAGACTGAAAAAAAAATAGACCTACACAATACAATCTAAACTTAGCATGGCAAACAAAGATATTTATGCTCTGGCCCTAACTCTCTCTTTGGAATCCCATGTTAGATTCACTCATGGCATGCAGCTCTGATACTTACAATGTGGCCTTGGCCTTGGTACTTAACCGTTGTAAAACTCACATTCCTTATCTATAAAATAAGAATCATGGCCGGGTCTGGTGGCTCATGCCTGTAATCCCAGCACTGTGGGAGGCCGAGGCAGGTGGATCACCTGAGGTCAGGAGTTTGAAACCAGCCTGGCCAACATGGTAAAACCCCATCTCTACGAAAAATACAAAAATTAGCTGGGTATGGGGGCACGTGTCCATAATCCCAGCTACTCAGGCTGAAGTAGGAGAATTGCTTGAATCCAGGAGGTGGAGGTTGCAGTGAACCAAGATTGCACCACTGCACTCCAGCCTGGGAGACGGAGTGAGACTCCATCTCTAAAAAAAAAAAAAAAAAAAAAAATACCTCAGAAGGATGTTATAAGGATTAAAGGAGTCTGTTGAGTGCCTAGTGCACATAGTGAATGCTTCACTACTGGTGTGAACTTTAAGAAAATGAATATAGAAAAGCTAAGAATTATTTTAAGGTGTTTACTACTAGTATTCATGTAAATGTATGATGGAACAGAGATTTCCATCCTATTTTGAGGAATTATTTTTTATTTTTTTGAAAACTTAAGGTAACAAAGTAGAGGTGAGGCCAGGGAGAAAGGAAGATAATGGAGCAAAAATGAGAAAGGGAGTGACATTCCCCTCTAGTTATAGCAGAAAATTAGCAAAATGATCATGACGGGAGGTAACAGTAAAGACAGCCAGCTCATATATCAACCAAGACAGTTTTGAGTTTGACCAGCAGACTGTTATTTTCTGGTTTAGAGCTCTTTCCAGGAACTTCTCGCATCTGTAACCCCTGAGAACCAAGCTATGGAAAAAATTTTGCTCAATTTTAAGAAAATCTAACATATCAAGCTCCTAAACTCCAAAATATTCCACAAATAGCTGCTATTTACTATACTAATAATCATTACAAATTATTCAACACTTTATTTGAGCATCTACTATGTTCATGGCACTAAAGTAGAAATGAAGATGAACAGTTCCTGCCTCAAAATAAATGAGTTGTATACTGCTTTAGATCATGGGTTTCCTAGTCCATTAAAAACAATTTTTGGTCATATTTTCTGGACACCCCCACCCCTTTGGTACAGAATATAAGCTATGTAATTTTCTAAAGTTAAATTAACTTCACTTTTCTTGCTCCAATATGTGTAAAACTGACCTTCTAGGAAAGCATATACAGTTTATATTTTTGACTTCTTGGTATCTTTTAGTGATAGACATACCTCATATTGAGAAGCACTGATTGACATTAGATTAAATCAGAGCTTCCTATGACAATATAAATAATACCCTCATTAATCTGATCCCCCTACCTACTTCTTCAGCATCATCTCATATGTCTCCACTAATCGTATTATAGAATCTTTGTTACCTGCACCATGTTAAGCATTTTTAAAAATCTTTTGCTTATACTATACCTTTTTCCTGAAAGCAGTTTTGCCTTTCCTTTGTCTCTTTCTAGTCATAAGTCTCCTATAAGAGGCAGTTCCTCATTCTACCATTCCTTTGCATGGATAGGATTCCATGGAATAGATTCTCATCACTGCATTTATCACATTATTTCCTAAGTAGTACAGTACATCTACTGGAAGATTAGCCACGTGCTGAGTTTTGTCTTTGCATTTTCATGCCTAGAATAATGCCAGGCACACATAGGCATATTAAGATTTGAATAGTGAAAAAGTTTTTAATTCCATGGGAATTTTATTTAAACAGAAAAATATAAGACCAATTAAAATTATGTTTAAAGCATAATTTCAAGAAATATGACTGATTTTGTTTAAAAACATGTTTTCCTTTATAATGCTGCCACCTGGTGTTGCTGTGTTTAGAGATGTCCCTTTGTAAAGAATTGAGGGTTTGAGTTGAGTTTGGTTTGGTTTTTGGCAAATCAGCTTTTCATTTATGTATTTATTTTGTAATAAACTATGGAAGATCTTGCCTTTAAGTGTGAGAACACAAGCAATGTTACTTTTATACCTTTATAGGCTATCTTGCCTATGTCCTTCCTGTAGTTAGGTGGGTTTTTTTTTTTGACACACAGCATGTTATATAAGGTTTGCTTGCACCTCAGTAAGAAAGTCCTCTGAAATCTAAAGGCTGAGAATCTAAAAGCTTAACTCATGTTTTGCTCCTAGAAAGACTTGAGAAGAGAGTATTTCTGTTCAGCATGGTACTAGGAAGATAGCTTTCTCTTTCTCATGTCATGCTTGCCATTTCATACTGCTTACAGAGAATAAGATCTAGTCTGTGTCTTAAATAAAGGTCTACTCTCTGCCAGCGAGCTAGATAGGGTAATTGGATTGTTTTCCAATCTATTTTCATTTGAAATATTGTTTTATCTTAAATTACTCCCATAATTTCATGGAATGCCAAAAACTAAACTAAGTACAAGAGCATCTTCTAAAACATAATTCCTTTAGTTCCCATTTAGTGTAGATGCTCTTTGGTTGATGATATTAGAATTGTGTAATGGCTATTGATCTCTCAAAGTGAGGTGTTGCCTAGGGGCTTAAAAGTTACTACATAAAGAATTGGCTTTATGAAGAAATGTTATAGATTTTATCTATATTTTAAAATAAGTGTCAGTGACTACCTTTACAACTTTTACAGTTTAGTAGTATTTCTTATCTGTTTATTAATACTCTGCCTTGTTACCAAAAGTATGTATAATGAGATGTAATAAGAATAGGTAACAAGTAGGCTGGGCACGTTGGCTCACGCCTGTAATCCCAGTACTTCGGGGAGGCTGAGGCGAGTGGATCACCTGAGGTCAGGAGTTCAAGACCAGCCTGACCAACATGGAGAAACCCCATCCCTACTAAAAATACCAAATTAGCTGGGCGTGGTGGCACATGCCTGTAATCCCAGCTAGTTGGGAGGCTGAGGCAGGGGAATCACTTGAACCCAGGAGGTGGAGGTTGCGGTGAGCCGAGATCACACCTTATTGTGCTCTCCAGCCTGAGCAACACAAGGGAAACTCTGTCTCAAAAAAAAAAGGATAAGTAACAAGTTTGGGTGAACAGGATAAAAGAGTTAAATAACAGGACGAACCTAGAGGACTTAAAGAAATGTGTGGTGTTGCATTTAATAACTGTAGTTGCTAAAGTGAGGTGTAAATTTATTCTAAGCAAAGGAGGATGCTCTTTATTTTTGAAAATTCACTTGTCCATAAGATTAATGCCTATCAGTTAACTTGGGAGGAGAAAAATTTTTATCAGTGTCTCCCTTTTTTTTCTTAAGTCTTGTATTTTTTACTAACAGAATTACCGAATTGATGGGATATGAGCCAGAAGAACTTTTAGGCCGCTCAATTTATGAATATTATCATGCTTTGGACTCTGATCATCTGACCAAAACTCATCATGATAGTAAGTACAATGGAAGAACTCAGAGATACTCTAATTACTTAACTGTTGCAACCTCTGTGCAACCTCTGTACAGTTTGGCTACCCATCTAATTCTCTGGTTAAAATGAACAGTCTTCCTAGACTAAATGTGTTAACAGGCCTATTCAGTAGAGATCTTGACCATTTTGTGTTTTGTATGTGTTGCAACAAATATCAGTAAAAATAGAATCATTTAATCATAGACAAAACTTCCTGGCATTTTAAATACAAAGACTTTTGAAAATCCAAATATTATAGAGTATTGAATAGCATAATTTTCAGAATTCACATAAATACTCAGAACAGTGGTTGGTATGTAAAAGGCACTCAGAAAATATTTGTACAATCAATGAATGTGAAGGTGGTGAACATCACATTTGGTAATAAGTACCATTTTTAAAAATGCTTATAAGTGCATAGTTAGCTGTGTATATTTATGGGTTACATGAGATATTTTGATATAGGCATGCAATGCATAAGGATAAATGGAGTACCTATCACCTCAAGCATTATCTTGTGTGACAAACAATCCAGTTATACTCTTTTGGTTATTTTATTTTATTTATTTATTTAGTTTTTTCTTTTGAGACAGGATCTCACTCTGTCGCCCAGGCTAGAGTGCAGTGGAGCAATCTCGGCTCACTGCAACCCCCGCCTCCCAGGTTCAAGAGATTCTCCTGCCTCATCCTCCCAAGTAGCTGGGATTATAGGCGTGTACCGCCACGTCTGGCTAATTTTTGTATTTTTAGTATAGACGGGGTTTCGCCATGTTGGCCAGGCTGGTCTCGAACTCCTGACCTCAGGTTATCCACATGCCTTGGCACCCGGCCTCTTTTAGTTACTTTAAAATGTACAATTAAATTATTTTTGACTATAGTCACCCAAAACAAGTACCTTTGACATAAGATTTGATTCTGAATTTTACTCGAATGTTAAGATCCCCAAGGTAAGTTAAACTTTGGACTATCTCACCTGTTTAATCTGTACCTATGCATGACTTTCTACTGTGCTTGAGGATACCTGAATATCACTTAGTTTGTGTGACTGATCAGCCTTGAACTCAAGAGTAAATCCAAGTCTGCAGTCAGGACCCCCCAATCCTCAAAATAATACCATCATTAGGATTTATTTAGTACTTTCTCCCAAATCAATATTTAATTTAAATTGCCTAAATTGCCAAAAGACTTACAATGTGGTATCAATTTATATTTAAATATGCTACATACAGCTTTTTAAAGCATCTTTGGTTCTCTGGAAACCGTAGTCAGAATTTAAGGAAGTTATTGCGGCACCATTTTCTTGAAAAAGGCTATTGATTATTCTCTAATCTGACACTTTCAACCTAAGTCATTAAAGGAATTTTAGTTACTGAAGATTGTATATTCATGAACTCTTCACTTAGCTCATTGGCAGCAAAGGAGTTTTATTTAGGGGGTTTGAAAAAGGAAATGGGTATATTTTCAGCTATTCTGGGACACACTGTCAGAATGTAAGCAGTTACAACTGATTCCACTAAATAAACATTTGTTTTCCAAAACAATGATCAACATTCAGCATCTGCTCATTTAATTGAAAATTCAAAGTTACAATATTTTCTCTGCATGATTCTTTTTCCTTTTCCCCCCTAGTGTTTACTAAAGGACAAGTCACCACAGGACAGTACAGGATGCTTGCCAAAAGAGGTGGATATGTCTGGGTTGAAACTCAAGCAACTGTCATATATAACACCAAGAACTCTCAACCACAGTGCATTGTATGTGTGAATTATGTTGTGAGGTAAGTTTGAGAAATAAACATTTTTGGGGAACAAATAGTAATTCTTTTTGGATACTCTGTTCATTTATAGGAAGATAAGATTATAAATATTAACTAAATTTTAATTCTTTTACATCACTACCAAATTGTTATTTTCTATACTCTGACCTAGGTTTCCAGTCCAGCTATTCTACAGTGATGCCACTAAATACTGTCAGTAGTTGTCCGTCCCCATACCTTCACTCCTATTTTTAAAAAGACCATGAAAAAAATACCAGATCCATTGATTGGTTTGGTCTAGTTATACAGATATTGGCATATACTATCTCAAGACAGCTGTGTTCTTTTTGTAGGAAGAATACTGGCCTAGGTTTGTATCATAGCTCTACCACTCATTAGCTCCCTGACCTTGGGGAAGTCTCTTCATTTTTCTGAATTTCATCTATGTAGATAATCCTTCAGAAGGTTATAATGAAAATTAAATGGAATTCTATGAGATTAGGGAGGGGGGAGGGATAGCATTAGGAGATATACCTAATGTAAATGACGAGTTAATGGATGTAGCACACCAATATGGCATATGTATACATATGTAACAAACCTGCACGTTGTGCGCCATGTACCCTAGAACTTAAAGTATAATTAAAAAAAAATTCTATGAGATTAATAAGCTATATGATGTTAATACATGGCTCTTGTATCTTCATGAACTCTTCACTTAGCTCTTTGGCTTGTGAATATTATGTACATCAAAATTTAATTTTTCATATGATCTATTTTACTAGACTCCTGCCCCATCTAGTCTACCTGTCCACATTATTACCACATTCTAGTCCATCTTGCCCATTACTACCAGGCTAAGCTTTCTAGTGTGGATATGTCATCATCTTATTTTCCTTAGAATTTTAGCGATCTTTTTATCATTTCCAAGATAAACACTTGCCTAGGTGTATAGCATCCTTGTTTACCATCATACTCATGCATCAGAGATTTAGCCTTCCCTTTAACATCTAGGGCCACCCCTCTTAGGACTTTGGCCAGTTTTTTATTTTTGCCACTTCTGACACCATCCTTTAATGTTTTAATATTAGTGCCACAGAGTTCTTTTGTGACTTTGCCATTATGTAAGAATCCTCCACTTGGAATGTCTTTCTCTTCCTCACACCCCAGCCACAGAGTTCTTTTGTGACTTTGCCATTATGTAAGAATCCTCCACTTGGAATGTCTTTCTCTTCCTCACACCCCAGTCTGCCTAGCAAATGCCACTTGATCCCAAGTATCAGCTTGCTAGCTTCTCAGTGAAGCAAGCCTTCTCTATTTTAGCAGTTATCACAGTGTATTTTAATTGTTTACATATCTACTTTCACAATGGGTTATAAATTTCTTAAGGTCAAGAGTTGGCTATTTTAATCTTTGCATTCTCAGTTCATTTCAGATAGTGAACATTTAATACGTTAATTAAAGGAGTAATTTACATTTAAGCCAAACGTGAAGCTAAACTTTTGCTCATCATCCCTCTTCAACCGTATCCTGTAGGTGGTATCACCTTATGTTCTCACCACCAAAGAAAATATGGCCCCTGTCTTAGAAAGTTCTTGATCATTTATCTGTGTATC
This sequence comes from Symphalangus syndactylus, assembly GCF_028878055.3. Classification (NCBI taxonomy): domain Eukaryota; kingdom Metazoa; phylum Chordata; class Mammalia; order Primates; family Hylobatidae; genus Symphalangus; species Symphalangus syndactylus. The sequence continues at coordinate 55,486,587 of NC_072430.2, read as the reverse complement.
TTTAGGACTATCCTTAGATCATGCCTCACATATTGATGCTAAAGAGTTCTTTTGTGCCAGTTTCATAATGTGTGTCAGCACAATTCTGAAGATTTTTTGGTGTCCTTCATGTACTTGACTACAAATTGCCTTGTCATCACCACTCTTCTCAAAGGATATCTGGAATTCTTTTTTTCTTTTTTTTTTTTTTTTTTTGAGACGGAGTCTCACTCTGTCGCCCAGGCTGGAGTGCAGTGGCGTGATCTTGGCTCACTCCACCTCCCGAACTCAAGCGATTCTTGTGCCTCAGCCTCCCAAGTAGCTGGGACTACAGGTGTGCACCACCACACCAGGCTAATTTTTTGTATTTTTAGTAGAGACGGGGTTTTGCCATGTTAGCCAGGCTCTTGAACTCCCAGGCTCAAGCAATCCACCCGCCTCAGCCTCCCAAAGTGCTGGGATTACAGGCATGAGCCACTGCGCCCAGCCTGGATATCTGAAATTCTTAACTGAAATTAGTCAAATTATCTTGTACTGGGGATTTTTTAAATTTCAACTTTTATTTTTGATTCAGGGGATACATGCATAGGTTTGTTACGTGAATATATCATGTGATGCTGAGGTTTGGGGTACAACTGATGCTGTCACCCAGGTAGTGAGCATAATACCCAACAGTTGGTCAACCCTTGCCCCTCTCCCCTAGTAGTCCTCAATGTCTATTGATGCCATCTTTATGTCCACAAGTAACCCAGTGTTTAGCTCCCACTTACAAGTGAGAACATGCAGCATTTGGTTTTCTGTTCCTGGGTTATCTCACTTAGGATAATGGTCTCTGGATGCATCCACGTTGCTGCAAAGGACATGATTTCATTCTTTTTTATGGCTGCATACTGTGAATTTTATTGGGTCTTTAGTTTGTATTAGCATTTTAAAACCCTAAGTGTGACATAGTACGCATGAGTGATCATGCATTTCAAGAAATCTTAAAATGTTCCTGTCCATAAAGCAGAATTTTTTAAGAGACCATTTCACAGTCCCCCTTCCCCTCACTGTATCAAGTGCTCATTTGTGAATTACTAATTTCTCTTGTTTTGACAGTGGTATTATTCAGCACGACTTGATTTTCTCCCTTCAACAAACAGAATGTGTCCTTAAACCGGTTGAATCTTCAGATATGAAAATGACTCAGCTATTCACCAAAGTTGAATCAGAAGATACAAGTAGCCTCTTTGACAAACTTAAGAAGGAACCTGATGCTTTAACTTTGCTGGCCCCAGCCGCCGGAGACACAATCATATCTTTAGATTTTGGCAGCAACGGTGAGTAGTTATTTTGTTAATTGCCTAAATTGTGTCTGTTGCTGCAAGCCCCATTTCAACTAAACATTACTTTACGGTTTTTGTTGGTAATCATTTGGACATTACAAGCTAATATATTTTTATAGTTTTCTTAAATGTATTTGCTTAAATATTTTTGCCCCTGTAATTTCTTACCATTCTTGCTTTTTTATATTGTTGGAAATTGTGCTTCAAAGTGTCCTTAAGGTATTTCTTCTTCCCACATAAATTTTTCCTGGCTACTCTATTTCTGTATCCTGCTGTCAGATTTTCTCCACAGTTTAGCAGAGTTATATGGAAGTAGGCATTGTTGCATTAAAGGATAAAAAAGTAGTCATACTATAACATCGACAAGCATTGAAGATGAAAACTGCAATTTTAAAGTAGAGAACATTTTAATATATAAAAAGGTTGGTATTGCCTTTTGTCTTTTATGCCATAGAGATTAAGAGGAAGTATCAATCGTGGATTGTAAAGATAACTCAGACTTATGGTTATACTATACTATTATATGTAAACTTTCTGATGAAGGAAAATTTGGTAACATTTTCTTGTTTGATGAATTCGACAAACCTTTTGTGAAAAAGAACATAAATTTTTTATATGTGAAAATCCTTGTGGCCGGGCGCAGTGGCTCACGCCTGTAATCCCAGCACTTTGGGAGGCCGAGGCGGGTGGATCACTGGAGGTTAGGAGTTCGAGACCAGCCTGGCCACCATGGTGAAACCCCGTCTCTACCAAAAATACAAAAATTAGCTGGGCGTGGTGGTGTGCGCCTGTAATCCCAGCTACTTGGGAGGCTGAGGCAAGAGAATTGCTTGAACCTAGGAGGCAGAGGTTGCAGTGAGCCGAGATTGCGCCATTGCACTCCAGCCTGGGCAACAGAGCAAGACTCTGTCTTGGGTTAAAAAAAAAAATCCTTCCATACTTTAGATTGACTCATATTTTTTCCCCACAGACACAGAAACTGATGACCAGCAACTTGAGGAAGTACCATTGTATAATGATGTAATGCTCCCCTCACCCAACGAAAAATTACAGAATATAAATTTGGCAATGTCTCCATTACCCACCTCTGAAACACCAAAGCCGCTTCGAAGTAGTGCTGACCCTGCACTCAATCAAGAAGTTGCATTAAAATTAGAACCAAATCCAGAGTCACTGGAACTTTCTTTTACCATGCCCCAGATTCAGGATCAGCCACCTAGTCCTTCTGATGGAAGCACTAGACAAAGTTCACCTGAGGTAGGTGTCATAATATAATCAGAAAGGGACAACTTTCAGATTTTAACATTCAAGAATGTATTTATAAGTTTGATTCAAACACTCATTTGAACCACAAATTACATTTGTGTGTTTGAATTTTAGCACTTTAAAATTATTGCAAGAGCTATTGCCTAACTTAGACCTGAGCACATGTTTTAGGCTCAAAGATAGTCAGGGACATGGGAAGAAACTAGCTTAATATAAACCAAAAGGTGAAAGGTACATTGTTTCTCTATTATTTATATCAGTAGGACAAAAACATCTTGAATTTGGACATTTAAAGAGAATATGTGCTCAAGGTAGCTACAGCCTATACCTGTTACCCCTTTTAGTTTGTTTTATTGTGTTTTGTTGTTTTGTTTTGAGAAAGAGCCTCACTATCACCCAGGCTGGAGTGCAGTGGTGCAATCACAGCCTCAACCTCCCAGGCTCAAATGATTCTCCCACCTCAGCCTCCCAAGTAGCTGGGACTACAGGCCCGCACCACCATGCCTGGCTAAGTTTTTAACCTTTTTTTTTTTTTTTTTTTTTTTTGTGGAGTTAGGGTTCTCACTATGTTGCCCAGGCTGGTTTTAAACTCCTGGGCTCAAGTGATCCTCCTGCCTTGGCCTCCCAAAGTACTAGGATTACAGGTGTGAGCTACCATGCCTGGCCCATTACCCCTTTGAGTTGGAGAACTGTCTGGTAGCAATAGACTTACCAGGGTTTAAATGGGAAAGGACCTTATAAATTCTTTGCCCAATTTAGTCTAATTTCCATCACTATTTTGAAATTTTGGATAAGTATAAACGAAAATAACAAGTGTTATGTAAAATAAATACTTAGTACTGGTCTTTTTTATTCTGGATCTGTCTTGGTATTAATTGTCCTATAAACACAATAAAAATAATCTTTAAAGGCTAGGCTGGCCAAGACTAGAGATACCACACAGGGCTCTATTTCTAAATCTAGAATGATTCCATTTTAGGGCTTCCTACATCTAAAAATATGCTCAGGAGTAGGGCAACTTAGATCTGAACATTATAACTTGATAAATGAGGCATAAATAAGCTTTAATAAGTGGTAAATAATTCTACATTAAGTATTTGTTGAATAAAACTGACAAGCTAAGAGTAGGAGATTTGACATCTCATAGCCTTGTGTTGAATGAATATATATCCTATGCTCTGGTTGCTTAATTTACCCAGCACAAAAAAAAAAATGTTTGATTCGTCTTGGTTTTTATCTAACAAAAGTAAATCTAACAGAAACGTTAGAATGAGGAAAGCAAAATTTCTTGCTTAGAATACACAGCTATAGTTTTTTGTTAAAATTCTTGCCCAGAACTCTTAAAATAGTAATAATGTATATTCGTTCAGGTATATGCAGGTAAAATAACTTATTTTACTCTCCCACCCCCGACAGTAACTGTGAGATTTTTAGGTAGCTCAGTCACCACAGGAGTGTGCCTTCTCAGTTCAAAGGTAAATTCCAGTGAATGTAGCATCTAGTTAATTGGTCAATTAGGTACCATTGTGGGATGTGAATTACCAAATAGGTTTTATTCTTTAGAATAAGGTGTTTCTTTTCATCTCAGTTTTGTAAATGATGTTATATTACATAGTCAGAAATATGTATATTGGCAAAATTAGTTACTAGTATAATCTTCAAAATGTCACTATTTTCACTAAAAAAATTGTTTTTTTTTTTTTTGAGATGGAGTCTCACTCTGTCGCCAGGCTGGAGTGCAGTGGTATGATCTTGGCTCACTGCAACCTCCGCCTCCCAGGTTCAAGTGATTCTCCTGCCTTAGCCTCCTGAGTAGCTGGGATTACAGTCGTATGCCACCATGCCCCGCTAATTTTGTATTTTTAGTAGAGATGAGGTTTCACCATGTTGGCCAGGATGGTCTCGATCTCTTGACCTCGGGATCCGCCCACCTTGGCTTCCCAAAGTGCTGGGATTACAGGCGTGAGCCACCGAGCCCAGCCTAGTTAAATAAAATTTGATAAACACGATGGACTTGGTTGTGTGTTTTCTGGTTTTTCTGGATCTAGTTTGAAAATTCTGACAACTAGCAAAGTATATGGAGGCTTCTTCAGGAAATAGTAAACATATTTCTTTTTACAGCCTAATAGTCCCAGTGAATATTGTTTTTATGTGGATAGTGATATGGTCAATGAATTCAAGTTGGAATTGGTAGAAAAACTTTTTGCTGAAGACACAGAAGCAAAGAACCCATTTTCCACTCAGGTATATGAACTTATTTGTTTTATATTAAATTTCATTAGTTTTTAGTCTGAAGTGACTTTGGGTTTCACTTGTTTTTTATTTATAAGGTGTGGCCATTGTAAAAACTCATGTATTTGCTGTTTTAAAGGACACAGATTTAGACTTGGAGATGTTAGCTCCCTATATCCCAATGGATGATGACTTCCAGTTACGTTCCTTCGATCAGTTGTCACCATTAGAAAGCAGTTCCGCAAGCCCTGAAAGCGCAAGTCCTCAAAGCACAGTTACAGTATTCCAGCAGACTCAAATACAAGAACCTACTGCTAATGCCACCACTACCACTGCCACCACTGATGAATTAAAAACAGTGACAAAAGACCGTATGGAAGACATTAAGATATTGATTGCATCTCCATCTCCTACCCACATACATAAAGAAACTACCAGTGCCACGTCATCACCATATAGAGATACTCAAAGTCGGACAGCCTCACCAAACAGAGCAGGAAAAGGAGTCATAGAACAGACAGAAAAATCTCATCCAAGAAGCCCTAACGTGTTATCTGTCGCTTTGAGTCAAAGGTATTTATGTGTAACATTCAAGTTATAGTTCTTTTGTTATTTTTGAGATAAATGTATGTGATAGTACATGATTTTTAAACTTACAGCAAACTTTGATATATATGCCCTAAGGCAAATTCTTGAGAACTCAAAAAACTTTCTAAATTAACCTCATATATTTTTTCTTTTTCTTTCTTTCTTTTTTTTTTTGAGACAGAGTCTCACTCTGTCGCCCAGGCTGGAGTACAGTGGCACAATCTCAGCTCACGGCAACCTCCACCTCCTTGGTGCAAGAGATTCTCCTGCCTCAGCCTCCCGAGTAGCTGGGATTACAGGCATGCACCACCACGCCCAGCTAATTTTTTTGGTATTTTTCATAGAGACAGGGTTTCTCCATGTTGGTCAGGCTGGTCTCAAACTCCCAACTTCAGGTGATCCGCCTGCCTCGGCCTCCGAAAGAGCTGGAATTACAGGTGTGAGCCACCACGCCCGCTCCTATTTTTTCTAAAATAATTATAAATTCTAAAATTACCTATCTAAATGTAAGAGGGTCTTCCGACACCTTTAAAATAAAATCCAGCTCAGTAAGTTCTGTAAATGTGTAAAAGTTGGCTCAGATGTACTTCCTGCAGTTGTTTAAATCAGACTAGTTAACTACCCTCGCTACTTAGATGTTTCCATTTCTTAGAGCTCTTTTTTAAGCTTATCTGAAGAAAAGCCCTTCCAATTTAAGGGTTATTTCCAATTGCACATTCCAAATTGAGCCTTCCATCTTCAGCATTCAGTATAGATATTTACAGGTCCCTCTTTTAAAATTTCATTATAGTTAACTTGTATTAACGTTGCTTTTATTTTTCATTACGTATTTGTAGAACATTAGCTATATATATATATTGCAGGCTACACAGGTTTTTGAACTGTACACCAGGAATCTAAGCATGAATTATTACTTCTATGGAGCTAGTTCAAACAAACATATGGCCATGACCCAATTTTTAAGTTATACTTTCTGTATATAATTTGTAAGGGGATTTCACATATTTTAAGTTAGAGGCTATAGCTAGAAGAAATTAAGTTTTATCTAATAAGTGTGTGGAAGAGGGAAATGATTCCTTCTCTACTATGTCTAGATTAAGCCAGATATCAATAGCAATAGGAAAGAACCACTGTGGTAGCCAGAACACATAGCTTTTTTCCCTGCCTAGCATTCCCACCTTGACCTAGAGTGCTGGGAGAGGTCTTTTCCCTAAGCTTAGAAAAGATATTGGGGCTTTAGATGAACTCAGAAGTACTTTATGTTACTTTATTTACTGTGTCACTAACTCACTTTTGACTCTGAGCTCCACGAGGGCAATCATAGTATCTTGGGCATTTTAATGGTACTAATACTTAGTTGATGACCTAATGTGTAATACTTCCTCAATAAATGGTTGTTGAGGCAGGGTGCAGTGGCTCATGCCTGTAATCTCAGCACTTTGGGAGGCTGAAGCGGGTGGATCACCTGAGGCCAAGAGTTTGAGACCAGACTGGCCAACATGGTGAAACCCTGTCTACTAAAAATGCAAAAATTAGCTGGGCGTGGTGGCACACGCCTGTAATCCCAGCTACTTGGGAGGTTGAGGCAGGAGAATTGCTTGAACCCTGGAGGTGGAAGCTGCAGTGAGCCGAGATTGTGCCATTGCACTCCAGCCTGGGCGAGAAGAGTGAAACTTGGTTTCAAAAAAAAAAAAAAGAAAAAAAACAATGGTTGTTGGACTGACAGATGCATGAATACAGTAATAAAAATGACAATCACTTACAAGTTACAGTTTACTATCAGCTACAGAGGATGGGATATCCAGTTTTCTGAACAACTGTTCTCTTGTACTTGTCAAAGCCAAAGTGTAACAACACATCAGGTCAGTTTAGCAATTTTTTTTTGAGACGGAGTTTTGCTCTTGTTGCCCAGGCTGGAGTGCAATGGCGCGATCTCGGATCTCCGCTCACCACAACCGCTGCCTCGCTGGTTCAAGCAAATCTTGTGCCTCAGCCTCCTGAGTACCTGGGATTACAGGCATGCGCCACCACGCCCAGCTAATTTTGTATTTTTAGTAGAGATGGGGTTTCTCCAGGTTGTTCAGGCTGGTCTCAAACTCCCGACCTCAGGTGATCCGCCTGCCTCAGCCTCCCAAAGTGCTGGGATTACAGTTGTGAGCCACTGCGCCCAGCTAGCAATTGTTTGTAAACATTAGTTCCAATGTAGCATACACTGAAAACTTTTATGAAAGGAATTTCAAAAATTAAGATAAACCATTAAAAACATAACTACTAAGTACTACTACTACTACAATGATATTTACATAATAGACTGAGTTACATTTCATAAAGACAATATATCTATATAAGAATTTTTAAACTTGCCTGTCTATATAAGTTTTATAGAAATTTTTTAAAAACCAAAGAAAACTGCAAAATAAGATCACTTACCTATTTGGCATTCTCAACTATCTGGAACAGCAAGGAGCCATTATGATTATGCATTTGGTTTGTGGGGTGTCTTGAAAAGTCAAAATAATATAACAAAGCTGATGTACTTTACTCATTAGAACAATTCTTCACAATTTAATATTAATTTTAGATATACATAGTTCATGTTTGATAACCAGATCAATACTGAGTGAAAAATAGCATAGTGGGAAGAGCAGGGGAGGGGAGGTAGGGATCTGGAGACCTAGAGTGTACTTCCATATCGCAACTAGTGAGCAGTAGGACTTTGAGAAAGTTACCCAATAGGCCTCAGGGTTCTTATTTATAAAATGGGTATGATAGGCCTGCCTTATCTATCTTGGGAACTTAAGTAAGGTCAAAATGAACTAATGAACTTGAAATGTTTTATAAACTGAAAATGCTATACGAATGTGAGATTGATCTTGTATTTCAATAGTCCCAACAATATCACTGCATTGTTATATTCGTGGAATAAAAGGACAATATTTAACTGTTTGACTCTACAATAGTGTCAATTTAGTCGTGTTCAGCTCTATTTTATAAAATAGGAATATGCATACTGTAGAAAATTTTCTGTTAAATTAAGCTTTGAAGGCCAGGTGCTCACGCCTGTAATCCCAGCACTTTGGGAGGCCAAGGTGGGCGGATCACTTACGCTCAGGAGTTTGAGACCAGCCTGAGCAACATGGTGAAATCCCGTCTCTACAAAAAAATATATATATATATTAGCCATAATCTCAGCTACTTGAGAGGCTGAGGTGGGAGGATCACTTGATTCCAGAGGCAGGGCTTGGTTGCAGTAAGCAGAGATCATGTCTCTGCACTCTAGCCTGGCTGACAGAGTGAGACCCCGTTTCACCAAAAAAAAAAAAAAAAAAAAAAAATAAGCTTTTACTTTTAAGGTGATACACTTCAGTAATCAGGAAAGTTATCTTATGTATATTATATTCCTTAATATTGGAGAACTAAGGAATTATGTATTTTCTTTAAAAGAGCTCACTGGGTATTTCAGAAAAAAAAAAAACAGCTATATTTTCATTTAGAATTTTTTTCTTTTCAGAACTACAGTTCCTGAGGAAGAACTAAATCCAAAGATACTAGCTTTGCAGAATGCTCAGAGAAAGCGAAAAATGGAACATGATGGTTCACTTTTTCAAGCAGTAGGAATTGTAAGTATGAGAGTAGTAGGTTTTGCTTTTCTAGCTAATGTGCTATTTCGTGTGCGTGTGTGTGTTTCCACATCTCTTCCAAATAGTAAAGTTATATTTTCAGAAGTTATACATTGGGTTTTTTTACTCTGTATACACTGGTTTTTAAAAATATAAATGTTTAATAAATACATATTCCAAACAATTCCAGTGTATTTTGAGTGAAGTTCTCCCCTTACTCCACCCTGAATATCACCACCAATCTCATTCTCTTCCCTTTAAGTTACTTTGCCTTATTAAAAGAACTGCTGTTGGCCAGGCACAGTGCCTCATGCCTGTAATCCCAGCACTTTGGGAGGCCAAGGTGAGGATCACTTGAGGTCAGGAGTTCGAGACCAGCCTGGCCAACTTGGTGAAACCCTATCTCTACTAAAAATACAAAAATTAGCCAGGCGTGGTGGTGCACAACTATAATCCCAGCCACTCTGGAGGCTGAGGCAGGAGAACAGCTTGAACCCGGGAGGTAGAAGTTGTGGTGAGTTGAGATCAGGCCACTGCACTCCAGCCTGGGCGAGAGAGTGAGAGCCCATCTCAAATTTAAAAAAGAACTGCTATGTTTTGGGGTAAGTCAATAGTGGTATAATACATTCTGATATTTTCAAACTAAATTAACTGGAAAGTATTTATAGACAGAATGGTCATAATGGATGGCAAATAACTTAAGGAATTCAAAATAATTTAGGGTAGTATTTAAGAAACTGCCTATAATGTTATTAAATTTACACTGATTTCAAGGTTTTTGGTTGTTTTAAAAAAAAAAATTCAACAAACTAAACTTGAAATAACTTTACTGTTTATAGGGAACATTATTACAGCAGCCAGACGATCATGCAGCTACTACATCACTTTCTTGGAAACGTGTAAAAGGATGCAAATCTAGTGAACAGAATGGAATGGAGCAAAAGACAATTATTTTAATACCCTCTGGTTAGTTTATTCTTTCTGACCTTGAACATCACAAAGACAAAATACATTAAACATTTTTATTTAGGAGATTTAATCTAAGTGAGAATGACTTTGGTTCCTTAGCAAGATTAAAAAGTAAAGCTGCGGCTGGGCACGGTGGCTCACACCTGTAATCCCAGCACTTTGGGAGGCCGAGGCAGCCAGATCATCTGAGGTCAGGAGTTGGAGACCAGCCTGGCCACCATGGTGAAACCCCGTCTCTACTAAAAATACAAAAATTAGCTGGGCGTGGTGGCGGGCGCCTGTAATCCCAGCTACGTGGGAGGCTGAGGCATGAGAATTGCTTGAACCCAGGAGACAGAGGTTGCAGTGAGCCAAGATGGCACCACTGCACTCCAGCCTGGGCGACAAGAGTGAAACTCTGCCTCAAAAAAAAAAAAAGTAAAGTTGTATGTCATTTAATGGTCTTAATACAGAGATTAACATTTCAAGGTGGAGCTTTTCATTTTTAGTAATTTTGTTTGACTTATCTATGTCCATGTGCTGTCAATATTGATAGAAGCTGAAATTTGTGGATTTTTATGACTACTTTTCTTTTGTTTGTTTGTTTGTTTGTTTGAGACAGGGTCTCGCTCTGTTGCCCAGGCCTGGAGTGCAGTGGCATGATCATAGCTCACTGCAGTCTCAAACTCCTGTGCTCAAGCTCAAGCAATCATCCTACCTCAGCCTCCTGAGTAGCTTGCACTACAGACATGCCTCACCACACCCGGCTAGTTTTTGTAGAGATGGGGTCTCACTATGTTGCCCAGGCTGGTTTCAAACTCCTGGCCTCAAGTGATCCTCCTGCCTCAGCCTGTGCTAGGATTACAGGCATCAGTCTCGATGCCCACCATATTTATGCCTTTTTCCAAATTGTTATTTCTTTGTGCCTTTATTGTATCCTGTAAACATTTCTGACACAGCAACAGTATCACTTGATTATACTTTTTTACATAGTTGTGGTTTTGCCAGGTAAACTAAAAACTCTTCCAGAAGTTTGCTTTATTTTCTATGATACCTAACACACTGTGGGTGTTTAATAAATATTCATTGACTAGATGAATGTATACTTAGGTATCTCTTTTGTTTTTCAGATTTAGCATGTAGACTGCTGGGGCAATCAATGGATGAAAGTGGATTACCACAGCTGACCAGTTATGATTGTGAAGTTAATGCTCCTATACAAGGCAGCAGAAACCTACTGCAGGGTGAAGAATTACTCAGAGCTTTGGATCAAGTTAACTGAGCTTTTTCATAATTTCATTCCTTTTTTTGGACACTGGTGGCTCATTACCTAAAGCAGTCTATTTATATTTTCTACATCTAATTTTAGAAGCCTGGCTACAATACTGCACAAACTTGGTTAGTTCAATTTTGATCCCCTTTCTACTTAATTTACATTAATGCTCTTTTTTACTATGTTCTTTAATGCTGGATCACAGACAGCTCATTTTCTCAGTTTTTTGGTATTTAAACCATTGCATTGCAGTAGCATCATTTTAAAAAAAAAAATGCACCTTTTTATTTATTTATTTTTGGCTAGGGAGTTTATCCCTTTTTCGAATTATTTTTAAGAAGATGCCAATATAATTTTTGTAAGAAGGGAGTAACCTTTCATCATGATCATAGGCAGTTGAAAAATTTTTACACCTTTTTTTCACATTTTACATAAATAATAATGCTTTGCCAGCAGTACGTGGTAGCCACAATTGCACAATATATTTTCTTAAAAAATACCAGCAGTTACTCATGGAATATATTCTGCGTTTATAAAACTAGTTTTTAAGAAGGAATTTTTTTTGGCCTATGAAATTGTTAAACCTGGAACATGACATTGTTAATCACATAATAATGATTCTTAAATGCTGTATGGTTTATTATTTAAATGGGTAAAGCCATTTACATAATATAGAAAGATATGCATATATCTAGAAGGTATGTGGCATTTATTTGGATAAAATTCTCAATTCAGAGAAATCATCTGATGTTTCTATAGTCACTTTGCCAGCTCAAAAGAAAACAATACCCTATGTAGTTGTGGAAGTTTATGCTAATATTGTGTAACTGATATTAAACCTAAATGTTCTGCCTACCCTGTTGGTATAAAGATATTTTGAGCAGACTGTAAACAAGAAAAAAAAAATCATGCATTCTTAGCAAAATTGCCTAGTATGTTAATTTGCTCAAAATACAATGTTTGATTTTATGCACTTTGTCGCTATTAACATCCTTTTTTTCATGTAGATTTCAATAATTGAGTAATTTTAGAAGCATTATTTTAGGAATACATAGTTGTCACAGTAAATATCTTGTTTTTTCTATGTACATTGTACAAATTTTTCATTCCTTTTGCTCTTTGTGGTTGGATCTAACACTAACTGTATTGTTTTGTTACATCAAATAAACATCTTCTGTGGACCAGGCCCCTTTGATCAGCTTTTATGTTCAAATATTAATAATATTTGCTTCAACACCTCCAACTCATAAAATTGTTTGCCAACAATTTAAGCACTTATGAAAATTACATGGTACTGGTTATTTCTACATTTATCTTATTGCCATCACCTTAATGTATGTTGAGTCCCTAAATGTCATGTTAAATAATAACAACCATAATATCCCATTGAAAAGAGTATGTTGTTAGAAAAGAAACGTCATTTTTAAGTTTCTGAGCCTATTAAAATGCTCAAACACAAAATGTTAGTATTTTTAAAATATGAATGGGATGAGTGAAGCAGTTCTCAGCATTATAGTCACATAATGTTACAAAGGCTAGAGTTTCTCTGAAGATTTCTAATCTATTCCCATTAACAGATTAATAAATTTAGACCTCAAATGAATAAATTGCCCAAGTTTTAAAAGTAGTAGATGGCAGACCAAAAATGTAAGCTTAAGTTTTCTGACTCTAAAGTCAAACTTAGAACAAATTTGGTTTTTGTTTTAAGGATACTGCATTTGAAAACAAAGTAGCTTTATTCTTTTCCTCCTATATTTTTCTTTTACAAAATAGTTGTATTTCTTTTATACTGATAATCTCATTTTTAAAAATCAGTGTAGAAAGATATTTTTTTAAACCGAAAAATCACTATGAATCCCTGCACCTACAGGTACAGAAAATTATTTTTATGAACAAATTATGTAGGAAGTGCCAGAGCCTTAGGTCCTGTACCCTGAGGTATATATACTGAACAAAAGGAACTGAGCCACAGATCTCTTAGGTAACTGTTTTTATCTTAATGGAGGACAGTGATTACAATTGTATGAAAATTTTGGAACAAAAGTTAACAATACTAAGATTCAGTGCAAAATTTGGGGGGGGGGGCACAGGTATACTTAAGCACAAACACTGTGACCCAAAGTGCTTCAACATTTAGTTACAGATAGTAGTATACTAGAAGTGGTATTTTAGAATAAAGTAGTTGCTTAGTATTCACAGGTCACAAAACAAAAAATTATGCTTATGTAGCAAATTAGCTTCAGTTGAAAACTATTTGTAAATGAGTAGATTATGTAATGACCAGGAGTTCAGGAAAATGACTTCTGAAAGCATTGAGAAGGGAAAGCCACGTTAAAGGACAGTACAGCTGGAAGGAAGCAAGTACCCACTGCTCAGTCACTGAGAAAACAAGCTACTTGGAGTGCTTTAAGCTACGGAATAGTAGAACTAGCCCTTCCCAATTTTATGCACCGTCACAAATTTCTTCATAATGGTTTAATCCAAGGCTTATAACCCAACCCTGGCAACTATAATTCTAGAATAGTTGTTCTCTCCTTAATATTCCTCTCCCCTCCTTATTTTATGAAACAGCTGTATTTCTTTTATACTCATAACCCAGAAAAATGAGAATGTATGTTCTGAGTATAAAAGAAATGTAGCTATTCCATAAAAATACGGGAGAAAAAGAATAAAGCTATTTTAATTTTTTTAATGCAGTATCATTAAAAACAAACCAAGTTCTAAGTTTGACTTTAGAGTCAGGAGACTTAAGCTTACATTTTTGGTCTGCCATCTATTACTTTTAGAGCTTGGGTAAATCTTCATTTGAGATCTAAATGCTATATATAGTTCATTCATAGCAGTACCAGATAAGGGAGGAGTATATCTATACAGTATATAGTCTTGAAGAAGTGATCTAAGGCTTAGAGCTTTCGAGGTGGCCATCAGTGACTCCAAAGCCCATAGAGCTAACCACCCTGCAGTGCTAGCCAATCCAGTTGATCATACCCTTTTCTCCATTGTTAACTGTTTGTTTAAATAGCAAACAGAAGGCGGCAATGGAGGTGTGGAAAACTGAGGGTCCGATGTCACTTGAAAGTAATGAGATCACATAACACATTGAGGGAATGTCCTAAGAGGAGTGGCAGGGCATAAATACAAATGAATAAAAGTGTTTTCAAGCGCTATTTAGTGGGTTCTGAATTTGAACTAGAGATTGAGATCTCCAGTTATGGAGACATTAACTCACATTAACGAGGTAGTGAATGGGAAAGCACAAACTATAAAAGACTGTATCAATGTATGGTATTTTTTCCCAGAGCTGTTTTGACTTAATGGCATAAAAGATATGTTTAAGTTTTTATAACCTCACGATTGTCATCCCAAATCTTACTTTCCTCCTATAAACCTCTGTACAGAAAAGATGAACTTAAAATTACTCGCTTTGTAGAAACTTAATCTAAAAGTTCAAAATTTTTAAGTAGCAATACCTAAAACAAGTTGCAGAGTAAAGAATCCTCTTTTTTCTTTTTTTCAACATTAAGATTTGGTTAAATAAAACCTTTGCAAACATGGTGCTAGCTGGAACCAACAAAAATGTAAAGAAAAAAAAATTTTACTTTTTTTTAAGTTTTCCACTAACCACTTTGCTCATATTTCGTTCCTTTAAATAGAGGTGAACCTGTCGTCCCAGATCATTTTACAGAGAAATAGTGGAATTCGATACAAAATAGTCTCCCTGTAGGATAAAAGTTATACTTTACCATAAATCTTCCCATGAACGCCTTCTGGAGCTTTGATATGTTCACACCTTTCAGAGGTTTGGACATAATTTTTATTCTTACCTGTAGTGGATAGTTTTTCCAAGACGCTGCCCAGACACCCCATCTCCGTGTACTATTGAATTTCCTTTATTCCCTTGTCTTGGCTCCATTCTGGGACGGAGAGGAAAGACAGGTGCCTGAGAGCGGCAGCGGTCAGAGCCCCGCGGGGAAAATACCAAGCATGCGGAAGGGACCCGGCACCCTTCTGTTTCCTGGTGCGGCTGGCGCTACATGATGAGGATGCGAAACTCAAGCCAACCCGAGAAACTTCCCGAGCCCCGCCCGGCGCGCGGCAGGCCACGCCTCAGTACGTGCTCGGGCACAGCACCGCAGTCCCGGACCCCGCCCGCGGCCCCAGCCGTGGGTTACGGGGCTCCAGCCGCGCAAGGCGGCTGCGTGTGCGCGGTGGAGTGGCTGCTGCCTGCTCCGCGTACGTGTGGGAGCGCATGCGGGAGGCCCTGGCCGCTCCTGGCCTGCGAACGGGCGGCGCCAGGCGTGGGGGGGTCAGCCTTGGGCTTTGTCTTCTGGGACTTGTCAAAGTCGGAAGCCTAGTGCTTCCCCAAACTTTGTTTGTTAGATGGGTGGGCGTGGGCGAATGGGACTTGATGTATTGCAGAAGAGCTGTCTCCCGAAATTCCCAAGCAAATGCTTTGGGGTATGAAGCTTTTTCTTTGTAGAATAGAAAAAGTTGAGTTCTAACAGATTGGATTGTGGTTAGCTATATAATACTTTTTTTAAAAAATTAGACATCTAATAAAAAATAGAGGAGTTCTATGTTTATTTAAATATATTCCTCTTAAGGCACTCAAAGAGTTCGTTTATTTTAAATAAAGCACGTTGAGATATGCCTAGTTAAGGATCTCGAAACTTTAGCTATCCCACTTGGTGCCGTTTTTATTTTGGTGGTTGGGGGGGGGGGGGTTTTGGCCTTTTTACTTTTTTGATTTTATTGTATGCCAACTATTCAGAATCCTTTGGGAGAAGATAATCTTGTTGGACAGAAGGGAGATGAGTGTATAGAATACGGAAAAAGCTTGGAGCCTTAATCTCTGTAATAATTGGTATGTTCAGATTGCACAATGTATTGTAAAGTACAAAGCCAGGTATTGTTTAGAATAAATAACTTCGCCTCTGCATATCCACAGCTCACTACATTTTACATTTTATTTTCATTTATTTCCTTCAGGAAAATTCATTGTGGTTTCCTCAAATAGAATTTCATAGAAAGCAAAGGTACACTTTTCAAAAGTAGTTGAGGTGTTTTAGATACTTTTTTACTAATAAAAACTGATCTGTAGCCTCACTCATCATATGTGTGTGTGTTTGTGTCTCCTTCTTCCCCCAGATCCCAGTAGAGGACTATGAGCATTTTGGTCACAACCATTTAACCAGTCTTTAAGAAATTCCAAACTTTCCCTCATCTGCCTGTCTTCTGAGCCCTTCAAACTCTTCCAGCCTCTGCCCATTACTCAGTTCTCTGAAAGGAAAATAAATCTCAAAACCACAAAATCACTAAACCAAGGGAAAAAAGCTGAGAATAATGTCTTATTTAGGAATAAAACTTATATATGAAGTTGTCCTGCCTAATCGGACCAAATCAATGTATATCTTACACATATTGATTGATGTCTCATGGCTCCCTAAAATGTACAAAAGCAACCCAATCACCTTGAGCACATGTCTTCAGGACCTCCTGAGGCTGTGTCACCAGTGTGTCCTTAACCTTGGCAAAATAAGCTTTCTAAATTGATTGAGATTTGTTCTAGATACCTTTTGGTTTAGAGTTTGAAAGCCACTTCCACATCTTTATAGCAATGCCTCAATCCTGGTACCAATTTTGTGTGTTAGTCCACTCATGTGTTGCTAAAAGAAGTACCTGAGGCTTGGTAATTTATAAAGAAAAGAGGTTTAATTGGCTTATGGTTCTGCAGCCTGTATAGGAAGCATGGCACCAGCATCTGCTTGGCTTCTGATGAGGCCTCAGGAGCTTCCAATTATGGCAGAAGGTGAAGGGGGAGCCAGCACATCTCATGGTGAGAGAGGGAGCAAGAGAGAGAAAGAGGAGGTCCCAGACTCTTTTAAACAACCAGATCCTGTGTGAACTAACTGAACAAGAACTCACTTATCACCAAGGGGATGGTGCTAAACCATTCGTGAGGGATCCACCTCCGTGATCCAATCATCTCCCACCAGGCCCTACCGCCAACACTGGGAATCAGATTTTATCATGAGATTTGGAGGGGACAAACATCCAAACCATGTCGTGTATCTCCCTGGAGGGACAAGCTGCCAGCATTTCTACCCGCTCTCCTGTTCTGTTGCAAAGGCTAAATTCCAGATGAGTGTGGCCTGGAGAATGGAAAGACTGGGGACTCCTTTCCTCCTTTCAGACTGCATTCATAGAGCAGTGGCTCTATCCCAGGTGCAGCAGACCAAGAGTAGTGGAGCCCCAGTTGCCCTTCCTGCAGCTCACATATAGGGTGCGAGTTCCATGCTAGGACAGGCAAGCTGAGAAGAATGAATGGAAGCTACTTCCCCCTTGCAGAGCCTTGCTCATAAAGCAGGAGAGTCGGCCGGGCGTGGTGGCTCACGCCTGTAATCCCAGCACTTTGGGAGGCCAGGGCGGGCGGATCACTTGAAGTCAGGAGTTCAAGACCAGCCTTGCCAACATGGTGAAACCCCGTCTCTACTAAAAATACAAAAAGTTAGCCAGGCATGGTGGCAGGTGCCTGTAATCCCAGCTACTTGGGAGGCTGAGGCAGGACGATCACTTGAATCCGGGAGGCAGAGGTTGCAGTGAGCCAAGATTGCGCCACTGCACTCCAGCCTGGGGAGCAAGAGCAAAACTCCGTCTCAAAAAAAAAAAAAAAAAAAAATGCGGGAGAGTTACTCTGAGAGAAGAAGGTGATCGTCCCCATCCTCAGCTCTGGCTGGAGCAGTGGCTCAGAGATTTTGCTCAGGGGGAGAAACATCCTTAAGAAAAGAAAATTCTGAAGCTCTTCCCAGAAGAAATTAATTTGGAACGGAGTAGAGGAAAACTTGAACCTAAAGGTGCTCTTGAAAACAATGGATATTTTGGTTATAAGCAATTAAGAGGAGGCTAGTACCTTCTAAAAGCAACAAGCTAAACTGCAGACCACTAGTTTACCAGAGAAAGCTAGGGAAGAGATGGCTAAGAAGAGCCTTCCTGGGATCAGAGCAAACCTCAAGATTAAACTCAAAAACTACCTCTGCAAAGGAGCCTAAATTTAATCGGATTAGACAATGGAGTAATTTATTCCCCCAGGGCATTGTCAAAAACAACAGAGCACTCAGCTAGCAATTAGTGGACTCTTAACAGCTGGGTGGATACTAAAAGGCAGTTTAACAGAGAGATGGGGAAAGACAAAGATTACTGGTAAAACCACTATCTGAGGGGTCTAAGAAAGGTCAAGGCTGCAGTCTCTGAGGAGCAACATCAGAAGCTTCACACTGAGCTGGGGAACTGGACTTCACTAAAATACTCCAGTCAAGTAAGTAAACAAATAAATAAGTAAACAAAATCAATAAGCTCCAGAAGGGGAAGCAATCAATACCCAGATTTATACAATAAATTGTCTAAAGTATCAAATCTTTAATAAAAAATGCATGCGATATGAAAAGAAACAGGAAAATTTGATCTATACACAGGAAAAAATGATGCAAGAGAAATTACATAACAGAGAGCTCAATGGCTGACTTTTTAATAAAGACTTTAGTCATTAAAAGTATATTCAAAGAATCAAAGGAAACTCTGCTTAAAGATGTAGAGGAATGTATGGTGACAATAATTCATCAAATACAGAACACAAATAGCTAGAAATTATTTTTAAAAGAGCCAAATAGAAATTCTAGAGCTAAAAAGTAAAATAACTGAAATAAAAACATCACTAGATTCTTCATTGAGCACCTACTGTGTAGCAAGTACTTATAGGTGCTGATGGTACATTAGTGAACAGGCACACATCCATTCTCCCAGGTTTATCTTTAACAGTATGGGAAGTCTTAGCCTGGGAAATGAAGTGAAGGAAAGAAATAAAAGCAATAAGGATTGGAAAGGAAAAAGCAAACTATCATTACTACTGTTATTCACAGCTGCAGATATCATCTATATAGAAAGCCTAAAAGAATCAACAGAAA
This sequence comes from Symphalangus syndactylus, assembly GCF_028878055.3. Lineage (NCBI taxonomy): Eukaryota > Metazoa > Chordata > Mammalia > Primates > Hylobatidae > Symphalangus > Symphalangus syndactylus. Next base: position 55,467,395 of record NC_072430.2, on the reverse strand, counting down.
AATTATTATAGGAGTTTAACAAGGGGACTGGATACTAGATAAATATATATATAATTCAATTGCATGTTTATGTATTGGAATCAAGCAGTTAGAAAATGTAAGGCAGTCAAAGATAGTAAATACAATAGCCACACAAAAACATAACACATATAAGAAAAATCTAACAAAAGACAAGTAAAAAGTTAAGGGAGAAAAATTATGAAACTTCAGTAAAGATGCTATAGGTGACTTAAAGAAATGTTTGTGGATAGAAATAATACAATAAAGATATTATTTTGGCCAGGCGCAGTGGCTCATGCCTATAATCCCACCACTTTGGGAGGCAGAAGTGGGTGGATCATTTGAGGTCAGGAGTTTGAGACTAGCCTGACCAACATGGTAAAACCTCATCTCTACCAAAACTACAAAATTAGCTGGGTATGGTGGCACATGACTGTGATCCCAGCTACTTGGGGAGGCTGAGGTAGGAGAATCACTTGAACCCCGGAGTTGGAGGTTGCAGTGAGCTGAGATCGCGCCATTGCACTCCAGCCTGGGCAACGAGAGCGAAACTCCATCTCAAAAAAAAAAAAAAGATGTTATTCCTTCCCAAATTGACTTACAGATTTAATGTAATTCAATTGAAATCCCAATGGCGCTATCAGAGAAATTTGACAAGTCAAATTTAAAATTTATATGAAAAAGTGAAAATTCAAGGACAGTCAAGATACTCTATAGTAATTAGAGTGTGGTGTTAGAGAAGTGAAATCTAAATGGAGCCTTGAAAGTAGATAATAACCCTAGGAGTAGACTGAAGCTGGAGCCGGCACTGAAGGTCTCTTCTGTGCCAGGCTTAACCACTTCAGTTTTAGAGGCTGGGAGGTTGAGGGATTTGTGGCCTGGGGGGCCCAAGTGTTTGGGTTGAGAGTACTAAGGAGGCTTAGAGTGGTAACTGTTATACTAACAGTAATGGAAATATTGCACTATGGTTTGGTATTTTAATAACAGGTACAAAGCCATACAGTTGTGTACTGGTTGCAATTAGCCATGCAACTTGATATATAACAGAAGTGAATTTTGGGAAAGGATGGACTATTCAATAACAGATGCTGGAAAATTATACATACGGAAAATACATAGACATACATATGGTTATACATATGGAAAAAAGTGAAATAGGATCCTTATACCATACATAGAAATAAATTTTTAGATGGATGACAGTAAATTAAAAGTGGCAATTCATCCAAATAATAATATAACAAGCAGGTATTTTCTGCAAAGTACTATGTAGCACTGGGGTGAATGCGTGGCAGGGCAGGAGGGGAGCTGTTTACAAGAGGGTATGAAATACAGCTTTTCTTTTCAAGAGTGGTTGCAGAATACCAGGACTACAAAGAGAGGGCCACGCATTAAGCATCGTATTATGTGGGTACAGAGTATTAGGGTTCTCGATGACCAGAAGGAGAATGAGTGCAGTTTGTTTCACTAGCAAGCCTTCTTTAGCTTCTCTTCCCACGTGGGGGTGGGGTTCGGGTTGGGACTGTTCTTTCCCAGCTCAAAAGTTCACTTATGTCACACTAGGGTCACTTTAAAGGAGAGTGCTAGTAAGGGTAAAGTCAAGTTACATAACCTAGCGGAAAATGAAGACCTAAAACCGCTCGTGAGCAAACACAACACTTTAGACGTAAACCTCTTCAATGAAACCTCTTCAGTAGAAGAGTGGATCTTAGCACTCTAGGTGAAAGCAATCTCAGCCAGTAAAACAGCAGAACGCATTCACGCACGCGCAGTAAGCACACGACCGGTGGCAAGAGCCCGGATAAAGGCGGAGCTAAAGGTGCCGGATAATGCGTCACAGAGCGCGTGTGCGCACGCCGTAGGGGGCGGGCCGTTCGGGCTTGGTTTCCTGGGCGACCACCGCTGGCTGGTCCGTTAGAGGTGTGCGGGCTTCGGAGGCGTGCGGGCTTCGGGTGCAATGGGGACTCCTCCCGGCCTGCAGACCGACTGCGAGGCGCTGCTCAGCCGCTTCCAGGAGATGGACAGTGTACGCTTCGAGGACTTCACGGAGCTCTGGAGAAACATGAAGTTCGGGACTATCTTCTGGTGGGTGTTTCTTGTCCACTGCCCGCCTCTCCCTGCCCGCAGGTGGGGTAGAAAGTTGCTCCCTTCCCGGCGATACTGCACTTGGGAAGGGCTGAGAAGAGCGGCAGTCACCGAAGGTTGCCTCCATCACTCCTGGACTTTCCCCTGTGCGCAGGCAACGCGCTTTCCTTGCTCTATTTCACTGTGCCCTGATGGTTGTTGCGGCCTCCTCCCAAATATGCGTCTCTGCCTGGCCTCCCTTCTAAACTCCTCTCTCCATCTCCACTGCCTCCACCCTGACCCAGACCACTATCATTTGCCCTTCCCCAGTCTTGTTCTAGGACCTCATGTTTAAAAACACACAAGTAAAGACAAAACCCTTCAAGATTGAATTAATCTTTCCTACAACAACCAAAGTTGTCTTTTTTTTTTTTTGAGATGGAGTCTCCCTTTGTCGCCCAGTCTGGAGTGCAGTGGCGCGGTCTCGACTCAGTGCAACCCTCTGCCTCTCAGGTTCAAGTGATTCTCCTGCCTCAGCCTCCCGAGTAGCTGGGATTACAGGTGTCCGGCACCACGCCCGGCTAATTTTTTGTATTTTTAGTAGAGACGGGGTTTTACTATGTTGGCCAGGCCGGTCTCGAAATCCTGACCTCGTGATCCGCCCGCCTCGGCCTCCCAAAGCGCTAGGATTACAGAAGCGAGCCTCCGCGCCCGGCCCAAAGTTGTTTTTCAAAAGTGCAAATTTGATCATGTCACTCCCCGGCTTATTACTCTGTAGTGGTGCCCATTGCCTTTGGGATAACGCTTGAATTCTCTGACTTGCCAAGACCATTCCTCACTGGCTTTTGCGTATCTCTCCAGCTTCACCTGCCAGTCCCCTCCATGCACTCACTTTCTTGCTCCAGCAGCTGCTTTTTTTTTTTTTTTTTTTTTTTGGCCCTCCACAGGCTTTTCCTAATCCTGGAGTTTCCGCCGCAACTCTCTTGTTTTGTCCACCTTATTATTCACTCAGGGTTAAGCTCAAATGACTTCCTAGGGGGAAGTCTTTTTTCTCTTCTAGACTGAGTACGCTGTTCATGTTTTTTCCCCCCATAGCACCCTGTTTTTATTTTATCTCACCGCTTTCCACATTTTGTTGTAATGGTATAGTTGAAAAGGCAGTGTGGGATTGTTAAGGGCATAGGTTATGGAACCCAACTGGCTGCATTTGATTGCAGGGTCCACTATGACTTGGGGCAAGTTACTTGAGTTGCCATATCTGTAAAATAGAGGCAATGATAAACCTCATAGTAGTTGTGAAGATTAAATGAGCTGATATATCAGAAATGCATTCTAAGTGCTCAATAAATGTTCATTATTATTATTTTTTTCTTGAGACATAGTCTCGCTCTGTCATCCAGGCTGGAGTGTAATGGTGCGATCTCGTATCACTGCAACCTCCACTTCCCGGGTTCAAGAGATTCTCCTGCCTCAGCTTCCCGAGTAGCTGGGACTACGGCTCGTGCCACCAAACCTGGCTAATTTTTGTACTTTTAGTAGAGACGGGATTTCACCATGTTGGCCAGGCTGGTCAAATGTTCATTATTACTACCGTTTTAAAATTTTCCTTTGACTAGACTGACCTCTGTGAGGACAGTGACTGGATGAATCTATTTTTATTCGCATAGTACATATAATATTGAAAAGGCTAAATAACTGATTTTCTGAATGAGTTAAACCTTACGATTAAAACTGTTTTTCTGAACAAAATGTAAAAACTCATTTTCTCTTTGTCAGTGTAAGCAAATTGCCTTTGTAGTTTTTAAATTGCAAGGAATGGAGGATGAAGAGCTCTTTGTTGTACAGTTAATAAAAGAGAGACTAATTTTTTTTTAAATGGCTACTAAATGCAATGTATTTATAGCTTTATTTATTGCATAAGACAGTTATAAAAAGCAGGTATAATTATCCTTGTCTTAAAGAGGTTAAGTAATTTCTCCACCATTACAAAGACAGTGGATTGTAGAGCAGATGCTGGAAACTATGTATCTGCCTGTTTCTAAAATCCATAGTATTCCACTGTACCACTTCTTGGAGGGAAAAATGCATTTAAGGAAAACTTAGCTAAAAATGTAACATTTACATTTTCTAGCAGGGAGAACCTAAAATGAAAAAAGAAACAGGAATCACTAGAGGAGTGGTGGATTTTCTTGAGAAATTACTTTGGTTACCATAACTAGAGTTAGGTATTTTGTATTCTTTTCGTGTATTTCTTATTTGAAGAGCCAAAACGTCCTTCTACTACCCACTTCCCTTCCACCCCTGCATTGTAATCAGATATAATAGAGCCCCTGTTTATGGCTGCAGGGCGAATGTCTTTATTGTTTGTTGCTGTTTTTAAAGTAAAAGTTGTACATATTTATATTTGTATAGTGTATTAGTCAATTGCATCAACACTTTGAGACGTTTATTTTAGCAAATGTCTTATTTAAAATCTGACATTTTTTATCTACTAATTTCGGGTCTTACATAGAAACCTATAATATGCACAAATGTGTTTTATCCAAAGTGGTAAGAAGACTGTTACATTGACGTTTTTAAGGCCTTGTTTTTTAAAAATTTTTGTTAACTTAGCACAGCAGAACAGTTTCAGATAGTTTATTCATTATGCTGTTTATGTCCACAAAAAATATACGTGAACCTCGAAAATTTGAGACAGGTCTCAGTTAGTTTAGAAAGATTATTTTGCCAAGGTTGAGGATGCGCCCGTGACACAGCCTCAGAAGTCTTGATGACATGCGCCCAAGGTGGTCAGGGCACAGCTTGGTTTTTTTTTGTGCATTTAGGGAGTCATGAGACATCAATCAATATATGTAAGAAGTACATCGGTTCGGTCTGGAAAGGCGGGACAACTTGAAGCAAAGGCAGGAAGACTGGAAGTGGGGAGGGAGCTTAATCGGTGATACACAAATGCTTGGTAATACACAAATGCTTCCGTTCTTTTGAGTTTCTGATTAGCTTTTCCAAAGGAGGTAAATCAGATAGGCATCTATCTCAGTGAGCAGAGAAGTCACTTTGAATAGAATGGGAGGCAGGTTTGCCCTAAGCAGTTTCCAGCTTGAGTTTTCCTTAGTGATCTTGGGTGCCCAAGATATTTTCCTTTCGCGTACATTTCCTATGTTATTTCATTGATTGATTGCCAAGGAAGCCTTGTTGCTCTCTTGGATGTTTGGACAAAGCTTTTGGTTGTATGCTGGAGTGTGCTCTTCTCCCTTGCTCCTCCTTTCTTCTGATGAGCTTGCCGTGCTCTGGACACTTAGGAATGTGGGTTACTTTGTGCTGTTTCTCTAACTTTTTCACCTAGGCTTCCCAAGGACAGAGGAGATTTAGTGCAAATCCCGGAGAGTATTGGAGAAAATGTTCATTAGGTAAAAAGTAAAGTAGAGGTTCCTCTTCAAAGAGTTTCCTCCACATCTAATTAAGACTAAATAGTAACTTATCTTAGAAGCAAAATTTATTTAAAGACCTGTGCTAACATTCTTAAGTATCTGCTAGCCGTAATAAAGAAATCAGTGTACTTTATGCTCTTAGCTCCCACAATTTAGCCTAAATATTTGCCCTAGTGTGCTTATACTGGTCCAAGCAAGCATTAAGTCATAGCCTGTTCCTCTTCCTTATTTAAAAGTGTTTTTACCCTTCTCAGTATTCCACAAGTCACTTCAAGTTCTAAGTTGCTAGTCAATCAAGACAGATACAGAATGTGAAGTCCCGTTCCAGCCTATAGAAACTGGGCACAACAGTAAAGTAGACACGTCAAGTTATAAATGACCCTGTCTCCTTTGTTCAGTGTAGCAAAACTGCTGGCGACTGTATCCTTTTGTGCAGAAAGTAAAAAAATGGCCTTGCTGAAGAAATAAAATTTATGTTCAAGTGATACTTCTTTACAGCACCAAAGAATAAGCATTTTTGACAATTATATATTAAAATGCACATAGTTCTGTAACATAACTATGATTATTTTAACATTATGGTTTCAAATATTTAACCAATAATAATTTGAAACCCCTTCCTTCTTGCTCTTCAATTTGGCAAGTAAAGTTGATGCTTTTGGAAGCTGCATCATGTTTACCTAGTAGTTGCCTTTGCCTTGGTGTAAAATTATCTCTTTGTGCCTGAATCATGAAAGAATTGGGTATGGAATCGTCATCAAATTATTATAACTACCATTTAAACAAGTATATACTTCTGGCTTTTGTTCATTACTTATTCACTTAATGAGTCGTAATGAGTCGTAATATATTTTCTCTCTGTTTATTAGTGGCAGAATGAGAAATTTAGAAAAGAACATGTTTACAAAAGAAGCTTTAGCTTTGGCTTGGCGATATTTTTTACCTCCATACACCTTCCAGATCAGAGTTGGTGCTTTGTATCTGCTATATGGATTATATAATACCCAACTGTGTCAACCAAAACAAAAGGTAATACTTAGTGAGTTATTTTTCCTTAGCAGAAATGTAAAACAAGTACCATATTTTTATAATAAATATTATATAAATATGATTTAAATAAAATGCCAGTATTTTAAAATTATGTGTTTGTGAAAAAATATTTACATTTAGTACAACTTTTTTTTCTTCCTGGTTGCAGATCAGAGTTGCCCTGAAGGATTGGGATGAAGTTTTAAAATTTCAGCAAGATTTAGTAAATGCACAGCATTTTGATGCAGCCTATATTTTTAGGAAGCTACGACTAGACAGAGCATTTCACTTTACAGCAATGCCCAAATTGGTATGTTGCCTAAAATAATTTAGTTTTTTCAAAATGAGCAATTATACTTTATGGTCCATAAAACCTCTCAATCTCCAGAAAATGGAATGAGTATTGATAGTGTTCAAGACTTTTAGCTTTTTTTTTTTTTTTTTGAGACAAAGTCTCACTCTGTCGCCCAGGCTGGAGTGCGGTGGCACCATCTCGGCTCACTGCAGTCTCCGCCTCCCGGGTTCAAGCGATTCTCCTGCTTCAGCCTCCCGAGTAGCTGGGACTACAGGCACATGCCACCACGCCCAGCTAATTTTTGTATTTTTAGTAGGGACAGGGTTTGACCATGTTGTCCAGGATGGTCTCGATCTCTTGACCTTGTGATCCACTCACCTTGGCCTCCCAAAGTGTTGGGATTACAGGCGTGAGCCACTGCACCTGGCCTGGCTTGTAACTTTTTTTGTGTGTGTGTCTTTTTGATATGGAGTCTTGCCCTGTTGCCCAGGCTGGAGTACAGTGGTGCGATCTGAGCTCACTGCAACCTCTGCCTCCAGGGTTCAAGCAATTCTCCTGTCTCAGCCTCCCGAGTAGCTGGGACTACAGGCGCCCGCCACCACGCCTGGCTAATTTTTGTATTTTTAGTAGAGGTGGGGTTTCACCATGTTGGTCAGGCTGGTCTTGAACTCTTGACCTCAGATGATCCACCCGTCTCAGCCTCCCAAAGTGCTGCTCACCTCAGGTGAGCCACCATGCCCGGCCTTGTAGCTTTTTTAAAATAGGAGAAGGTATTTTCTAATTACGGCTTTTTTTCCGCAAACAAAAATTTAGCCTTTGCTTTTAAATGCAGTGTATCTGGATGCCACATATTAAGCGAATTGTTTTGAGAACAAATTAGATTTGGCATCTGCATTTGCTCTTGTCTTGAACATCACAGGTTACTGAAAGACATACAAAATTGTTAAAAATTCTTTGGTGAAAAGTTGAAACTTCTAATAACATTTGTTATTTTTTAAATCTTGTGGTAATTGAGATACTAGGTTGAAGACCACTAGTTCTGGTTCTGCCATTAGCTGGCAAATTATGTAATTTCTGTCTTATCTGAATTTGTAGGCATGTGGCATGGCATGTGAAAGGATACTTCACAAGTCTAACAGTCTTTGGAACTTGGATGTTTAACAGATGTACCCTTACAGCTGCTTTTGTTTTATCTGTGTTTACTTATAGACAATTTTTAGTGCTGGCTTGTATTTCAATACTTTTAAAAATACTGTTTAAAAGATACTCATTTAAAAAGACATGTATTATCACATAGCTGTCGTATAGGATGAAGAAAAAAATTCACCGAGCTGAAGTTACAGAAGAATTTAAGGACCCAAGTGATCGTGTGATGAAACTTATCACTTCTGATGTATTAGAGGTAAATATTCTTTTATGCTCTTGAAAATTTTTAAAAATTGCTTTATTGCCAACTACATATTGAGGTTATACCTCCATCTACTGGATACTGATTTTTCTGATGATTTTGACCACTCTAGGTTGCTATATCTCTAGAGTATCAGACATAAAATAGCCTAAATATATCAAGGCTTACAAATCTTGAAATAGCGTGAGAAAAAAAGATGTAAAAGACTGGACCTGGACTGAAGATATGTGGATTCCGTTACTAAAACTACCGTTTGTATTTGACTTTAGTTAGGTCATAAAACAAGAGTTTAAAGTGACTTTACCTAATTTTTAAAAAAACAATATGCATGACCAGGCATGGTGGCTCATACCTGTAATCTCAGCACTTGGGAGGCCAAGGTGGGTGGATCACGAGGTCAGGAGTTTGAGTCTAGCCTGGCCAACATGGTGAAATCTCGTCTCTACTAAAAATACAAAAATTAGCCGGGCGTGGTGGCGCATGCCTGTAGTCCCAGCTACTGGGGAGGCTGAGGCTGGAGAATCGCAAACCTGGGAGGTGGAGGTTGCAGTGAGCTGAGATCGTACTGCTGCACTCTAGCCTGGGCAACAGAGCAACACGCCGTTTTAAAAAACAAAAAAACCAATATGCATTTATTTCCTGAGTTTTGTTTTTTGTTTTGTTTTGTTTTGTTTTTGTTTTTGTTTTTTTTTACACGGAGTCTCGCTCTGTTACCCAGGCTGGAGTGCAGTGGCGCGATCTCAGCTCACTGTAACCTCCGCCTCCCAGGTTCAAGCAATTCTCCTGCCTCAGCCTCCTAAGTAGCTGGGACTACAGGTGTGCGCCACCATGCCCGGCTGATTTTTTGTATTTTTGGTAGAAACAGGGCTTTACCGTGTTAGCCAGGATGGTCTTGATCTCCTGACCTAGTGATCTGCACACCTTGGTCTCCCAAAGTGCTGGGATTACAGGCATGAGCCACTGCACCCAACCTACTTCCTGAGTTTTAACATTTATTTTAAAGCCCACCATTGAAAGCAGTCTATTTTGATAATATATTTTGGTATTTTGTTTGAGTGTACAGTATTGAGAAAAATCTTATGCATGGATAAGTAGTGTTACAAATCTTTTTAAGCATGAGTAGAAAAGCATTGCTTTGAGGTTAAAACAAAATCTCAGTACAGGGTTTCAGGCTTCTAAATCAATGATATTTCAGAAGAACATACAGAGAGGAGACGAGGGGGTAAGGGGACACCTTGGTCATGCTTTTAAATTTTCTTTAAGCCTAAGTGTCTCCCTCATTAATATTAGGATTATAATATTTTATTTCATTGGTTGTTGTGAGAATTGAAATGAGATGATTCCTAAATAGTGCTGAGTGTGGTATATTACACACAGTATCCACTTAAAAAATGTTAATTCCCTTTTTCCCCAGCCCTACTCAGTCTTCTTGTATTACACTTTAAAGAGAGGGATCAGATCTTAGATTTACTGAAATGTTTGTTTAGATGCCCCCGTGTTCTTTTTTTTTTTTTTCTTTTCCCTGACACAGGATCTTCCTCTGTCACCCAGGCTGGAATGTAGTGGCACGATCTTGGCTCACAGCAACCTCTGCCTCCCAGTTTCAAGTGATTCTCGTGTCTCAGCCCCCCGAGTAGCTGGGATTACAGGCATGCACCACCATACCCAACTAATTTTTTCTGTTTTTAGTAGAGGTGAGGTTTCACTGTGTTGACCAGGTTAGTCTTGAACTCCTATCCTCAAGCGATCTGCCCGCATTGACCTCCTAAAGTGCTGGGTTTACAGGTGTGAGCCACTGTGCCCGGTTGCCCCCATGTTGTAATAGCATCAACCTGTCAGGTTGTTTGTAATTCAGGTAGCAAATTGATTTTTGAGAGCACTCTGGGTCTGTTCTGTAAAGTAACTTTATTTTTGAGCAAGGATTCTTAATCTCTGGCCTGGGGATTGTCCATGTGCCCTCTCCCACACCACATTGTATGAAAAATTGATGTCACACATATGGATCCTTTTTTTTTGAGATAGAGTCTCACTCTGTAGCCCAAGTTGGAGTGCAGTGGCACAGTTTTGGCTCACTGCAACCTGCAACCTCTGCCTCCAGGGCTCAAGCGATTCTCATGCCTCAGCCTCCCGAGTAGCTGGGACTATAGGTACACGCCACCACACTCGGCTAATTTTTTTTTTTTTTTTTTTTTTTTTTTTTTTTTTGAGACGGAGTCTTGCTCTATCACCCAGGCTGGAGTGCAGTGGCCCGATCTCGGCTCACTGCAAGCTCCGCCTCCCGGGTTCACGCCATTCTCCTGCCTCAGCCTCTCCGAGTAGCTGGGACTACAGGCGCCCGCCACCACGCCCGGCTAATTTTTTTTGTATTTTTAGTAGAGACGGGGTTTCACTGTGGTCTCGATCTCCTGACCTCGTGATCCACCCGCCTCGGCCTCCCAAAGTGCTGGGATTAAAAATAATTTTTTGTATTTTAGTAGAGACAGGGTTTCACCATATTGCCCAGGGTGGTCTCAAACTCCTGAGCTCAGGCAATCCGCCCACCTCGGCCTCCCACAGTGCTGAGATTACAGACATGAGCCACCCTGCCCGGCCCATATGGATACATTTTTAAGGTGAGGTACTGTAACTATCCTCAGATTCTCAGAGGTGTTCATGTCCCCCAAAAAGGTTAAGAATTACTGTTTTACAAGGAACTGAATATTCCTCAATATCTGAAGACATAGTATAATGCAGGAACTCTGGGAAGATATTTTGTGTAGATTGTTTTACTTCTACAACATTTCTGCAAAATAAGTGTTTTTAAAAATTTTTAATTATTATTTTTAAAAGTAGGGGTTTTTATCCGTGATTTAAAGTTGAGGAAACTGAGTTACAGAGACTAGGTTAGGAAGTAATGGAGCTAAGCTTCATACTCAGTTCGGTATGGCTGTGGTGCCTGTTTGTTGGACAGCAAAGGACTGGTCTGAGGTGGGACGGGGGTTAGAAATTTGTCATTCAACAAACAAATGAGTGAAGTGTAACAAGAACTAGGATTTTTTTTCCCTCTAGCCCCTTAGCAAGAAAGAGGTAGGAGAGAGTTTATGTACAAAACTAAATAAGATAAAAGTACTTTGTATAATAGAAGGAATTTGTATTTTGTCTTTTTGGCAGAGGGAAGTCGTAAAGTTTTAGAGATTGGAGAGACATAATGTTTATGTTTAGAGGTGAGGTAAGGAGCCAGTTAGAGGGAATGGTTGTATATAGGAGAGGTAGCGAGCAAGGTTCCTGCTATGGAGGAGGTGGGTGTGTCTGTGATTGAGAGTACAGTGGAGGGAGTAACCTTGAGCAGAAGGCATACTTCTTCCTTTGAAACTTGAGGAAAGAAGGTGAGAATGGATTTTTATAAATCTTTGTGTAGAGGAGAAATAGAAGGCAAACAGACCTGACTGCCTGAACTTTAAGAGAGCATCATGGGGGTCAGGGAACTGAGAGTTGAAAATGTTTGGAATAGCAATTGTGGAGAATGGAAGAAAGATTTCGGGATACCAGAAAGCTGAGAAATGCTGATGTGAATCATGAAGAGAGAGGCACAGGACATTTTCAAACAGCAAGACATTAATCTTATCAATATTCTAACGAAAAAAGATGATTTGAACCCAGTTGGTTATAATTTCTTTTTTTTAATTTTTGAGACAGGATCTTGCTTCATCACCCCAGCTCGAATGCAGTGGTGTGATCATAGCTCACTGCACCCTCAGTCTCCTGGGCTTAAGTGATCCTCCCACCTCAGTCTCCTGAGTAGCTAGGCCCTCACCACCATGCTGGCTAATTTTTTTTTTTTTTTTTTTTGAGACGGAGTCTTGCTCTATGTCCCAGGCTGGAGTGCAGTGGTATGATCTTGGCTCACTGCAACTGCCACCCGGGTTCAAGCGATTCTCCTGCCTCAGCCTCCTGAATACCTGGGATTACAAGCGCGTGCCACCACGCTGGGCTAATCTTTGTATTTTCAGTAGAGGCAGGGTTTCAGCATCTTGGCCAGGCTGGTCTTGAACTTCTGACCTCGTGATCCACCCACCTTGGCCTCCCAAAATGCTGGGATTATAGGCGTGAATCACTACGCCTGGCCTATGCTGGCTAATTTTAAAAAATTTATTGTAGAGACAAGGTCTTGCTATGTTGCCCAGGCTGGTCTTGAACTCCTGAGCTTGGGTGATCTTCCTACCTTGGCCTTCCACTGTGCTGGGATTATAGGCATGAGCCACCATGCTTGGCTGGTTATAATTTTTCTGACTGTTGACCAGTTTGGTGGTAGAATGTAAATATTTTTTCAACGTATCTTTTTCAACATGCTTTTTCATTCTAAGCTCTTTTAAGTTGGGGATGATGAACAGAGGTCTACTCTTTTGGAGTGAATAGAGAAGAGTATCAGAAGGGTCAGGCTATGAAATGCCTATACCTGGAAGCTTTTAGGAATGGAATAGTCTGTGAAGTTATCCTGGCTCTGTCAGATCTCTGGCTTGTGACATAATTGCTTTGAGAGCCTTGTCCCTTGATACTTCTGCTGGCTCTGTATCTTTTGTCCTAGCATAGCCTGTGATCCATTCTCACTGATAATTCTTAAATTTAATACTTTCAAATTTTCCTTCTACTGCCTGCAACTGCTATTAAGTCTTCATTTCAGAAGGTCTGAATTCTGGTCATGATTTTGCCACTTGTTCTAGTTTTGTGGTTAAGGAGGCGTAATAAAATGAAAAGAGAACAGGATACTGAATCAAAACGTTTGACTTCTAATTCTAGCCTGCTGCTATGTAAGTAGGACCAGGAGCAAATTATTTCATTTCTATTTCTTCATTTATATAGTTGTAATAATGGACATTGTGTGCTGAGTACTCACCATGTGCCTGGAACTATGCTAGATTTTTTATGTATGTTATCTCTAATTGTCATAGTAACCCTGCAGAGGAGGTGGTATTTCCCTAGTTTTTTTTTTTTTTTTTTTTTTGAGATGGAGTCTCACCCTGTTGCCCAGGCTGGAGTGAGATCTCGGCTCACTGCAAGCTCTGCCTCTTAGGTTCACACCATTCTCCTGCCTTAGCCTCCCGAGTATCTGGGACTACAGGCGCCCACCACCGTGCCCGGCTAACTTTTTGTATTTTTTTTAGTAGAGACTTTTTTGGCTCACCGTGTTAGCCAGGATGGTCTCGATGTCCTGACCTCGTGATCCACCCTCCTCGGCCTCCCAAAGTGCTGGGATTACAGGTGTGAGACACTGCGCCTGGCCTTTTTTCAAGACAGAGTTTCCCTCTTGTTGCCCAGGCTGGAGTGCAGTGGCACGATCTTGGCTCACTGCAACCTCCACCTCCCCACCTTCCAGGTTCAAGCAATTCTCCTGCCTCAGCTTCCCGAGTAGCTCGGACTACAGACGCCTGCCACTATGCCCGGCTAATTTTTTGTATTTTTAGTAGAGATGGGGTTTCACCATGTTGGCCAGGCTAATCTCGAACTCCTGACCTCAGGTGATCCGCCTACCTCGGGCTTCCAAAGTGCTGGGATTACAGGCATGATCCACCGTGCCCGGCCCCCAGTTTTAAAAATAAGGAAGCTGAGGTTTAGAGAAGTTAAGTAGTTTGTATAAGGTGAGGCACAATAGTGTACAGACACTGGAGTTTAAATGTCCAAGTCTATAAGGCTCCAAAGTCCATGCACTGTCTTTTATTTCTTATTTAATTTTCTTCTGCCTTTTTTTTTTTTTTTTTTTTTAAAGAGTAGAGGTCTTGCTATGTTGCCTGAGTTGGCCCTGAATTCCTGGGCTCAAGCCGTCTTCATGCCTCAGCCTTCTGAGTAGCTGGGACTACGGGTGCACACTACCGTGCCTGGCTTCTTTAATTTTGTATAGTGCTTTACATTATACAGAATACTTTCACCTGTATAAGCTTGTTTAATACTTAGCAATGGTGGGTTTGTTCATTTTGTACAAATGCGAAACGTGAATGTGATTCTTAGGTTGAGGGACTTCCCAGTTGTCATACATTGAGCAAATGACAGAGCTCAGACTCAAAAACTAGATCTGACTGGTGGTCTTTCTCTTTCACATGAAGTAAAAGTAATGAGAGTATAGCCAGTGTGAACTGTAAAAAGTTAGGGGCTCTCCATGTCTGGACACTGTTTTTCCATTGCAGATCCTGCGTATGTGAGCACTCACCACTATTGATCAGTTTCTCATTTCTTTTTTTGTCTTTTTTTTTTTTTTTTTTTTTTTGAGAGAGGGAGTTTCACTCTTGTTGTCCAGGCTGTAGTGCAATGGTGTGATCTTGGCTCACCGCAACCTCTGCCTCCCGGGTTCAAGTGATTCTCCCACCTCAGCCTCCCGAGTAGCTGGGATTACAGGCATGTGCCACCACACCCAGCTAACTTTGTATTTTTAATAGCGATGGGGTTTCTCCATGTTCGTCTGTCTGGTCTCGAACTCCTGACCTCAGGTGATCCACCCGCCTCAGCCTCCCAAAGTGCTGGGGTTACAGGCGTCAGCCACTGTGCCTGGCCTAGTTTCTCATTTCTTGAACAGGTTTTGATTCTACCAAAATCTGGAAATGAATTGAGTAGTCTGAGTTAGGGATGACTCAGATGTTGCAGTGTCCATCTGTGATGGAAGTGTCAGTAGTTCTCTCCTGATCTTAGAGCCAAGACCCTATGCCAGGTTTTCTTAAGTCCACCTGTAGTATGCTGTCTTTTTCCTTACCCCACAGATCTGCCTATTTGGCTGGAGATTTTTGGAGGAACAAGATCTATAAATAATGCCACAAATGGTGTCATAAATCACCCTCAATTTCTTTCTTTCTTTTTTTTTTTTTTTTGAGATGGAGTCTTGCTCTGTTGCCCCTGCTGGAGTGCAGTGGTGATGCAATCTTGGCTCACTGCAACCTCCACCTCCCGGGTTCAAGCATTTCTCCTACCTCAGCCTCCCAGGTAGCTGGGATTACAGGCTCCCACCCCCACACCTGGCTAATTTTTGTATTTTTAGTAGAGATGGGTTTCACCATGTTGGCCAGTCTGATCTTGAACTCCTGACCTTGTGATCCTCCCGCCTTGGCCTCCCAAAGTGCTGGGATTATAGGCGTGAACCACTGCACCCGGCCTACCCTCTATATCTTTTAATCCTGAATCTTAGCGCTGAAGTAGTGGTGAAGCTTATGGGAACAGGCACATAGGTTTTGGGATTTCTGTGGCGAATTGGATGAGAGTCGTTACATAGGAATTTTTGGCAGAGGATAAAGGACTGTGTAAATATTCTTGATGTGACAATATGATATAAAAATATCTTAGTTATCAGTAGTGATATTTAATGATATGTCATGCTGCAAATAATTGTGATAGTCTATAATGGAATTGTATGTTAACTGATTAGTCTTTCCCCATTGTCTTCCCATAAGTGTATCTTAGTTAATGTTTGTTGAGGTAAGTCAGTAAATCCATACCTCTGGAATCCATACCTCTGTGTTAATGAAGTTGTACTATTTTGCTTACGTGATTATGTTATTTTCAATATACTGTAGCATGTTATTCCCTATCAACTGGAAGTCACTTTGGAAGGTGACTATTTTGTGTTGGTTTTGCCTTTTAGTTTCTCCTCAAAAAGTGAAATAAAGGACTCATCTTTTTGCTTTTAGGAAATGCTGAATGTTCATGATCACTATCAGAACATGAAACGTGTAATTTCAGTTGATAAGTCCAAGCCAGATAAAGCCCTTAGCTTGATAAAGGATGATTTTTTTGACAATATTAAGAACATAGTTTTGGATCATCAGCAGTGGCACAAAGACAGAAAGGTATGCAATCACTTGTTTGGTGCCTTACCATTGTATTTTACACGAATATTTATCCATGGATGATAATGTTGAGAGGCAGCCTAGTATTAGAGGCTATAATCCTGTGGAGCTAAGATTTAGAGGACTTGGCTTTTCTAGTTCCACTTTTGCCACTTATTAGGTATGTGATGTTATTTAACCTTATAGATGAGTAGATATGTATTTTCTTTTTTTTTTTTTTTGGTAGAAGAGTAAATAATCTTGTTATACCACAGATTTATTACAGACTTTATAATTTGGCATTTTTTAGGGGTTGCACACTCAGTCTTTGGGCTAAATCCTGCACCCAGATGTGTTTTGTTTGGCATAGTGTTGATTCTAACATTGTTTAAAATTTTTGAGTTAATTACCAGCTTTTAAGTATTTGTGGACTTCACCTAAAATTCTAGACATACAACTTCTCTTAAAATTCAGAAGGTCTGGTAACACTGATTCCACTTTGCTGCATGACAGCAGACAGTGGGACCTGAGTGGTGGCTTTTCCTACTGTGATAGGGCAGGTGTTTCTCTGTTTACATATTGTCTACCTGGTGTGGTTTATCTTTTTACAAGTCTCTTCAACACAGATCTTCAACTTAGTTTATTTAACCAAAAGTATTGATGCTAGGGCTACCCATATTTCAGCTAGAGAAAATTTTTTACCCTGGAAACCTAAAGGCTAGCCTTGTGAAATTCACTTTTGAAACTATTACTCCATCTTATTTTAGTAAATCTAGGAAAAAAATTTTTTTTAAAGTAAGCAATTTCTGATTACTTACTATGTGTCTTGATAATGTCTTGGTGTTTTCACAAATGCCACACAGATATTGTTATCTATATATCGTCTTTCAGAAAGATTTCTTGCTACTTTTTCACTTTCTGTTATATAAAGGAAGCTGGCTCAAAACTTAATTTTAGAAAAGATAAACAAGCAAACTGATAAGAAGATAGTCTTGGGAAGAAGAAAATAACCTTATTCCTCTGCATTTATTTTAATGAGAGATAGCAAGTTTTAGAATATTTGGATACTTTAAGTCCTACAAATAGGTTACACAAATGACTTAGGCATTTAATGTAAAAATTTGTTAGTATTCTTTATATATATATATATATATGTATATAGACAAGGTCTTCTTGCTCTGTCACCCTGGCTAGAATGCAGTGGCATGACTACAGCTCACTGCAGCCTCGACCTCCCAGGCTTAAGCGATCCACCCACCTCAGCCTTCTGAGTAACTGGGTTTGCAGACATGTGCCACCATGCCCAGCTAATTTTTTTTATTTTTTGTAGAGACAGGGTCTTGCTATGTTGCCAGGGATAGAACCAGTTTAGTTTTAATTTGTTTTTTTTTAGAGATGGGGTCTTGCTATGTTGTCCAGGCTGGTTTGGAACTCCTGGCCTCAAGCGATCCTCCCACCTCAGCCTCCCAAAGTATTAGGGTTACAGGATTAGCCACCATGCATAGCCAGTATGCTCTTTTAATAGATAAACTCTCTTCAAAGAGCATTACTACGAGCTCTGAAAACCTGAAGGAAAGGAGAATAAGCCCATTTTCTTACTACTACATAAAGACTACCACATTAGTTAGGAGGATTTAAGCATTTTATTGATGAATTGTAGAACATTTTGAAACCTGTGGTCTTAATGTTAGGTGATATATAATGTGAATGATCTTTTAGTTTTTCATTTATTAAAAGTAATGATTTCTCACTGTTCTAAAATTGATTTGCAGCTAATTGAATTGTAAATTTGTGTGTGTGTGTGTATGATGTATGTATCTTTTTTGCTCTTTTAGAATCCATCCTTAAAATCAAAAACTAATGATGGAGAAGAAAAAATGGAAGGAAATTCACAAGAAACAGAGGTGAGAAAACTTTGCAATTCATATTATGTGTGGCTGTGATTCTGTATACTGAGCATTGTGACCCATGGTCAGTATTATAAGACATATAAGAGAAAATTCTGAATCATGGTTCTGTGAAAAGGTAGTTTGTTCTTTACTGGAGGCCTTGTGGAGGCCACATCAGGTGTAGGTTGGGAGAGAGGATGATAATAGTTTTCTGCAGGGAAAGGAAAGCTTGACTATGGAAGGTGCCCTCAGTTCGTAGAGGATCAGGATCAGGCTTTTGTAATATATCTTTTCTCACTTGTCAGCCTTTCAACCAGTGTAGAGTCCGAGCTGTTATACTATATACTGCTTCCTGCTTCCAGAGTTTTCATCCATCTTAGTGGATGAGACAAGGAGCCATCTTTGAGTATAGGCAGATGAGGAGGGAATGGCAGTTCAGGGCTCTGCCTGATCACCCAGGCTTTCATTCATACTGTCCTCCTTGAATCCTGAATGAAAATGATCTGTAACTATGGGGATGGTATTATGGCATCTGCTACATCTGTGAGAGAATATGGTGTATGTTTATGTGTGTGTACTCAATGTATACCCAATGTATGTTAGTTTCTTTTACCCTATTTTCTGTCTGAAATCTTATTTCTGATAATAAATACTTGGGTATTCAGTTTTTCACCTAATGTTTGTGTGTTTTAACTTTTTTTTCCTTCTTGTTTTACATCCAGAGATGTGAAAGGGCAGAATCATTAGCGAAAATAAAATCAAAGGCCTTTTCAGTTGTCATACAGGTAAGTTATTCTTTAATAAGGTAATTTGGAAATTGACTGCTTTTTAAATTATATTTCAATTTTTCATCAAAGTAGTAATATATGTACTTAGTTTTAAAAGTCAAATAATGCTAGACAGATTATATAGCACAACAGTCCGCCTCTCTCTGCCACTTCCCACCCTTGTATTCCTAACCTTGAGAGGCAGCATTTTTGACTTCTTCTCTTTTAGCAGTTTCTTCTAATATTTACCTAGAATTTTGATGCCATTTCCTTTATTGTCTTCCAGCTTTTAGTATTCCTGATTTTGGAAGGTTTTAGGTTTTGCTTTGTTCCTGGAGTTCTGAAATTTCATTTAATACATATAATGTAACTTGGTGTGCATCTTTTTTGTTTATTGCCCTTGGCACTCATGGTGACCTCCTTTTAATCTGGTATCCTTCAGTTCTGAAGAAGTGTCTGTATTGTTTCTTTGATACAAATGTTCTTTCCTGCATCTCTTCTCTTCTTCAGCTTTTCTTATTTTTCTCTTCTATTTCTAGTCTCTGTCTCATTTTCTATTTTCAGGGAGATTTCTTAGGCTTTATCTTCTGAACCATTATATTGATTTAAAAAAATTTCTCCTGATATTTTTTCATTACCAATAATTTTTTTTTCTCTGAATGTTTCTTGTTTTATTTTTTTTAATGTATTTTTCATTTTCACAGGATGCAATAACTTTTTCTCTTTAAGGATATTAACTACAGTTTTTTTTTATGGTTCCTCCCATTTCCTCTGAGTTCTTTTTTTTCTATTTGTTTGAACTCTTTCACTTTGTTGGCTTTTTTTTTTGACACGGAGTTTTGCTCTTGTTGCCCAGGCTGGAGTGCAGTGGTGCAATTTTGGCTCACTGCAACCTCCACCTCCCAGGTTCAAGTGATTCTTCTGCCTCAGCCTGGAGTAGCTGGGATTACAGGCATGCGTCACCACGCATGGCTAATTTTGTATTTTTAGTAGAGTTGGGGTTTCTCCATGTTCACCAGGCTGGTCTCGAACTCCTGACCCCAGGTGATCCACCTGCCTCGGCCTCCCAAAGTGCTGGGATTACAGACGTGAGCAACTGCACCTGGCCCATTTTGTTGGCTTTTTAAAAATGATTGAAGATCCTCAGATGTCTTTTCATATTTAAGGGTGGTCAAGAGGAGATGAAGAGCTTATCTAACCTCTAGATTTCTTTGTCCTGGATCTAGTTATTTAGAGAGCAATCTTTCACTCCCTTGTCTAGGGGAGGAGGGTGGGAAATAAGCCCAGCTGCCAATGTTTTGGGAGCCTACAGAGAGAATCAGCCACAAGGCTCACCATTCCTTATGCAGGTTTCACTCAGCCCCTCTATTTTCAATAAGAGGCCTCATCTCCTTCCTCACCTACACCAGTTTCCTTTGAGCCCACAGCCTTTCTCGTTTAGCCTCTTCAGAGAGCAGGTCTTCTGTTTTGTACAGGAGATCAGTTGCCTAGCTCTGAGGTTGAGGAATGTGACACTATTCTCTATGGATTTTCAATGCACCTGCCTGTTTTTTCAGTCCCACCTCAGCCTTCCGAAGTGCTAGGATTACAGATGTGAGCCACTGTGCCCAGCCCTTTGCCCATTTTTTAATGGGGTGGTTTTTTGTTTGTTGAATTAATTTTCTTATAGATTATGAATATTAGACCTTTATTGAATGCAAAGTTTGTGACTGTTTTCTCTCATTCTGTAGGTTGTCTGTTTACTCTGTTGTTTCTTTTGTTGTACAGAAGCTCTGTAGTTTAATTAGGTCTCACTTGTCAATTTTTGTTGTCAACTTTGTCAACCATCAGGTGGTTGTAGGTGTGTGGCTTTATTTCTGAGTTCTCTGTCCTGTTCCATTGGTCTATGTGTCTGTTTTTGTACCAGTACCATGCTGTTTTGGTTACTGTAGTGTATCTGTGGTTTCTGCGTCCATGGATTGAACCAATTCTGGATTGAAAATATTTGAACAAAAAAAATGCATCTGTACCAAATATGTATGGACTTTTTTCCTTGCCATTATTCCTTGAATAATATGACAATCATTTACATAGTATTAGGTATTATAAGTAATCTAGAGATGATTGAAAGTATATGGGAGGAAGTGCATAGGTTATATGCAAATACCACACAATTTTACATCAGGAATTTGAGCTTCTCTGGATTTTGGTATCCGAAGAAAGTCCTGGAACTAATCCTCCATGGATACTGAGAGACAGCTATACGTGGTTGCTTTTTAAGAATTGTTGGCCGGGTGCGGTGGCTCATGCCTGTAATCCCAGCACTTTGGGAGGCTGAGGCGGGCGGATCATGAGGTCAGGAGATCGAGACCATCCTGGCTAACACGGTGAAACCCCATCTCTACTAAAAATACAAAAAATTAGCTGGGCCTGGTGGTGGGCACCTGTAGTCCCAGCTACTCGGGAGGCTAAGGCAGGAGAATAGTGTGAACCCGGGAGGTAGAGGTTGCAGTGAGCTGAGGTCGTGCCACTGCACTCCAGCCTGGGTGACAGAGCAAGACTCCATCTCAAAAAAAAAAAGAAAAAAAAGAGCTGTTAATACCTGTATTGCATATACAGCATTAACTGAAAATTCTTTGCTTAAGCAAGTAAGGGAATTCACCTAATGATGTAACAAAACAAATCCTTAGCCAGGATTGGCTAAAGATATCTGTGTCTCAGACAAAGCTATCATTAAGACTGGTCCTCCATTTTCACTGCTGTCAAGTGCTGTTTTCCTGACAGCTCCAGCCTTTCATGTTCCCAGCTTTAGCTTCCAAGGCAAGAAAGAATTTTCTTCCTAATAGTTAGACAATTCCAAAATAGCATTTCATCAGCCATGATACATACCACATACCCCGCCTGCTTGCCTCCCCACTCCCAACAAATTACCCTGGCCATGGGGGTGTTAAACTCATTGTGGCCAGATCTGGGCCACATGGCCAAACCTGGAGCCAAGCGTTAAGTATTTCTACTTGGAACGTGTGGTAGTGCCTAAGGGAAATAAATTTATTAGAAGATGCCTCTACACCTTTGTTGCCCAACCATGCCAGATAATAGAACAACTTCATTTTAAGCCCATGTGAGTAGATGGTGATGACAGCTGCAGGAAACTTCATGTTATAAAAATAAGAGACTATTTACATGACACAGGTAGTTATAGTAAGCCAGCCAGGGGTAATAGTAAAGTACTTTATGACAGATATTTCTGTAAATCTTTCCTCATCTTTGATTGTACATTTTATCTTCCTCTGAATTACCTATCATTTGGATTCATTTTATAATTTATTGGTTAATTGGATTGTAACTCTTAAGGCATCCAAATCAAGAAGGCATCGTCAAGTCAAACTTGACTCTTCTGACTCTGATTCTGCATCTGGTCAAGGCCAAGTCAAAGCAACTAGGGCAAAAGAGAAGAAAGAAAGATTGAAACCAGCAGGAAGGAAGATGTCTTTCAGAAACAAAGGTAACTTTTTAAAGTCTTACTAAGATTCAACAAAGGAGAATGGGTTTTATTTACGACTTTGCCTCATCTTCATTTCCTTGTTAAGAAGGATTAGATACTTGTTTGAGAACATTTTTGTGAGATTTAATATTAAAAATAAATTCTGTTAGATTCTTGGAATCTTACTGCTTGAAAAGGATCCTAGGCATCATATCAAATGTATCATTTTACAGATGATGAAATTTTGGCCTGGCCGGGTGCTATGGCTCATGCCTGTAATCCCAGCACTTTGAGAGGCCTAGGTGGATGGATCACTTGAGGTCAGGAGTTCAAGTCCAGCCTGGCCAACATGGTGAAACCCTGTTTCTACTAAAAATATAAAAGTCAGGCATGGTAGTGCATGCCTGTAATCTCAGCTACTTGGGAGGCTGAGGCATGAGAATTGCTTGAACCCAGAAGGTGGAGGTTGTGGTGAGCTGAGATCATGTCACTTCACTCCAGCGTAGGTGACAGAGCAAGACTCTGTCAAAACAAAAAGAAATTTAGGCCTATACAGATTAAATAATTTGTCTAAAGTGATACATCAATTAATAGCTAGATAGTTATGAAATCAGTCTGGAATTATCCAGTGCATTTTTTTTTTTTTTTTTTTTTTTTTTTGAGTGGGAGTTTTGCTCTTGTTGCCCAGGCTAGAGTGCAATGGCATGATCTTGGCTCACTGCAACCTCTGCCTCCCAGGTTGAAGCAATTCTTCTGCCTCAGCATCTTGAGTAGCTGGGACTACAGGCACTCGCCACCACACCCAGCTAATTTTTTTTGTAATTTTTTTAGTAGAGACGGGGTTTCACCATGTTGGCCAGGCTGGTCTTGGACTCCTGACCTCAGGTGATCCACCTGCCTCGGCCTCCCCAAAGTGCTGAGATTACAGGCATGAGCCACCGCGCGCAGCCTCCAGTGCATATTTTAGTAGTCTCCAGTGCATATTTTAGTAGTAATTTTTGTGTGTGAATCAAACTTATTTGTAGAATGAGATACAAATAATGCATTCTATAAACCATGTTTCTTTTTAGCTGTATTAAGATGTCCTTTTTCTTTGACACAGTGTATCTGTAAAATTACCTTTCTTCTTAAGGAAATTACTTTCGTATATATTTCAATAGTTTGGTTTAGTTTTTTTTTTTTTTTTTTTCTTGAGACAGAGTCTTGCTGTGTTGCCCAGGCTGGAGTGCAGTGGCGCAATCTTGACTCACTGCAACCTCCGCCTCCCAGGTTCAAGAGATTCTCCTGTCTCAGCCTCCCAAGTAGCTGGGACTACAGGTGCCCACCACCATGCCTGGGTAATTTTTTTTTGTATTTTTAGTAGAGACAGGGTTTCACTATGTTGGCCAGGCTGGTCTTGAACTCCTGACTTCGTGATTCGCCCACCTTGACCTCCCAAAGTACTGGGATTACAGGCATGAGCCACCGCGCCCGTCAGTAGTTTGGTTTTTTAAAAATTGTGTGAACAATGTGTATGCACCGTACATAAGTTTGGAATTTGATTAACAGGTTTACTTAAGGTGAGAAAAAAAGGAGCATTAGAAACAGTAAATATTTAATGACTAATAACGAAATTCACTCCTAACTACTGCAGGAATATATGAAGATAAGTTAACAGCCTTAACAGCCTTTTTTCCCCCTATGTTGAAGCAGTGGAGGGGGAGAACTGAAGTTAAATACCTTTAATATGTCCCAGATATGATTAAGTCCTGTAACAGTAGCAACCTTGAAGTGCACTGAGAATTCAGAGGAGATACCATATTTGTTAAGTATGATCAAGAAATAGTTCAAAAGGAGATTTTTCTACTTCCTTTCACAATGCTAAAGGATATGACTAAACTTACTGAAAAAATCCTAAGTCACATGTATCAAAAATAATCCTAGACACAAAAACACCTTGACTGAGTACACTTATTTCAGGATGCATTCAGAATCTATTAATATGATTTACCACATCAATAGGTTAAAGGGGAAAATGTGAATTTATTTTAATAGTTACCAAAGAAGACATTTGGTAATATCTAGCATCTATTCTTGATTAAAAAAAAAAAATCCTCTAGGTCAAGGAGTCACCAAAGTGTTTCTGTAAAAGGCCAGGTAGTAAATACTTTAGGTTTTGTAAGTCGTGTTTCTGTCACAACTACTCAGCTCTACCATTGTAATGTGAAAGTAGCTATAGATAATACCAACACACATTAGTGTGGTTGTAGTCCAGTAAAACTGTATAAAAGCAGGTGGTTGGTCACATTTGGTCCAGGGGCCATAGTTTGTTAACTCCTGCCCTAGATAAAATAGAAGATTATTTCTTTAATCTTAAAAGTGTGGGCCGGGCGCGGTGGCTCACGCTTGTAATCCCAGCACTTTGGGAGGCCGAGGCGGGCGGATCACGAGGTCAGGAGATCAAGACCACGGTGAAACCCCGTCTCTACTAAAAAAGACAAAAAATTAGCCGGGCGTGGTGGCGGGCGCCTGTAGTCCCAGCTACTCGGAGAGGCTGAGGCAGGAGAATGGCGTGAACCCGGGAGGCGGAGCTTGCAGTGAGCCGAGATTGCGCCACTGCACTCCAGTCTGGGTGACAGAGCGAGACTCCGTCTCAAAAAAAAAAAAAAAAGAAAAGAAAAAAAGAAAAGTGTGTGTGTGCATGCGTGTATTAGATTACAAGCTGCCTCATGTTCAATGGTAACATGCAAGAAGTATTACAGTTTTATTTAACGTTGCTCTTAAAGAGCTAGTCAGTGTAATTAGACAGCAGAGTGAAGGGAGATATGACATCAGAAAGAGAGCCTAGAAAATTATCATATGTGAATGATTTTATACCTAAAAATATTCTAAAGAGAATTTGCTGAAAAATAATTAGGAACAAAAATTTAGGGAGGTAAGGGTTACCACTGTAGACCTTACAAAGATTAAAAGGTGACCAAGGCAAAATTATAAATAATTTTATGCCGGTAAGTTAGGTAGCTTCAATAAAATGAATAAATTTATTAAGAGACACAAGCTTTCAGGCCGGGCGCTGTGGCTAATGCTTGTAATCACAGCACTGTGGGAGGCCGAGGCAGGTGGATCACCTGAAGGTCGGGAGGTCGAGACCAGCCTGGCCAACATGGAGAAACCCTGTCTCTACTAAAAATACAAAACTAGCTGGGCTTGGTGGCACATGCCTGTAATCCCAGCTACTTGGGAGACTGAGGCAGAAGAATTGCTTGAACCCGGGAGGCGGAGGTTGCGGTGAGCCAAGATCACGCCAAGATGGAGCCTTTGCGCTCCAACCTGGGCAACAAGAGCGAAACTCTGTCTCCAAAAAAAAAGAGAGAGACACAAATTTCCAAAACTGACGGAAGAAATCTGAATAGTCTAAGGTCTGCTGAGACCCCAAAATATCTGAGACAGGTCTCAGTTGATTTAGAAAGTTTATTTTGCCGGGGTTAAGGATGCGCCTGTGATACAACCTCAGGAAGTCCTGAGACATGTGCCCAATGTGTTCGGGATACAGTTTGCTTTTATATATTTTAGGGAGACATGACACATCATCAATATGTGTAAGTTGTACATTGGTTTGGTCTGGTAAGGCAGCAAGTGGGGGCTTCAAGGTTAGAAGTAGGTAAGACAAAAAGTTGCATTGCATTTTTTGAGTCTTTGATGGCCTTCCACCTAATACAAATAATACGCAATTTACTCTGGCTCAATGAATCTGCATTTTCACATAAGTAATAGGGGAGAGGAAGCAATCAGATATGCATTTGTCTTAGGTGAGCCTCAGAGGGATCACTTTGAATAGAATGGGAGGCTGGTTTTGCCCTAAGCAGTTCCCAGCTTGACTTTTCCCTTTATCTTAGTGATTTTGGGGTCCCAAGATCTTTTTCCTCTCACACTGCTAAAGAAATTAAATTCCCAGCCTTCTCTGGAAATTTTATCAAACGTTTAAGAAAGGAGTGATCTAGATTCTTTCAGAAAATACAAGAGGGAACACTGCAGCTTATTGACATTGCAAGAAAGAACTAAAGACCAATATCCCTTATCTTATCCAAAGAAAAATTCAAAATGGATTATGGACCTAAATTTGAAACCTAAATTATAAAACTTGTGAAAAAATATGTAGGAGAAAAATGTTTGTGTTCTTGGGTTGGGCAAGATTTTCACAAAAACACAAGCAAATCATGAAACAAAAAAAAATTGATAAATTGGCATTCTCAGAGTTACAATTTTTGTCTTCAGAAGACACACTGTTAAGAAGATGAGAAGGTAAGCCACAGACTGGGAGAAAATTTTTGCAAACTACTACCCTGATAAAGGTCTTGTATCCCGAATAGTAATATATAAAGAAGTCTAACTCAATAAATATACAGCCCACCCAATGAAGAAATGGCTAAAACATTTCACCAAAGAAAAGATATGGATGGCAAATAAGCATATGAAAAGATGCTCTGCATCTTTAGTTACTAGAGAAATGTAAATTAAAACCACAATGACATTCCACTAAACCCTGAATGGCAACAACAAAAAAGACCCCACAAAGCAAAACAAAAATTTTAATGAGAAAAGCTGTTGAGGATTTGGAACAAGTGGAACCTGCATACTTTTCTGGTGTGAATCCAGAATGATGTGGTTACTTTAGAAAACTCGTAGTTTTTAAAAGGTAAACATGTACTTACCATCCGACCCAGAAATACTATTCCTTGGTATTTACACAAGAGAAATGAACACTTAATGTTCACACAGAAATGTGTATGCAAAAGTTTATATCGCTTTATTCATAATTGCAAGAACTGCAGACAGCCTAAAAATCCTTCCTCTGCTGATTGGATAAACTGGCATATCCATACAATGAAATACAACCCAGCAATAAAAGAGCTATCATACATGTAACAACATAGATGAATCTGAATTCAGTGTGCTCTGTGAAAGAAGACAGACACAAAAGGCCATATACTCTGTGATTGTATTTATATGACATTCTGGAAAAGGCAAATCTGTAGGTACAGAAAACATGTATTTGGTTGCTAGGGACTTAGGGGTAGGGGAAGGTGTTGAATGCAAATTGGCACAGAGAAACTTTTGGGGTCATGGAAAGCTATATTTTCATTGCAGTGGTAGATTGCACAACTGTGCATTTGTCCAAACTTCTCTGTACAGCAAAAATGGGTGAATTTTATTGTATGTTAATAATACTTTAATAAACCTGACTGATGGCCAAACACAAACAAAAAGAGAGGACATAAGGAAAAGATTTAGTTTGATTATATTTCAAAAATTAACTTCTCGTAGATTAAAATGTTTTTTTTCTGAAAAACTGTTCAGCTGAATTAAATTTAAAGGAGTTTAACTGAGCAGTGAACGTTTGGAGTATCGCACAGCCCCCAGAATCACAGCAGATTCAGACTCCAGCGCAGCCACGTGGTGGAAGATTTGTAGCCAACAAAAGGGAAATGAGGTACAGAAATCAGAAGTGAGGTACAGAACAGCTGGATTGGTTACAGCTCGGCATTTGCCTTATTTGAACACAGTTTGAAGACTCAGCAGTGTATGAATGGTTGAAGTACTGCCACTGGGATTGGCCAAGAGTCAGCTATTGTTCAGGCACATACTCCTAAATTTGGTTTTCAATCTTGTCTACCTATTAAGCTAGATTGCAGTTTGTCCACAAGGACTCAAATATAGAAGTACGGAGTCCTTCTCAGGCCATATTTAGTTCACTCTAACAGAA
The DNA here is from genome assembly GCF_028878055.3 of Symphalangus syndactylus. Classification (NCBI taxonomy): domain Eukaryota; kingdom Metazoa; phylum Chordata; class Mammalia; order Primates; family Hylobatidae; genus Symphalangus; species Symphalangus syndactylus. The sequence goes on along the minus strand of NC_072430.2, from coordinate 55,439,525 downwards.
GTACCAAAGATATTTAGGTTTAGAAAACCTCACAAGCACTTTTATTAATTGCCTTCATATAGGCACAGCAATGAGATAAGCTGGCCAAGCTGCTTTCTTGAAGACCTGAAAAAAAAAAATGTTTTAATGTGGTTGAGGAACAAAGGAGGAACAAGAGCAAAATAGGAAAAGAAAGAAGTTAAATGAAATGAACTTTCATCTTGAATGTGTGACAGGTGTAATTTATGATCTCACCAATCATATCTTAATTAGTTCCTGAAAACAACTGTTTTGTAAATTCTGAAACTAACTTAAGGACAGGCTCTATAGTACATCTGAGATTTGTTAATGAATTTTCTCAGGGTGTTAGGGAGGATTTACCCATGAGAAAGAATAAAGTATTATAAAATGTGATCTGAATTCAGATCATCATGGCTTAACTAATCCAGCTAAGGTATTGTAAATACTCTGAAGCAGAAGTAGTTACCTGAATAATAAAGACCCAAATGGTTAGTTTGTAGTTTCTCATTAATCAAACGTTCATTTCCATACAGTGAAAAGGTATTTTTGATTTTACAGTTTTTCAAAAAGAGGAGCCTTCAGTTCCATAAAAGGCAAAAGATCTTACAAATCCATTTGCACATATGATACTGTTAAAATTTCTAATTTTAAAAGAGCTCTTATAAATGAATAAGAAAAGAGCCACCACCCAGTAGAAAAATAGCTTAGGACATGAACAGGCAATAACAAATGCAGGCAGACAGTCAGTGTGTATAGGAAATAATTGGATTTCATTTATAATTAAAGATATATAAATTAAAACATGATTTTTATATTATTTGATAAAGATTAAAGATAATACCCATTGATAATGAAAGTGTGAGGAAATAAAATCTCAGTTTAAGTGGGAGAGTAAATTGGCACATTCTTTTCATAGAGCAATTTAGAATCATGTCAGAATTTTAAATGTACATGCCTTTTAGAATTGCTAGGAATTTATTCTGTAGAAATCATAAATATAAAAGGAAATTCATTGCAGGATTATTTGAAATGGCAAACTGTAAACAAATCAAATGTATAATGGGTAAATAAAATTATTGTCAGTCCAAACAAAGGAATACTTTGCAGTTACTAAAAAGTGAGGGAGGCTGGGCACGGTGGCTGACGCCTGTAGTCCCAGCACTTTGGGAGGCCAAGGCAGGCAGATCACAAGGTCAGGAGTTCAAGACCAGCCTGGCCAATATGGTGAAACCCCGCCTCTACTAAAAATACAAAAATTAGCTGGGTGTGGTGGCGGGCACCTGTAGTCCCAGCTACTTGGGAGTCTGAGGCAGGAGAATCACTTGAACCCAGGAGACGGAGGTTGCAGTGAGCCGACATAGCATCACCGCTCTTCAGCCTGGGTGACAGAGCAAGACTCCATCTCAAAAAAAAAAAAAAAAAAACACTAGGGAAAGCTCTGTATTATGAAAGGAAAGTATATCCAAAATATATTGACTAAAAATAAAACACGATATTATCTATACATTTCATAGTGAAAAGGCTTTTTAAAAAGAGTATGATCTCATTTCTATTAATAAAAAAATACATACATACACACATGAACATAATATATAGCACTGAAGAAATCTAGATGTGTATGAAGTATTACCAGTGGTTAATTTTCAAGAATAGTATAATGAGAAACTATCCATAAATGTCTGTAATGTTTGGATTTTATATAACCATGTGTTACTTTAGTAATCAGTAGAAATCCAAAGACCTTTTTACAAATAAGGTAAACAAAATTTCATGGACTCAGACAAGTAGAGGGGCTGGTGTGAAAAAGGCAAAGTAGCTGGGAAGTATAGAGTGAGGGGTCCATTTAGGCTGGATTGTAAAGGGGGTATGTTGGGGAGTTAAATGTTAAAAGTGCTGGAAAAATAGGTTGAGGATTGTATTGTGACCAGGCCTTAAATATGGAATCAAGAAGTTTACACTTCAGTTGGTAGGCAGAGGGGGAGTCAATTGAAACTTTTGAGCAAGAAAGTGGCATGCCCAAAGTTTTCCTTGAAGAAGATCATTCTGGGAGTAGAATGGCAGGTAGCTGGGAACAAACCGAAAATAGGAACGCTACGTAGAAGGCTGTTGCGGTAGTTCAGATTTAGGAGTAACGAGCGTGTGCCACATGGTTGTAGGAATTAGAGAAGCAAGGCTAACAGACATAAGAGCCAAATACGGAGACTAGTGGAGAGGGGTGAGACAAGAATGCTTAATGTCTGAGCACCTGGGAGGATATTTGTGTCCTTGTTGGAGAAATATGATGACACAATAAAGATTTCATTGAGGGGAGAATTTGCTCCAGTCTGCCTTTCCAGACTGGTTTCTGTAATAATTGCTTGGTGTATTAATGGGTGCTCAGTATATTGATGGAATTTACTTAAGCTTGTGTTATTTAAGCTTCAATTATGTGCTCACCATTCCTCGAATATAACATGCATGTTGATAGGACATCAGTAATACCAGTGCTATGATGGATGAAGATGATAGCAACTACTATTTATGTAACACTTTTTTTTGAGACGGAGTGTTGCTATGTCACCCAGGCTGGAGTGCAGTGGCACGATCTCAGCTCACTGCAACCTCCACCTCCTGGGTTCAAGCGATTCTCCTGCCTCAGCCTCCCCAGTAGCTGCGATTACAGGTGCTTGCCACCATGCCTGGCTGATTTTTGTATTTTTAGTAGAGACGGGGTCTCACCATGTTAGCCAGGTTGGTCTCGAACTCCTGGCCTCAAATAATCCACCCACCTTAGCCTCCCAAAGTGCTGAGATTACAGGCGCAAGCCACCGCATGCGGCTATGTAACACTTTTTATCTGACAAACTTTTTCTCACATGTCCAAGGCTTTCTAGATAATACATAGCAGAACTGAGACTGGAACGAGTCTGTCTGAATCCAAGCCTGATTCTTTAACTGTCATACTGTGCTACCTCCCAGGTCACTGGAGTTGTGGCTCTGGAGCTCAGATTAGACATACACTTAAGTAAATTTGTTGTTAGTTGTATTCTAGCTGCCTGACTAGTAATCATTTGTTTGGATAATCAGTAATGGTCTATTACTGATCACTGCACCCCACACATTTATCTTTGAGCATAGTAAAACTGCCCACCTGAGACCTTCTAGGGAGTTAGTTTTATGGATAATTGAGGTTAATGATTACAATGTTGAAATTTACTTTTTTGTTCCCTCCCGAGATGGAGTCCTGCTCTGTCGCCCAGAGCTGGAGTGCAGTGGCACGATCTCGGCTCACTGCAACCTCCACCTCCCGGGTTCAAGCAATTCTCCTGCCTCCGTCTCCCGAGTAGCTGGGATTATAGGCACCCACCACCATGCCCAGCTAGTTTTTGTATTTTTAGTAGAAACAGGGTTTCACCATGTTGGCCAGACTGGTCTCGAACTCCTGGCCTTGTGATCCACCCACCTCAGCCTCCCAAAGTGCTGGGATTACAGGCATGAGCCCACTGCCCCCAGCCAAAATTTACTTTTTAAAAATTTAATTATTTTTGGCTATCTTTCTCAAATATATTGCATTCTGTTTTATATGTTTCCTTTTTTCTACATTTATCATTTTTGTAATTATAACTATATTAAAGTCAAATATATTTTATGCTCTTATTTTCTGGAACACTGTATCCTTAACATAATTTAATTTTCTCCTGACAAGTCATGGTCACCATCATGAGGATTATGTTACTGGGTTTTATAATGTAATGATTCTATCAAGAAATAGGCCGGGTGCGGTGGCTCACGCCTATAATCCCAGCAGTTTGGGAGGTCGAGGCAGGTGGATCACTTGAGGTCAGGAGTTTGAAACCAGCCTGGCTAGCATGGTGGAACCCCCATCTCTACTACAAATACAGGAATTAGCTGGGCGTGATGGCGTGTACCTGTAGTCCCAGCTACTCAGGAGGCTGAGGAATGAGAATCATTTAAGCCTGGGAGATGGAGGTTGCAGTGAGCTGAGATTACGCCACTGTACTCCAGCCTGGGCTACAGAGAGAGACTCTGTCTCAAAAAAAAAAGCTTAAGTGTGGGGCATTTTATACTAACTGGCTTCATGCTGCAGTGCTTTGTTCTTACGTCTTTTTTTTTTTTTTTTTTTTAAATAGTGTTTCTGTTACACTTACTGTAGTGAACGTCTTTCTGTTCTCGGTGTGCAGGCTCAGGAGGCAGAGGCAGGAGAATTGCTTGAACCCAGGAGGCAGAGGTTGCAATGAGCTGAGATCGCGCCACTGCACTGCAGCCTGGGTGACAGAGTGAGACTCCATAAAAAAAAAAAAGCAAGATATAACATATCAAATGATAAAAGTGTTGGGGCAAAGAAAAACAGCATAAAAAATAGTCACTGTTTATGGGGGTTGCTTTTGGGACATGGAAATTGTGTGCTAAATGGTCCTTGATATGACAGTGGTATCTGATAAATTTGGTTGGGATACTTCTTCAGGTAACAGAAGGTTGATGTAGAGAACCTCTAGTGTTTTTGAAAATGGAAAGTCAATCGCAAATTATGACTAGAGGAATATATCTTGTAGAGCGTATGTGGTGAGAAAAGAAAGTATGTTCACATCCAAAAGTAAGGCTGTTAAACTAAAAAATTACATTTGTAATTAATAAAGTTGAAGTAACATATGTGATTATTCTTTGATGGCTGCAGATGTAACCCCTGTCGTGTGTGATAAACATTAAATACGGTATTTGTGTTTGGCTAATTTTGTTTATTCCTTTTTTCTCTGTTTTCTCTAGTGGAAGAACTAGAGACTATTTTCAGAGTATAAATACAAATATGTTAGTATTTGAAAAAATATAGGTATTCTAGAATGCATATTTCTGTTTACCATTACAGTTTCTGTTTTTACATGTCTAATTTTTATGCTGTAATAATGACAGTTTTTGTAAAATGTTTTCTCAAAGTTTATAATATTCTTTGCTTTCATAGAAAATCATTTTCTAAATATTTCTAGGTAATGTGCAGAATATACACAAGGAAGATAAACCTTTAAGTCTGAGTATGCCTGTAATTACAGAAGAAGAAGAGAATGAAAGTTTGAGTGGAACAGGTATAGATAAAATTTTGTCAAACTAGTCAAGTAAACTAACTTATACTCGTAGAGCATCAAGATTTAGAACCCTTGAGGAACATGACAGTTTGCTGTGTGTTCTTGTGATCCTTTCATCTTTGACCCATTGGGGAATTTCAGTATTAGTCATATCATTAATGACATCTCAAAGTCAGGGATAATACAATAAATGAATGGTATGGATACCCATTAGGTATCCTATCAGGTTCATCTTTGTAGAGATGTCTCTGTCAGACCTCTGACCTGCTTTCATCTGGTCAGTGTTTCAGTACTTCTAATCCTGACTGCTGCTCTCTTCCAGGAATTTGTTTTCGTTATTTTTTTTCATGAGACAGGGTCTTGTTGGGTTGCCCAGGCTGGAGTGCGGTGATTCGATCACAGTGACTTACTACAGCTTCGACCTCCCCAGCTCAGGCTATCCTCCCCTCCCGCCTCAGCCTCTTGAGTTGCTGGGACTGAAGGCACATGCCACCATGCCTGGCTAATTTTTGTATTTTTTGTAGAGACAGGGTCTCACTGTGTTGCCTAGGCTGGTCTCAAACTCCTGGGCTCAAGTGATGCACTTGCCTCAGCCTTCAAAAGTGCTGGGATTACAGGCATAAGCCACTGTGCCTGGCTTAGGAATTTGTTTTCATCTTAATTTGTTTTTTTTTTTTTTTTTTACTTGTCTTTTCTCTTTTTCTTTTTCTGCCATTTCCCTTTTGTTTTTCACTGGTAGGGAATATTTTTTTTCTTTTCTTTTTTCTTTTTTTTTTTTTTTTTGAGACAGAGTCTTGCTCTGTCACCCAGGCTGGAGTGCAATGGCGTGATCTCAGCTCACTGCAAACACCATCTCCCGGGTTCAAGCGATTCTCCTGCCTCAGCCTCCCAAGTAGCTGGGATTACAGGCACCCACCATCATGCCCGGCTCATTTTTGTATTTTTGTAGAGATGGGGTTTCACCATGTTGGCCAGGCTGGTCTTGAACTCCTGACCTTAAGTGATCCGCTTGCCTTGGCTTCCCAAAGTGCTGGGATTACAGGCGGGAACCACTGTACCTGGCCAGAATATTTCTTTTTGCCACATCTTTTATAATTTTCATGTTTTTGTGTTTTCTATTACTTTCTTTGCTTTTAATGATCAGTAACCTTTAGGTTCGTGCTGTTTCTAGATGGACAATTATTCGAGTGTTGGTTCTGGCATCTCCTGTGGTAGCCAGAATGATGTATGGTACTAGTGTTTTGGGTTACATTTCTAGGTTTAATTGAAATGAAGTTGAAATCTTAGTCATTTTCTTCTTCTTAGTACTGGCCTAAATACCTTTGAGATCTAGCACCCTGGGTTCATATAATTATAGGGAGGGTGTGCCCATATGAAACAACTTCACAGTAACTTATTATTAATTAGAATTTAGAATGACTAAGGGCTACTATCTCAATAGATTGATATTGCAATAGGATTGAGATCTTACTGTCTCAATGGAGGTAGTACTTTTTGTTGTTATGTGTTTTTGTTTGTTTGTTTTTTTGAGATGGAGTCTCGCTCTGTCGTCCAGGCTGGAGTGCAGTGGCATGATCTTGGCTCACTGCAACCTCCACCTCCTGGGTTCAAGCAATTCTCCTGCTTCAGCCTCCTGAGTAGCTGGGACTATAGACACGTGCCACCACGCCCGGCTAATATTTTGTATTTATTTTAGTAGAGATGGGGTTTCACCATGTTAGCCAGGATGGTCTCGATCCCCTGACCTCATGATTCGCCCACCTCAGCCTCCCAAAGTGCTGGGATTACAGGCGTGAGCCACTGCACCTGGCTGATAGTATGTTTTAAACTGCTATATCATTTTGAAGAAAAAATTCTTGAATATGTCAGGTTTAAGATTTTTTTGTTGTGTCTTTGCTGTGAGGGCATTCTTATTGTGTTGTACCAGTTAGACATCTATGTAGTTGAAATGTATATCATCAATTAGGTATTATCGTGTAAGTGTCAGTTTTTTGTTTTTTTTTTTTTTAGATCTGACTGACTTTTAAACTTTATGTCTTTAGAGTTCACTGCATCCAAGAAGAGGAGAAAACACTGAACAAAGAGCCTGGTGTAGTTTTTAATTTTGAGTTTTCTGACAGAAGAAAAGATGGATATTTTGTGTATTGAACAGGAAGACTGCCAGTATTAAAAATAGTCCTTCTGGGAAACTGTGGGTTATTTCTTGGAAATTGCAATACACAGTTCTAGAATAAAAGTACAAAAAATCAGAATAAGAATTCTTTAACATTTTCTTTAATGATTTGCATAAATGGAGATAAAACTTGTGTTTAGTATGTAATAGAAAAAATTCTGTTATTTGCAGATTGTTACTATTTCCTATAACATTTTGTGATACTATACTGTCCTAATACAGTCTGGTAATACTATTCTGTTTTATTTAAAATATTTTTTATTGAAATGTTAATGTTTATTACATGCAAATAACTATTTTGTATCTACAATCTGATAATGGATTTTTTATTTTGTGTATTCTATTTTGTATATTGTTAAGTGCAATAAAGTTTTTGCCTTGTTTTATTTTTTAATACGTAAAACTTACATTCTCTTAACATGTGATTGATAACTTAGGAAGTTCACAATGTATTTTCTACTTCTGCAATTAAATATTTTTTAGTGCTTGTTTATTATTAAATACTAATTTAACTAAGTACTAACTTAAGTACTTAAATACTAATGTATTAAGTATTTAAGTACTTTCTAATAAAATCTTTAAGAATAATAATGTAAATTTCAGAATGTGTCTCTGGTACAAAATAGTTGATATTCACAGAAAAAAAAAAATCTGTAGATTCATGAATATGCCTCTCTGTTGATTTCTTGTTCCAAACATTTTAATAGAGATTGCTTGAGCCATGTTGTTTGAATTGCTGCCAATAGCAGACCATATCCCTATCATGTTGTTGGCTCAACTGTTTTTTTTTTTTTTTTTTTCCCAATAGAGACGGGGTATCGCTATGTTGCTCAGGCTGGTCTTGAACTCCTGGGCTCAAGCTATCCTCCTGCCTCAGCCTCCCAAAGTACTGGGATTATAGGTGTGAGCTACTGCACCCAGCCTTAACCTGTTTCACAGTTGATTATACTAAATGCTGTTTTCCAGCATGGTATTATTAAGGGATTTAAAGTTTGGGTTGCATGCCTGTAATCCCAGCATTTTGGGAGGCGGAGGTGGGCAGATCACGAGGTCAGGAGATTGAGACCATTCTGACTAACACAGTGAAACCCCGTCTCTAATAAAAATACAGAAAGTAAGCCAGGTGTGGTGGTGGGCGCCTGTAATCCCAGCTACTCGGGAGGCTGAGGCAGGAGAATGGTGTGAACCCAGTGAGCCAAGATCGCGCCACTGCTCTCCAGCCTGGGCGACAGAGTGAGACTTCGTCTCAAAAAGAAAAAAAAAAAAAGTTTGGGTTGAAGATCAAATTCGTGATATCTCTATATCTAATCTTTAAAAATCAGAATGCTAATGCTGACCCAAATAAAATTTTCATTTATTAGCATTCATGCAGTCACAGTTGTTTCCTTTGACTTCAAATGTTTTTGGTCATAGGGGGGCAGTTTTCATAATGTGGACATTGGGTGGAGCATCTTGGATTTAAACAGTCTGGGGTTGGGGTGTAGATCCATTATTGGCCCCACTTGATATAGTAGGTTGTTTGCTAGAACTGGTCTGACTGTTAAAAGTTTATAGACATTGTACAGCTAACACACTGCGCTGCCCTTTTTTCGTAACTGTACTTACAAAATACATGCTATCGTTTCACTTGTACCTCAAGATGGTAGTGCCCTGTCCCCATTCACAAAGTTAGTAAGTCATGCTTCTGAGTCATAAACACAGGGCTCAGTCTTATAATTTCAGTTTTTTTATATAAGCCAACACGTGGAAATCCAGAAAGATACTTTTTTAACTATAAGCAGCAAAACTCCACTTCAAAATGGCTTAAACGAGACGGAAAGTTTATTAAAATCAGGTGAGTTCCAACAAAGGTTGGCTCTGGCTTATAGTACATCAGTTCCGTGATGGCTTCATATACCTAGGTTTCCGTTTTTTCCTTTTTTTTTTTTTTTGAGATGGTTTTGCTCTGTCGCCCAGGCTGGAGAGCAGTGACGTGATCATGGTTCACTGCAGACTCAATCTCCTGAGATGAAGCTATCTTGCCACCTCAGCCTCTTGTGTAGCTGAGTCTACAGGTGTGTGACCACATGCTTGGCTAATTTTTTTTTTTTTTTTTTGAGAGAGTCTCGCTCTGTCACCCAGGATGGAGTGCAGTGACGTGATCCTGGCTCACTGCAACCTTCACCTCCCGGGTTCAAGCGATTCTTCTGTCTCAGCCTCCCGAGTAGCTGGGATTACAGGCATGCACTACCATGCCTTGCTTTTATATTTTTAATAGAGATGGGGTTTCAGTATGTTGGCCAGGCTGGTCTCAAACTCCTGACTTCAAGCGATTTACCTGCCTTGGCCTCCCAAAGTGCTGGGATTATAGGAGTGAGCCACCGCACCCGGCTGCAATAGTGAGTTTTTCATGAGTATATGTTGAAGATAAGGTGTGGATCAGTTGATAGACTTGCTTTAAATATGAAATTGAAGCTCATTGAACAGAGTTCAAATAGAACATACCTGTGTTTTACAGTGAGTTTTCAAAATTTAAAGTATGAAGTCCAAATAACTAGTTATCTATTAAGCTACTTATATTGCCAACTTAATTATAATAACTCTACTAGTGATAAAGGCATGATTTCAGTATTAAATATTTGCTAAATTAATATTTTGTGGGAGAAGAAGGGTTGTGGCAGTGTATATAAACATACCCTGTGTTTTAAAATCTCACCACTCCCAGATATCCCAGTATATGAAAGCGTTGTTCAAAGTAGATAATTAGAATTATAGTAGTAGTAATGTTATATACCAGGTTTACTTGGGGTATCTTAAAACCCATGAATAAAAAGTGGAGTCATAAAGAAAATGCAGCTTGTATGGATGCTTAATTAGGGGAATATTTTTCACTTTGGAAGTAAAGTATCCTAATGCCTTCAGAAGAAAACTACCCTGGGAATATGCAGTTCTCTATGAGAAATCATAGTGTTGTCTTTGTTTTCTTTCGTAGTACTATTATAAGTTTATGTTGTAAGCACATCTAAGATCCCATCTGGGTTTATAATCCCTTTGTCTTAATAACTCAAAGTTTTCCTAACTGTGAGTGGATATATTCAATGAGGAGAAACATTCCCAGTCTCTCCAATACCCAATTGAAGTGATTGTTCCCTGAGACAGACACAGTTGTACCATTTGCAAGCAAAAGGAGAGACAGTGAACAAACTTTTGAGCAAAGACTTCGTCTTATATAGGGATTTTTCAGAACAGCGATTTATTAGGGAACTACGTTAAAAACTTTTAAGTGCTACAAAACTATTTTACTGACTTGTTCAAAAATATTAAGAACTGCAGAGTGCTTTGGAAATGGAAATGCAAAGATACAAATGCTAAACTTCAAAATAATTACAGCTAGAAGGTAAGCTTTTAAAAAGTACTTGGATGCCAAGGAAACCAAAGTAATTATGTGGTGACTTTTGAAGCGGCTTTTTAAAGTTATAATAATTGAAAGCTTATGTGTTTACACAGATCTTCAGATTGATAAGAGACCAAGCTCTCATGGCTTGACAACTGAAAGAGACTTAGTTTTCTTTTTTTTCAACTTGAATTGGCTAGAATACATATTTTATTTCCAATAACCTATTTTGGTTATGACAAAAGATTTATACATGTATATTAAAATATCTTTAATTGAGGTATCTTTAAAAATGAGTTTATGGGCTGGAAGTTACTTTCATTTTGATGAAAAGAGCCCAGGAAAATAAGCAGAATTACTAATGCCTTCCTAACCTACCCTTGATTCTTGAATTGTAGTTTGAAGAATGCTTGCTTTTTAAATGCCATTGAGCAAACTCTGTGGGTGCTTAAGTATTCACGTTTTCATTTATCTTTTAAACAACTATAGAGTAATTTTCATTGCTCATTTTTCTCATTCCCTCTATGAAAGTAAATGTCAAAGCCTAGACTTCGTGTTGTATAATCTTTTTTTATGTGGTTTTTTTATGCCTGACTTATTTATTTTAATGTGCTGTATATTGCAGTTCTGGATTTTTCTTTTTATGATGAATTCGGGCTGCCTCCTTTAAGTTACAAGGAACAAAGTCACATTGACATTATCTTAAGTGCTGGAGGCTTATTTTAATACTGATCAGAGGCACAACTTCTTGGAGAGCTGGAAAAAAATGGCTCCTTGTCATGTAGTGAACACCAGCAGCTTAGACGGCTGGGTTGAGTCCTTGCTTTTGAAGTGGATGTCTATTGCCCTGTAGTTACAATGTGCATCCTCTTATTCATGTGCTCTCCAGCTTCCCTGACCACTTTCCCCTCTGCTACCTCTCCTGTTCTCTATAGTCCCTGAAAGAGGATCGAATTGATTCTATTAGTTATAATCCAAAATAGAGCTCCCTGATCGGGTGGAGATGATTCTGTGGCCTCCTTTTTTTTTTGAGATGGAGTTTCCCTCTTTCACCCAGGCTGGAGTGAAGAGGCACAATCTTGGATCACCGCAACCTCCACCCCCCAGGTTCAAGTGATTCTCCTGCCTCAGTCTCCCAAGTAGCTGGGACTACAGGTGTGTGCCACCGTGCCTGGCTTTTTTTTTTTTTTTTTTATACTTTTAGTAGAGATGGGGTTTCACTATGTTAGCCAGGCTGGTCCTAAACTCTTGACCTCAGGATCTACCCGTCTTGGCCTCCCCAAGTGCTAGGATTACAGGTGTGAGCCACAACACCCAGCCCCGCCCCCTTCCACCCCCTTTTTTTGAGACAGAGTCTTGCTCTGTGGCCCAGACTGGAGTGCAGTGGTGCCATCTCAGCTCAGTGCAACCTCCACCTCCTGTGTTTAAACAATTCTCCTGCCTCAACCTCCCGAATAGCTGGGATTACAGGTGCGTGCCACCACACCTGGCCAATTTTTGTATTTTTATTAGAGGTGGGGTTTCACCACGTTAGCCAGGCTGGTCTTGAACTCCTGACCTCAAGTGATCCGCCTGCCTTGGCCTCCCAAAGTGCTGGGATTACAGGCATGAGCCACCACACCTGGCCTGGCCTCCCTTATGTCCAACTGAAAGGATGATGCCCCTTAACTAGGACATAGATCCCTGATACAATCAATTGTGGACGGTGTAGAAGGGTCGTATACCTCAGGACAGGGCAAATTATGGGGAAGGACCCAACTCTGTCAGCTTTCTGCAGAAGGGGTTGTGAGTAGGGCAAGCCTGTAAAATTTCATGGATTTGTCAGTCTATTCATGGATTTGATGGAAATGATAATGATGCCAAACACTACCATAAATATTTTAACTTCATAATGTACACAAGTAATGGCAAAAATGTTCACTTGGCTGGACGTGGTGGCTCATGCCTGTAATCCCAGCACTTTGGGAGGCCGAGGCAGGTGGATCACCTGAGGTCCAGAGTTCAAGACCAGCCTGGCTAACATGGTGAAACCCCACCTCTACTAAAAATACAAAAATTAGCCGTGTGTGGTGGCACGTGCCTGTAGTCCCAGCTACTAGGGAGGCTGAAGTGGGAGAATCACTTGAACCAGGAGGTGGAGGCTGCAGTGAGCCAAGATTGCACCACTGCACTCCAGCCTGGGGGACAGAGCGACACTTTATCTCAAAAAAAAAAAAAAAAGAAAAGAAAAGAAAAAAAGTTCACTTGACAGCAGCATTGTACAGTGGAAGAATATCAGACAGCATGCATTTGCTCTGAGATTACAATCTGCATATGAGACGTAATAAAATCTATTTGTAAGTTAGGGATGGATATATTCCATTTTATCCTCTTCCATCCTTTGTGATATTGTCATCATATTTTACTGCTATGATATAAACCCCATCATACAGTTATATTCTTACTTTAAATAAAGGAAAAAATAGGAGAAAAAGCTGTTACATTTATCCACGTGGGAACCTTATCCACTGCTCTTCATTCCTTCATGCAAATCTATGCTTTCACCTGGAATAATTTTCCCTCAGCCTGGAGACATTCTTTTAATTTATTGAAGCTTAGTTCTGTTGGAGATCAATTCTGTTAGATTTTGTTTTTTTGAGTCTTTATTTAACCATTTTTGAAGGATATTTTTGCTGGATTTAGAATTCTAGGTAGACACCTCTTTTCTTTCATCACGTTAAGGATTGTTGCATGTCTTCAGCCTTCATTGTTTCTGATGAGAAGTTTTCATTCTTACCCATTTTTTGGTATATAACACGCCCTTTTTCTCTGGCCACTTTTAAGTTTTTTTTTTTTTTTTACTTTATTTTCAGCCATTTGTATGATGTGCCTAGTGCAGTTAATTTTTCCAGTATATCGTATATGTTTTTCTGCACTAGTCTCACTTGGTTCTCTTTCTAGGACTCCAATTACATGTCTGTTAACTGCTTAATACTGTCCCAAATGTTACTGTGACTTCCTCCCACACCCCCAGTGATTTTTTTCTCCGTGCTTCAGATTGAATGATTTGACTTGTCTTCAAGTTCATGAATTATTTCTTTTGTATTCAATCTGCTGTTAATCCCATTCAATAACTTTAATTTTAGATGTAGTATTTTTCAGTTCTAACATTTCTCCTTGGTTCTTCTTCATGGTTTTCATATCTGCACTGAAATGTACCATTTCTTCACCAATTATAACATTTTTTGCTGTAGGTTTATACTATTTTATAGATACTATAAATTTATACTATAGGTGCTATAGGTTTAGCAAATTTAGCTACCTTGAAGTGTTTGCTAGTTTCAACATTGGGGGCATCAGTATAACTGTTTTTATTGACTGATTAATTTTTTTATTGACTGTGGTTTACATTTTCCTGTTTCTTTCCTTGTCTACTAATATTTTATTGTATGGTAATACATGTTAGGGACTCTGAATTCTATCACCTTCCTCTAAAGCGTGTTGAGTTTTGTTCTATAAGGCAGTTAAGTTATGACAGAGCATCTTATAGGGGCTTGATTGTAGGCTTTGTCAGGGTGGATCTATACAGCTTGGTCCTTAGTTTTAGGGCAAATCCCTTAGTCCTGGAAGTGGTCCCTAAATCTAAGGTGTGGGCTTTTTGAAGTTTGATGGAAACTGTGAAGTGTTTGCCACGTCACTCTATTCTTGCAAGACTTGAACTTTGAACTCAGGAGACCTTTGGGTGGTCAGCTGCTGAAATACCCACTCGGGACTTTCAGATTTCTAGCTATTTGCCCTAGAATCATGGGGGTTTTTGCCTTGCTTGCAGCCAAAGATCTGAGGGGATTTTATACACAGCTTTTGGAGTTTCTCTCTATGATTTCTCCTATCAGGGATTTGCCATCTTGACTTCTAACCACTCTGACAGCCCAAACTCCATTCTCTGACTCCTCAGATAGATAAGACTATGACATTCTGCGTAAGTCCTACCTGCCCAGTGCCATGGACAGGGGAGTGCACTCAGGTAAAGTTGTATAAACATGCATATGTCCTTGCCAGCATTGAATCCCTTACAGTTGTATCACAGAAAGTAATCATTAGGTGACATCCCCCTATTTACCCCGAAGTTACTGAACCATCTTCCCTGGATTTGTGCAGGGTGTCTCCTAATTTACGAAGATTCCACTTAGATTGGGAATATGACTTAACTCATTTAAGTCACCCAAATGCTATTTGATCATAATTTAGTGTCTTGTTAACCTAATGGCTTGAAATAAATTGATGCACTTCTGAAAATATGGTAAAAATCCCTGATTTTTCAAGGAGGCTAATCTTCCCTAAATGCTAAGCACTATAGAATCAATTATGTCATTAATTTGGTTTTGGTTGCAAGCTACAAAGCTTGATCAGGCTAATTACAGATTATGCTCTGAGGAAAATATTTTTATATGCACTAGTCTTTTTTTCTTTCAGGCACTTTAATATGAGGTTTTAAAAAACCTTACTTAAGACAAATAAAAAAGAAAACCTTCATATAATTACGTTACCTACAGGCTAATTTTTAAATACTTCAACACCATAACAATTAAGTGGGCTATGTTAGCCTCAGTTGACAACATTTATTTATTTATTTATTTATTTATTTGCAGTGAGGCCTCATAATATCCACCAGGCTGGTCTCCAACTCCTGGGCTCAAGAGATCCTCTTGCCTTAGCCTCCCAAATAGCTGGGCCTACAGGTGCCAGCCATTCTGCCTAGCTAGTTGATCACTTTTAGGGAAGGCAACACCCTCAAGATTTGTTGGACCTGAACTTATGGTGTGTCTGATTTTAAATGAAATGAATTTTGCTAAAGTCTCACAAATGGTTAACTCTCCTGCCTTTATTACATGTTTTAAATAGTTGATTTATCTCTTAGTTTCTTGCAGCATAATTGGTATATTGTTTGTCTTGCTAACATGTCATTTTATTGTAGGTGGTTAACTGAATGTATTCTCTCTGTAAATTTCAACAAGTTGCTCATAAAATTTCCCTAGCAGAAACTTTTTGTTTTGTATTTAAAAACTAAATACATTGTCCTTTATTTAGAGAGTGTATGTTTGGAAAAATCATCCTGTTTATTTGTAAATAAAGATGAACCAGCCAGTCACAAGATATAGTTTGTCTTGTTACCACTTAAAAAAATCCCTTATATTTACAAATATAATTCATTCATAAAACTACACTTGATAGAATTAGGATTAAATTGCTTTATAATGTTTCTGGATCTCCATAATTGAGACTGAGTTTCCTCAGAAAAGAAAATGAAGAATGTAGAGTGACTCCTCAGGGTTGTCAAGTCAGAATCACCTTGTTCTTTGGTGGATTTAAATATGTTTTCTGATATAAAGTTTTAATAAAATGAGGAGACTGTCTCTAGCAATTTGTGCAGGCTAGATGACTACAGGAAATGAAACTAGGCAGGTGTAGCCTACTAGGAAGGCCTCGTTTGGCCTGAAACTTGTGGTGCCAAGAGGAGCTAAGTCCGGGCCTGGTCAATAGCTCCATCCATTTAGTTTTTAATTTTTACTTTTTTTGTTCTGTATCTGAGAGTTTTATTTATATCTGTCTAGATATGTTTTATATTTTCTTGTTCTTTGATTAGCTTTTCAATTTCATATTTTATTTCATTAAATATTTCAAGCATAATTAATTTACATCCTGTATATTAATTTCAGTATCTGCAATTCAACCAGTCAGTCTATTATTTGTTGTTTTGCTGATTCTAACTCTTGGTGATTTGTATCCTTGTTGTATTTGGTGGTGATCTTTATTTGGAGCTCAAATTTTCTTATACTGAATCCTGTGGATTTAATTTGGGATGCTCTCCTTTAGAGAGGATTTATGTTTGCTTCTGCTATGAGCCAAGAATACTATCGTTCTGGTACCTCTAAAGTCCTTTGAGTCCTTGGAATCTCAGGTTAAACTCCAAGTTTGATCTTTTGATTTCAGGAGTTATTAGGTGAACTCTACTTCATTGGTTTCTACTCCACTTGCTTAATATCCTATTGCCTCTTGCTCTGGTTTCAGCTAATTGTTTTGTTTTTCTCCTTGGAGATTCTACTACTTTCTGGTGAGCACAGGAATGCATTAACCTTTTTTTGTAGTAGTATATTCAGGAGGAATGAGAAGGCCCTTTGAAAATATCTGTCTGTCATACTGCTAGAAGTGGAAAGTCCTAGTGGGTATTAATTTATCAGAAGAAGAAACAAAGGCACAAAGATGGCATGTATTATGCTTAAGATCACAGAGCTGGTGAGTAGTGAGGCTGTTATTGGAAGCCATGTGGTCTGGCTCCAGAGCCTACAATTTTAACCACTACACACGAGTCTGAATCTCAGTGGATACTGTATAAGTATTGCAAAGAATACATTCATGCAGAGCCCTCATGAATGTGATTAGTGCCCTTATAAAAGAGGCCCCAGAGAGACCCCTCACCCCTTCCACCATGTGAGGTGACAGAGAGGAATGGACTCTTGCTGTGCACTGAATCTACCAGCTATTTGATCTTGGACTTCCCAGCCTCCAGAACTGTGAGAAATAAATTTCTGTTGCTTGCCAGCACCCAGTTTACAGTGTTTTATTATAGCAGCCCAAAGAGACTAAGACAGTTAGTAAATGAGGACTTAATTATAGAGAATTGTGACCAGTTCACTATCTTCATGGAGGATTAAAAAGAAGGATAAGAAGACTTTCAAAATAGATATCTTTAATTAGATATGAGTAAGAGTCATTTATTTAAAAAGTTTGTAAAAAGTTTGTTAACACTAAATTTGTTTCCTAGTGGCTACTCCTCAGCATTTAGTGGCTCTTCATTGTAGATAGAGAAAACTGAAGCAGAAACTCCCAGGTGTGAAATATTCCAGGTCTCCAGGCAGTTTTATTATTCTGTAACCAGCTGCTGCTACCTGAGCTAGGTAAGTATTAGATGTATTAGGATGTATTAGAAACACCCGGCTAGCTCATATGGGGATTACAGTGTCCCATTGCCGGCTTCAGATCCAGTAAGTGCTGGTTGGGGGCTAAAAATCTGCATTTTTAACAACTTTCCAGGTGATTCTGGGCTGGGTAATCTGAGGCTTCTACTTGGTGAAAGCTGGCCTAGGCTTGTCTTTGGCAAAAATGGAGATTTATGATAATACATTTCTGGGTCCCTGTTCTCTCCCTCCTCCAAACATACTTAACCCCAGGGTGAATGTGTCTTGCTTGAGACTGTTAGTGTTATTTCCATAACTGTGTACTTTTTGGGCTATTTTTTGAATGACTGCTGAAAAGTCCTTTTTTTTTTCTTTCCCCCAAGACAGAGTCTCGCTCTGTCGCCCAGGCTGGACTGCAGTGGCGCGATCTCAGCTCACTGTAAACTCCACCTTCTGGGTTCAAGCGATTCTCCTGCCTCAGCCTCCCGAGTAGCTGGGACTACAGGCACGCACCACAATGCCTGGCTAATTTTTGTATTTTTAGTAGAGATGGGGTTTCACCATGTTGACCAAGCTGTCTCAAACTCCTGACCCTCAAGTGATCCTCCCTCCTTGGCCTCCCAAAGTGCTGTGATTACAGGCGTGAGCCACTGTGCTCAGCCTAAAAAGTACTTTTTAAAAATAGGCTTTACTTAGTCACAAGAAAAATATCAATAGAGTATTCACACATATGGCTTTGAACAGTAGAACCATCCGTTTGACCTATTTGTCTGCCTGGTCTACTGACTCTTACTTTTCCCTGAAACTGGTTATTCCCACACTTAATTCTACTTCTAAATTTCTACCTCATAGATTCCTTAACTACTTGCCTTGCCTGTACATGTTCAGACAGCATAGGGGCAACCTGGAGTGGGAGACAGGCAACCATAAGCCAGTGGTTTTCTGGGTTTAGGTCACTGAATCTCTCCAGTCATTGTTGGAAATTTAACCATCAAACCCAGGCCCTGCCTTCTACCTTCCAGACCAGAATTCCACCTGAGTGGCCCTGTCTTCTGTTCATTCTCCATATGACTTGCAGGGATTAAATCAGAACATAATCCTATTTATTATCCAATGGCGATTTTTAAGATCCTATAATTTTTATTACCATATTCTATGTCATATTTGAATGTTCTGAAGTACTTGAGTTCAGAGGCTTAGGAAATATACAGAGATACTATTTGGAAGAGATATAGACACCTAATGAAACTCAAAGGTAAGTTCTATAAAAACAATAAAAAAAAGCCTCTCCTTTGATGTCAGATAAAATGCTCAGTAGCTTGCAGGCCACACGCATAGCTAAAATAATTTTTCCATTTCCACCTACGGCAACAAAGAAAAAGCAATAGCTATTTCAACCAGAAATAGTCTCCACGGTGACACAGACCCACTCAGCATGTGGCTGCAGCCCTTCACCCTGCCTTGTTCTCATTTCTTGTTTATAGCCAGAGTGTTGATAAAGTCAGCAGGATGTAGTCATCAGCCAACGGTCAGAGAGCCTATACAGTAACTTCTGTGCAGTGTGTGTAAAAGGTCTTTGTCCTGCCTTATTCTGGAAATGAAGTTAAGCAATGTGGATGGTGACATCTGAATTACAATTATGGCAAAATTGTTAGTCAGAAGAGCCCTGCAAGAATCGTAAATTATCTTTGCTGAAGCTTTTTTTTCTTTTCTTTGTTTTGAGAGGGAATCTTGCTCTGCCACCAGGCTGGAGTGCAGTGGCATGATCTCAGCTCACTGTAACCTCCGACTCCCTGGTTCAAGCGATTCTCCTGCTTCAGCCTCCCGAGTAGCTGGGATTACAGGCATGTGGCACCACGCCCAGCTAATTTTTGTGTTTTTAGTACAAAGTTTCACCATGTTGTCAAGGCTGGTCTTGAACTCCTGGCCTCCTGATCTGCCTGCCTCAGCCTCCCAAAGTGCTGGGATTACAGCCTTGAGCCACTGTGCCCGGCCAGCTGAAACATTTTCAATGCAATTGCTCAGTCTTGCCCTTTCTCTGTCCCAATCTCTATTATGTATATACAGTCCCAAGAGCTAACATCCACCCAGACCACCTGAGCCTGTCCTCCTACCCTTCATCTTCAGGGTTTCTAGGCCCTGGGCCCCTCAGCATTCTCCCTCCTCACTCCTGCTGTGGCTCCACTCATTTCTCCCAACCCCTTGAGCCCTATGGCTGGCTATTTTGGGGACACAGTAACCCAGAATTCAATTTCCATCTGCTGCCACTACCTGCTTCCAAATGGCTGCCTTGCCTTCTGCACTTCTGGGGTCTAACTCCAGGAGGGCCCCCCGCTGCTGGCCGGAAGTCCTTCTATTCATCCCTTTCATTTCCTCTTCCTAATAGAGATAGCTTAAAACCTCTTCCATGCTTCTAGATCCTCAAATCCACCTCTTTCCCTTCTTGGCAACTAAGCTCAGGTCCTATGTTACAGAAAAACTTGAGACCGCATCGCATGCCTGAGCTCCCTCAACCTCCCTCTTCATAAAATCCTTTTGCATCATATCATTCTCTCTTTCTCAACTTATGTTCCTGAGACTGAAAATGGTTCTTTATCAAAGATGAAATTCTCTGCCTGTCCTGGCCATGCTGCCACTAACACGTGTTCCTACCTTTCTTTGCATTTCATTTTATTTTATTATTTTATTTTATTTTTGAGACAGAGTTTCCCTCTGTTACCCAGGCTGGAGTGCAATGGTGTGATCTCGGCTCACTGCAACCTCTGCTTCCCAGGTTCAAGCGATTCTCCTGCCTCAGCCTCCCGAGTAGCTGGGATTACAGGATCCCACCACCATGCCCGGCTAATTTTTGTAGTTTTAGTAGAGATGGGGTTTCACCATGTTGGCCAGGGTGGTCTCGAACTCCTGGTCTCAGGTGATCCGCCTTCCTTGGCCTCCCAAATTGTTGGGATCACAGGCGTGAGCCGCCACGCCTGGCCTTTTCTTTGCATTTTAGATCTTTCTTCTCCAGTGGCTCTTTCCTCTCGCTTCATAAGTGTACTGAAGAAATACTAGCTTGCTATGGAGTTACGTATTTTTCATTCCTGTTACATAATTTCACGTATCATATGGGTCTCCCTGTCTCTAACTAGACTTTACTCTCTCTGGCCTTAGGTGTGGAGGCAACCAAAAGAGCCAAAATCTTGGCTTTGAATTTCAAAGGCAAAGGTCCAAATGTAAGACACAGAGATTTGCAAGAAAGCAGGATGTTTCAAGAGTGAGTTTTCCAGCCAACATGTTAGGAGATAGGTTTCCTTAGCCATGGACGGAGAAGGGTCATAAAGGACAGCAGTGAGGCGAGAGTCTGCCGAGGGTATAAGAAGACGATGGCAGACACTGACGGTGGGCCCGGCAGTCATTCCCACCCCCTTCTTCCTTGTTGGCAGAATCCACTTTGTGCCATAAACGCTGAAAATAACAGGTGCTTGCGTTCCCAGCCTCCAGTGCCACCAGAAGGGTGGAGAAGGCCTTTGAGGGCTTTTACAAAGATTTCCTTCTCTGATAAAAAAAAAGAGAGATGAGGCTGGGCGTGGTGGCTCATGCCTGTAACCCCAGCATTTTGGGAGGCTGAGGTGGGTGGATTACTTGAGGTCAGGAGATCGAGACTGTCCTGGCCAACATGGTGAAACCCTGTCTCTACTAAAAATACAAAAATTAGCCGGGCATGGTGGCGGAAGCCTGTAATCCCCGTTACTTGGGAGGCTGAGGCAGGAGAATTGCTTGAACCCGGGAGGCTGAGGTTACAGTGAGCCGAGATCGCACCACTGCACTCCAGCCTGGGAGACAGAGTGAGACTCCGTCTCAAATAGAAAAAAAAAAAAAAGAGAGAGAGAGACGAGGAGGAATAACCCCCTCTCCCACCAGATTTGGGAGATTTTGTGCTGCAGCAGCCTTACTGCCGAGGAGGAAGTTGGGGAGTCCAAGTTCTTATGGGCATTGTGGAGATGCTAAATCAACCACGGAAGCACCCACCTTTGGATCCCTTGATATATAACAAGGTGTGTTATTGTTTAAGCCACCCTTATGCAGTTACATGGGGCTGAAAACATCCTATACCCCTTCTTGGAAAAACATGCCATTCTCAGGCATTGGCGGGGAGGTGGTAGAACTTCCAGATAGGCTGGGGAAATTGAGCCGTAAGGGGACCTTTGTCTCATTTCACAGTAAATGTCTTGCTTGGTGGTCCATTATGCAGAGCTCCCCTCTACCACATAGTAAGGGAATGGTAAGAAAGAAATGGTTGTTTGGCTTGTTAGAAAAGGCGTGAGACTCCACAGATCTCACGTTTCCTTAGAATGGAATGGGTGAGTAGCCAAACTTTTCCTCTCCAGAGCAACAGGAAAGTCAAGGAGAAGAAGTCAGACCTGAAGGGGCTTTGGTGTGGAGGAGAGGACAGAGTGGTGGCTGCCACCCACACTCATGGCTGTGGAGGTCTGACGAGCTCTGAGGTCCAGACAAAAGAGGTACATCCCAATAGGGACAGATGAGGCCTGATACCTCTTACCATCCCTGATGCTACCCAACCTGTCCTTCCAAACATGGATGCAACCCCAAGAAAAAATGAGGAAGGGAAACTCTGAATTGCCTGAGAAAAGCCTGAATCGATGTTTACCTTGAACTGAGTAAAATCAAACTCCCTAACAATGGGTGTAATAGGGGCTTGGGCCAGAAAGTTAATTTAGTTATAGAAAAGTGAAAATTTATTCTTTTATATATTAAATACTTGAATATGTGTACAAAAATCTATCTTAAAGCAAAACAAAACATAAAACCCATCTTATCTTGATCCTGCTCTCTTCCAAAGCTCTCCATCCTCTTTCATTTCTTCACCATTAAACTTTTTAAGAGAATTATCTATGCTTGGGGCCTCCGCCTCTGTGAAATCTGCTTGTTCATTAACCCCTTCTCATCTGGCATCTGGTGCTATGCAAACCTGCTATCCAACAGGTCCATTATTCAGAAGTCATTTATTGAACATACACTTTGAATTGTCATTTTTTTTCTTTTTCTCATTTGGAAAAGCCAGTTTGATTAATGAATAAGGAGCCTCACACATGTTCCACTGACCCTTCAGTTGAATCCAAACCCAACCCACCCTCTTTGCCCTCACACCAGCTTAACCTCCTGGTTTGTGAGCTCCAAATAGGTTCAAGACTCCAGGGTCATGTTTAATTCTGTTTTCCTTTTCCCCATCCAACCCACTTCAGGAGTGTTGGCTTTTGGGTCTACTGCAGATGGTTGTTGTGAAAGACAAATGAACCAGGTCTGTGTGGTTCTTAACTAGAAGTGTGCTTCAGAATCACCTGTGTTAAAACAAATAAAGGCTAAACACAATTAAAAAAAGGACACCCCTAAGTCCTACTCCAGGTGGACTGAATCAGAATGTGGAACCTGATCAGAATATTCTCTCCCTCATCGTGCTCTGTGAACTGACCAGAGAGGACTCCCGCATTGTTCTCTGGCAGTTTTCTGTCTGCCTAGCCACATGGGAGCTGGTGGCTAGGCAGACAGGAGCCTTGCTCCTCAGTCTTCTCAGCATCCAGCCCGGGGCTGATTGGGTTGAATGTGCATCTCCGAATGCATCAAATTGATTGTATCTTTGTATTTTTATTTTATTTTATTTTTCTAAGACAGGGTCTCATTCTGTCGCCCAGGCTGGAGTGCAGTGGTATGATCTCAGCTCACTGCAGCCTTCACCTCTCGGCCTCAAGTGATCCTCCCCCTCAGCCTACTGAGTAGCTGAGACCACAGGCATGCACCACCAGCTTGGCTAATTTTTGTTTTATTTTTTCTAGAGACAGGGTCTCACTATGTTTCCCAGACTTGTCTCAAACTCTTGGGCTCAAGCCATCCACCTGCCTAGACCTCTCAAAGTGCTAGGATTACAGGTGTGAACCCGGCCCTTTTTTCTTCTTTTAAAAACTAGGGACAGGGTCTTGCTCTTTCACCCAGGCTGGAGTGCAGTGGTGCAATCATAGTTTACTGCAGACTTGAACTCCCGGGCTAAAGTGATTCTCCCACTTTGGCCTCCCAAAGTGTTGGGATTACAGGCTTAAGCCACCATGCCTGGGCGAAATGGATTGTATCTTTAAGAAGTATCTAGCCTGCCACGTAATTTAGGACATGTGTTTGAGCCATTTGATCCTTCACATGATGGATCTGGTGGTGGAGATGGGGGTTTCTAATGTACCACTGTCCCCTAATATATTAGGTTGGTGCAAAAGTAATGGCAGAATAATCCAATAATCCATCAGAAATTGGTTTTTGGACTTCGAGAAGATGTATACAACATCATTCTGAACTGACAGCCTCAGTTCAGAGCCCTCCTGAACCACAATGGCTTGTGAGGCACAAGACGCTGGCTCACTCATTCGGCCTGGTCCACTTACTTACTCTAGCGTCCATCCCTAGTCAGTGGCAGGGCTGTGGTTGGCTATGGTCATGTATCAGTTGCTCGTCCAGAGGACGTCCAATCAGTTAGTTGGCCATTCATTCATTCATTCATGCAGGCATCCAGTTATAAAGACATCCATTCACCCACTTAACAAAATCTGCTGAGAGCCTACTACGTGCTGGGAACTATTTTCACATCGGAGACAAAACAGAGGGTGACATGAAGAACACGGCCCACTTGGAGCCTACGGAGATGGGGTTGAGCGGTTTCGCAGGAGAGCTCCCGCCCCGGAGGATTAATGCCCAGCACCTGGCTCGTCCTCCCCACGCCCCTAGCTCTTCTCCTGCTTTGCTCCTTCCAGCTGGGGCTGAGCATGGGGTCCCAACCCAGCTGGTGAGAAGCTCGAGGTAGGGATGAAGCGGCGAATGGAAAAGGTGACACGAAAACAAGGATGTAGCGGGAATGTTGTAGGAAAGGTGGCGTGGAGAGGCGACACTAGCGTGGCCGGGAGCGTGTTTCCAAGTTGCTGCGAGCATCCTCTTTGGGGGAGGGGCAGGAAAGGAAAGGAGGGGAGGGGGACGGACGCGGCGAGGCGAGGAGGGGGAGATCCAGCCTCCGGGCGCCGCAGCTCGGCCGCTGTGCCCGGGAGGCTGGACTCTTGGGACGCCGGCGGCGGCCGCAGGGCTGGCGGCTGCTGGGCGCGGGGCGGCGCGGCGGGGGCGCGCGGCAGGAGGGGCTGTGCGCGGCGCGGCCCCCGAGCGCACCCGGCCTGCCGAGGAGCGCGCGCCCGGCCGGGCTCGGCGCCGGTTCCCCGAGCCTGGGCGGCCGCCGGGCAGCCCCCTCGTCGGACCATGGCGACTGACAGTGAGTGCGCTCCGGCCGCGGAGGCCAGGGGTGGGGGGAGGCCGCGGTGCCCAGGGTGGGAAGTTCTCCGATTTCAGAAGCTGCCTTTGTGCTGGCTCGCGGTAGCAGCGGCCGGGTCCTTCTCCGCTCATCACCCTTGGCTGCCTGGCGGGGCTTGAAAGGGCAGGTGGCCCTGGCGGCGCGCCCCGCGAGGGATGTGGCAGAAGGGCGTGCGCCCGACGCCGAGGCCGAGGGACCCTCGATGCCGTGTGGCAGCGGGGCCTGGCATCGCAGCCCTTCGCGGGCACTGCCCCCAGGCCCAGAGCCAGCCTTCAGCGAGCCGAGCAAACGAAGGCACTGCGCGTTTTTGGCGCTGTGAGTTCAAGGTTCGCCTCGAGTTCTGGGTCGGGTTTGTGCGTCTGCCTTCTGGGGATCAGGGTGGCTTGCAGGGCTCGGCTGCCCGGTGGCCCACGGGCTGTATTCGCAGCGGGCAGCACAAGGCCGGCTGGAGACCGCATCTGGTTACCATGGTCAGTGGGTGGGAGGAGTGCCTGGAGACATTAGGTTGAAAATCTGAATGGAAGCATTGGAAGGCGCTGGGTTGGCCTGCTTTTGGCATCTTGGCACCGCTGCTCTTATGGCTCAGTGCCTTTGGAAATTGGAATCCCGTCTATGAAAACTGGTTAAGTTAGTTGCATTTGAAGCCAGATACGTATTAGTGAAGCTTCAAAGGGAGTTCAGAGTAAAACCAAGTCACACCTGCCGTACCTAGCATCCAAGGTCCCTAGCACAGGTTTGGCACATGTTACGGGCTTCATTAGATGAGTGAATGGGGCTGGATGTGATGGCTCAGGTCTGTAATCCCAGCACTTTGGGAGGCCGAGGCGGGAGGCTCACTTGAGCCCAGGAATGCGAGGTTGCTGTGAGCTATGACCCTGCCATTGCACGCCAGTCTGGGCCACAGAGGAAAAAAACAAAAATCGAATGGTGTGCTGGCTACAGAGGCCCTTTGGAAGGTATTTTTTTTTTGAGAGGTGAGGAGGAAAAGAGATGGGAAAATGAGATGTCAAAATTTCTGCAATAATTTATTATCTTTCTTGTAAACAATTATCCCAGCCAAGAACACAGCTTTAGGATAATGTGGAGAGCTTGAGTTTTTGTAGTCAAACAGACCTGTATTTTATCTCTCTAGAATTCACTAGCAGTGGGACCATGGCACTGTCCTCAGTTTCTCTAAATTAGGACAAGGCTGTCATTCATAGCTCTTACAAGCGATGGGCACACAGGTGGCCTTCAGTAAATGGTGATTGTCCTCTCCCTGCTGTTTTGCCGTCATCTGATATGTGTGGGGATACCAACATGCTCTCCTCCTTTTTAAAGAGAAAAATGTTGATCAGGTGTTTCCAGTAAAATCAGCTAATTTGGGCCAAATTTACCTTTCCTCAGCTCTGTTCATTTATACAAAGTGTGATTCGGTTCGTGTGTGTGTGTGTGTGTGTGTGTGTGTTTGGAAAAAAAATTATGGTTGAGGCTTTACTTAACAAAGTAAGACTCAACAAAGAAGGAGATCATGAGATTTGGCCTTATTGTATTATTCATGAAAAACAAAGGCAAAGGGGTTCAAAGTATCTACCGGCAACTGTGCATCACACACATGCAGTGGGACACTGTTCTGCTATTTATTTTCTTATGTTTTGGTTAAGATGACACATTTAGTACCCTAGAAAAATAAACTGAGATGCTTCCATACCAATTTATTTAGATTGACGTTTCTTCTACTTCCTTATATGGTATACTCAACTGTACTGAAGAATCAAACTTTTGCCCGTTGATTTTGTTTATGAAAAAATTATGATGATATTTGGCCATCTCAGCTCTTGAGCAGTTTTTTAGGCTCAATCTTACGTTCTTTCTTAGCTGAGATGGAGATAGAAATCTGAAAGCTTTCCAAACTGTGGAGAAACATTATTTTCTCTTTGTTCTTATTCAAAAGTAATGTGAGAGGCTTACTATGTGTCCCTACTATCAAAAGGGAGAGAAGGAAAGTATTCTCAGTGTCTTGAAAAATGTCCCACAAAGCTTGACCACGTTTGCAACCCGAAGTCCCCCAACCTTCTGTTAGCATGGAGATGATTCTGAAAATGTAGAGCCCAGGGCTTCTCCCAGATATAGAGTTCTTTAGTTAGCTCTGGTTCTTAGTCCTAGGTGCATGTTAGAATTACCCCAGAGAGCTTTAAAAAAGACCCTGGCATCAGTATTTTTAAAAAGGAGGTCTTAAACTTTAACATGCATCAGAGTTGCCCAGAGGGCTTATTCAAACAGATCGCTGGACTTCACTCCCAGAGTTCCTGATTCAGTAAGTCTGGGGTGCATCCTGAGAATTCACATTTCTAACAAGTTCCAGTGATACAGGAACTACTGTTCCTCTGTCCTTCTCCTTACCTCTGCAGGTGAGGAAGTGACAGGTGAGAGGCAGGTAGGAACAGAGTGATGATCACTTCTTTAGCAGTCCTGTCTTGTCACCATGCAGTGACTACATGACCTGGATAAGATAAATCAAACCTGGGCACAATATTGCCTTAGGGCTCATAGCTGACTGCTTCCCTCAACCCCCATTTTTCTCCCCCACAAAATTTCCCCTTGAGGGAAAAATTGGTTCTAAAACCAGGCGAAATCCAAGTGTTCTATTCCAGTCATTTCTGGAGAGAATCCAGAAAGACCTTCTATATGAATGTAGCATGTAAATTATATAAAATATGGAGATATTTTTAAAATATTTGCCTGGAAACTTATAATGTTCACAGAAAAGAACATAGCCAATAGAAAATGCTCTTATATCTAGATAGCATGCTGTCTAAGGGAAGATTCCAGAGGAGAAAAGGAGAACTCGAGAGCTTCAACTTGGTTTTCAGTAAGTTATCATGAAATCGTGAGGAAATTTGAGATCCTAGTCTGTTATATAAAGTGGTGGTACTTGGGTACTGAACTATTTTCATGATTTCCTCAGTGACAAGTATTCCAGATAATATTTTGTTTCCAGAACACAAAAGTAGTGAAGCACTACTTTTCCTTTTTTATTCCACTTATGGCATATGTTGCATTATTAGTACTTCCTTTTATAGGTGTTTAGTTTTGAAGTCACTTTAGTCTGTTTGTAAGAATTTCTTAGGAACAGCCAGGCATGTTTAGGTAATGTTGGAAACATCTAACTCTATCATACCCCAGAAATCTTAGCAGTTTTCAGGTGGATGTGTCTTTGGGGCTGTGACAGATGAACATTTGGTATTGTAAAAGGAGACATCTGTCCCCGTTTGGGTGCTCCTGGTTTCCTGGCTGATCTTGTGTCATTTTTGCCTGTTGCATCACAGGCTGATGTTCCTGCCCTGCAGTTGGTCTCCACCAGCAGCCACTTTTTCCCTTCTTCTTTCTTGTTGGCAACCTGCAGTTTCCTTTCTCCCCATCCTGTCTATTCCATCAGCAATTTCCACTCAGTGCTCAGTCCTGGAAGAGGGTGGGTGGGGGTCGGGGATCAAATATAAGCCCTCAACAAGTCCACCTTAGAAACTAGTGCTAAACAGTGACTTGAGATGTTCAGGATTTCAGATGCTTAGACTTTAAAAGAAAATTGCTTCACTTTAGCTGAAAATGGACAGAAAATCTTGAGTTAAATGATTTCTAACCCTAGTCATTATTAAAAAGTTTATAAATGATGCCAACTAAAAAATATAGACAAAGAGTTAGAAAATTACTACTTTGAAACCATCATAGCAATAATTAATTCAAGCAAGATTCATCCATGGATGCTGAACTGTTGTGTGAAAATTTTAAGAGGAACAGAATTATTTACATTGTTAAAGAATTTCCCCCAGGGCAACCCATTTCTTTAGGATCCCTCTCTGCTGCAGAGAGCTCTTCCTTCTTTCTTAGTTAAGAACTTCCACTCTTGGCCGGGCGCGGTGGCTCACGCCTGTAATCCCAGCACTTTGGGAGGCCGAGGTGGATGGATCACGAGGTCAGGAGATCAAGACCATCCTGGCTAACAGGGTGAAACCCCGTCTCCACTAAAAATACAAAAAATTAGCCGGGCATTGTGGCGGGCGCCTGTAGTCCCAGCTCCTCGGGAGGCTGAGCCAGGAGAATGGCGTGAACCTGGGAGGCGGAGCTTGCAGTGACCCGAGATCCTGCCACTGCACTCCAGCCTGGGTGACAGAGTGAGACTCCGTCATAAAAAATAAAAAAAAAAAAAGCATTTTCCCCAAAGATTATTTATTAATTGGAAAATGGGGGGAAAACCTGGAGTATACTAACTTAACCAAATAATCAAAGTTAACATTAACAATAATGGGGCTGGGTGTGGTGGCTCATGCCTGTAATCCAAGCACTTTGGGAGGCCGAGGCAGGTGGATCACCTGAGGTCAGGAGTTTGCGACCAGCCTGGCCAACATGATGCAATCCTGTCTCTACTAAAAATACAAAAAATTAGCTGAGTGTGGTGACAGGCGCCTGTAATCCCAGCTACTTGGGAGGCTGAGGCAGGAGAATCGCTTGAACCCAGAAGGTAGAGGTTGCAGTGAGCTGAGATCACGCCATTGCACTCCAGCACTCCAGCCTGGGCAACAAGAGCAAAACTCCATCTCCAAAAAAAAAAAAAAAAAAGAAACAATAATGGGACAAACTGATATCGTGTACTTCCTGATAGGAAGCACCGAGGAGGACACAATGCCACTTATTGTGCCACAAATGTATAACCTGGTTCTGATCATGAGGAAACATCAAAGGCAAATCAAGAGACATTCTATAAGTTAATGTCATGAAAGATGGTTGAGACACTCTTCAGATTGAAGAAGACTAAAGAGACCACTAAATGCAATGGATGATTTCAGGTTATATCCTATATCAGGGAAAAAATGTGGCAAAGGACAGTATTGTGATAATTGGTGAGATTTGAATATGGCTTTTATATTGGATAACAGCATTGTATCAGTGTTAAATTTGATATTTTTATTGTGGTTGACACGGGACATGATATCTGCACCTAAATGTCAAAGGCTTTAGGAAAAAAGGATATATGCCTGTATGTGTGCATTTATGTGTATATGTGTATCATATGAGAGAGAAAGCAAATGTGGCCGAAGGTTAGCATTTGGTGAATTTAGGAGTTCCTTGTGTTATTCTTACAGCTTTTCTGCGAATTTGGGGGAGGGAGTTTATAAATGAAAGCACCGAGCTATTAATCTGTATTCTAGGCTTTATGGTCTAATACTATTCAGTTTACTTTTTGAAATAAATAACGTTGGACTCCTAATTCTGTTGTGAAGTGATAATGTTAACAAAACATTTTATTAGGGAAAATTTCATATACACAAGAAGAGAGAATAGTATAGTGAACCCCCACGTATCCAGGTCACATAGCTTTAACGAGCATTGGCATTTCACCAATCTTGTTGCATCCATCTCCACCTCCACCCTCACTTTTCTGGGAGAGGCATTTTGAAGGCAAATCCAAGACATCATGATGCTTCACTGCCCCTCTGTTTATACTTCCCTCCTCATAATCCCCAGGCTTTTATCAGACTTCAGTAGCAATTCTGCAATAAGAGATGACAGCAGCCAGGCGTGGTGGCTCACGCCTGTAATCCCAGCACTTTGGGAGGCCGAGGCGGGTGGATCACGAGGTCAGGAGTTTGAGACCAGCCTGATCAACATGGTGAAACCCCATCTCTACTAAAAATACAAAAATTAGCAGGGCGTGGTGGCACTCATCTGTAATCCCAGCTACTTGGGAGGCTGAGGCAGGAGAATCACTTGAACCTGGGAGGCGGAGGTTGCAGTGAGCCGAGATTGCCTCACCGCACTCTAGCCTGGGTGACAGAGTGAGACTCCGTCTCAAAAAAAAAAAAAAAACAGCATTTAGATATTATTAATGTTATAGAATAGCAGAGTTCTGAGGAATGTACTGATTTGACATATATGGGCTGTGCACTTGTTTTAAGTTTGAAAAGCTGACTAAGCCTGGGTAACTATAAACAGTGTAGAAGAAAAGGTCTGTGAACCTGCTTGTTCTTGTTTTGTTTTCTAAACTGCTCCTCCTGTTTTTAAACCAAGAATTAAATTCTAGAAGAAAACATAAAGGTGGTTATGGTGGCAATATTCTCAACTGATTTACCCAGTTGATGTTATCTTATTGAAACATTCTAAGAGTAAATCAGCATAAATAATTCCATACTGTTTGAATAGAATTCCTGTGTTTTCATTTCACCATGGCATCTTTGAGTGGGTAAACCCAGTGAAGCTTTTTCTTGACCAACCTGAGTTTCTAAATGAATGTAAAATTTGGTCTATATGTTTTATAAAAGAAATAAGACAGATATCTTGGGAGGAATAAACCTTCCCTTTTCCTGAGTATAGTAAATTTGGATGACATTTGTCCTTTTAGGTCAGTAGAATATTATTTATTCATTAACTATTATTTAGCATTATGAATGATAAGATGCCTATTATGCCATTTAACGATTATCTGTATATTAAGATGATAATCAAACTCACTGACAGTGCTTTCTAGTAGATTAGAGAGGTATCTGAAGCGCACATTACAAAAAAATTTTATGCACAGCTGTCAGCCTTCCATTAAGAATTATACATATCTGATTTTAGGTAGTTTAAATTTACGGATGGATATTACTCCTTTAGAATAAAATTTTCTTATTGTGAGAATATAATATTCTTCTTGCTTCTAATTTTAGGAATATAATAAGTCACATTCTATAATTTTACTCACAATGGAGCAAAGATTGAGAGACATAAAATGATTTTACCCACCCTGCATGAAAATGCCCCTGGTTTATATACTTAATTCAAAAGTGCACCATAAACATAATCTACCAATTACAAGTAGGTTTTCAATTGGCTTAGCTCAATAGAAATTGCAAAAGATTGACGAACTGAGTGTGGTATGGTGGAAGAGAACACAGGCCTGGTTCTAGAGGTGCCTGAGTTGTGAACTCTGGCCCTGCCACTCAAAGGCTGGGTAATAGGTAAATTGTTTAACTTCCCAGAGCCTTTGGCTTATTCCACTCTGAGGAATTATAAGGAGTAAAGGAGATGGAACAGAGTTGCTGGCACAACATATGCATTAATAAATATCTGTCCCTTTACCTGCTACAAGATCCTTCCCGTGGCGTGTACCTCCCCATAGGGTGTACCTCATATTATGAGAACAATCTGACTCTCAGAAACAGGGTGCCTAGTCATTGATTCCATTTTTTGTGTGTGAGGAATATAAAATTAAGAAAAAGTGATCTGCGTACAAATGTAAGACTAGGGAAGAGAATCTAGGACAAGCACCCAAAGGTGCAGAACTCAGATTTTAAATAGAAGTAATAATCGTGTTTTCTTCCCCAATGCTTATTGTTTTGTGCAAGTGTACTTGTACCATGAGCATGTGGATTTGTGAAATGTGCACACACACAACTTGTAGAAACCTTGGGAGAGTTCACTGATGAGCTCTGAAAAGGGCTACGACAGCTACCTCTTTGATTTAAGAGCCAAGAGGGTTTTGAGCACTTCTCCGCTGATGTGCATTTGGCGATCTCTCTGGGCTTCGTGGCCTACCCCTCTCAAGAATGACCGATGGATGGCTATAGCACTGGGTGGATATGCTTCAGGCTACCTCTTCAGAGTGTTTTTTTTTTTTTTGGGACGGAGTCTCGCTCTGTCGCCCAGGTTGGAGTGCAGTGGCACGATCTTGGCTCACTGCAACCTCCGCCTCCTGGGTTCAAGCGATTCTCCTGCCTCAGCCTCCTGAGTAGCTGGGATTACAAGTGCCTCCCACCATGCCTGGCTAATTTTTGTATTTTTAGAAGAGACAGGTTTTCAGCCTGTTGGCCAGGCTGGTCATGAATTCCTGACCCCAAGTGATCAGCCCGCCTCATTTTTCAGAGGTGAATGCCCTCCTGGCTCTGAAGTTTTATAAAAGCCCCTTCAATGATGTTGATAAGCCTGAAAAATTTCTGGCTGTTCCATTATTGAGCTTTAAAAAAGCTTAATATGCTAGTAATACTAATACATAAATGACCTTGTCTCCACTGGTCCTGACCTTAGCCATCCAGCCCTTCCTTCTGGGAGTAGCCTTTCTCTGTCTCAGACATCTGCCCTGGGATCCTCCCCCTGCCCATGTTGACATTCTCCGTCTCTCTTGCTTCCTAGCTCTTGCTCTAACTCCCCATACCTGCCAATCTGCTTTTCCCTTTGGTTTCACTATTCTTGGTATTTTGGCTGAGACACACCAGCTCTATTAGTGTCAGGTTTGCAGAGCCCTCAGCAGCTGGGCTGCCTTCAACAGCCCTCCCTTTCTTCTCCACAGGAAAAAGGTAGAGGATGACCCCTCTCCCCTAACCCCATCATCCTATTTCTTAAACTTTTTAGAAGTGCATTACAATATCTTTCCTAACTAGTCCAAATCAATTGTTAGATTTTAGTGGTGATAATTAGAATCACAGTCATATTTTCTACAGTGTTTTTTTTATACTCCCCTAAATTTGTTATCTATTGCTGCATAACAAATTACCACAAAGCTAGTAGCTTAAAAAAACACTTATCTGTCATTCCACAGCTCTGTAGGTCAGGAGTTTGCTGGCTGCAATCAAGGTGTCAGCTATGGCTGGGCTCTCATCTGAAGGCTTGAGTGGAGCAGATCCACTACTGAGCTCATGGGCATTGACAGGATTCAGACTCTTGCAGGCTGATGGACTGAGGGCCTCAATTTCTTACTGGCTTTAGCTAGAGGCTACCCTCAATTCCCTTCTATGTGAACCTCCCAGTATGGCCTCTTGCTTCATCAAAGCCAGCAAGGGAGAAAGTCTCCTAGTAATAGAATCATGCAAGTGACATTCCATCACCTTTGCTGTATTCTCTTGGTTAGTAGCAAGTCATAGGTTCCTTCTTAACTCAAAAGGAAGGGATTAAACAAGGGTGTGAGTACTAGGAGATGGGAGTAATCATAAGCCATCTTAGAATCTGTCTGCTATACTCCCCATGAAACTTTTATATCTACTTCTTCAATTAGATTTTTATTTGGAGTATTACATTTCCTCTTTAAGACTTTAGATATCATTGGGATGGTGTACTAGTCAGGGTTCTCTAGAGGGACAAAGCCAATAGGATATATCTATAAAAATGGATTTATTAGGGGGGAATTGGCTAACACGATCACAAAGGTAAAGTCCCAGCATATGTCATGAGCAAGCTGGAGAACCAGAGAAGCCAGTGGCATGGCTGTCACAGAGCCTGGTAGCATGGCTCAGTCCAATTCCGAAAGCCGCAAAACTGGGGAAGCCAACAGTACAGCTCCCAGTCTGAGGCCAAAAGACTGAGAGCCTCTAGGAGCTTGCTGGTACAAGTCTAACAATCCAAAAGCTGAAGAACCTGGAGTCTGATGTCCAAGGGCAGGAGGAGAAAGTCCTGCTCTGGCAGGGAGAGAGAGCAGAGAGTGGATCCCCCATCTTTTCCCCCACTCCTTCTTTGTCCTAGTAGGACTGCCAGCCAACTGGATGGTGCCTATCCACATTGAGGATTGGTCTGCTTCTCTTAGGCCACTGACTCCTGCATCATTCTTGAAACACCCTCACAGACACATCCAGAAACACTGCTCACCAGCCATCTAGGCATCCTTCAATCCAGTCAAGTTGACACCTACTATTAACCATTGCAGGTGGTAAAGCCTGAAATAATTGCCTCCGTCAGAGAAGAAATTGTTCTCTTCTTTCCAACCTGAGAGCTGTTGCACTGTAGAAACAATGGTACTGGAAGGGTAATTTTTGGTGTTCGAGCTGCTATTGGGGAAGTCCATCTGAATAAGAGGCTGCTGTGGTGAGCTCTGAAGAAGCAGAAGGCAGTATGCTTTGTGAATTTTATGAAAACGTTACAGATTTATAAAAATGAAAACACTCAAATTGTCTCATTTTTGGAAAAATTAAAAAACACAGGAAGTCAGGATGACACTCTGAAACTCAGGTTGAAAGTGGCTAAAGGGCACAGAGTGAGACAAATGAGGAAGAATGATACCAAAGAACAACTGTTTTTTCATGGGAGAAAATGGATTGTTTTAGGGTACCTTGCCAATGTGTGAGACATTATATGGGGATAGGGTATTACTTAAAGTTTTAAGGCTCTATTTTTTTTTATTATTTATTTATTTATTTTTTGAGACAGAGTTTCATTTTTGTCGCCCAGGCTGGAGTGCAGTAGCACGATCTCAGCTCACTGCAACCTCTGCCTCCTGGGTTCAAGCGATTCTCCTGCCTCAGCCTCCTGAGTAGTTGGAATTACAGGTGCCTGCCACCATGCCCGGCTAATTTTTTGTATTTTTGTAGAGGCGGGATTTCACTATGTTGGCCAGGCTGGTCTCGAACTCCTGACTTCGTGATCCTTCCACCTCAGCCTCCCAAAGTGCTGGGATTACAGGTGTGAGCCACTGTGCCTGGCCTATTTTTTTATTTTTAATTTGTTCTTAAGAGACAGGGTCTTACTCTGTTGCCCAGCCTGGAATGCAGTGTAAAGTTTTAATATGCTTATGTTGTATACTCTTAATGATTTTATCTACTTCAAGCTATTGCTTTGCACTTAAAAAAAGCATGATAGAGGCTGGTTGTGGTGGCTAATGCCTGTAATCTCAGTACTTTGGGAGGCTGAGGTGGGCAGGTTGTTTGAAGCCAGGAGTACAAAACCAGCCTGGCCAACATGGCAAAACCCCATCTCTACTAAAAATACAAAAAAGAAGAATTAGCTAGGTGTGGTGGTGCACACTTGTAACCCCAGGTACTCGGGAGGTTGAGGCAGGAGAATCGCTTGAGCCTGGGAGGCAAAGGTTGCAGTGAGCTGAGATGGCACCACTGCACTCCAGCATGGGTGACACAGCGAGACCCTGTCTCAAAAAACAAAAAGCAAACATAATGTGATAGAAATCTAGAAACTGGACAGTGACTGACTGCTTTATGATACTGTTCCATGTGACAATAAGCTGCTGATTGAATTCTTGCTTTAAGATGATTGTCTTAGAGTTTAAAATATGAAACTATTCTCAAGAGTTTGGTTAATGGAAAGTACTGATTTGATTCCATGTCCATTTCTTGAAACTCTGAACACTGTTTGTAATCAACTTAAGACTATCCCACTCTTTATGAAGTCAGTTGGATCCTGGAGACAAACATTTTAATTTTATCGGAGAAAATTGGTCTATATAAAATGAATACAAAGAGAAGAGTCTGAACTCACTTTATTAAAAAGGGTTCTTTTCTGCATTGTGGCCCGAGTCCCATGCTGTTCTGTTTTCTCTTTGAAATCTTTGTCAACTCTCCCATTCAGAATCCGTCACTCATTTTATTCATATCTCTTATATACTTTTTCTTGTTTGGCCTTATTCTAGTCTATATTCTCCTTGAAGGAAAGAACTACTTTGCAGATATTTCCTCAATTTTGTTTTCTATTGAATATGCATGGTGACGGCTTATATATAATAAGCATTTTATTTTATTCATTTATTTATTTTCGAGGTGGAGTCTCGCTCTGTCTCCCAGGCTGGAGTGCAGTGGCAGGATCTTGGCTCACTGCAACCTCCACCTCCTGGGTTCACACCATTCTCCTGCCTCAGCCTCCCAAGTAGCTGGGACTACAGGCGCCCGCCACAACGCCCAGCTAATTTTTTGTATTTTTAGTAGAGACGGGGTTTCACCATGTTAGCCAGGATGGTCTCAATCTCCTGACCTCGTGATCCACCCGCCTCAGCCTCCCAAAGTGCTGGGATTACAGGCGTGAGCCACGGTGCCCGGCTATAATAAGTATTTTAATGTTTGCCCAATTCATTCTGTTTATCTACTGTGAGGCTGCCATTTTTTCCTGCATCCCATCCTTCACTCCAGCAGTTTCCAAAGTGTGAACTCAAGGTAATGGTGGTCCCTAAGACTTTTAGAGGGTCTGCAAGGTCAAAACTACTTTCATAATAATAAGAATGTATTTGTCTTTTTACTCTCATTTTATTGAGTGTACACTAAAATTTGCAGAGGGGGCATGAGGAGCTATGACTTCATCACCCTGTGGCTAATCAAACTTGTGCTTGTATATGCTTCTGTTTTAAACATTTCTCATCTTTAATTTTGAATGTGGTAAATATCAATAAATAAAACAAAAACTAAAGTGCTTTGGGGTCCTTAAAATTTCAAAGTAGAAAAGAGCCCTAAAACCGAAAAAATGGAAAACCGCTTTTAGTCTGTCATAGGTTATTCTGGAAGAAATCTTCCACTAGCATCTTGAAAAATGAAGTGTGATCCTTGCTGGTTCTTTCACATTTGAGAGTGGGGCACCAAAACAGCTTGTAAGGGCAGGGTTGTGGGCTGCTTTACTTGCTGTGTCACTTCAGGGTGGTTATTCAGGATTCCATTTCACTGTGGCCCCCTCTTGGTATTTGTAGATGTAGTAAGTCTTCACTTAATATAATTGATAGGTTCTTAGAACCTGTGACTTTAGGTGAAACAACATACAACAAAGCCAATTTTACCATAGAGTAATTGATGTAAACAAGAGTTAAGTTCCTGGCTGGGGCTCATGCCTGTAATCCCAGCACTTTGAGAGGTGGAGGCAGGTGGATTGCTTGAGCCCAGGAGTTTGACAACAGCCTGGGCCACATAGAAAGACCTCGTCTCTACAAAAAGAATACAAAAATTAGCCAGGCTTGGTGGTGCATGCCTGTAGTCCCAGCTACTTGGGAGGCTGAGGTAGGAGGATGGCTTGAGCCCAGGGACACTGAGGCTGCAGTGAGCTGAGATCATGCCATTGATTCCAGCCTGGACAACAGAGCAGGACTCTATCTTAACAACAACAACAACAACAACAACAACAACGAGCTAAGTTTCTATGGTGTATTTCTGGTCACAAAACTTCTAAATAAAGACCCCAAGCCCTTTAATATTAAACATTGAAATAAACGTGAGCTACATATACATTTAAGAAAGATTAATAAAAACAAGTAAGATAATTATTTATCTAATTTTTGGTGAATCAGTGAGTAATAGTGGCTTGTAGTGTGGTGGGCCAAATCAATGAATTAACTTTTGCAGAGTGAAAATTGTCAGGAGCACTTCCTGCCACCCCATAGTTCAAAAAGCAAACAAGGGCTTGCTGAGTGCTTTCATAGTGCATCATTTATTTTTGTGCATTGGTATGATTATCATATACTTTATGAATTTTTATTTTATAATAATTTGTTTTTATTTCTTCATTCATTTTTCAACTCACTTATTCCCATTCAGGGTTGTGGGTGGCTGGGGCCTGTCCTGGCAGCTCAGGTACAAGGTTGGAACCAGCCCTGGACAGGATGCCATCCCATCTCAGGGCACTCACACACAGCCACACTCACTCACACTGGGACCATGTGGACATGCTAGTTCACCTCATGTGCACATTTTTGGGATGTGCGAGGAAACTGGGGTACCCAGAGAAAACCTGTGCAGACATGGGCAGGACATGAACTCCACACAGACAGTGGCTCTGGTGTCGGGAATAGAGTGTTTTGTTCTCATCAAAACGTTATAACAAAACAACATTATTTGAGAAGCTGCTGTATTTTTTCTGGGCCCGGTAATCTTCTTTACAGTTGAAGATTCCAATTTCCTGTCTCTGTCTCTCTCCCTGAAAGTGCTCATGGGCATAAGCCTAGTTGTCATTATTTTGCGAATCCAGGAGGTGAAGAGGCCTGGCAGACTTCCCTTTTATTATCATGGACTTGTCCTGAATGCTCCATTTTTGGTACAGAACCTCATTCTTGCCACGTGGGATGCCTGGTTTCCAAACCCACAGCCTCTCTGCTTTTATTTCTCCAGAAATTAAACAGAGGTCCCTGTAGACGTGGTGTATTAGTCAGCTGGGACTCCCATAACAAAATACCACTGTCTGGGTGGCTTAAACAACACAAATATATTTTCTTACAGTTCTAGAGGTTATAAGTCCAAGACTGAGGTGCCAACAGGGTTGGTGTTTGGTGAGGCCAAACACAACTTATAAATACCCCAACCCTTTTTAATATTCCTGGCTTGCCGGTGGCACCTTCTTTCTGTGTCCTTACCAGGGTGGAGGAGAGAAAGCTCTCGTGTTTTTTCCTCTCTATGTAAGCCCACCAGTCCTATTAAGTTAGAGTCCCACCCTTATGACCTTATTTAATTTGAACTACCTCTTTAAAGGCCCCATCTCTAAATATAGTTGTATTCGGAGGCAGTGGAGTCAGGGCTTCAACATAAGAATTTTCGGGAACATAATTCAATCCATGACACTTAGGAAGGGAATAGTCCTCTGGCTTCATTGTTGGCTGCTGGATCTGGTGGAGGCTTGGCTCTCCATACATCCTTTCTGCCAATTCTCCTGTTTTCAGCCCTATCTCTGTTCCCCACCTTCTGAGGGAACAGGCACTTACAATGACAGAACCATTCTGGGATTCTGCTGCATGAATCAGCTAGCCTGTTGTGGCATTTCCCCTGTGTAGGTGCCTTGCAGAGTGAAGAAAGATGGTGAGACATAGTTTCTAGCTATATCCTTCTCATCTTCCAAAAATGTGTTGATCTTTCTCATCTGCTACTGTTTCTCCCTTGCTCTTTTTGTCGATGTTGGTTTTTACCTTAAAAAAATACTTTTATCTATGAAATCTGAGGCGCAGCAATAGAAATAAAAGCATGTGTTCAGTCTGCCATTTTACACTGGAAATGAGTCATTGATAGAATAATCAATGCTATTATTGTTAACCAAAGGTACATTGCTGGGATAAGACCTATTGGTCATGATTTTTTTTTTTTTTTGGTTATTCTATTTTCCCTTCTCTATCTTATTTTGGATTATTTACACATTTTTGATATTTTATTTATTGCCATATTTTGTATGTTTTTAAGTGGAGTAGGAACTACACTGCACATACTGAACTTCTCACTGTCTACTTAGAATCAATATTTCACCACTTCAATGGAATATATAATTCTTACCACCATATAAGTCCCTTTATCTGCTCCTCTATTTTTAGGTATATATTATATTCATATTCTCTCATGGGCCAAATTGTATACACCCCAAATTTATATGTTGATGTACTAATCCTCAGGACTTCAGAATGTGACTGTATTTGAAGCTAGGGTTTTTAAATAGGTAATTCAGTTAAAATGAAGTTAAAACGAGGTCATTAGAGCGAGCCCTAATTCAATATGACTAGTGTCATTATAAGAAGAGGAGACTTGGACGCAGACACAGAGAGGATCATGTGAAGACACAGGAGGAAGATGGCCGTCTACAAGCCAAAGAGAAAGGCTTCAGAAGAGACCAACCTTGCTGGCACCTTGCTCTTGGAATTCTGATCTCCAGAAATATGAGAAAATGTTATTGTTTGAACCCCACAGTTTGTGGTACTTTGTTATGGTAGCCCTAGCAAAGGAATACACATACTTTTTGCCTTCAAGAATCAAACATATTTTAAAGAATTCATGAGAAGAATGGTTTATTATGTTTACCAAGATATTTATCATCTTTGTTGCTCTTCTTTCACTCCTGATGATCCAGATTTCTCTTATAATATTTCCCTTCTGTCCAAATAACTTCCTTTAGCAATTCTTTTAGAGTAGGATTGCTGGCAACAAGTTTTCTTAGTGTTCCTTCATCTAAAAATGTCGATTTCCCTTTTGATCTTGAAGGACATTTTCACTGGTATAGAATTCTGACTTGACAGTTGCTTTATTTTAGCACTTGAAAAATGTGCCACTTCCACCCCAACAAAATAATCATAGGATCTGAAAATGTGGTGCAGATTTGGTAGAAATGGAAAAGAAGAAAAACACATAGAGTTATACAGATTGTTCTGAGTGTAAAGGAGAATCGGATCCTATCTGATACCATAAACATATAAATCTGAATACACATCTCAGACCCACTACGTGCAGTGACAGTTTGTCCTTTGGCTGAGGGTGAAGACCCTGACTACTCTCAGACAGACAATATAGATCAAATTCTTTTTCCTTATTCTCACTTTAAGGCTATTCCTAACATTGATAGGCCCAAAGCAGGTGCACAATCATGGAAATGTTAGGGAAAACACCACCACCAATTGGACCAGGAACAAAACACTGATCATAAAGTCTATGGGCTTAGACAGACGTTTGAAAAAGATAAGAACTGTAATGAAAAAATAAGCCATTATAAACCCAATGCTATTTTGCATTGGAGAATATATTATATTGGACAAAATAAAGTTTGCTGAAACCTATTTCCTCATTTTTATAATAATATCTACTATTTAGTGTTGTATTTCATGAATGATATTTTAGTAGAGTTGTTGGCATTCTGCTTGACATATATTTAAGTATAAATCTATTAATAGAAAAGAAAAAGTGCCACTTCCTTCTGGCCTCTATAATTTTAGATGTGAAATCCAGTGTCATTTGAATTGTTATCCCACTATGTACACTTTATCATTGCTGTCTGACTGCTTTCAAGATTTTTTTATTGTCTTAAATTTTCAGAAATTTAATTATGATATGTCTGGGTATGGATTTCTTTGGGTTTCTCGTGTTTGAAGTTTAGTTAGGTTTTTCAATCTCTAGATTTATGTCTTTCCCCAAATTTGGGATATTTTCATTATTTCTTGAAATAGTTTCTCAGTCCTGAATTCTTTGTTATCCTACTGAGATTCTGATAACAAAAATGTTAGATTTTTTTGTTATTGTCCCACAGCTCCGAGTCTTTGTTCATACCTTCCTCCTAAACTTGTCTCTCTACTGTTCAGATTAGACAATTTCTATTGATATATTTTCTTTTCTTTGTTTTTTTCTTTTATTTTGAGACGGAGTCTTGCTCTATCGCCCAGGCTGGAGTGCAATGGTGAGATCTTGGCTCACTGCAAGCTCTGCCTCCCGGGTTCACGCCATTCTCCTGCCCCAGCCTCCCGAGTAGCTGGGGCTACAGGGGCCTGCCACCACGCCCAGCTAATTTTTTGTATTTTTAGTAGAGACGGGGTTTCACCGTGTTAGCCAGGATGGTCTCGATCTTCTGACCTCGTGATCTGCCCGCCTTGGCCTCCCAAAGTGCTGGGATTACAGGCGTGAGCCACCATGCCCGGCTTTATTGATATATTTTCAAGATCACTGATCTCTTTCCTCTGTCATCTCCAGTCTGCCATTAAGCCCAGCTAGTGAGTTAAAAAAAATTAAGTTACTGTATTTTTCAGTTCTATTATTTTCAATTTTGTTCTTTATATTTTGAGTATTTTTCTGAGCCCACTGGTTTTTCCATTTGTTTGAAGAGGGTTCATAATTTCTTGGAGCATTTTTATGATAACCGCTTTAAAATCCTTGTCATAAATTCCAATATTTGTGTCGCTTTGGTGTTTGTGTCTGTAGATTGTCTTGTCTTTAAGATTTTCCCTGTTCTTGGTATGATGAATAACTTTGATGAATAATTTTGGATTGTGTCCTAGACATTTTGAGTATTACATAATGAAACTCTGGTTTAGAGGCAATCAACCTGCTTGGACTCAAAACTCATGTCTTATTCACTTTTGTGGGCTGTGGCTTGAATGTTGATTTAGTTTTTATAGCCTGTGCCCTGCTATTCTGACCTGTTCTATATAGTGTGTTATCCATAGGTGAATTGAAACCTGTATGATATTTCTCACCATAATTCAGTTCCCAAAACTTTACTATGTTGACTCCAGTTGATTTCATGCATGGACCATTTAGGGGCATATTTAGGACTTCATACACAGATTTATAAGATTTCTTTATCCAGTCCCCTTTTCTCCATAATCCTTCCTCACTCTCTAGTCGAGAGGAGGTAGGGTGTTGCCTCTTGCTGTCCTTCAGTTAGTAAGTGCAGGGTGGTAGAGCGCTTCTCCCTGCAGTCCATGTGGGTTCTGTGGTCGCTATGCCATTGAAGAAAGGAAGGGGCACTGCTTCTTTTCTGATCCTGTCTTGGTTTAGGGCAGGAATGGTCAACAGAGCTCCAATCCATTCCAGTGAGGAGGGGAAGGCATGCTACTTCTGCTGTTAGTGCCAGGCAAGGATGGTCAACAGGGCTCTTCACAGTGCCTGGTGAGGATACAGAGAGATGCGGTTCTTTTGTGGTGTTTGCTTAAAATACAATGAGTATATTCACAAGGGTTCTGTCTTGCAGCACTGCCCTCTTCCACATCCTTTGGCTAAGGGGATGGATTCTCAACTGGGGATAATTTTATTCCCCCAGATGACATTTGCCAATGTCTAAGACATTTTTGATTGTCACAACTGGAGGGTTGTCACTGACATCTAGCCAGGGATGCTGCTAAATATCCTATAATACAGAGAACAAGATCCTACAGCAATTATCCAGCTCCAAATCAAAAGTGCCAAAGGTCAGAAGCCCTGAGGCACAGAGAGCAGACTTTTCTTGAAGCTTTTTGTTTTTTGCACTTACTCCATCTTGTCCAGAAATGAGAGTCCCTTCAACATTTTAATGTATTACTTTTTAGTCCTTTATCATCTATCACTGATGAGAATTATAATTTATTTTTAGATAAATTGTCTTCCTCTGGTTGATTTTAAGAATTTCTCTCTTTTTTTAATCTTAAATGTAACCATTACGGGTATAGGTGTGGATTTGATTTTATTTAGACATGTTCTGTCTTAATTCTCACTTTCTAATTCTGGAAAATTCTTAGTCATCTCTTTGAGTATTATCTCTCTCCCATTCCCTTCTTTCCTTCTTAGACCTCTTTAAACTGCCATATGCTGAAGCATCTCTTTCTGTGTTTCTTATCTGTTAACTATTCATTGATTCATATTCATATTCTTTATTTCTCCTTTTTCCCTTCTCCACACCTTCTCTCTGGTAATTTCTCCAGATTTTTCTTTCACTTCAGTAGTTCTTTTTTTTTTCTTCTTTCTTTCAGGTAAACTGGTCATTTATTAGCAGTGGTGCCGTTTGGCATAACGGGTTTCCAGTAAATAGGCATGGAGTTATAGTATGGAGGTGACAGAGCAAGGCTCAGAAGCAGGACAGCGTCTCTCACTTCTTCCACTCGTTCTTGTCATAGTCCCACTTGGCTGGCGAAGCCCTGCAGGGCTTCACCTCATGTCCAGCATCCTCTTGGTCCGCATGGCCACCCACTCTTTGTCAAAGGCGTGCGGGATGGGGCCGTACACACGGGACTTCTCCCAGATGATAATGAACGCCGTGAAGCCAAGGAAGAACGCGGCAGCGCCCACAACCGTCTTCCGCTCGTTCGCGCCCCTGTTCATCTCAGCAAAGCTCTCCTTGAACTGAATGCGATACAACTCGACTTTCCCATCCGTGGAGCGGTTGCTCCAGGAGGCCTTCTCCTTCTCCTTCAAGGCCTTCTGTCTGGCAGACAGGTGCTTGGCATGGGCCACATCGGGTAAGGGAGAGTCATGTCGATCCACATAAGCTGGGAGCGCATGGTCATCGCTCTTCACAACATTTCCGTGTGCTCGTACAGACACCGAGGTGGAAAATTGCTCCCTTGCCAACTAGGCTAAGTACCCTGGTAGCCAACATTCTGCCGCAGCTGCCCACCACCACCGCCCTCTATGCCCGGTGTCCCGCGACCCCAGTAGTTCTTTTTTTTTTTTTTTTTTTTTTTTTTTTTTTTTTTTTTCCGAGACGGAGTTTTGCTCTTGTTGCCCAGGCTGGAGAGCAGAGGCATGATCTCAGCTCACTGCAACCTCCGCC
The DNA here is from genome assembly GCF_028878055.3 of Symphalangus syndactylus. NCBI lineage: Eukaryota > Metazoa > Chordata > Mammalia > Primates > Hylobatidae > Symphalangus > Symphalangus syndactylus. The sequence continues at coordinate 55,394,948 of NC_072430.2, read as the reverse complement.
TCCTGGGTTCAAGTGATTCTCCTGCCTCAGCCTCCCGAGTAGCTGGGATTGCAGGCACCCGCCACCATGCCTGGCTAATTTTTTGTATTTTTAGAATAGATGGGGTTTCACCATGTTGGCCAGGCTGGTCTCCAACTCCTAACCTCAGGTGATCCGCCCACCTCGGCCTCCCAAGGTGTTAGGATTACAGGCGTGAGCCACCGCACCCGGCCCAGCCCAGTAGTTCTTTTTAAAGGTAGCTCTGTTATATTATTTAATCTAGCAGTAGTTTTGTTTTCCACTAATAATAGTTTTTATTTATAAAATTTTATTTGGTTATTTAAAATAAATCTGTCCCTTTGCCAGAGTATCTTATTCCTTCACCGTGGTTTCTAAATTATTTTAAAACTTGACTATTTTGTAGTCCATTTAATTCATCTATTGTTTTCACTTCTTAAGGTGTCAGTTTTCAGGTCTGCTGATTCACCCTCATGGTGATTCATTTCCTCCTGTGTTCTGTGATATTTAATTATGCTAGTTCATCTTCAGTGAGTTTTCCATAAGCTTTGAGCTGTAAAATTATTTATTTCAATCTCTGTCTGTAAGGACGGAGATTTTTATGTTGTGCTTACTGTATCCCTAGGAATTATGGTGGTCCTGGATCACTTTTTATAGTAACAATTCATCTTGGAGTATTAAAAATTGTATGGAGGAAACATTTAGACCCCTCATCCTGTGCAAGCCCAAAATTTCTATTTCTTATGGGTGGCTTTTTATTTATTTTTATTATTTTTTTTGAGACGGAGTCTCGTTCTTGTCGCCCAGGCTGGAGTGCAATGGCTCGATCTCAGCTCACCGTAACCTCCACCTCCCCGGTTCAAGCGATTCTCCTGCCTCAGCCTCCTGAGTAGCTGGGATTACAGGCATGAGCCACCATGCCCATCTAATTTTGTATTTTTAGTAGAGATGGGGTTTCTCCATGTTGGTCAGGCTGGTCTCAAACTTCTGACCTCAGGTGATCTGCCTGTCTCGGCCTCCCAAAGTGCTGGGATTACAGGCGTGAGCCACTGTGCCCGGCCAATTTTTGTATTTTTAGTAGAGACAGAGTTTTGCCACATTGACCAGGCTGGTCTTGAACTCCTGACCTTGTGATCCGCCCATCTCGGCCTCCCAAAGTGCTGGGATTACAGACATTAGCCACTGCACCCAGCAGTGTTTTTTTTTTTTTTTTTTTAATTTAAATTTTAAACTCAAGGAGCAGGGCACTCAGCAGCTTCCTCGCTCTTTCTTTGGGCTGGTGAGCAGGCTGTGTACAGTTTCCTTTTTACTTACAGGACTGTTCTTTAAGGTGCAGGGCTTTATTCCTGCAGGGAGTTGGAGGTGGAGCTTCCATTTCTGTTTTTTCCCTGTGGAGTCCCATAGCCTCTAAGTCTGAAACTAAAATTCCAGTGGATTGCTGAAGCTCTGGCTTTGATTTTTTTTTTTTTAATTTTGGAATCTGGGAGATACTTGTTCTTTGGAAGTAAATTTTGCTTATTGGTTATATTTTATTTAGAATTTCCATGTGTTTTTAGTGGGAAGGATGCATCCATATCAGCTCTGTATACTACATGGTTAGATGTCCTGATTCACTTTTTTTTTTTTTTTTTTGAGACGGAGTCTTGCACTGTGGCCCGGGCTGGAGAGCAGTGGTGCGATCTCGGCTCACTGCAACCTCCACCTCCCAGGTTCAGGCAATTCTCCTTCCTCAGCCTCCCGAGTAGCTGGGATTACAGGCACCCGCCACCATGCCTGGCTAATTTTTTATATTTTTAGTAGAGACAGGGTTCCATTATGTTGGCCAGGCTGGTCTGAAACTCTTGGCCTCGTGATCCGCCCACCTTGGCCTCTCAAAGTGCTGGGATTACAGGCATGAGCCACCGCGCCTGGCTAGTTTTTTTTTTTTTTTTTTTTTTGAGACAGAGTCTTGTTCTTGTTGCCTAGGCTGGAGTGCAATGGTGTGATCTCGGCTCACTGCAACCTCTGCCTCCCAGGTTGAAGTGATTCTCCTGCTGGGATTACAGGTGTGCGCCACCATGCCTCCTAATTTTGTATTTTTAATAGAGACGGGGTGTCACCATGTTGGCCAGGTTGGTCTTGAACTCCTGACCTCAGGTGATCTGCCTGCCTTGGCCTCCCAAAGTGTTGGGATTACAGATGTGAGCCACAGCACCCAGCCCCGATTCACATTTGATATACAAGATCACCCATCCATCTATCCAGCTGTACTGGTATATAAATACTGCTTGGCGCTTTGCATTGTTCTCTTAAAATTATTCATTAAACACACTGCTGTATTCCAATTACCTATTGTTTGAAAAAGATGTGTGTTGATATATGATGGTATATAGCCTAGCATTCCCATAAAACCAGGCATGTGTTTGGAAATATTTCTGTTTCCAAAGCACTTGTTTTAGTTTCATTAAGGTCTTAAAGAAACTTACCTTTTTATAAATCCCAACCTTTTATACCCACTTTGCATACGAAGATATTAAGAGAAATTGTTGCATGATTTGCTGTGATAAGACATTTTCAAGGAAGAAGACAGTGTGTGCTGATTTATAGCTTTAAGAATAGCAAAAAACAGTTAGTAGACGGCTACTTTGAGCAGCACTGACTAGTGGAGTAATGTGTATAAGGACCTGCCTTTTCACTAAATAGTACATTGTAAATGTTGTCTCATGAAAGGTGATTTTTTTTTTTTTTTTTTTTGAGACAGAGTCTCACACTGTCACCCAGGCAGGAGTGCAGTGGCGCGATCTCGGCTCACTGCAACCTCCTCCTCCTGGGTTCAAGTGATTCTCCTGCTTCAGCCTCCCAAGTAACTGGGATTACAGGTGTCTGCCACCATGCCCAGCTGATTTTTTTTTGTATTTTTAGTAGAGACAGGGTTTCATTATGTTGGCCAGGCTGGTCTCAAACTCCTGACCTCGTGATCCACCCGCCTCGGCCTCCCAAAGTGCTGGGATTACAGGCGTGAGCCACTGTGCCCAGCCAGGTGACTTATTTTTTTATGATCGATTTTATCAATCACCTTTTAATGGCCATTTAGGGATTTTTAAAAGATCAAAAAATACTGCCAGAATATTCCTGAATTTATCTTTTACACTGTTTACTTCTTCTGGGTGTAGAACTGCTGAGTCAAAGGATATACTCATTTAATATTTTGATGTTGCCAAATTTCCCTGCAGAAGGATTGTACCAATTTATACTTTGATCAGCAGCACATTGATAACAAAATCAAACAAAACTTTTCTACAAAAATACATTTTAGGCCGGGCGCAGTGGCTCACGCCTGTAATCCCAACACTTTGGAAGGCTGAGACGGGCGGATCACGAGGTCAGGAGATCGAGACCATCCTGGCTAACACGGTGAAATCGCGTGTCTACTAAAAATACAAAAAATTAGCCGGGTGTGGTGGTGGACACCTGTAGTCCCAGCTATTCAGGAGGCTGAGCCAGGAGAATGGCATGAACCTGGGAGGTGGAGCTTGCAGTGAGCCGAGATTGCGCCACTGCACTCCAGCCTGGGCAGCAGAGCAAGACTCCGTCTCAAAAAAAAAAAAAAAAAAATGCATTTTAAATTATAGATAATGGAACAAAAATTTTCCTACCTGGCTCACAGAAACTTTTCCTGTCTTTCTCAATTTACATGTCCCAGGTGAGTAAGATCCACTCTCGTTGGCCTAGAATGGTGGTTTACAAAGTATGGTTACTGGACTAGTAATGTTACCATCACCGGGAACTTGTTAGAAATTTAATTAATCAGAACTTAGATCCACTGATTGAGAAACCCGGTGGAGCGTAGCAATCAGTGTTTTGATGAGCCCCCCGGGTGATTCTGGTACTTGCTAAAGTTTGAAAACCACTGGTCTAGGAGCAGCTTATCTTTGTATAACCCAGAGGTCAGCTCAAGTCTTTACTCCCATATCCTTCATACAAATCATAGAAGTTGAATTCCTGGGGGTTGATTTCTCATGGTCCCTTCTACCTCTTTGTGCCTCCACCTGCGTGTGTTGATCGCTGTACTTTACGGCCAGTGGCTGCTCTTGTGTCTGCATTGCAATGGCCCAGATTGGCAAAGGAAAAGGAATCCATTTTCCTTAATTCACAGAAACATCAGCAGTCCATTCACTTGAAAGGCATTTGAATATGTAGAAAACCAATTGATGGTTTGGAGGGATAGGAGAAGTTTATATCTTGGTAACATAAATAGTATAAAGTTGAGTATTAAATGTGCGCCTTCTGAAATCCTGTAGCCATTCTCCTACATTCCTTCCCTGGTCCCTCATTTTCCTTTCTACTCCACCTCCCATTGATTTGCTTTTTTCTCTAGAGTGATTTGCTAATTCTATTTGTTTCCTTGTCTTCTGTTGCAATAACCAGGATTTTTATTGCAGACGATACAACCTACTCAACTACTTTAAGAAAAAATTCTCAACTATAAAGTTATATGGCAGCTTACGGAATTGATGAGAGGGCTAGGGAGACAAGCTTGTTAGCCATTCAGTCATAGGTAACCTTTACATCCATTTATTTATGTCTATCTTAATTTCTTTCATTAGGATTTTCTAAGCTTCTATGAATAATTTTTTGTGGCCTTAAATTAGTATCCAGTTAGGTTTTTATTTTCTGTCATGATTTCATGCTAATTTTCTGATTGCTCTGCAGATTTTCCAATCTCTCCTACCTCCCCTACAGACAGTACACTAACCCCTACTGATAGGAGGAGCAAGGGAAGTGATTTGAAGATAATAGGCCACTTCCCCTTGACTGAGGCAGTTGAGCCTGCATTTGATGAGGAGTTTGACATTGAGCTTGGCTTTCTTCTGTTTGAAGACAGGACTTTGAGATTGAGGGGGTTTCAAATGATACCTCTGTTCAGTGGTAACTCTGTGCTAGTGAGCAGGGCCAGGCCTCCGCATAGGAGTTGATCCTAACAGATTTCCATGATTCTCCACTGAGTATGAGAGGCTGATTTTTTTTTTTTGAGACAGGGTCTTGCTCTGTTGGCCAGGCTGGAGTGCAGTGGTGCGATCTTGATTAACTGCAACCTCTGTCTCCTGGGCTCAAGTGATCCTCCCAACTCAGCCTCCCTAAGTAGCTGGGACTACAGGTGTGGGCCACCTTGCCCAGCTAATTTTTTGTATTTTCAGTAGAAACAGGGTTTTGCTATGTTGGCCAGGTTGGTCTCGAACTCCTGGCTTCAAGTGATCCTCCCACCTCAGCCTCCCGAGTAGCTGAGATTATAGGCCTGAGCTGCCTTGCAGCTGAGGCTGATCTTGGAGCTGGGGAATCCGCATCTGAAAGCTGCTAAGGCCTCACAGAGGCTCTTGGAGGGTTTGCCTCTAGAAGATGAGTACATTAATAATATGAGAATCCACTACTCAGTGGAAAAGTCCTCTAGATACAGGCTTTCCAATTATTCTATATTGCCTGTCTCCCGGGTTCTCTTTCTCTGTGGATTCCAGAACAGCCACATATTGGATGACATGCTTCTGGCGTGCAGAGTCACCCTGCCACCTTGTGGCCATGTTTGAGAACTGTACTTCCCCAGATGTCGGCTTCCTTCCTATGTCTCAGTATCCAGCAAAGCTGAAATTGGTCACCCTGGATTGCTTCTGCCTTTAGCTTTTTGAACTAATAGGATTTGAAGAGATATATCATAGCATACACCAAAAGAAGACTTTCTAATAGGTTTAAACAGAAATATATATGCAAGAAATTTTGTTGCCCCTGTAACGACATCTTGACATATTAGATAATGTGTGTTCAAAACAAGAATAGGTCAATGTTATGTCCCAAAGCTGTTTCAGGGCTGCCCTGAGAGATCCTGTACTTTTCCTGGGGGTCGGAGTGAGCATTATGTAGTAGACATTAATTTTAGAGCACAATTCTCTTTTAGGTCACATTCCTTTATTTTTCTATATTGAATTAACTACCTGACTGGTGGGAAAATTAAATCTCAATCATTACTGATACCCTTTCCCACTCCATAGGATACTACAAGAATCCCAGGCTGGTACAGTGCCATAAATTTGGGATGGGGCCCAGTCCACTCCCCACAGTTGGCTCTGTCATGACCATTGCACATTCCGATATGCTGCTGCTGAAGACATGATCCCCAGCAACTAGGCTGTCAGAGGACCCTCCCAGCTCTTCACCCACTGACGACCACCCTGAGAGACAATGCACCATGTCCATCTACTGTTGGCTTTCTGGAAGACCTCCCCACCAGCTCCCACCTACCCAGGCACGGGTGGGAATGAGGTCTGTGTTTCTGACAGAACACAATCCCTTAAACTCATTCCTTTCCTGTTCTGGAGAGTATTCCTGTCCTTTCCCTTTTGGCATAGGCTTTCTTTCACAAAACGCTGTCTGGATGGGAACTTTTGTAAGTACCTTGAAACTTCAATTTATTACCCTGAAATTCACAAAATTATTAGAAATGGAGTGTGACTCTTGCCAAGGACTCAGAAACTCCAAACATAAAGTTGTCTATGTTATTGGAAGGGAGAAGGGAAAAATGCTGATCGTAGCAATAGCAGCAGGAAGAAAGTACAAATTAATATCTCAATAAATCATCATGCTCCATTGTGTTTGATGTAGGCAACAGGCCTAAGGCTTCTACAGCAAAATCCTCTCTTTACTTGGGCCAGCCCTAGCAAGTGAAAGGGTGTTTACTGAGGGTGTATCCCTGCCGGCCCCCCACCACGCCCCCCGCCATGGTCTAAGCACTGTGCTGGGTTTGCAGCCACAATTACAGAATGGTAATCAAGTACTAAGTGGTAGGAGAGGAATACAGCTGGAGTTCTGTGGGAGTGCTAAAGGAAGTTGCTGTAGTCTAAATGTGCCCTCCAAAATTCATGTGTTGGAAACGTAATCCCCAATGCAACATTATTGAGATGTGGGGCCAAAGGGAGGTGTTTAGGTCATAGGGCTCTGCTCTCATGAATGGATTAATGTCACTATAAAAACAACTCTTGGGAGTGGATTCATGCTCTGCTGCTCTTCTGCCATGTGAGGACACGTCAAGAAGGCCCTCACCAGATGCTATTACCTTGATCTTGGAGACTTTTCAGCCTCCAGAACTGTGAGAAATAAATTTCCATTCTTCGTAAACCACCCAGTCTGTAGTATTTTGTTATAGCAGCACAAAATGGACTAACACAGAAGTGATGATAATTGCAGGAGGAGTTATATATAAGTCAGGAGATAACCTATATGAGATGATATTTGAGCTGTGCCACGAGAGAGCATCTGCTTGGTGGGAAAAGAGTGAGGTACAGTACATTCAGGCAGTGAGGACTGCCCCTGTACAAGTGTGAGAATGCTCTGTGGCTGACAGTGGTGCATGTTTTAGAATTATCTGAGGAAATGAGTAAACGTGAGCTGGGTTGGAGCCCAATCACATTTGACCTCATTTGAAAAGCCAACGAAATTTTAATTTATTTTTTAGGCCAGCAAGTCACAGTCCATTTTCTGTTGCATTATATTCCCATGCGTTTACTTAGGGAAATGTGCCAGTCCCTCAGGGCTAACTGTATTTCTCTGTTTTTTTCTCTTGATGAAGAAACTGTCATTAACCTGGGAACATTGTGGAGGGGAAAGGGGGAGGGAGGAGGGAAAGGAGGGGGAGGGAGAAGGGAAAGAGGAGGGGAGGGAAGCAGAAGAGGAAGAAGGGAAAGGGAGAAGAGAAGGAGAGATGAGTTAGTGATTATTGGACTAGGTCAAGCAAGAGGTATTCAGGGGCTGAACTCGGACAATTCATGGGGAATGTGTGGATATAAGACATTTTGGAGATGGAATCCAGGGCTTATATGTCATAGATTACCTGTAGAGAATAAGGGAGAAAATAAAAGATTATAGAGTTTTTCAAGTTTTGGCAAGTGATTGGATGAAAATCACATTGAGACAATATAAGAGAAGAAGCAGATTTGGAGGCCAAGATAATGAGTCATTTGGGGGCACATTTAAGAGCCTGTGGGACTTCTGGATAGCGAGGCAAGGTGCGCTATTGGAAATATGAGTCTAGAGCCTGGGAGAGAAGTTGGTGGTTTTAGTTTTGGGAGACATCAGTGAAGAGAGTTTAGGGAAGCCCCAAGAATGGTTGAGATCACCCAGGGCGAGTGAGTAGAGTAAGGAGAAACTTTAAGGCCAAAGCTGTGGGGATATAGATGTTGATGAGTAGGAGGTTAATGAAAGTATCACCAATGAGACCAGGAAAGAATAGCCAGAGTTGGGAGCAAAACCCAGGAAAAGGGTGGCTGTAGCAGGCAAAGAAAGACAATTTATTTCTCTTTTCTTTTCTTTTCCTTTTCCTTTTCTTTTTTCCTTTCTTTTCTTTCCTATTTCCTTTTTCTTTATTATTCATTTATTTTTATTAGGAAGACAATTTTAATGTCATAAAGCAAAAGGGTAAGGAGTGAACAAAGATCTTTAAAACAGCAGTGACAAGGTGGCTGGTGGCTTCCAGGTTAGTGTTAGCTAAGCAGCATAAAGGGAGCTGAGATAGCTGCATCCTGGTAATTAGGTATTAAGGGAGATGAAGAGGTAGAGCTCATATATATAGGCTATTCCATCAATAAATTTGTAGGAGAAAATAAGGAGATGAGAAGGCAGCTTAGTATTCCAATAAAATATTTTATAAGGGAAGACTTGAGTCTATTTATAGGCTCAGAGGGAAAAGCCAATGGAAGGGGAGAGATGGAGGTGTGAAAAGGAAGAAATAATCAATGGAACAGTCACCCAAGTGAGGGGAAGGCAATGGGATTAAGTTAACCCTGTGGTTCTTTGTCATTTGGAACCAGTTTTGGGGACTAGTAACCAATTTGGCTTGCTTGAGGAGCTACTGAAGTGGGGTAGAAATCCCCTAAGGTTTCCCTGGGCCAAAAGATAGCCAGAATAGGAGGTAACCCAAGATCTCCTAGGGTTATCTGGAAATAGCAGGTTGGCCTCCCAGCACCATTGAAATGCTTTTGGAGAGAGCCATATTATTTAAGTTCAAAAAAGAAAAATCACAGAGCATTCATTCTTAGCAGACATTGTATGGGGATACATTTATAGCTATGTTCCAGGGTTTTGTTTCATGTCACAGAAAATGCTTGGCAGCTCCCCAGCTAACTGAATCTGGTTACAGGAAAAAGAAATGATTTTATCCTGTGTCACTGCTTTCATATTCATTAGCATGTAATTAGAAGCAATGGAGGAATTCCTAGATTAGCAGTTTTCATTTAAAAGGTTTTTAAAAAATAATAGCTAAGTCTGTTTAATTTGAAATTCTTTAATTTTAATTATTTTATTTTAGATTCAGGAGGTATATGTGCCTGTTACATGGGTATTACATGTGTAATGGTGGGGGTTGGGCTTCTAGTGTACCCATCAACCAAATATTGGACATTGTACTCAGCAAGTAATTTTCAGTCCTTCCCTCTGTGGAGTCCCCAGACTTCATATGATAGCTTTGTTTTTCTCCATCTTTATGTTCATGTGTGCCATTTGGTTAGCTCCCACTTATAAGTGAGAACGTGCAATGTTTGATTTTTTTGCTTTTGTGTTAGTTCACTTAAGATAATGGCCTCCAGTTCCATCCATGTTGCTGCAAAGGACATGATTTCATTCTTTTTTATGGCTTCATAGTATTCCATGGTGTATCTATGCCATATTTTCTTTATCCACTCAACTGTTGGTGGACATTTAGGTTGGCTCCCTGACTATGCTATTGTAAATAGTGCTGCAATAAACATACGAGTGCCAATGATATTCCCATGCGTTTACTTAGGGAAATGTGCCAGTCCCTCAGGGCTAACTGTATTTCTCTGTTTTTTTCTCTTGATGAAGAAACTGTCATTAACCTGGGAACATTGTGGAGGGGAAAGGGGGAGGGAGGAGGGAAAGGATGGGGAGGGAGAAGGGAAAGAGGAGGGGAGGGTTTTGTTTTTATTTTTTTAATCTGTTGTAGGCTTTAAAAATTAAATTTTAATTTGTGTGGGTACCTAGTATGTTTATATATTTGTGGGGTACATGAGAGGTTTCAGTACAGCCATGCAATGTGTAATAATCACATCATGTAAAATGAGGGATCTATACCATCAAACATTAATCCTTTATGTTATAAACAATCTAACTATACTCTTTTAGTTATTTAAAAATGTACAATTATTATTAATTGGAGTTACCCTGTTGTGCTAGCAAACACTAGGACTTATTAATACTCTCTACTTTCTTGTGCCCATTAACCATCCCCACCTTATCCTCCTGCCACTCTTCTAGCCTCTCATAGCCACCCTTCTACTCTCTATGTCCATGAGTTTGATTCTTTTGAATTTTAGGTCCCACAAATAAATGAGAGCATGCAATGTTTGTTTTTCTGTGCCTGGTTTATTTCACATAGCATAATGACCTCCAGTTCCATCCATGTTTTTTCAGATGACAGGATCTCATTCTTTTTCATGGCTGAATAGTACTCTATTGTGTATATGTACCACATTTTCTGTGGCACATATACACCATGGAATACTATGCAGCCATAAAAAAGGATGAGTTCGTGTAGGGACATGGATGAAGCTGGAAACCATCATTCTCAGCAAACTATTGCAAGGACAAAAAACCAAACACCGCATGTTCTCACTCATAGGTGGGAATTGAACAATGAGAACACATGGACACAGGAAGGGGAACATCACACACCAGGGACTGTTGTGGGGTGCGGGGAATGGAGAGAGATAGCATTAGGTGATATATCTAATGCTAAATGATGAGTTAATGGGTGCAGCACACCAACATGGCACATGTATACATATGTAACAAATCTGCACGTTGTGCACATGTACCCTAAAACTTAAAGTATCATAATAAAAAAAAATTAAAAAGTACCACATTTTCTTTATCCACGCATCTGTGGTGGACACTTAGGTTGCTTCCAAATTGTGGATGTTATGAACAGTGCTGCTACAAACATGGGAGTGTAGATTTCTCTTTGATATACTGGTATCTTTTTTTTTAAGGTATATACCCAGCAGTGGGATTGCTAGGTCATATGGTAGCTCCATTTTTAGTTTTTTTTGGAACCTCCCAACTGTTCTTCGTAGTTATTGTACTAATTTACAATCCCAGCCAACAGTGTTCCCTTTGCTCCACATCCTTGCCAGCATTTGTTATTCCCTGCCTTTTGGATAAAAGCCATTTTAGCTGGAATGAGGTGATATCTCACTGTAGTTTTGATTTGCATTTCTCTGATGATCAATGATGTTGAACACCTTTCCATAGGGTTATTTCTTAACTTTGTTGATTGTTTCCTTTGCTGTAATAGAAGCTTTTTAACTTGATGCAATCCCATTTATCCATTTTTGCTTTGGTTGCCAGTGCCTGTGCGGTATTACTCAATAAATTTTTGCCCAGACCAATGTCCTGAAATGTTTCCCTGATGTTTTCTTGTAGTAGTTTCATAGTTTGAGGGTTTAGATTTAAGTCTTTAATCCATTTTGATTAGATTTTTGTAAAAGGCAAGAGATAGGGATCTAGTTTCATTCTTCTGCATATGGATATCCAGTTTTCCCACCACCATTTATCGATGAGACTATCTTTTCCTCAGTGTATGCTCTTGGCACCTTTGTCCAAAATGAGTTCACAATAAGTGTGTGGCTTTGTTTCTGGGTTCTCTATTCTGTTCCACTTGTGTATGCATCTGCTCTTATGCCAGTATCATGGTGTTTTGGTTAGTACAGCTCTGTAGTATAATTTGAAGTCAGATAATGTGATTCTTCCAGTTTTGCTCTTTTTGCTTCGGATCGTTTTGGCTATTCTTTTGTGGTTCCATATAATTTTAGAATTTTTTTCTATATATGTGAAGAATATCATTGGTATTTTGATAGGGATTGCACTGAATTCGTAGATTGCTTTGGGTAGTATGAACATTTTAACAGTATTGATTTTTCCAATCCACGAATATGAAATATCTTTCCATTTTTTGGTGTCTTCTTCAATTTAGTTCATTAGTGTTTTGTAGTTTTCATTGTAGAGCTCTTTTCCTTCTTTAATTCCTGGATATTTAATTTTATGTGTGGCTATTATAAATGGTATTACTTTTTTGATTTTTCAGATTGTTTACTGTTGTCATGTAGAAATGCTGATTTTTGTATGTTGATTTTGTATACTGTAACTTTATAGAATTTATCAGTTCTAATAGTTTTTTTTTGGTGGAATCTTTAGGTTTTTCCAAATATAAGATCATATCATCCACAAATAAGGATAATTTGACTTCTTCCTTTCCAATTTGGATGCCCTTTATTTCTTTCTCTTGTCCAATTGCTCTAGCTAGGACTTCCAGTATTATGTCAAATAACAGTGGTGAAAGTGAGCATTCTCGTTGTGTTCCAGATCTTACAGGAAAGGCTTTAAATTTTTCCTCATTTAGTGTGATACTAGCTATGAGTCTGTTATATATGGCTTTTATTATGTCGAGGTATGTTCCTCTATACCCATTTTTTTTTTAGGGTTTTTATCATGAAGGGATGTTGAATTTTATTAAATGCTTTTTCAGCAGCCATTGAAATGATCATATAGTTTTTGTCCTTCCTTCTGTTGATATGATGTACCACACTGACTGATTTGCATATGTTGAACCATCCTTGCATCCCAGGAATAAATCCCACTTGGTTATAATGAATGATGTTTTTAATGTATTGTTGAATTCAGTTTGGTAGTATTTTGTTGAGGACCTTTGCATCAATATTCATCAGAGATATTGGGCTACAGTTTTCTGTTTTTAATGTGTCTTTGTCTGGTTTTGGTATCAGGGTAATTCTGGCATTGTAGAATGAATTTGGAAGGATTCTCTCCTCTATTTTTTGGAGTAGTTTGAGAGTTTGAGTAGGATTGATATTGGTTCTCCTTTAAATGTTTGGTAGAATTCAGCAGTGAAGCCATTGAGTTGCAGGCTTTTCTTTACTAGAAGACTTTTTTTTTGAGATGGAGTCTCACACTGTCACCCCAGCTGGAGTGCAGTGGCATGATCTCAGCTCACTGCAACCTCTGTCTCCTGGGTTCAAGTGATTCTCTGGCCTCGGGTTCCTGAGTAGCTGGGATTACAGGCGTCTGTCACCATGCCCAGCTAATTTTTTGTATTTTTAGTGGAGATGGGGCTTCACCATGTTGATCAGGCTGGTCTTGAACTCCTGACCTTGTGATTTGCTTGCCTCAGCCTCCCAAAGTGCTGGGATTACAGGCGTGAGCCACTGTGCCCGGCCTGGGAGACTTTTTATTATGACTTCAATCTTGTTACTTGTCTGTTCAGATTTTGGATTTCTTCATGGTTCAATCTTGGTAGGTTGTATGTGTCTAGAAATTTATCAGTTTCTTCTAGATGTTTCAATTTATTGGCATATAGCTCATAGCAGCCACTAATGATCCTTTGAATTTCTGCAGTATCAGTTGTAATGTCTTCTTTTCATGTCTGATTTTATTTATTTGGATCTTCTCTCTTTTTTCTTAGTCTGGCTAAAGGTTTCTGAATTTTGTTTAGCTTTTCAAAAAACCATCTTTTTATTTCATTGATATTTTGTATTCTTCATTTCAAATTTATTTATTTCTGTTCTGATCTTTATTTCTTTTCTTCTACTAATTTTGGGTTTGGCTTGCTCTTGTTCTTTAAAATGCATTATTAGGTTGTTTATTTGAAATTTTTCTTGTTTTTTGATGTAGGCACTTACAGCTATAAACTTCTCTCTTAGTATTGTTTTTGCTGTGTCTCATAGGTTTTGGTATGGAACCTATGTGTTTCCATTATCATTTGTTTCAAGAAAATTTTCAATTTCCTTCTTAATTTCTACATAGACCCATTGGTCATTCAGGAGCATATTTAATTTCCATGTATGTGTATAGTTTCCAAATTCCTCTAGTTTTATTCCATTGTGGTAAGAGAAGATGCTTGATATCATCTCAGTTTTTTGAATGTTTTAAGACTTGTTTTGTGACCTAATGTATGGTCTATTCATGTGCTGAGGAAAAGAATGTGTATTCTGTAGCTGTTGGATGAAATGTTCTGTAAATACACATTAGGTCCATTTGGTCTATAGTGCAGATTAAATCTGATGTTTCTTTATTGATTTTCTGTCTGGAAGATCTGTCCAATATTGAAAGTGGGGTGTTGAAGTAGAACACTCCACTTATTATTAGCTATTATTGTACCTGGGCCTGTCTCTTTAGCTCTAATATTTGCTTTATATATCTGGGTTCTCTAGTGTTGGTTGCATATATATTTAAAGTTGTTATATCCTCCTGCTGAATTGACCCCTTTATCATTATATAGTAACCTTCTTTGTCTCCTCTTACAGTTTTTGTCTTGAAATCTATTTTGTCTGATATAAGTATAGTGATTCCTGCTCTTTTTCAGTTTTCATTGGCATGGAATATCTTTTTCCATCCCTTTATTTTCAGTCCGTGTCTGTCTTTATAGGTGAATAGTGTTTCTTGTAGGCAACAGATCATTGGGTCTTGCTTTTTCATCCATTCTGCCAGCCTGCATCTTTTGATTGGAGAGTTTAGTCCATTTGCATTCAATGTTACCATTGATAAGAACTTACTCCTGCCATTTTGTCATTTTCTGGTTGTTTTATGGTCTTCTTTCTTTCATTCCTTCCTGCCTTCCTATTAGTGAAGGTAATTTTTTTCTGGTGATATGATTTAGTTTCTTGCATTTTATTTTTTGTGTATCTGTTGTATGTTTTTTTATTGGAGGTTACCATGAGGCTTGCAAATACTATCTTATAACCCATTATTTTAAGCTGAAAACAACACTATTTGCATAAACAAACAAACAAAAAGAAAACTGATAAAGATTCTATGCCTTAACTCTGTCTTCCTGCTTTTAAACTTTCTGTTGTTTCTCTTTATATCTTACTGTACTGTCTACATCTTGAAAAGTTGTTGTAGTTATTATTTTTGGTCAGTTCATCATTTAGTCTTTCTACTTAAGGGTAGTTTACACACCACAGTTAGAATGTTATGTATGTTTTTCCTTGTACTTACTGTTACCAGTGAGTTTTACACCTTCAGATGATTTATTGTTCATTAACATCCTTTTCTTCCTAATTGAAGTACTTCCTTTAGCATTTCTTGTTGGACAGGTCTGGTGTTATTGAAATCTTTCAGCTGTCGTTTATCTGGGAAAGTCTTTATTTTTCCTTTATCTTTGAGGAGATTTTTGCTAGATATACTATTCTATGGTAAAAGTCTTTTTTCCCTCAGCACTTTAAATATGTCATGCCATTCTCTCCTGACCTGTAAGGTTTTCACTGAAAAGCCTGCTGCCTGATGTATTGGAGCCCCATTGTATTTTATGTTAGTTGTTTCTTTTCTCTTGCTGCTTTTAGGCTCTTTTCTTTATCTTTGACCTTTGAGAGTTTGATTATTAAATACCTTGAGGTAGTCCTCTTTGGGTTAAATCTGCTTGGTGTTCTATAACCTTCTTATACTTGAATATTCATATCTTTCTCTAGGTTTGGGAAATTCTGTTATTACTCCTTTGAATAAACTTTCTACCCTTGTATCTCTCTCTCTATCTTCTCTTTATGGCCAATAACTGCCTTTTAAAGACTATTTTCTAGATATTACAGATGTGCTTCATTGTTTTCTATTATTTTTTCTTTTATCTCCTCTTACTGTATTTTCAAATAGCCTGTCTTCAAGCTGCCTAGTTCTTTCTTTTCTTGATTAATTCTGCTGTTAAGAGACTCTAATACATTCTTCAGTATGTCAATTGCAGTTTTTCAACTCCAGAATTTCTGCTTGTTTCTTTTTAATTATTTCAATCTCTTTGTTACATTTATCTGATAGGATTCTGAATTCTTTGTGTTATCTTGAATTTCATCAAGTTTCCTCAAAACAGCTATTTGGATTTTCTGTCTGAAAGGTTACATATTTCCGTCTCTCTCAGACTGACCCCTGAGGGCTTATTTAGTTTGCTTGGTGAGGTCATGTTTTCCTGTATGGTCTTCATGCTTGTGGATGTTCGTCTGTGTCTGGACATTGAAGAATTAGGTATTTATTGTAGTCTTCACTGTCTGGGCTTGTTTGTATTCATTCTTCTTGGGAAAGCTTTCCAGGTATTTGAAGGGACTTGGGTGTTGTGATCTAAGTGTTTGGTCACTGAAGCTGTATCTGCATTAGGACACATCCCATGTCCAGTAATAATGCTGTGGCTCTTGCAGACTTAGGTATCACCTTGGTGGTCTTGGCTAAAATCCAGAAGAATAATCTGGATTACCAGGTAGAGACTCTTGCTCTCTTTCCTTACTTTCTCCCAAACAAAAGGAGTCTCTCTCTCTCTCTCTCTGTGCTGAGCAGTATGGAAGTGGGGGACAGATGACATAAGCACTCCTGTGGCCACCGCCATTGGGACTGTGCTGATCAGACCTGGAACCAGCACAACACTGGGCCTCATTCAAGGCCCACTGTAGCCGCTACCTGGGTACTGCCTATGTTTGCTCAAGAACCTAGGGCTCTATGATCAGCAGGTGGTGAAACCAGCTAAACTTGTGTCCTTCTCTTCAGTGAGCTGAGTTTCCATGGGCCATGGGAAAGTCCAGACATGTTCTCTGGGAGACAGAGCCTGGAGTCAGAAATCTACCTGGTGCTTTATTCTGCTGTGGCAGAGCTGGCACCTAAACCACAAGGGCCCACTTAGGGCTTGACCCTTCTGTGACAGAGCTGGTATCTAAGCTGTAAGACAAGCCCCCTTTCCCTTTCCCTCTGCTTTTATCAAGCAGAAGGATTCTCTCCTTATAGCTCCCACAGCTGGAAATGTGCTGGATCAAACCTGAAGCCAGCATGTCTCAGAGTCATCCAAGACTCATAGCATGTATTACCTGGTTGTTGCTGCAAATTATTCAGGGCCCAAGGGCTTTTTAGTCAACAGGTGGTGAATCCTGCCAGGACTGGGTTCTTCCCTTCAAGGCAGCAGGCTCCCTTCTGGCCCAAGCTTGCCTAGAAATGATGACCAGGAACGAGGCCCTGGAATGGGGGGCCTCTGGACTCTGTCTTGTGCCCTATCCTGTTGTAACTGAACTTGTATCCAATTTGTAAGACAAAATTCTCTTTACTCTTCTCTCTCCTCTCCTAAGGCAGAAGGAAGGAGTCTTTTTTGGAGCTGTGAGCTGCACTGCCTGGAGTTGGGGGAGGGCTGACTGGCACCGGCACTCTCTTAGTTGCCCCAGCCAGTGTCTCACTAGGTCATGTGCCCCCGCAAAATCCACTGGTTCTCAGCCCAGCACAGCATTAGGATTTGCGTAGGAGTTGCAGTCGTTATGGCATAGATTGCCTTTCAAGTTTATTTAGGACCCCAGAGCACTTTAGCTTATGGTGGCGAGGCTTGCTGAAATTCAAGTTCTGACTGCTTGGATGGGTGATTTCCCTCTGATTAGGGCTCATCTAAATGCTCCATCCATGGGCACTGGCTGAGTTCTGCCTGGTGTTGCTTTCTGCTGTGACAGGGCAGCACTGAGTTCCAGTGCAAAGTCCCACAATCACTATGCTCCCCCTCCCTCAAGTGCACAGATTCTTTACCTCATGTGGCCACTGCGCGGGGGTGGGAGAGGGGTGACGTTGGCAGTTCAAGACTGTCTTTCCTACCCTCTTTAGTGCCTCTTTCAGTGATATGAAGTTAGAACCAGGTACTGTGATTGGTCACTTGATTTTTCATTCTTATATGGGTGCTTTTTTGTGTGGATCGTTGTTCCATTTGATGTTCCTGAAGGGAGGATGGTTGGGGGAGGCTTCTATGGGCCATCTTGTGCTGCCTCCACTCCCACACGTATCTTTTTGATACGATGATTTATTGTCCTCTTGGTAGACATTTCCATAGTTTTTTCCAGAGATTTTGAACTAATTTACATTCCCACCGACAATATGAGCTTTCCCTTTTCTCTGCATCCATTCCAGCATCTCTTATTTTTGACTTTTTAATAATAGTCATTCTGACTGGTGTAAGATGGTATCTCAGTGTGGTTTTAATTTGCATTTTTTTTCTTTTTCTTTTTTTTTTGAGACAGTTTTGCTCCTGTCACCCAGGCTGGAGTGCAGTGTGTGATCTCGGCTCACTGCAACCTCCGCCTCCTGGGTTCAAGTGATTCTCCTGCCTTAGCTTCCCTAGTAGCTGGGATTACAGGCACCCACCACCATGCCTGGCTAATTTTTGTATTTTTAGTAGAGATAGGGTTTCACCATGTTGGCCAGGCTGGTCTCAAACTCCTGACCTTAGGTTATCTGCCTACCTTGGCCTCCCAGAGTGCTGGGATTACAGGCATGAGCCACCGTGCCTGGCCTAATTTGCGTTTTTCTGATAGTGATGTTGAACATTTTTTTCATGTGGTTTGTTAGCTGTTTGCATTTCTTCTTTTAAGAAGTGTACATATCATTTGCCTATTTTTAATGGTGTTGGTTGTTCTTATAATAAAAAACATTTTATCTAACTTTATTATGTCTACCCAGTAACAAAATTGTAAACATTTCGAAGAATGAGATTCTTTTATGTTTATCCCTTCAGTGCTCTCCACATCAGATGCATTCAACAAAAATCTATTGCTTTGATTTGGATGAAAATGCCTCTAACCTTTCTATTTGCCCTATTATGTGTTGGTAATCATTAGTGAATCAGAATGTTCTTCAGATTACTTTTGAGGCCAACATTATGTTTTCTTGAGTTTTAAACTTGTGAAAGGGTTAAGGGGATGAATTGGCTGTTGTGAAAATAGCAGTTACTCTGAAAGATTATTATTATTTTTTCTTAAACTTTTATTTTAAATTCAGGGGTACATGTGCAAGATGTGCAGGTTTGTTACATAGATAAATGTGTGCCATGATGGTTTGCTGCACAAATCATCCCATCACCTACATATTAAGCCCAGCATCCATTAGCTATTCTTCCTGATGCTCTCCCTCCTCCCAACCCACCCTCCAACAGGCCCCAGTGTGTGTTGTTTCTCCCCATGTGTCCATATGTTCTCATCATTCAATTCCCACTTACAAGTGAGAACATGTGGTGTTTGGTTTCCTGTTCCTGCATTAGTTTCCTGAGGATAATGTCTTCCAAATCCATCCATGTCCCTGCAAAGGACATGATCTTGTTTCTTTTTATGGCTGCATAGTATTCCATGGTGCATATGTACCACATTTTCTTTATCCAGTCTATCATTGATGGGCATTTAGGTTGATCCCATGTCTTTGGTATTGTGAATAGTGCTGCAATGAACATATGTATGCATGTATCTTTATAACAGAATGATGTATATTCCTTTGGGTATATACCTAGTAATGGGATAGCTGGGTCAAATGGTACTTCTGCCTCTAGGTCTTTGAGGAATCACCGCACTGTCTACCACAATGGTTGAACTAATTTACACTCCCACCAGTAGTGTAAAAGCATCCCTTTTTCTCCACAACCTCGCCAGCACCTGTTGTTTTTTGACTTTTTAATAACAGCCATTCTGACTGGCACGAGGTGATATCTCACCGTGGTTTTGATTTGCATTTCTCTAATAATCAGTGATGTTGAGCTTTTTTTCATGTTTGTTGGTTGCATCTATGTCTTCTTTTGATAAGTGTCTGTTCATGTCCTTTGCCCACTTTTTAATGGGGTTGTTTGCTTTTTTTCTTGCAAATGTGTTTAAGTTCCTTATAGACTCTGGATATTAGACCTTTGTCAGATGGATAGATTGCAAAAATTTCTTCATTCTGTAGGTTATCTCTTCCCTCTGATAATTTCTTTTGTTGTGCAGAAGCTCTTTAATTTAATTAGATCCCATTTGTCAATTTTTGCTTTCGTTGCAATTGCTTTTGGCATTTTCGTCATGAAATCTTTGCCCATGCCTATATCCTGAATGGTATTGCCTAGATTTTCTTCTAGGGTTTTTATAGTTTTGGGTTTTACATGTAAGTCTTTAATCTATCTTGAGTTAATTTTTGTCTATGGTTAAGGAAGGGTTCCCATTTCAATATTCTGCATATGGATAGCCAGTTTTCTCAGCACCATTTATTAAATAGGGAATCCTTTCCCCATTGCTTTTTTTTGTCAGATTTGTTGAAGATCAGATGGTTGTAGGTGTGCAGTCTTATTTCTGAGATCTCTATTCTGTTCCATTGGTCTATGTGTCTGTTTTTGTACCAGTACCATGCTGTTTTGGTTACTGTAGCCTGGTAGGATAGTTTGAAGTTGGGTAGCATGATACCTCCAGCTTTGTTCTTTTTGTTTAGGATTGTCTTGGCTATTCAGGCTCTTTTTGGTTCCATTTGAATTTTAAAATAGTTTTTTCTAATTCTGTAAAGAATGTCAATGGTCGTTTAACAGGAATAGCATTGAATCTATAAACTACTTTGGGCAGTATGGCCATTTTCATGATATTGATTCTCCTATCCAAGAGCATGGAATGTTTCTCCATTTATTTGTGTCCTCTGATTTCTTTGAGCAGTGGTTTGTAGTTCTCCTTGAAGAGGTTCTTCCCTTGTTAGCTGTATTCCTAGGTATTTTGTTCTTTTTGTAGCAATTGTGAATGGGAGTTCATTCATGATTTGGCTTTTTGCTTGCCTGTTGTTGGTGTATAGGAATGCTTGTGATTTTTGCATATTGGTTTTGTATCCTGAGACTTTGCTGTGAGAGATTATTTAAAAAGTGACATATCTTTTTCATTTGAAAGAAAGTTAATTAGGATTTTTAAAAGTCAAATTGATACTGTAAACACAGAGGTTTATTGCCTGTTATATTATTGATGATTTAAAGTGTGGAGTTTAACTTTTTTTTTTTTTGAGAAGAAGTCTCACTCTGTAGCCCAGACTGGAGTGCAGGGGTGTGATCTTGGCTTACTGCAACTTCCACCTCCCAGGTTCAAGTGATTCTCCTGCCTCAGCCTCCTAAGTAGCTGGAATTACAGGCGTGTGCCACCATGCCCAGCTAATTTTTGTATTTTTAGTAGAGATGGGGTTTCACCATGTTGGCCAGGCTGGTCTCGAACTCCTGACCTCAAATGATCCACCTGCTTCAGCCTCCCAAAGTGCTGGGATTACAGGCATAAGCCACTGCACCCAGCCTTGTTGTTCTTTACTTGTCCCAAACAGACAGAGCTTTAAAGTCACAAGAATTAAAATCATTTTGGATCCTTGAGTCACTGGGGCCCTTCAGAGGCTGGGCATCTTTTCACTATTGCTATATTCAGGGTCAGTTTTTAATCTGCAATGAGAAACCTACTGTTACGGTTTGAACGTTTGTGTCTCCCCAAGTACATGTGTTGAAATCCTAACCCTCAAGATGATGGCATTATGAGGTGGAGCCTATGGGAGGTGATAAGGTCATGAGGGCAGAACCTTCATAAATGGGAATAGTACCCTCATAAAATAGGGCTAAGGCCTTCTGCTATCTTCTTTGTACCTTCTACACAGGGAGAAGGTACCATCTATGAATCAGGAAGCAGAACTTCACCAGACACCAGATCTGCTGGCACTTTGATCTTGGAATTTTCCAGCCTCCATAACTGCAAGAAATAAATTGCTATTGCTTTTAAGGCACTAGTTTATGGCATTTTGTTACAGCAGTCTGAATGGACAAAGACACTTACATGTTGCAAATGGGAAAACTCGGGCACAGGGGACGGATGGGTTTTTAAGGAGCTTCCCAGGGAAACAGTAGTGGGAGCAGAGTTTATTATTGGAGGTCTTTCAGTCTGTGGTTACCTTTGGAATTATTAGGATTTCTCATGGACATCTTATTCATCAAGGACATAAAATTTGAACTTTTGATCTAATGTCTAAATGTGTGTCTATATACATGCATATTGATACTGTAAGTCAAAAAGGTGTACACCTAATACACATAATCTATGAACATCATAGTTTACCCTACCCTACTTTAAATATGCTCAGAACACTTATTTTAGCCTATATATAGCCTATATAGGTTGATACACACACCCCCCCCCCCCACCCCGGTATGTGTATGTGTACACACACATGCAGATACACACATATGTATATATACTTTTTCCAGAGATATATTTGTAAGATTGAAAGAAGGTATTAGTATTCATTATGCAACTTTAAACTTGGGTTCTAGATCACACCACTGTGAATTAAGTTATTTATATATCTAGTGATTGTCTTATAAATAATATAATTTTGCCACTTTTTTCAAAAGGGGCTAATTTGTTGAATGAAAAAATTTAAAATATACTCCAATGATGTTAAAATCTCTTCTGGCATTTCCTAATTTTTGTTATACTAACTTTACCTAGTTTTAAAAATCATACTATACACACACACACACACACGCGCGTGCGCGCACGCACGCGCACTCACGTGTTTATACCTCTCTCGGAGGCTCTTGTCACTATTACTGTAGTAAGAAATAGTAAGTGGATTGGCTTTTGCTTGTGCCTTTCCTTTTTTCACATGTTCAATGTTTATAATGTCACTGCTCTGGTTTGCCAACCCAGAAAGTCAGCCCATCTGGGAGTCCTTCTTGTGCATTTGTTTAGGGAGAAAACTAGTTTCCTTGGACTCCTTTGACCAATTTAGCAAAGTGAGGAAAGCGAGGAACCCAACATTGATTGCCTCCCTAGAAACATACGCATCACTCGTGGTTATTCTATCATGTGTATATATGTGTGTATACATTCATATGGAGCAGCAGTTTTTTGCAGTGTATTTTTCTCCACCCTTACCTAAAGTTTATAAAAACTGTTGCTTATTCTTTTTTTCCCACTAGCTTAGCCCATGGCATGCACAGTGAATATTTCCACCACTCCCACCCTGCCTCTATATATAGAAAAGGACTTGTGGGATCTTTCTTTCACTTGTCTCATATTAGTGAAAATCTAGCACTTGGGTTTTTCTCTCATCACACTTGCTTGTATAGGAAATGGGGAAGCAAGGTTATATGAGTACTTTATCTACAAGGACCGAGATAAATTTATTGATTGTTAGCTTAGTGTCCAGAAAGTTTTTCTCTTTTTATAATTCATTAACTACAAATCAAAGACTGAGTCCTTCAAGTCAAAAGGTTACTTAGGGCATGTTTACATTTTCAGAATCTATTTAATGCTATCTGAATCCAAGTTAATTTCCTAAGGAAGGTAAGGAACAAGCTTATCTTGTACATATTGGTGGATTAATTAGACTATAATTTTGCATGGAACTACAGATGTATACAGGTGCTCCTTGACTTATGATGGGGTTGTGTCCTGATAAACCCATCATAAGTTGAAAATAATTGTAAGTCGAAAATGTGTTTAATACACGTAACCTGCCAAACATCATAGTTTAGCCTACACTACCTTTAATATGCTCATAACACTTACACTGGCCTAGAGTTGGGCAAACTCATCTAGCACAAAACCTATTTTATAATAAATTATTGAATATCTCATGTAATATATTGAATACTGTACTGAAAGTGAGAAACAGGATGGTTTTATGGGTACTCAAAGTATGGTTTCTACTGAATACATATTGCTTTTGCACCATTGTAATGTTGAAAAAAATCTTGAGTTGAACCATCCTAAGTTGGGGACTATCTGTATGTGTATTGAATAGGATGACTATTAAACTACTAGAAACTATTATAAAAAAATTTACCATAAGAGTAGAGTGGTAATTATATTGTTATTTATTTATCAGTTATAATGCCTAGGCAAAGTTTTTCTTCTTCATGATTTGGGAGCAGAATCCAACAGACTCATGAAAGAGGGTCCAGTCCTTTTGCAATAAACCTGAGTGGTCTGAATAAATCTAAACTGACTCAGCTGAAAAAAAGACTCTCACAAGTAACATTTAAAATTAACATGTGAATTTTATATCTTCCCATTCAAATGTTATCTCCAGTGTCCGCAAAGGGATATAAAAAGGAGGAGCCAGGAGTGTATGTGGTGTGGTTGAGGAATGGCAGGGGGTCACTCCACCTGGAGCAGAGCGAGTGGAAGGGAGTGCAGGAGGAGGGAGGTTAGAGAAGTGATGGACAGCCAGATGTGATGGGATGGTCCCTGGAGACTGGCGGGAAGGCTTTGGATTTTACTTTGAATGAGATTTGAAGCTATGAAGAGTTTTTTTTTTTTTTTTTTTTGAGACGGAGTCTTGCTCTGTCGCCCAGGCTCAGTGCAGTGGCGCAATCTCGGCTCACTGCAAGCTCCGCCTCCCGGGTTCACGCCATTCTCCTGCCTCAGCCTCTCCGAGTAGCTGGGACTACAGGCGCCCGCCACCACGCCCGGCTAATTTTTTTTTTGTATTTTTAGTAGAGACAGGGTTTCACCGTGGTCTCGATCTCCTGACCTCGTGATCCGCCCGCCTCGGCCTCCCAAAGTGCTGGGATTACAAGCGTGAGCCACCGCGCCCGGCCTGAAGAGTTTTGATAACAGAATAATGTTGTCTAACACATACATCTTAACAGGATTGCTCTGGCTGCTGCTTTGACGATAGACTAAAGATGGGTGACAGTGGCACCAGTTAGGTAGAATGTAGACAACAGATGATGGCAGCAGGGGAGTAGCAGTGGAAATGGTGAGAATAGTCAGATTTTGGGGATATACACACACTTATCTCCAATATAATATTTTATACATATGCACATATACTATTTAATACATACATACTATTTTGAGGATAGACAGGATTTGCAGATAGACTGAGGTATGAGAGATACTGAAGATCATTCTAAAGTTTTTGCCTTGAGAAACTGGAGGGTAGGAGATACCATCAATTTAGAGGAGTGGGTTTGGGTGGGTAAGGGTTGGGGAGGAGTGGAGATCAGGAATTTCGTTTTGGGAACACCAAGTCTGAGATGTCTATTAAACATCCTATTGGAGATATTGAATAAGCAGTTAGGTGTTTGAGTCTGGAGATGAAAGGAAAGATCTGGGCTTGATACAGAAATATGGGAGTCATCAGCATTTGGGTGATGTTTAACACCATGATTTGACATCACCAACGGAGTAAGCATAGGCATGGGAGACATGTGGCCAAGGACCCAGAGTTCAGGGAGGAAGAACTAGCAGGGATGAGAAGGAGCAGTCAGTGAGGTAGGAGAAAACACACGATATTTAATATCCTAAAAGCCAAGAAAAATCTGCTTCAAAAAAGAGAATGATCAACCATGTCAAATGTGGTTAAGTTAGGTGAGGTTCATCTTAGTTTGGGTTCTCTAAGGCAGAGATGGTGGACAAGACAAGGTGTTTATCTGGGAGATGATCCCAGGAACAGGAATGAGAGAGTAGGGAAGTGAGATAGTGGAAGAAGAAAGCCAATAAAGGGTGTGTTATTGAGATAGTTGCTCTAGACTGTGGGGTCAGCTCCACTGAGACATCTAAGAAGGATGTAAAGCGCCAGCCACAATTTTCTGCTCAGACAATGGGAAGCTGGGACATGTGTCTGGTCCCCCTTGGTTGAGGGTTTTCTTGAGTGTTAACTCTTCTCTAC
Organism: Symphalangus syndactylus; assembly: GCF_028878055.3. NCBI lineage: Eukaryota > Metazoa > Chordata > Mammalia > Primates > Hylobatidae > Symphalangus > Symphalangus syndactylus. Next base: position 55,369,481 of record NC_072430.2, on the reverse strand, counting down.
TTCCGGGATTTGCAAGCTCTTGTGGGCGAAACCTTGAGGCTGAAAGCAGAGAGAGATGAAGTGGGTGCTTGTTAAGGAATGCTGTTAATGAGCACAGAACCATCTGCAGCTATGACTGAAATTAGAGGTGGGCCCAGGGAACATGACATGTACCATAGAAAGTGTCTACTTCAAAGATTGACAGTCGACTGCCAGAGTTTACAAAGTGGGTTTCCCTAGTGACCTTGAGAAAGCAATGTAATGGAGTGGTGCGGTAAGCCTGGTTGGAGTTGGTTAAGGAAGAGGGGCTGGAAAGAGCGTATAGACAGTACTAAAGGAGAGTGCAGTCAAGAGGCTGGAGGGGAAGTGGGAGCAAGAGATTTTCTTAAGATGGGAGAGATAATAGCATGTACACTGATAGGAATAACTCAGTAGGAAGGGAAAAATCTCTGATGCAGGAGAGAAAGAATTGATGGAACAGTGTCTTTGAGTAGAAGAGAGGTTGGAATCCAGTGCATAAATGGAGGATTTAACCTAAGACGGGAACACAAGCAATTTATCTCTAATAAAAGGGAAGAAAGAGTATATGGAAGGAAAGTTTGGTCCCTTCTGATTGTCTGTCTGTCTGTCATTTTGACAGGAGGAAAAACATTCAAAATTTATTTTCCAGCAGACAGCATCAGTGGATAAAACTACAGGGGTTTCTCTGTAGATCATACATTCACAAGATACTATCATCTCGACAGTGAGAAAGCCACTGTTGTTTTCTCTGTAACAGTATCCACTTCACAGTGTAAGCACGTACTATTGTGTTCACTTACAATTCCAGAAGGAAAGGCAGAGCTTGGCAAAAAAAAAAAAGAAAAAAAGAAAAAAAAATTGGGGGATCCTAAAGTCAAGGTGCAATAATTAAGAGACAAAACTTGGCAAACAGTCTTAGGTCCACATTTCAATCAGGGCCTTCCGCATACAGGGGAAAGACTTTTCCACCCAGAAGTTAGGATCCTTCTTTCTCCTTTCCCGTTAAGGCATTAGAGGAACAATAATTCATATGTTCAATGTTATTACATGTACAAAAGGAGATTATAAAAAAATGGAATAAAAAAATCATCTTGAACATTCAGTTCTTCCCACAAATACATCAACTCTTAAGTTTAAGACAGGGCCTGGGAATACTTCAGTGGTCTTAAAATAGGAAAGCAGAGACTATGACTACAACAAATAAAACATAAATGAGGTAGATAAAATAAAGCTTTCACACCCGGGATTTGCCTGTTCCAACTTCGTAGCCTTCATGAAATACCCAGGAAAAAAAAATCTTCATAATTACTTGGCATAAGTCGCACCAAGGAAATTAAACAAAAAAATTAGTACGTGAACTTGTGATAGGAAACGTGTCCTTCCGTAAGTTTCTTCTCAAGAATGAAAACCTAGTTTTTCAATAGAGCAGGCACTGATACAGGGGTTAAGAAGAAATCACTTAGGCAGATAGTAAGGTTATGGGAGTCCTCGGTAAGGCTTTCTTTTTAATGAAAAGCAGCTCCAAATCATTTTCTTTTTTCTTTTCTTTTCTTTTTTTTTTTGAGACGGAGTCTCGCTCTATCACCCAGGCTGGAGTGCAGCTGTGCGATCTCGGCTCACTGCAAGCTCCGCCTCCTGGGTTCACGCCATTCTCCTGCCTCAGCCTCCCGAGTAGCTGGGACTACAGGCGCCCACCACTACGCCCAGCTAATTTTTTTTTGTATTTTTAGTAGAGACAGGGTTTCACCGTGTTAGCCAGGATGGTCTTGATCTCCTGACCTCATGATTCGCCCGCCTCGGCTTCCCAAAGTGTTGGGATTACAGGAGTCAGCCACTGCGCCCGGCCAGCCCCAAATCATTTTCTAACAAAGAGCAGCCTGTGAAGTCCAGCTGCAGACATAGACAGCCAACCTGGGAACTTGCACTAGTGAATGCTGGCGGGAACTAGGGACTAGACATGTTGGCTCCATCTTCCTTTAGGTGCCAGCCATGTGTACAGTAAAGAGCGACAAGATGGCGGCCAGACACGGAGAGTTCATTAGCATAATAAGATTAGGGTGGGGTCACCAGATTTGGGCGTGCTATATAAACGTCACATTTGATCGAACCAATCTGTGAGCCCTACCTAAATCAGACACCACCTCCTCAAGCTTCACTATAAAATGCGGCACATCCACAGCCAGCCCATCTTTTCCTCTCGGAAGCCCCCTCTCTCTGTTGACAGAGAGCTATTTCTCTTCTTCTGCCTGTTAAACCTTTGCTCCTAAACTCCTTGTGTCTGTGTCCTAAATTTTCTAATGCCAAATGGCGAACCCCTGGATATATATCCCAGACAATGTAGCCTCCTCAGCACTGGAAAACCAAATTAAGTCACCTGAGATTCCTAGCTCAAGTGCTCACAGGAAGATGAAGGCATCTGGGAAGTGTGGGGAGGACATGGCACACTTGGGGCTCCAACCGAACTATATTATAATAAGCAGCAACACACTGACTCCCTAAAGACTAACATAAATCCATTCGAAGGCATCTTAAGGTTCCAAGGTTGAAATAACTTTATAATTCTTTGGAAAAGTACATTCAAAAGAAAAAGATGAGGATAAGGTCGGGGGCATATAAAACAAGTCCCTAAATAGATGACAGACTTTGTCCATGTACCCACATACAGTTGCCAGAGAAATATACAGTACCCTTCTCCTCAATTAGGCTCAATAGTTGTCTTTTCCACTGTGGTTCAGTACGTTTTAATGGTTCCACTTTGAAATAGGTAACAATCTTTGGAAAAAGTCACTCTAGGTTGCACAAAGGTTTTATGTATACAGTTTGCTACAAGTAACAAAGCTACTTTGAAAGAACTGCTTCTTTCCAAACAACTACAACAACAAACCATTCTAGCCCGTATTTGTTTGGGTGTGATTTATTTTTAGTTTTCATTTTTTGCAAAGCAGCACAGAAACAATTATAGGAGTGTAGTAATAACCTTTGTAAACATCATTTGCATATCAGTAAGAACTGATTGTCTTTCATTCCTTTTTAGTGAAAGATGAAGCAAGATGATCAACTGAGAGTGAATAAGGTGGGGAGGTGCTGGCAGTTTGAGATTTGTCATCTAGGACTGCAGTGCACAAAGTGGCCAGTTGGGGAGCCCTTGGTTACTGACTTGCCAAGAGATGAGTACAGAAAGTGAGAGTAAGCTTTTAGAAACTTTTATAGCACTTCACATTGCTATAACATTTTTATTGTATTTTTAAAAAGTATTGGTCTATAATGGATTGGAAACAAAAACATCTAGTCCTCACAACAGATAATTTAAGAGGCACTGGGCCAAAAGAGTGGGAGAAAATGGAGGAGGGAAAAGTAGAAAGATTGCTGCACTACATTGGGGATCCACCTGAGGCTTGTGGCCATGAATTTCATGTGAGGCCATTCGATTCAAGAGTGTTTTTCTCCAGCCTTGTTTAGCTATGTTGATACAGGCAGTGCTGGATTTTACCAGGGTGTGGTTTTGCTAAGTGGGCCTAATGCAGTGGGAAGATGCAAGTGTTTAGGAAGTATTCAAGTGAGGTGTACGGAGACTGACCATGGCATTTTAAGCTGGGGGAAGAAGAAAGCAATCAGGAGGAGGGTGAGAGGCAGTGAAGAAAGTGGTAGGATTGATAGAATCTAGGACCAGGAAGAACCAAGTTTGCTGGAGTTGGAATGTAGGACCAGGAAGGAGTGAACTAGAAGTATGGAAGGTGGTCATCAGAGAGTGGGATTCCTGATAATGAGATTCATCACAATACTGCTCACCAACTGGGAGGGAATATGAATCAATTATTTTGTATGTATCCAGCAGACTATTTTGTAGCCATTAGAGGTCATGTTGTCATTCTGTTTCTTTACGGGCACAGAAATGTTCAGGATATCTTAAGTGAAAAAAGCTTACCAATTTGCAAAATTAAGTTGCAAAATTTACTAATTTTTTTTTGTAAAAATAAATATTTTAATGCACAGAAGTCTTAACTATGGTAGTATCTGGATGGTTGAATCACAGATGGCTTTTACTTTCTGTTGGATAATCTCCTTTTTGTTTTCGAGACAGGGTCTCCCTCTGTTGCCCGGGCTGGAGTGCAGTGCAAACATGACTCACTGCAGCCTTGATCTCTTGGGCTCAGGCTCTTGCTTCAGCCCCCCATGTAGCTGGGACCACAGGCATATGCCATCACGCCTGGCTTATTTTTATATTTTTTTGTAGAAATGGGGTTTTAGCATGTTGCCTGGGCTGGTCTCAAATTCCTGGGCTCCAGCAATCTGCCCACGTTGGCCTCCCAACGTGCTGGGATTACAGGTGTGGGCCACCACGCCCAGCCTGTTTGATATAATTCTTACATAGGCATGTTTTAGAGATACTGGGGATTCAGTTCCAGCCTATTGCAATAAAGCAAGTATCTCAATAAAGTGAGTCACACAAATGTTTTGGTTTCCTAGTGCATATAAAAGTTATGTTTACACTATGCTATAGTTTATTAAGTATACAATAGCATCATATCCAAAAAATACCTACCTTAATTAAATATACTGTATTACTAAAAAATACTGGCACACAGTCACAAAGTGAGCACATACTTTGGAAAAATAGTGCCGACAGACTTGCTTGATGTAGGGTTGCTACAAACTTTCAATTTGTAAAAAAAACACACACAGTATCTGCAAAGCACAATAAAACGGAGTGCAATTAAGTGAGGTATGTGTGCTTTATTGTTATATTCTTATAGCTTTATGAAAGTATAATTTGCTTGCAAAAATTCACCAGTTTTAAGTGTACCATCCTGTAACTTTTGACAAGTGTATAGTTTTGAAACTACCACCACATTCATCTTGTAGAACATTTCTCTCATGCCAAAAAATTTCCCTTGTGCCCCAGTGCAGTCAATCTCCTCTCTCACCTCCCAGACCCTGGAAACCAGTGATCTGCTTTCCATCATGATAGTTTTGTCTTCTCTAAAATTTTATATAGATGAGATCATATCATATGTCATCTTTTGTGTCTGGCTTCTTTCACTTAACATAATGCTTTGGAGAGTCGTCATTGTTCTTGTGTGCATCAATGTTTATTCCCTTTTAAAAAGTAGACATATTTTAGAGTAGTTTTAGGTCCACACTAAAATTGAAGGCAAGGTGCAGGGACTTCCCACCTACGGCCTGCCCCTACACATGCACAGCCTTCTTCATTATCAGCATCTCCTACTAGACTCATACATTTGTTAACACTGATGAACCTACCCTGGCATGTCGTCATCATCCACAGTCCAGAGTTCACATTAAGTTTCACTCTTGGTGTTGTACATTCTCTGAGTTTGGACAAATGTATAGTGACATGCGTTCATCATTATAGTATCATACAGAGTAGTTTCACTGCCCTAAACATCCGTGCTCTGCCCATTCATCCTTCCACCCTTTCTAACCCCTGGCAATCACTGATATTTTTACTGTCTCCACAGTTTTTGTCATTTCCATAATGTCGTATGGTTGGAATCATGCAGTATGTAGCCTTTTCAGGTTGGCTTCTTTCACTTTGTAATATGCATTTAAATTTCTTCCATGGCTTGTCATGGGTTGATAGCTTATTTCTTTTTAGCACTGAATAATGTTCTATCATCTCGATTCACCGCAGTTTGTTTATCCATTTACCTATTGAAGGACATCTTGGTTGCTTCCAAGTTTTGGCAATTATGAATAAAGCTGCTATAAACATTCATGTGCAGTTTTTTGTGTGGACATATATTTTCAACTCCTTTGGGTAAATACTAAGGAGAATGGATCATATGGTAAAACTGATCATATGGTAAAAGTGTGTTTAGTTTGGTAAGAAACTTCCAAACTGTCTTCCAAAGTGATTGTACCATTTTGCATTCCCACCAGCAATGAATAAGAGTTCCTGTTGTTCCACATCCTCTCCAGCATTTGGTATTGTCAGTGTTCTGGGTTTTGGCTATTCTTATACACGTGTATCTCATTGTTTTAATTTACCTTTCCCTGACAACATATAATCTGGAACATCTTTTTACATGTTTATTTGTTATCTGCGCATCTTCTTTGGTGAGGTGTTTGTAAAGTTCTTTGGCTCATTTTTCTTTTTTTTTTAAATATATATATTTTTATTATACTTTAGGTTCTAGGGTACATGTGCACAACGTGCAGGTTTGTTACATATGGATACATGTGCCATGTTGGTGTGCTGCACCCATTAACTCATCATTTACATTAGGTATATCTCCTAATGCTATCCCTGCCCCCTCTCCCCACCCCATGACAGGCCACTGTGTGTGATGTTCCCCTTCCTGTGTCCAAGTGTTCTCATTGTTCAATTCCCACCTATGAGTGAGAACATGCGGTGTTTGGTTTTTTGTCCTTGCGATAGTTTGCTGAGAATGATGGTTTCCAGCTTAATCCATGTCCCTGCAAAGGACATGAATTCATCCTTTTTTATGGCTGCATAGTATTCCATGGTGCATATGTGCCACATTTTCTTAATCTAGTCTATCATTGTTGGACATTTGGGTTGGTTCCAAGTCTTTGCTATTGTGAGTAGTGCCACAATAAACATGTGTGTGCATGTGTCCTTATAGCAACATGATTTATAGTCCTTTGGGTATATACCCAGTAATAGGATGGCTGGGTCAAATGGTATTTCTGGTTCTAGATCCCTGAGGAATCGCCACACCGTCTTCCACAATGGTTCAACTAGTTTACAGTCCCACCAACAGTGTAAAAGTGTTCCTATTTCTCCACATCCTCTCCAGCACCTGTTGTTTCCTGACTTTTTAATGATGGCCATTCTAACTGGTGTGAGATGATATCTCATTGTGGTTTTGATTTGCATTTCTCTGATGGCCAGTGATGATGAGCATTTTTTCATGTGTCTTTTGACTGCATAATTGTCTTCTTTTGAGAAGTGTCTGTTCATATCCTTTGCCCACTTTTTGATGGGGATTTTTTTTCTTGTAAATTTGTTTGAGTTCATTGTAGATTCTGGATATTAGCCCTTTGTCAGATGAGTAGGTTGCAAAAATTTTCTCCCATTCTGTAGGTTGCCTGTTCACTCTGATGGTAGTTTCTTTTGCTGTGCAGAAGCTCTTTAGTTTAATTAGATCCCATTTGTCAATTTTGGCTTTTGTTGCCATTGCTTTTAGTGTTTTAGACATGAAGTCCTTGTCTTTGGCTCATTTTTCAATCAGGTTGTTTGTGTTCTTACTGTTGAATTTTAACAGTTCTTTGTATATTTTGGATAACAGTTCTGTATCAGATAGTGTTTTGCAAATATTTTATTCCAGTCTATGGCGTATGTTCTCATTCACTTGACTTTCTCTTTCACAGAACAGAAATATTTAATTTTAATAAAGTCCAACTTATCAATTCTTTCTTTTGTAGATTGTGCCTTTGGTGCTGCATCTAAAAAATCATCACCAAATCCAGATCATCTAGATCTTCTCCTATGTTGTCTTCTAGGGGTTTTGTAATTTAGTGTTTTATGTTTAAGGCTGTGATCCATTTTGAGTTAATTTTTGAGAAGGGTGAAATGTCTGTCTAGATTCATTTTTTTTTTGCATATCAAAGCCCAGTTGTTCCAGCACCAGTTGTTGAAAAGATTATCTTTGCTCCATTGTATTGCCTTTGCTCCTTTGTCAAAAATCAGTTGACTGTATGTATGTGGGTCTAATTCTTGGCCCTCTGTTTTATTCTATTGATCAATTCTTTCACCAATGCTACATTGTCTGTAGTTTTATAGCATGTCTTGAAGTTGGGTAGTATCAGTCCTCCAACTTTGTTCTTCTTCAATACTGCATGGACTATTCTGGTAATTTGTTCTGTTTTATATGGAGGAATACACTTTTGTATGAATAGACCACAATTTGTTTATCCATTCACCAATTGGTAGACTTGGGGTTGTTTCAAATTTTTGACTATTATGAATAAAACTATTATCACCCAGGAGAAGGTACTCTCCTTACAGACTGAAGTTGTTCAACGTGAGAAGGAATTGAATTCCCTGAAACAGAAGCTGGCGGCGGCCCTTTTGATGGAGCAGGAACCGCAGCCAGAACGGCTGGTTTCGGTGTTGCCGCTGCCGCCCAAGGCCGCTCTGTTCCGAGATGAGATTCTGCTCTATAGCCGGCAGCTAGTGCTGCCCGAGCTGGGCGTGCACGGACACGTGGTGGGCTCCGCTGTCCACTGGCGCAGTACTTGGCAGCGGCCGGCGTGGGCCGCCTTGGCTTTGTGGACTGTGACGTGGTAGAGATGAGCAACCTGGCCCACCAAGTGCTACATGGCGAGGCACTGGCTGGACAGGCAAAGGCCGCTTCGCGCGGCCTCAATTTGGCGGTGGAATGAGTGTGGTACACTCAGGCCCTTTTATGCCAGTCACTACCCTAGACCCGGTCTGCCGATATGATGTGGTGGCCGACTGCTCGGACAACGTGTCCACTCGCTACCAGGTTAATGACGCATGTATGCTGGCGGGTTGGCCCCTAGTGTCTGCCAGTGCCCTGTGCTTCGAGGGCCAAATCACAGCCTACCATTATGATGGTGGGCTTTGCTATCGCCGCATATTCCCCTGGCCACCTCCAGCGGAGACAGTGACCAACTGTGCGGACGGCTCCGTGTCGTAACTGGGGTCCTGGGCTGCCTGCCGGCCTTGGAAGTGCTGAAAATCGCTGCAAGTCTGGACCCCTCTTACAGTGGCAGCCTGTTGCTCTTTGATGCCCTGAGAGGGCATTTCCGCTGTATTCGGCTGCGGAGCCGCAGGCTCGACTGTGCAGCTCGCGGGAAATGGCCCACTGTGACTCATCTGCTGGACTATTAAGCCTTCTGTGGCTCCTCAGCCACCGATAAATGCCGCTCCCTGCACTTACTGAGCCCGGAGGATTGTGTTTCTGTCACCGACTATAAGCGACTTCTGGATTCTGGGGCACCCCATCTGTTGCTGGACATCAGACCTCAGATGGAGGTGAACATCTGTCGTTTGCCTCATGCCCTACACATCCCTCTGAAATATTTGGAACGCAGGGATGCGGAGAGCCTGAAGCTCTTAGGAGAAGCAATCCGGGAAGGGAAGCAGGGCACACAAGAAGGGGCTGCTCTCCTCATTTATGTGATTTACAATCTGGGAAATGAATCACAGAAAGCCGTGAAGATCCTCCAGGCCTCATCAGCAGCTCAAGAGTTAGACTCTTTAACAGTTTGGGGTGTTGTGGGGGACCTCATGGCCCGGGCTGCCCAAAACAATGGAACATTTCCACAGTACTAAGGTGACTGGTATAGTCTGATGGGAAAGATGTGGATTGCTGTAATACCGCAAAGATATATTTATTTGCATTTTTCAGTAATATACATAGGAGCTGGAGATTCTACAGTATCTGTGAATACATGGAGTCCTTTTTTATAAGGAGTTTTAAAAATCGTGATATATTGGATGACTTATTAATGGATTACTGTTTCTGGGAACCATCTTTTTTTTTCAGCACATGGAGGGTGTCTTGAACATGTGAGATGTAACATGACAGGATTTTGTATTTTAAGCTGCAGGTCATTTACCTGTCCTTATTTTCCACCTCCCCCAGTAAAATGCTTTCTAAATCATTTTATACCTGGAATTAAGGTGCAGTAAACTTAGTCTTAGGAAATTGATCACAGATTATATACTTAGGATCAGTTTACTGTTTACTTAAGAAATTCTTGGATCTTATTAATATTTCAGATGATAGAATACATCCTACAGAAATACATGTTTAAAATGTAAATTGTTTTAATTATTCAGAAAGTGGGTTGTTCTATTTGGCATTTTGAATTAGTATCAAAATGAGATCTTTAAAGTTTACCAAAATAAAGGAAAACCACCTTTGTAGCCTGAAAAAAAAACCTATTATGAATACTCATGTATAAGTATTTGTGTGGATATATGCTTTAATTTTTCTTGGGTAGATACCTAGGAGTAGACTTGCTGGGTTATATGGTAGATGGGTACACATTTAGCTCTACAAAAAATTGCCAAAAATGGAAGAGTGGGGTGGGGGAGAAAGGAAAAAATAATTGCCAAAATGTTTTGCATAGTGGCTGTACCATTTTATATTCTCCCTAGCAATGTATGACATTTCCAGTTGCTTTACATCCTCTATTATACTTGATATCATCAATTTATTTTTATTTTTGTCATTCTCATGGTTATAAGGAGATATCTCATGCTGGTTTTAATTTGCAGTTTTCCGATGACTAATGACGTTGACCATCTTCTCATATGCTTATTTGCCATCTATACCTCTTCTTTGGTAATATATGTGTTCAAGTCTTTTGTTCATTTAAAAATTATGTTTGTCTTATTATTGCATTATGAGAGTTATTCAGTGTGCATACAAGTTCTTTGTCAGATACATGTTTTGCAAATATTCTCCTGTAGTCGGTGGCTTGCCATTTAGTTTTTCCAACAGCATGCTTTAAAGAGTAAAAATTTTAAATTTTGATAAAATCCAATTATTGTTTTTTCTTTTATATTTAGTGCCTTCTGTGTTCTACAGAAGAAATCTTTGCCTAATTCAAAGTCAAAAGAATTTTCTCCAATGTTTTTTTCTTAGAAGTTTTATAGTTTTAGATGTTACATTTAAATCTGTGATGCATTTTATATATTTGCTTATGTTGTGAGCCAAGGGTCTAGGCTCATTTTTTTCATATGCACATGTAATTATTTTAATAGCACTTGTTGAAGATTATCCTTTCCTGGTTGCATTACCTAGGCATTTTTCTTGAAAAATATTTATATATGTTTGAGATTATTTCTGGAGTCTTCTCTTTCGTTGTTCTATGTGTCTATCTTTATGCTAATATCATACTGCTTTGATTACTGTAGCTTTATATATAATAAGTGTTGAAATCAGGTAGTGTGAATCTTTCTTTTTCTTTTTCATTTTTTCAATCCTGTTTTGGGTAATCTAGGTCATTTTATTTCCATGTAAATTTTAGAATTAACTCATCATTTTCTATGAATAAATTCTCCCTGGATTTGCTTGTTTGCACATTAAAATTTGTTGAGAAAAAGAAACGGCATATAGGTTGAAAAGGAGGAAGTAAAACTCTTTATTTGCTGATTTAACCTCACAGTGACTCATTTTCTCATGCAGTTTGTGAGAATTTTGCTAGTTTGTCTTCAGTGAATTTCCCCTATACCCAACGTCTAGAAGACCCATATGCTCTGAACTATGAATTGGAATCTACATAAAAGCTACTAGAATTAATAAATGAGTCTAACAAGATGCAAGGGAAAATATACAAAAATTGTTTTTCTATATACTAGCAATTAACTTGAAACAGTATTATTTACAATGAAAATACATTACTATTTACAATAAAAATACTATTTACATCAGCATAAGAAATATGAAGGACTTAGGAAGTGATTTAATAAGTTTGTACTGTTGAATAGGATGACCTTGCTCCCAGTCTTGGGGGAAAGCATTTAGTCTTTTACCATTAAGTCTGCTGTTGCTTGTAGATTTTTCATAGATGCTCTTTATGAAGTTGAGGCAGTTGCCTTCTATTCCTAGTTTGCTGAAAGTTTTGATCAAAAATAGATGTTGAATTTTGCCAAGTGCTTTTTCTGCATCTGTAGAGAAGATCATATGGTTTTCTTTAACTAGTCTGTTAGTATGTTGAATTACACTGAGTTTTGAATGTTGAATCAGTCTTGTATTATTGGGATAAACTCCACTTGTTCTTATGTATTACCTCTTTTAGGTTGGGTTTCTTTGGATAAAATTTTAAGAGTTTTATGTGTCTATATTCTTGTTCATGAAAAATATTGGTCTAAATTTTCTTTCCCTAAAGTGGAGAGTAGAATAATAGTTGCCAGAGTCTGGGAAGGGTAGTGGCGAGGTGGCCATAAAGTGGAGATAGTTAATGGGTACAAAAATACAGTTAGAATGAATAACATCTAGTATTGAGTAGCACAATAGGGTGATAGTTAACATAATTTATTGTATATTTTAAAATAACTAAAAGAGTGGAATTGGAATGTTCCTAACACAAAGAAATGATAAAGGCTGATTTGATAATTAAAAATTGTATGCCTGTATCAAAACATCACATGAACTCCATAAATATGTAAAACTAAATACATAATTAAAAATAAAAATTAAAACAACTTTTCCTTATAGTTTTTCCTTAGCTTTGATATCAAGATAATTTTGGCCTCATAGAATGAGTTGGGAGGTATTTCCTAATCTTCCATTTTTTTGAAGTGTTTGTGAAAAGCTGATATTATTTTGTTTTAAAATGTTTACTAGAATTTCCTAGTGAAGTTATCTAGTCCTGGAGGCTCTTTTTTTTTTTTAAGCTATACATTCAATTTCTTTAATAGATATTAGGCTATTTTTGTGTTTTGTTTCTTTTTGAGTAGACTTTGGTAGTATGCGTGTTTCAAGAAACTTGTCCACTTCATTAACATTTTCAAGTTTATTGGCATAATGTTGTTCATAATATTCCCGTCAGCCTTTTAATGTCTATAGGATTTAAAGAGATATTCTTTCTCTCTTTTCTGAGAATGGTGTCTTCTCTCTTTTTTTAATCTTAATCAGTGTGATTAGAGGTTTATCAATTGTATTGTTTTTTCCAAAGAAATAACATTTGGTTTAGATTTTTTTTGTTATTTTAAAAAATTTTATTTCATTGATTTTTGCTTTCATCTGCTTATTATTTCCTTTCATCTGCTTACTTTGTTATATTTTGCTCTTATTTGTCAGATTTCTTAAAATGGAAGGATTGATTTTAAATCTTTGTATTTTTATAATATAAGCACTACGTTTGCTGCATTGCATACATTTTGGTATATTTTGTCTTCATTTTTATTCATTTCAAAAATTTTTTAAATTTCCCTTTTGACTTCTTTTAATCATGGGATATTTATAAGTATGTTCTTTAGTTTCCAAATATTTGGGGGAACTGTCTAGAAACCTTTTTATTATTGATTTCTTATTTAACTCTCTTTCAATAACATTTGTATGAGATGATTCCTTTTAAATGTGTTCAGACTTGTTTTGTTGCCCAGATTATGGTCTGGGTAAATGTCCCATGTTCACTTTATAAGAATACTTTGTTTTTATTCGTTGTTCTATAAATGCTGATTAATTTTATTGATAGTGTTTTTCTAGTGTTTTATATCCTTACTGAATTTCTGTTTACTTTTTCTATCAATTATTGAGGTTCTGGTATTAAAATATCCAACAATACTTATGAATTAGTCTGTACATTTATCCTTCTAATTCCATCAGCATTTGCTTCATGCATTTTGAAGTTTTTTATTATCTGAATAAACATTCAAGATTTCTACGTACTCCTGATGACTTGATCCCTTTATCATTATGAAATGATCCTTTTCTTTGGTAATATTTTATTCTGAAATTTAACCTTAGTATAGCCACTCAGCTTTATTTCGGTTAGTTTTAGTGTGGTTTATATTTTTTCTATCTTTTTTACTTGTAATAATTCTGTCTTTTTACTTAAAGTGTATTTCTTGTAGATAGCACACATAGTATGAGTATTGTCCTTTTATCCAATTTTATAGTCTATTTTTTAGTTGGTGAGTTTAGACATTTCCATTTAAGATTCCATTTAAGACATTTCCATTTAAGATTCCATTTGGATTTAAACTTACCATTTTATTATTTGTTTTCTATTTGTCTTATCTGTCTTTGTTCTTTTTGCTTTGTTTCTACCTTCTTTTGGATTAAATAAAAATTTATTAATATTATATTTTAGGTTTTTTTTGGCTTATTAGCTCTATCTTTTTTGTTGTTTAATGGTTGCTCTAGAGTTTATGGTATAACTTTTAAATTTATCAACATCTACTTTCAAATAATATTACAGTGATTCTCACATATTTTAAGAAACTTAAAATTGTGTAGTTCTTTTTCTCTTGGTCTTTGTGTTGTTGTCATACATTTTACTGCCACATATGTTATACACCCAACTGCTATGGACTGAACGTTTGTATCCCTCCACAACTCACCTGTTGAAGCCTAATGCCCAATGTGATGGCATTTGTAGGTGAAAGCTTTGGGAGATAGTTTAGTCAAGAGAATGGAAACTTCATGAATGGGATTAGGGTCCTTATAATAAGAGACATGAGAGAGTTTTCTTTCTGTTTTTTTGTTCTCTGCCATGTGAGGTTATGAAGAGAAGATGGCTATCTGCAAACCTGGGAGCAGGCTCTAACCAGACACTACATCTTCCAGTGCCTTGAACTTGGACTTCCCTTTCCACAGAACTGTGAGAAATAAATATTTGTTGTTTAAACCACCCAGTCTGCTAATTTGTTATAGAAGCCCAAATTGACCAAGACATGCAACAATATATTATCTTTGCTTTAGAAGTTATCTTGTAAGTATATTAAAAATAAGAAAAAATTCATATCTACTCACTCTTTTACCATTTCTGATGCTCTTCATCCCTTTGCGTAGATACAAATTTCCACCTGGTATTATTTGCCTTTTACTGAAGGACTTCCTTTACTATGTGCAGTGATGCTCATGATATATTATTTTAGATTTTGCATGTCTGAAAAAGTATTTACTTTCATTTTTGAAGGATATTTTTGCTAGGTATAGAATTCTAGTTTGCCAGCTATTTTGTTCATTGCTTTAAATATGTTGTTCCACTGTCTTCTGACTTGCATTGTTTCTGATGAGAACTGTATTGTCATTCTCATTGCTGTTCCTTTGTATGTAATGTGATGTCTTTTTTTTTTTTCTTGCCTGCTTTTCATTTTTTCTTTGTCACTGTTTTTTTAGATACCTGATGATGATGTACTTTAGTTTGGTGTTCTTATTGTTTCTGCTTGGGGTTTACCAAACTCCTTGGATATGTAGGTTTATAATTTTCTTCATATTGGTAAAATTTTTTGGCCAATTGTTTCTTCAAATATTTTTGTTACACTTCCTTTCTCTGAGACTCCAGTTATACGTATGGTAGGCCACATGATGTTGTCTTCTTTTGAATTTCTTTTCTTAAAAGTCTTTTTACTCTGTGTTTTATTTTGTCTAGGTTTTATTGCAATGTCTTCATGTCCCTAAATCTTCTACAATACCTAATCTTCTGTTAATCTCATCAGTGTATTTTTCATCTCAGTTATTATATTATTCATCTCCATTATTATTCATCTCCATAAATTTGACTTATGTCTCTTTTTATCTTCCGTTTCTGTTCTCAATATGCCTTTGTGGGGTACATTTATAATAGCCGTTTTAACTACCTTGCCTAATAATCCTATAATCTCTGTCATTACTGGGTCTGTTTCTAGTTATTGAATCTCTCCCACTCTCACTCCCCATTTTTCTTTTTTGCCTGCCTGGTAATTTTGGGTTGGATGTTAGATATTGTGAATTTTATATTGTTGTATGGTGGTTCATTTTATTTCTTTAAGTATTTTTGGCTATGTTCTGGAAGGCAGTTAAGCCAGCTTGACTTCATCTAGTTTTGTTGAAACTTGCTTTTAAACCTTTTTAGGTGGGTATAAATCATCCCATAATCTACTGCTAATTTGGCCCTACTAATGAGGCAATCAACCTTTAAGTTTTCCACTTTATACTCCATATATTAGTATTTTTTGCCCACTGGCTAGTGACAACATAAATTATTCCCAGCTTTTTATGAGCTCTAGGGATTTTTTGATTGTACCTTTCTGGTGGTTCTTTTCCTGGTCTTGTTAGTTTCTTAATACACATGTGCTGATCTGTACTCAAAGACTCAAAGGAAATCCTGTCTGTGAATGTCTCTTCTGCAGTGCTTTACTCCACCAATTCTAGTCACTGTGGCTTCCCCTAACTCCACCCTGCTTCTATTCAACTCAGCAAGACTCTGTTCTGGGTCTGTTTGGGCTCCCCTTCCCTGTCCTGTGACCTGCTCTCCAGGCAGTGAGCTGGAGCACCCACAAGGATCACTTTATTCATTTGTTCTTTCTCTCAGGGATCACCATTTAGTGTTGCCTGCTTTCCTGCATCTTTAAAAACCATTTTATATATTTTGTCCAGTGTTGTGGTTGTTTAAGGCAGAAAGATAAATTTAATCCCTATTACTATATTATGATCAGAGCTGGATTCCTTAACTAACTTTTCCACATGAAATTACAATAATTATAAAAACAATACCACATTATAGACAATATATTAAATGATATAAAATGCCATTCTATAAAGTGTTATCATAGCACATTTTCTTTCAGTACTTTTTTGTCCTCTATGAAGTTTTTAGGCAATATTGTTAGTAAAATGAAACTTTGGAGTTGCTTGACCCTACAATTTATTATCAGTGTTTCATTTTTAATTCTTTTTTATCTTGGGAATATTATCTTCTTTAAGACTCATTTTCTTACCAGTAAAATGTGTGGGTAATTGTACCTTCCTTGCAATATTGTAGCAGGGATTGAAATAAAATACGAAGCATTCGATAAATAGTAGTTATCAATAGTTTCAATCACACTATGTATGCAGCTTCATACCCTGATTTTAAAACAATTATAAACATTTGATATATTGTCTTGTAGCATTGATTGATGCATAATGAATGGCCCAATGCATACTCATAAACTCTTCCCTTATTTTTGTTTATTTCTTTGTAAATACATATTTTAATTGATATATAATAGATGTACCTATTTTTAGAGTACATATATAATGTTTTGATACTTTCATGTAATGTGTAAAGATCAAGTCAGAGTAATTGGGATATCAATCCTCTTAAATATTTATCTTTTTTTATGCTAGGTCTTCCCTTATTTTTGGATATCTGGTTTATTTATAATTTTCTCCCTTAATATACCATCATACCTGGGGCTGTCTTATCTAAATTTAAAAGTTCTTAATACAGCCAATTTGAAGATAAGTCTTGATTTGAAACATGTTTGAGATCTCCCTGCATTAGTTCACATGAATTTAACTGGATCTCAGCAGCTTCAACTCTTCACCGTGCTTTTCCTGCCCCTTCCTGTTTCTTCTCAAGAGAAGACAATTTCTTGCTCATTATTTTCTGTGGTAACTGAGAAGAGGAACTGAGTAGAAAGGTGTTGGGCTGCTAAGACCCGGGGCACATCCCATATAGAATTCTTTCTACTCTGTGTTGTGCTTTGGGAAATGCAGACGTTGGTTCAGCTGCCCTCATCACAGCTCATGGCTTCTCTTGTTTTATTCTCTTTCAGGGCAGGGAGTTAGCTCTTGTCTGTTTGGATGCCTAATTCAATCTCTATTGACTGTGTTTAGTTTTGCATAAATTGTTTACACATTGGTAAAAATAATTAATTAATCTTTTCTGGTAAGCAGTTACAATGACAATAATTTGATTTTGAGTAGAATACAGATGAGACTCATACTAAAACATTGTATTCGTAGATATGATGTATCCAAAAGCAATTTCATTAGCTTTATCTGTTTGGTTTTTTCATGAAAGGCAATCATTTGTTAAAGAGGGTTCAATGTTTTACTGAGAATGGGCCAACTAAAATATTGATTGTAGATAGATCCTTCCTGGGAAAAGAGGACCCATGAGTTATAAAAACCTGTGAAATTTAAGTATATGATCTCAAATAGTCCCTAATGTTTGCTATTGCAAGCTTGGAGAGTCCTTGGTTGAAAAAGTATAATTCTTTCCCCGAAAGAGTTATAGGCTTTTCCCATTATCTGAAGAGAAACCACCATGCCACGGACAATCATGAATGAGATGGGGTGAGAGGATGGATAGGCATTTTTTCCTGGTTTATCTCAGGCCTCTTGCTGTCATGCTGGGTTTGCCTGGCTTCTCCTTAACAAACCGTCTTTCCTTTTTCTCCTACTGTCTTTCCTCCAGAGCCCTGGCTGCCACTGGTCCCTTCCTTTGTACTTACTGCATATGCCCATTGGCCACGGAACTTGACATTTTTCAGAATACTCACCTGAAAATGAATCTCTTTTGTGAATAACATTTATTCATAGCTTAACTTGGATGCATTTTTTAAAAACCCTTTTCTCACATGAGTAGGGGAGGTACAAAGTGAGCAAAGTGGGAAGAGAATCCATGTGTAATTCCCCAAGGGTAAATATTCACAGGAGTGCTAAAGTGTCCCTAATTAATGAACCATTTCCTATTCTCACCAGTAATCTAAGCTATCCATCATCATACAAAAAACAGAACTACATGTTATGATAGCCAAAAGTAGGATGATGTCTTCTTCTACCCTGTGGTCTTCTAGGAAACCATAACTGATTGCAGTTCTTTCTAGAGGTATTAAAACGGGATGGTGGGCCTTTTAAAATTTTCGTATGTATCGTGAAATGTTGGATATGTTTAGTGAGGGGTTGTCATTGTTTTAAGTAAAGGAGAATATATTCTGCCTTCAGTAATTGCATTAATACTCAGAATAATGAATACTCAGAAAAATACTCAGATTAATACTCAGAAATTCTCAGAAAAATGTGATGGCCAATTTTGGAGGTGAATTTGGGGGTAAGAGCTGCTGATGGCACCAGCTTTATAGAGTATGGTGAATATGAACTATGAACTCTAGTTGCATAGAATTTTGCAAAACAATTTTGTTCCTATTGACAAGGGACAGTCCCTTTCAAAGACATTACTGTGGAACTCTATTAAGTGCAAGAGAGGAAAGTGAGACATGGAAATAAAGTTGACCCTTGAACAATGTGGGCTTGGACTGTATGGATCCACTCACACATGGATGTTTTCCCAACAAACAGCATTTGAAGGATGCAAATGCCACATATCCGGAGGGCCGACTTTTTGTATGAGTGGGTTCCACAGGGCCTACTGCAGGACTTGAGTGTATGTGGATTTTTTTATATGAGGGGGTGATGGGTCCTAGAACCAATCCCTTGTGTATACCGAGGAACAACTGTACATACACAATATATTTTTATATCGGACAAGGTACAGAGAATATTTCTTTCTTGTGTCATCACACCTTTGTGTCCAGGTATTACAGTGCTTCAAAGATAAGTCTTCATACTTTTAATTTATATTTGAAAAAAAAATTAGAGTCCATCCAGATGAGACTCTTTGGGACCATAAAATAGACAATTTTCTCTGTAGTATCCAAACTGAAAGCCTAAATGGCTCTTGTATTAAATAGGCTAGTTTTATAGAATTTAACATTTTCAGAGCCAATGAAGCAAGATCTTTTTTTTTTTTTTTTTACATGTTCTAACATTTTGCACATAAGAAATTTTCCATTTGGTGTGAGGCATGTGCCAAATGATGGAATGTATTGCCACGTTAGAGTCTGGTTATTCTAAATATAAAATTAAAAGGAAAAGTAGGGAGATGAGCTCCAGAAAATGGAAAGAAAACACACTGAATTTTTTCTCTCTGGGGAGAGTTTTATTCTGGGGACATTGGAATAGTTACCTGAGCACTGAAAACTTTGCTATGCAAAGTGCAGTTGTGGACCAGTAACCTGCCTGGGAGCTTGTTAGAGCTGTGGACTCTTAGGCATACTAATCAGTCTACATTTTGGCACAATTGCCATGAGATTCATAAGCAGATTACAGTTTGAGAAGTATTGCTCAAAATTGATGAGGGCTCAATCACCTGTGCATCACCTGGTATCAGTGTTATGGCTTTAGAGTATAGATGTAATGCTTCTTGATCCTTGGGGAATAGTCTTATACGAAAAGGGCTGTGTCAACCTGTATCTTCCATCTGTGACTTTGATCTTTCTGTTTGGTTATGTTCCTAGTTGAAAGTGAGGAATCAGGGAATCTTTGGGAATTGGAGACATTTATGTGGATTGGGTGTACATAAAATAAAGACTGGAAACTCAAGAATTAGGAAAGAGATGGAAAATTTTGAAGGGTAATGAAAACTTCAAGGATATGATTGGTTTTCATGTGGTTAAAACATTAAAAATTTTTTTCTCATGTAAGGTTTTTGGTTGTGGCAATAAACACCAGTGCTGGTTGATTAAACAGCAAATGAATTGTTTAAAAGATGCTGCTTGGTTCACAGATTTCTGGGAGGGCTGGAGAGCCAGATTGTAGCTATGAAGCCAGGGACAGAGTCCAAGTCAGCCTGCAGAGCTGGGTTGGTGGATACTCCTGTTACTGCAGAGCACTAAAGGCTGCAGATGGCACCCCAGGTGCCATTGGTACCAAACCATGTGTGCCTGCACCAGCCCTGCATTGTGGGACCTCTGTATTCCTTATGGCATCTCTATTCCCAGAGGGAACACTGGGTGATCTCTGTACACTGGGATGGGTATGTCTGATTGGTGGTGCCTAGACCATGTTCCTTTGTCCCAGGTGCCAAGGAAGCTGGGAAAGCAAGTCCTTGGTATTTTTGCAGTCATCGTGGGAGGTGACCGCTGCCTTGTTAGGTTGGGGAATTTCCCAAACCTAGTTCTAACCTAGGGTTCAGATACAGGTGGATAAAAAGAATGATAGATGCTTGATAGAGTTGCATGTGTGTGTGTGTGCGCATGCGCGTGTGCACATGCATGTGTGTGTGAGTTGCGTGTTTACTGTGTTTACTAGGGATATTTATTTCAATAAGGCACCTTCCTGAATTTATGATGAAGGTTGATAATGGAAAAGTAGGATTCGTTTTGCATAATTTGCTTTTTTGTTAAAAATGCTAATATACATATAAAATCAAGAGTACCAATACTTGTTTCAGGTTGCATTTAACCAGGAAAAAAACTTGTGTTCTGTGAGATTGAACAGCTTCCTAGCACTCACTCTGAAATGTGCAGTTCATTGCATTTGCTTTCTAAATGAGAACCACATTTAATGAAACCCTGACCATGTAATCAAGATGATGAGGGATTTTTAATTTGGCCGAGTGACTCAGTTGTGGAGTACACACTTTGACTTGTGTTCGGATGGGAGGTTGAGAAATTATCACTGCCTTGGTGTACATGAGACACAAAGCAGAAAACAAAATCAGCATGCGCTGTGTCATATTTGTACTGAGATAACACCGAGGAACAGCTGTGACTCTTTCAAATGACTCCATTTGTTTGATAATTGCTGGGTAAAAATAGTGCCACTATTGGCTATTTCAGGAAGACAGATGGCGTTCTAGATTATGTTCCTTTCCCTGTACCCAAAAAGAACAGGACCAAGTCTTTCTGAAAATTACTGTCTGTGTGTGAAATAGCATCGGGGAAGGGGACAGCACATTTCAAGCTTTTGCCCTGCAGGTAGGTAGGAAGCAGGGGCTGAGCCATAAAGGAAACAGGGAATTCAATTATTCCAGCCTGAGCTAGGATGGGAAATCAAGGCATCTGTCTGTTGCTTAGGAACAGAAATATCTTGTGCCTCAGCTACAGTTGGAGAAACCAGGTCATTTACTTTCAGAGTTCACCTACCGGTTATCCAAACAGAGCTGAAGGGGAAAGCACCTCTTTTCTCCTCCTGGCAGGGGTTGTTTTTCTCATCAGACCTCCTACCTTTCTTCCACTCAGCAAATTCTCTGTTGTTCCTAATGCATTGTCTCAAAACTGTGCCAATCAAATGACAGTACTACCTGGGGAAGTGAGTGGGAGATGATCGGTTTTCTTCAGGAGCTGGTCCTTGGGTCTTTTTCCCTCCCAGGAAGCCTGGAGACCGGCGGTGGTGGGGTGCAGTACTCCACCTTTTGTCTGAATGTGATGGTTTGACATCTGGTTGGTATTCTTGTCTGCACCTCAGGGAGGGAAGGTTGTCACACACACTCCCACGGTCCCACAGTTAGGTCTGGGGTCAGGCAGAAACACAGATCTTTTGTGAAGTATGAGGACTCCACTTCCTGTGCTAAGGGAGGACCGTGAATTGCAACCTTACCCGTGTATATGAATCTCTGAGATCTTTCCAAAAAACACACACCTGAGACTTACACCCAGAAATTCTGCTTCGTTAGATCTGAGGTATAACCTCAGCCCCTGAGGGTTCAAAAGTTTCCCAGGTAATTAGAACTTAAAAGTCAGTCCCATTTTTCTCCTTAGCCCCTGCTAAAGAGTGCTGGACTCCCAGATCCAGGCTGGGCATAGAAACGCTTAAGCATGGAGTTCCTGGGTGTCCTCATTTCTGTCCAGAGTTGAGAGCTTGCCCTGTGGCCTTCTCCCTGGGGAGCTGTGTGTACTCAGGGTCACATGATTCCTGCAACAATGAGTTCCTTGGTCTTCAGTTTGGGTGGGAACATTTACTCTTTCAGGAGCACCCAGAAGGAAAATTGAGACTTGTAGTTGGTTGGAAACATTCTGGAATTATTTAGGCGTTAACTAGACAATGGGAAACTGGTAGGTAGAACCTTAATCCCTGGGTGTTTCTGACTAAGCAGGGTGATAAGAGCAGAATGTCCCAGGCACACAGACACACACTGCCAGTATACCTGCCCTGGGCACACAGGCACACACTGCCAGTATACCTGCCCTGGGCACACAGGCACACACTGCCAGTATACCTGCCCTGGGCAAGGCCTTGGGGTGTATGAACACTGATCATTTCTACTCACCATTCTCCAGGGATCCCAGGAAAATTGGATAGTTTCAATAAGAGTATTACAGTATGCAGAGGCAAAAAACTTAAAAGGACCATAAGATGTAGTTCCTCTTTGCCTCGTCTTTTTATCTTCACAAAGAAAAAAAGTCATATTGAAAATGAAGTTGATTAGAAAAGCTTTAAAACATTCTCAGTATGTTTTAAACATTTCTCCTAGAAAGCCGCAAGCCAAAGGCAGTTATTTCTTGCCTCCGTTTTGCTCAGTTATGTAAACGTCCATTTGTGGGAATACCAGGTTGATCCGGAAATCTCAATTTAAAGAGAGCTGAGAAGTAGACTTGTTATCAGGAGCATGAAAGGAAACACTGTGGGGCAGCTTTAATTTTCATGACTCTCAAATGCAGGGACTTGACTGAAGCACAAGGTGTCTGATTTTCAGTTGTACCTGGCCATGACATCAGTCTCTGAGTCTCCATAGCCACACTTGAAACAACTTCACATCTCTCACACTGGCTTGCCAAATCCGAGGGACTTCGATTTGAGAAAAGAAAAGGAAGACATTTCTACCATTCATACCAAAACCTGGGTTTTTGAAGTAATTTGAATTTCTGATCCTTTTTTTCAGCCTGTACTTGCCACTCTTCCTATCACTGCAGAATCCAAAATAAATTCGAAGCTCTCCCTCTTCTGCTGTGGACTAGGAAGAGTCAGAGAATGTTAGAAAGATTTTTGCCAACCTGCTGTGGGAGGTACAGACTTTCTAAATAGCAGGGGCTTGGAGTGGCATTCTAGGTGCTCTTACGGGATTTATCTAGAGGCAGTGTGTATGTAGCAAGCATACTTAGTTTGTAATGTTTATATTTAGGATAATGAGAGTGTTGGCTCTAAACCCCCAGACTTCCCTTCAGTGCTACCACTGTAAGCTATGAATAATCTTTTATATACAGAATTGGATATCTCTCCCCAACCCTTTCCTGCTATTAATTTGTTGTTTTTTTTTAAGTGTGAGTCCATTTCTCTTGATACACTCAATGTGCCTGTAAGGAAGGGGGCCAGCCATATCCCACCTCGGAATACCACCAAAGCAGCCAGGACAACTGTGTTATTAATACTTTTTCTCTCTGGCTTCCATAAGGATTTAAAAACCAAAACAGAAAAGTGTGCCTTTTCTTGTCTCTCCTACTTGACCTTCAGGTTAATAAAATGAGTGACAGAGAGATTACAACTGTGAGCAAGTAAGGATGCCCTTTCAGCCAAGGGTGCTTGTCATACTTTGATCTCTGTGCTCTTGGAAAATAGTAAGATCTCAGTAAACATTCTCTCTTAGTACTTTTGACAAGCAATTCACCTCTCTGGACTTCAGCTCTAACGTTGCATGATCTATGATTTTAGGACCCAGATAATAATATTGCCAACCCCCGTTTCCGTGGGTCCCTTGCTTTTTCATCACCAATAAACGGCACCATCTTCAACATCTTCGTTTTAAGGTACCTGCTCTCCGACTCCTGTCCCACCCTCCTGGCCGGAGCTTCTAGTGTTATCACCGCACAGACCTCTAATCCATGGCCTACAACATTTTCATTGTCTATGATCCCCTTTCTCTCTTTTCCTTTTTCACTGGTTTAGATTTCACATTATATCATTTAAGCAGTTAAATATGTCAGGAGAAAAATGCATAATTGTGCTCAGTGATCTACAAATGCCTGACATAGATCTAACATTAGCCCTTGACGCTGCCTGGCAATCCTGCCATCTATCCTTTGGATTTTTGTCCTTCTACTCTCCAGAGTCTTCTCTCGCCCCAGCTTTCTGGGCTCCTTTCCTATTCACTCTTAGCTGACTATGTTGCTTCCAAATTTACTGAAAAGATAAAAGTAGTAAGGCAGGCCACATGCCCATCATCGAATCCAGCACCCCACTCATGTCTTTATTTGCACTCCATTTCCCACCTCTGTCTGCAGATGAAATGTCTTAGTTCCCACCAAAAGCTGCTTCTGCTTATTTACCTCCAATGCTGCCACAGATATACTGGGCATGCATCCTCATTTGCCCAATTCAATGATAGTTTCCATTTGTTGGCCTGGCATAACCATTAATAAATAGTTCCCCCTAAAGTACCCCAGTTTGTATGACAAATTATATAGTCCTCTTAATCATGTAACAAACTTCCATATATGGGTATGGGGGGTCTGTTTCTGGACTAGTGGGTCAGAGCATCTCTGTGACCACATCATAGTGTCTTAGTTGCTTTACAGGTGGTTATGTAGCTTTAACAAGTCCAGACACAGGGCAGAGCAAGCATTCCTTTAGATTCTTCAGATGTGAATCAGCTGTTTTTGGTCCTTTACTATTTCATGTGCATTTTAGAATTAGCTTGTAAAGTTCCACAAAATCCTGTTGGGGTTTTGATTGGAGTTTCATTGAGTCTCTAGATCAATTTTGGAAGAATTAAATCACTGCAAAATCAAATCTTCCTATTCATTAACACATATATTGCTCGATTTAGTTTTTCCTTAATATCTTTCAGCAAAATTTCACAATTTTCTGCTTACAGGTTAAATATATATTTTGTTAATTTTTTTACTAGATATTTTATGGTTTTTGTTTCTATTGTAAATAGTGTATTAAAAATTGAACTTTTTTTGTTGTGGTACTGTTGACTTGTGTATTATTCTTATATGCAGCCACTTTGTGAAATTTTTATTTATAATGATTTATAAATTTGTCAGGGTTTTCTTTATAGGCAATTATAACACTTGCAAAAATGATGGTTTTTGTTTTCTTTTTTCTAATTCTACTTTTAAACAACTTGATTGACATGTAGCATACATACAGGAAAGAGCACACATCATAAGGTCACCTCTTGATACATCTTCACAAAATGAACACATTTATTTAACTAGCACCTAGATCAAAAAACAGAACATTATTTGCATCCATGAAGCCCCCGGTGCTCTCTTCCATCACTACCTCCCCAAAGAAAAATGTTTGTGTTTTTATTATATTTTTCCGGTCTTACTGACTTGGCTCTTGCAAAGTTCCCTTTCTTAACATAATCATTTTCTCCCTTTCTGCTGGAATATTCCCAGTAACATACAAATGTGCTTTACAGTCTTCCATCTTAAATCTGAAATCACTCTCCCTTGACATTTATGTCCCTTTCTAGCCAGTGCTCCATTTGGCTGCTCCCCTTCTCAGCAAAACCTTTTGAATAAAAGTCCTATAGTCACTGTCTCTACTTCCTCACTGTACAGTTTTCTTTTCAATTCACTTTTATCTGGCTTCCGTTTCAGTATTCCATTGAGGCAGCTCTTGTCATGATACCAGTGTCGTCCTTGTTATCAAATCCATAGACAGCTCTGTTAATATCCTCTCCATCTTTTAGCATCATTTGATGTAATTAGCCCTTGCCCATTTTGAAACACTTCATTTTCATGGCTTCCATTTTTTGCATTTGGGTGACTACTTGTTGCCCTTCTCTTCACCTAGACTCTAAGTTCCACAATGGCTATGGTGATGTATAGCTTTTTCACTGTTCCATTCCCAGTGTCTAGTCCAGTGTTGACAGTAGATTGACAAATATTTGTTGCCTGGGTTTTAGGAGTGACAGTATATATCCAGTCACGTTTGTCTCACGTCTACTTAAATGTCTTACAGGTACCTCAACTTCAACAGGTCCAAAATGTGTTTATCATCTTCTTCTACAGACCCCCTCCTCCACTAGTATTCCCCTTTTGAGAATATACCAGTAACACCCACTAGGCCAGAAACCTTAACTCCTTACTTTTTCTCATTCCCGCATCCAATCCATGATTTCTGACCATGCTACTGCCTGCATACTTTTTCCAAATTCATCCTCTTCCTTCTATGTTCATTTGCATTCTTCTGGCATGCCATTACATTGAATTACTGAAACAGCTTCTAATCTGTTTTTGTTCTGAACTGTTCTGAACTCAGGTATTACTTCCTTCCAATTAGTCTCCACATAGCAGCCAAAGTGATCCTTTTAAAAATACAAGTCTAATTAAATCACCCTCATATGGCAGACGTTGCGCCATATACTATCCTCCCAATTATAAAAATAGAATGAACAAAGGATAATAAACAAGAGAGTACAGGATTGCACTATTAAAAACAAATTACATGATAAGTAATTTATAGTTAATTTTAATATCACTATTCTTTCCACATTTTCAAAGCATCTGTATTAGTCTCTTCTTACACTGCTATGAAGAAATACCCAAGACTTCTTCACAGGGCAGCAGGACAGAATGAATGCAAGCAGGAGAAATGCCAGATGCTTAGAAAACCATCAGATCTCATGAGACTCACTCACTATGAGAAACTACCCTCATGATCCAATTACCTCCACCTAGTCTTGCCCTTAACACATGGGGATTACAGGGATTACAATTCAAGATGAGATTTTGGGTGAGGACCAAACCAAACAATATAATTCCTCCCCAGCCCCTCCCATATCTCATGTTCTCACATTTCAAAACACGATCATGCCTTTCCAACTGTTCCCCCAAATCTTAGCTCATTCCAGCATTAACCCAGAAGTCCAAGTCCAAAGTCTCATCTGAGACAAGGCAAGTCCCTTCTGCCTATGAGCCTGTAAAATTGAAAGCAAGTTAGTTACTTTCTAGATACAATGGGAGTACAGGCATTGGGTAAATAGACCTGTTCCAAATAAGATACATTGGCAAAAACAAAGGGGCTTCAGGCTCTATGCAAATCTGAAATCCAATAGGCCAGTCATGAAATCTTAAAGTTTCAAGATGATCTCCTTTGACTCCATGTCTCACATCCAAGGCGGCATGGGACTTGCACCTTCTGAAGCAATGGCCTGAGCTGTACCTTTGCCCCTTTTAGCCATGGCTGGAGCTGAAGCAGCTGGGATGCCAGGCACAATGTCCTGAGGCTGCACAGAGCAGGGGAGCACTGGGACAGGCCCAGGAAACCATTTTTCCCTCCTAGGCTTCCAGGCCTGTGATGGGAGGGGCTGCCAGGAAGGTCTCTGACATGCCCTGGAGACATTTTCTCCATTGCCTTGGTGATTAATATTTGGCTTCTCATTACTTATGCAAATTTCTGCAGCTGGCTTGAATTTCTTCCCAGAAAATAGGTTTTTCTTTTCTGTCACATCATTGGCCTGCAAATTTTTCAAACGTTTTTGCTCTGCTTCCTCTTGAACACTTTACTGCTTAGAAATTTCTTCTACCAGATACCCAAAATCATTTCTCTCAAGTTTATAGTTCCACAGATCTCTAGGGCAGAGGCAAAATGCCACCAGTCTCTTTGCTAAGGCATACCAAGAGTGACCTTTACTCCAGTTCCCAACAAGTTCCTCATCTCCATCTGGGACCACCTCAGCCTGGACTTCATTGTCCATATCACTATCAGCATTTTGGTCAAAGCCATTCAACAAGTCTTTAGGAAGTTCCAAACTTTCCTACATTTTCCTGTCATCTGAGCCCTCCAAACTCTTCCATCCTGTGCCTGTTATCCAGTTCCAAATTCGCTTCTACATTTTTGGATATCCTTGTAGCAGTACCCCACTCTTGGTACCAATTTACTGTATTAGTCTGTTCTTACACTGCTATGAAGAAATACCTGAGTCTGGGTATTTTATAAAGGAAAGAGATTTAATTGACTCACAATTCCACATTGCTGAGAAGACCCCAGAAAACTTACAATCATGGCGAAAGCAGGCACCTTCTTCACAGGGTGGCAGGATGGCATGAGTGCAAGCAGGAGAAATGCCAGATGCTTATAAAACCATCAGATGTTTTGAGACTCACTAACTGTCATGAGAACAGCATGGGGGAAACTGCTCCCATGATCCGATTACCTCCACTTGGTCCCACCCTTGACATGTGGGGATTATGGAGATTACAATTCAAGATGAGGTTTTGGGTGGGGACACAGCCAAACCATATCAGCATCCTTTGGATTTCACTGCCACTCCTGTATCCTCTACAACTACACACCTATCAGTGGCCTTTGTCTTTCTCCACCTACCTTTTCTCCAAATTGAAATCTCAGGACTATTTTTCAATAATAGCAGGTAGATTTTCGGTAAATACGAGAAGGAAGTGTATAACTAGTTATCTGGGTTGATGAGCTACCTGGCAATCCATTCATCAGCAATAAGTCTTGTAAAAACATTAAAAGGAAAACTCTTCAGGCTTCCTTTATTAATATTAAAGATTGTTAGAAGTGATCAAAAGTAAGTTAATTATTACCTCGCCTCCTTTCTTAAACACAGATCTTCAACTAGTTAAGGAAGTATCTTCTGTATTACTAAAGGCACTGTGCTTCAGTCAATGATACGCATATATCCTACAATGAAAAAACCTAGGTTTAAAGTGATAAAGAGCTTCTCTTCTCCACTGATTGGAAGTTGCCACTTGCAAGAAAGCCTGACCAGTTGAAGGACAAAGTTGAAAAGTTCTTTGTTTTTGATGATGTGCCCTGTTTTTAAATTCGAGAGCAACAAGGTGTGACTACTTTCCTGTTTCCAAAATTAGCAGGAGTAGCAGGACAAGATTAATAGGTGGGTTCATTATGCCTAAGAAGTTGACTTTTTTTTTTCCCACAGAAAATAATTGCTTTTTTGGAGTGCAAAAAGCTTTTGCTCATGCAGTGTCAAGATCTGTTATGCTGATTGGGGGATGAAGTCACTCTTCCCACTGTTTGTAGGGCAGAAAGTCAATAAATGTGATCGGTGGTTTTGTACAGCATTGAAAAAGTCTCCAGAAGATTTCTCTCTTTTGGGACCCACTATAAACCAGAGGACTCCAGGAAATAAAGCCAAATTGTGCTCTTTTGACATGGGGCCATAAACATAATGGAATGATTTTTCCCATGAAAGATCTGAGCAAAATAACCTCTACTGATTTATTTGACTGAGTCACTTCCAGCTTTCCTTCCTTCTTAGGTGCTGTTGCTTCAGAAAGTATCATCACAATTTCATTATCTGTCTAATACTGTGTAAACAGATACCTTATTTCAAATGGACACAAGGAGGTAGTGGAGTTGAGAGTAAGATCATGGGCTCTTGAACTAGACTCTTGGATTCTAAACTTGATTCAGCTGGTTTTAGAATGTTGGGTGAGTTACTTACTTTTTCTTTGCCTCAGTTTCTTTATGTAAAAAGGGAGAGAGGGTAGATAATTACCTCCCATGGCCATGGAGTGTTTTTGTGAGGATTAAATTTATTTATGTAAAGTGCATGGCAGATATGATGATGATGATGACGATTACTGAGGTTACAAGGACTGGCTGAACATTCTCTTGTGGCATTCAGGGAACACTGAAGGTGAATTCTGCCTAGCATTAACATTTGTGGGTGGATGAATCCTTGCACATATAGTCAGATAAATATTTAATAAGTGGTCATTGGGGGTTTGACAAAGCAAGGAGACATTTAGAAAACATACAGAATCCTGTTTTAGAGTGTCTTAATTGATAGATCTTATTTCTGTTTACAGGCTTACTTTGGAGATATTGCAGGTTTGGTTCTAGACCACCACAATAAAGCAAATATCTCAATTGAATGAGTCACATACATTGTTTGGTTTCTCAGTGCGTATAAAAGTTATGTTTACACTATTATGTAGTCTATTAAGTGTGCAATAAAGTGATGCCTTAAGAAGTACATACCTTAATTAAAAATATTTTATAGCTAAAAAATACCAACAGTCATCTAAGTCTTCAGTGAATCCTAATCTTTTTGCTTGAGGGTTTTGCTTCGACGTTGATGGCTGCTGAATGATCAGGGTGGTGGTTACTGAAGGTTGAGGAGGCTGTGGCATTTTTTTTTTTTTTTTTTTGAGACAGAGTCTCGCTCTGTCGCCCAGGCTGGAGTGCAGTGGAGCGATCTTGGCTCACTGCAAGCTCTGTCTCCCGGGTTCACCCCATTCTCCTGCCTCAGCCTCCCGAGTAGCTGGGATTACAGGTGCCGCCACCACACCCAGCTAAGTTTTTGTATTTTTAGTGGAGATGGGGTTTCACCATGTTGGCCAGGATGGTCTCGATCTCCTGACCTCGTGATCTGCCCGCTTTGGCCTCTCAAAGTGCTGGGATTACAGGCGTGAGCCACCGCATCCGGCCGGCTGTGGCAATTTTTAAAAATAAGACAACAATGAAGTTTGCCGCATTGATTGACTCTTCTTTTCACAAAAGATTTCTCTGTAGCATGTGATGCTGTTTGATAGCATTTTACCCACAGTGGAACTCTTTTCAAAACGAGAGTCAATCCTCTCAAACCTTGCCACTTCTTTGTCAACTAAGCTTTTGTATTATTCTAAATTGTTTGTTGTCACTTCAGCCATGTTCACAGCGTCTTCACCAGGAGTAGATTCCGTCTTAAGAAACCACTCTGCACATCTGCTCATCTGTAAGAAGCACTTCCTCATTCATTCAAGTTTGATCATAAGATTGCATCAATTCAGTCAGATCTTTAGGCTCCACTTCTAATTCTAGTTCTCTTGCTATTTCCACTGCAGTTATGTCCCTACTGAAGTCTTGAGTCCCCCAAAAGTCATTCATAAGGGTTGAAATCAACTTCTTCCAAACTTCTGTTAATGTTGATATTTTGGCCTCCTCCCATGAGTCACAAATGTTCTTAATGACATTTAGTGAATCCTTTCCAGAAGGTTTTAATATGGTAGCGGTAGCCTTATGAAATGTATTTCTTTAAGGGGAGTTACCCTTAAATTTTTTTTGTCTTTTTTTTTTCCTTTTTGTGGAGAACGGGGTCTCGCTATATTGCCCAGGCAGGTCTCGAACTCCTGGGCTCAAGCTATCCTCCCGCCTCTTGCCTCCCTGAGAGCTGGGATTACAGGCGTGAGCCACCGCGCCTGGCCATGAAATGTATTTCTTAAATAATAAGACTTGAAAATTGAAATTCCTCCTTGATCAATGGGCTGCAGAGTGGATGTTGTGTTAGCAGGCATGTAAATAACATTTATCTCCTTATACATCTCCATCAGAGCTCTTGGGTGAAAAGGTGTGCTGTCAGTGAGCAGTAATATTTTGAAAGGAATCTTTTTCTGAGCAGTAGGTCTCAACACTGGGCTTACAATATTTAGTAAATCATTCTATAAACAGATATGCTGTCATCCAGGCTTTGGTATTTTATTTCTAGAGCACAGGCAGAGTACACTGAGCATAGTTCTTAGGGGTCCTAGGATTCTCAGAATGGCCAGTGAGCACTGGCTTCAATTTAGTCACCAGCTACATTAGGCCCAACCAAGAGAGTCAGCATGTCCATTGAAGCCTTGAAGCCAGGCAGTGATTTCTCTTCTCTAGCCATGAAAGTCCTAGATGACATCTTCCAATAGAAGGCTGTTTTGTGTACATGGAAAATCTGTTGCTTGGTATAGCCACTTTCATCAATGATCTTAGCCAGATCTTCAGGATAAATTGCTGCAGCTTCTACATCAGCACTTGCTGCTTTGCCTTGCACTTTTATATTATGGAGATGGCTTCTTTCCTTAAACTTCATGAACCAACCTCTGAGCTTCCAAGTTTTCTTCTGCAGCTTCCTTCTGCACCTCTCAGCCTTCATAGAATTGAAGAGAGTTAGGGCCTTGCTCTTGATTAGGCTTTGCCTTGAGCAAATGTTGTGGTTGGTTTGATCTTCTATCCAGACCGCTAAAACATTCTTCATATCAGCAGCAAGGCTGTTTTTTGCTTTCTTATCATGCCTGTGTTCACTGAAGTAGCAATTTAAATTTCCTTCAAGGACTTCTCCTTTGCACTCACAACTTGGCTAACTCTCTGGTGCAAGCGGCCTAGCTTTTACCCTATCTTGGCTTTTGACATGCTTTTCTCACTCAGCTTTATCATTTTTATCTTTTGATTTAAAGTGAGATATCTGTGACTCCTCCTTCCACTTGAACACTTAGAGGCCATTGTAAGATTATTAATTGGCCTAATTTCTTTTCTTTTTTTTTTTTTTCGAGACGGAGTCACACTCTGTTGCCCAGTGCAGTGGCATGATCTTGGCTCACTGCAACCGTCTCCCAGGTTCTAACGACTCTCCTGCCTCAGCCTCCCGAGTAGCTGGGATTACAGGCGCACGCCACCATGCCTGGCTAATTTTTGTATTTTTAGTAGAGACGGGGTTTTGTCATATTGGCCAGGCTGGTCTCAAACTCCTGATCTCAAGAGATCCGCCCGCCTTGGTCTCCCAAAGTGCTGGGACTACAGGCATGAGCCACCATGCCCAGCTTAATTGGCCTAATTTCAATAGTCTTGTGTCTCAGGGAATAACTAGGTCCAAGAAAAGGGAGAGATGTGGGGGAATGACTGGTCAAGGGAGTGGTCAGAACACACACAACAATTATTGATTAAGCTTACTGTCTTATATGGGTGCAGTTTGTGGCGCCCAAAACAATTACAATAGTAACATCAAAGGTCACTGATCACAGATCACCATGACAGATATAATAATAATGTAAAGGTTTGAAATTATTGTGTGAATTACAAAAATGTGACAGAGACACAAAGTGAGGCATGTGCTGTTGGAAATATTGTGCTGATACACTTGCTCACTGCAGGGTTGCCACCAACCTTCAATTTGTTAAAAAAAAAAAAAAAAGCAATATCTGTGAAGTACAATGAATGAAAGCATAATAAAACAAGATATATCTGTATTTTTTTCTAAAAAGGTACAATGATGAGGATAAAGCTAATAGCTGTCTCTCTGTAACACCACATCTTGTAATCCTCTGTCACATTTAGGTTTTGTGCTGGTATTGATACAAGGACTTAGGATCACATTCACTGTAGGAGGCCCAGAAAAGGTCATGATAGTCATT
This sequence comes from Symphalangus syndactylus, assembly GCF_028878055.3. Taxonomy (NCBI): domain Eukaryota; kingdom Metazoa; phylum Chordata; class Mammalia; order Primates; family Hylobatidae; genus Symphalangus; species Symphalangus syndactylus. The sequence continues at coordinate 55,336,168 of NC_072430.2, read as the reverse complement.
GCATAAAATAAGGTATTTAGAGCTGTTAAAGAAAAAACAGATTCAAAAACTTGGTAAAGTTGGTAAGGCAGACTTTATTCAAGGGAGGCATGGTGATAGTTGCAGGTACCACTGCCATAGGGTCTTGCAGTGGAAGAGAGGGACTGGACTCAACTCTGACTCCAACGAAGACAAGTGGGGGTTTATAACCACCGAGCATGGTAGGGGTCAGTGGATGGAAAATTATCAAGAGGAAACTTCAAAGATAAGGGGTTACTGGCTAAGCCAAACTGGTATAATTATTGCTGAAGGCAGGCCAGGTTTATAAGATACTCTAGAGGGTGGTCAGATGCCAAGATTGGGGACATTTTCCCTCAACTGACTGCTATAGTTTAGATGTTTGTCCCCCTAAACCTCATGTCGAAATCTGATCTCAGTGTTGGAGGTGGGGCTGTAATGGGAGATGTTTGGGTCAAGGGAATGGATCCCTCATGAATCCATTAATGCCCACTCTGGAGGGCAGATGAGTGAGCTCTTGCTCCATTAGTTCCTGCAAAAGCTGTTTGTTAAAAAGATCCTGGTACTTCCCTCTGCTCGTTCTTGCTTGCTCGCTCTCTCCCCCTCCCTCCCTCCCTCCCTCTTTCTCTCTCTCTTTCTCTCTCTCTCCCTCCCTCCCTCCCTCTTTCTCTCTCTCTCCCTCTCTCTCTCTCCCTCCCTCCCTCCCTCTTTCTCTCTCTCTTTCTTTCTCTCTCCCTCCCTCCCTCCCTCTTTCTCTCTCTCTCCCTCTCTCTCCCTCCCTCCCTCCCTCTTTCTCTCTCTCTCCCTCTCTCTCCCTCCCTCCCTCCCTCTTTCTCTCTCTCTCTCTCCCTCTCCCTCCCTCCCTCTTTCTCTCTCTCTTTCTCTCTCTCTCTCTCCTTCCCTCCCTCTTTCTCTCTCTCTCTTTCTCTCTCTCTCTCCTTCTCTCTCTCTTTCTGTCTCTCTGTCTTGCTCGCTTCCTCTCCACTCATGTACCCTCTGCACAGGCAAACTCCCTTTCATCTTCCACCCTGAGTGGAAGCAGTCTGAGGCCCTCCCCCAATGCACAATCATGAACCTTCCAGCTTGTAGAATCATGAGCTAAATAACTCTCTTTTCTCTATAAATTACCCATCCTCAGCATTCCTTTATACCAACACAAAACAGACTAAGACACTCATTTAGCAGTATTCTTTCTCAAACTGGATTCAGCAAGGACAGAGAGAGAACCCCAAGGTCAGCCTAGTCAAGCAGAGGACTCACAGGGGCTGGATCCAAGTTTTGATCAAAGGAGGCAGTCTTTGTCACAGCCACTGGGGACATACAATCAGGCCAGATTCGGTAAATAAGAATAACCTTTTATAAGTGGAGAAAGTTCACGAAGAGGCAGGATGTTGCTCTACCCTGGGTTAGGAGGATCATGGGCAAGCCTTTCTTCCTTCTCTCACTTTTAGTTTCACATGTTCAAGACTGTGTGGGTACGTTGGTGGAAGTGAAAACAGTCAGAAAGGCTGGGAGCTTCTGGGCTGTGGGTGGTTTGGGTTGGTTGTTGGAGGGAGAACTGCCACCCTGGACAAAGGAGGGGCCAGGGGAGTTCCCAGAGCTGTGGATATGGGGCAGGCCCCTGGGAATTTTTGAGAAGGTGCTTTGGGTTTCCTTTCAAGTTGCCCGTCTCATTTCACAGGTTAGTGAGAGGGACAAGGATTCAGGTTCACTGCCCCAACCAAAGTGGAGGGGCTATATTTATCCCTGAGTTCCAGATACAGGTAGTTGGGTGATCTTAAGTATAGTCAAGAATGTTTCCTTCATGACAAAAAAAAAAAACAAAAAAACCCCCCAAAAAACAAAACACCATACAATTTTTACTTCTATAGAACATACAATTTTTACTTCTTTTTAGAAGGAAAACCTGAGCTCTTTTGCTGCAGTATCTTTTTATATGCATCTAGATTTTTATAAAGCCTTGAAATTCATTGATACGTGAGAAACTGAGGCCACCAGTGACAGAAATTGTGTATGTTAGTAAACTGCGTATGTTAGTAAATACGTTAGTAAATAAGGGTAGCTAAGGAAAACCAAGCCTCTGGGATTGTGTTGAACGGTTTCATAGCTGTGGTGCTGTGAGTGAATCGGAGAGGGCTGGCTTCCTGCATGTGGGGGTTGGCTGGTGAATGAGGAAAATTAGCATGGCTGAGTTGATTTTTTTCTTTGAAAAGACTTTGTTCCCAGATGTCATACATATTATTTAGCTTGAATAAATATGAAGTATTCTGGGGAAATAAATATAAGTCCCTGGAGTGCAGAGACTCTTTGTTGCTAACTTCAGTTTAGGTGCTTTCAGTTACAAGAAAGGAGGTGACGTTTGTCTCCAATGTGTGTGAGTGCTCCCTTGGCTTTTGGCTAAGCTGCTTTCCTTCTTTTGCCTTTTAAAATTCCACTAATCACTTCATTTTTCTTTTGGCTCTAGAGAAAGCCAAAGTGTTTTATTCCTTGATGAGCATTTGAGAACTGAATCCTTTAATTTATCTTTTGGTCCACCTTCCAGGACATGTGTGCACGTGCACACACACAGACACACACACACACACACGCACACAAATTTATCCATCTCTCTGTTGCTTTTGCTGTTTGTGGCAAGCACATCTTCATCTGTTTTTTTTTTTCACCTTGCAAATTTGAGCATTGATTCACATTTCAAGCCAATTGTTTCTTGCTGTTGCTATTGAGAATGTGACGTTAGGGAGATTCAGAACAATGCATTTCAGCTCACTGTTGACTCATGTTGGATGATTTCAGCAGCAGCAGCTCAAGCTGGTGGCCTGTGGGATCAAGATAATGTGCCTGAGTAGCTGCCGCTGCAGCACTGAGAGCACAAGTAGGGCTGGAGGGACCAACAGCTGGGACCCTTCCAGAATTCTAAATGATCATGGAAAAGACAGAAACAAGGCAGTTTGCATCAGGAAAAGGTGATAAAGGTAGAACAACTTATTAGAACAGAGAACAAGATAAAAGGAGCAACAGGGAAAAGAATGAAGCCAGAAAATGTAATAGTGTATAATCTTAGGCTAGGATCCTGCTGAATAAGTCAGCTGGGAAAGTCTAAAAAGATAAGGTAGTAGAGATGCTCTGAAGATTGAAAGTTCTTATTTTGGTAGAAGGTAGTCAATTCTTGCTGGCTATGTTATATAATTGTGTGTCCATGTTTTGACACATATGTTGCTTTCATCTATTATAAAGGTTGTTTTGGAAAATATAAGAAAATTCCCTACAGCAAATGGCAGACCCCAATTAAAATGATAAATGCAAAAGAAATTATTGACTCACCCAGGGGAGGGGCTGACTGGGTTTGGCTGGACTGAAACATTCAAAAGAAGATCTCACTTCCCTGCTTCCCTCCTTCCCTTCCTTTTCTCCTTTTCTCTCCACTTACTCCCCTTTCTGCATCTCTGCATCTCCTTCGCCCTGCATCCTCCCACCATAAACCTCTCCTCTTCCTCCCTTCTCTCTCACTTCTTCCTTGCATCTTTCCCCTGATCCTCTGTCTCTCTGACTCTACCCTCCCTACACCGCCCTGGCCCCCTCTCTCCATTGCTTGCTAATCTTTCTTTCCATCCCCTTGATTTCTCTCTCCCTCCACCTCTAGCTGCTACTCTCGCCCCGTCTGCCTCCTCTCCTTCACACCTCATGCTCCTTTCCCTCTTTGCCCTTGCTTTGTCCCCACTGCTCCCCTGGCCACCCTTGGCCTCCATTTTCTCTCATGCTCTGCCTTCCATTCTTTCTCCTCCCCTCATTTATTCTTCTCTCACCCCAGCCCTCTCATGGCTCTGTTGCTCCCTTTGCTGATTTTGTTCTAGGGCTGACTCTCCTCCATGGTGACCTGCCTGCTGCTCCAGACTTGTATCCCCAGCTTGGCCTTCCCGGTGGAAAAAGTTTCCCTTTCACAATAGTTCCAGCAAAAAGTCTCAGGATTGACTCTCATTTGGCTGATGTGGGGACCAAGAGGCTTTAGAACTGAGGAGGGGTGGTGACGTCCCTTTCTGAACCAGGTGGACTGAAGTTCAGGTACATCAGAGTGCTGGAGAAGGGGAATTGAGGACTGCATTCAGAAGAAAGGGGATTAGATACCAGGCCGGCAAAAAAACTAAGGCACCATTACTGTTCCCATTGGCCAGGCTATTGGTTGGTAGTTGCCATAACAAACAACACCCATATCTCAGTAAAATACAAAATAAAGGGTTTTTTTTTTTTTTTCCTTCCCTTTGCCAGGGTCCAGTGCAGGTGGGGCCTTCCTCAGTGTGGTGACACAGGTGTGGTCCTGCTGTACTGGAGTCCTTCACTTCCAGGGCATGAATAGGAGGAAAAGAGTATAAAACAGTCCTTTATAGCGACACTCATATGGTGTAGAGAATTCCTGCTCACTTCTCGTTAGCTGGAACCCAGTTCCTCTTCTTGTTCTTACCAGAAGAGATACTGGGAAACTTCGTGTTCTTATGTGCCCAGAAAGAAAGTGAATGTGGCTTGGGGAGCACACAGCATTGTTATGGCCATAGCCAGGCTGTTTGGATACATAATTGGATGACAAGCAGCTGGTACTAAACCAATATAAAGTTAACACTGGGTATTTATGACATGTACTTTTATGCTTTCCTCTGAAATGCCTTTCATTCCTTCTTTGATTCTAGATCTTGTCCTGAAATTCTGCTTTTATGTGAAGCCTTCCAATATGGCACTGTATAAGAGCTTAGACTTTGGAACCAAATGGCATAAGTTAAGTTTCAGCTTCCCCATTTTCTAGGGGGTGACCTGGAGCAAATTAACCTCACCAAGCCTTTGCTTCCTCCTCTCATATACTGTGCAAGAAGAATCATTAATAATAATCCAGATTTAAAAAGCATTCAAATCACTTGGGTGCTTGTGACGTTTTCTTTTTTTAGCTGTAATTTTACTTAGCAACTCAGCGAAGCTCAGCAAATCAGTGGTACATCTGGGCGTGGGCTGCGCTGTAGGCTCCCATTTTCCATCCACTAGAATCTTATGATTTCAGAGCCAAAGGGAAGTTCAGTGGTCACCATTCCAACCTCCCCATTTTACGGAAGAGGAAACTGAGGCTCAGAGAGGCAACTTGATTGTGCACATGGTGGCAGAGCTGGAGGTAGGTCCCATGTTCCCCGATTCTGCATCGCCTGATTCTGCATCTGATAGCCTGTAGCTCCTCTGTCAGCGGTGGCCTTTTTCTTTTCGCAAATCTTGTTACCTCAACACATCAAAACCTGGCAGCCTAAAGTGAAGGCTCCTCAGTTCTACCCCACAGCTCAGGAAAAAAAGGCCTGGCTGGCATGGTGGCTCATGCCTGTAATCCCAGCACTTTGGGATGCCAAGGCGGGCAGATCACCTGAGGTCAGGAGTTCCAGGCCAGGCTGACCAACATGGTAAAACCTCATCTCTACTAAAAATACAAAAAATTAGCCGGGCGTTGTGGCGGGTGCCTGTAATCCCAGCTATTCGGGAGGCTGAGGAAGAAGAATCGCTTGAGCCCGGGAGGCTGAGGTTGCAGTGAGCTGAGATTGCACCATTGCACTCCGGCCTGGGCAACAAGAACGAAACTCTGTCTCGAAATTAAAAAAAAAAAAAACCCTATTCATTAGGTTCTCGGTTCTCTCTCCATACCCACCCCCTGCTCCCCAAATCGAGTGTAGACATCTTTTTTGTGTTCTAGACATAAGACCGTCCTATCTGCAGAAACTGTGGTTTAAAACTTTTTGGTTTTACAGAGATGGCTGCTGCAGCTCAATGAGAGGTGATAAAGACATAGGTAATTGCTGTAGAATAATCCTTCTGCCAAGATGATTGAACTCCCACACAGAAGGTGAACAGATGGTATATTTATTGAAATTCATAGGCTGTGAGATGGAATAATTTAACTGATGGCTGGGCACCCTCATTTCAGATTGAGGGAGGTTCTCAGAAGAACAAGTGTGCCGCTAGGTGGCGTGATTATCTAGGGCCCAGTGTGGTCTTCTCAGACAGGGAGGCTGGATTCTGTGCACACTCAAGAATCACTTCATTTCCTAATTGGGATGACAAATCTTCCCTGTGACTAAGTAGGAAACCATCATGTTTTTAAAACTTAAAATCGCTTTAATTATAAAATAAATGTTTACCACTAAGGACTTTTGCATGGAGAAAAAGCAATCAAATGACAGGATATCAAATCACCAAAGAGATGGGGTCATGGCTTGTTGGGGGGCAGTTTCTGGACCAGGAGTAGCTGTGGGCTCCAACACTCTCTCAAAGCATTGGCCCATCTGGGCCCAATGACATTTGCTCCCTGCCAGCTGCCTCACTCCTCAGCCCTGCCCACTGCTTGCAGTGCAGAACGGCAGAAACAACGGGGGCTCTAGAAACCTCATTTTTGGAAGCTGGTATAGTTAATGGCATTATATCAGAGGAAGGATAAAGGAATCCATTGTGAACTAATGTGAAGGAATGGAGGAAATGATTAGATTGCAAAGGTGGATTGATAACAACTTAGCCTCTGATGGTTTCCCATCCTTATCTGTTTTGTTTAGTTAAATTTTTTTTAAAAAAAATCAAAGTTCTTCCTCTAATTCTGAATCCCTCTGGCTTCCAAATCTAGAGCACCAAGAAACTTTGCCAGTGACTTTGGGATGCCCACACCTTGCTGATTTTGTGTGGGTACCACTTCCTGCTTATGTTTGATTTCATAAATGTGTCCACTTTTCAGCTCAGTAAATATTCATTGAATCTTTTTCTTGTTCAAGCTGTTCCTTTTTGTGTCTAAGTTTTCTCATCTGCAAAATGAAGATAAATACTTGTCTCAAAGGGCTGTTGTAAGGATTAAATGAGTAATTTTATGTAAAATGCTTAAAACAGGGCCTGGCAAATAGAAAGTACTCAGTGAATATTAGCTGTATTTTACTATTACTGCTACCCCCACCACTACCTACTATTGTATTACTACTACCACACCACTGATGCTGCTGCTGTTACTATGTATTACTACTATATTGTTACTACTACTGCTACTGTTACTCTTGCATTACTACCACTGTTACTCCTACTCTTCTGAATTAATTGGATTTTTGAGTCTTTACCCTGAATTGTAAACAAAAATTAATCTTGTCAATTTAAGGTACATTTATTCTGCATTTTTAGGTAAATATTAGTTATTTAGGAATTTTTTTCTTTGATTACATCTCTTCTCCTCAGAGGATGAGCTAACCTCTTAGGGTTTACCTCCAGCCTGGCAGTGCGGGTGGGGACAATGTGGTTCATGATTACCTCTGTTTGCGCTGGGCTACCTTGTCATTACTGCAGTTTGTTCTTTGGTCTTTGCCCTTACACCTCTCTGAGATCTCAGCTGGCCGCTTTGGAGCCATTTTTTTTTTGGACTTGGTGGGTGTGGGGGATGGGATGGGTAGAAACCGGTCAGAATTTTCCAGATCTTCTCTGGCCTTGTGCTTTGTGAGGCTCAGCTAAGGCTTATTCTTGCTTATATGAGCAAGAATCCCTATACATCACTCATTCACTGCTGTGGGGACCAAGCTGGACCAGAGGTCTTCCTGCAAGGTGTACAGGTCCCCTGGGCTATACCCTGGGAAGTAATGTACAAACCCCTTTGTCCTGGAGTCCCCACACTGAAGTGAGGTTTTATCACATGATTGCCTACTTCATTTCCACGTACCTACTCATAGTGGAAAGGGTTTTTTGGGAAGAAGATAGAGTGTCCTTGAGAAATGCTTCTAAAGTCATAGCACAGAGAGGACCAGTTGAAGGCTCAAGTATATTGTCAACCATGAAGTTGTGCCTTAACAGTTGCTCTGGAACAAAATCCTTGGGTATGGCCAGTTACCCATTCAGACTGAAAATGGGTGGTGGTGGTAAGGCCAGAATGAGTTAAAGAAAATTCTGGGTTGTAGACTACATAAAGAAATAGGGTTTTTTGGACTGAATACATGCCCATTCAACATAGGCCAGTAAAATATGCCAAATAGGGACCTTGTCACCCTTTAAAAATGAATATATAATAGTGTTTTCACTTATACATGTTGTCCTTGAAAATACTTTGCTTTATGCACTTTAGATGCTCATCTTATAATTTTGCATTATTTATAAAGAAATATGTAAACTCAAGCCCCCTCCTCCCATATCAAAAACTCAAAAAAATGGTTAATAAAGTTTCCTTTTATGTATTACTTGGGACTAGAATTAGTTGCTTGTTAGAACTGAGATTTATCCTATTAAATTGAGATGATCTAAGACAGAGGTCAACAAACTATGGACTCTGGGATTTGTTCCACTGTCTGCTTTGTATGAACAAAGAATAGTTTTTACAGTTTCAAATGGTGGAAAAAAAAAAGAAGAATATTTCATGTGAACCTTATGTGGAATTCAAGTTTCAATGTCTATAAATAAAGTTTTATTGGAACACAGCCATGCTTACTTGTTTACATATTGTCTGTGGCTACTTTCACACTACATTGGCAGAGATGAGGAGTAGCAACAGAGACCATATGGCCTACACCGAAAATACTTACTGTTTGACCCTTTCCAGAAAAATTTGTTGACCCCTGGTCTAGGATGTGGATGCAGCATGAAATGAAGAGGAATTTAAGGAGACAGCAATGTGTTTAGAATTTTCTTTACATTGTCTACAGGTAAGAGCAAAACGGCCTCACAGTGGAGGCGTTGATCTTGTGGAAAGCGGGTGGGAGAAGTTGTGCTTCCATCAACCAGTGCATGGTGCTGTGTCAGCTCCACCCCTCATTTGTGGTTCTTAAAGCCTGCTGTTATTTTATGCCACCTGCATAACCTGATTTGCATCTTAAATTAATATCTAACTACCACTTGGACTTTTTTCAGAATAAGGAGAATGGCTTTTATGAAGCCATCTGTAGATGAAAAATAAATAGCAGCTAACAGTCCTGGAATATGTGATTCAGGGAGCTCCTGCATAGCAAAAGACTCACACAGCTGATTTGCTCCCCAAGTCAAGAAGATACCAAAGAAATTTCAGTATTTGCAAGATGAGGGAGGCAAGCAGAAGCCATCTGGGAGATAAAAGAAAAATGAAAGCCATTTAGAACCCGTAGACACACTTGGCTCAGGGACTGGGTCAGAGCTTGTCCTCTCATTCTGAATCCCCTGCCCTCTGGAGCTCCTGGGTCTTCTGTCCTTCTTGAGCCTGGCAGGCTTTGCTTGAAAGTCATGGAGCCCCACATCTCTTGGGGCTGCACTTGCTGCACACGTGGTTCTTCCTGTAGTTACTCAAATCAAATGATTTCTACACCTGAACCCAAGTTCCAATTTTGTCTTAATAATATCAGAGGTTAATGACTAGATTAATATTCTGGTTCTTTTTATTTTTCCCTAACCATCTCTAGCTGCCCGTTACCCCCGAAGGAGTTGTCCGGGGCAAATTGCAGAAAATGTGCCAATTCTTAGCTTCTAAATGCATAACAGAAGAGTGAAGCAAAGGTTGAGGAAATAGATGTGAACAGTCAGAATAATTCTCTATAATTGAATTCTTCCCTGTAATTCCCCACCTCCCCCCACACCTACCTCATCCTTGTTTTCTTCTTTGAGTAGATATAGACCTTTTAACCAGGAAAAGAGAGAAGAGAGGTAGACAAGGCATGCAAGAGAGATCTCTCTCACTGTGCATGTTCCATGCTCTTCTTAATATCCATCTCAAGCTGAGTGTTGGGGTTGTGGGAGTATAACCCCCTCCACCCCATTCGACTTAGAAATATGACAGTAGAGAAGACTTGTGTCTGGCATCCTGAGTGAGGTTCAGGGAGATGTCAGATCTCATGGAGGAAATCCCGGGGCCATGATGGTACTGCTGCATAGTAGAAACAGCACTGAGGTGTGTCTAGGCTGGGGCAAGTCCTGAAGATCTGTGCAGATTGGAACTGTAGAGCATCCAAAGTTCATGTGACTCCTTCCAGTGGGCACAGACACCAGCTGAGAGTGTACACTTGAAACCTCAAAGGTTCGCCCAGCCAGCACAGGGGGATGTATGTTGGAAAGATATGACAGGGATGGTCTCTGCTCAGAGTGTGCGAACATCTCACCCCAGGGAGCTATTTGAGAAGCCTGTTGTCTGCACCAGGGACTGAATGAGATAAGTTGTGTCCCCGTCCAGCTCAGGATGAGGCCCGCACAGGATCCCATTAGGGACAACTCCAGAGAAGAGAGGGACGAAGAATGCTTTATTTTTCTATGTAATTGAGTTTTATTTTTCATAGTGGGCAGAATGGAGGATCAAAGTCAGAAATTAAATTGAGTTATAGGAAATAAGTTATGTTTCTTGTACACTGGAATTTGTGATTGTAAAATTTGTCCAGATGCAGTTACATTTATTTTATATTTTGTACTGGGTATTCCGCATATGATTTTCATGCATTTTCACATTTAATTATTTTAATAACTTTGTGAGGCAGATATTACTAATCCCATTCTGCAGAGGAAACTAAGGCTTTCACAGGTGCAGTAATTAGCCTTAGGTAACCTAGTCAGAAGGGTAGGGTCGGATTTCAGTCCGGGTAGTATGACTTCAGAGTCCCATTTGCTCCACGTACCCTGAAATTTGAGGGTAGGATAGGGCCCTAGGAGAGGCCGTTGAAATCTACTTTGCCCATGGCTGTTAGAGAAGCAAACTTTTCCTTTGACAATAAAACCTTTTTTGGTCTCTTTTCATGTGCCAGGTGCTTTGCTAGGCATGGGATACATAATGAATAATATTCACTTCCCTCCAGGGATGTAACAATCTGCCTACATTTGTTCTTAACACATGGAAGGTACTCAGTATGGGCTGGTTGAGTGAATAAATTTGAAAGGTACAAAGCATCAGTAAGGGGAAGAATGCCTTTGTCTAGTTTCAAATGTAGCATCATGAGCTTTGCAACCATGCTCGTGAGAGAGAATTTGAAAGAATCAGATGACTGATTCTGGTGGAAATACAGATTTGACTTCAGAATGGTCTCTGTCTTAGGCAGTGCCGGAAGGCCTGTTGGTGGGAAACTGAATCCTAGATGAACAAAGCCCTGGGGAGCAATTGGGCTCAGAGCAGAAAGACAGATGAGCTGATGTGAGGAGGTTCCTTTATTCTTAGCATCAATGCTATGGTACTGATGAGGGAAATCAATCAGTGAATCTCCCAGGGAGGAACTGTGTTCAGAAGGGAGCACTCACTTCCCAAAAAGTACCCCTTTCTTGGTGTCGATCTAAAAAATGGAAAAAGGGATTGATAAAATGACTGACATAAGGCAAGAAATCTAGGTCGTATTACAATTTCTGTTATCACATATCACACACTGTTGAATATGGGATATATTAATACAACTAGACTTCAAATTTCTGTAAGAGAAAGAAGAAAGAGCTGGTTCCTACCTCATACCTTGGGCAGCCCACAGGCAGTGACTTTGATTGCCAGGCAGTAAGCATCATCCTCTAAATTTCTGCTTTTTTTTTTTTTTTTTTGAGATGGAGTCTCACTCTGTTGTCCAGGCTGGAATGCAGTGGTGTAATCTCGGCTCACTGCAACCTCTGCCTCCCGTGTTCAAGTGATTCTCCTGCCTCAGCCTCCCGAGTAGCTGGATTATAGGTGCCTTCCACCACGTCCAGCTAATTTTTGTATTTTTAGTCGAGACGGGGCTTCGCCATGTTGGCCAGGCTGGTCTCGAACTCCTGACCTCAGGTGATCCACCCGCCTAAGCCTCCCAAAGTGTTGGGATTACAGGTGTGAGCCACTGTGCCTGGCCGCTATTTTCTTATTGGTACTTCTGTTCTGAAAACAAATTTCCAGGAAGGCCAATTTATTGGAGTTGTATTAGGATGTAAGGGATCTTTGGTAGTTTGTAACAGACACTAGCTTTTGTTAATTTAAATCAAAAGAGAATTTACTGGAACAATAGAGGAGGGCCTGCAGGAGAGAGAAGCAGCTCCGAAAGGGCAGGGATTAGGTAGCACTGAAGGTCTTGAGGCAGGAATTGCTCAGTGGTTCACTGGGGCCAGTGAACGCCAGCCTTGCATGGCGTTTTCATCACTATCCTCCCAATTCCATTCCAGGAAGGAGAGAGGGCCTGTTTGGCTTGGCTTGGACTATGTACCCACCACCTGGTCAGGGGAAGGCAAGGCCTCTTGATTTAAGTTACAAAGACATCCAATGGAGAAGAGGCAACTCCTCAAGGAAATAGGTGTGTGGGGCTTCTTACCAAAAGAAGGTGGACTGGACGCCAGGTGGCCACATAGACCCCTTGGTTGAAAGGGCTCTGCTTCCTGAAGCCTTGTTGACTGCAGTGTAGTCAACCTTGATACGGTCTTGGAAGGGTTCTGTGATCCTGCCTTCCAGTTTCCCTTCTGACTTACTTGTGATAGCTCCTCCTCGTGATTCAGCCACCTTCAGGCTTCCTCAGCATCTAACTAATCTATCCTTCCCTTTCTGACTGGTGTGTCTTTGCACTATCTGCTCTAATGCCAGTTTGTCTTCACCTGGAATGAATCTCTTCCTGTGTGCTCTCTTAAAACATTTTGTTTTGGAAATGTACAGTCCTTATCTTCCTGGCCCAAGAATCCCCTGTGTACCTATGGCTGCTGCTACTGCTGCAGCAAATACAAGGCACTTAATATGTGCCAGGCCTTTCCTAAGTACTTTCTATATATTCACTCATTGAATCCTCCCAGCCATCTTTGTTGCTAGTATCTCCATTTTACAGGTGAGGAAATGATGAGGGAAGTTAAACAACTTGTCTAAGCTCAAACAGCTGGTAAGTGGCTGAGACAGATTTTGAACTCTGCATTCTGGGTAGCAGTCTGTACCTTTAAGTAGTCTTGACTTTATTTCATGTCTCCCATGCCCTACACACTGATCAGATGTCTGTCCTACCTCTTAATAATTCTGGGTTACCCCTGTATCCCCATGCATTAGTTGAGCCTGCTTGATCTGTTTGAGTAGCGTGGTAACTGGTCTTCATGTTTCAAGTGTATTTAGCACACCACTGTCAGAAATATATTATCAAAAAATGGAACATGATCATAGTGTTCATCTGCTTGTAATAATAATAATAATTGTTATTATTATTATTTTTTGGAGTCTTGCTCTGTCGCCCAGGCTGGAGTACAGTGGTGCAATCTTGGCTCACTGCAACCTCCACCTCCTGGGTTCAAGCCATTCTCCTGTCTCAACCTCCCGAGTAGCTGGGATTACAGGCACACTCCACCGCTCCCAGCTAATTTTTGTATTTTTAGTAGAGACAAGGTTTTGCCATGTTGGCCAGGCTGGTCTCTAACTCCTAACCTCGGGTGATTCAACCACCTTGGCCTCCCAAAGGGCTGAGACTATAGGGATAAGCCACCGTTCCAGGCCTGCTTATAATTATTGAAAGGTCTCCTATTACCTGCTGTGCCAACATAATTTGGGTCTAATGTTACATTCCAGTTGTATCGTCCACCCTTTATACTCCTCCCTGTAGTTCTCTACCTCCATTCATTCTCTATGTGCCCCTTAGGAAATTGCCTAGAGCATATCAAGTGCTTTATAATTTGGCAGCTCCTCCAAATTACTTGCCATTCCCTCAAAAGGCCATATCTTTTCATCCTTGGCACAGCCTAAAAGACCTTCATGTTTGACTTCTCCCATGCACCTGATAAAAGTCCTGATTATATTCCAAGACCCTGTGCAAATAGCATTTCCTGTGAGAAGCCTTCCTCACCCATTACAGGTATAGTTAATTGATTTCTTCCTCTGTATTCGCATCATAGCCTGTTCTTAGCTATGCTATAATGCTTAGCTGGTATATTCATTTCCTAGGACTGCCATAGCAAAGCACAACAGCTGGGTGGCTTAAAGCAATAGCAATTTATTTTCTCACAGTTCAGGGAGCTGGAAGTATAAAATCAAGGTGTCCCAGGGTCATGCTTCCTCTGAAACTTGGCTTTTGGTGGTTTGGTTGTTGTATCAGTCCATTTTCACGCTGCTGATAAAGACATATCCAAGATTGGGTAATTTATAAAGAAAAAGGTTTAATGGACTCACATTTCCACATGGCTGGAGAGGCCTCACCATCACGGCAGAAGGTGAAAGGCACTTTGTACATGGCAGCAGCAAGACAGAATGAGAGCCAAGTGCAGTTGGTTTCCCCTTACAAAGCCATCAGATCTCGTGAGACTTACTACCACGAGAACAGTATGGGGGAAACTGCTCTCATGATTCAATTATGTCTTACCAAGTCCCTCCCACAACACGTGGGAATTATGGGAGCTACAATTCAAGATGAGATTTGGGTGGGGACACAGTCAAATCGTATCAGTTTTTTACCAACAATATTTGGCATTCCTTGACTTGCAGCTGCAGAACGCCAGTATCTGCTTTTGTAGTCCTATAGTGTTCTCCCTGGTGGCTCTATCTTCATGGGACCATCTTCTTATAAGGACATCAGTCATACTGGATTAGGGGCCCACCTTACTCCAATATGACCTCATCTTCACTACTACTATTTGCAATGACCCTATTTCCAAATAAGGCCACATTTTGAGTTAATGGGGGATTAAGTCTTCATTATGCCCTTTTTTTTTTAGGGTGGGGCACAATTCAACCTGTGTAACCCCTGACTATTTTGGAACATTTTGTAAATGCATGGTTTCCCCCAGTAGACTGTTGCTTCCGCCTTATTCATCTTTGTGCCGCTTGCTCTTTCCCATAGTTGGCCCTCATTAAATGTATGGTAAATGTCTGTCTCCCTTCATGAGATAGTAACTTGTGAAAGGAAAGAAGGTGGCTGTGTTTTTTAAATTAGGTTATGAATGAAGAAGGTGGATTGGGATTTCTTTTCAATATCATGTAAATTCCACAAAAGCAGCAATTCTGCCTGTTTGGTTGACTAACATATCCTTAGTGCTTAGAACATGACTGGGCTTAATAAATATTAAGTAGGTGCTTAATAAATATTTACTAAATATTCATTTTTTGATTGGGATGGAAACTGTGGAATGAGTGGATTAAGATTATAGGAAGTACATTATAGGTAATTTTGGCAACATATTATTGGTCTTTGTCCTGGCCAGGTCTTTGCTATGGTTGTTTAGATAAATTCATAAGCTTTAACAAGTAGGCATGATTCTTGCTAGCTGCCAGCCAGTGGCAGGAGCTTGGTATAAAGGTAACCACTGCTGGGATGCTGAAGGTGTTGGAATTGGTTTTCTTGCCTGTAGACCAGCATCCTGCTGAAGACTTTGTGGGTTTCCTCAAGTCCTTCAAGGGCATCAATAATGAGGGAATGTCAGTAATTCCTGAGAGAAGTTGGCCCTGCTTTTCAGTCTATTCCTACAAACGCCCAATCACTCCTGTGACTGGGACCCCACATTTTCTCCTGGATACTGCTCACACTGGATACTTGGCTGAATTCTATGCATTTCCTGTCATTAACCAATAACCGCTGGATACCACTGGAACTATCCATCCTTGGCTTTCCCCTGGGTCTCCCCATTCTGTGGAGTTTTGAATGCCCTCCATTATACCACATGTGGGACTTGATTTAGGACTGTCAACGCTGAGGAAGTCAAAATTTGCCTTGTTTGCTTCACTTCCTGCCTCCCAACTGGACTCCTTTTGCTTAGGTGTGGGGTCAGCTTCTGCGTACCATAGAAGGCAGATGCCAGCTTCCTTTCAGGGCCTCGGCAGGAGCAGCTCAGCGTAATGTCAAATGCAAACCTGGGATTGCTCATACCTTGGAGGCCTGCTTTGCATTCCTGTGATGCTATGAGGTTGTGTTTCTTAATTGTCACTTCATGTTTAGGCTAAACTTTTACGAAGAGCTGTGAGTGCTGGCTTTTGCTGGTTTGAGTCTTGAGTCTTGGAAATGGTATGTGTGGAGCTAATGATTGTAATGATTTCAGATAAAGAGGAGCTACCAAGGAAAGAGTAAATCTGTGTATCCTTGAACACTGAATTTCTACTCACTGAAGTGATGGTGCCTGAATAGCTGGAAGAAGTCAAGGCTTTGAGAATGCCCGCTGACATACTGCATTCTTCTCACTGGGCCTCTGAAGGCAGATTGACTAAGGCTTTGGCCCACTTTTGTCACATGTATAATATTTATGAGTTTTCCCTTTGTCTTTTCTTCCCTATATCTCATTACTATAATTAGCAGCTCCTAATCATAATTCACTTGAACCTGCAGGACCTCTGGGAGGTTAGAAACATAGCAATTATTAAAAGAGGGAGATCATTAACATTCACTCAAAGGAGGTGAAGGAATAATCATGAACACATTTTCTTGTGTGGCCTAAAACTTGTGTTGCCATCTAATTGCTTCTGTCACAGTTGGGGTCAGAATAGAATATCATGTATTTACTTATATTCCACTTCAAAAACCTCTCCCTTACGTTTCTTCCTTGTTCCTTCAATAACCTGATTTCTAGGAACTACCTGCATTGACTTATGCCCTAGGGCCATAAAGATGAGTAAAACCCAGCACAATTCTCAGATGCTTGAAATTCCATCTAAACCATTCTTTAGTTTAAAATCATGATTTCTGAGAACACATCTTTGAGAAGACTTAAGCTCTTATCAAGTATTAAAACCTTTGTGTGAATGAATATTCATGGGTAGGGATGTTAGCTGTCCTCCAACGTTCATACTCTTTCTTTATT